>NC_064927.1:72859178-74124178 GCF_023897955.1 Schistocerca gregaria | reverse complement strand
TGCAGAGTCTTTCTCTGAGTCTATCTTCCATCTCTGTAACGCTACCGTGATTACTAAATGATCCTGTAACGAAGCGCGCTGCTCTCCGTTGGATCTTTTCTATCTCTTCTATCAACCCTATCTGGTACGGATCACACACCGATGAGCAGTATTCAAAAAATGGGCGAACAAGAGTACTGTAACCTACTTCCTTTGTTTTCGGACTGCATCTCCTTAGGATTCTTCCAATGAATCTCAGTCGGGCATCTCTTTTACCGGCGATTAATTTTATATGGTCATTCCATTTTAGATAACTCCTAATGCCTACTCCCAAATAATTTATGGAATTAAGTGCTACCAGTTGCTGACTTGGTATGTTGTAGCTAAATGATAAAGGATATTTCTTTCTATGCATTCGCAACACGTTACACTTGCCTACATTGAGATTCAATTGCCATTCCCTGCACCATGCGTCAATTCGTTGCAGATCCTCCTGCATTTCAGTACAATTTTCCATTGTTACAACCTCTCGATATACTGCAGCATCATCCGCAAAAAGCCTCAGTGAACTTCCGATGTTATCCACAAGGTCGTTTATATATGTTGTGAGTAACAACGGTCCTACGACACTCCCCTGCGGCACACCTGAAATCACTCTTACTTCAGAAGACTTCTCTCCATTGAGAAAGACGTGCTGCGTTCTGTTATCTAGGAACTCTTCAATCCAATCATACAATTGGTCTGATAGTCCATATGCTCTTACTTCGTTCATTAAGCGACTGTGGGGAACTGTATCGAACGCCTTGCGGAAGTCAAGAAATACGGCATCTACCTGGGAACCCGTGTCTATGGTGCTTTGAGTCTCGTGGACGAATAGCGCGAGCTGGGTTTCAGACGATCGTCTTTTTCGAAACCCATGCTGATCCTACAGAGTAGATTTCTAGTATCCAGAAAAGTCATTATACTCGAACATAATATGTGTTCCAAAATTCTACAACTGATCTTTTGAATGTTCTCCAGATCCCTGAAATGACGCCATTTTAAGGCATTTTTCAATTTCAGGAAAAGAAAAAAGACACAAGGAATCAGATGAGCAATACAAGGGGGCTGTGGAACAACAGTAATGCCTTTTCAGGCCAAAAATTCCATGATGGAAGTGGTCATACGACATGGGGCGTTGTCATGGTGCAGCGTCAACTGTCTGCAATGTCTGGCCTCACACGATTCCCTCTTTTCATGACCTTTTAAAAGGAGACCTTTGTAAAACACTTGGCTGACAGTGTGTCCAGAAGGAATAAACACACTATGCACGAAGCCCTTGCTGTTAAATAAGCAAATTGGTACTGCTTTGATCTTTGATTTGCTCATTCTAGCTATTTTTGGTCACTGAGATGTCTAAGTGTGCCTTTTTCCTCATTTTGCCGCTTTGTCTCAATCCGAATCCATCACCAGTGACCACACGGCTAAACTATTTCCCGTCATAGGTAATCCTCTCAAGAACCTCAACACACGCTTCTCATCGGATTAGGGAAGGACAGGGAAGGAAGTCGGCCGTGCCCTTTCAAAGGAACCATCCCGGCATTAGCCTCATGAGATTTAGGAAAATCACAGAAAACCCAAATCAGGATGGCCAGACGCGGGATTGGACCGTCGTCCTCCCGAACGAGTCCAGTGTGCTAACCACTGTGCCACCTCGCTCGTTACGATTTTGGCATAAACCATTTGCATTAATCTTCCATCAAAATCTGATGTACTGAGAAAATGTTTAACAGGTCACACACATCGTTATTGTTAAACGTCGGTCTGATCTAAAAAGAGCACGTGCACGGTCGACGTTTTCTTCGCTTTTTGAAACTGAAGGTCAACTTCAATGTGTTCACAGCTTTCCAAAAACAATTTGTGCCAGCGAAGAACATGTGCTCTTGATAAGGAGTGTTCCCCATAGCCCTGTTTCAGTTTTTCAAAGGTCACGATCGCGCGTTCCCAAAGTTTAACACAAAACTTGATGGCATAATGTCGCGCTGAATTCCGCTGTTCCATTTTCGTAACACACAACAGAAGTACAACTTCACTGATGGTGCTCTCAAAAATCACGTGCTGAAACTCGGACTGATAATCTGGAAGGGATGAACACACCGGTCGACACAAAACAACGCAGTGTTGCCACATCGCTCGCAGTGTTGCCAGTCTGATTACTTTTCTCACACACTTTGTATACCTAATCTCATCCAAAAAAAAGAAAAAAAAGTGAAAAACTAATGAAATTTATTCCTTCAACAGAGTTGACTTTTTATTGCCAAAAAAAGGTTATTTAATGAAAACTGATTCATCATTTTATGTTCTTATTTATACACAGGGAAGGTTCTCCCATTTTCCATATAATCACATTTTGCTCTCAGATATCTGTACTTGCTCACGAAAGAATAGTGAATGGATAATACCATAGTCGTTATGAAACATTTTCAATGTACCAAGAAAACGAAGCAAACTAAAACATAGGAATAGCAAAACACAAAGAATAAGATGACACAAAATCAGCAGATCCACTACTAAAACTTGTGAGCGTGGCGAAAATAAGCTAACTTCCTATGTTAGCAGTCCACGTCACCGTCTCCACCTAATCCCTCCTCCTCACCACCACCACCACCACCACCACCACCACTACCACCAGCCCTCCCTCATTAAAGTCAACGTCAAATCCTCGTTTCTTCTCGAGAAACCTTGATGTCGACGGCCCGTTCCGTTGATCGGCAGTGTAAATGCTCCTATTTGAATGCCATTGGGGAATGTTTGACCTCCTGTTCCGTCATGTGAGAATCGAACCTTTGTAGACGTAACGGCAACAACAACAAAATTATCAGATGTGCTCACGGTTCTCTACTGCAAACACACTCCTCTGCGTACTGTTCCAATAAGGAAAACTCTTGTTCCTTGGCTGAAAGCAGACTATCAAACGATAAATAGCGAGGTAGCTGCTCACGAACGTTTCAAGACAAATCCGTTGCCTGGCGCTACGAAAAATACTGTGAAAGAAGACAAATCAATAGGTCACAATGCTAAAATCAGGTATCCACATTCCATTGTGTGCAGCAATACGAGACGCACAGTACCTTGGATGTCTGAAAGACAAAATCAGAAAAAGCTTTTCAGGTTTCCAGTGATGAACTAAACGATTCTTTTTCCTAGACCAGTCAGCCCCCATGCTGCAAACAAGTATTGCCTGCAAGATCCCTCAGATTACATATCTAATCCTGACACTACACCACCAGTACAACAAATACATCAAAAAAATCCCTAATGACAATCTGTTTTGGTACGATAGGCAACAACGGTATGACCAGGACTATCTTCATTAATATTACAGACAGCGACTGATGACCTCAGAAGTTATGGCGCATAGTGCTCAGAGCCATTACAGACAGCTTAGCATCAGTCTTAATTTTTTCTTTCGTGAATGGAAAAGAAACATTGTCTGACAACTCCCAAGAAGTAAACTCACAAATCACCTTCTCATTACTACCCAATTAGCATACCATGCTCTATATCCAAAGCCCTGAGGTGTACTGTTCAACTCACTGAGCACATATTCAACTTGTGTGGCAAACGTCTGTCCAGTCGTTATAAACACCAGAGCATAAAAGAGCATGAATTAAGGTTACTTATCATCTGATACACCAGTCAGCCAGAACATTATGACCACCGAGCTACTATTGATATAAACCTGTCCAGGGAATAGCAGCGTCACCTGGGGAGGAATGACAGCTAGTCTATACATAAGTGGTGCATGTAGTATCAGTGAGCGTGCGTGTGTAGAATGGGGAAGGTCCGTGATCTAGCTGAGTTTGACCGAGGGCAGATTGTGATGGTGCAGAGGCTCGATACGAGCATTTCGGAAACTGCACGACTTGGATGTTCGAAGAGTGCTGTGGTGAATGTCTTCAACATGTGGCGTAACCAAGGTGAAACCACATCCAGATATCGTGAGTTTGGGCGGCCACTCCTCGTTACAAATATAGAACATTGTGGGCTGGGCAGACTGGTAAAATAGGAAAGGCAGCGAACTATGGCGGAGCTGACATTAGACGTTAATGCTGGGGAGAGTACAAGTGTGTCGGAACACACAGCGCACTGAAAACCCCTAATGATGGGCCTCTCCAGCCAACGTTAACACCACAACGATGGCTTCTACGACGGAAATGGGCACGTAACCATCAGCATTGGACGTTGGCGCAGCGACAGAGTACTGCATGCTCTGATGAATCCCAATACCTTCTTCATCATGTCGGTTGGAGGGCGCGAACCTGCGATCTTCCAGGGGAGCAGCTTCTTGATATTTGTACTCTGTGACAGAGATAAGTACGAAGCACTTCCTTTATTCTCTCGGGAACATTCACACGAGCATCCATGGATCCATTGGAGCTCATGCAAGACACCACGACGGCCAAGAAGAATCATACATTGGTTGCAGACCACGTGTACCCCTTCATGGCGATAATGTTTCCCGATGGCAGTGACATTTTTCAACAAGATAATGCACCATGTCACAGGGGCAGGAGTGTGGTGAAGTAGTTCGATGAACACAGTGGCGAGTTCCAGTTGGTGTATTGGCCCCCAATTCGCCAGATCTGAACTCGATGGAATACATCTGGGACGTAATTGAACATATTGTCAAAGCTCAATGCTCCCGTCCTGGAATTCTCGAGAATTAGGTTACGTGTGTATGCAGGTATGATGCCAACTCTCTCCAGCGACATTCCAAGGCCTCACTGCTTCCATGTCACAAAGCGTGTCAAAAGTGGACATACCAGCTATTAGGTAGGTGATCACAGTGTTCTGGCTGATCAGTGTGTATGTCGTAAACAACTATGAGGCCACAGTATCCTTACTACTTCATCGCTCCTCAGTCCACATAGTACCTCTCAGCAGAGATTTAGAACCTGCCGTCTCAAGACGAAGCCTCACATATAAAGCATCCTACCTGTGTCCATCTACAGTAAATTCCTTTACGGTTGCTGCCTTCCGCCCCTGGAATGGGCTACGCTTTATTCTGCATAATCCAATGCCCTGCTATATTTAACAAAACGCTGGAACACCTTCTTTCGTCAGCCTCATAATTTTTTCCAAAACATTAAAAGCTCTGCGTGAGGTAGTAAAGCAAATGACTGCGTGTTCTCCCAGTTAAACGTGTTTCTCTTTTGGTTTATCCGAAAACCTCAGCCCCACTCTTCATTACCTGTCCCATGTCACATTTCTCTTTTACTCCCTGCCCCAACCTCCTTTCTCGTTCATTCCCTCCAGTTCCCTCAGTTGAATCCACTTGCCTCTAATCTTTCATTGTTTTTCGCTTCACATAAACCAATATAAAACTTACTTATTATAGCTACATGTATCATAATAACTGCTATGTGAAATATCTAGAATGCCTGATTAGTTAAAGAAATAGCCTGAGGGTCCTAAGCTTGACAAGATAAATAAGTCAGTATGTAACTAAATAACGTCAGTGGAATCAAAAGACAGTCGTTTCAGCACTGATTGTAATTTTGGAAACAAGTAAATGTTACCCAGAAAGAAGTCTGAGGAATATGGTGGCTTTGGAAAACAGTCATCTAATTTTTGGCACAAAGCTGATGAATTGAAATTTAAATATCTATGACTTATGTTATCACTATCTTGATTTTTTTAACCATTTTCTTGCACAATGTTTTCAAACTGCTTGCTTAATAATGACAAATTCTGTTTTTATAGGTATGAGTGTGTTACATGCTTCAATCACAGAAGTAGGTTGTAGAACTTGAAATTTAGTTACTTTCAAAATTAATGAAATATGGTGGAAAAAAGCTGGATTAATGGTCAAGCGAGAGCAGAGCTGTTAATAAAAAATTAAAGAGGGGTAATACAGAATTAGGTGAACAAGAAATTACGAATCCGAGTGAACGACTGTGGACAGCTTTCAAGGGGAGGGTCTGAAAGGTGAGCAACCGATTTTAATCAAGTTTCTCAGAGACATTCTATAATAAAAATAAAGAGGTATGTGTTTCCGCTTTTTGCTGTACACTCCCTAGTTTTTGAAAAAATAGAGGTCAAAGTTGATGACGGAAAGTCGTATTTTCAATGCTAAACATCGAAACATAGTCTAAACACATTTTTTTGCTATAATATGGGGTCAAATTCAACAACGTCTGAGTTGTGATAACGTTGATTTTCCTGGCGTATCAAATACTGATGATTTTCACGGGTTTGCAGCCGATATTTCGGCGGACCACCTGGCTGCCATCTTCAGGTGAGATTGAGTGCGCAATCACGCTAGCGTGATTGTGCACTCAATCTCACGTGAAGATGGCGGCCAGATGGTCCGCCGAAATATCGTATTGTCGTCAGGACGGTGGAACCCGGCTGCAAACCCGTGAAAATCATCAACGTCCGAGTTATTAACGTTTTTGTGTTTACATGCTGTATCTAGGGTACCAGTCATTCTGTACATGGAGTAGAGCGAGGCAAGTGGTCTAGCGAGAGTCCGGCTTTAGCAGCCGAGCGTAGTAAGATGTGCGGCATGTGCCCACTAGCAGAGCGAGTACGCTCGCCTTGTTTACTTGTTCCGGCCGACACTAACGAGCCGCCATAGCGCGACGTCATAACGAGTCAACAAAGGAAATCAACACTGAAATTCTCCTTTAGAAGCGACTTTCCCAGGCCAAGAACACTCGATGTCGAGAGTTTTGTAAAGGAAGAGGCCAAGATCCCGGCTGCCGACATCGTCAGCGTCTACTTTTCGATCGCAATTTTTACAGGTTACATTAAACTTATTACCGACACTATAATTGACAAGGTCCTCCGAGATGTGAAGGAAGGGCGCGGCCTCTGCCACACAGACGGAAATGTAATCAACGTCAAGGTTTACCACGCTGGACTGGGATTGCAGATTATACGCATATTTGAATTACCCATAGAACTCTCAGCAGCAGTTGTAGCAGCGCCTCGCCCCTACGACAAGGTACAAGAACGCGTGGCAGAAAAGTGGATCAAATTTAAGACCTATCCATTCCTCAACGGAGTATGTCGAGTGTACATTGAACTCCAACAACACTTACCATCGTACCTCCAAACAGGAGGCTGCTGAGCCATAATTATACAAGGTCAAAAAAATCTGCGGACTCGAGCTTCACAGCGCAATCCCTCAGACACTAGCAATACCAAAATGTCTCTCACAAAATTTCGCCCTGTGCATATTTTGAGCAGTAAGCGGACATTAAAGATTGGTAATCTGGCAGCACTGTAATGAAGTGTACGGGAATTGCATCTTTCAGGATATAGCACATGTGCTGTGCAGTTAATATGTTTTGGGTTAGCATGCAGGAGGTCAAGAGTTCGATGCTGACTCGAGGCTTTGCCAAAAGTAGTCTGCGTGGTACAGTATCTGGCGTCTTATTCGTCATACAGTGATTACAGCGGGTATTCTACAAAACAATTGCATTTACATACTATGAACACAAAAATCAAAATACAATCGTTTTCACTGCTCTGTTTTTAAAGAAACCTTTTGCACATCATGGACGCGAATTGTTTTGCACCTCTGCACCTATCAGATTCCAAACCTTTTTCGTGTTAACCCTCCCCCAATGGTCCAATCGATTAAAACAAACTATTATTCTTGCCATGTTCAGGTCCATTACATTACGTTAGGACCATAAATCACCAGTGGGGCTGGCAACGTGCTTTGCAAATAATTTCGATGAGACCACTGGGCGCGGGTATACAGAAAACAGGTTTGGACTCTAGTAGATGCAGTGGCACTGTACAATTCCCGTCCACGACGTCCAAAGAGCTCCTTTACAAGTTGACCCATGAAAACGATTGTACTTCCATTTCTGTGTTTATAGTATGTAGTTTGCTATCTGATGATGGTCGAAGTAGAGGATATCAAATGTAGACTGGCAATGGCAAAGAAAGCGTTTCTTAAGAAGAGAAATTTGTTAACATCGAGTATAGATTTAAGTGTCAGGAAGTCATTTCTGAAAGTATTTGTATGGAGCGTAGCCATGTATGGAAGTGAAACGTGGACGATAACTAGTTTCGACAAGAAGAGAATAGAAGCTTTTGAAATGTGGTGCTACAGAAGAATGCTGAAGATTAAATGGGTAGATCATATAACTAATGAGGAGGTATTGATTAGGATTGGAGAGAAGAGAAGTTTGTGGCGCAACTTGACTAGAAGAAGGGATCGTTTGGTAGGACATGTTCTGAGGCATCAAGGGATCACCAATTTAATATTGGAGGGCAACGTGGAGGGTAAAAATCGTGGAGGGAAACCAAGAGATGAATACACTAAACAGATTCAGAAGGCTGTAGGTCGCAGTAGGTACCGGGAGATGAAGAAGCTTGCACAGGGTAGAGGGGCACGGAGAGCTGCATCAAACAAGTCTCAGGACTGAAGACCACAACAACAACAGTATGTAGCCACAAATGTTTTGTAGAAGACCCACTGTAATCGCTGTATAGCGATTAAGATGCCAGACACCATACCACACAGACTGCCTTTAGCATAAAAATAAATAAATAAATAAAACAGCATCGACTCGAATCGAAACCTCAATCTCCTACATAAACGCTATCCACTGCACCTACTGCACAGTATATCTGCTACATTCTGACAGATTCAGTTATCGTACACGTGATTACACTGTTGCCAATCTTTAACGTCCACTTACTGCCCGAAATATGCGCAGGACGAAATTTTGTGAGAGACATTTTTGTATTGCTAGTATGTGAGAAATTGCTCTTTGAAGTTCGAATGCGCGAATTTTTCTTCACTATGTATATTAGGACCAGCCTAAAAGGTGTTATAGATGCTACAAGGAAGGTCAACTACATTTCAAGCACCTCCACTGCAGGACGTGATACCTCCACTAACGCCTACGAGCCTCCCCCCCCCCACCCCTACCACCCCTCCCCCCCCCCCCCCCCCCCCCCCCGCCCCGCGGCCCCTAGTGACTTATGTGGTGACTGACATAACATGAGTCTCTGCCTGTCCACCTCTATGCCAGACTGCCGCCTGGCAAAACTGTGTATGGCGCCATTAATACCACCCAGCACTGCAGGCGCTGCTGACAGCATGGCGCCAGTCGGTTCACTTATCATACCAACTGAAGCGTTGTATGTTGAGGTGTCAGTGCCATCGCCCGACACAAGAGACCACACTCAGAAACAGTGTTCACCGTAACACTCAAAACGAAGCTGAAAGACCGTGATGGAATACTACAGCTCCCACTCAATAGAGGAAGAACTGATCCTGCAGAACACCAATCGTGAGGTTGACACCATTGACACTGATTGATTACACCCCTGCAGAACGGATCTCAGGACGAGTGGTGTCAGTCAGCCAGTTCTCTGCAGTGAACAGTGATCAGCAGGAAAGCTCTGTGCAGGCTCTGAAGCCGCTCAGTCCATTCCTATTAACCACTACGAGCTTACAAAACACGAACGAACTTCTGCACCCACACTGTAGGCCGAGGACGTCGAGACTGGGGTGGACCACGATCCGGGGCCCAAAGAAGCGCCATCAGACCGTCCGGTCTGGAAAACAGGGAGGACCTCTATCAGTAAGGTGTGACGTCATTTGCAGTGTCTGCTTCTCTCCAGCATCGCCACAGATAACCCTGCCCAACCACCGCACTGCAAACTCGTAGGATTACAGCTCCGACATTCAAATATTCTTGGACAAATAAAACTTAAATTAAACGTGTTCTGAGGCTGTGAGCTGTTAGTATGAAGCACCTATGAATAGGATACTACATACATGAAGGGGCACTTATTATAACATATTGCCTATCAAATGTAACAAGAACATACTTAACAAGTAATATAGAAGGCAGGACATTTTCATACTTCAGTTTCATAAGCACTGTAAAACCACAATTATTTAAGACAAATAGCTTTAGGGCAGCTGCTTTGGAAGTACTTATTTAGAAAATCAGGTACAGAGGTGTGCTCCCTGGATTTTTTTGTGTGTTGCTTTGCATATCTTGATGACATCTTATTGTTATGAATTTGATCAAGCTCTGTCACCGCCATCTTTAGGCACCTGCGTGAACATAGCATCATCATTAAACCCTCGAAGTGCATACTCAGGGTCGCTGAATTAGTGTTTCCTAGGCATTTTTCTATACCTGGCAAATCCGAGCCACTCCCGAAAGAAGTTCCAGTGATCATGAACCGAACACAGAAATGGTCTCTGTTCTTTCAGACATGTCTGAAAGGAAAGATACCACTCATAGATACAATGATGCATGTTTGCAAGCTCATTAAATGCAAGCCAATTCATATTAGTCTTGTATGAGAGCTGTTTAGAAAGTAAGACATTTTAAAATAAAAAATTAACAATAACGAAAAACCATGTTTTACTATATACATTTTAAAGGTACATTCTTAAGGTATATTCTACATTATAAAAATGTGGCAAAAGTTTTTCAGTGCTGTCTCTGTATAAATCTGCCATCTGCAGTTTCAGGCACTGGTTTATACCAGCACACAGTTTGGTGTCAGTATCAAAGCTTTGTGCAGCAAGCCATGTCTTGATTGAAACTTACTGGCAGATTAAAGCTGTGTGCCCGACCGAGACTCGAACTCGGGACCTTTGCCTTTCGCGGGCAAGTGCTCTACCAACTGAGCTACCGAAGCACGACTCACGCCCGGTACTCACAGCTTTACTTCTGCCAGTATCCGTCTCCTACCTTTCAAACTTTACAGAAGCTCTCTGGTTCGCAGAAGAGCTTCTGTAAAGTTTGGAAGGTAGGAGACGGAATAAGGGGATGAGGTCTTCAACCTGAGGTATAAAACCTCAGAACTAGTTCTGGCCCACTTCAAATTCTATCTCCACATGTTCATGGGACATCTTAAACTACAGATATCTTCCCATCAAAATTATTTCCAAGTACATTAATCAGCCTATTGTCATCAGTATAAGGAAATTATATTGTGAATAATAAAACTTAAGGGTCCTGTGCTTAAATGCTAAATTATTTAATTAGTGGAACAGTTGCATATGTGTCCATAAAATGAGAAAGAAAAATAAGGAAAACTGTAACTACTGTCAGAAGTGGTAGATGAAAAGGGAAGATAAGGCACATTTTGTTTTGTTAAACATTCTGCTTCATTCAGCAAATTTATTTATTTTTGTCTCTTTATTTATTAAAAACAAAGATTCCAAGACTTACCAAGCGGGAAAGCGCTGGTAGACAGGCACAATAAAATAACACACAAACACACACACACAAAATTTTGAGCTTTCGCAACAGGCGGCTGCTTCGTCAGGAAAGAGGGAAGGAAAAGGAAAGATGAAAGGATGTGGGTTTTAAGGGAGAGGGTAAGGAGTCATTCCAATCCCGGGAGTGGAAAGACTTACCTTAGGGGGAAAAAAGGATAGGTATATACTCGCGCGCGCGCGCGCGCGCACACACACACACACACACACACACACACACACACACACACACACACACACACACACATACATATCCATCCATACATACACAGACACAAGCAGACATATTTAAAGGTAAAGAGTCAAAGAGTCAAACACGCAAACACTATGGTACATCTGTGAGACCTGGCAAGGCTTATAATTACGAAACAAAGAGCAGCAACAATGCAAAAAAGCTGGCATGTGTAGCTTGATGGCCAATAGGAAGGTACATGGAAGAGTCCATTTGGCTTTGCAGGGGTGTAAGAAATACCTCAACACAAAAATTATTAGCAGCCTGAGAGATGGTCGATAGTAGTTAAGGGTTAATAGTGTTTCACAAAAAGAATATATTTCCTCCACAGATTCCCATTTGATTTCATGAAGCATCTCCATAACTCTTGCATGTTGATCAAACTACCAGTAACAAATCTAGCAGTACATTTCTGAATTGCTTCAATGCTTCCCTTTATTCTGACCTGGTGGGAATCCAAAACAGTTTTCTACACACATTCTTTCACAGATAAGCTAAACTTTCCTAAAAATCTCCCAACAAACAAAAGTTGGTCATTTGCCTTTCTTTCGTAGCACACTTAATGTGCTTGTTCAGTTTCATACTGCTTTACAATGTTATGCCTAGATATTTAATTTCCATGACTGTGTCGAGCAGAAAACTAGTAATGCTATATTCGAATATTATAGGAATATTTTTCCTACTCATATGCATTAACTCACACTTTTCCACATTTAGAGCAACCTGCTATTTATCACACCAAGTAGAAATTCTTTCTAAGTCAGCTTGTATCCTCCTACTGTCATTCAGTGATGACATCTTCCCATAACCACAGCATCATCAGCAAAACAGCAGCAGATTGCTGTTCACCCTGTCTATCTGATCATTTATGTATGCAGAGGACAGCAGCAGTTCTATTAAACTTTCCTGGATACTCCTGATGATACCATCTCTCTGTCTATCTGATCATTTATGTATGCAGAGAACAGCAGCAGTTCTATTAAACTTTCCTGGATACTCCTGATGATACCATCTGTCTGATAAACACTTGCCAATGAGGACAACATACTGGGACTCTTGATTAAGAACTCTTTCAGCTACTCACATATCTTGGAACCTAATCCACATTCTTAGACATTCTTCAACAGTCTGTAGTGGGGCACAGCGTCAAACACTTTCGGGAATCTAGGAATACGGAATCTACCTGTCATCCTTCATCCATGGTTCACAGGATATCATATGAGAAAAGGGCTATTGGACTAGTTGGAGTGATTGGTGGAAGGGATGTGGAGATAGAAAAAGGAATGAGTTTGTGCTTCATAGATCTAAAAAAGACCTTTGACCAAATGAAACAGGGCAAGAAATTTTTTAAAAAAATATTTAAACTTTGGAAATTTGTGTTAAGGTCCTATGGGACCAGACTGCTGAGATCATCAGTCCCTAGGCTTACACACTACTACTTAATCTGACTTAAACTAACTTACACTAAGGATAAGACACACACCCTCATACTCGAGAGAGGACTCGAACCTCCATCAGGGGGAATCGCTTACAGATAAAACTATATCTCTTCAAAGAACAGTATAGAGACTTGAAACAGCATTGCAGGAGTCCAGAATGAAAATAAATGCAAAGAGAGCTAACCTATACGTGACACAGGGTTTGAAAGTGGAAGGGATAGAAGGTTGAACTGAACATGTTGCACAGTTCAGACATTTGGGGAGTAAGCTAATTGATAATGGTATGAATGAAAATGAAATAAGATAACAAATTACAACTTCAATGTAAGCTTTACAGAAAAAGAAACATTTATTATGCAGCAAACTGCGATCGAAGTTACAAAAAAATTGGTTAAATGCTTCATGTGGAATGTTTATCTTTGTGGCTCTGAACGCTGGACATTGAAGAAGACAGAAAGAGATGAAACTGAAGGATTCAAGAGACGTGTTTTGCAGAGAACTGAGAGAAGGAAGTGGGTGGATAAAATGAAGTACTGGAAAGATCAAAGAAAAAAGAACTGTCCTAAACCTGGTTAAGAAAAGGAATGCAGTTTGGGTCATATACTACGAAGAAAAGGTATAGCGGAAGGGAGGGGGGGGGGGGGGGGGGGAATTAAGGGAGAAGAATGAAAATACTGGATGAAGTGAAAAGAGGAAGATAGGAATACATGAAACAGTTAGTCTGGAACAAAATCAGATTGAGATAACAATGGTAGCAGGAATTTGCTAATAGGCAGAAAACTTAATGATGACAGTGGCATTCTTAAGTGCCTCTATTGGAATTTTATGTCATTTTATCTCAGCACCATAAATTAATTTCCTCTCTAATACACTGTGTGACATAACCAGCACATATTTTCTTTAATCTTAAATTCCACTTTTCAGTTGACATATAAGCTTAATAATATATTAAATGGGCTTTTGAAAGCCACTGAGCATAATGCATGTATAAAATTTTAAAAAAATTGGGGGTGGGGGGGGGGAGGGGGGATATTGTTAGAAAACATAAACAGGGAAGCTATAGAATTATTAAAAACTAACAATAAACAGCCGGCCGCTGTGACTGAGCAGTTCTAGGTGCTTCAGTTTGGAACCACGCGACTGCTACAGTCGCAGATTCGAATCCTGTCATTAGGTTAGTAAAGTTTAAGTAGTTCTAGGGGACTGATGACCTCAGATTTTAAGTCCCATAGTGCTCAAAGCCATTTGAACGATAAACAACATTGATAGTGACATTAATTATTTCTATACTATGTCTGGAAAGATGTGTGACATCACAAAATTTATTCGTTTTAGAAAGTAACTTTTGTGTGTTATTACTTGCTAAGTTTAGGGCTGACATAATTTAAAGTGAAGAAAGTGTGATGTAAGTGATCTGTGTTTGCTCTGTAAGCCTGGACGACTATTTTTGCAGGTGTGGGGGCTGCTTTCCACTCGTGCCTGCTGCTAGTGTTGGTTCTGTGGCAGCCCTCCAGTGATGACTCAGCCTTGTTCTTCGTCATTGCTGCTGCCTGGGGAGTGTGCGATTCTATCTGGGAAACACTCGCTCTCAGTAAGTCGACAGGCTCCTAAACACTGTAAGCGCTCGATGGGGCACAATTTATAAGTAAGCTACTAGTACATTAAATAATTAGTGATGAGCAAATAGAAGACAACCTTTACATTATAAAAGGATTTTAAATGGCAGAACTTTGTCTTATCACAGCATCTGCAATCTTAAAACTGAGATGCAATATAATTTACTCATATTGTATGTAACCTTATACCACTCGTATTATTGCTGATAGTGTTGTTTCCTACAACATACAGTTTCACAACTCAATTTTGTAAAAGCCTCTTTAGGGATCTAGGGACTCTTAGACTTACACAAACAGCTGATAGTAGTCTGCGCAAAGTTGTATAAATGCTTTGTCTGAAGCACTAAATAAAGACTGCAGGAAATGAGGAAAGTTCCCAAATTGTAATTGTCTTTTTGAAACAAACTTTTTGTAAGTTAGATACCAGGCATCACATCTTGCAGCTATTCGACCTTGTGGGCCATAAAAAAAAAAAAGAATTTTATAATTTCTTATGATCCACTACAGACTTAATAGCATTAATTTCGAGCCAGCGATAGTATTTAAGTTATTCAGTTGGTATGATGAATAGTGTGGGTAAAGAAAAAGGGTAAGGTGTAATTTTTTTACATCTTTATTGAAATGACTACAGCTTTAATTTCAGTGAATTAATTGGTTTAAATATATATTTCTTCATTTCTAAGCCTGAATAATTTTAGTTATTATTTACTTTCATTTTGTCTTTCTTCTACTCTATTAATGTAATCATTTTCATGCATTTTTATGTTTTGAATGTTTATGTAATGACTGGCATTCAAAAATGTGTATCTTGTAATAAAAATTAATATTTTGACACTATTGCACAGCCTGCATAAAAAGATTATTTCCTATTTTGTTCTTTAACCAACTGATTGTTATTTTTAAATATTATGTCACATAAATAAAAATCACATGAACAAAGATTCCAAATGAAAAAAGAATAAAAGGAAGTAAAAAATTGGAGCAAATAAAAAAGTTAATGTCATAATTCAAATAATGTGGCAAATATTTAGAATTTTTTGTTTAAACCAATTAATTAAATTAAACTGAAATTAGTGATTACGGTTATTTTGATGAAGACATAAAAAAAATAATAATAAAATACAAAAAAACAAATAAATAAATTATCTGCCTGACAGGATTCAAACCCACAGCCTTAAGCATACCAACCAAATAGCTTAACCATTATCTATGAGTGCCATTTTGTTTTTCAGGCTCTGAGGGATCATGACATATTCTGAAAATCTTTTTTGTATTTATTTATGATGGACCACTGAGGTGAATTCCTGCAGGGGGTGGTACCTGAGACCCTAACTTACATCCCTGTTTAGGTACTTTCTAAATGTTGACCTTTCCCTCTCAGTAGTATAGGAGGAGAAGAGGTGAAATATTCAAAGTAGCTGCTTGCCTCCTTACATAGATACATAATTTAGTCTGGGAGTAATTACCATAATTACCAGTTTGAATAGACTAGTGCTGATTATAATTTGTTATTAGGCATGCTACACTTTAGAGAAGTAACCAGTAGTAGTTGATCTGCATAAGTTGATTCATTCCACATTCCTGAATGCACTCCTTCATGATGTGTGAATGAATGAATTACACAATCAATGTGAGAAATTTTATTTTGGAAACTCAAACAATTCTTATTTTGATATTGATTTACCAGACAAAAGGGTGTAAAAAGGCAACATTTACAGAATTTAATAATCCTTAGATGAGTTAAAAAGGAACACTTTTTTCTGTGACAAAAATGCCACAGGAGATGTCAATGAAAATCTTGAAGTCAGTGGTGTTCAGAAAGGGTGTTCAAACTGCCACTGCTTATTACTTCATATTGAGGTTATCAAAGTACCAAAAAATAGACCAATGATTCAAAGTAAACTCTTTTAATGATCTGAAACTTTTAATACAATGTTCCATAAAATATTATTAAATAAACTATATTTCTGTGGATTTCCGGAAGCTGCTTCTGAATCTGAGAAATCTTACATGAAATAACAGAGTATGGAATGTTGAAATTAACTTATAGAGTCTGGATAGTTTCCCATGCATATAGGAAGCCATCAAGTATACTCCTAAATTTATCACTTAAAGTTTGTTCTTGAAACTTCCTTGTACACTTTCTTGGGATAGTTCATATCCATCTTCAAGTGTTCGGCACTTCAGTGCTTTGAGCTCTCCCTTGGGTTATACAAATATATGATCATTGATGCTGTACTTTTTGTATTTGTTCAAGATCCTCTGATAGTCCTTTTTGGTACAGGTCTCATACACTTTAATAATATTTTAAGATGGGTCCCATGACTGGGATGTAAGCAATCTCCTTCGTAGACTATTTGGATTTTCCTAGTAGTCTACCAACACACTGAAGTGTGCCACCTGCTTCAAATACAACTGTCCCTATTTGATTGCTCCATTTAATATCCCTACAAACTGTTATACTCAGGTATTTGTATGACTTGCTCAATTCCAACTGAGAGTCATGGATATTGTTGTCATAGTGTACTACACTTCCTCATTTTGTGAAGTGCACAGCTCTTGTATTTCTGAACATTTAAAGCAAGTTCCCAATATTTGCACCTCTTTGAAATGTTACCAAGATCAGACTGAATGTTTGTGAAGCTTTCTGCAGACAGTACTTCATTATAAACAACTGCACCATCTGCGATCGATGTTTACAGAATCTGTGGGGTTGGGATAGAGTAGGTCATTGTATTTGAGATACCTCATAACGTTTGGACTCAGAATATGTTCTAAGGTTCTGCAACAAACTGATGTTAAGAATATTAGACAGTAGTCTTGTGGGTTGCTTCTGCCACCCTTCTTGTTGGCAGGTGTGATCTGTGCTTTCTTCCCACAACTAGGCACTGTTTTTTGTTCAAGGGATTTACAGTACATTATGATGAAAAGATCACAAAATGTGATAGGGATTCCATTGGGTTCTGGAGCTTTGATCAATTTTAATGATTTGAGCTGTTTTTCAAAGCCACTGATGCTAATGCCTACTTTACTCGTCTTTGCACTGGTGAGAGAATTAAATTGGGTTATACTCCTGGATTTTCCTTTGTAAAGGAATATTTGTATTTAGTATATCAAGAAATTAGCACACATGCTCCAGACAGAAGATGTGCTTTGTCGGTGTTGCACATTTTCCCAGCTTTAACTGAAATAGCCTGGGGCTGCAGTGCTCACTCTCAGCAGACACAGAATTCACTAAGTAAAAGATCTGTGCAATTTGCACATTTATTTATATGTAAACGCCAACTTGGGAATTTTTCTTTGTGTGAGATCACATGCACCGCTGATTTAAAGTTCTAGATCACAAATTTTACTGTTTGTGTCACCTCTGTACAATCTATTATTGATTGTATCAATACTCATTTGTATTGTGATACATTGTTAAGTTTCAAAAATTTTTGAGTATTGTGATAAACTGGTAGTGTTATTGACAGTTGAAGGCTTAAAATTATTTGTGATCATTCAAAATTTTTGAGAACAGTAAACCTATCCTTACTCTCTAACATCATTGCATAATTACCAGTATGTGAGTGATAGGCTATTTCTGAGAATTTTTGAATGTTTACAAAACGATATTTTTGAAAATATTCATAAGTTATGAGTGTTGTGGATAACTTATTTCATAGCAAATCAAAATTTGTGACAAACAAAGAATAGACAGCCAAAGAATAGATCACCCTGACCATCAGTCAATATCAACACAAATAAACATACATTTTTGAGAATTTTCAGACATTACCATTGTGTTGTGCTTAACCTAATTCATAGTATTAAATCAGCATTTGTGATTTAGTTAGCTCAGCAGATATTGTAATAAACATATTGCGTTAAGTTTAACTGTCCCTTCCAAGAGGAGAACCTACATTTATCATAAATTAACTTTATTTTTGAGATGCTTAGTGGCTACAATTAACCTCAGAAACAGCAGAGGTTGAAAATACCACTTCAGTTGTGAGGTTCTTTTCATTTTCCAATGCTTAACTACAACTGGTTTTGGGCTCTTACATGCCCAACATCAGGTGTGATAACTCTGTGCTGTGATCCCGAGTGCCATCCTGGTGCTCAGGGTCAAGGCAAAAAGCTCACACACCTGACGATAAGCATATAAGAGCCCAAAACTGGTTGTCGTTAAGCATTAGAATAGAAAAAGAACCTCACAACTGAAGCAGACTTTTCAACATCTGCTGCTATGCTCAGTTGCAGATGTTCTTGCAGCAGGGTTGTTTGTAACCTCAGAAAGTTTTAGGAAACTAGTAATTCTTACAAGGGGTTTTCTTTTGCCTTCATAGAAATCTCATTTTCCATGTCCTTCAGTTCTTACAGGTAATCAGTAATTTTTCAGCTCAACAGATTAAAAGATAAACAGCAGGCTTTGTTTAAAGTTACTTCTTCACTGCCCTCTGAAACACTGCACGAGCCACAATGCAGCTCCACTCTGAATGATGCCCCCAGACACAGGATGAATTAGTCGTTGATCGTAAGCAGCTGAAAATTGTCCTGACTACTGAACTACTATTAGCAGCTGTTGCAAAGCAACGTGTTGGAAGAGCTGCTAAGCGTCATGTATCTGAGGTACCAAAGATACTTCAAGTGCTAACCTCTCCTGTGTATCCTGTCTCTTCTGTAGGAAGTACAGGAGCTGTCATCACTTGTCCACTTGACTGCAAGTGATGGGTCAGTGGTAGATATAGGTGTCATGTAAGGGGTAGACAGGGTCCAGGGAGGACTCATGGAGTTATACTGATCCCCTTGATCGACAAGTTCGAGATGCTGTCTTTCAATGAAACTGAAACTGAGCCAGTGAGACCCAGTTCACTATTTTGGGGAAACCTACTTTGTTCTGTGTCAACTGGAGGCAATTCAAAATGGTAGGGGTCTATGGGAATGGAAAGGAAGTCCCACGCTTCTTGGCAGAGCGTAGGGGAACAATGAGCCACCGTACTATGCAAGGTCCTAATGGAGGTGGATTGTCGTTGCCTTCCTCTGACCATAATGGGGATAAATGATGATGATGATGATGATGATGATGATGATGATGATGATGAAGATAACACAAAAACACCCAGTCATCTCGCTGCAGATGAAAATCTCTGACCCCATCGGGAATCGAATACGGGACCCTGTACTCGGGAAGCGAGAACGCTACCGTGAGATGCAGTCAGGGGTCTATTAATCATCAGCAATTCAAGCATCTGACAGATAATGGTACCCCTTAGATTGTTATTGTTGTTGTTGTTGTTGTTGTTGTTGTTGTCGTCGTTCTAGATGCTGCTGCATCTAGAGAGTGGACCCCTTAGAGAAATGGCAGCAGGGGACCCAAAGGAACACCAGGTGCATTCAATATGTATGCTTGGAGGCGTTATTCAACAAGTGTAAAAAGCTATTATTGAGGGAACAGGATGCAACCAGCTGCATATTGTGGTGCACATTGGAACAAATTATGCCTGTTGTCTGGGCTCCAAGGTAATACTTGGATTGTTCTAGCAACTGGCAGAGACGGTTGAGAAGCCTTGCATGCGGAGTTTCAATGAAGCTCTCAGTTTGCAGCATGTTCCCCACAACTGGTCATGGACCAAAAGTTCTGAGTCAAGTGGAAGGACTGAAACAGAGGCTTCAAGGGGTCTGTGACAAGCTGGGCTGCAACTTCCTGGACTTGTGCCATAGGATTGAGAACTGTAGGGTGTGCACTACAAATCAGAGGCCGCTACCCAGGAAGCTGACTATGTGTGGGGTGCACACAGAGTTTTTTACATTAGGCAACTCCCCATCCAATCCAGATCACAACAACTGTAAGAGACCCAGAAGTACAAAGAGAAGGTCCAAAAGAATCCCCAACAGGTAAGAGTATTAAAATGCTAATAGTTAACTGCCAAAGAATTCACCACAAATTGCCACAGTTTGAAGCACTTCTGAAACTCAGTGAAGCTCACATATACTAAGTACAGAAAACCGAGTGAAACCTGAAATTGGTAGCAATGAGATTTTTGAGGAAAATTTAAGTGTAAATCAAAGGGATAGGCTAATGGGAAATGGAGGTGGTATATTTGTTGCAGTAGACAAGAAACTCAAATCCACCAAGATAGAAATTGAAACTAATTGAGTAAGACTCAGTATCAGTGGTCAGCATAAAATGGTAATTGGATCCTTGTGTCACCCTCCAGACTTGCCTCCTGATGTAACCAAAGAAAAAACCCCAGTTTGTCTATACATAAGTTCTCTAATCATACTGTAATCACGGTGGAACAGATATTTTGGACCTATTTGAGGATGTCCTCATTGAAACTGGTATCAGTGACCAAAACACAGTTGTGGCAACAATGATTACCAAAGTACAAAGGACAAATAAAACAAATAGAAGGATATATTGTTGTTGTTGTTGTTGTTGTTGTGGTCTTCAGTCCACAGACTGGTTTGACGCAGCTCTCCATGCTACTCTACCCTGCGCAAGGTTCTTATCTCCCAGTACCTACTGCAACCTACATCCTTCTAAATCTATTTAGTGTATTAAACTAACCATTATATGTGTTCAGTAAAAGAGATAAAAAATTTTAGTGTCATATTTCATTCAGAAACTTGAAATTTTCAGCACAGGACATGAGCATCTAGAGAACTATGCCTAAAGTTTAAAAGAATATTTGACCATGCATTGGATAGATATACATCCAGTAGAACAGTTCATAATGGGAGGGACCCTCTGTGGTACCCCGTCACTGTAAGAAACTTTTAAAGAAACAGAGACTACTGCATAATACGTGTAAAACAAAGCATAAGGCTGTAGACAGAGAGGTGCTGAATGATATGCATTTGGATGTCAAGAGAGCAGTGCATGAACCCTTCCATGACTATTGTAATAGAGTATCATCAAATGATCTTTCACAAAAACCAAAAACATTCTGGTCACTTGGGAAGGCTGTTAATGGCGCCATAGTTAGTGTCCAGTCCCTAGTGAACAAGACATGAACTGTAACTGAAGGTATCAAACGGAAAGCTGAAATGCTCAGCTCCATTCTCTAATGTCCCTTTACAAAGGAAAAATCAGGACAGTTGCCTCAATGTAATCCTATACCACTGAAAAGATCAGCAGAATATGTGTCAGTGTCAGTGGTGTCAAGATACAGCTAAAACTGTAAAAATTGAAAAATGCAACAGTGCCCTATGGAATCCCCACCAGATTCTACACTGAATTTGTGGCTGAGTTAGCTCTTCTCCTAACTATAATCCACCATAGAACACTCAAACAAAATACAATGCCCAATCATTTGGAGAAGGCACAAATCACACTTGTTTTCAAGAAGGGTAGCAGAAGTGATCCATAAAAATGCCACCCAGTGTCCTTGGCAGAGATTTGTTTTGCATCAATTTGTTTCATTGGATTTAGGACGCATTCTGAGCTCAAACATAATGAGGTATCTTGAACAGAATAGTCCCCATGCTGATCAGCAAGGATTCCAAGAACATCCATCATGTGAAATCCAACTCGCTCTTTTCTCTCATGACGTACTGAGAGCTTTGGATCAATGCAATCAGGTATATGGAGTATTTCTTGACTTCCAAAAAGTGTTCAACTCAGAACCACATCCATACTTATTGTCAAAATTGATTGAAGGGGTATCACACAAAATTTATAACTAGGTTAAGGATCTTTTGACAGGGAGGATGGGAATGTTATCTTGAATGGAGAGTCATCCTCCGATGAATAAGAAACTTCAGATTAGCCCAGGGAAGTATGTTGGAACCAGCACTGCTCATGTTGTACATTAATGACCCTCTGGAACATATTAATAGTTACCTCAGACTTTTTGCAGGTGACACAGTTATCTATAGTGAAGTGCTGTCTGAAAGAAGCTGCATAAATATTCAGGCAGATCTTAACAAACTTTCAAAGTGATCCAGTGTGCAGTTCACAAAATGAAGTAATGTGGTATCCTATGACTATAATGTCAGTGAATCACAGTTGTAATCAACCAACCAACTCGTACAAATACTTGGGTGTAAAACTTTGTAGAGATAGGCAATGGAATGATCATGTTGGCTCAGTCATGGGTAAAGTAGGTGGTAGACTTCAGTTTACTGGTAGAATACTGAGGAAATGCAATTGGTCTCCAAAGGAGATTTTTTACAAATTTCTCATACAATCCCTCATGGTCTATTTCTGTAGTATTTCAGACCTGTACGAACTAGGAAGAAGAGGGGATACTGAACCTAAACAAACGTGAGCAGCACGAATTGTCGCATGTTTGTTTGACGTGGAGAGTGTCACAGAAATGCTGAAGAAATTGAACTGGCAGACTCTTGAAGACAAACGCACACTGTCTCAAGAAAGTTTCAAGAACTGTCTTCATATGATGAGTCTAGGAATATACATGAAACCTCCTCCCTTTATCATTCACGTAGGGGTTGTGAGGACATTACTGATACAATGTGACATTACCATCTGCCATCCACTTCACAGTGGTTCGCAGAGTACATACAGGTTGTATCAAAAAGAATCATCCAATTTAAAACTATCACAACTAATATGTTAATTGTGATGTGCGCGTGAACAACATAGTGTTGGAAAGAGCACACTCTTGAGTTTTACATGGTTCCCACTAGGTAGCAGCAGTGTGTGTGCACTTCAGTTCTAGTAAAAATGGTGTTGGGACAACAGAAAGCATTTTATAATCTATATTTTGCGCAGTGCGGGTCAGTACCAACTGATGAGCGTGACTTTCATACTAGGTACAGTGTGGATCCTCAGTACAGAGCATTAGACAGTTCCATGAACAATTCTAAGAAACAGATTGTTTGTGTAAAGGCAAATTGCCAGGCTGTCCCAGAGTGCCTGACACAGACATCGAATGCATCTGCTATAGTTTCACAAGGAGTCCACAGAAATCTGTTTGCCATGCAGCTTGACTGCTCCACATGCCCCCGATGTCCATCTGGTGTGTGACACGTTGACGTTTACACATGAAACCATACAAAATTCAGCTATTGCAAGTTCTTTGTGAAGGTGACAAACAACAATGTGTGGAGTTCTGTAATTTCGTTCTTGGCAAGATGGAAGATGACAGTTTTCTCCCACACTTGGTGTTTAGTGATGAGGCAACATTCAATTTAATTGGAGAGGTGAACCATCATAATATGAGAATATGGGGTGCAGAACAACCACATGAAGGTGTACAACGTGAGAGGAAATCTCCAAAATTTAATGTGATTTGTGCAATTTCACAGGGAAAGATGTATGGTGCATTTTTGTTTGCCAAGAACACTGTTACTGGAAGCACATATCATTGTATGCCTGAGAACTTTCTTTTCCCACAGTTGGAGACTGATTCAAATGACTTCATTTACCGACAGAATGGAGCACCACCACACTGACATCTGGAAGAGTGCGAATTTTTAAATCATAGATTACTGTACGATGGATTGGTCGCACTGGACCAAATGGTACAGCCTTACATTACTGGCCTCCAAGGTCACCAGACCCAACTGTATGCGATTAATTCTTATGGGGGTTTATAAAAGACTCTGTTTATGTGCCTCTGTTACCAACAACAATGAATGTACTGAGACATCACATAAGAGCGGCTGTGGAAGCTGTAACTCAAGACATGCTCATTGCAGTGTGGGAATAATTTGAATAACACATTGAGATATGCTGTGCATCTCAAGGGGGCACATTGAACACCTATGAAAAGGTATGAAAAAAACTTTTTGAGTTTCCTGTTCATCAAAAAACAAAATTCATAGTATATGCTTATTATTTTCAGAAATATAGCCATGCCAAATCGGATGATTCTTTTTGATACACCCTATATATATAATTAGAAGTAAATGTAGATGTAGACATTCTCCTTATAAATAGAAATCTGGGGGCACTGAGTCAAAAAGTCATGCAGCAGCTTCTGCTTCCTGTGCCAACAGCTCAGGCAGCATAACCATAAATACTAGTCAGAGTTACTGTAATATGGAAACAACTTCTGATAGCTGCTTTGCTCAGGTAGAGCAGTACATTATAGTTACTTTACTTATCTTCAGTGTTCTCCTAATATATGCCTGGGGATTCAGCAACAAGGCAAGTCTCCTTCATGCTGGGGCCAAGCTGTGGTACTGTGTACAATCAACAGTTTCATCAAACAGAGTAAGTTGCCCTGGTAACAAAAAATGACTTTTTATCATACTACTACATACATCATCTAAATATTCTGTCTGCACTATTTTAGGCACCTCTTCTCACTTTGATTGTTAGCACTAAACCCATCAGACCCACAGTCATTGTGCAACTATTTTTCAGTTGATGTAGTGGTGCTTTTATTATTTTTAATTTGTAAACTGTTCTTTCTCTCCAGCGTCGGGGCTGACATCACAGGGAGACGCCTGGCCAGAGTGGCTGGCCCGCTGGGACATGTTTCGCTGCCTTGGCCTCGCACTTGCTTTTGTGCTGCACCCTCTGTTGTGTGTCCAAATGAAGCTCTACATTCTGGCAGCTACCCTCGTGCTCGGGGTTCCTCCGTATGCATGGCTGGAGATCCAGCATGACGCCAAGACTACAGGACTGTGAGGACATCCCTCCCGGGTTCATTGTTTCTGACTGTGGGACATCTACAAAAGTGGTTTCTCAAAACTAACAGAAACTTCTCACATGTGTATTTCCCAAAGACCTATTTCACCATTTTTGGTTAAATTTTTCTGTATTGCAATACCACAAGTTTATTATAAAAAGGGTGATTCCTGGAAAAATATTAATTTAATATTTTTAATCAAGTGAGAAAGAAAAAAAATGTTGTGTTACATAATAATGGTGGTATTATTTACAAGAAATATGAATTGTGCAGAAAAATGTTTTACTCACATCTACTATGTTAAGTAATTGCTCATACTGAAATTTTCAGCACTGACAAGTTCCATTGCCTTACCAAATAAGGATTTAAGTGTGTCAAAAAATATTTCTATTTAAAGTTGTTACTGTAAAATTTCTCTCAATGTATTAATTTTTTATATATAACATTTGTTGTTCTGTTTTTTAATTGTTTGTCTGAGGTTTGCAAGTTTAAAATGGAAGCTTTAAAATTGTGTACTGTAATGCAATCAGTTGACTCAAAGAACAACACAGTGACAAGTGTTGGCAAGCACAACCAGCAACAGCTGAGACTCTTCCTTATTGCCAGTTGAATAACTATTCAGCAGGAAGAGTTCAAGTAAAAAGAACAAAGGTTGTAAAAAGGTAGTGTACACATTTCTGTCTTCTCTCACTTTTCTTCCTTGTTTGTATGAAGATATATATCAACTGTCCCTGTTGATATTTATCAAAGCCTGTAAGCAGCTAAAAGTCAGATTTTGTTGTAAGATCTTTCTTCCTTGTTGTTCCATTTCCTCTCTGTGCCTAAGTAGAATATCACACTATTGAAACTAAAAACGAATTAGCAATACTTTTTCTGTGACACATACGTCTTCTCGAGACCTAAAACTTGTGAGAGCTTAAGGTGTATGGAGCACAATGAATGAATTGTATTTTAAAACTTGGTGAGGTATCATTTATTTGCTTAACAACGCATCACAATTTCAACAGAAGAAGCTGGGTGAAATTGATGTCTGTATTGCACTCAGCAAGCAACCACACAGTGTGGGGTCATGTGTACTCATGCTAGCACCGTCTTTTCTCTCCTCCTCTGTTCTATTCTCTGTATGACCTTGAGTTTTTTCTTTTTCTTTTTACATTAAATCTCTCTGTGACAGACAATGCCTCTCTAGCTGAGTCTGCTAGTTGAAGTTAATCTCTGTAAGGCTATCACACTTACTCAATGAAGTTGTGGCAAAATGCATGACGCTTTGTTGAATCTTCTGCATCTCATCTATTGTTCCATCCCAGTAAGTGCCCCAGGCTGATCAATACACAATAATCAGCTGAACAAGTGTTTTGAAAGCCACTGCTTTCATGCCAGGAATCTACTTTTCCTGAAGTTAGTGTTATGTTGTCATACCTCTTTAGGTCACTTTTACTTATGTTGCTGTTTCCACAAAATTATTGACAATACTATAATTTAAAAGTAATAGATCCATTTAATTGTTTATATTCAACATATGGCAACAGTCTTGCTGCAGTGGATACACTGGTTCCATTGAGATCACCGAAGTTAAGGGCTGTCGGGCGTGGTTGGCACTTGGATGGGTGACCATGTGAGCCGCCATGCGCTGTTGTCATTTTTCAGGGTGCACTCAGCCTCGTGATGCCAATTGAGGAGCTACTTGACCAAATAGTAGCAGTTTCAGTCAAGAATTCCACGGGGAGAGTGGTGTGCTGACCGCATGCCCCTCCTATCCGCATCCTCCACCGAAGATGATATGGCGGTCGGATGGCCCTGGTAGGCCACTCGTGGCATGAAGATGGAGTGCTTTTTTTTTATATGCAACATATGATGTTTATTTGCATTCAGGGTCGGCTGCTAGAGAACACTTCACAATCTTCCTTAAATTTGCCACAGTCTTCTGGCATTGGAGCCTTCCTATAGGCAACAGCATCACTCGCAAAGAGCCTCATGGATCTTTCAGTGTTACCCACTAGATCATTTATACATAAATTGTAAACTGTAATGGCCCTGTAACACTCCATTGAGACACATCCAAAATTACTTCTACATCTGACGATATTGTCTCATTGAGAATAATATACTGAATTCCAGCTTCTATACAGTTGAAGCAGTCGCAAATATGGTCTGGTATTCAATAAGCTTATTTTTCATTATTTAAATGACAGTTTTGAACTGTATTGAATGCCTTCTGGAAGTCAGGAAATACAGCACATTATAAGTCCCAAAAAGAAGTAAGGAAGCTACTGTATATTATTAACTGAGGATGAAAACTGTAGGAATTAATACTGTCATAACAGGCACTTATTGCACCTCCAAACTAAAGAAGGATATAATACATTTTTCAGATGTTGCTCTCTGGGTACAGTTGTATCTTATGCTGCAAAACTGTTACAATAATGGAACTTTGAGAATGAAACTCACACTTTTAAATTACATACCTTGTTATTTACATCACAAAAAAGGAGTCACAACCATAAAGCATGTACAAAATTTATGAAACATTAGAAGTCTACTTCAGTTTTGACATCACCAGTGGCTTTGCTGTGGACAAAACATGCACACAATCAAACATGATCAGGTACATTCTAGCAGTGTTGGAAATAAAATATCAAATTGAAGAAGGCAAAAAGTCTTCTATTAGCCATGACAATTTAATGTTAAAGTTAGTAAAGAGCTTCTTGAGTACTGACTATCCCATCACCAATAACATTAAGTGAAATACAAGAATGTAAATTGTTACCTATAGATTCATTTCCCTGGAGAACTACCTTGTAAGAGAAATTATGCTCTAGTCTAGATCTTAGCTCCAGTTATGTAACTGAGGACTAAATTACAAACATCAGTGGGAATGCTTTTCTATCTCCACTGAGAAGACCACTGCACTTTTTGAGTGGTACCACTTTTGGTTGATTGATTGTGGGGGCACTAAGTGGGGTGAATTCCTCAGGAGATTGGAATAGTCATGCATGCATGCAACAGACGTGTTATTCTTCATTCCATCATGTCACATTGCACCCAAATGATTCTAAACAAAATATTTACACAAATTTTTATTAATTGTGTAATCAGGCTGCAATTCAAGCAAGCTCACTGCTTTCAAATGCTATTCTTATGGGAAACTGTTTTTGCAAACTAACACGGCAGTGTAGCTACCGACAATTTCTAGAAAAATGAGACACAGAAACTTGGAATGAATATGAAAGACCGTTAGAAAGTTTTAATAGACACTTCAAAAAATAAAGTTACAATATTAATTCTTTGTTTGTTTGCAGGTATATGTTTGCAGCCCCGGTACACACAAAGTTCCCAAGTCACAGTACTGCAGTACGCCTCTAGAGCAGGCAGAACAAAATGGTGAAATATGAAGTGGTAATTTAGATGGGAGCATGCTGACTTGCTGAAAGTCATGATTTGGTGGTACAGAAACTCTCAGTTTGCTGAAACAAGTCTGAATGACAAAGAATGAAGTGTAAGACTGACTTTCTATGAAAAACCAGGAATTGCAGAGAAGTCAATGCCTCAGTTTTCAAAGACCAGAGTATTGCAGTTGGGGTGACAGTTAAGGAGTACAAATTTGTCATCAGTTTTCAACACCTCGCACAATATTTTGAATGTGACAAAGGTTGCCATCTGCTGGGTACCGAGACTACTCACACCCACTGAACTGAGCTGGTAGCACAAATGTCACACCTATATCAGGCCAATCCAGGTGACTTCTTTTTACATTTCCGTTTACATCTACATCTATGTTCCACAAGCCACTTTACAGTGTGTGGTGAAAAGTACCTGATGTCCCACTACCACTTCTCACCTTTCCTGTTCCAGTCACCAAAGGTTCACAGTAAGAAAAACTGTTACTAAGCCTCCATGTGAGGTTGAATCTCTCTAATTTTACCTTTGTGGTCTTTTTGAAAGATATACCAATAAGAAGAAATAGTTTGGTTGACTCACCGAGGAATGTGTGCTCTCAGACTTTTAACAATAAATCACGTCTTGATGAAGAACACCTCTATTGCAGTGACTGGCACTGAAATTGGCTGTGCATCTCTGACACACTTTTACACCTACTAAATAAATCTGTAACAAAACACGTGCTTTTCTTTGGATATGCTCTATTTCTGCTTCCAATCTTGTTTGATAAAGATCCCAGACTGATGAGCAATATCCAGGCCAAACAATGGTTTTGTATGCTACCTCCTGTGTGGAGGACTACTTTTCCTGAGGATTCTTCCAATGAATGTAAGTCTGGCATCTGCCTTACCTGCAATTAGTTACATGTGTTTGTTCCCATTTAAATTGCTTGATATGCATACTTCTAGATATTTTATAGATGTGACTGCTTCCAGTGATTGTTGTCCAATTGTACAAACATACAACAATGGGTCTTTCTGCCTATGTATGTGCAACACCGTACATTTCTTTATATTGAGGGTCAATTATCAATCCCTGCACCAAGTGTCAATCCCCACCATATCTTCCTGGATTTCTCAACAATTTTCTAGTGTTGTATCCAACAGCACAGTGCACAAAAAGACTTGTGGATTTGGTTGTTTTGGGGAAGGAGACCAGACAGCGAGGTCATCGGTCTCATCGGATTAGGGAAGGATGGGGAAGGAGGTCAGCCGCACTCTTTCAAAGGAATCATTTGCCTGGAGCGTTTTAGGGAAATCACAGAAAACTTAAATCAGGATGACCGGACGTGGGCTTGAACCGTCGTCCTCCCAAATGCGAGTCCAATGTCTAACCACTGCGCCACCTCGCTCGGTAGACTTCTGGAACTTCCAACATTATCCACTAAATGATTTGTATGTATTTTGAAAAGTAATAGTCCTATAACACTCGCCTGGGCTACGCATGAAGTTTCTTTTATGTCTGAAGATTTCTCTCCATTGAGAAAAGGTGCTGTGTTCTGTTTGCTAGAAACAAATTTAATCAAATCACACAGCTGATTTGATATTCTGTATGCTCGTATTTAGTTCATTAGGCGGTGGTGTACCAAACACGTTCCAGAAGTCAAGGAAGGACGCATCAACCTGGGCACAAGTATATATTACTTTTTGTGTCTCATTGACAAAGAGAGTGAGTTGGATTTCACATGATCATTGTTCTCAGAATCCCCATTGATTCCTATAGAGCAGATTTTTTGACCCCAGAAATGTCATAATATGCATGCACAAAACACGTCCCAAAATTATACAACAGTTTGACATTAGAGATACTTGTGTGTCTGTTTTATGACCAATCTACAAAACTGGAATGACCTGCAATTTCTTCCACTCACTAGGAATGCTTCACTCCTCCAGTGACAGTTCACTGCTGCTACAAGAGCAGCAAGTTCTTTTCCCTGCTCTACATAAAATCGTATTGTTATACTACCAGATCCAGTGGTCCTTTACTGAGCAATTTCAGTTGCTTTTCTATTCTATGATCACTTATCTCAGTATCTGTCATTATGGCATTCATGTGGTGATTTAAGGGAGGAACTGCAATATGACATTCCTCAGTGAATCAGTTATGTAAAAAGAGATTTAGTATGTTGGTCTTCTCTGTGTCATCTCTATCTCAATTATGTTACAGCCAGAGAGAGTCTGGACAGACAGCTTCAATTTGTTTACTGATTTAACATAAGACCAAAACTTCTTAGAACTTCCTGTCAAGTTGATAAATAGAATGCACTGAATGCTTCATAAATCTAATCTTGTACATCTTTCTCACCAGACGGTAGAGCTTTGTCAGGGCTTCTTACAGTAGCTTTGGCTTCATTCAGTTTTTGTTTGTCTATGAGGCTTTTAACTTTATGATATATTGATAATTTTTACTTATGGACCATCTGTCAAGTGGTCCATAAGTAAAAATTATGAATATACCATAATATTACACGCAACTGAGGAAGACAGGACTACAAAAGGCTTTTAACTTTGTTTAAAATTTCATGAAACTCTCTTTACTTTAGTAGTAGCTTTCTAACAGAGCTGTTAAATCATGGAGGGTCATTTCCATCCCTCACAATGTTTCTCAGTGCATTCCTGTCTAAAATGTATTGTACAACAATCTTAAGCTTTTTCCATTGATGCTCAACATTCTCAGCACTGGAAATGAAATTTTGATACGGACCACTCAAGATAATCTGATATACTTTCTCCACTATTGCCATGCAGAAATAACTTCCTACCTTTCTCTATGTTCCTAATTACAGTAGTGTTTAGTGAAGCTGTAATTGCCTCATAATCTTTGATCCTGTGTTCTGTGCTAACTGAATCAAAAAGTTCAAGTCTTTTGTTGACCACATTTAATATCTTATTTCCAAGGGTTGGTTCTCTGTTTGGTTGCTGAAGATAATTTTCAGATAAGGCATTTAGAAGAATTTTGCAAGAATCCCTTTCTTTATTACCTTCATCAGACACTTTCATCTCCCAGTCTATAACTGTTACGTTGAAATGGCCACTTAATATTATAACGCGGCCAGGAAATGGACACAAAATATTCTCCAACACTCCCCTCAAATGTTCCACAACTACTGTTCGTGAGGCAGGGTCTGTAAAAGCATCTGATGAGCATGTTTGATCCAGCTTTAACACTTATCTTTACCCAAAATATTTCACATTTGAAATCTGTACTAACCTCATTATACTATAAATGACTATATACGTGTCTCCACCACCAGCTATCAAACTGTCTTAACAATATCTGTCCAGTTATCACAGACAAGTGACAGATATATAGTTATGACCAAAAAGACACAAAGCAAGCAGTGGAAACATGAAAATTCACCACCATCATTAAAGGCGAAGACCTAACTGTTGTCTGAAGAGGTCGTGTGGAGTGTTTTTTTGGGGACTGCCATGATGTGACACTATAACATTATGCTTGTAAGGGAGCAAACCATCACAGGAGCATACTATAAAAAATTGTAAGACAGGAAGATGTCCACAGCAGTATTTCTCGATGATCAATACCCCAACTCACTGTATACAGGACACATCTGTAGATGCTCCGGATTATCCTGACATGGCACCCTATGACTCCTCCATCTTTACTCTAAAGAAGAAATCATTGTGTTCAGGCATTTCCAAAATGATGACAAGACAATTTTGAGGTAGAACATTTCCTAAACAGATGAATGACAGAGTTCTACCTTTTTTTTTTATTTAAAGAAAATAAGTAGAAATTTATGGCTGCTTATTGTGACTGGTATAAGTCAACGTCTTTCCAGTAAAATTCAACAAAATGTATGTAGTGTCTTGACACTGTCCTTAACATCAATGAAAGGAAGTAAAATATTACGTATTAAGTAACACTTCACAATCAAAACATATTTCAGAGACTCAGCACGATGAATACAGGATAGTGTAATGTAACTGGAGAAATAATGAAAATAAAACCTCAACAAATACAAAAAGTGAAGTAAAGTCGAAAGGCCTTAGGTCTTGATACACTGAACAGCTCATTGGAAGTGTGCTACATTGGTGAAGCATCCTCTTTAAAAGAAAGGCCTGAGAGCACAGGTACCTTGTTTACAGATAACAATGCTAATATGTAATAACACCCTGATGTGAAAATTACTGATTATTGTGCTATTTAAATGTTGACTATAAATACTACGTCAGTCACACTAACCTAGAAATGATGAAACATTATATGAAAGAAAAGTAACAATAACACTAGAAATATTATGGGAGATTTCGCAAGATCAGGACAATTTATACCAACAAGACACTGTAGGCAAATAATCATAATGTAATTTGAATTTTATTCTCATTTTCTGTAGCGTTAGTGTTCCTAAAAGCTTTCTTATTAGATGGTTAACCAAATATAATGTATAAATGAATCTGAAGTTCCACAAAAAACCTTGGGGATGATGATCACAGGTAATTTGATACACATAACCTCCATCAGTATCACTGTTGATTTTTTATTTGACTGCCATTTTCAGCTTGATACATCTGATATATTGGTACTGTTTCGCTGAATTTTATTTGAAAATGGGCAATGTCATACTGAAACCAGTAATCATATAAAAAAAAAAAAACTTCAGTGAATCTGATCCCAATAGAAATTTACATTTGCCTATTGAATGAGAAAATTCCTGGAACAAAATTCATTACTATTCAAAATATACATTCATTCATTAATTATGAAGGAGACACTTCAGGGATGTTGAAGGACTCAAGATATAAATTAACAGGTGAAATAAGCCACTGGAAGCATTTCTGTAAAATGTGCTAACAGAACATTATGGCTAAAATACTTAAATTGTTAATTATTGCCATTTTAATCTACTTGATTATGCTAAGCATTTAAGTAACTTGAGTAACACTTTATCATCTATCTACATACTGTTACTGGAAGAGACAGACTGCACATAGAATGGACATCAGGGTTACAGTGGAATTTATATCTACTAGTTCAAAATTCTCAAATATTATAGAAATAATTATCAATGGGGTACTACTGTACTTTGTTTTTGGGTATCTTGAGATTTCCAGCCCCCTTCTGATGTCTACCAACAATTTTGCAGCACATAAAAACACTCCATTATGAGCCCCCCAAAGGGTTGCACAGTCTACATGCAAAAGTTTTCTTTACTAGCTAGTATTGTGGCTGTGAATTTTATAGTTAATTTTATTTCATTCTTATTATTAACCACAAATATCATTATGTAAGAAATATATAGGCATGACAGGGTAAGGATCTCAAGGTCCATGGACAGGCTTCTATTTCATATTCGGTTCTTGGTTTTACATAATATTCTCACCAGATGCTTCTGTGTGACAAATACTTTTCAAGCCTTATTTGCCTTGCCCCTCAAAGTTTATGCCATAGATTGGTACTGGGTGAAAGCATGCAAGCAATTCCATCTGTAGGTCAATACAATGAGAGAAATTTCTAAGAGAAAAGCACCCAGAACTGAGCTTAATAACAACAGAAAAAAATATTTGTTAAGAGATAATGAATGGTTACTGATTGTCATTTTTCCAAGATGAATGCACTTTAATGGCTGATCACACAATGCAAGCTTTTAGCATCAGGATTTACTTTACTGGAGACATGTAACTTCTAAAATTTAAGCCATGTGTATAATTAGCTACAAATGATGCCTCCAACAATGTCCAAATCCTGACACCAAGTTTCACAAAGAAACTGCAATGACTGTTTAAAGTGGGGATTCACAGTGGATAAAGAGCAGAGATGTAATTGATTTTTTCTCCTTTAGATAAACCAAATAGAATAACATAATATAAGCAAAAATTCAAATAATTAGACATATACAGTACATGGATAGAGTTTTGTAAGAACAAACAGCTTCTTCACCTAAATCTTGCATGAGATGCCTGATAGAAGATACCAAAAGAGTTAGACCTGGAAGTGGTAACCTAAACAAGGCTGTTCAAAATCTGTGCATATTTCAGAATAATTTTTTACAGAAACATATAATCTCCAGTGAACCTCGGGATTTTATTGTTTTACATAATCTATGACAGTATATTTTTACACAGTCCAATTTTTTCACAGTCCAATCTCACCACTGTCATGAATGATGATGATGATGATAAAACGATGAGAACAACACAAACAGCCAGTCCACGGGGCAGAGAAAATCTCCAACTCAGCTGGGAATCAAATCTGGGACCCCCAAGATCAAGAGGCAGCAATGCTAGCCACTAGACCATGAGCTGCGGACTACAATACTATGAAATGAATGCAACAAATGTTGGCAATGAAATACCATACTCACAGTTATTACTTTTATAAGTGATGTATATACGAAATATTGTTCAAAGATACTAGCAATGGCTGGAATAATGATAATCAAAAGTACCAGGACAAATATACTGTAGGAGGGTTCAGTATGAGGGTTCACAATAATTTTTCAAGGAGAAATACCCTAAAAATCCACCAAGAAATAGAAATATACTGAGAATGTTCAAATGCTGGAACTTAATTTCATAGAATTCAGCAGTTTTCGAAATATTTTATAAAAGGCATTTAATTTCTCACTAAATGTTAATGTCAAAAAATTTCAACTGATTTCTGAGATGCGAAATTCTGGGAACTAAACTAGTGAACCACACAGTGAGAAACACAGCATTGCTAGTCACAGAATTAATTCATTTTTTAAGATCACCAGTACTTAGCTCCAGTGACAATGAGACACATGGAGACAACAGCACTGAGAAGCCAAAAACGGTGTAGTTAATGATGTCATACAAATTGTAAGTTGGAAGACTGAAGTCCCTGTGACAAAATCAGTAGGTTGTTTGAGAGAGAAATGCACCATAATAAACCAATTTTGATACAGTGACACAGCAAGGCAAGTTCCTTCACTTCAACAACAGAACTTGCAGTGTATTCTATACAACCTCTCACTAAGGAGATTGTCAGTGACATAGATTGAGTCAAAAAGAACAATAAATGAGTTAACTATAACAGGCTGCATTGCAATGATACAAAAACAAATAGCAATAATTAATCATTTTAATTGAATCAACTGTGGGTTATTGATGAAACATTGTAAATTAACTAAAAAACAGTGTTTTTTGCCTTGTTTCACAATTTTATTATTAATGTTACTGCACAACCTAGGTTTCGGGTTGTAAGCCCATATTCAAGTACATTGCTGATTCCCTAAGATGATAATGCACAGATAAAGATGATTGCAAGGCAAAGATAATCATCTCAACCTCTTAAGGTATTGATCCACGGCATTATGTGCAATTATGTCAATCACCATTTTTTAACAGATTACATACCTTATTACACATTTCAGCAATTACACTACAATGACAGGACTAAAGTTATGCATCAGCTAAGCACTTTTTAACTACAATGGACTGGTGCCCAAAGTTTTGCTTCTATACTGGGATTGTGAATAACTGAAATGGGTTTGCTCGTTTAGTAATAGGTGTGGGGATGTATACATCTGTCTTTTAATTTCTAATTGGTTGAGTTTGCCCCCTTTTCCTCTGTGTGTAAGATTTGCACATCTATTGTGTATTTATGGTTATTGTTCAGACAATGTTGTGCAAAGGCTGAATCAGACTTCTTCAATCTCCAGCTTCTGTGGTGTTAAGCCTGGTACAGATTGAACTCTCCATCTGTCGAATGTAGCAGCCATCACAAAAAGAGGGGTTCATAAAATCACATACCGTGAGTGTCAGTCTTGCTGATGCATAACTTTAGTCCTGTCATTCTAGTGTAATTGCTGAAGCGTGTAATATGGTATGTAATTTGTTAAAAAAATGGTCATTGACATAATTGTACATTAAGCTATGGGTCGATATCTTAAGAAGTTGAGATTATTATCTCTGCTTTTCCATCATCTTTATCTGTGCATTGTCATCTTTAGCAATCAGTAATGTACTTGATGTGCAGTAACATTAATAATAAAATTGTGAAACAAGGCAAAAAGAGTGTTTGTTTAGTAATGATTAATGTTATCTGTGTTGTTAACAATAACAGGCTTCAGCTATAGTTTTCAAATGGCTGTAAAGCACTTGAAAAGCCTTTATCTGGAGGGGTGATAATGCTGCTTTGCAGTTATATTCTCAACTGAAATTTATATGCCACTTCATACTTTACAGAAATAAAATTATTTATCAGTGCATTAATAAAACAAAGGGAAATCTTCAGTGGAAAGAAAAGTACTCAGTTAACACTACAGATATTGTATATTTAGAGTGCAGCATTATTTTGCTATTAATATTACCTTATACAGCATTAACTGGATTTTGTAAAGCCAGAATACATACATTTAGCTAATTTGCTAAAATAATATGAGTTAGAGATTGGGAAACACTACAGATATAAGGTAATGCTATAGGAAGTTGAACAAATCCAAGTAACCACTCAGTTTCTCAAATACAGCACTTAACATTTGGCTATAGGGGAGTGGAATTAGACTCAGTCCCATGTATAAATCTAGAACAGTAGCAAATATCTGAAACAATGGAGGTGTACTGGAGAGACTGTATTTAACATCACTGAAAGGAAGCAAAATATTACATATTAAGTACTACTTCAAAAATCAAAACATATTTCAGAGATTTAGCATGATGAATATTGTTCACATTGAACACTTGATATTCCATTTACAATGTACCACAACAGCTGTAGCTTTCTCTTCACTCATAGTGTTTACTGGCACATAATAGAAATCAGTTGTTACAGAAGGTTTGTGGATTTGTAAATTAGATGTATAGTAAAGGAAGTAAAAAAAATTAGAACCAATCAATAAATGAAAGATCAATTTTCATCATCAAACACAAAAGGGAACACCTTGTCAATGTAGCCACCCCTCTGTCCCACACCATCACTGCAGTTCATTGCGCTGATAATAGTTTGTGATATGGACGTTATTTTCAACATTTATAAATGTACAGTATTGTAAAATATTGTGGAAGACAAAACTACTTATTGATAGGTCCCATTCTACCAAGTGAGATAAATCCATATTTACATCCCCTGATTTCCCTACATTGATTAAAGTAAATTGTTTCCTCTGAAAGAGCATGATTGATCTGCTACCCCAGACTGAACTTGTGCTCCATATTAAATGAACTAATTATCAACATGATGTTGAACTGTAGCCGGCCGGAGTGGCCGAGCGGTTCTAGGCACTACAATCTGGAATCACATGACCGCTACGGTCGCAAGTCCGAATCCTGCCTCGGGCATGGATGTGTATGATGTCCTTAGGTGAGTTAGGTCTACGTAGTTCCAAGTTCTATGGGACTGATGACCTTAGAAGTTAAGTCCCATAGTACTCAGAGCCACTTGAACCATTTTTTAAACTGTAATCTTCCTTCCTGGATTCCATTTTAAAATCAGTGATGTGTTGTCTTTGTAACAGAATCGAATTAAGTGACAATAAGGTAAACATGACCGCAAAAGACATATTACAGCTTATGACAGATTTGAACTACAATCTACAGTAAGAAACCATGTGGGTCAGTGGCAAAGTGCCAGACTACAGATCCGAAGGTCTCAAGTTTAATCTCCAGTCAGTCCTAGTATTTATTTCTGTCACTTATCACTTTTTTTCATCCCTGCAAATGTTTGTTGATGTGAAAAATGCTGAGTTGCACCTTGGTTCAGAACCCACATTAAATTGTAGGTCCCCGTATAACTGGCTGGGTAAGTCAGCTCAATGGTCAGGGGAAGGCAATGGCATAGAAGACCCTACCTTGTAAGGCACTGTGGTGTTCAAAACAATCTTCAGACTGATGAGTGTTTACTTACTTAGTAAGAGATTTGGTGTCATCAGAATGATAGAAAGGCATATAAAGGAAAGGTATGGAAGGGGAAGAAGTAGTTGATAGGTGTGAAAATTGTGTATGGAGAGGCAAACAATAGGATGAAAAGATGGGGTGAAAAATGTAGTGGTGCAGAAAGAAGAGCAATGAAAAGTGCATGCAGAGAAAATGAGTATATTATGTCTCATCTAAAAGATGTGTTGTCTCACAACTACATTTATTGTCTCACAGTTTACAATTGGCAAAAGTTCTTTGTAACAGTGCCTTCCACTAAACCCTGCTCACATAAGCTGTTGTTCTGTCATAACCTGTACATCAATTATGATTATGTGTCTTAGTATTATATGTGATGTTAACCTCCTGATGCACTACCACACTGGCCATGCTTGTTGTAATTTTTCAGCTACACAAATGACATCTGCTGTCACAGGTACTGTGATAAGGGTGCACTTCATGTACAACACATACAATTTACCAATATTTTCTGTTGCAGAATTTTTATGGTCAAACAACATGCATATGTTTCTAGGTACCTACTTAAAAATGGCATGTGGTCAAAACTGTGAAATAATGTTATTGAGGCCTTCAGTTCAGAGACTGATTACATACAACTCTCCACACCACTCTATCCTGTGCAAGTCTCTTCACCTGTGTAGGACTGATACAAGCCTACAGCCATTTGAACCTGCTTTCTGTGTTCAAGCCTTATGTCCCTCACTACTATTCTTACGCAACACACTTAACTTCATTACCAAGCCCGTGGCTCCTTCATGCCTAGGCACATTTCCTATCAATTGGTCCCTTCTTTTGGTGGAGTTGTGCCATTTCTTTTTCATTCAGTACTTCATTAGTTATTCAACTTCCCATCTAACCTCCAGCATTCTTCTATTACACCAGAAACTTATATTCTCTTCTTTTCTGAACTGTTTATTACATTTGTTTTACTTTTGCACAAAGGTACACACCTTCAGAAAGGACTTTCAAAAATAATCGCTGTCAATAAATTTCTATTTTTCACGAGTGCTTTTCTTGCTATTGCTAGTCTGTATTTTATATTGCCTCTGCTTAACTCACCTTCCGTATAAGATCTAGTATGAAGGAAATCTGCAACTGAGCTTCATTGTAGAATCAGATAATCAACAGCTTGAGTTGTAAATAGTTTTATTGGTTCAAAAACATAATCAGTTTCAGACAATTATAAGCCCGACTTCAGTTGTACAAGAACCACAGGGTTCACGGCTGCCACACACTGCGAACGCTATACTGCGGGCAAGTGACCACTGCACATGTAGCCGAGGCCACTCCTTCAACAGCAAACATGATTCTGTACACTGGCAGGCCATAGGCACAACATCTTGCAGTGTTGTTTTTTATTCAGTGGTCATGACTCATGGCCACGATCACGAGTGGAGAAGACTGAGTTAGCTGCTGCACAGATAGTCCTTGTCTCCTGTGAATGTGATCCTCTGTTGCCTCAGTGGATAATGGTCTCAGACACGGATTTACATCTACAGTTTTTTTCCTCCTGTACATAAAAAAACATTGGAGATTTTAGAGGGTTACAGGAGACAAATAAATGCAGATGGAAGGCCATATCCAAAACCGTCATCTATCAAGGCAACAGAGCATCGCAACAAGGCATTTCTGTACGCCAGTTAACTCCATCTTCTCCACTTGCAATCGTCGCAATGAGTCCTGACCACTGAACATTGCAAGACGTTCTGTCTATAGTCTGTTGGTGTACAAAGTCACACAAAGGGCTGGTGTAGTGGCAGGCACTGGTCCCTATAGCTTTGATACTCTGTAGCACCACTGGATGACATGGACACAGATTCCTATCTTGATTTGTTCTTTGAAACACCCCTCTACAACCCCCTGAAGTGTGTCACAACATTTTTGGAACACCCTGTATATTTGAAAAAATGCTGCAATCAGTCTGTCACTGAAAGCAACACACCAGCAGTGAAATTTACTACAGAGATTTTACTTTTTCTTGTGTTAAAATTCCAGTAAAATTAGGTGCAATAAATCCCCTCAAATATATTTCTCATGTGGAATAAGTGGGTAAGCTATAATGATCAATTAAGGCAAGGATTTATACAATTCAAGGTCCTCGTAAGTACATGTCTTCTGTACTAACAGACCAATTTTCTTTCACCTACAGAATGTTGACATCATTATTCCTACTACTTTATTTTAGCCAAGCAAGGACAGAAAAGTAAACTCTATTGAACTGATATAAATTTGCTTTTGTTGTTGTTGTTGTTGTTGTTGTTGTCTTCAGTCCTGAGACTGGTTTGATGCAGCTCTCCATGCTACTCTATCCTGAGCAAGCTTCTTCATCTCCCAGTACCTACTGCAACCTACATCCTTCTGAATCTGCTTAGTGTAGTCATCTCTTGGTCTCCCTCTACGATTTTTACCGTCCATGCTGCCCTCCAATACTAAATTGGTGATCCCTTGATGCCTCAGAACATGTCCTACCAACTGATCCCTTCTTCTGGTCAAGTTGTGCCACAAACTTCTCTCCTCCCCAATCCGATTCAATACTTCCTCATTAGTTATGTGATCTCCCATCTAATCTTCAGCATTCTTCTGTAGCACCACATTTCAAAAGCTTCTATTCTCTTCTTGTCCAAACTATTTATCATCCATGATTCACTTCCATACATGGCCACACTCCATACAAATACTTTAAGAAATGACTTCCTGACACTTAAATCTATACTCGATGTTAACAAATTTTTCTTCTACAGAAACGCTTTCCTTGCCGTTGCCAGTCTACATTTTATATCCTCTCTACTTCGACCATCATCAGTTATTTCGCTCCCCAAATAGCAAAACTCCATTACTACTTTAAGTGTCACTTCCTAATCTAATTCCCTCAGCATCATCCGATTTAATTCGACTACATTCCATTATCCTCATTTTGCTTTTGTTGATGATCATCTTATACCCTCCTTCCAAGACACTATCCATTCCGTTCAACTGCTCTTCCAAAGTCCTTTGCTGTCTCTGACAGAATTACAATGTCATCAGCGAACCTCAAATTTTTTATTTCTTCTCCATGGACTTTAATACCTACTCAAAATTTTTCTTTTGTTTCCTTCACTGCTTGCTCAATATACAGATTGAATAACATCGGGGAGAGAGTACAGCCCTATCTCATTCCCTTCCCAACCACTGCTTCATTTTCATGTCCTTCGACTCTTATAACTCCATCTGGTTTCTGTACAAATTGTAAATAGCCTTTCGCTCCCTGTATTTTACCCCTGCCACCTTCAGAATCTGAAAGAAAGTATTCCAGTCAACATTGTCAAAAGCTTTCTCTAAGTCTACAAATGCTAGAAACGTAGGTTTGCCCTTCCTTAATCTAGCTTCTAAGATAAGTTGTAGGGCCAGTATTGCCTCCAGTGTTCCAACATTTCTACGGAATCCAAACTGATCTTCCCAGAGGTCGGCTTCTACTAGTTTTTCCATCCATCTGTAAAGAATTCCGGTTAGTATTTTGCAGCTGTGACTGATTAAACTGATAGCTCGGTAATTTTCACATCTGTCAACACCTGCATTCTTTGGGATTGGAATTATTATATTCTTCTTGAAGTCTGAGGGTATTTCACCTGTCTCATACCTCTTGCTTACCAGATGGTAGAGTTTTGTCAGGACTGGCTCTCCCTAGGCCGTCAGTAGTTCCAATGGAATGTTTACTCCGGGGGCCATGTTTCGACTCAGGTCTTTCAGTGCTCTGTCAAACTCTTCACGCAGTATCGTATCTCCCATTTCATCTTCATCTACATCCTCTTCCATTTCCATAATATTGTCCTCAAGTACATTGCCCTTGCATAGACCCTCTATATACTCCTTCCACCTTTCTGCTTTCCCTTCTTTGCTTAGAACTGGGTTTCCATCTGAGCTCTTAATATTCATACAAGTGGTCCTCTTTTCTCCAAAGATCTCTTTAATTTTCCTGTAGGCAGTATCTATCTTACCCCTAGTGAGATAAGCCTCTACATCCTTACATTTGTCCTCTAGCCATCCCTGCTTAGCCACTTTGCACTTCCTGTCGATCTCATTTTTGAGACGTTTGTATTCCTTTTTGCCTGCTTCATTTACTGCATTTTTATATTTTCTCCTTTCATCAATTAAATTCAATATTTCTTCTGTTCCCCAAGGATTTCTACTAGCCCTTGTCTTTTTACCTACTTGATCCTCTGCTGCCTTCACTACTTCATCCCTCAAAGCTACCCATTCTTCTTCTATTGTATTTCTTTCCCCCATTCCTGTCAATTGCTCCCTTATGCTCTCCTTGAAACTCTGTACAACCTGTGGTTCTTTTAGTTTATCCAAGTCCCATCTCCTCAAATTCCCACCTTTTTCCAATTTCTTCAGTTCTAATCTACAGGTCATAACCAATAGATTGTGGTCAGAGTCCACATCTACCCCTGGAAATGTCTTACAATTTAAAACCTGGTTCCTAAATCTCTGTCGTACCATTATATAATTCATCTGATACCTTTTAGTATCTCCAGGATTCCTCCATGTATACAACTTTCTTTTATGATTCTTGAACCAAGTGTTAGCTATAATTTAGTTGTGCTCTGTGCAAAATTCTACCAGGCGGCTTCCTCTTTCATTTATTTGCCCTAGTCCATATTCACCTACTACGTTTCCTTCTCTCCCTTTTCCTACTACCGAATTCCAGTCACCCATGACTATTAAATTTTCGTCACCTTTCACTATCTGAATAATTTCTTTTATTTGATGATACATTTCTTCAATTTCTTCGTCATCTGCAGAGCTAGTTGGCATATAAACTTCTGTAGTAGGTGTGGGCTTCGTATCTATCTTGGCCACAATAATGTGTTCATTATGTTGTTTGTAGTGGCTTACCTGCATTCCTATTTTCCTATTCACTATTAAACCTACTCCTGCATTACCCCTATTTGATTTTGTCTTTATAACCCTGTAGTCACCTGACCAGAAGTCTTGTTCCTCCTGCCACCGAACATCACTAATTCCCACTATATCTAACTTTAACCTATCCATTTCCCTTTCTAACCTACCTGCCCGATTAAGGGATCTGACATTCCACGCTCCGACCTGTAGAACGCCAGTTTTCTTTCTCCTGATAACGACATCCTCTTGAGTAGTCCCCGCCCGGAGATCCGAATGGGGGACTATTTTACCTCCGGAATATTTTACCCAAGAGGACACCATCATCATTTAATCATACAGTAAAGCTACATGCCCTTGGGAAAAATTATGGCTGTAGTTTCCCCTTGCTTTCAGCCATTCGCAGTACCAGCACAGCAAGGCTGTTTTGGTTATTGTTACAAGGCCAGATCAGTCAATCATCCAGACTGTTGCCCCTGCAACTACTGAAAAGGCTGCTGCCCCTCTTCAGGAACCACACGTTTGTCTGGCCTCTCAACAGATACCCCTCCGTTGTGGTTGCACCTACGGTACGGCTATCTGTATCGCTGAGGCACGCAAGCCTCCCCTCCAACGGCAAGGTCCATGGTTCATGGGGGGGAATTTGCTTTTATTCTTGTGTAAAAGCATGCAAACAATCTCTAAATTACTGTGTCTTACATCCAAAAGCAATCTGTTGCTTCTCAGCTTCATGTGTACTTTCAATTAACAATTATCCACTGGAGCTTAGGAGAATTTGTTAGTTATAAGTGTACTCTTTATGACAATAAAAGCTTTATTGTGTCCTGAAGCATTTCCATATAAGCACACTCAGCCAACTATTGTTATTCGATCGAATGAATATAAAATATGTTGACTGTCAAATTTCAGGTAATGTTTACCTACAACATACAGCAACTGGTATCTCTGGCGATATGTTTCTATGTTGTATTAAATGTGTGTTCCTTTACTTTAAACACAGGTCTCTTGACCAAGCATTTGTTGCAGCTGCTCTATCAGAGTCTAAAAATAATGATTTTGTTGTAATTTAAGAATCTGTTTTGTTATTAAACAGTATTTTGATGACAGCAAACTTACTGCATGAAGATTAGGAAAAATTCAGGCATCCCAGATCCATTTAACAAATGATCCATAAGTAGCACAATCAGAGTTATCCCAGATTGTTGTAACAAATGACTCAGAAGCATTGAAAAATTGGATGTTGTAAATCATAAGATGATGAATCGAATGCAGATTTCCCTTATCACTGGATTTTCAAAATGTATGTCTTCTTTATTTGCATCCATTCATCTTTCCTTTATAAAAGATATCCAGGAAAGATGTTTACCTAGTTCCTTTTCCTATTTTTGTGCTGATATGCTTTAGTACAGTTCTGTCTTCAGAGGAATGATGGCTTATTTACTCATACATTCTATAAACATTAATTTGTTTGTAATCATTTTTTGTCATCTTCAGAAAGTTTAACTTTTTTCTTTGTTAGTTATTATACAAGTTAAACTTTCTGAAGATGACAAAAATGGACTTACAACAGAGTAAGAAAAATGACACCAAAAAGTTCCTCCAATGACTCTCCAAAGTTCCTGCTCCTTTACCGAATAGTGCCCTGCTCCTCACTATTAATCGCACTCCATCTACACTAATATCTCTCATGCACATGGGCTTGCCACTATTTAATACTGTCTTTCCCAATGCCTGACTGACTCCAAACCTGCAGCTTCCTTCCTTGTCATGATGACCAGCTATATCCTTGGCCACCATTACTTTGCCTCTGAAGACATCACCTACAAACAAATCTGTGGTACAGCAATGGGTTCCTGCATGACACCATCCTATGCCAACCTATTCATGTGTCATTTAGAGGTATCTTTCCTAAACACCCAGAATCCCAAACCTGTGACCAGGTTCAAATTCATTCATGATGTCTTCATAATCTGGACTGAGGGTGAGGACACACTGTCCATATTCCTCCAGTACCTCACACCTTCACCCCCATTTGCTTTACTTAGTCCTCCTCAACCCAACACGCCCGCTTCCTTGATGTTGACTTAGACCTCAAGGGTGGCTACATCAGTACCTCTGACCTTTGTCCATATCAAACCTACCAACCACTTATTATACCTCCATTTTTTCCTGCTGCTACCCATTCCATACCAAGCAGTCCCTTACATACAGCCCAGCCATCTGTGGCCACCACATCTGTAGTGATGAACACTCCCTCTTCAAATATACCAAGGGCGTCACTGAGGCATTTAACGACTAAAGTTATCCTCAAAACTTTGTACACAAACAAATCTCCAGTGCCTTGTCTCTCCAGTCACCTATTGCCTCCCACGTATCTATATTCCAGCTGCAAAAGAGCACTTCCATCATGGCTCAGTACCACCCGGGACAGGAACAACTGAATCACATTCTCCCTCTTACCTCTTACAATGCCCTGAAATGAGGAATATCCTACCCACCCATCACACAATGGTGTTCTGCCACCCAACAAATGTACACTACTCCATTCACACTCCCAACCCCATGCCTCATATCCTCACAATAGATGTAAATGCAGCACCTGCCCATACGTCCTCCCACTGCCACCTACTCTGGTCCACTCACAGACATCTCCTACTCCATCAAGACAGGGCTACCTATGAAAGCAGTCATGTGATCTGCAAACCAAGCTGCAACTACGATGTTGCTTTCTATGCGGGCATGATAACCAACACAATGTCTATCCAGATGAATGGCCATTGACAAACTATGGCCAAGAGACAGCCGGACCACTCAGTTGCTGAACATGGTGCCCAACACAATATGTTTCATTTCAATGACTGCTTCACAGCCTTTGCCATCTGGATCCTTTCTATAAACACCAGCTTTCTCGAACTGTGCATACGAGAACTCTTCCTGCAATAATCCTACTCCCTTGGTCTCAGCCTTCACTGGTCCCTGTCTTTCACTTACCTATCCTCTTCTCTGCACCCACTTCATCACTACACAGCCTTCTATTCAACCAATGCACCCACTATTCTTTTTCCCCTCCTCTGCTTCTCTCCTTTTCATTTTTTTCTGTGCACTGTTTGAGAGTGGAATAACAGAGAATTATTGTGAAAGTGGTTCGATGAACCCTCTGCCTGGCTCGTAAGTGTGATTTGTGTAGCAGCCATGTAGAGGTGGATGTAGATGTAGATTATAAGAAGGTGGGACGATTTTGTCCAAAAGTCTCTTATCCAACCCGTGACTGCATCTCCCATTTTGTGAACATATCTTATGTTTCTGAATCTCTTAAGTTCTTGTCATGTTAGCACAGCTTGTCATTGTGCACAGAAAGACAGCCACGATTCACTTTGCATTGTTTTCAAGAATTGCTTGATATTGCATCATCTTACTTGTATTGTACAGGGTTATTACAAATGATTGAAGCGATTTTACAGCTCTACAATAACTTTATTATTTGAGATATTTTCACAATGCTTTGCACACACATACAAAAACTCAAAAAGTTTTTTTTAAGCATTTACAAATGTTTGATATGTGCCCCTTTAGTGATTCGGCAGGCATCAAGTCGATAATCAAGTTCCTCCCACACTTGACGCAGCATGTCCCCATCAATGAGTTCGAAAGCATCGTTGATGCGAGCTCGCAGTTCTGACACGTTTCTTGATAGAGGAGGTTTAAACATTGAATCTTTCACATAAACCCACAGAAAGAAATCGCATGGGGTTAAGTCGGGAGGGCATGGAGGCCATGACATGAATTGCTGATCATGATCTCCACCACGACCAATCCATTGATTTTCCAATCTCCTGTTTAAGAAATGCCGAACATCATGACGGAAGTGCAGTGGAGCACCATCCTGTTGAAAGATGAAGTCGGCGCTGTTGGTCTCCAATTGTGGCATGAGCCAATTTTCCAGCATGTCCAGATACACGTGTCCTGTAACGTTTTTTTCGCAGAAGAAAAAGGAGCCGTAAACTTTAAACCGTGAGATTGCACAAAACACATTAACTTTTGGTGAATTGCAAATTTGCTGCACGAATGTGTGAGGATTCTCTACTGCCCAGATTCGCACATTGTGTCTGTTCACTTCACCATTAAGAAAAAATGTTGCTTCATCACTGAAAACAAGTTTCGCACTGAACGAATCCTCTTCCATGAGCTGTTGGAACCCCGCCGAAAATTCAAAGTGTTTGACTTTGTCATCGGGTGTCAGGGCTTGTAGCAATTGTAAAGGGTAAGGCTTCTGCTTTAGCCTTTTCCGTAAGATTTTCCAAACCGTCGGCTGTGGTACGTTTAGCTCCCTGCTTGCTTTATTCATCAACTTCTGTGGGCTACGCGTGAAACTTGCCCGCACGCGTTCAACCGTTTCTTCACTCACTAAAGGCTGACCCGTTGATTTCCCCTTACAGAGGCATCCAAAAGCTTTAAACTGTGCATACCATTGCTGAATGGAGTTAGCAGTTGGTGGATCTTCATTGAACTTCATCCTGAAGTGTCGTTGCACTGTTATGACTGACTGATGTGAGTGCATTTCAAGCACAACATACGCTTTCTTCGCTCTTGTCAGCATTTTGTCTCACTGTGCTCTCCAGCGCTCTGGCGGCAGAAACCTGAAGTGTGGCTTCAGCCAAACAAAACTTTATGAGTTTTTCTACGTATCTGTAGTGTGTCGTGACCATATGTCAATGAATGGAGCTACAGTGAATTAATGAAATCGCTTCAATCATTTGTAATAGCCCTGTAAATACACTTCCATTGTGGTGTGCTGTTCAGTGTTTGTAAGGCAGATCTCATTACAACAATAGCAAGAGAGCATTCTGAATTACACAATACTGTAGGCTGTGATAAACAATTTTCCATGGAATCATTGCAGAAACTGCTGTTTCCAATATTTCCATGAATTAGTCATTAGTCATAAATCCAGTTTAGGAGGGAAATGGTTCATTTCATCTTTTACTTGAGTCAAATAACTTTCCCAGTCAGCTTTATCCCAGTTCCATTTATCTGGTTCTGCTATCTGGAGAAGAGAAGGCAAGTTTATTGTCAAGTGGTCATAATATGATAATGATCTGACCCCTTAGTGTCTTTCAAGATTTCCACGTCTCACGATCAGAGTAAAACATGGAGAATAGATGGATAAATCAGCACTGAGCTTGTTCCCTACAGTGAAGGTACCATAATGGGTGAAAGCCAATTAAACAATACAATGAAACTTCCTGGCAGATTAAAACTGTGTGCCAGACCGAGACTCGAACTTGGCACCTTTGCCTTTCAGGGGCACATGCTCTACCATCTAAGGTACCCAAGCATGACTCACGACATATCCTCACAGCTTCAATTCTGCAAGTACCTCATCTCCTACCTTCTAAACTTCACAGAAGCTCTTCAGGTCCCAAGTTCAAATCTCGGTCTGGCACACAGTTTTAATCTGCCAGGAAGTTTCATGTCAGCGCACACTCTGATGCAGAGTGAAAATTTCATTCAAGCTATACAATGTTTCAGACCTCTAATTAGTGAATGTTGCATGAGCTTGATCTGTTGCTGGGAGCCCCAAGGTTTAGCATGAGCATAAGGTTTGCTAGTACTGTGCAAAAATGTCCTGCCATACATCATTTAATTTGACTGATGTTGGTGGGCAGTAAAGTTATATGACTGTCAATGAAGCACCAGATAATTTTGTGTGTGTTGATGTGCACTGGAGTTTTAGTCATTGAATTTGTAGAGCCAATAATTACTGGATTGCTGCAGTTTCATGGATGAATGGGGCAGTGCCACCCTTCTTGGATTATGTTGTATTTAGAGACTCTAATGTCTCTACATTTTTAACATGAATGGATGAATACTGGGCACCACATGAAACACGCCGTATCTGTTAGATCGCGCTTATCGTGCATTTCAGTAGAGGGTTCTATGTTTCAGTCATTGAACTGTAGATATGGATGAACCTGTATTGAATGAATTGCATGGCATTTCAATCCATTTGGCATCAGGGTGCATGATGTATTAATGTTAAATTAAGCTTTTATATACTATCAGTTAGATCTTCTTTTTACATGTCCACATTTATACACTATAGAAACAAAAAATTTAAAATAGTTAAAGAGAAACAGTGTAGAAAGATTTAAGAAAGAGGAAGAATGTAACAACTACTGAACTTCTTATTTTGTAACACGATTGTGTGCGCATGCATGATACTAGCCAGCAACCGTTATGTTCTGAGGAGCCAAATGTTATGTCCTCGTTGCTAATGATAAATGGGTGGAAGGTGGCCAAAGAGATCTGTTGCTGTAAGAATCTAGACAGACAAGTAAAAGATCAGTTGACATAGGTGCACTTTAAATAAATATATCTCACTCAGCTTATACCTGGAGAACTGCTATATTGTTGACAAGTTGTGACAACCAGGCTAGCTATAAACAGAGGTCCAGCAAAGGTACCTATGTATACTGAATTTTTGCCAGTAGAGCTATTATAAATAATTCTATGTAGCACAGCGGTACTTCAAAAGAGGAGATACAAGCATAGTGTAGGCTGTTTCTTTAGTAGATCTGTTGCATCTTCCAAGTGTGCTACCAATAAAACCCAGTCTTTAGTTCACCTTCCCCACAACATTTTCTGTGTGTTCATTCCAATTTTAAGTCGTTCATAATTGAAATTCAAAGGTATTTAGATGAATTTATGGCCTTTAGATTTGATTGATTTATCATGTACGAGAAGTGGATAACCTCACACTATTCAATATTTAGGGTCAATTTCCAATTTTTGCACCATACAGATAGCTTATCTAAATCATTTTACAATTGATTTTAATCTTCTGATGGTTTTAGCAGATGACAAATGACTGCCTTCTACACTTACCCTGTTCAGATTGTCTCTTAAATCGCTTATATAGAAAAGGAACAATGGAGGCTTATAACACTACCTTGAGGAAGAGCAGAAATCACTTCTGTATTTCTGTTTTACTTTGTGTCAGTTACTACGAACTGTGACCTCTCCGACAGAAATTTTGAATTCAGTCACATAAATGAGATGATATTCTATAAGAATGCAATCTGATTACATGCTGCTTGTGAGGTACAGTGTCAAAAGCCTTCTGGAAATCTGGGAATATGGGATCAGTTTGAGGTCCTCTGTTGATAGCACTCAAACTGTGTCTGAGTAAAGAGTTGTGTTTCACAAGAACGATGCTGACATGTGTCGCTAGGCCATTCTCTTCAAGGTAATTCATACTGTTCAAACACTATATATATGTTCCAAAAGCCTGCTGCATATTGATGCTAATGATATAGGCCTGTAAGTCAGTGGATTACTGCTATTGCCATTCCGGAATGCTAGTGTGACCTGTCCGATTTTCCAGTCTTTGGGTACTGATCTTTCATCAAGTGAGCTGCGCTATATGATTATTAAGTATGTAGTTATTACATCACTATACTCTTAAAGGACCATAACTGATATACAGTTTGGACTGCAAGACTTGCTTTTATTAAGTGATTTAAGTCGCTTCACTACTCGGAGGATATCTTCTTCGAAGTTACTCATGCTGACAGCTGTTCTTGTTTTGAATTCTGAAACATTTATTTTGTCATCTTTGGTGAAGGAATTTTGGAATGCTGTGTTTAGTAATTCTGCTTTAGCAGCACTGTTATTGATAGTATTTCCATTGCTACCATACAGGCAAGGCATTGATTGTATTTTGCCACTAGCATACTTTACATATGACCAGAATGTCTTTGGATTTTCTGACAGGTTTTAGGACAAAGTCTCATTGTGGAAACTATTATAAGCATCTCAGAATAAAGCCTGAACTTTGAGCTTCTGTAAAAGACTGCCAATTTTGGGGCTTTTGCAATCATATGAATTCGGCGTACTTTTTTCATTGTTTCTGCAACAGAGTTCTTACCTGTTTTGTGTACCATGTGGGATCAGCTCCGTCATTTGTTAATTTATTTGGTATAAATCTCTCATTTGCTCTTGATACTGTTCCTTTGAAATCAAGCCAAATCTAGTCTACACTTACATTTTTAATTTGGAAGGAGTGGAAATTGCCTCTCAGGAAGGGATCCAGGGATCTTTTATTTGCTTTTCTAAATAGATATTTTTTTTTTTTTTTTTTTTTTTTTTTTTTTGTGGATTTGGGAATTAGGGTGTTTAGTCTCACTATGACGACCCTGTGTTCACTAATCCCAGTATCTGTTTTGATGCTCATTACTAGGTTAGTATTATTTGTTAGTATTAGGTCAACTGTGTTTTCACACCTGTTTAGTCTTACAGTGGGGTCATAAACTAACTGTGTGAAATAGTTTTCAGAGAATGCATTTAGAACAATTTTGGATGATGTTTTATGCATACCCCTGGATTTAAACATGTATTTTCACCAACATACTGAGGGTAAATGGAAGCCAGCACCAGCTATAATGGTATGAGTTGGGTATGAGTTTGAAAATAGATTAAAGTTTTCTTTGAATATTCCATCAATTCTACCATCTAAGTTGGGAGGTCAGTAAAAGGATCTGACTATTATTTTATTCTGGTTCCCAAGAATGTCCTCTACCAATACTAACTCACAGGAACTATCTACTTTAGATTAGATTAGATTAATACTTGTTCCATAGATCATGAATACGACACTTCGTAATGATGTGGAACGTGTCAGGTTAATAAAAGATGTCTGTACAAGAAATTACATTACACAAAATATTGCATGACACTAATGATTAAGGTTTTTTTTTTTTTTGTTAGTTTATATCTAAAAATTCAGCCTATGAGTAGAAGGAGTTGTCATCTAGAAATTCTTTTAATTTATTTTTAAATGTTAGTTGGCTATCTGTCAGGCTTTTGATGCTGTTTGGTAGGTGCCCAAAGACTTTTGTGGCAGCATAATTTACCACTTTCTGTGCCAAAGTCAGATTTAACCCTGCATAGTGAAGATCATCCTTTCTCCTGGTGTTGTAGGTATGCACACTGCTATACTTTTGAATTGGGTTGGATTATTATCAACAAATTTCATAAGGGAATATATATACTGTGAGGTTACTGTGAGGATCCATAGATCCTTAAATAGATGTCTGCAGGATGACCGTGGGTGGGCTCCAGCAATTATTCTGACTACACGTTTTTGTGCAATGAATACTTTTCTACTCAACGATGAATTACCCCAGAATATGATGCCATACGAAAGCAGTGAATGAAAGTAGGCATAGTAAGCTAATTTACTGAGATTCTTATCACCAAAATTTGCAATAACCCTAATAGCATACGTAGCTGAACTCAGACGTTTCAGCAGACCATCAATGTGTTGCTTCCAGTTTAACCTCTCATCAATGGACACACCTAAAAATTTTGGAAATTCTACCTTAGCTACAGACTTCTGTTCAAATTCTATATTTATTACTGGAGTTGTGCCATTTACTGTACGGAACTGTATATACTGTGTTTTATCAAAATTTAAAGAGAGTCCGTTTGCTGAGAACCACTTAATAATTTTGTGAAAAACATCATTTACAATTACATCACTTAGTTCTTGGTTTTTGGATGTTATTACTATACTTGTATCATCAGCAAAAAGAACTAACTTTGCATCTTCATCAATGTGGAATGGTAAGTCATTAATGTATATCAAGAACAGTAAAGGACCTAAGACCGAACCCTGTGGGACCCCGTGCTTGATAGCACCCCAGTTTGAGAAATCAGCTGATGTTTTAACATTACACGAACCACTTATTTCAACTTTCTGCATTCTTCCAGTTAAGTATGAATTAAACCATTTGTGCACTGCCCCACTCAAACCATAATGATTTAGCTTATCTAAAAGAATTCCATGATTTACACAATCACAATTCCACTATAATTCCACTATAAAATAAACCACTTCTAACAGCAACAAACATGCCACTATCAACTACGTTTAGCATATACTTTCTGAACATGATCAGGTTCTTCGCAAAAACTTTGGCTGAACTTATCTCATGCTTTAGCTAGCTTTCAGTGCCTATAACAATTTGAGTATCAGTGCTATCTATTATTGCATGGAACTATGGTACTTTCCTAACACAGCTACGGCAATGGTTCCTAGATCTACATGCTTCTTGTGTTTGACCTGCACCCTCTGCAGCTGAAGCCCTTCCTGTGTTTCCCTGAAACCCTAAAAAACTGCCCAGTCCATATCACACAGCCCCCGCAACCTGTGTAGCCACCTCTTGCATGTAATGGACTCTTGACCTATATAACAGAACTGAAAACCCCCTCACAAGTCAAGGAATCTGCAAACTAAATGGTCACAGTACCATCTGAGTCTCTGAGTCAGACCATCCACTTGGCTCCGTACCAGGGGTCCGCAATTGGTCCTCTTGACTACGCTGCAAGTGATGAACTCTTCTTTCATCTCGCAAGCAGAATCGGCAGCCTTTAGCACTTCTGACAGCTGCTCGTAACCAGGCAGAATCGTTTCAGATCCAAAGCAACAAACACCGTTGGTACTGATATAAGTCACCACCTGCAGGTGGCTGCACCTGTGCTCTTCATGGCATCTAGAAGGACTCATTTCACATCTGGAATGACTCCACCCAGTATGCACACCACATCTGGAATGACTCCACCTGGTATGCACACAAGATGCACACTGGCTTTCTTCCTTCCTTGGCAACCATGTTCCTAAGAGGGTTTATAACAAGCAAATACTGGAGCTCCCAGCTACCAATAATCCTACCGTCTATGACTGTCCAGACCTTTCAGGCTGAGAGGTTTTCTCTGAAATAGGACAAGTGACTGCATCTGACTGAGGGCCATTGTCATCCACAGATAGTGCCTGGAACCTGTTTGTCAGACTAACCGGGCAGGCCTTATGTTCGGCCCCCCAGGAAGTCTTTCACAGCCTGCCATGCTCGGAGGCAACCTCCCACTTGACCACAGGTGAGGGGTCAACCTCAGTGCGACCAGTAACTGGGCTGGCCACTAGTGTGGGCCAATCATCATCATTATATGGACATGGTGCTAGAACGAAATTAGAATGATATTAATACCTTCAGCTGATAACGGGCATTTATATATATCAATGGGGACAAGTGAAAATGTGTGCTCCAACCAGGACTCGAACCCGGAATCTCCTGCTTACATGGCAGATGCTCTATCCATCTGAGCAACCGAGGGCACAGAGGATAGTGCGACTGCAGGGACTATATCGCACATGCCTCCCACTAGACAAACATTCTCACCTTGTATATCCACACACTACATTTGTAGTGTCCCTCCCCAACATACTCATTATTCGTGGAAGACATTCTTACCAAGTTCCGTAAGAGTTCGGTAAATATGTGTGCATCCGCACAGAAGAAGGAGGTTATGGCCGGTGTTGCCAGAACTGTATACTCATATGGATATAGCGTCTGTTCTTTCAGACATGTCCTCTGTGCTCTCAGTGGCTCAGATGGATAGAGCGTCTACCATGTAAGCAGGAGATCCCAGGTACGAGCCCTGGCCGGGGCACACATTTTTACCTGTCCCTGTTGATACATATCAATGCCCGTTAGCAGCTGAAGGTATTAATATCATTCTAACTCAGCAGAATGGTGTGATGTTCTGGACCTCTGTTGGATCCTCATGGTTGGCCCACAACAGTGATGTCCACCCACTGCAGCCTCAAGCAATTTCATTCAATGCCACTATGAGGGAAGTTCTACTGGCAATGACGTGAATATTTATCATTGCTCCCAAGGCTGACAACATTTTTACCCCTATGGTCATACATTTATCACCAAAGACACTACAACGTTTTCTAGACATAAAATTTGGTCTCCAGAGTCATTCCCAATACAGTCGAGTCTCGATAGTTCGAGGTAAACGGGACCGGAACCACCTCGAACTATCGAAAACTCAGACTATTGAAATTTAAATGGGAAAAAGAAATATTATGATATTGTAAGTAATACAGGTCCAAATATGAACTTTAATTTTAATAAAGTATTTACACATGCATTTGCATTGGCAGAATAACAATAATTATTTATTTAGACAAGTAATAGTGAAGTGTCTTTTGTTCCACGGAGCAGTTATGAACGCGCACGCTGAGCAGCGCATGCGCAAAGTCACCTCAGAAGGCTATAAATAGCGGAGCTCAGCGCGTACTCGCCAGTACTACTACAGTGGCACTCACCTGAAGGTGGCCAGAAGACTCTGCGCCGAAATATCGTGGCAGGAAGTTACTGATATCCGGCAGTTCTCCCGTGTTTTTATGGAACAATCAGTATGCCGGGAAAGCTTTAAACATCACATGAAGTGTCTTTTGTTTGGCAGAGCTGCAACGTTTCCCAGCGGCAATGTCACGCCACCATCTCAGGAGCAGTAGGTCAGTTGATGTCACCTCAGGCTGTTGTTCCACGTAGCATATGGCGGCCTCAAAAGCAGCGTAGCTATTGGTGTGACTCATCATCGGTGCAGCCTCTGCTTCGTCATCCTCATCACTCTCACACTGCGATGGAATGTTAACCGTGTCAATTACAGAAGAGTCTGTCACTTCCAACTGTTCATCCGAATTTAACTGCTCGCCTACTTCCACCTCTTCTGCCTCTTCACACCCTGACAATCTTCTGATTAAATTACACAATGGTTAATCGTTCTCATCTGCTAAATCTTCAGTTTCCGTGTCTGGCATACTTTCCTGTAGAATTCTCCTCCATGAATTAGAAATTGTGTCCGACTTTATTTCGCTCTAAGATTCGCTAATCCAGTACACAATGTCCTTCAAAGCCACTTTCTTCAAAGCAACTACAATGCTTTCATTGTCTTCGAAATGCAGGATTGACTGTAGCAATCACCATCGATACTTTTTTTCAGACATTCCAGAACGCCCTGATCCATGGGCTGAATGAGACAAAAAAACAAGGTGCGGATACCGTCGCACTGCAGTTTTCCTGCACTTGCATGTGAGGACACATTATCCATGAGCAAAATTGCTTTGCATGGCAGTCCCCTTTCTTTTCAAAAATTCTTACAGTCAGGTACAAATGAGTTAAAAAACCAGTTCTTGAAGATTTTCTGATTCATCCAAGCATTATTCTGATGTGATGTGTATAGATAACTGGAAGAGCTCAGATGGAAACATTTCTGAATGCTCTTGGCTTGGCACACTTCCCAATCACAATTAGTTTTAGTTTGTGGTTTCCAGTTGCTTTTGAAACTGCCATAACTGTGAGCCGCTCTTTGCTTTTTTTGTGCCCAGGAGCACTTTTTTCTTCACAAGAAGCAAATGTACGGATGGATGTGTGTGTGTGTGTGTGTGTGTGTGTGTGTGTGTGTGTGTGTGTGTGTGTGTGTGTGTGCGTGCGCGCGCGAGTGTACACCTGTCCTTTTTTTCCCCCTAAGGGAAGTCTTTCCGCTCCCGGGATTGGAATGACTCCTTACCCTCTCCCTTAAAACCCACATCCTTTCGTCTTTCCCTCTCCTTCCTGAAGAAGCAACCATCGGTTGCGAAAGCTAGTAATTCTGTGTGTGTGTGTGTGTGTTGTGTGTTTTGTTCATTGTGCCTGTCTGCTGGCACTTTCCCGTTTGGTAAGTCTTGGAATCTTTGTTTTCCAAGACTTACCAAGCGGGAAAGTGCCGGTTTCCTTTTCCTTCCCTTTTTCCTGACGAAGCAGCCGCCGGTTACAAAAGCTCGAAATTCTGTGTGTGTGTTTGTGTGTTTTATTTATTGTGCCTATCTACCGGCACTTTCCCGCTTGGTAAGTCTTGGAATCTTTGTTTTTAATATATTTTTCCCATGTGGAAGTTTCTTTCTAAACAAAGATTCCAAGACTTACCAAGAGGGAAAGCGCTGGTAGATAGGCACAATAAATAAAACGCACAAACACACACACAGAATTTCTGAGCTTTCGCAACCAGCGGCTGCTTCGTCAGGAAAGAGGGAAGGAAAAGGAAAGATAAAAGGATGTGGGTTTTAAGGGAGAGGGTAAGGAGTCATTCCAATCCTGAGAGCGGAAAGACTTACCTTGGGGGAAAAAAGGATAGGTATATACTCGTGCGCACACACACACACAAATCTATCCATACGTACACAGACATAAGCAGACATATTTAAAGGCAAAGAGTATGGGCAGAGATGGAAGTCGAGTCGGAAGTGTCGAGGCAAAGATGATGTTGCATGACAGGTGAGGTATGAGTGGCAGCGGCAACTTGAAATTAGCGGAGATTGAGGCCTGTTGGATAACGAGAAGAGAGGATATATTGAAGGGCAAGTTCCCATCTCCGGAGTTCTGATAGGTTGGTGTTGGTGGGAAGTATACAGATAACTCGGATGGTGTAAACTATGCCAAGATGTGCTGGCCGTGCACCAAGGCATGTTTAGCCACAGGGTGATCCTCATTACCAACAAACACTGTCTACCTGTGTCCATTCATGCGAATGGACAGTTTGTTGCTGGTCATTCCCACATAGAAAGCAGGTCAGTTGGTAAATCACGTGGGTGCTTTCACACGTGGCTCTGCCTTTGATCGTGTACACCTTCCGGGTTACAGGACTGGAGTAGGCGGTGGTGGGAGGGTGCATAGGACAGGTTTTACACCGGGGGCGGTTATATATATATTCACGCTGATCACCTGCCACCCTACCTAAAACATCTTTCCTCATCACCTTAGCCAGCTTCATCCTGACCCACAACTCCTTCAGACCAACCAGACATACCAACAATTAAAGGGAACAGCCATGGGTACCAGGATGGCCCCCTCGTATGCCAACCTATTTATGGGTCGCTTAGAGGAAGCCTTCTTGGTTACCCAAGCCTGCCAACCCAAAGTTAGGTACAGATTTATTGGTGACATCTTCATGATCTGGACTCACAGTGAAGAACAACTCCAGAATTTCCTCTCCAACCTCAACTCCTTTGGTTCCATCAGATTCACCTGGTCCTACTCCAAATCCCATGCCACTTCCCTTGACGTTGACCTCCATCTGTCCAATGGCCAGCTTCACACATCCGTCCACATCAAACCCACCAACAAGCAACAGTACCTCCATTATGACAGCTGCCACCCATTCCATATCAAACGGTCCCTTCCCTACAGCCTAGGCCTTCGTGGCAAACGAATCTGCTCCAGTCCTGAATCCCTCGACCATTACACCAACAACCTGAAAACAGCTTTCGCATCCCGCAACTACCCTCCCGACCTGGTACAGAAGCAAATAACCAGAGCCACTTCCTCATCCCCTCAAACCCAGAACCTCTCACAGAAGAACCCCAAAAGTCCCCCACTTGTGACAGGATACTTCCTGGGACTAGATCAGACTCTGAATGTGGTTCTCCAGCAGGGATACGACTTCCTAAAATCCTGCCCCCAAATGAGATCCATCCTTCATGAAATCCTCCCCACTCCACTAAGAGTGTCTTTCCGCCGTCCACCTAACCTTCGTAACCTCTTGGTTCATCTCTATGAAATCCCCAAGCCACCTTCCCTACCCTCTGGCTCCTACCCTTGTAACTGCCCCCGGTGTAAAACCTGTCCTATGCACGCTCTCACCACCCCCTATGTCAGTCCTGTAACCCGGAAGGTGTACACGATCAAAGGAAGAGCCACGTGTGAAAGCACCCACGTGATTTACCAACTGACCTGCCTACACTGTGACGCTTTCTATGTGGGAATGACCAGCAGCAAACTGTCCATTCACTTGGATGGACACAGGCAGACAGTGTTTGTTGGTAATGAGGATCACCCTGTGGCTGGCACAGGTGCACAGCCAGCACATCTTGGCACAGTGTTACACTGTCCGAGTTATCTGGATACTTCCCACCAACACCAACCTATCCGAACTCCGGAGATGGGAACTTGCCCTTCAATATACCCTCTCTTCTCGTTATCCACCAGGCCTCAATCTCCGCTAATTTCAAGTTGCTGCCACTCATACCTCACCTGTCATTCAACATCATCTTTGCCTCCACACTTCCGCCTCGACTGACATCTCTGCCCAAACTCTTTGCCTTTAAATATGTCTGCTGGTATATATATATATATATATATATATATATATATATATATATATATATATATATATATAAAACAGAAAGAAACTTCCACATGGGAAAAATATATTAAAAACAAAGATTCCAAGACTTACCAAGCGGGAAAGCGCCGGCAGACAGGCACATGAACAAAACACACAAACACACACACAGAATTACGAGCTTTCGCAACTGGCAGTTGCTTCGTCAGGAAAGAGGGAAGGAGAGGGAAAAATGAAAGGATGTGGGTTTTAAGGGAGAGGGTAAGGAGTCATTCCAATCCCGGGAGCGGAAAGACTTCCCTTAGGGGAAAAAAAGGGACAGGTGTACACTCGCACACACACACACACACACACATATCCATCCGCACATACACAGACACAAGCAGACATGTTTTGTTCATGTGCCTGTCTGCCGGCGCTTTCCCGCTTGGTATATATATATATATATATATATATATATATATATATATATATGTATGTGTGTGTGTGTGTGTGTGTGTGTGTGTGTGTGTGTGTGTGTGTGTGTGTGCGCGCGCGCGAGTATATACCTATCCTTTTTTCCCCCTAAGGTAAGTCTTTCCGCTCCCGGGATTGGAATGACTCCTTACCCTCTCCCTTAAAATCCACATCCTTTCATCTTTCCTTTTCCTTCCCTCTTTCCTGACGAAGCAGCCGCCTGTTGCGAAAGCTCAAAATTGTGTGTGTGTGTGTTTGTGTGTTATTTTATTGTGCCTGTCTACCAGCGCTTTCCCGCTTGGTAAGTCTTGGAATCTTTGTTTTTAATATATTTTTCCCATGTGGAAGTTTCTTTCTATTTTATATACATATAGGCTCCGATTATTGGAAACTCGAACTTTCGAGACTCTACTGTAATATGGTTCACAGAACAAAGAAAAAAAGCCAGGTTACAACTGACCTGTTAGCTAAGTTGCTGCACGTGGAGCCTTTTCACCACAGTCTCCTTTGGAATCACAACTGCATATGATTATGTACACATTCCTACACTAGGACATATACTTTCAGCTGAGCAATGATACAGTAGGTGCACAATGGATATTTTATGGACTCCACCAAGGTAAAATCCTCAGTCCAGTATTTACTGTTTATATATTGAATAATATATGTTTTTCTCTATAGTTGCAACTTTTTCCTTTGCCAGCTGGCTACCACGCTCAGGCCACCCGCTGGCATTTGGGCACCATGTTCAATAGTTATTAAGGAAGTAAGTGTGACAACTGCATGCCAGGGGGTGATCTGAGGGTGGTACCGCGTACCAAAACCGCAATAAAAACTGCAGCTATAGACTAAAACATACACTATTTCTCAACTGTAAAGGTCACTGTACTGCCTGACAGTACGCTGAGAATATATATATTGAATCTTCTCAGCCATCAACTTTTAAATTATTACAACATGGAAATGGCATGCACCTCCACTCTACAGCCACAATCTCCAGTTTTCCTGTCAAACATTAGAGTGTCCTGCCATATTACCTGAAGCAATGCTTATAAAAAAAATATAAATGGGCTTGCAAAATCACCTTGCAAATCTCAAGTAGATCACGCAATATCAGTAACCTTAACTTCAGGGTTCCTAAAACTAATTGAAAACTCAAGACTGATGTGGTTTGATCACATAATACACCTAGTTCCGAGGCTAGAATAAGTGATAAACATTTTACGCCCACTGAACAGTACTTGGTAGGTTGCCCATCCATCCACAATCCCCTACCGATCACTCAGTCAAAGCCTCAGTGTATATTTAGCAGGGGTTGTGGAAATGAAATGGAATGGAAAGACACATATAGGCTAATATCAGAAGAACCAAAAAATGGAATAACAGGAGGAGGATTCATTATGAATAGGAAAGTAAGATAGAGAGTGAGTTACTGTCAACAGTTCAGTGACAGTAGTTCTCAAGAGAGGTGATAGCAAGACAATGCCAACAGCAATAATTCAGTACACATCCCAATGTCACAAACAGAACACAGGAGGTTACTGAAAATGTGTAAGTCAGTATGCAAAGGGAAATGAAAATCTAATAACCGAGGTTGTTTGAAACCAATAGTAATGCAAGCCCCCCATGAACCATGGACCTTGCCGTTGGTGGGGAGGCTTGCGTGCCTCAGCGATACAGATGGCCGTACCGTAGGTGCAACCACAACGGAGGGGTATCTGTTGAGAGGCCAGACAAACGTGTGGTTCCTGAAGAGGGGCAGCAGCCTTTTCAGTAGTTGCGGGGGCAACAGTCTGGATGATTGACTGATCTGGCCTTGCAACATTAACCAAAACGGCGTTGCTGTGCTGGTACTGCGAACGGCTGAAAGCAAGGGGAAACTACAGCCGTAATTTTTCCCGAGGACATGCAGCTTTACTGTATGATTAAATGATGATGGCATCCTCTTGGGTAAAATATTCCGGAGGTAAAATAGTCCCCCCATTCGGATCTCCGGGCGGGGACTACTGAGGAGGATGTCGTTATCAGGAGAAAGAAAACTGGCGTTCTACGAATCGGAGCGTGGAATGTCAGATCCCTTAATCGGGCAGGTAGGTTAGAAAATTTAAAAAGGGAAATGGATAGGTTAAAGTTAGATATAGTGGGAATTAGTGAAGTTCGGTGGCAGGAGGAACAAGACTTCTGGTCAGGTGATTACAGGGTTATAAACACAAAATCAAATAGGGGTAATGCAGGAGTAGGTTTAATAATGAATAGGAAAATAGGAATGTGGGTAAGCTACTACAAACAGCATAGTGAACGCATTATTGTGGCCAAGATAGATACGAAGCCCACACCTACTACAGTAGTACAAGTTTATATGCCAACTAGCTCTGCAGATGACGAAGAAATTGAAGAAATGTACGATGAAATAAAAGAAATTATTCAGATAGTGAAGGGAGACGAAAATTTAATAGTAATGGGTGACTGGAATTCGAGTGTAGGAAAAGGGAGAGAAGGAAACATAGTAGGTGAATATGGATTGGGGCTAAGAAATGAAAGAGGAAGGCGCCTAGTAGTATTTTGTACAGAGCACAACTTAGTCATAGGTAACACTTGGTTTAAGAATCATGAAAGAAGGTTGTATACGTGGAAGAACCCTGGAGATACTAAAAGGTATCAGATAGATTATATAATGGTAAGACAGAGATTTAGGAACCAGGTTTTAAGTTGTAAGACATTTCCAGGGGCAGATGTGGACTCTGACCACAATCTATTGGTTATGACCTGTAGATTAAAACTGAAGAAACTGCAAAAATGTGGGAAATTAAGGAGATGGGACCTGGATAAACTGAAAGAACCAGAGGTTGTACAGAGTTTCAGGGAGAGCATAAGGGAACAATTGACAGGAATAGGGGAAAGAAATACAGTAGAAGAAGAATGGGTAGCTCTGAGGGATGAAGTAGTGAAGGCAGCAGAGGATCAAGTAGGTAAAAAGACGAGGGCTGCTAGAAATCCTTGGGTAACAGAAGAAATATTGAATTTAATTGATGAAAGGAGAAAATATAAAAATGCAGTAAATGAAGCAGGCAAAAAGGAATACAAACGTCTCAAAAATGAGATCGACAGGAAGTGCAAAATGGCTAAACAGGGATGGCTAGAGGACAAATGTAAGGATGTAGAAGCTTATCTCACTAGGGGTAAGATAGATACTGCATACAGGAAAATTAAAGAGACCTTTGGAGAGAAGAGAACCACGTGTATGAATATCAAGAGCTCAGATGGCAACCCAGTTCTAAGCAAAGAAGGGAAGGCAGAAAGGTGGAAGGAGTATATAGAAGGTTTATACAAGGGTGATGTACTTGAGGACAATGTTATGGAAATGGAAGAGGATGTAGATGAAGATGAAATGGGTGATACGATACTGCGTGAAGAGTTTGACAGAGCACTGAAAGACCTGAGTCGAAACAAGGCCCCGGGAGTAGACAGCATTCCATTAGAACTACTGACGGCCTTGGGAGAACCAGTCATGACAAAACTCTACCAGCTGGTGAGCAAGATGTATGAGACAGGCGAAATACCCTCAGACTTCAAGAAGAATATAATAATTCCAATCCCAAAGAAAGCAGGTGCTGACAGATGTGAAAATTACCGAACTATCAGTTTAATAAGTCACAGCTGCAAAATACTAACGCGAATTCTTTACAGACGAATGGAAAAACTGGTAGATGCGGACCTCGGGGAGGATCAGTTTGGATTCCGTCGAAATGTTGGAACACGTGAGGCAATACTGACCTTACGACTTATCTTAGAAGAAAGATTAAGAAAAGGCAAACCTACGTTTCTAGAATTTGTAGACTTAGAGAAAGCTTTTGACAATGTTGACTGGAATACTCTTTTTCAAATTCTAAATGTGGCAGGGGTAAAATACAGGGAGCGAAAGGCTATTTACAATTTGTACAGAAACCAGATGGCAGTCATAAGAGTCGAGGGGCATGAAAGGGAAGCAGTGGTTGGGAAAGGAGTGAGACAGGGTTGTAGCCTCTCCCCGATGTTATTCAATCTGTATATTGAGCAAGCAGTAAAGGAAACAAAAGAAAAATTTGGAGTAGGTATTAAAATTCATGGAGACGAAGTAAAAACTTTGAGGTTCACCGATGACATTGTAATTCTGTCAGAGACGGCAAAGGACTTGGAAGAGCAGTTGAACGGAATGGACAGTGTCTTGAAAGGAGGATATAAGATGAACATCAACAAAAGCAAAACGAGGATAATGGAATGTAGTCGAATTAAGTCGGGTGATGCTGAGGGAATTAGATTAGGAAATGAGACACTTAAAGTAGTAAAGGAGTTTTGCTATTTAGGAAGTAAAATAACTGACGATGGTCGAAGTAGAGAGGATATAAAATGTAGACTGGCAATGGCAAGGAAAGCGTTTCTGAAGAAGAGAAATTTGTTAACATTGAATATAGATTTAAGTGTCAGGAAGTCATTTCTGAAAATATTTGTTTGGAGTGTAGCCATGTATGGAAGTGAAACATGGACGATAACTAGTTTGGACAAGAAGAGAATAGAAGCTTTCGAAATGTGGTGCTACAGAAGAATACTGAAGATAAGGTGGATAGATCACGTAACTAATGAGGAGGTATTGAATAGGATTGGGGAGAAGAGAAGTTTGTGGCACAACTTGACTAGAAGAAGGGATCGGTTGGTAGGACATGTTTTGAGGCATCAAGGGATCACAAATTTAGCATTGGAGGGCAGTGTGGAGGGTAAAAATCGTAGAGGGAGACCGAGAGATGAGTACACTAAACAGATTCAGAAGGATGTAGGTTGCAGTAGGTACTGGGAGATGAAGAAGCTTGCACAGGATAGAGTAGCATGGAGAGCTGCATCAAACCAGTCTCAGGACTGAAGACCACAACAACAACAACAACAACAACAGTAATGCAAGGAACAGAAGAGAGACCTATGGGAGAATATGGGCATGGTAGTAGCAATGAGAGAAACACCAATAGAGTTCTTCAATGAATGTCAGCTTGTAACAGCAAATACACTGTTGAATGAGCACAAGAGAAGAAAGTACGCAAGGAAAAGACCTTGAGACATGGGAAGCTTCCACCTGAATTACATCACGGTCAGACAGAAATTTCAAAATCATATACTGGATATTGAAACATACCCAGGTGTGATCAAAAATTAGTATTGAGAAGTATGCTTAAGAGATCTGACTGGAAGAATCATTGCAAAAAGAAGTGGAATAATGAAGTATTGAGGAATGAACAAATGTGATTCTAGTTTCCTAACACTGTAGATACTACAATAATGACTACTACAGTACACATTTCAGTTTGAGAGGAATGAATGTCTCTAACAGGACAATTGCAGAAGCTGGGTGGACAAACACAGGTACGGGGAAAGTAACTGTGAAGAATCCTTGGACAACAGAAAAAAACACTTCAACAGATAAATGAAACACGATAAATACAAAATTCGCAGGAAAATTCAGAAATATGTCACTTAGGATTGAAATCAATAGGAACTACAGAGAAGCCAAGGTGAAGTGGCTGAAGAGAAAATCTGAGGAAATCAAAAAAGAAATGGTTATGGGAAGGGACGATTTAGCATACAGAAAAGTCAAAACAACCTCGAGTGAAATCAAAAGTAAGGGCACCTACATAAAGAGCGCAACTGAAGGAGAGACCAATTAGGTAAAAACAGTATGAGGAAGACCTCCAAGAGGGGGAAGGCTTGTCTTATGATGTGGTTGAGAAAGAAACGGGAGTCAATATGGAAGATGTGGGGGATCCCGTATCATTATTATTGTCATGTCAGGAACACACATAAAACACAGTTCACACAATTGTTGATGGATCGACACAGTTTATATAATCTTTGACCAAAATTTGGTCAGTCCCAGTGCATTTTCTGTTGCCTGTTGAAGATCGTCTTCTGTGCCAGTAGCTCGACACAGTCAACACTGAAGCATGTGTTGAACAGTCTGTTCTCCCTCACATCATATTGATTTTTTTTCTTCTTCAATGTATCCATGTTCTGCAAGGTTAATCCGTGATTTGCCCACTCCCGACCTAAGGCTAATCGAGAACTCCCAGATGGGCCAATTCTCGTCGTGATGAGGGGATAAAGAGTCTGAAACTCTTTTACAACCAAGGGGTATGGGATGTCTTACCACTCCGTAGTTGCAACCTGCTTCTTCATCAGTGGATGTTAGTTTCACCAATGTTCTAAGGAAACTTTTTCTCAACCTCAGTCATCGTGGGTAGAGTTGTTGCCCGTGCATAGAATGCATTTTTTTCTGCCCCGGTTATGTTCTTTTCCTGTTTGCTGCCATTTCTGTTTGAACAAGAGGTGGAGCTATTCCTGCAAGGTGGTACAGCCATTCAATTGGGGGATCCAGTATTAGAGTCAGAATTTAACAGACCTTTGGAAGGCTTGCAATCAAATAAGGTAAAAGTAACAGATAATACTCCTTTGGAATTTCTAAAATCATTGGGCTCAGTAGCCACTAAGCAACTATTCAAGTTGGTGCGCACAATCTGTGCTTATGGAGACATACCGCCAGAGTTTAAAAAAAAAAAAATCATCTGCACAATCCCAAAGATACCAAGGGCAGATAGGCATGAGAACTATTACACAATCAACTTAACAGCTCGTGGATAAAAGTTGCTGACACAAATAGTATACACAAGAATGAAAATAAAATTAGCAGTTAGATGACAGGCAGTCTGGATTTCAGAATGGTAACAGCACCAGAGAGGCAGTTCTGCAGCTGTGATTGCTAAAGAAAGTAAGACTAAGGGAGAAATCAAGACATGTACACAGGGTTTGTCAACATGGAAAAGCTCGCAACAATATAAAATGGTTCAAGATGTTCTAAATTGGAAGAAAATTGTAAGTAAGCTAAAGGGGAAGACGTTACTACAAAATATGTGCAAGAACTGAGAAAGAACAGTTAGAACTGAAGACCAAGAAAGAAGTGCCCAGATTAAAAATGGTGTAAGGCAGAGAGGTAGTCTTCCCGCTATGGTGTAAGTTGCACGTTGAAGAAGCAGTGGAAGAAATAAATGAAAGATTCAAGAGTTGGATTAAAATTCAGGGTGGAAAGATACCAATGATAAGATTAGCTGATGCCATTGCTATCCTCAGTGAAAGTGAAGAAGAATAACAGGACATGTTGTTTGGAATGAACAGTCTAATGAGTACAGAATATGAACCGAGAGTAACCTGAAGAACAACAAAAGTAATGAGAAATAGCAGAAATGAGGACATCAAAAAACTTACCATCAAAATTCAATACTATGAAGTAGACAGAAGTTAAGAAAGAATTCTACCTTGGAAGCAAAATATTGCATGGTGGACAAAATAAGTAGGAATGAAAAGCAGATTGTCAAGGGCAAGGATGGTATTCCTGTCCCAGAGAAGTCTCCTAGTATCAAATATTGGCCATAATCTGAGGAAGAAACTTCTGAGAACCTAAGTTTGGAGCATAGCATTGTATGGCACTGAATCAAATTATGGGAAAACCACAAAAGAAGAGAATCGAAGTTTCTGGGATGTGGTGCTGTAGAAGGATATTGAAACTGAGAAGATGGGGCATGATGTAGGACATATGTTAACACTTCCATTGTACTAGAAGGAGACCTCAAGTACCTTCTTTCTGAAAGTGTAGAGTGTATAAGTTGTAGGGGAACAGAGAGATTGGAATACATCTAATAAACTTAGGGTGCAACAGCTACGTGAGATGAAGAGGTTGGTACAAAAAAAGAATTTGTGGCGAGGCACATTGAATCAGTCAGAAGACTGATAAAAAAAAAAAAAAAAACAATCCAGTCACTTGTGCACCCTCAACTGGTGCTCTGGCAGATGGTACAGTGCCGTGCTGTGTAGCATGCTGGGAGCCACACTCACAATGCCTACCCAAATATGATATTATGTACACAGTTGTAGCACCCCACCCCCCCACACCCCCACTTCCCACCCGGTGAAAGGGCCCTCCTCTGATGTGGGCATCATGACAATTGTTGACACATCCACGGAATCTGTGTCAGGCACTGTATGTGATCTCAGTTGCAGCGGAAGGAGATTGTGGACCAGAACTGGTGAGTAGGGGTGGAAGTGGTGCAGCCATGGACACAAGCAGCAGCTGCCAAACAACCCCCCCCCCCTCCCCTCCCCCTCCATCCCCTACCTTCACGAAGTACTACAAGAGAGAACAGGTGACAAGGACGCAGAAAGCATCTCAGTATCAGGAATCAACATAGCACGACTGTGCTGACAGCAAAGGCATTGGCTGGTCGGCCGGAGGTACAAGGGATGCCGATGTTGATGGATCTGGCAGTGGCAGTGCCTCGGAGGAAGGGCTGGCAACAGGAGGTATGTTACTAGACCCACAAGAGAGACAGGAGGTGGCAAAATCCACAAGGAAGATGGGTCTGCACCCGCTGTAGTGACCTGGACAGGTCCAGAGAGCAGGTGGGGGCAGCAGACTCATGGCTTTCACCACCATGAGAAGACGCACTTGATCGTGATGGCACACCACCAGACCATCACTGGTGTGCACCATACAGAGGCAGCAGCTATGGTAGCTTTGGACTGTGTCCAGAATCCATTTCAGTCAGCAGTGAAACACCCACGGAGCCAGGAGTGCACTGTGACAAGGGTCGCATTGATGTATGTCGGTGGAGTGGCGCGACCAGGTGGAGGAGGTTGCAGGATTGGTGAAATGGAGTATCTCAGCTGGACTCCGAATCTCCACCAGCGTTAATCTGTAGGAACTCAGGAAGAGAGTGATGGCTTAATCTGTGGAAGAATCCACAGTGTACTTCTCTGTCTGAATGTTGAGTATGTGGATGAGACTTTTGCCTCACCATTAGATTGGGCAATGAAAAGGAACAGTGGTCATGTCGCGAATGCCGTAACAGCCAAAAAAATTGAGGAAGGTCTGAGACACAAACTGTGGACCATTATCAGTCACAAGTGTATATGGTAATCATTTACAGAAAAAAATTTTGGAAAGGTCCTGAATCATTAGCTGTGATTGATGTAGGAGGACAGTGGACAATGTGTCAAAGTTTAGAGAAGGCATTGACAAACAAAAACCACTAAGAAGTGAGGAATAATTTAGCAAAATCACCATGGATGCATTCCCACAGACACTGTAGGGTGGGCTAAGGAAATAGTGATGCCTGTGGTGCTGCCTCTTGTGAAGCACAGAAAAAAATAGTTATGTCAAAATACCTGTCCGGTCACCTACGTTGACCAATCTGGCACACAATCGGGTTGGCAGCAACAGCAGGTGTGATCCAGGGCCTGTAATAGAAAACCCACTGTAAACTGTGCTTCAACATCTAAGTGAAAACAAATGAGCTCATCCTGATCAATAGTAGGATCTGGCCTCACCAAAAGCTTTGACAGTGCATTGGCATTTGCATGCTGCATGGTAGACCAAAAATGTATTTCACAGGTGCAGTGAGACAGAAACAAAGCCCAACACTGCAGATGATGTGCCATCTTGTTGGGCAGAGAAGCAGGATGATTAAACAATGAAACCATGGCTTGTGGTCCATAATACGGTGGAAAATAGACCCGTACAAGAATACATGAGACTTTTTGAGTGCTTCCTTTTCAACTTGGGAGCAGCACTGCTGAGCAGAGTTGAGCATTTCTGATGCTTAAGTAATCAAATTTTCAGAACTATCCTCATTACGATGTGCAAGACTGGCACCAAAGCCATACTGGGAGGCATCTGTGGCCAACACCAGGTAGTGGACAGGATAGAAGGTAGCCAAACAAGGAGCAGAATGTAATTTAGATTTCAAAAGTGAGAACATGCACTCCCAGGTTGGCGTCTACTGAAAAAGAAAGTCCTTGTGGGGTAATTAGTGGAGAGGATGAGAGGATGGGCCAATAGGGCTGTACACAGAATGAATTTATGACATTAGACAATTATCCATAAAAACTCTTGCATTTCTTTGACATTTGAAGGGCAATGCAGAGCCATGGCAGCTGCAACATGACGACACGAAGGCTTTATATAACGCCGAGAAACTTCAAACCCCAAATACACAACTGATGGCAAGACCATGAACAATGCGTGTAAGTTGCATAAGTGTTTGTCCTTGGGTGCCCCCACCACAATGATTCATTAATCTAGCTGAGCCACTGCAGAACTGACATAGTCAATTGTTCCAAATAAATGCTGAAAAATTGCTGTGGTGCCAAATGGGAGGTGCTGACATTCGTACAACCTGAAGAGAGTGTTAATTATAAGGAACCATTTCAAATCCTCATCCAATAGAACTGGCAAATAAGCTTCAGATAAATCAATTTTGGAAAAAATTGGCCCTGAAAAGTTTGGCCAACAACTCATCCTGATGGGACAAAAGGTAGGTGTCAATGATAGATTGTGAGTTAAACATCACTTTAAAGTTGCCACAATGACGAAGCTGATGGTTATGTTTTTTAACAATCACGAGGGGGGTAGACTACTCGCTTGACATAACAGGCTAGATGGCCCCCAGTCAGTGTGTCCAACATGGATTTCACTAGATCATTCAAGGCCACTGGAACAGTGTGTGCATGGAAGAAATGTGGCCACGCTGTAGGTCTCAGAGTAATATGGGCCATAAAATTAGTGCCACAACCTAACCATCCAGAAAAAAAAGAGAGATGAGAACTCAGAACGCACAGAACCTAACTGCTGTTAAGGGACATGGTCTGAAATGAGGTGCACTGCATCCACAACAGAAAAGCCCAAAAGCACTGAAAGTATCCAGACCAAACAAATTGCCGGTGTCAGCAGATGCTGATGTCATCCACTGTCAAAAAACTCAAGGAATGAACTGTCAATTTATACACAGTAGGAGCTGTAAATTGGCCCAGAATTGGAATATGCTGCTTGCTGTAACTCACTAAATGTCAAGTAACAGGAGACAATGCTGGAGGCCCTAAATCCAAATTAGTTTGTGAGTTCAGCAATGACACAGCTGCACCCGTGTCCACTTGAAGACTGAGCACTTTGTCCATCACTTGCACTTCAATGAACAGACTGTTAGTATGTGTAAGCACAGGACACACATAACTAACATCCATGTCCATCCCCACAGCAGAAGGCTGGGAACAACACACAGATGCTACATGTAGCTTTTTGCTACAATTGTTACAAGTCACTCAGCACTTAGGGCATGCTCCCCTGTCATGTTGCATGAGGCAGTATGGGCAAGATGGGAGTGCTGAGTGTTGTTGTTGTTGTTGTTGTTGTTGTTGTTACTGTTTGGCATGTTGTTGTCCAGCACAGCACAGTGGCCGCATTTCTGCTACCGCCATGTTGTCCTCACCCCGAGAACTAAATTACACGTGACTATGGAACAGGAGCAACCACAGCAACATCACACCAAGCCTCAATGTGATCATGAGCAGCATGAAACATCTCAAAAGATTGGTCCATATCTAACACTTCACCTTGTAGGGAGCCAATCAAATGATAAAGTCACGAATGATAGGATCAGCATAGGGATCACAAAGGACATTGCTAACAACCTGACATTTGTGACGGAGGCCGTGGAGTTTGGTCAACCAAGCCCAGTATGACGGACATGTGTGTGTTTATGGTGATAATTAGGTAACAGATTACACACTTCATTTTAAAAAAGTGATGTTGGTTCCAAGAGTGGAGCTAACAGGCACAACAATTGGTAAATCAGAAGGGATACAAAACATCACCCATATTAGCATCAGTGATGCAAAAAGTGAGGAAGTGTTGCTGAATCCACTTCTTGGAAGCTTCCCAGCAATTGGCCGCACGGGAGGATTGCAGGTATGTGGACAGCCTAGAAGCCGGCATAGTCAATGTGGCTGACACATTCATAACAGCAGCTGCAAGCCCCAGACTTGAACATTGCCTTCACACACGAGAATTGAGGAAACAACAAGTACACAAGCATAGAAACAGAACGTCTGAGGATGAGTGACTGCCACACTACTGTCTGACAGAAATGTTGGCTCCACAGATGCAGGAAACTAACTGGAGTCAGGGCCAATCTTGAGGTGAACCTGATTAGCTTCCAGTGTACCGAATCTAGTGTCTTTAGGAACAACTGCCAATCAGACCAGTAAACTGTCCGACAATAATCCACACAATGCAATTTTTTGTACATTTGCAGGTACTTATGGGCAGTCCTGGTACACATTTAAATCTCCACACGATGGTACTGTAGGATGCTGCTAGAGGAGCCAAAATAAAAGGGCTTAGCCCACTGACAGAGTATTACGGAGTACCTTGTTTTCTGCATTTCATAGGGCAGAATATAAACTATCTGTGATGAATCAGTGGAAGTGTACAACAACAGTGCACGATCAAATGAAACTGTAGTTAATTGACACAGGCACTTCCAGGTTGGTCAAACAAGCCCAAATGACAAAGAATGAAGTGACACACAACAGGAAATCGTTCACAGCAATGTTTTTGCTCCATGCCAACCCTCAGCCCGTTCTGCATGGGATACACTGACACATATTGCTTCTTTAGGCAGTGGTGTAGCGAACATTAGTGGCACATGGAGCACGACACTTTATCCCTTATCCCCCCCCCCTACTTGACAGGGATCCAGAAAACAGTGAGGATGTGATTTCTGAGGCAGAACATTTCCTAAACAGCAAGAATGCAGATTCTACAACCAACCTGAGTGACAAGTCAACAGTTGTGAAAAATGTGTAGAACTTCAGGGTGAATATGTAAAGCCTTGAAGCTAGCTCACTTTAAAATGTTGAGTGCTTGAGAGAGAATTTTTTTTCCATATTCCTTTTTCGTGGCAACCACACAAGTTAAAACAGTGAAGTTGATTATTTTAATAGGTCCCTACATTTGGAACAGTATGTGAAAAAACCTTGAAAACATGGTTCATGTGTGTCCCAATCCAGGTACAATAGGATCAATTTTGACATATTGGGAGAAAGGTGCACCCAGATCTGATGGTATGAACAGAGAGATGTGTGATGATGTTCAAAGTGCCTTATTTGAAAATTATTTTTAACACTTAGAGCAACTTGTGGGGATGTTAAATGAAAAATGTATTAAGAACAACTGAACTGAGAAACCTACAATTCTGAGACGGGACTGCAGGCCAGTACTTCACTTCAGGCAGGACACACTTAGAAACATACCTAGGTGACAGAACTGTATGTTCCTTAAGATATATTCAGCAGTCAAGAATAACAAAAGTCTTCCCAACAAGACAAGAAACCATCAAACATACATCACTGGGACTGAAGACATGGAGGACCAAAACTGAAGAGTACAGTACAACATGCTTTATATAATTACGTGCCTAACAAGGCACATGAAGAGCCACTGAGGCCTAAAAGCCATGCTAGACTACTAAATTACAAAAGTAAAGTTGCTACTCACCATATAGGGTCAGCAGCACCAGTGCATAATGAGAGTGTCAACTGGGAGAGGGTAAGGAGGAGGCTGGGATGGGGAGGAGGAGGGAGAGTAGGGTAGGGATGGCAGACAGTGAAGTGGTGCTGGAGAGCACGCAGGAACGAAGTGAAGAGAGGGTAGAGCAGCTATGTGCAGTTGGCAGGTTAGACAGTGGGCAGGGGAGAAGTGGGGAGAGGGGTAACATGAAAGGAGAGAAGTAAAAAGAGTGGATGCATGCGGTGGTGGAATGAGGGCTGTATACTGCTGGAATGGAAACAGGTGATGTTTGTAATTGGACTGGAGTAGGTGGAGTAGGACGGTATAGGGACAGGTGTTGCATCTAGGGCTATTACAGGGGTATGAGCCATGAGGTAAGGGGTTGGGAGCAGTGGTTGTGTAGAGATGGACGAATATATTGTGTAGGTTTGGTGGATGGTGGAATACCACTGTGGTAGGGATGGGAAGGATAGTTAGCACCGCATTTCTCACTTCAGGGCACAACAAGAGGTAGTCGATACCCTGACTACCTGTGAAACCAGCCATGTGGTCTACAAGCTAAACTGCTACAACTGTGCTGCATTCTATGCGGGTATGACAACCAACAAACTGACCGTCCACGTGAATGGCCACCGACAAATGTGGCCAAGAAACAAGTGGACCACTTGGTTGCAGAGCATGCTGCCAGACACTACATCCTTCATTTCAATGACTGCTTCACAGCCTGTGCCACATAGATCCTTCCCACCATCACCAGCTTTACTGAACTGTGCAGGTGGGTACTTTCTCTGCAATATATCCCACATGCCTGTAAGCCCCCTGGCCTCAACCTTTGTTAGTCATTTCCTCACCCATCCAGCCTCTCCATTCCCGTTCCAGTACCATACAGCCCTCATTACTCCACCGCACCCAGTCTTTTTACTTCCGTCCTTCTCCTCTACCACCTGTTACCTGCCCACCGTCTAACCTCCCGAGTGCACACAGCTGCCTTTCCCTCTCTCTACCTCGTCTCTGTGCGTTCTCCAGCACCACTTCACTATCTGCCACGAGTATCCTACTCTCCCTCCCCCTACCCACCCCAGCCTCCTCCTTACCCCACCCAGTTGCTACTGACAAAGGCCTTATAGGCCAGAAGTTTTATTTGTAAGAGTCCTTTTGTTGTGCCTATCGGCAACTCAGCATCTCCCCTGTACGGTCAGCAGCAACTTTACTTTTCATAACATTGTTACATTCCATCCTGGATTTTCCATTGCTTGATTAAATTACAAAAGTAGAGAGAGCATAAGCACCCATCTAATTACAGTCTTGTTGTCAAGTAAAGTCTAAAAATCAAAATTAGCATAAGGTGAGCAACGGAAGAAGCATCTACGAATTTAAGAGCAGAATCTTATCTACTGCACTGGAAAAGAGAATATCAGTGTTGCAAGGGTGTAGGGGATGGGCTTAAAATTTAAAATGAGAAATATTTTTCAAAATTAAGGTGGTGTTGGTGCTTTGGATATGGATCGAGCTTTTTACAGAACTAGATGGGAAGAGTTTTTACGGAACAACCAGAAAGGCAGTATTCAGGAAGGTAGCTTGAATTGTGAAGGGCCATATGAAGTGGATTTTAGGGCACATGTTGAAGTTATGAGTGTTAGGGCATTGGTTGTTCTTACTATCATAAAAAAAGGATGACATCAATGAATTTGTACCACCACCTCCTCGTACTACTACTACTACTACTACTACTACTACTACTACCACCACCACCACCACCACCACCACCACCACCACCACCACCACCACCTCCGCCGCCTCCGCCACCACCACAATTACAACTACTGTAATACACTCACACACATTTCCTAATCAGTCCTGTGCTGTAGCATATGTGACAAGTTTCCACGTCCTATAGCTCTTGTGTAGTATTTTATGTGGGTACAACAAGTAACCAACTGCCTACCTAATGAATGGCCATTGTGAAATTGCTCATACACAAGCAGCAACATGGATGTGGATCAAACAGTGATCCAGAAAGTTTTACATCATCAGACAACCAATTTTTGTCAGCAATGACTATCTTAACATCTGTTTTATATACATATCCTAACATAATGTAGCCATTATGGCTCCATTATGTTAAGATAGTATAGCTCTATCATATTAGTACGTTTTTAAAACAGATCTGAAGATGGTCATTGCAGACTGAAACCAGTAGTCTGTGGGCCTAACATTTTGTGATCATACACAGAAATAAAGAAATTTATAGTGAATACGTAGACACCTACAATTACATCTACATCTATACTCTGCAAACCACCATGGTGGAGGGTACATCCCATTGTAACAGTTATTACGATTTCTTACTGTTCCATTCATGTGGGGAAGGGGGGGGGGGGGGGATGATACATAGGGGACTGTAGTATATTCCTACAGTAATCATTTAAAGCTGGTTTTTCAAACTTCGTTAACAGACTTTCTCAGGACAGTTTACATCATTTTCAGATCCTTCAGTATCTCTGTTACACTGTCCCACAGATTGAACAAATCTGTGAGCATTTGTGCTGTCCTGCTCTCTACACATTCAATATCCCCTGTTAGTCCTATTTGGTATGGGTCCCACACACTTGAGCAATATTCTAGAACCGGTCACATGAGTGATTTGTACACAATTTACTATGAAAATTGACTGCACTTGACCAATATTCTACCAATAAACCAAAGTCTACCATCTGCCTTATCCACGACTGAACCTATCTGATTATTCCATTTCATACCCCCTACTAAGTGTTATCCCCAAGTGCTTGTATGAGTTGGGCGATTTCAACAGAGACTCATTGATATCATATTCATAGGATACAGTATTTTTTTTGTTTTGTGAAGTGCACGGTTTTACATATCTCAACATTTAACGCAAGTTGTCAATCTTTACGCCACTTTGAAAGCTTATAAAGATCTAACTGAAAATTTATGTAGCTTCTTTCAGATAGTAACTAATTATAGATAACTGCATCATCTGCAAAAAGCCTGATTAATATGGTCTGCAAGAACATTAACATACAACATGAACAGCAAGGGTCCCAACACTCTCACCTGGGACACACCCAAAGTTACTTCTACATCTGACGATGAATCTCCGTCCAAGATAATATGCTGTGTCCTCCACGCTAAAAAGTCCTCAATCCAGTAGCAAATTTCCCTTGACACCCCTTATGATCACACTTCTGACAATGAGCGTAAGTGTGGTACTGAGTCAAATATTTTTTTTTTTTTTTTTTTCAAAATCAAGAAATACAGCATCTACTTCATTCCCCAATACAAAGTCTTCAGTATGTCATGTGAGAAAAGTGTGAGCTTGGTTTCAGATGATCTGTGTTTTTGGAATCCTTGCTAGTTGGCACTGAGGAGGTCATTCTGTTCAAGGTATCTCATTATACTTGAGCTCAGAATATGTTTTAAGACTACAACAAATGGACATCAAGGACACTGGACAGTAGTTTTGTAGATGACTTCTAGTAACCCTTCTTGTAGATGGGTGTGACGTGTAAAAATTCCCCCCCCCCCCCCCCCCCCAAAAAAAAAGTAGTGGGCAGTTTTCTGCTTGAGGGATCTACGATGGATTATAGTTAGAAGAGGGGCTAACACAGTTGCAAATTCAATATAGAATCTGATAAAGATTCCATCAAGCCCCATAAGGTTTGTTCAATTTTAATGATTTCAGCTGTTTCTTGAAACCACTAACACTAATACTGATTTCACTCATTTTTTTCAGTGGTACAAGGATTAAGTTGGGGTAATTTTCCTCAGTAATGGTACGTTTGAAAACAGCATTCAGCATTTCAGCTTTTGCTTTGCAGCCCTCAATTTTAGTTCCCGTCTTATTCGTTAGGGACTGGACACTAAATTTGGTGCCACTAACAGCATTTACATATGAGCAGAATTTCTTTGGGTTCTGTGAAAGATCATTTGACAATATTCTGCAACAGTAGTCACTGAGAGCATCACACATTGCACTCTTGATAGGTAAACCCATTTTGTTCATCATCTCTCTATCTACAGCACTATGCTTTGTTTTACACCCACTATGCAATAATCTCTGTTTCTATTATATTTCTTTACAGAGATTGTACACCACAGAGGTTCCCTCCCATTATGGACTGTTCTACTGGAGCATATCTATACAGTGCATGAGCTATAGTTGTCTACATGCTCCTGCCTGTGCTGAACATTACAAGTTCCTCATTGAGATTTGACACTACTGATTTCTTAACTAGTTCACTGAACATATATACCTACCTGAACATATATACCTACCTGAACATATATACCTACCTGAACATATATACCTACCTGAAGAAACTGCAAAAAGGTGGAAATTTAAGGAGATGGGACCTGGATAAACTAAAAGAACCAGAGGTTGTACAGAGTTTCAGGGAGAGCATAAAGGAACAATTGACAGGAATGGGGGAAAGAAATACAGTGGAAGAAGAATAGGTAGCTTTGAGGGATGAAGTAGTGAAGGCAGCAGAGGATCAAGTACGTAAAAAGACGAGGGCTAGTAGAAATCCTTGGGTAACAGAAGAAATATTGAATTTAATTGATGAAAGGAGAAAATATGAAAATGCAGTAAATGAAGCAGGCAAAAAGGAATACAAATGTCTCAAAAATGAGATCGACAGGAAGTGCAAAATGGCTAAGCAGGAATGGCTAGAGGACAAATGTAAGGATGTAGAGGCTTATCTCACTAGGGGTAAAATAAATACTGCCTACAGGAAAATTGAGGAGACCTTTGGAGATAAGAGAACCACTTGTATGAACTTCAAGAGCTCAGATGGAAACCCAGTTCTAAGCAAAGAAGGGAAAGCAGAAAGGTGTAAGGAGTATATAGAGGGTCTATGCAAGGGTGATGTACTTGAGAACAATATTATGGAAATTGAAGAGGATGTAGATGAAGATGAAATGGGAGATATGACACTGCCTGAAGAGTTTGACAGAGTACTGAAAGACCTGAGTCGAAACAAGGAGTAGACAACATTCCATTAGAACTACTGACGGCCTTGGGAGAGCCTGTCCTGACTAAACTCTTCCATCTGGTGAGCAAGATGAATGAGGCAGGGGAAATACCCTCAGACTTCAGGAAGAATATAATAATTCCAATCCCAAAGAAAGCAGGTGTTGACAGATGTGAAAATTATCGAACTATCAGTTTAATAAGTCACAGCTGGAAAATACTAACGCGAATTCTTTACAGACGAATGGAAAAACTAGTTGAAGCCGACCTCGGGGAAGATCAGTTTGGATTCCGTAGAAATGTTGGAACACGTGAGGCTATACCGACCCTACGACGTATCTTAGAAGATAGATTTAGAAAAAGCAAACCTATGTTTCTAGCATTTGTAGACTTAGAGAAAGCTTTTGACAATGTTGACTGGAATACTCTCTTTCAAATTCTGAAGGTGGCAGGGGTAAAATACAAGGAGCGAAAGGCTATTTACAATTTGTACAGAAACCAGATGGCAGTAATAAGAGTCGAGGGACATGAAAGGGAAGCAGTGGTTGGGAAGGGAGTGAGCCAGGGTTGTAGTCTCTCCCCGATGTTATTCAATCTGTATATTGAGCAAGCAGTGAAGGAAACAAAATTAAAATTCGGAGTAGGTATTAAAATCCATGGAGAAGAAATAAAAACCTTGACGTTCACCGCTGACATCATAATTCTGTCAGAGACAGCAAAGGACTTGGAAGAGCAGTTGAACGGAATGGATAGCGTCTTGAAAGGAGGATATAAGATGAACATCAACAAAAGCAAAACGAGGATAATGGAATGTAGCCTAATTAAGTCGCCTGATGCTGAGGGAATTGGATTAGGAAATGAGACAATTAAAGTAGTAAAGGAGTTTTGCTATTTGGGGAGCAAAATAACTGATGATGGTCGAAGTAGAGAGGATATAAAATGTAGACTGGCAATGGCAAGGAAAGCGCTTCTGAAGAAGAGAAATTTGTTAACATCGAGTATAGATTTAAGTGTCAGGAAGTCATTTCTGAAAGTATTTGTATAGAGTGTAGTCATGTATGGAAGTGAAACATAGACGATAAATAGTTTGGACAAGAAGAGAATAGAAGCTTTCAAAATGTGGTACTACAGGAGAATGCTGAAGATTAGATGGGTAGATCACGTAACTAATGAGGAAGTATAGAATAGGATTGGGGAAGAGAGAAGTGTGTGGCACAACTTGACCAGAAGAAGGGATTGGTTGGTAGGACATGTTCTGAGGCATCAAGGGATCACAAATTTAGTACTGGAGGGCAGTGTGGAGGGTAAAAATCGTAGAGGGAGACCAAGAGATGAATACACTAGGCAGATTCAGAAGGATGTAGGTTGCAATGGGTACTGGGAGATGAAGAAGCTTGCACAGGATAGAGTAGCATGGAGAGCTGCATCAAACCAGTCTCAGGACTGAAGACCACAACGACAACAACATATACCTTTCTGCTTGTTTCAGTTGTTGATTATACTTTTGTAATCATTGTTGCTACAAAGCCTTGGCCACTGATACCTGTTTTGATGTAGATATCCTCAAAGAGATCAGGTTGTATATTCCCACATAATGAATGGGGTTCCTAATTACTTGTTCTACTTGGTTTTCAGAGAAGGCGTTTAGTAATAGTTCACATTATGTCATATCACGCTCACCACTAACAAAACTGTGATTTCCCTAGTTAATTGTTGGATGATTAAAGTCTCCATTGACAACTACAGTGTGAGTGGGGAACTTAGTACAAGTGGACTGAGGTTTTCTCTAAAGATGATTCTGGTGGGCGATAGAAGGCTCTAATTATCGTTTTATGCCCACCCCTGATACAGAGTCTTGCCTAAACAATCTCACATGCAACTTTAATTTTTATCTCAGTGGATCCGAGTTTCTTGTCTGGTGCGACAAATACACCACCTCCATTTTCCTTTTGCCTGTCCTTTCAATATAAACTTAAATTTCCCCCAAAAATCTTACTGGAATCAATTACAGGTTTTAACCAGCTCTCTTTACCTAGTATTACACGCACTTTACTGCTTTTCATAAGCACTTCAAACTATGGCAATTTGTTGCAAATGCTTTGGCAATTTACCTTTAGGATTTTAATATTCACAGTTGTGGGAAGCATAACTTTTGATCTTACTCTCACATTTCTGAGTTTCCTAGAGTTGTCATTATCTGGATTGAATAGTGTGTCACCCAACCAAAAAATTCTTATGTTGCCTAATTCAGAACATGCTACTTCCAGGAAGTCGTAGCCAAGCTTGTCACAGAACCTTGAAAGTCTCTGGTTGTCCTTCCACTTGCCTCAGAACCAAAGGGCCATGACCAGTTCTGGGGACATTGCTGCAAATTTCGACTGTCACTGAGACTCCATGCATGAGCCTGGTCTTCTCAACCTTCTCTGCCAATCGTTGGAATGGGGTATGATATCTGAGTCCAGAAGAAAGGCATCATTTGATCCAACATGTGCCACAATCTGCAGTTGGTTGCATCCTGTCCCCTTAATGGCTGCAGGAACAGTCTCTTCAACATGTTGAATGAGGCCCCAGGGATACACACTGACTGCACCCAGTGACCTTTCCTACCCTTACTGATATTTCCCTAACGGTCACCATCATTTGCCATACGTTTGAACTGCCAACAATTAACAGACCTCTACACTTTTGAGTTTGCCGCCTCCTTACATTGGACAAACCAGGTGTCCCCAGAATAATGATGTGTGTCTCACTGGTTCAGGCTCAGTTTAAGTTTCAGTGAAAGACAGCACCTCAAGCTTAGGAGGATTGGTACTACACCCCGAGTCTTCCCCGATCCCCATCCACTCTGTACAGGTTGCCTTGATCTGCCTTTGACATCCCACTTGCAATCAAGTGGATGAGTAATGACAAATCCTGTACTTTCTGCAGAGGAGACAGAATCTACAGGACAGGATACTATGTGAAACACAGGCACACGATTCTCACAAACTCTTTCAACAAACCCATTGCAGCAGCTGCAAATCATTTGACAATAGTCAGGGAGATTTCCAGTTGTGTACAAATGTCAACCAACTCATCCCATGTTCGAAAACAGCATTCAGAGTGGGGCTGCATTTTGGCTGACGCAGTGTATTACAAGGCAGTGAACAAATAACTTTAAGTTTAGCTCACTGATTACCTTTTAATCTATTGAGCAAAAAAGTTGCTAATTCTCTATAGGACTGAAGCAAATACACAACGCAAGATATCTATTAAGGCAACACAAAAACGTATGGTAAAAATTACTAGTTTCCTACATTGTTTTGAGGTTAATTACAGTTGTTAGCAAACTAAAAAACAGAGTTACTTTACAATAAATGCAGGCTACATATAGGGCTACTCCTGTTTATGGGGAAACTAGGTGTAACACAATATGTTAGTTAGAAAATCTGCTACAGTAACTAAATTGCTAACAATGATTTACTACAGATTTCTCTTAATATTGTGCAAAGCATAATGGTAGCTTCCAGAATGTCTTGAAAACACACTTTTATTTGCATTAATATATAATGAAATTAAGGTGTGATATATCCTTTGGCAGAACTGTGAACCACAAATGCTGATTTGCTACGAAATAAATTACATAAGCAAAAGACTTATAGCAGTAACTTATGAAAATATAATTTTGTAACGTTCAAAACTTCTCAAAAATAAGCTATTGCTCATGTAATTGTACAACGAAATTTGAGAATGATTGTTCTGAATGAGAATACGCATACTACTCTCAAAAATTGTAAAAGAGCAAAATTAAGTTTAAGCTTATAATTGATGATAACAGTACAAGTTTATCGCGACACTCGCTAATGTTAAACTTCATAATACTAACTTGTACTGATTCAATTAGTGAAAGATTACACAGAAGTGATGTAAACAGTAAAATACACAAATCTAGAATTACAAATCACCATACGAGTCTTTTGCACTTGGTCTCACACAAAAGAAAATTCTGAAATTGGCTTTTATACATAAATAAATGTGTGTATTGCATGGACTTTTCACTTAGCTAATTCTGTGCATGCAATTCTGCACTGCTCTCTCTCTCTCTCTCTCTCTCTCTCTCTCTCTCTCTCTCTCTCTTTCTTTCTATTTAAATGTCTCCCTTCGCAGTGTTGATTTTGCTACTATCATTGAGACGCACATGTCTTCCCCCCCATTACCTTCTTGCCTTACACATCTTATCTCCTCTCAGTTGCTACACACTTATCCTCACACCCTCACTCCTGTGACCCTCAGCAACCACACTGCCATGGCAGTCAATCATTCAGTTATCAGTTGGTTGCATATTTGAGTAGCTTGTATGCTAACCTGGTTTCTCTGCTTTTACATTTCTGGTTACCTCTCCAGATTTTGTTTCCATCCTGGAATTTTCAAAGAATAAAATTTCTTTCAACTGACACACAATATTCTAGTCTAATATATGATATGTTGAGATACTGATAAAACCTTTCTCACAGTTTGTCAAACATGGGTTGTTTGGAAGCTGTGATAAGGTTAGCCTGGAACTTCTCCTCTGCAGAATTCATTTATGTCTTGAAAGAAGTCATTTTCCTGCGTGGGTCATTTTGTTTTGAAATAACCACTTTATTTCATTATTTACGTGTTAGTTAGTTTGGCCCCCTCATTGTAAAAATTAATTGAAATGCATTTGGCTTTATGTATTCCAAACACCCACAGGGAGGAAGCAACATGTGATGGTGTTTGTATTATGAGTTTCACATAACAATAGTGGTTACAAGCGCAACTATGTCAGATGTGAAACAGAGATGTACAAAGGAAAACAAGTGACCATTATGTATGTTTTATCAGTGTGCAAACACACAACACATAACAATATGATAGCGTAACTATCAGAAATGTAACTGCAGGCAGTATGATCAGCGTCTTGAACTCTGTCAGCGTCTTCTGTATTCATATCCTTGGTGCAAATCTTTTAGCTGCAAGATTCTGACACTACATGCATATGATTAGCATACAAAGCTATTATCCCAAATTTGTAATTACTACTACTACTACTACTACTACTAGTAGTAGTAGTTGTTGTTGTTGCTGTGGTAATAATAATAATAATAATAAAATAACAACTAATAACTAAAAGCAATGTGGAATCTGAGATTATATGTGTACAGCATTACTACTAGTTAGAAATTTAAGTTCTTTATGGTGGTTTCTTACACTGTCAGGGTGTATACATAGAGAAAGAAAAAAAATTCCCAGATTTTTCCCGGATTTCCTGGTTGAAAATACACTTTTTCCATTTAAATTGACAGTATATTTTTCCTCGGCACTGTAAAACTTATCAATCCTTAGAATGTTTATGGTTTTCTACACAGACGTAGAATCTGCCGGCACTTTAGCAAATGAAATCCAGGGGGGAAAAAACATGTTTTGGAAAGATCTTTCATGTGCAGCAACATGTATGGTGCATTTTTTCGTATTACGGAGGTATAAATTCGAATTCCACCAAACAGTCCATGTTACTTTCTGAAGCAATGAAATCGAGATTGCAATGCACTTTTGTAAGCCAGTCATGGTTCATGTCACGTGATCTCGCCAGCTGATGACAGCATAGGACACATGATGTAGTCAACCAATGGCAAGATCACTCTTACATAGTGCGAACACACAAAAAAGAAAAGTTAATGGTTTAAATTAATATACATAGTGTTGCTAATGAGGAGGTATTGAATAGAATTGGGGGAGAAGAGGAGTTTGTGACACAACTTGACGAGAAGAAGGGACTGGTTGGTAGGACATGTTCTGAGTCATCAAGGGATCACAAATTTAGTACTGGAGGGCAGTGTGGAGGGTAAAAATCGTAGAGGGAGACCAAGAGATGAATACACTAGGCATATTCAGAAGGATGTAGGTTGCAGTAGGTACTGAGAGATGAAGAAACTTGCACAGGATAGGGTAGCATGGAGAGTTGCATCAAACCAGTCTCAGGACTGAAGACCACAACAACAACACAGTGTTGCTACAAGAAAAACAAAGCTTTCACAAATAATATTGATCTCGAAGATTAATAAGCTGCAAGAGAAGCTAAGCTTCCATATTTTATGACGACACCCATAGGATTGTGTAGTGCCACAAAACTCCAGAAACAGTCCAAATTAAGCAGTTCTTCGTGTAGGAAGTGTAATAAACAAGTAGCAAAAGGAATTCGGTGCAAAGACTGTAACTTCTGGCTGCATGAGAAATGCGCCAAAGTGTGTTTAAAATTCGTAAGTGAAGATATACAGTGGACATGCTCCGAGTGTTTAAGTGATGAACAGTTGCGATTGACTTCTGTCATAAGTACAAAAGACGAAATTATTTGTATCCTGCAAAATGATATAAACGCATTAAAAGCAGAATTGTCGTCGCTACAGGAAGAAGAAGGTGCGCTGAAAAAGGAGAAAGATTGTGTTTGTAAAAAAACCGAGGAGTTAGAAGAAAATAGGACCAAATTCTCGCACCTGCGAAGTGATCATATGAACAAAACGAATCGGTTCCTATTACAGTACAAACTTATTTAGGCACAAAAAACGAAAGTAAATATAAGTGGACAAGTGCTAAAAATGACGAAAACGAAAAGAGGCGTTCTCTTAGTAGTAAAACAACTGAAGCGATAGAAAAAAATAGGCCAAATCCTCGCTTTTGCAGAGTGATACACATGATCCAAACAATTCAATCGCCATTAGAACAGAAAATGCTTTAGATACAAACAACAAAAAACGAAACACCCTCTGAGTACTGCAAATGAAAATGAGTTTTTAATAATAGGCGACTCCATGTTAAAAAACATCATAGTTACAAACTCTAAAATAGATGTTCGCCCTGGAATCAGGACGAAGCAGTTACAAAAACATTTCAGCAATATCCTAAAATCAGCAACAAGCCCTACTGACATATATGATAGAAATACCAAAGGTGTGTTTATTTACGTTGGAACAAACTGTCTACAAAGCAGCAGTGAAGAAGAAATCGTCAACAACACGAGAAACGTTATAAGAACTGCCAGAAAAGTCTACAACACTTCGAGAATTACAACCAGTGGCATTGTGTACATAAGGTCGGTAAGTGACAGATACACAGAATAAACGACAACATTAAAGAAAAATGTAATAGACTGGGTGTAATATTCATTGATCCAAACAAATTTCTTAATGACAAGTGTCTTGGTAAAGATGGATTGCATCTTAACAGACTAGGCTCTAGAATATTTAATAAGATGTTCATAGATGTTGGACAGATTATAATGAACAAGGGAAACTTATACATGCATGCAAATATATTCCATAGACATGTTAAATGCTCGTTGTAAAACATCTCCCTAGAAAGAAAATTCAAAAAATACCAGAAATGAAGTATCAGATGAAATCCAGACCTCCACCTCACAGCCAGGATTTTCTGCGGGGGTACAAAATAAAAACTCAAAGGGAAAACACAAAAATATGAAGTTGGTTCTTTTTCAACCAAAATGTGCAATCACTAACTAGCGAAACAAGTGAAATCCAAATCCTATTAGAAAACAAATTAAAAAGTACCTCATTATTATGTCTCACAGAACACTGGCTTGGTGAGGAGAAGTTACATATTGTGTCCCTACATAACTTTGTGCTAGGTGGTTATTTCTGTAGAAACATTCTTAAACATGGTGGCAGTTTTATATTAATCAGAAATAATATAAACTTTGTAAATATAAAATTTCCTGTTGAAGTAGTGAAGGAAAAAGATGTAGAGCTATCAGGAGTTGAGATAGTAGACATTAAACTAGCTGTTATTTGTTTATACAGAGCTCCAACTGGTGACTGAAGAAAATGCAAAAATGTGGGAAATTAAGGAGATGGGACCTGGATAAACTGAAAGAACCAGAGGTTGTACAGAGTTTCAGGGAGAGCATAAGGGAACAATTGACAGGAATAGGGGAAAGAAATACAGTAGAAGAAGAATGGGTAGCTCTGAGGGATGAAGTAGTGAAGGCAGCAGAGGATAAAGTAGGTAAAAAGACGAGGGCTGCTAGAAATCCTTGGGTAACAGAAGAAATATTGAATTTAATTGATGAAAGGAGAAAATATAAAAATGCAGTAAATGAAGCAGGCAAAAAGGAATACAAACGTCTCAAAAATGAGATCGACAGGAAGTGCAAACTGGCTAAACAGGGATGGCTAGAGGACAAATGTAAGGATGTAGAGGCTTATCTCACTAGGGGTAAGATAGATACTGCCTACAGGAAAATTAAAGAGACCTTTGGAGAGAAGAGAACCACGTGTATGAATATCAAGAGCTCAGATGGCAACCCAGTTCTAAGCAAAGAAGGGAAGGCAGAAAGGTGGAAGGAGTATATAGAAGGTTTATACAAGGGTGATGTACTTGAGGACAATATTATGGAAATGGAAGAGGATGTAGATGAAGACGAAATGGGTGATACGATACTGCGTGAAGAGTTTGACAGAGCACTGAAAGACCTGAGTCGAAACAAGGCCCCCGGAGTAGACAACATTCCATTAGAACTACTGACGGCCTTGGGAGAGCCAGTCATGACAAAACTCTACCAGCTGGTGAACAAGATATATGAGACAGGCGAAATACCCTCAGACTTCAAGAAGAATATAATAATTCCAATCCCAAAGAAAGCAGGTGCTGACAGATGTGAAAATTACCAAACTATCAGTTTAATAAGTCACAGCTGCAAAATACTAACGGGAATTCTTTACAGACGAATGGAAAAACTGGTAGATGCGGACCTCGGGGAGGATCAGTTTGGATTCCGTCGAAATGTTGGAACACGTGAGGCAATACTGACCTTACGACTTATCTTAGAAGAAAGATTAAGGAAAGGCAAACCTACGTTTCTAGCATTTGTAGACTTAGAGAAAGCTTTTGACAATGTTGACTGGAATAATCTTTTTCAAATTCTAAAGGTGGCAGGGGTAAAATACAAGGAGCGAAAGGCTATTTACAATTTGTACAGAAACCAGATGGCAGTCATAAGAGTCGAGGGGCATGAAAGGGAAGCAGTGGTTGGGAAAGGAGTGAGACAGGGTTGTAGCCTCTCGCCGATGTTATTCAATCTGTATATTGAGCAAGCAGTAAAGGAAACAAAAGAAAAATTTGGAGTAGGTATTAAAATTCATGGAGACGAAGTAAAAACTTTGAGGTTCACCGATGACATTGTAATTCTGTCAGAGACGGCAAAGGACTTGGAAGAGCAGTTGAACGGAATGGACAGTGTCTTGAAAGGAGGATATAAGATGAACATCAACAAAAGCAAAACGAGGATAATGGAATGTAGTCCAATTAAATCGGGTGATGCTGAGGGAATTAGATTAGGAAATGAGACACTTAAAGTAGTAAAGGAGTTTTGCTATTTAGGAAGTAAAATAACTGATGATGGTCGAAGTAGAGAGGATATAAAATGTAGACTGGCAATGGCAAGGAAAGCGTTTCTGAAGAAGAGAAATTTGTTAACATCGAATATAGATTTAAGTGTCAGGAAGTCATTTCTGAAAATATTTGTTTGGAGTGTAGCCATGTATGGAAGTGAAACATGGACGATAACTAGTTTGGACAAGAAGAGAATAGAAGCTTTCGAAATGTGGTGCTACAGAAGAATACTGAAGATAAGGTGGATAGATCACGTAACTAATGAGGAGGTATTGAATAGGATTGGGGAGAAGAGAAGTTTGTGGCACAACTTGACTAGAAGAAGGGATCGGTTGGTAGGACATGTTTTGAGGCATCAAGGGATCACAAATTTAGCATTGGAGGGCAGTCTGGAGGGTAAAAATCGTATAGGGAGACCGAGAGATGAGTACACTAAGCAGATTCAGAAGGATGTAGGTTGCAGTAGGTACTGGGAGATGAAGAAGCTTGCACAGGATAGAGTAGCATGGAGAGCTGCATCAAACCAGTCTCAGGACTGAAGACCACAACAACAACAACAACAACAACAACAACAACAACTGGTGACGTAAGTACTCTCCTAAAAAGTTTGGGATATTCAGTTAACAGACTAACACAAAGAAACAGGAGAGTTATTCTATGTGGTGATTTTAATATTGACTTTGCAAAGGACCCTAAAGAAAAGAATGAATTACTGAATCTCTTGCAAACTTTTAACATGAAGTCCATCATAGAAACAGCAACTTGTATCACAAAGACTTCGCATACCACAATTGATCAGATAATTGTAAATGTAGAAATGGAGTATACAATAGAAACACTAAACACATGCTTTGGGAATCACACAGCTCGAAAACTCTGAGTATGGAAATTTAGCTACAGCTTAAACCCTGCCTAACAACCATCATTAGAAACTACAGTAATGAAAATATAAATCATTTTCTCCATTACTTGAGCAAAGAAAGCTTGGAAGAGATTTATAACTGCGAACACACAGATGGAAAATTTAATAACTTTATTAACAATTTTTCCTACTATTTTGAACTGTGCTTCCCTCCAACCCAGAGGAAAACATACACAAGGAAAACAAAAAATTAACGGATTACTCGTGGGATTTTAGTATCTAAAAAAGAGAGAGAGAGAGAGAGAGAGAGAGAGAGAGAGAGAGAGAGAGAGAGAGAGAGAGAGAGAGATTACTGCACAGATTGGGCACAAAACTCACATTACCAGAATTTGACTCTTATTACAAAACCTATAAAAAAATATTCAAAAATGTTGTCAAACAAGCAAAAATAATGGCAAATGACACATACATAAAAATTTCCATCAATAAGACGAAAGCCATATGGAATATCGTCAGGAAAGAAACTGCAGCAGAACAGATAGACTTCCATAACATTAACTGCCTAATGGAGAACTCAACTATGATAACTGAACCTACAAAAATTGCAAATAAATTTAATTCATACTTTACACAGATAGCTGAACATCTTATAAATCAAAATTTACAGTGCACTCCGATAAATCCATCCAGATGTACTATAAATAACAAATCTATTTTTCTATACCCCACCAATGAGAAGGAAATACTTAATATAATCAAAGAACTGAAGCCCAAATTTTCTTTTGGTGCTGATAATATCCTTGACTATATCTTGAAGAAATGTGCTCCCCTCATAGTCAGACCAAACATCTGTAACTGGTCTCTATCAGAAGGGATGTTCCCAGAAAAATTGAAGATAGCAAAAGTAAAACCCCTGTTCAAGAAAGGGATAAAAACAGAAGTATCAAACTACAGGCCAATCTCATTATTATCTGGTTATTCCAAAATAATTGAAAAAAATCTATTATAAAAGACTAATCAGTTTCATAGAAAAAAAAATATTATTAATCAAATACTCAACATGGATTCCGAAAATCTAAATCTACTGAGACAGCTACCTTTGCATTCCTAAATGAAGCCTTAAATGCAGTAGACAATAAAGAACATATCTCAGCCATATTTCTAGACCTCTCTAAAGCATTCAATGTCATCAATCACAACACCTTGCTTCATAAACTTGAATCTGTAGGTATTAGGGGCCCAGCCTATGAATGGGTAAAATCGTATCTCCAAAACAGCAAACAATTAGTTGAGCTTACTATTCAAGAAGGGAACAAGATAAAACTCCTACTGCTCAGAGAAGCAGAGCATCAAGTATGGTGTACCACAAGGCTCCATTCTAGGACCAGTTCTGTTTTTACTCTTTGTAAATGACTTGGAACCAACTAGCCCATTCCATAATTACTTAAAATTTGCAGATGACACAAATGTGATAATAAAAGGAAGGACCAAAGAAGAATTAGTACACGAGATTAAAAGTTGTACCATCCACATTACAGACTGGTTTTCTGGAAACAACTTAGTAATAAACACAGAAAAAACAGTTACAATGCATATATACACAGTGCAAAATAAATGTCCACTAGTACCAGACAGAGTTGTTTACTAGAACCCTAGAAAATGTAAGCTCTACAAAATTTCTTGGGATATGGATCCAAGAAGATCTAAGATGGGTCCAACATACAAAATACAAGTAAATTAAATACCATTTGCTATACTATCAAAATACTTTATGACGACACATCAAAAGAGACACTAAAAGATGTATACTTCGCCCAGGAAGAATCCTTACTGCGATAGGGCATAATCTTTTGGGGAAACGCATCTGCTAGCAAAAGTTGGTTTATAAGCCAAAAGAGAATTGTAAAAGCCATAGAAAATGCTGCATCAAGAACCTCATGCAAGCCCTTGTTCAAGAAACTACATATCCTTCCACTACCATGTCTGTACATTTTACAAGTAATCATGTCCGTAAGTAAAATCTTAGGAAATAGCAACAATCTTGTGTCAACCAACCAGAGTATCCACCTGTATAACACAAGGAGAAAGCAGGACATACATGTTCAGCATGCACACACAACACTAAAACAGAATGGACCACTGCAAATGGGAAACAGAATATACTATACGCTACCTACCAACTTTAAAACAATAAAGTACACTTCAAACTTTAAAACTGCTGTTCATAAATATCTATTGCAAAAATGTTATTATAGTATAGATGAATATCTCAAAACATAACTTTATTGCCAAGGTTAAATATAATGTATGGAAGCTGAAACTTCAGTTATGATAATATTAAGCCTAAATCAATGTAAATATTCTTGTACGATTTAAAAACATGTATTGTAAATCACAATGACTTGTCCAATATGATAGTATACCTTGTACAACAAATGATCAAAAGGACCAATAAAAATGTAATCTTTTTATGTGTGTTACACTTTAAGATACATCACACAAATGTGCCAGTAAAATTTTTAATGATGACGTAAACAACTGATCTTCTGGGCTCGAAATTCTTCTAGATGGTTTTCGTCAAAGAGTTGATTTTTAAATGAGAGTCAAACGCTCTGTGATTTAAGAAATTCATCATACATTCTCGCACATAGTTCATCTTGCGTAAGAGGAAATTTACTTTGAAAGTAAAACTTTTCAAGCCACCATTCACAATATTTTCCTGTGACCTGTTAGAAACTGGTTTGTTTCAGCAGTTGCCAGAGAGTGCCAGATAACAGGTGTCACTGCACCTGCGCAGCTACAATGACGCAGAAAGCCCGCATCTTCGTACGTGTAAAACGTTAAAAGATCTTGCATTATGTCATAAAAGAAACAAGACATCAAAAGATACTTCAAGAGCATCGGAATTTCATGAACCATACTAAAACGCATAATTCGGCTTAAAGTGCACAATTGTTATGTCCAGATTCGGATGTAAATTTTCTTGAGTACCAGTACTGTATTATCTCATGTTTGGTTCTTTATTATGGCATAATGCCATACGAGCTAGAAGATCAAAAACGTGCACTTGAAATGCAGCACACAGTTGAAAGTAGCCAACAGAGTGAAATTAAACACTCCGTTTCAAATAAATTGACTGCCTCTGTGCAAAAGATTAATAAAGGCCAAATCTCTTTAGCAAACCGCCAAAAATAACTTCAACGTTCTGTAAGGCGATTAATGCTTGACTGTCAGAAAGGTGGAAATAAAACCTGAGACTAACAACATATATTGCCGGCCTGGGTGGCCTAGCGCTTCTAGGCGCTACAGTCTGGAACCGTGTGACTGCTAGGGTCGCAGGTTCAAATCCTGCCACGGGTATGGGTGTGCGTGATGTCCTTAGGTTAGTTAGGTTTAAGTAGTTCTAGGTGACTGATGACCTCAGAAGTTAAGTCCCATAGTGCTCAGAGCCATTTGATTTTTTTAACAACATATTTTAGCCTTCCATAATTATGCAAGCGTATTTTAATTCATTTGGTCGCTCCTGGCCACAGAAATTCGTTTTGTTTTCATTTAATGTGAGAGCAATAAACGAAGAGGAAATAGCAAAATCACGAAACGTAAACACAGGTCACGTGGAGACTACCCACCTCCCCACTACAACTCAAGACTGCTCTGTGCATCAGCCCCGGATCTACGATATTTCCAAACCGGAGAAATTTAGACAGTGGCGCCCAGCCACTCATCTGTAGCCAGAAGCAGGAGAAGATACTACTCATATGTGACTCAACAATGCATGTGTAAGAGCCCACACACAACTGCTCAAATGAATCTAATGTAAACAGCTGTCACGTCACGCTCATCGGAGTCAGTTTGTTGTTAGGAAGCACAGCATTTTCTTCCTAAAGCCTTTGACACACTTTGGTTGGCAGATGTTTGTATGAGCACTGTGTTTTGTTGTTGTATGTGGCACATTTCCTTTGTGACTTAAGTTTTATTTTCGTTTTTTTTCTCTCGTTCATGTTTTGTTGCTGCAATATTATTCTGCAGAAGCAGAAAACAGTAATATCCTTTGTTACAGTATTGGTTCTTACCAGTCAAAATCGCACAAATTTAACTGGTAGCGAAAACAATGAAAAATTCCCGGAATTCTAAAACATTCCCGGGTTTTTACCGGTTTTCTCCCAAACGAAAAAACTCCTGGGTTTTTCCCGGATGTCCCGGGTCGTATACACCCTGACTGTTCTTTGCTCGAAATAAAGCAAACTACTTCCACACTCTGCAAACCACTGGGAAGTGGCTGGCAGAGGGTACGTCCCAATGTACCAGTTAATAGGGTTTTTCCTATTCCATTTGCATATGGTGAGCAAGAAGAATGGTTGTTTAACACTTTCACTGCGGCTGACGCTTATAAGCATCACGAGAAGCCATGAGCCAGTGCGGCTGACTCTTATAAGCGTCCGCGCTCATTGGCGGATTACTCAGTCTAGTTGCAGCATCTAAGATAGTATCAAAGCGTGTAAACTTTTGTTTTGTGTGGGCAGTTATCAAACGTATATTTTTCATAATGGCGGCTAATGAACCGACACCTGCACCTTACAATGTGAATAGGAGCAGGAAAAGTTTTAAATTGACAGAGGAACAGTTACTTAGTGTACTAGACAACAGTGATTTTCTGTGTAGTGAGGACGAGACATACCACGGAGATTGTCTTTAAGAGGCTGCAGAAGAACTGCAGAGTAATGACAGTGTGGAAACACAGCTTTCGAATCTGTTTCGTGACAGTTCCGAATCTGAAGATACAGATCACGACAACTGTATGGAAATCGACGACGAAAAAGAGCCCGACCTGTCACACGGAGATAATCCATGTGAGTCATAGCATAAAGAACCACATAATATGAAGTATCACCATTTACGAAAGAAGAAGTTTTGCAAATTCATCCTGCTGGCAATTCTATGGATTTCTTCAGATTATTGGTAACAGACGAATTATTGCAACTTGCAGTTGATGAAATGAACGATAACGCAGTTAACATATTGCTGAACAAATATACAAAAGACGGATCTAGGATCTGTAAGTGGAAACCTCTAGGTATAGGCGAATTACTAGTTTTCCTGGGTGTTTCGTTACATACGGGTAACGTTAAATATCTGCGATTACAAGACTACTGGAAGAAAGAACCACTGTTTGAGAATAGAGGAACAGCGATGAGTATAAGCAGAGACCAGTATTTGATCATATTACGCTCTCTGCATTTTGCAAAAAATCCACTTCCAGGAAACCCGAAAACAGATGATTGTTTATATAAGATACGACCTTATTTGGATTATTTTAACACGAGAATGTCTCAAGTGTATTACCTGGGAGGAGATTATCAATATGTGAATCAATGATTCTTTGGAGGGGAAATTTGTCATTTAGACAATACATAAAAAGCAAACGTAATAAATATGGCATTGTTGTTGTTGTTGTTGTTGTTGTGGTCTTCAGTCCCGAGACTGGTTTGATGCAGCTCTCCATGCTACTCTGTCCTGTGCAAGCTTCTTCATCTGCCAGTACCCACTGCAACCTACATCCTTCTGAATCTGCTTACTGTATTCATCTCTTGGTCTCCCTCTACGGTTTTTACCCTCCACACTGCCCTCCAATACTAAATTGGTGATCCCTCGATGTCTCAGAACATGTCCTACCAACCGAGCCCTTCTTCTAATCAAGTTGTGCCACAAGCTCCTCTTCTCACCAATTCTATTCAATACCTCCTCATTAGTTATGTGATCTACCCATCTATTCTTCAGCATTCTTCTGTAGCACCACATTTCGAAAGCTTCTGTTCTCTTCTTGTATAAACTATTTATTGTCCATGTTTCACTTCCATACATGGCCACACTCCATAGAAATACTTTCAGAAATGACTTCCTGACACTTAGATCTATATTCGCTGTTAACAAATTTCTCTTCTTCAGAAATGCTTTCCTTGCCATTGCCAGTCTACATTTTATATCCTCTCTACTTCGACCATCATCAGTTATTTTGCTCTCCAAATAGCAAAACTCCTTTACTTCTTTAAGTGTCTCATTTCCTAATCTAATTGCCTCGGCATCACTCGACTTAATTCGACTACATTCCATTATCCTCATTTTGCTTTTGTTGATGTTCATCTTATATACTCCTCTCAAGACACTGTCCATTCCATTCAACTGCTCTTCCAAGTCCCTTGCTGTCTCTGACAGAATTACAATGTCATCGGCGAACCTCAAAGTTTTTATTTCTTCTCCATGGATTTTAATACCTACTTCGAATTTTTCTTTTGTTTCCTTTACTGCTTGCTCAATATACAGACTGAATAACATTGGGGAGAGACTACAGCCCTCTCTCACTCCCTTCCCAACCACTGCTTCCCTTTCATGTCCCTCAACTCATAACTGCCATCTGGTTTCTGTACAAATTGTAAATAGCCTTTCGCTCTCTGTATTTTACCCCTGCCACCTTTAGAATTTTAAAGAGAGTATTCCAGTCAACATTGTCAAAAGCTTTCTCTAAGTCTACAGATGCTAGAAATGTAGGTTTGCCTTTTCTTAATCTTTCTTCTAAGGTAAGTCGTAAGGTCAGTATTGCCTCACGTGTTCCAGTATTTCTACGGAATCCAAACCGATCTTCCTCGAGGTCGGCTTCTACTAGTTTTTCCATTCGTCTGTAAAGAATTCGTTTTAGTATTTTGCAGCTATGGCTTATTAAACTGACTGTTCGGTAATTTTCACATCTGTCAACACCTGCTTTCTTTGGGATTGGAATTATTATATTCTTGTTGAAATCTGAGGATATTTCGCCTGTTTCATACATCTTGCTCACCAGATGGTAGAGTTTTGTCAGGACTGGCTCTCCCAAGGCCGTCAGTAGTTCCAGTGGAATGTTGTCTACTGCGGGGGCCTTGTTTCGACTCAGGACTTTCAGTGTTCTGTCAAACTATTCAGGCAGTATCGTATCTCCCATTTCATCTTCATCTACATCCTCTTCCATTTCTGTAAGACTGCCCTCAAGTACATCGCCCTTGTATAGACCCTGTATATACTCCTTCCACCTTTCTGCTTTCCCTGGGTTTCCATCTGAACTCTTGATGTTCATGCAAGTCGTTCTCTTATCTCCAAAGGTCTCTTTAATTTTCCTGTAGGCAGTATCTATCTTACCCCTAGTTAGATAAGCCTCTACATCCTTACATTTGTCCTCTAGCCATCCCTGCTTCGCCATTTTGCACTTCCTGTCAATCTCATTTTTGAAACTTTTGTATTCCTTTTTGCCTGCTTCATTTATTGCATTTTTATATTTTCTCCTTTCATCAATTAAATTCAATATTTCTTCTGTTACCCAAGGATTTCTACTAGCCCTTGTCTTTTTACCTACTTGATCCTCTGCTGCCTTCACTACTTCATCCCTCAAAGCTACCCATTCTTCTTCTATTGTATTTCTTTCCCCCATTCCTGTCAATTGCTCCTTTATGCTCTCCTTGAAACTCTGTACAACCTGTTGTTGTTTTAGTTTATCCAGGTCCCATCTCCTTAAATCCCCACATTTTTGCAATTTCTTGTTTTAATCTACAGGTCATAACCAATAGATTGTGGTCAGAGTCCACATCTGCCCCTGGAAATGTCTTACAATTTAAAACCTGGTTCCTAAATCTCTGTCGTACCATTATATAATTCATCTGATACCTTTTAGTATCTCCAGGATTCCTCCATGTATGCAACTTTCTTTTATGATTCTTGAACCAAGTGTTAGCTATAATTTAGTTGTGCTCTGTGCATAATTCTACCAGGCGGCTTCCTCTTTCGTTTATTTGCCCCAGTCCATATTCACCTACTACGTTTCCTTCTCTCCCTTTTCCTACTACCGAATTCCAGTCACCAATGACTATTAAATTTTCGTCACCTTTCACTATCTGAATAATTTCTTTTATTTGATGATACATTTCTTCAATTTCTTCGTCATCTGCAGAGCTAGTTGGCATATAAACTTCTGTAGTAGGTGTGGGCTTTGTATCTATCTTGGCCACAATAATGCGTTCATTATGTTGTTTGTAGTAGCTTACCTGCATTCCTATTTTCCTATTCATTATTAAACCTACTCCTGCATTACCCCTATTTGATTTTGTGTTTATAAGCCTGTAGTCACTTGACCAGAAGTCTTGTTCCTCCTGCCACCGAACTTCACTAATTCCCACTATATCTAACTTTAACCTATCCATTTCCCTTTTTAAATTGTCTAACCTGCCTGCCCGATTAAGGGATCTGACATTCCACGCTCCGATCCGTAGAACGCCAGTTTTCTTTCTCCTGATAACGACATCCTCTTGAGTAGTCCCCGCCCGGAGATCAAATGGGGCACAGCAAGGCCGTTTTGGTTATTGTTACAAGGACAGATCAGTCAATCATCCCGACTGTTGCCCTTGCAACTACTGAAAATGCTGTTGCCCCTCTTCAGGAACCACACGTTTGCCTGGCCTCTCAACAGATACTCCTCCGTTGTGGTTGTACCTACGGTACAGCTATCTGTCGCTGAGGCATGCAAGCCTCCCCACCAACGGCAAGGTCCATGGTTCATGGGGGGGAAATATGGCATTAATGATATGAATATAATAGAGGGAAACATTCCACATGGGAAAAATATATCTAAAAACAAAGATGATGTGACTTACCAAATAAAAGCACTGGCAGGTTGATAGACACACAAACATACACACAAAATTCAAGCTTTCGCAACCAGCGTTTGCTTCTTCAGGAAAGAGGGAAGGAGAGGGAAAGATGAAAGGATGTGGGTTTTAAGGGAGAGGGTAAGGAGTCATTCCAATCCCGGGAGCAGAAAGACTTACCTTAGGGGCATTAAGATGTACATGCTCAACAATCCAGATGGTTTCATAAATAAGTGTGCTGTGTACACGGGAAGTAGTGGAGACATGGTGGGAAAAGGTAATGCTGAAAAGGTCGTTTTGCCTCTGGACCTGATGGGATACCAGTTCAATCTTACACAGAGTACGCCCCCCTTCTTGCAGCAGTGTACGGTAGGTCTCTAGAAGAGTGTAGCGTTTCAAAGGATTGGAAAAGGTCACAGGTCATCCCCGTTTTCAAGAAGATACACTGAATGGATGTGCAGAACTATAGACCAATATCTCTAACATCGATCAGTTGTAGAATTTTGGATCATGTATTATGTTTGAGTATAATGACTTTTCTGGAGACTAGAAATTTGCTTTGTAGGAATCAGCATGGGTTTCGAAAAAGACGATTGTGTAAACCCCAGCTCGCGCTATTCGTCCACGAGACTCGGAGGGCCATAGACACAGGTTCCCAGGTAGATGCTGTGTTTCTTGACTTCTGCAAGGCGTTCGATAAAGTTCCCCACAGTCGTTTAATAAACAAAGTAAGAGCATATGGACTATGAGACCAATTGTGTGATTGGATTGAAGAGTTGCTAGATAACAGAAAGCTTTTGCGGGTGATGCTGTGGTATATCGAGAGGTTGAAACAATGGAAAATTGTACTGAACTGTAGGAGGATCTGCAACAAATTGTCGCATGGTGCAGGGAATGGCAATTGAGTCTCAATGTACACAAGCATAATACGCTGCGAATACATAGAAAGGAAGATCCTTTATCATTTAGCTACAATATAGCAGGTCAGCAACTGGAAGCAGTTAATTCCATAAATTATCTGGGAGTAGGCATTAGGAGTGATTTAAAATGGAATGATCAAATAAAGTTGATCATCGGTAAAGCAGATGCCAGACAGAGATTCATTGGAAGAATACTAAGGAAATGGAATCCGAAAACAAAGGAAGTAGGTTATAGTACACTTGTTTGCCCACTGCTTGAATATTGCTCACCAGTGTGGGATCCGTACCAGATAGGGTTGGTAGAAGAGATAGAGAAGATCCAATGGAGAGCAGCGCATTCGTTACAGGATCATTTAGTAATTGTGAAGCGTTACCGAGATGATAGATAAACTCCAGTGGAAGACAATGCAGGAGAGACGTTCAGTGGCTCGGTACAGGCTTTTGTTAAAGTTTCGAGAACATATCTTCACCGAGGAGTCAAGCAATATATTGCTCCCTCCTACGTATATCTCACAAAGAGACCATGAGGATAAAATCAGAGAGATTAGAGCCCACACAGAGGCATACCGACAATCTTTCTTTCCACGAATAATACGAGACTGCAATAGAAGGGAGAACCGATAGAGGTACTCAAAGTACCCTCCGCCACACACCGTCAGGTGGCTTGCAGAGTATGGATGTAGATGTAGATGGAAGAAAAACTGCATGTTGGTCATCACATTTACTTGGACAATTATTGTAACAGTTTTCATTTAGCTACAACTCTGTTGAACCTAAAAACACTTTCCACAGGTACTCTGAAATTAAATAAAGAAATACACTCCCAAAGACATTGTATCGGCAAAACTTGGGAAAGGAGAGGCAATTGCATGGTATTCTAATGGAATTATGATTGGAAAATGGAAGGATCGGCGAGAGATTTCCCACATTTCCACAGAAAATCTAAATGTTATGGAGCAAGTGACAAATGTGCGCCAACAAATAGTCACAAAACCTTTGCCTATTATTAGGTACAATGCGTTTATGTCTGGGACTGATAAACAAGATCAGATATTATCATATTATTTACGTGAACAAAAAACTATCCGCTGGCCGAAAAAACTATTCTTCCATGTCATTGACATGCTAGTTTTCAATTCTCTTTATCTGTACAACAAATACTCGGGAAATACAATAATGTTGTAGGATTACAGAATGAACATTATAAAGGGTTTCCTTCACCAATGGACGTTCCACGAAATGTGAGCAAGAAACATCACAAACAAACACACTTGCAAAAGCGGAAAGCTACTGCATGGAAGAAGCAAGTTATGAGGAAGCGGTGTAAGAAGAGCACGGAACAAGGCAAGCACACTGACACACCACACAAGTGTGCGACCTGCCCAGACAAACCTGGATGCTGCTTGAACTGCTGTACAATTTCCCACAAGTAGCAAAAAAAGCGATAATATCGGGGAAATTCTGATTATCAAAGACAATTTCTTTTATTTCTTTTGACATTGCATGGTTTCTTTTTATGGTGTGAAAAGTTAGAACTTTTTTTCATGAGTACTCAGAAAATGAGGTTTTCTTTTGTGTTAAGTCCACTTATTTCTCATTGCGTTGTAAAGCGTTCACTTCAGTTTTTTTTGGGAAAGAATTTGTTGTGCTAAATTTGTTTTAATAGCACCGCAATTGAAGTGATAGGGGACACGAGAGGCCTCCACGAGAATTAAACTGAGGCAAGCTCCTTGGTTTTCCTTTGTAACACAACATTTGAAAACAGTTTAGCTTTTCTGGTTTTGCTTTGCTACACTCAATTTCAGTTTGTGTCTCATCCACAAATGATTTTGGTGCCATTAACACCCTTTACGTATGGTGGGAACTACATTTTCGTGAAAGATGATATGCCAATATTCTGCTACGGTAGTCATTGAAGGCTTCATGCATTGCTACATTGATAGCCAAACAAATCTTTCGGCATCCCTTTGTGACAGACCTATGCTTCATTTTATACTAATTATGCAGTGGGGTGTTTCTTTAGTGTGACTGTATACCATCGAGGCTTCCTCCCATTACGAACTATTATACTGCATACATATCTATCCAGGGTATGGTCAACTATTCTTTTAAACTTGAGCCACAGTTCCTTTGCATGGTCCTATTTATTTTGTTTCCTCACTGAGATATGACAGTACAGCTTTTCTATCTAGTTTACTGAACATACAAATATTTCTACTTGTTTTAGTTACCTTTTGTACTTTGATAATCATTGTTTCTGTGATCGCATCATGTTCCCCGATAGCAGTTTTGGTGTGGACAGCCTCAAACAGATCACGTCTATTTGTTGCCATTAGAGCTAATATATTCCATCACAAGTGGGTTTCTGATGTAAGTAGTTTACCAATTGGCTTCTCTTAATGTTTTATTTACGAAACTAATTTTCTCAATTGATTATGGGATGATTATAGCCTTCATTGATGATTACAGTATTATTTGGGAACTTCATATTAGCAGACTGTGTGTGTATTTCCTGAAGATTTTGGTTGTATCAGGAGGTGGATCTGGTAATCGGCAGATGGATCCAATTAAAATTTTGTGGCCTCCTGACACAGTCATTCCCAAAAAATCTCGCAAGCATTTTCAATTCCTATTTCAGCGATTCCGAGTTTCTTGTCTACGGCGACAAAACATCACTGATATTTTCCATTAGCCTATCCTTGCAATGTATGCCTTAATTTTTCCCAAAAATCTCACTGCTTCCAATTTCAGTTTTTTAACCAGCATTCTTTACTTAGTATCGTGAGTTTCGCTGCTTTTTGGGATCATTTCAAACTGGCAGTTCATAGTGACAAAGTCCTTGTGTGCACTTCGCACACAGTCACTTACTGGTGTAGGTGTGTGGGATGTGTAGTGCTCACTTGACTCATTTAGGGAGACCCTACAGTTTTCAACCCTATAGCACAAGTCCAAGAAGTTCCAGCCTAACTTATCATAGAACCTGTGATTCAATCTTTCCACTTAACTCACAAATAGGGCGCAAAATCTATTCTGGGGATAACACTACAATTTGTGAGCTCTGTTGAAATTCTGTGAGCAAGGCTGGTATTCTCAACCTTCTCTACCAGTGCGCGCAGATGAAAAGCACCATTTGTTTCAACGTGCGCCACAATTTGCTGTTGGTTACACCCTTTAGCCTCAATGAATGCTGGAATAGCCTCTTAAGAAAGTTGAATGAAGCCCACTCATATACACACACCGGGTGCACCTGATGGTCCTTCCTGGAGTTTCCCTAAAAAGGGTACCTTCATTCGTCACTTTGTTTGAACCACTGATAACTGACACCTATCCTATTGCGTTTGCCTTCCTTTTTTACACAGGATAAGCAAATATCTCAACAGCTCAAGTGAGTCCCTCTGGCTCAGCTTCATTTACAGACAAGCACCTCAAACTTGTTGGTTAGGAGAATTGGTGTAAGAACCTGAATTCCCATAGTCCCTATCTCTACTGTACAGGGCACTTACCCTACCACTGACGTGCCACTCACAGTCAAGTGGACTAGTAGTGATGGTCCCATTGGTTCCTGCAAAGGAGACAAGATCCATAGGAGAAGACAGTACTTGTGGTACATTTGATACGTCTGGTACATGATTCTCAGGAGCTCTCCCAACAAACCGATTCACAGTAGCTGCCACTCTTTCGGCAGCAGCAAGGATGATTTTCAGCTGCTTACGAATATCACCAACTCATTTTGCATTTGAGAACAGGATTCACAGTGAGGGCTTCATTGTTAACTGGTTTACTTTTTGTCTGTTGAGCTAAAAATACTACTCTTTTCCTTTAAGAACAGAGTCAATTAGTACACAAAATGAGATTACTGTTATGGCAACAGAAAATTCTATGGTAGAAAGTACTATTTTCCTAATATTTTTTGGAAGTTACAGTTGCTAACAAAAAAAGGATTAATTTACGACAATTATATACTGTCCTCCTGAAAAGGAAAATTAGATGTAATACGATATGTCACCTATAACATGTGATACAGTAACTGAATTACAAACTATGATTTGTTACAGAATTGCTTATACACACAACTATCTTATTTCTGAAAATAAGTTAATGTTGATTGATAATACACTGGAATTCATGGTGAAATATTGATAATAGCTGTAAATCTCAAATGCTGATTTGCTACAAAGTCTACGACACTTGCAACTGATGGAGAGGGAGAGGTGGGAGTGGGAACGCTTTTATAAATGTCAAAAATTTCAAAAAAGAACAGAATTTAAGTTTAGGTCAACAATTGACCTTATCAGTATGAATTTACTGTGGCACAGCATATGTTCGAAATTTCACAATATATTACAATACCTACGGGTATTGACACAATAAATAGAAGACAAAAGAAGTAATGCTAACACCAAAATATTTGAATCCTGAATTTCAAAGTGGCATGTGATCTTACAAAAAGGAAAGTTCAAAAGGAGAGACAGAAATGAACAAGCAAATCGCACATGGCGATTTCTGCACTGACGTGCTGAAGATGAACACTGCATTGTCAGTTTACCTCAATCAAAATTACAAAAACTGTGCAGCATCAACAAAGGAAGTCTTCTGCTTGGGGCAGCTAACAATGCAAAGCAGAGCATGAGGCAGAAACAAAGAGCCAAATAAAAATTGTCTGTGAAGCAAATAACGTGAACTTCATACAGGATTTGTCCCCCTTGCATGTACTGCCGACAACATTTAACTGGGTAAGCTCATACAAGATTCAAAGCTGATTTTTTTTTCCAGAGTAAACGTGATACTCGGGTATTCATTGCTTAGTTGGGTGGATTACTACTGTTACCTATGTTTTATAAAACATAATCGAACAATGGAAACTCCAGGTAGAAATGTCAGCAATGTAGGAAAAAAGACCAATTGCTACTCACTGTAAAGAACACACGATAAGTTGCAGACAGGCACAATTAGAAGACACTTACATACAGCTTTCATCAGTGTAAGAGAGAAACACACCATTCATACACACAAGCAAGCACACCTGATGCCAACTTCAGCATCTTGGGCTCAAATGCAACTATCATGTGGGAGGTGGCAGAGGAGGGGGGGGGGGGGGAGAGAGGGGGAGGGAGGGAGAGAGAGAGAGAGAGAGAGAGAGAGAGAGAGAGAGAGAGAGAGAGAGAGAGAGAGAGAGAGAGAGAGAGGGGGGTCGGGGAAACATTGGATGCATTGACAGAGGGTGGTAAATAAACAGGGTAGAGGAGGAGAATAGGGAGGAGATGATAGGAAGGAAACTCTTGGGCGCCGCAGGTTGAGCCCAGCCACAACCTCTTGACACTGCACCTTTTGGCATTCCAGTCCCTGCACACTCCACCACACAGTGTTCATCTCTCTCCCCAGCCATACACTACTATCCCTTCCCCTTCCCTGCCTTCTCCAGACTGGTGCTTGCATCCCACAGTGTAGTTGCATTCAGCCCAAGGTGCTGGAGTTGGCAGTCGTGTGTGCATGAGATGTGTTTGCTTGTGCATATGAATGGTGTATGTGACTCTTTTACAGGTGAAGACTGTGAGCAAAAGCTTTATGTAAGTGTATTAATTGTGCCCATCTGCAAGTTAATGTGTCTTCTTTATAGTAAGTACCAATGTGTCTTTTCCTACATTATTTTTATACAAAAATTCTCATTTGTCAAGAAAGGGGGGAGAAGATGAAAAGAGATTAACAAATGGTTTACATCTGATCCGAAGTTTCGCTGAAGCATTAAAAAAGGTTTATCTCCAGATAACTGACAACTGTCTTAATCCGAACTGAAATATCAGTATTATCTCTACTTGAAGCACAAGAAAAAGTTGGTTGCATAACTTAACAGACACCTTATCCGTCAGTTAACCATTAAAATATTATCACAATTTTTTCCATGAATAACTGCAATCGTGGCAATTTTCTGTTATTTTTAGTCTATAACTTTTATTTATAGAGCTATTTCAATTTCTTATTACATTTCATGGCAATATTTGTACAAACACACAATCTAAGAGGAAAGTAATTGTTTCAGCATGATACATGATGCCATAAAAATGTTAAATCCATTCTTTTATGACTATACATAAAGAATCAAAGATATTAAAATATAAGCATTTCAAAAAGTTAAAAGATGATAAGAAAGTACAAAGTAACAAGCTGGAAATTTTAAAACAGAGTCAAGAATTCCATGGAGAACACTGATCACTACATCACTTTGGTATGGATACATTTCACTGTTTCATTTACAAAACATATTTACATGGTAGGATACAACATGATCCATTTGTTTATCAGATTTAAAAACTGAAGCATCGATCTAAAAACCAACAATTCAAGTGCCACTTCCTACAAATGCAACTCGACTTTCCTTCTCGAAGTATGTGCCCACTCCGTACTCTCATTTCATACTACAGCTACCAAAAAGCATTGATTACTTTGTTGGAGAGAATTCTGTAGGCAGCAGAATTCTCGTATGCATGTCGCGAATGAGTGGCACAGTATATGCGACACACTCATCCCACCCAGGTGATCTCCAAGCGGCCTCTCTGGTTTCTTTGCGTGTCTGCAAGTCTTTGTAGCCTGAAAATATTAAAGAACATTTCTGTAGTGTTACACCACTAATAGTAAATAATACTTTATCAAAATTCCACTACTGTGAGCGAGAAGCACACTGTACAGTACAGCTTCAACTCTTTACATCATGAGTTGCAGTGTCTCAATTGCTCACTATGCTTGTGCCAAACTGCTCATCACCTTCAACTACACACGATATTCAGCGTGAAGCAATTAAAATAGTATGCTAGTGGAGGCTGCAAAATTCAAATGGATACAGGGACAACATCTAATGTTTCAACATAGTAATTTAGGAATAAACGAGATCATTTAACAAACATCAAAGCTGTCGAGTCACTGACACGTAAGAACGGAAGAGAACGAAAACTGCTAGCTTTTGGAGGAAGTCCTCTGACAAGCTACAGTACCAGCTGGACTTGAGTGCGGTCATATTGGGTGGGATGGGCAGAGAAAGAGCTGGGAAGCGGGATGAAAGGCCCGGATGGGTGCAAAAATTCTCTCTGCACACTATCACATTTTATGTTGTTATGATATAACTGGTGCAAAAAACAGCAAAATATTATCAAAATTTTAGACTTTTTGCTGTATAATGGTTTCACAATTAAAGTGGACTCCCACAACTTAAATTGCTGTACCATTTTTAGTGAAAATTATCCCCCCGCACAGTCTAGGGACACAAGTTCACATGCACCACCAGTCATAGGAGGTCAGTTCAAAAAATTCTGGAACACTCCCGCCAATGGTGTGTTGCAGTGAAATTAGGTTAGCATCCCTGCACACACCTGTGTTTAATGTGTAACTGCCAGAAGTTTCATTGTTGTACGTCCTTTACTTGCTGTTCAGCGGTGTATGGAGTAGAACATTGTTTCGCACAGTCTGCACATTTTGAGATGGCAGAGTTAGAGGAAGAACACATCTGCATTAAATTTTATGTGAAACTCGAGAAAACTTTTACAGACACACATCACATGATGCAGGAAGCCTACCATGATGAGTGCCTGAGCCATACTCTGCGTTATGAATGGTCCACACAAATAAAAAACAGCTCAACAGAAGTTAAAGATGACCCTTGCTCTGTTACCTACCAATGACGCTCGTGTCAGAAATGTCAACGAAATTATGTGTGCCAATCGAAGACTGACTGTCCAAGAGATTGCAGAAGAGAGTAACTTTTCAGTTGGATCATGTCACAAAGTCCTGACAAAGCAACATGGAATGCATCGTGTTCTCATCAAGTTCATCCTATGGCACATAAGATGAAACCACAAAGTGTATTAAGCATATGAGAATGGAATGGTCCTCAAGAGAATCATAACTGGTGATGAGACATGGGTCTACGGTTATGATATTGAGATCACAGTTCAATCTTAACAACGGGTCGAGACAGGTTCTCCAAGACAAAAAAAACCTCATCAGGTCAGGTCAAATGTCAAAGCCATGCTGATAGTTTTCTTTGACACTGAAGGATTCGTTCATCAGGGAAAAATTGTTAATCAGAGGTACTATTGGGATGTGTTGTGATGCCTGTGGGAAAATGTGAGAAGGAAACGGACTGAAACATGGCAAGACAATTCAATTCATAGCTCTTGCATCACAATCACGCACCCACACACTCATCCCACTGGTGCGTGACTATTGCACAAAAAACAAAATCATGGTGCTGCCTGCCTCATCCTCCGTACTCTCCAGACCTGGCCTCTGTGGACTTTTCAATTTCCAAAGTTGGAAACCCTATTGAAAGGATGAAGATTTACGATAGACAAGATAAAAGAAAATTCGAAGACTGTGCTTCACGCGATCCAGCAAGAGGCACGCCGACTGCTTCCAGGGTGGAAATGGCGTTGAGAGTGGTGTATCAATTGTGGAGGAGAGTGTATCGAAGGAGACTAAGCACAATAAGTAAAAGGAAAGTGTCGAAAAATATTGTGGGCAAAGTTACAGAATTTTTTGAGCAGACCTCGTACACGAAACAAGATCCCATCTATAATCCTGATGCTTTTCGAAATATTATTCTTCACGAGAAGGGAATTCTTTATCAACTTCTGCAGCAGAATGGCACACTACTACAATCAAATGAATACGAAGCTTTGGCTTGAGCCAGCAGATTTTAATTCACAGTACTAAGCAAGTGCACCAGCGATTTTAACACTAGAAAGACAGTACTAGTCAATCTGACCGGTGAGCATTGTTTAACATCTAATGAATAGCATATGTTTTAATTTATGGACCTTATTTTTCATAACTTTTAATGTACCTTTGTGGTTTATGATTCCTGTAAAAGACGAATGTCTATTACAAAAACTGATTAAGCATATTTACCACAGCCAGTCATTCTGACACTCTGGCTTAGTGTGTTTCATCGTTGTGATCTCCTTCCCTCTCTCTTTTTACATTTTTCCTAATTTAGTGGAAGAGTGGATGTACTTTACTCTGTTCTCTATCAATACACTGTTGTGCTCTGCAGAAATTTAGTGCTACTCCTCATTATTATGGTGTGCCAGTGTTTTCATTCAGATGAAGAATTACTGAATTATGTGAACAGTTTAACAGAAGGAGGTAGTGAAGGAGATGATGTTTTTGAATGTGATTAATTGGATGATGAAGATGACAAATACTATACCAGCCCCACGAAACAGAACAAGGCGAATCATCAGAATATGAATATCGAGAACCTTTTCGACGACATATGAATAACCCAGTGCTTATGCATTCAGTTCCAGTGGCAATACAAATTCCTACTCACAGCAGAAGGAAATATATTTAGGGTTGTCACAATGTTTTTGCAGACATCGCTGAAGACACCCCTCAATGAGACTAGTCCATGGAGAACTGCAACGGATGGAAAAATCCATCAATGAAAAGGGAGCCAAAGATGCCCAGTAGGAGGCAGGCCATTATAGGGTTAATAGCGATAGCATAGAGAACGATGGTCAGGATGGAATCCTGAGGCACACCATTTTTCTGATTAAAGGTGTGCGACAAGGCAGAACTGACATGTACCTTGAAAAATTAGGCCTTTTAAAAATTCCTGAAGGAAATGGAATATGCGGCCATGGAAGCTCCATGTGCAGAGAGAATCGAGGATACCAGTCCTCCAGCAGATACTGAAGGATATCTCTGAATCGAAGAATACAGCCACAGTCTGGTATTTCTGCAGAAAACTATTCATGACATGGGTTGACAAGGTAACGAGATGGTCAACCGCAGAAAGGCACATTTCAAATCCACACTGCACAATGTTGATTAAATTGTGAGACTCAAGCCACCATATCAGCTGGGCATGAATTGCACATTCCATCACCTTGAGAACACAGCTGGTGAGAGAAATGGGGCAATAACTTGAAGTAAGGTGTTTGTTCTTACTGGGCTTAGGTATGGATATGACAGTGGCTTCACGCCAACATCTGGGAAACAAGCCCTCTGCCCAGATGCAATTTTATTTATGAAGGGGAAAGTGCTTTCCCGCAAGACAGAGGTTCTGCAACATCTGAAGGTGAACATCATCTGGCCCTGGGGTGGAGGATTTGGATGAAGTGAGAGCATGATCCAGCTTCCTCAAAGTAAAGGCGGCATTGTACCACTCATGATTCTGAGAAGAAAAGGCTATTGCCGACCCTCCTCCACTTGTTTCTGAAGGAGGGACAGATTGATAGAGGGAGGAGCTAGAAATCCCAACAAAAAGGTGGCCTAAGGTGTTGGAGATAGCAATAGGGTCCACTACGACACCATCTGCTACTGTCAGGCCACAAATTGGGGAATGGATCAGGGTCCCACAGAGCTGTCGGAGGTTGGCCCACACAACGGAAGAGAGAGTGGAACTGCTGAAAGAACTAATAAACGAAATCCAGTTAGTTTCTTTTGCTATCCCGAAGAATGTGACGACACTGTGCACACAACTATTTTTAACGAATGCAGTTTTCTACCTTATGCGAGGAATGGACCATTCTGCATCAGTAAGAAAAACTGTTTGTAATATATTCTACCTGGTCATCACAACTGGAGAAATGTTGGGCGGCGAAGGGCGCCAGGGAGGATTAAAGCCTCCAGTCCGCTCTAGAAAGCTGCCATTTTGGAGTGCACGTAAAAGGGGTAGGAGTGAGCAAATTGATATCACATGGGAAATGGTTACTCGAGTAGGTGTCAGAGAGAACGGACCACTCAAGACGATTGGCAAGCTGGGCAGTGCAGAAGAATAGGTCAAAATGGGAATAAGAGTACATCGAGTTTGAAAGGAATGTGTGCTCCGGGGTTTAAGGCAGATGAGGTTAAATTGACTGAGAAGGTCAGTCAAGAGGGAACCTCTCTGACAGGTTCTGGGAGAACCACAAAGGGAATGGTGAACATTAAAGTCACTGAGCAGCAGACAAGTGAGGGAACTGCCCAATAAGCTGGAGGAAGTCTGCCCTGGCGGGAGGGGGGGGGGGGCAATTCTAAGAGCAGCCATAAGTCATCTTTGTTGGATCTAAGGCCGCCAATGTTCCAGTGGAGAAGAGTCATGACAAGGAAAGAGGAGGAGCAAAAAAAATGAAGGCATGTCACATCGGCGGAAGAGAGAAACGCAAGAACAATTAGGAATCCTGTATTGGTTGAACACTAAAAAAAAAGTACACAAATTTACTATGAAAGAATATTAAAAAGCAAGGAACATCCACATAATATCAGGAATCAGTCATTCTTAGACAACAACCTTAAGGCCATATGGAATGTAGTACAATGTGTAGTGTTGGTTGGTTGGTTTGTGGGATTGAAGGGACCAGACTACAAGGGCCATCGGTCCCTTTTTCCACGAACTTGAAACACCCACAAAGAATAAGAACAAACAATGGTGATGACAAGAGATGACACAGGACAAGAAAGACACAGACCAGAAAAAAAGGAATTAAAATCACACCGAGTGTGACAGTGGTTGGCCGACCAAAGGAAAAGCCAAAGGAAAGGAAAAGCCAACCACCAAGAAACGTACTAAAAACCCCAGTCTAAAATAGTAGGCCAAAGGCCAGATTCAACACAAAAGAAAAAGGACAAACACTTAGATCAAGCGATAAAACTCCCTGCACCAATAAAACTCTAAACTAAATCTGCCATTGCAACATCACCTGATAAAAGAGCAGGAAGCACATCAGGCAGCCCAAACGTCTGCCGGAGCGGAGTTATAAGCGGGCAGTCCAACAAGATGTGGACCACCGTCAAAACTGACACGCAGCGACATAAAGGTGGGTCCTCGCGGTGCAATAAATAGCTGTGTGTTATCCAGGTGTGGCCAATGCGCAGCCAGCAGAGGACAATAGAGTCCTTGTGAGAGACTCACAAGGAGGAGCGCCACACTCCGGTAGCCTCCTTGATGGCCCGAAGTTTGTTGAATGAAGGACAGGTGTGCCATTCTTCACCCCAGGTGTGAAGTACCCTCTGCTGCAAAACTGACCTTAGGTCACTCTCCGAAAGGCCAATATCCAAGGCTGGTGCACCAACAGCCTGTTTGGCCAGCATGTTAACACGTTCATTTCCCAGGATGCAGACATGACCCGGGGTCCACACGAAGATCACAGAGCAGCCGCAACGGGCAACAGTATGGAGGGACTCCTGATAGCCATCACCAGACGAGAGCGAGGGAAACACTGGTCGATAGCTCGTAAGCCACTCAGGAAGTCACTACAGACAACGAAGGACTCACCTGAGCAGGAGCGGATGTACTCTAGGGCATGAGAAATGGCGACCAGCTGGGCAAACACTGCAGCCATCCTGCAATTAGTGTTGTTCGTAATGATCCCCTAGAGTAAGAGCATAACCGACACGACCAGCAACCATCGAACCATCAGTACAGACGCCACAGCCTTGAAATGTGGCAAGGATTGAAAGAAAGCGGCGACGGGGGCCTCAGGAAGGACTGAGTCCTTAGAACCTGTGCCAAATCAAGCCGAAGGCATGGGCGGGGCACACACCATGTGGGTATACGCAGAGGGGCGCGGAAAAGAGGTGGAAGAGGGAAACCTCAAACCCAGAGAGAAGAGTTCTGACGCAAACCGTGATCATACACCCTGACCAGGACGGCCGTTCCGGAAGATGGACGCCTGACTGAGGGAACAGATAACTGGAATGCCTGGACAAGCTACAAATGTGTGTAGCATAAGCAGCCAGTAATCGTTGGCGCCGGAACCGCAATGGAGGGACAACTGCCTCCACAAGTATGCTGTTGACAGGGCTTGTCCGGAAAGCTCCAGTGGTTAGTTGCATCCGGCTGTGAAAGATGGGTCAAGCAACTCCAATGTGGAAGGTAATGCCGAACTGTTAGCCAGGCTCCCATAACCTAGACAGGACTGAATTAACGCCTGGTACAGCCATAGAAGGGTAGGCCGATTGGCACCCCAGCTGGTGTGACTCAAGCAACGAAGAGTGTTAAGATGCCGCCAGCTCGTCTGTTTAAGCTGCCAAATATGAGGGAGCCAAGTCAACCGGGTATCAAAAACCAATCCCTAAAACCACAGCAAGAGGTTTGCCGTCAAGATAAAGCCGTGGCTCAGGGTGAAAAGTGTGTCGCCGGCAGAAATGCCTAACGCAGGTCTTTGCAGCTGAAAACTGGAAGCCACAAACTAAAGCCCAAGACTGCACCTTGTGGATAGTGCCCTGCCGTTAAGCAGCTGCAACACCAGTGGAGCTAAAGTATAGGCAGAAGTCGTCAGCATACGAGGTTACTGAGACAGACATTTCCACCACCACAGCGAGCCCATTAATTGCAATTAAAAAGAGGCAGACACTTAAGACAGATCCTTGCGGTACCCCATTCTCCTGAACTTGGTAGGAACTATGGGAGGCTGCAACAAGCACGCGGAAGGGACGAAGCGACAGAAATTTTTATATGAAAATCAGGACTGGACCCCAACCATAAAAAGGATGTGATGTCTCCATGTCGTATCGTATGCCTTCCGCATGTCAAAAAGGATGGCGACCAGATGCTGACGGCGGGCAAAGGCCATACGGATGGGAGTCTCCAGGCACACCAGATTATCGGTGGCAGAGGGGGGCCTCATGGAACCCACCCTGAGACAGAGCCAGAAGGCCCCTGAGAATCAAGTAGCAAACTCAACCTCCGGCTCACCATGCGTTCGAGCAACTTGCAAAGAATGTTGGTGAGGCTAATTGGACAGTAGCTGTCCACCTTCAGTGGGTTCTTGCCAGGTTTCAAAACGGGGAGTATGATGCTTTCCCGCCATTGTGACGGGAACTCACCCTCAACCCAGATACGGTTGAAAAGGTCTAGGGGGTGTCGCTGGCAGTCCACCGAGAGGTGTTTGAACATCTGACAGTGGATGCAATCTGGCCTGGAAGCCATATCAGGGCAAGTGGCTAGGGCACTTTGGAATTCCCATTCATTGAACAGAGCATTGTACGATTCAGGGTGCCACGTGTAAAATGAAAGGCTCCGATGTTCCAACTGCTCTTTCAGGGAGCGGAAGGTCAGTGGGTAATTCGCAAAAGCGGAACTCTGTGCAAAATGCTCTGCTAAGCGGTTTCCAATTGTGTCGGAGTCAGTACAGATTGCTCCATTCAGTGAAAGTGCAGGTACGCTGACGGGGGTCCGATAGCTATAGAGTTGCCTAATCTTGGCCCAAACCTACGATGGAGAGGTACGGAGGCCAATGTTGGAGACATATCTTTCCCAGCACTCCTGCATGCATTGGCAAATGAGGCAGTGAGCTTGTGCACACAGCTGTTTACAGGCAATGAGGTGTGCCAATGAAGGATGCCGTTTGCGATGCTGGAGTGCTCGCCTGCGATCTATAATCGCCTCTGCGATCTCGGGCGGCCACCAAGGCACAGTCCTCTACTCAGCAGACCCAGAAGAACAGGAAATGGCAGCTTCTGCGGCAGTAATGATGCCGGTGGTGACCAAGTGAATGACCGCATCAATGGCATCATTGGAAAGAGGCTCAATAGTGGCAATGGAGGTGAACAAGTCCCAGTCAGTCTTATTCAAAGCCCATCGGCTGGGGCGCCCAGAAGAGTGATGCTGTGGTAGTGACAGAAAGATCAGAAAGTGGTCACTACCGCACGTCATACACACTCCATTGGACAGATGGTAATAGGCTAGGGCTGCAGATCGAAAGGTCGATGGCTGAGTAAGTGCCATGTGCCACACAGAAATGTGTGGAAGGGCACCAGTATTTAATAGAGAAAGGCCGAGCTGTACCAATGCTTGCTCAATGATGCTGCTTCGGCCTGTTGCCACTGATCCACCCCACAGAGGATTATGGGCGTTGAAATCGCCCAAGGACAGAAAAGGTGGCGGCAATTGGGCTATCAGTGCAGCCAGGACATGATGCAGGACATTACCATCCGGTGGAAAATAGAGACTGCAGACAGTAACAGCCTGAGGCGTCCACACCCGAACAGTGATAGCCTCTAAAGTTGTTTGTAGAGGGACAAACTTGCTGCAAAGAGAGTGAAGTACATAGATGCAGACACCACCAGATACTCTCTCATAAGCTGCCCGGTCCTTATAACATCCCCAATAGCCACGGAGGGTGGAGGGTTCGCACGGCTGAGGAAAGGGTGAAGTCTGAGAAGCTGTCAGAGCTCAGCAAGATGGTGGAAAAAAACCGATGCAGTTCCACTGGAGGATGACACTGTCCATGGCCGAGAAAGGCATGAGGGGACCGAGGAGGCAGATTACACCGCTAGGTCACCTGCTGCCACTGACTGAGTACCAATGAGAGAGAGATGCATCATGTCAGAGGGACCGGCGAGATCTAGGTCCTCAGCGGATGCCAGAATCTCCACCGCATCCTCAGACGCAGAGCTTGTAGGTAGTGGTGCAGTGGGTGCCACCACAATTTCCTTGGCCTTAGGGGTCTTCGATTTCAATTTCTCATGCTGTTCCTTTGGTTGCCCTTGCTGGGAGGGCTTCTTTTATTGAAGAGGACCATGACCGCCCCACGACCAGCTACCTGGGGCTTCTTCAGCAGGTGTCTGGTTTGCCACTGGTAGGAACCTGGGAAGGGAGTGACCCAAGGGAGCCTCTCCTAGCGAGAGAAGCCGAAGAAGACTTATGCCTCTCCAGCTTAGAAGTGGGGACTGGTGTCTCCGATGGTTGGGGGGATGCTTCTCCCGAGATAGGTGGTGCGGCAGCAACAAGGAGGGAAGTGCCCCCCACCATCAATGGGGTAGGTGTGGTCCTTTGGCTCTGACAACTGACTGTAAGTGGTGCAACAGATGGAGCTGTAACAGAAGTGACAGTGGCAGCATTAGATGACGTCATGCACACGGGATGAAGCCGTTCAAATTACCCTTTAGCCTCAGTGTAGGTCAGTCAGTCCAGGGTATTGTATTCCATTGTTTTTCGTTCCTTATGTAGAATCTTACAGTCCGGCGAGCAAGGGGGATCGTGCTCTCCACAGTTGACACAGATGGGAGGCGAGGCACAGAGTATTGGGATGGGATGGATGACCACAATCATGACATATGAGGCTGGAAGCAAAGTGGGAAGACATATGGCCAATCTTCCAACACTTGAAGCACCGCATGTGGGGAGGTATATATGGCTTGACATCACAGTGGTAGACCATTATCTTCACCTTCTCGAGTAATGTGTCACCCTCTAAGGCACTGGTGGCAACCTGATGATCCCTCGGACCCTGGTGGACACGCCAGATGAAATGGACACCTCGTCACTAAGTTGACGTGTAAAAGATCCCTGTGGAAGATATTGCCCTGGACCATATTTAAGCTTTTATGGGGCGTGATAGTAACAGAAACATCCCCCAGTTTCTTACAAGTGAGTAATGCCCGTGACTGGGCAGAGGACGCTGTTTTTATGAAGACTGACCTGGACTGCATTTTTGCCAAGCCAAGCCCCAAACTTGTCCTCTAAATGCTCTATGAAGAACTGAGGCTTCATGGACACAAAGGATTTCCCATCACCTCTTGTACAGACTAGATATGGGGCAAATACATCTTGCTGTCATACATAGTCTTTCGTTCCTCCCATGGTGTGGCCAGGGAGGGGAACGATTTGGGGTCATACATGTTTGCATTAAAGTGAGCCCTTGAATGCTTCGAGACTGCTGGTGGTTGGCCACCAGCAAGAGAAGATGTGCCATGCTTCGTTGCGTGTCATCCATCCTGATGCCACCTACTACGACCAAGGACCCTTCCCACCGGGGCCACAGCAAGGGGCACCTGGCAGTATGGCCTTTGCTAGGAATCCCAATGCCCCAGGGAGATAGTCATACACCTTGGCATATGTGGTGAGTTAATGGTGCAAGCACCAGTAGAACAATCCATGTGTTGTCAGGGAGCTACAACCAACAGGTTACATGGCGGCCCCACCACAACGGACTGCTACCGTGCTGGATATTAGGTGGCACGTGGTCCGTGGTCGTCGTCAGCGCAAAAAGAGACACTGCTGAGTGCATGGCGGAAATCACACCCAGGAATGAATCCTCGCCCAAGAGACGGAGAGTGAGCGGGACTGCAATGCAAAGACAAATAAGCTGGCTAAAGGTCTCAATGTACAATGGACACAATGCACCAAGTAAGGCGCCCTTCCCAATTGGCTCGCTCTTTGGAATATTTTTGAAATATGGTGGTCAAACCCAAGAGGGGACCATCACATAAGGACCGAAACATTTGAAACTCCTTTTAGCCACCCCCTTACGACACACTGGAATACCGCGGGCCTATTCTTACCACCGAATCTGCAGGGGGTAATGTGTAGTGTAGTGTATGTGACAGGATAACAACCCACAGAACATAACATCACCAATGAACTGAAGGGAAGGGCTATATATGATGAGTCACAAGTATCAAATGTACTAAAAATCATTTCTAAAAGATAGTAGAAAGCATAGGGACAAACAGGTCAAGATAAAAATCCCAGCAGTATGTTGGGGGGAGGGGGGGGGGGGGGGGGACACCTAAAATTTAATCATATGAAGGTACCAACAACCTCTCCTCCTGAAATTAAGAAAATAAAAGGTTATCTTTTGATGGTGTTTGCAGTAGAGTACTACAGATTGTTCCCATATAATAAGAGAAGTCTTAGCTGAAATATGTAATGCATCACTAACTCAAACCATTTTTACAGAGAGACTGAAGTATGCCATTGTGAAAGCCCCCTGAGGAAGGTGATAGAGATGTCAATAACTAGCATCCTGTTTCACTGCTGTCATTTTACAAAATATTTGTGAAGGTGACATTCTAGAACAGTGCCCCACATTAGCAACAGTAATATCCTCAGAAAAACACAGTTCGGGTTTCAGAAGGAATTGTCTAATGAGAATGCCATTTACATATTCAACCACCAGATTTCACATGCATTAAAAATAAAATAGTACTGGTTGGTATTTTATTTATGTTACTTATGTAACGCATCTGACTTTGTGAATAAAAATATTCTTCCCAATAAATTGAAGTTTTATGGAATTGGTGGTATAGTTAGCCAAAGTACAATGGCATATACACCCAAAAGAATGTAGAAAGTTGTGCTTGGTAATCCAACCAAGGTACTGTAGTATGGGTACATAATTCAGACTGGAAGAAATCACATATAGGGTTCCCCAAGGCTAATCTTAGATCCACCATTGTTCCACACATAAGTAAACAATCTTCAGTCTAATATACAATAAACAGAATTAGCTCTTTTTGCAAATGACAATGATGTAATCCATCCAAGCATGCATACAGAATCAGAAGAAATGGTAAAGAAAGTTCTTGAAAGTATCATTAACTGGTTGTCTATGAATGGTCTCACCCTAAATTTTAAAAATGACAACATATTCAGTGCTGTGCAGATATGTGGCAAAACAAAGGATAAAGTGAAAGACAAAGAAACCAGTTGGTGAAATGATAGAGTAAAAGAAGCAATTATAAAATGGAATATGGCAAAAGAAAACACGGAGTTTGAAAAAAAGAAATCAGAACCAGAGGTTTGTACCAAAAGATGAATACAAGGTGACAACACTGGAGAAGGAATACAGACAAAAGAAACTCCAAGCAAAGTGAATCGTGAAAGAAGAAAAGTAGGAGATTTGGGGAATATTCACCCAGAAACTAGAGCAAGATAGCAAAGGGAACCAAAAACTGCTATATGGGTTATTGAAATGTAGAAGATCAGATGGAGAAGACATAAAAGTGATTGAAACAGAGGATGGGATATTATCAGGGACATGGAAGGTATCAGAGAAGAGATTAACAATTATTTTGAAATATTACTGAATGGGGAAGGTGCACAAGAAAGTGACACCGAAGTCATTGAATCAGATGAAGAGCAGGATACAATCTCTTTGATAGAAACAGAGATTTCTCTGAAACAGATGAAAAGTGGGAAGGCAGCTGGAATAGAAGAGTTGACAATGGACACGGTTAAAGCCGCAGGAATCCATGGAATACAATGGTTACACCATGTGCTGGGGGTGGTATGGAAAGGAAACAAAGTGCTGGATGAATGGAAAAAAGGAATTATAATACCATTGTTCAAGAAAGGTAGTAGAAAGAAATGCACCAACTACCGAGGAATCTCACTGTTATCACACGGCCTTAAGATAATGGAGGTCACAGAAAAAAAGATTGCAGAAAATTCCAGAACACCAATTAGAGGAACAACAGCATGGGTTCAGAACTAATAGGGGAACAATAGATCTCATTTTCTCCCTCCGTCAGTTAATGAAGAAATATTGTGAAAAAGGAAAGGACTTGATAGTAGTATTCATGGATTTACAAAAAAAAGCATATGACAGTGTACCACGAGATAAAATATGGGAATGCTTGAGAAAACAATGTTCCTGATCCATTAACTAAAAAAGTCCAGATGCTGTACAATGATTGTGAGAGCAGTGTACAAGTAGGAGGTGGAAGATCAAAATGATTTAAGACAAAGAGAGGTGTTCAGATGGCAGTTCACTTTCCCCTTTACTCATCATTACACTTATGGACACAATCATGAAAGAAATCAAGGAAGAAGAAAATGAAGATCTCAAAGATTTTGTTTTAGCTGATGACACTGCCATTTGAGGAGAGACGGAAATGGAGGTTCGGAGGAGACTAGATTACTGGAACACAAAAATTAAAACATTCCAGTTAACTGTGAGTAGGAACAAGACAGTGGCAATGAAGATGAGCAGGACACCCACACCCTGTCGCATCATACCGGAGGGGGAGAAGGCTGAATGTGTGGAAAGCTTCAATTATCTGGGTAGCATCATACCACGCGATGGAAGTTCCAAACTAGAAGTCTTAAACAGAATAACAAAAGGATCTAGCTTCTTCCATAAAGTACGAAATCTAATCTGGGACAAGGAAGTCCCTCAAAGAGCCAGACAGACCATGTATAAAACTTATCTCCTGCCAATTATGATGTATAGTCTAGAGCAGGGGTCTCCAAACTTCTTAGTCCGCGGGACACATTGACTCCTCCACGAAGTCATAAGGGCCATGGTCTACCTAGTGGGATTAAAGCACCCTATCACTCCATGATCACCGTATGTAAGGCTAAAGGAAAGATGAAATCGCAAAAATCTAAGGTTGTGGGAATAGCTAGCACTGAAACGAACTACGATTTTTATTTAATTACATAAATTTGATTGGTGGACGTACCTGACCAAAATTCTAGCGTATTTTATTCTGGCGAATTTCACCGACAAAAAAGTTATGTCACTGCACATTCTTCACAAAAGTGTCCTGCAAAGTTAACAAAACCTCAAAATCATTGTTAGCAACACTATTACTGCAAGATGAAGAGGTAGAGAATGTCAACACATTGTTATTTCAAGCGGTGCAACAATAAGTTTAGTTATGTAGTCCTGTAGCGAGTAGCAGCGCCAGAGCATATATTTGATAGTCCTGTTGCGTGATTATGTCCGATAATGTCGCGGTTTATTGGTCACGATAGGCATAGAAGCTCAATTGTTGGCAGAGTAGGTACCACCTCAAATATTTGGCGGGCTAGATACCGACCAGATACCGATTTCGGCCTACGGGCCGTAGTTTGGAGACCCCTGGTCTAAAGGCCTATGTCACAAATAAGAGAGTCAAATACAAGCATGTAAAATGCAGTTCCTCGGGTCAACTCTACAAAAAATTAGGAGAGGCAGAGTCAGGGATAATTATGTAGGGAGAGACCTGTAGGTCACACTGACTACATAGGAGAGAACGAGTGCTTTGAGATTGAAGTGGTTTAGTCATTTGAAGCGAATGCACCCGATTTGAACTCCATGCCAGTACCTGGAGATGGAGGTACCAGGAAGAAGGCCAATTGGGTGGCCCAGAAAGAGATGGAAAGATCAGGTTAAGGAAAGTCTCATGAGGAGAGGATTAATATGGGACATAGTGGAGAGGAGAAAGCTATACCAGGACAGAAACCGATAGAAGCATATCGTTCACAATGTTCCTATCCAGCTCGCTGATGATGAAACATATTCAGTTCTTCATGTCCAATTATAAGTGTGGCACACGTTGAGGAAATAATAAATAGGGTGGGAACTTCAAAATTCTTAGGTGTCCATATTGATGAGAAGAATTTGAAACTCATAAAACAACTTACTAAACCATATTTGTACTCAGAATCATTGCAAATCTGGGGGGGGGGAGTAAGGAGAAACCAATAATTTCATACGGAATAATGTTCAGGGTAAAACCATTTTTAAGAAAGTAAGTCTTCATTACACTGTGCAAAAATGTGCTGTAAGAATAATATATACTGCTCACCTGCAATAATTTTGTAGACATTTATTTAAGAAATTGGGCATTCTGACTACTGCTTCGCAGTATATTTAATCCCTCATAAAATTTGTTGTAAATAATGCACTACAGTTCAAAAGGAACAATGATGTACATAATTACAATACCAGAAGGAAAAATTACATTTGTTACTCCAGACTAAGGTTGTCTTTAGCTCAAAAAGGAGTGCACAATGCTGAAACAAAAATTATTGATCATTTACCAAGCGATATAAAAGTCTGACAGACAGCAAAATAAAAAACTGAAAACAAACTGACACAGTTTCTCCTTGACAACTCCTATTTCGCTGAAGAATTTCTATGACTAAAGTGTAAAAGGTGGCAAGTAGGAATTACTAACTCACATTTTTATATCATCATCTCCTCTTCCTCCTCCCCCCCCCCCTCCCCCCTGCACATCATTATGATCCAATATGTAAAATATTCCTCGGAACAGGTAATGTTAGTTTAAAAATTGTATTTGCTGATGACAAAAGCATACAAATCAAGACTCAAATGGCAGCCAAAGAAATCTACATGTGGTTCACACCTAACAGTGAGTCAATCTCACAGACATATTTAGCAATTTCAAACCAACAATAATTAGCTCTTTGCATCAAAGCAGATGTTAATGTCATAGACTAAATGAAAAACATTGCATAAAATTTCTTGGGATCTAGTTGGACAAGCAAAAATGGAGTCAAAGCATATACAACTTAATCAAGAAGCTCAGTACAGTGTGTTATGCACTTAGAAGCTTCTCCTAAAGATGAAAGTACTGGCTTATTCTGCAATTTATGCTCCCTGTTTTATGGAATTATGTTCTAGGGCAGTGTACCTAAAGTGAATAGTGACTGTGCGTGTTGATCAGAAGTGATAGTAGTAGTGCATAAAGTAGATACCTAAACACCTTGCATACGTCTTTTTAAGGATCTTTGAATTCATACACTCACGGCTTATTTTTCCCCTCATGATAGAAATCAGTTTAAACTGAATTGTGATATACAGTCACAATACAAGGCTCAACAACAATTTTGCCTGTTCAGAAGAGTAATTTACTCTTATTCAACAAGCTGCCAGTCAACTAAACAGTAAATAGGGAATCTCTATCACTTCAAAAGAAAATTAAAAATCTCTCATTCGCCACTCTGTCTACAAGTTATCTGCATATCTAGGTTGTGGGATTGAAATTTTATCTTAGCTACATGGCAAATAGCAGTGTTCTTTGTAAATATGCATGACAAGTAGTAATGTGCTGTAAACAAAACTCAGTACTTAAAGATGAAGGTACATATTTATCAAAGTAAATATAGAATGCAATACCAATCATGAACTAACTCTTAAGCATAGTCTACACGTCAACCAGTCAGCCTGACTTCAGTGTTCATAGTTTCCCCTAGCTGCCAAGGTGAATTCTGGAATGGTTTCTTTGATAAGGGTGTCTTTCACTTTCTGTCATGTCTTCAACCTTCCTGTCATGTCTTCAACAAGTACTATCCTACTTTGTTGATGTTTTATGTTTATATAATTTCCGTAATGTACCTGTCATGCCATATAATGTGCCAAATGGCACAAGGACAAATAAATAAATTTAGCATACTATGTATACATATGTAGCAAACAAATACATACACCAAAAATGATGTACATTGTACAGTCTTCCAATCTGTGAGAAAAAGCCTGCAAAGGGCTCATCATTGTTCCTGCGATAATTTATTGCTCTGGCCCAGTTGTTTCCCCACTCAATCATGGTACCTGGCTTCAGTCTGTAACTTCTAATCTCATAAAGATTTGGCCCATTTCGTGGACGGACTGGTGGCCAGTAACTAAACGCCAGGACATATTGCAAGTGCCGTGATCGTAGCATCTTCCCTCTTTCCTTCTGCAGCCGCACAAATTCCTGAAATAACAAAGTTAGTAATGTTACACTGGAAACTGACTTTTAAAGGCACACAAACACTAATAATATGATACATACCGGATCTTGTAATAGTTCTTTCCTGGCTTTGTCTATACTTGTAAATCCTCCAGTGTATCGCCAAAGATGTAAAGCTTGATCCAAATCACCTACAGTAACTGTCCAACTGCCTACTAGTTCACAGGACAAATTTCTTGACTGTATTAAATCAACATTTTCCTTGCTGAAATAAATATTTAACGATCATACATGTTTGTCAAATTAAACGTATTGTGTGCATGAAATTATAGGCCCTATACTTACTAGTTCTTTAGATAGCTGTCAACGGAATCTGGCCTCATGTTATGCGTCTGGAGTTCATAAATAACTTCCTTATCTGACAATAACCTCGAATGAGATTCTTTTGTTGGTTCGATTTTTCGTACCAGTAATTTGCTGAACCAACTTTCATTGCTGTCCTGATGTGTTCCGCTCGTTGATATAAGCCTGTCAATTCAGACAATTATCAGCAGTACCCGAAGACTCAAATACCTTTGACCTTGTTCCTGTACGGAGGTCTGCGAGATTACATTTACAAACAAGGAACAATTGAACTGGACACAGAGGTGCTCTGTATTGTATATAAAATTCTGTGAGCACGCGCACTTGGCGCAATTTAGTTGTGTTACCTTGATGTAAGCGGCGTTATTTGCGTCCCTTTAAGAGAGGATAAACTTCTCACTTTGGCTAACGCCGCGGCCATGATTGCTCAGTCTAAGTACCCACAAGCAAAATTTGAGTGGCTGAAGTACCAATAACTTTGTCACGCAGAACTGATGTGGCGCACAGGAATTACAATGTCGTTATCTGATTTAGGGCTGCAAAGGAAAGGTCGTTCCTAGAAATTAAATTTGATTCTGTTAGTTCCAATTGTACAAAAAGAAAAAAAAAGAGAACGCGTATGGGTACCTCTGCTGTTATGTTCCGACTTTTATAAATACTTCAATCATACAGTACAAAACTGAAAACGTATAAGTCATTACTCATAAGTATAATTTGAAGGATGATTTAAAATTATTTCTCAAGAATTAATTCATATGCAAGAGGGTACAAAATTGTTCCAGACTAGATTTCAATACATAGATTTCAATAAAGTAAATATAGCGCTACATCTTCTTATAGCCAGATGAAATTTAGCTGGTTTTAACAGTAAATTATAGCGCAGCTATTGTAGCCTTCGATACACTCGCAGAGATAGTACATGATTATGCACTTTGATATTATATCTGAGGCGCCAGTGTTTACTGTTGCACAGGAAGACGATCAGCTGTCAACATAAAGCTAGCGTGTACTGGAAATCGGTTGTGTTTTTGAACTGTTAAATAAAATGACGTCCTTATTTGATCAGCTGAAACTCCTGTTTGATCAACAGTTGTATTCAAATGTTGCTGCTTTGGTAAGCGTACCATTTAAGATAAGAGCTAATATAATGGGTGTCAACGCTTTCGAATGACGAAAAATTACATTACAACCGGCGCGCTCACTATGAAAGACAATAATCTTACAGATAGACAATAATGCTGCAGATGTATGGTTCTCAGTGTTATATACTGAAACGTATTGTCATTGCTCATATATTAACTCTCAAGAAACCCGAAGTTAAGTAGAGGATACTGTTTTTTCAATGATCAGAAGTGATATAAGTAGTCATTACACAGATGATTAAATTTATGGGTTGCCCGTAATACATTTGAGATGTTGAAGAGAATAAAAATGATTATTTAACCTTTGTTGGTAATATAAAGTTCGTCAGTGTTTGTACTTCGGCACTAGACGAGCCATATTAGATAACTTTGGCTTTTAGTGGCCGTGACAAACTCGGTTTTACTTAAATGTTCATGAAACAAATTTTCTTTTATTGAGTGCTGCATATTATTGGCATCATGTGAACAAAATTTTTTGTGTAGGGAATAGCTATGAAATGAAATGTATATGGCACCTTATTCATACTTTGATCTGCCCACATTAAATCTTTCGTGACAAATTTACCTGTGTTAGCTTGATGTAAGCGGCGTTATTTGCGTCCCTTTAAGAGAGGATAAACTTCTCACTTTGGCTGCTGAGGGATCCATCAACAAAGTTGTTGTTTTGTTCATGAGAACAAATGCTCTATTTAATAACACTTAGTTGCTATAGCAGTAGTAAGAGTTTGAAGTATGCTTACTGTACCTCTTGCTCGTGGATCAGTGAAGTACACAACCAAAACAATTATTGTCAGTTTTATTGCCAATCTGAAGAGGTTAAGAGGGAATATAAACATGGTACTGAAAGTTATCGACAAGTTTTGCTTTGTGGCCGGGAGAATAACTGATGACAGCAAAAGTGAAAAAGATTTAAAATGTAAGTTAGCAACAAGGGGCTGAATTTTTGAAACAAGAGACTATGGTAACATTGAGTACACAAGTTTATTAAGAAGGTTTTTCAAAGGGTATTTGTATGAAATGTTGTGTTTCATGGAAGTGAAATGTGGATGATAAGCTGTACGGAATAGAAGAGAATGGAAGCTTTCAAAATGTCTTTTTAAAGGAGAACACTGAATATAAAATTTTAATTGCAGCCTCATTTAGCTGCAGTAAAGTTGTCCCTAAAAAGATGAACAAATACTCAGTTGGCTCCTGATAAGATTTAAGAGGTGCAAAGTTAGGTGATTTGATTTAAATGTAGTGAAGAAAATTGTATTCTCTAACTACAATAACAGTGATTCACAATACCTAGATGTAGCAATGAAGTAATCCCGTAGGCTCATTCATAGCTAAGACAGTTGACAGACTTTGGTTCTTTGGTGGGACACTGGGAAAATATGATTACTCTATGAAGAAAATTGCTGTCAGTGTGTCCCATCTTAGAATATTACTCAATTGTGTGAGACGTTTAACAAACAGGACTGATCAGATACTTTAAACACATACAAAAAAGGACAGCACAGATGGTTACACAACCCCCACCCCCACGCAAGGGGCCCAAGAACGCTCTTTGGTGGGTTTGTGTGTGGCTATCACAGGGCCCCATCCTTTGCAGCATTTTCCCCCTTCCATGGTGCATGTGTATCCTCTTGCTATTCCTTTTCTCCTCCCTTGGGGAACGTGTTGGGGGTGTTTTTGGGAATGAGTTCTGCATTTTCAGTAGCTGACATCAAAACAGCCTCTCCATTGTTTTTTTTGTTCCCTTTTTCTTTCTTCATTCACTTTCTGCTATGCTTTCTCTGCTTCGGTGTTTGAGGTTCCTCCTCCTCGTCCTCCTCTTCTTCTTCTTCTTCATCTTCCTCCCCCCCTCCCCCCCCCCCCCCACTCCTCCTCCCTGTGCACTCCAGAAGGGAAGCCCATGCATCAAAAGCATAACAGGTGACTGGGATATGCGTAATTCCCAGTTCTGGGTCAATAGGTCGAATTTTCATGTGCAACCTGGTACAGGCCAGGCCCAGGGAGGGGTGATTGCCTGAGTTGTTACCTTCCGAAATTGCCGATTGGGCCTCTGTCAAGTGTTCGGGTGGTATGCACAATCACCGAAGGTGGGTGTGACCCCTCTGAAGGGGCCCCCAGTTGGAAGGCACACACCATCAGACACACTGGGAATCGTGGGGGATTTTCTCACAATGAACCAATCATCTTCCAAGTCAACGTCCTCCAAATGTAAATGGAATGAAGCTCTTGATTCAAAGGCCGTCCCAGCTGCACCATGGTTTCTTGTGGTTTCATGTACTGAAGATGGTCTGCCCTTTGCTACTAAGTCTGTTTATTATTCAGAAAGGTGTTGATGCAATTACTGACCCTGTGAAATACTACCCTCGTTTACTCAATGGCCCTTTGCTTTTGGAGACGACTTCTGATTCGAAAATACAAAAACTGCCAGCCGCTGTACTTCTCCATGGCTACCCTGCTTGTCTGAAGGCCCATTGAATGCTGAATTCTTCCTGTGGTGTTATTTACACTATGCTGCACAATGGTCTGACCAAAGCAGAAATCCAAATATACCTCTCTGACTAGGGGTCATTGCAGTCCATCGGCTGATGAAAAAGGTAGATGCATCATTAGTGCCCACACGCACTCATTTTCTCAGTTTTCATAGAGTGGTACCTCTGTCCAAGAAAAAACCAGGTTATTAAGTTATTACAGCCTGACCCTACATTTTGAACCTGATGCGCTGCTACCAGTGGCATCATTTCAGCCACATTCGAATGTTCTGTCGACACACGGCCAAATTTGTAACCTGTGGCAGGTATATTCATGAGGGCGATTGTCTACTTCCTTCTCCCCTCTGTATCAACTACAATGGCAACCATGCCACCTCCACTAGAGATTGTTCCGTGCATCTCGATGAGTGGGCTGTCCAGAAGATTCAGGTAATGGAAAAAGCAAGTTACCCGGTCACTTACAAGTAGTTCGCTAGTAGCAAACCCTGCGTTCTAGCATCTGGCACTTACAGTACTGTCCTTGCTACATCTTGCTTCATGAAGGACATGGCCAAGCAGACCTGCGACCTCAAATTCAGTGCCACTGTTGTAAAATTGTCCAGTGTGATAGTAGCAGCTCCGTTTCCTCCTCCAACTGTGCATCAAGCCACCAAGCATTTGCCTCATGGGGCAAAGTCACCTGCTACACAACTGGCAGGGTGAAAAGGACAGAAGGAATACTCCTACTAAGTTTCTACATGCCTCCAGCCATCTCACATCTGAGTCTTCCTCTGCCAACCGGAAAGGCTCCAACAAGTCAAACAAAGGCAAACAGTCTCCCTCTTCACCAATTTGGAGATCCTCTTCAGTAGTATTGCCACGTGATACACTCGCTCAATCAACCTCCATCTTGCAGGTGCACATCCGTAAAACAATTTTTCTGCCCTGAACTCTGTAGACTGACAAGAAGAGAATACCGATGCCTCTGTAGATCTTATGGAGCAGGATCCTCCAGCTTTTGTGCCCTGTAGCAGCAAGTCTTCGAAGGCTGGTACTTGGCAGGTGCTGAGGTAACACCCCTTCATTTTTCCCTCCTGTCCTTTCCGCGTCACGACTCTCCTCCTAAAGAATGTTCACGGTCTTCGATCCAACAAAGAGGATTGATTACTGCTCTTAAAAGTGCAGTGTCTGCTTGTTCTCTACCTCCAGGAAACAAAATTGTGCCCTCACGACTGATTTGAACTCTTGCATTGATCCTGGTCCACTTTGCCCTTCCCTCCAAAGAGGCCATCCCACCTCTTGGAGGAGTCATGCTGCTCATCCAGGATGACGTTCATAGTCAACCCATCTTCCAGGATACCTGTCTTCAAGCTGTTGCAGTCCTCATTTTCCTTTCTCACTTGACCTTTTGCCTTTGTACCATTTACATTCCTCCGTCATTCGATGTCAGCAGGGCAGACTTCCTCCAGCTTATTGGGCAGCTACCCTAGCCCTTCCTGCTGCTTGATGACTTCAATGCACACCATTCCCTTTGGGACTCTCCCAGAACTTGTCCAAGAGGTACCATCTTGGCTGATCGCCTCAATCAACTTAACCTCATCTGTCTTAATTAGGGAGCACCCATGTTCTTTTCAGACTCCATGCACATCATTCTCATTTGAATCTGTCCTTCTGCACGGTCCACCTTGCCCATCTTCTCAAGTGGTCCACTCACTCTGACACACACTCAGGTAACCATTTTCCCATGTACTCTCCATTTGCTGACTCCTACACTACCTATGTGCACCCAAAAATGGCAGCTTTCTAAGGCAGACCGGAAGCTTTACTCCTCCCTGGTGACCTTTGATGAACAACATTTCCTCAGCTGTGATGACCAGGTAAAATACCTTACAAGTGTTATCTTTACTGTCACAGAACATTCTGTTCCTCACACTTCCTCTTTACCACACTGTGTCCCATTCCCTTGGTGGACTCAGGTATGCTGACAAAATTCATGGGCAGAACAGTTTCACTCACTCTTCTGTCATGTGGGCTAACTTCCAACAGCTCCCTGAGATCAAGGTACATTCCCCAATTTCTGGCCTGACAGTAGCAGACGGTGTCATAGTGGACCCTATTGCTATCACCAACACCTTGGACTGCCACCTTTCTGAGATTTCTAGCTCCTTCCAGTATCACCCTGCCTTCCTGAGTTGGAAATGAGCAGAGGAGGCTTGGACGATATCCTCCTCTTCTCAGAATTGTGAGTGGTACAATGTAGCTACATCACGCTCTCACTTCATACCAATCCTCCACCTCAGGGCCAGACAGTGTTCATATTCAGGTCATGCAGTACCTTTCTCTTGCGAGAAACACTTTCTCCTTCATATGCACAACCACACCTGGGCAGAGAGCAAGTTTCCCAGATGCTGGCATGAAGCCACTGTCATACCCCTACACAAGTCCGGTAAGGACAGACACCTTCCTTTTAGCTTCTGACCCATTTCCCTCACCAGCTGTGTTTGTAAGGTGGTAGAAAATAAGATTCTTGCCCAATTGGTATTGTGGCTCAAGTTGCAATTTACTAAGAACTGCACTGTGTGGCTTTCAAGTTTGCCATTCTGCAGTTGACCAACTCGTCACTTTGTCCACTCATGTCGTGAACAGTTTTCTGTGGCAATCCCTGACTGTGGCTGTGTTTTTCAATTTGGAGAAAGCGTACGACAGCTGCTGGAGGACTGGTACCCTCTGTACTCTCTACACGTGGGGCTCCCATAGCCCCATGCATCGTTTCCATCAGGGATTTTTAAAATACCTAGTTTTCAAGGTACGTGTGTGTTCTGCCGTGTTGGACACCTTTGTCCAGGGAAATGGTGTGCCTAGGGGTTTTGTCCTGAGCATCTTCCTCTTTGCTATCACCGTTACCCCTGGAATGGCCTGTCTTCCGCCGGGACTCTCTGGTTCCCATTTCTTTGACGATTTTGCCATCTGTTGCAGTTCTCCATGCACCTGTGTCCATGAGCAGCGTCTTCAGTGTAGACTTGATTGTGTTTACTAATAGAGCATCAACAATGGATTTCGTTTTTCCACTAACAAAACTATTTATATGAATTTGTGGCAGCACAGGTGGTTTCTTTTACCATGTTTACATCTTGGGCCTGTTGCCCTTCTGTTCCTTTAAACTATAAAATTCCTGGGGCTCTTGCTCAATAGGGAACTCTCTTGGTCCTCCCACATGTCTTACCTGGCAGCCCGCTGTATGGCCCCTCAGTGTTCTACATGTCCTCAGTGATACTTCCTGGGCAGCAGATTGAATCACCCTTCTCCGTTTGTACCGGTCCCTTGTTTTTATTCGAAACTAGACTGTGGATGTTTTGTTTGTGCGTCTATATGTCTTTCCCTCTTATGCCATATCAATACTACTGTTCAGCCAGTAGTGCCTTTTGCACTAGCCTAGTTGAGAATCTGTATGCAGAATCTGCCAAACTACCACTGTCCTACTGCCATGACTTCCTCCTCAGCAGATACGCATGCCATTTGTCTGCCATACATGGCCACCCATCCTATGCCTCCTTCTTTGATGACTTCTTTGATTGCCAGTATGGGGCACATCCGTCTTCTGTGTTACCTCTGCAGTTCCATTTCGGCTCTTGCTCACTTCACGCTACCTGGACCACTTTCCCAATAGGTGTGAACCCTTCACCACCTTGGCTTCATGCAATGTCCCGCATTCATCTTGACCTTCACTTGCTTCCAAAGAACACTACTCTAACTTCGCTTTATCGCCATAAGTTTCACGAACTTCGCACGGAACTCTGCGATAGTACTGAACACTGATGTCTCTCAGACTGACCATGGTGTTGGGTGTGGCTTCGTCATTGACTCTGATGCTTTTGGGTATCAGTTTCTGGAACACTGGTCAGTATTTACAGCGGAACTCTTCGCCCTGCATCAGGCCACGCTCTCCATGCGGAGACACATGCTTTTCAATTGTGTCTTCTGCTCCCACTCCCTATGCCCTTCGGAACCTCTGTATGCTGTACACCATTGATCCCTTAGTGCAACGGGTCCAGGAAATGTCAGTTGCTGACTCTTGATCGAGCCACTGTGGTGTTTATGTGGGTTCCTGGTCACTTCGGCCTGATGGGAAATGAGACTGCTGATGCTGCTGCCAAGGCTGCAGTCCTCGTACCTCGGGGGGACTGATGACCTTAGCTGTTTAGTCCCCCTTAAACATCCCAACAACAACCACCACCACTACCTCGTACCTCGGCCTGCTGGTTCTCACATTCCCTCCAGTGCTCTCCGCGTTGCCATCTGTCAGCAGGTGGTATCACTTTGGCATCACCACTGATCCTCCCTTCATAGGAACAAGCTCAGAGTTATTAATCCTCTCCGAGCAGGTTTAACTACCTACTCTCGGCCCTCTCGCCATGAGGAGATCATTTTAGCTAGGTTGCTTATTGGGTACTGTCATCTTAGCCATAGTCATTTCTTAATTGGCGCTCTCTCACTACTTTGTACTCCTTGCCCTCAGCCTTTGAGGACCCACCATTCCCTAATGGAATGCACTTTTTTTTTTACCACTTACGTTCTTATTTGTGTTTCTGTCTGAGATATCAGCTGTTTTAGTGAACGACTTGCGGGGTGTCGACACTGTTTTACTTTTTATCTGTCGAGGCAGTATGACAAAGTACATTTAATCTTTAGTTCAGGATCTCCGTTTGTGTATGGCGTATTTTATAGACCTTTCTCCATGTCCTTGTTTTTAACTGTCTTCTCTTTCGATTGGGACTAATGTGTGATTGTTTTTAACTCTTCTCTTTGTCTTCGTGCCCTACAGTTCTGACGTGGGCGTGAATGTCCCTAGTTGTTTTTGCATCCTAAAATAAAACAAAGAACCGATGGTTATAATTGAACTGCATACACTTAAAGATAGACACCATGTATCCCACAAAAGCAACTTACAAAGTTTCCACAACCAATGTCAAGTAAAGTATATAATGGTATTCTTCATTGTCTGACAGAGTGCTCCAGAAGGGATCATGAAGACAAGATTAGCCTAATTATATAAGACACAGAGGCATTTAAACAGTTGTTCTTTATGTGATTGGAAAGTAGACACATCCCAACATGTGGTGCCTTGCTATGTGCTCTCTGTGCTGGCCATTAAAATGACTTACTTGGTCGTGGCACCACTGGTATAGGCTAAAACATTGCAACCAGTATTAATGCACTAGGATAATGAACTAGATCATATTCAGCACCATTGTACCCCAACCATGCTGCACACGACATCATTGTGCTGGCCATCTCTAGTCGTGCCTTACAAGTCTATTTTGTTTGGCCTATTCCTTCTCTATGGTGCAGAATGCCTTTGCAGGCCTGTAACTCATAGTTGCAGAGCCATCTCTTATACAAGTTTTCCCTTGAAATTTAATTGAATATGTCAACCTCAGCTCAGGTGAAATAAATGCTTTCATACCTAATTTCTATTTATTACTGAGTTGTTATCAGCTTCTCTCTCTCTCTCTCTCTCTCTCTCTCTCTCTCTCTCTCTCTCTCTCTCTCTCTTTCTCTTTTACACCAATAATTAAAAAAAATTTTTTTACTCTGTTTTCTTTTTAGAAGGCTCTTTCCTACATAGTTTTACTTTGTGAATATTTTACATTCTGTATTTGCAATTTAAGAGTTACTGACTTTATATTATTACATAGCTAATTGTAGCCTTTAGTTCCAACAATCAGAGAATAGTTATGAAATTCCTTCTGATTGCATCTCTAATCCTGTTCAGTTGAGTTACTATCAGTCTGTAGCATATGCAAGTATGTGTAATTTTGCATATAGAAGTTAGTTTAATTTGTGAATTACGTATCTATATATATATTAAAAACAAAGATTCTACCAAGTGGGAAAGCGCCGGTAGATAGGCACAATGAATAATCACACAAACACACACACAGAATTTCGAGCTTTCGCAACCGGCGGCTGCTTCGTCAGGAAAGAGGGAGGGAAAAGGAAAGATGAAAGGATGTGGGTTTTAAGGGAGAGGGTAAGGAGTCATTCCAATCCCGGGAGTGGAATGACTTACCTTAGACACACACACACACACACACACACACACACACACACACACACACACACACACACACACACACCTAGATCCTGAAAGATGTGATACTTTAAAAACAGAATACTTAAATTTTGCTATTATTTTGAGATGGCTGGAAAGAGTGCGTAAGCAGCCTCAGCATTCCTGTAAAAGCATTATCCTCTTAGTGACTGAAATTTATAAGCTTCTCAACGGTAGCGAAGAATCGACATGTGAAGTAAGTTATGTGTAAATTCAAACTATGGTAAATCCAGGATGGAATGTAACAATTCTCCAACAGTTTTAACACCATTATAACAACCCTACTACTGAGACCCTCTGGGAAATAGAACTTCCAGTCACAAAATTAATTATATTTGATTTGTGCAATGACCTGACGTGTCTACAAATCGTGGTCGCGTTCTCGCTTCCCGAGCATGGGGTTCCAGGTTCGATTCCTGGCAGGGTCAGGGATATTCACCTGCCTCAAGATGACTGGGTTTTTGTGTTATCCTCATCATTTTATCATCGTTCATGAAAGTAGCGAGTTTGGACTGAGCAGAGGTTGGGAATTTGTACGGGCACTGATAATCGCGCAGTTGAGCGCCCCACAAACCAATAAACATCATCATCAATCATCATCATCTGACCCGACCTTCAGTCAGAGATTAAATAGTGGTGCTACTCTGGCCCCCACCCCCTATCCCACCCTGCTCAGAGAAGATCCAGCCCCTCAGGTCTTGCCCCAGACCAGATTGCTATTGCAATTACTCTAATCTGTAAATACCAAAATACCAAATCAGATATTATTTACTACTACTACAACTACAACTGTGTAAATCTATCTTTTATCCCTTGCTCTGAAGATCCAGTCTATGGCAGCTTGAATCACCTTTGGATCAGGTACCCTCATGGCTCATTGTTTCAGGTACATAAGAGCCAGGCAGAGCTAAGTTAGTGATGTTAGGAACTGTGTCATGCAAAGTAACGGTCACCCTACATCTGTCTTCCCAATACTGTTCCTTATTCTGCAACAGTTGTTCTGCAATGATTTATTCCTTTTCCAGGTGTCATTAAGGAAGGTAAGGTTTTGTTTGGACAACATCTCTAGATGTTTTACTGCCCAATACAGCTGTGGCTGCATAACACTGAACACAGTGACATCATAGTAGCTGATAAATGAAACATTGGGCCTGTAATTTCACACGTAGTCTCGTTGATCAACAGTCCCCTGCTTTGCAGTTTTAAATGCTATGCCCCCACAAACTTCCCTGTCTCATAGCAATGAGCCACCAGTGTTGTGTTATTGTACATTGAGCATATCCAATGTAAAGCCACTCCAGGGCTACCACAAGTTTCCCCAAGTGAAATTCCCCAATATTTGCCTGATTTCCAGACAAGTTTTAGCATTTTTCCCTGACTGATTTTGAGATCTCAAGGGTAAATGAAGACATAAGATGACAAAAAAAAAGTTAGGCCTTCTGTATTTCTAAATGTGTTAGCAAATATCTTAAGTACCAACATAAACATTTTGTGTAATGAACTGCTTTTAAGTAGACAAAGCAAGCCAAATGGTTTCATTAAGACCACTGATGTTATTTTATTTCAATAAAGCGAAACACATTTGGTGACCAAAATATGCGTTTTGTTGGAGTGGCAAGACAGATTAAAAATACCTTCATTGTTTTCAGAAATAACTGCAGAAAAAAGTAGGCCTCTTGAAACAAGTGTATAAGGTGGAGAAGAATTGTGTAGACCAACACTATAGGTGACCACCAATAAATGTTGGTTGTTCTATGTTCATTATTGTTGGTTACCACCCGCTGTGTTATATCTGTTATTTTATAAGTATTTTGTGATTTTTCTTTCAAAAAATATATTAATACATGGCATGCAAATATCAAGTGACTGACACAATTTTCTTCTTCTTCTTGTTGTCAGTACTTTCTAACATATGAACTACTTTTGAGGTACCAAAATGTACTAGAACAAATAAAATGTCTATAAAACACTACACTATATAATGTATTTGTGATTAGACAATTGCAAGTACTGAAATCCATTGCCTGCAGAGGAGCACTGCAGTCCTGGATCCATAACCATGAGTCTGCTGCATTACACCACACACAAACAGACCCACCCTGTGGGCAAATCAGAGAGACCAGATATGATGGGCATGGCCTGCACATTAGTGAGAACCGAATGGCTTGAAATCAGGAGGCCAGATCCATTATAGATACACAAAGAAACATCCTGTGGTTTTGACCCATCATGGAAATCCACTCATGTGGCCAACTGTTCACTAGCCACAGACAACATGTTGATGAAATGAGACCACAGTTATCAATGCATGCAACAGATAACTTGTTCAAATACTCTGAAAATGAATAATAATGAGGATAAGTAGCACTTCAGGATGGTTGCTAAACCTCAGACAGGCACATAGAAAAGACAGTCACGCTCTTACAACTAAATTTCGAGCCATAGCTTTTTTCCGAGTAGTCTGTAACCTGGTATGCAGCTCCCCAGTTATGATCGGTAGCAGTCAGCAGCAGCTGGGAGAATTCATGCCCCAGTGATTTGAGATGTTTGTTGCCAACAGCGCAGTGTACCATCAGCTGTTGTTGACTACATTGTCGTCTTCTTTGTTGATGAGCTGAGCTATCCATCACTGTCTATCTTTTGCTGCACTATATTCCTTGTGATTTTTGCGAAAATGTGTGATGATGCACTTGCTGGCTCATTTGAGGCTATCTTCTACTCCATGTTGGAAAAGAAATCCAGTGATAAAGAGCTTATGGAAGCTCAGGACACAGCTTTCTATTGCGTGCACTGGGTGCTTTCAATACATGGAGGTGGAGTTTATCCCCCTCTCCTCAAAACCCATCACCCCACACATCATAACTTGTCCGCTCTCCTGTCTGCTCATAAACCATGCCCCACAGATGCCAAGTCACAATTTGCAAGAAGTGCTGTACACTAATGTATTGTGCTCATTTTCCAAAATTCGTGGCATTAGCTCATAGAGCAAAGCATATTTCTGTTAGTGTGCTGCTGGTGCTAGAGGCACATATAGTGTATTTAAAGCCATTTCGAATCCTGGTGGTGGATGATACTTCTGCAGCCAGTATTTGGCCAACCAGATGAGGAGAGATGGTAGTTTAAACTTCCTGATCCCCAGGTTTTACACCAATGTCCTGGATTAAATTCCAAACTTCTCCACAACTTCTCACGATGAGAGGATATGCGACACTGTTGATAATGATTCGTCCGTCGCATGGAGAAGTTAAGCTCGGTGGCCCCCTTGGTGCTTTTCGAGAGAATTTGCGCTGTGTGCTAGCACCGAGTTTCAACCTTGCACTCTTAACCCATAAAAACACAAACACAACACCGCACAGTACCAGCACTCATCACAGCCATCCCCTATGTACAAAAACACGCTCGACATTTCGTAATGGGTCAGAGGAAGCCAAAGGCAAACCACCTCCATTCAGACCCTTCCCAGGATGGCATTTCAGAATTCCTGCTGCTGCTCCCTATGCTCAGTTTGAGAGTATGGGACTCTTACTACTGTATCTTTGCTTACAACAGAAATTAGAGACATTTTTCACTGTATTCTATTTGCTTTGCTGAGTTTGCCAGTCGTCAGAGATGTTTGCTACTGTTAGCTAAAAAATAGCCATATACATTGCTCAATAGGAAGGAAATTTAAGGTGTTAATTTCAGTTCAGTTTTTGATTATATCCTACGTGTATTTAATTTGAATGAACAAATCAGAAATACAGCCCAGTTTTGCAACACATTGAGTGAAACTAGAGTTTTAGTGCAATACATCCTTGGCACTGCCTTGCAGGTGCATCAAGTTTTGCATTTGTAACAGTTTTACCTAAGATTTTTTTTCCAAAATTAAATAAAACCAGAAAAATCCGTCAAAAAAAAATAATAATATCTCTCAAAAAAATACGTCAACTGTCAAAACTAAATTTTACCCATCACACAACATGAAATTCCATCAGATTTGATGAGAATTCCGTCACGTTGACAATGCTGGCAATGAGTTGCGCTATACACACCTAACAGTGGAAATACGTACTGCAGAAGCTCTGCCGCCCTAAATTTTTATTCGAGTACTAAGTAGTGGCACTACACAGTATTTAAAAATAGATTTGACATGCGAGTAAATGTTTTAGAAAGTGAAATGTAGAAGGAAAAATAGACTAACAGGAACTGTGCGAGTATTGGATTTGGCAAACTTGAACAAGATTAAGAAAAGTGGATTACATCTTTTCCTGAAAGGTGGTCTGTATTGGTGTTGTAAGGTAAGAGACAACCACTGATGTTGATTAATGATGCTAACAAATGGTTGTAGCAGAGAACAAACAGTACTGATGTAACAGTAGGAAAAAAATTCCTGAAGAGCAGGAGAAAGATGTTTCAATTATGTATATTGTACAAGAGGTGCTAAGTGAAAAGGTATCTAAAAATGTGGACATTTCGTGTAAAGGAAAATACTGGGAAGAGTGTTGCTGAAGTTCAAAACAACATGTTGAGAAGAAATAACCATGTATCACCTACAATTGCTGAAGGAAGGCTAAGAAGTAGGAAACAATACTTTATTGATTCTTTCTCCAATCGGAAGACAAAGATTATGCTGTATACAGTAACTGAAAATACTATATACATTTAACAAAACTGTCTTTCCTTCAAAATGTGCACAAGGAATTTCGGACATTTTTTTTTTTGCTTTAGAAATATAACTAGTATATCATTGTATTTCCTTTCACTAAACACATAGGAAACATTACTCAGAGAGGAAATTATGGATCTTCATTTACATATAAATGAAACTAATCTTCTCTTAGCTAGTCTGGAACTTCAAGATTATGTGCAGTATAACTGCATAAAGGTTTTTAGCTACTGTGATTATATTATGTAGCTTCAAAGAAGCGCATCACAATGGATAGCCACATCATGCTTCATACAGGGTGAGGCATAATATCGAGTAATGCGAATTGAGCTGCGTCGGAGAGAGGTGGAGGGGATAGCGTCATTTACGTTTGGCACAAAATAGCATTTAGTCATAATTGAGCACTGAACGCCACAGCTTCATGCACATGCTGTCAAAGCATTTTATCAAAACGGCAGTTCGTACCAGTTAGTATGTTGTGCATTCTGCAACCCCATCAACATTAATTGGAATTGTCCAGTGCCATCTGCCTGTGCGATTAAAAAGTGGGTTGAGAACTTTGAGGAGGTGACAAAGAAGAAAACTGGGAGACCAAAAACTATGCACACATCTGAAAACATCGAATGTGTAAGAGTTTCCACTGAGAGAAGCCCTCATCACTCAGCTTGCTGACGCAATGCTGCACTTGGGGTTTCAAACAGAATGGTAAGAAGAATTTTACACCAAGATTTGCACTTTCACCCCTATAAAATCCAAATTGTTCAGGCCCTTAAGGAAACAGAGTTATGTGAACTGAAGCTGGTTCTGCTTAGAGTTTTTGGACATGATTAATCAAGACGAGGACATTGTAACTCATATGTGGATGAGTGATTAAGCTCATTTCCATGTTTTTGGTTCTGCGAACAAGCAGAACTTTTGATTTTGGAGAGATGTTAATGGTACAGAACCGCATCAGCAATCATTGCACTCTGCAAAAGTTACTGTGTGGTGTGCGACGTCTTCATTAGGGATCATATGGCCACACTCTTTTGAAGAGGGCCTCGGCAATGCTGTAACAATGACTTTGCCGAGATAAGCAGATATGTTGGAGAACTTTTTTAGTCCACAGTTGCACACTATGAAGTGAACAACGAAACGTTTTTCCAGCAGGACGGGTCAACCTCCCACATTGTTCAAGTAAGCATGAATATTGTCAGTCGTTTGTTTCCAAATCACGTGATCTCCCGAAATAGTGATATTGCATGGCCCCCTCCTTCACCGGATCTCTCAACGTGTGACTTTTTCTTGTGGGGTTATCTGAAAAGCCAAGTTTACCAAGATAATCCTTCTCAAACAATCAAAGATCTGAAAGAGTGGATGTGACAGGAAGTTGTTCAAATCCTACTGGCAATGCTTCGCAGTGTGAGGAGCCACTTGAAGGTCTGGCTGGAGGAATGTGTGATGTCACCTTGCCGGAGTTATCTTAAAAAAATAACCATTGTTTTACTATTGCAGAAAATGCTTTTTCATTTATTTTAAGCTTATGAAATAAAAAAAAGTTAACAAATTGTTTTGATTTATCAGCATTTAAAAAATCGCTCTTTGTTATGCCTCACCCTGTATATGCCGTATTGCAAGCAGCATATCTGGACTCGATTTGTTGGTTCTCTTCATTTAGTTGTGTCATGAGGAAGTCTCTGTGTAACAGCAATACCTCATTATGTTTTATCATTGTGGCATGTGTAAGGCAGAGTAATCTTAGTCATGGTTGCTTCCATGAAGAGGGCTGAAGAAACTTGCAGTACTTTCTCAGTAATAGGACACATGCAAGTTACTGAACTGTTGGTTGTACAGACAGTCTGACATGATTTAATGTTTAATTTTTTACCAGTTCATTTTGTAAACAACATGCTGAATTGAATCCTCTTGACTATTCCAATACTTCATGCTGGAGTGGGATTCAAAGTTGGATCTTTGCCTGTCATGGACAGTTTCTTATTAATCAAGCCATCTCTCTCCTCCAAAACACCGTACTTTTCACTGTGCCCACCCTGATGGCTTAGCACCCTGGAGAAAGGAGACAGTTCAGCATATATTCTCGTGTTAACCTGATGTAATCAAAGTGTGTTATGGAAATACAAACCAAACAAAAGTTGTAGACCAATTAATTATTCTTGCTTTCAGGCAAACCTTGTCATCACTGTTAGTGAACATAATCAAGAAACATTATCACCACCAGCCAAGTTTCAAACCTATGTGTTCTACGGAGATTCGCTGTTTCATTTGGGACAGTATCGTAAAGCTGAAATGATGTATAAGAAAGCTTTACAGTTCAAAAAATCTCTTTTGAAATCAAAAGGCACAACAAAACTCCAGGACAATCAGAAGGAATTAATGCCTGATATTGGTAAGAAGAATATTTAATAATAATAATAGTAATAATAGTTACAGTTATTGTAAATAATAGTTATTTTGTCATATGTGTTGTGAACAGGTTTTAGTTGCTGAAATTTCAGAAAAATTTGTGGGTATGTTACATTTACAGAAGTTTTGTTTTGATTTTAAGGTTAAAAGTGGGTTGTCATTAAAGTGTTGGTGAAGGTGAAGAGTCATTGTAAAGACTGATTACTTTTTTCAAATGATGCCCTATGAGGTGTTCAACTCACAGTGTCTGGAGGCCTTAGGTGTTTGTGTGATGTTTTGGCTTGTTTTTCATATCGTGACAAGGGCCTAGTAATTCAGAATCGACAGTGAGTGAGTGTTACCACCACACTAGAAGCCGTATCCATCTGTGCTGAGTTGTCTGCCAGGATAACAATATATAGTATAACATTTACGTGTTCACTTCTTTATAAATTTCAGTGTGGTTTCAGAGATGCCCAATCTAACAGAGAAATCCTACCTCCATTTGCGCATGAACTGCTGGGTATTCCTTCTTGGTAGAAAGCTCATATTCTCTGTGGAGAACACAGACGAGAAGTTTGGGGAAGTGGAAACCATCTCTAAAATGGAAAAATGGGTCAGTTTTTATCAAAACATCACCCCTGCTCAGTCACAGGCACTGCTTGCTTGTAACAAGCTAGATGATGTTCCGGTGACTGTCACTCCCCATAATTGTCTGAATATGGTTCAGGGTGTCATTTTCGACCAAGACCTGCTGTTGCAATCTGATGAGCTGTGCAGTGGGGTGTATATTTTGTCCATCATGTCCATAAGGGTCAAAGGATAATAGAGTTGCTACCAGTGTCTTCATCTTGGCCCTTGAGAGCAATTCATTGCCTGTGAAGGTCAAGGTGATAATATACTGATGCTATGTGAAACCATATGCTCACTGGCTGTGATAAAGACCTCAAAAACTTACTGGCACAACTTGACCTTTGCCTCTTGATTACTAGTGCCCCAACATACTTTAGTGTGGTGCACAGAACTTTCTCAGCAATTGACTTTTGCAGCTGCAGCTCTTGTGTCCTCTGATGCATCCACGGGAGAGTCCACAATGACACGTGTGGTAGTGACCACTTCCTAATCTTCGTGTCCCTCCCTCAGCATCACTCCTCTAGATACCTGCTCAAACGGGCTCACAGCAGCATTGGTTGGTGTGCTTTTGCCCTAGTCCCTACTCCGCATGGAGATATCGATGTGGCAGTCCAGAATACAACTACAGCCATTCTTTCGGCAGCTTATTTAGTGATCTCCTTTTCCTCGGGACTGCTGTGATGTAAGACAGTACCTTAGTGGTCATAAGAAATTGCAGATGCCATTACAGATAGTAGGCAGGCTCTCCAATGCCATAAGAGGCACCCACCAATAGAGCACCTCGTTGATTTCAACTTGCTCTGTGTCCGGGTCCACCACCTAAAACCAATGGAAGCAAGAATACTGGGAACGGTATATTTTAACCATCAGACAACATATATCTCCTTCACAGGTTTGGACAAAGATCAGATGTTTCTACAAATAGCAGACACCTGCAGGTAACCTTGAATGGTGCTGTCTACCCTGATCCAGAATGTCACTGAACATTTTGCTCTGCATTATGTTTGAGCCTCTGTGTCTGAGAATTATAAACCCGCCTTTCGTGTCCTAAAACAGCAGGTGGAGCAAAAGCAATTGTATTTTGCTTCACACCACCTGGAACCATATTAAGCTCCATCAGTGAGTGGGAATTTGTCAGTGTCCTAGCATACTGCCCTGATATACTCCCAGGGCCATGTCACATCCACGAGCAAATGCTGAAGCACCTATCAATGGATTGTTAGTGTCACATCCTTGCCATCTTTACCAGCATCTGGAGCAAGGGTGAGTTTCATTCGCAGTGGCGAGAAAGCATCATTGTCCCAGTGCTGGAACCGGGGAAGCACCATCTAGAGATGCACAGTTATTGCCCAGTTAGCTTCACCAATGTTCTCTGTAAGGTGCTTGACTGCACGGTTAGCTAGCGGGTGTGTTGGTTCCACGAGTCTCGGGGTGTTCGGGTTCTGTCCCAGTGTGGTTTTCACGAAGGCCGTTTCACTAAAAATGACCTGCATCTGGAGTTTGCCATGTAAACATCTAAACAGTTTTTCCCAATGTCAACATCTTGTAACCATCTTCTTTGACCTGCAAAAGGCTTATAACAACACATGCTAACATGACATCCTCATTACCTTACAGAGGAGGGTCTCTGGGTTCAGCTTCTGAATTTTATCTATAACTTCTTTTATCTTCATATTTTCTGGGTTCAGGTTGGTGCCTCCCACAGTTCTTCCCATATCCAAGAGAATGGGGTCCCTTTGGGCTCTGTACTGAGTGTCCCTTTGTCTCCAGTAGCCACCAGTGGTCTAGTAGCACAGCTGCGGGATCTTCAGTATCACCCTACTTCAATGCTGATGACTTTTGCTTCTACTATTGCTCCTCTGGTGTAGTGTCACTGTATGTTGACTGCAAGGCATCACACAAAAGATGCAGGCGTGGACCCTCATCCATGGCTTTCGGTTTTCAGCTGCAAAGACTCGTGTCTTGCGCATTTGTCAATGTCATACAATTAAACCACAACCAGAACTTCACCTTGACGACCAACTACTCAATGTGGTCGAAACATCGCTTTTTAGAACTGGTCTTCGATGCTCGGTTGACACGGGTGCCCCATCTTCGACAGCATAAGCATAAGTGTTGGCTGCAATTTAATACACTTCACTGCCTGATTAACACCAGCTGGGGCTACAGATTGCACTACCCTTGTACGGCCTTACAAAGCCACGATATAATCCCACCTCGATTATGGAAGTCTGGCATACGGTTCGGCATAGCCCTCAGCGTTGCAGATTCTGCATCTGCTACAGCATTGCAGGGTTTGATGTACAACTAGAGCCTTTTGAACTAGCTCTGTGAACAGCTTACTCGTGCAGGCTAGGGTCCTCCATTGCAGATCGGGCTCCAACAACAGCTTGTCAGTTATGCTGCACATATACATTTATGTTGATACTCCGCAAGCCACCGTACGGTGCAGGGTGGAGGATACACTGTTCCACTACTTGTCATTTCCTTTTCTGTTCCACTCACAAATCAAGCGAGGGAAAAGACTGCCTATGTGCCTGTGCCTCCTCATGAGCCCTAATTTCTCATATCTTACCTTCATGGTCCTCATGTGCAATGTATGTTGGTGGCAGTAGAATCATTCAGCAGTAAGTTTCAAATTCTGGTTCTCTAAATTTTCTCAATATGTTTCTCACCTTCCCTCCAGGGATTCCTGTTTTACTTCCTGAAGCATCTCCGTAACACTTACATGTTGTTTGAACATATCACTAACAAATCTTGCAGCCCACCTCTGAATTGCTTCAATGTCTTCCTCCAATCCGACTAGTATGGATCCCAAACACTTGAGCTGTACTGAAAAATAGGTTCCACCAGTTGTCCTATACACGGTCTCCTTTACAGCTGAACCGCTCTTTCCTAAAATTCTTCCAGTAAACCGAAGTCAACCATTCGCCTTCCCTACCATAGTTCTCAAATGCTCATTTCACCTCATATCGCTTTGCAACGTTACGTCCAAATATTTAAATGACTTGATACTGTCAAGCAGTATACTAGTAATACCATATCCAAACATTACTAGTTTGATCTTCCTACTCGTGTGCATTAATGTACAGTTTTCCACATTTAGCACTAACTTCCATTCGTCACACTAACTGGAAATTTAGTCTAAACCATCTTGTATCTTCCTACAGTCACTCAACTTTGACACCTTACCGTACACCACGGCATCATCATCAAACAACCACAGATTGCTGCCCAATCTGTCCGCCAGATCATTTATGTTTATTGAGAACAGCAGCAGTCCTATCACACTTCCCTGGGGCACTCCTGAAGAAACTGTTGTCTCTGATGAACACTTGCTGTCAGGGACAACATACTGGGTTTTATTACTTAAAAAGTCTTTGTTCATTAACAGCCTGAAATAGGGCAGCATGTCAAATGATTTCCAGAAATCTAGAAAAATGTAATCTGTATGTTATCCTTCATCCATAATTCTCAGTATATGATGTGAGAAAAGGGCAAGCTTAGCGTCATACAAGCAATGCTTTCTAAAACCATTCTTATTTGTGGATATAAGCTTCTCAGTCTCAAGAAAGTTATTATATTCGAACTTTGAATATGTTCAAGGATTCTGCAGCTAACTGAAGTTGGTGATATTGGTCTGTAATTTTGTGGGTCCATTCTTCTACCCTTCTTATATACTGTATTCACTTGTACTTTTTTCCATTTGTATGGGGCTTTGTGCTGGGCAAGAGGTCCGTGATGAATGCAAACTAGTTAAGGGGCCAGTGCCATAGAGCACTCTTTGTAAAACTGAATTAGGATTCCATCCAGACCTGGTGACATACTCGATTTCAACTGTTTCAGTTGTTTCTCTGCCTCAGGGATGCTTATTACTGTGTGTCCTCCTATGAGAATCTGTTTAGTAGTCAAATGATGGTATGTTTGTATGATTCTCCTGTGTGGGCGATTTATTGAAGGCAAAATTTAAACTTTGACTTTCGTTTTGCTATTTTCAACTGCCCCCCAGATTGGTTAACATCCCCTGTGGGTCCATGGTTTAGAATAGGCCCAAGGTATTCCTGTCTGTTGTAAGAGGTGACCAAAAGGAGTCTCACACGTTTTGGCCTTTGTGTTGGCCCCCTGTAGGGTTTGACCTCCATTTTTCAAAATTTTCCTGAAGAGCTGGGCAATTGGGGAAGGGCACCTTACATGGTGTATCGTGTCCATCATGGTCAGAGACCTATCGCGTCCTTCATCAATGTGGATCTGCACTTGTGCTCATTCTCCAATTGTTGGGCAAGGTCACCCTCCTGGGTGCGTATTTTTCCATCAACTGTGCAGTATCATTTTCTATGCTGATGATGATAATGGATTTGTTTGCTTGGTTGCACCTGATATCCGGCACAGTAACCAGTCCATTGTGGTGTGGCAGCCATGTACACTGTTGATTGTAGCCCCCTGACCATACAGGAATCGCTCTGCTGATGCCTGCGCCATCCCCCTGGGGCATTATGGCCATCCCCCTGGGGCATTGGGACTCCTGGCAATGGCCATCCTTCCAGGTGGCCTTTCCTGCTGCTAGGTAGCACCGGTGGGGAGGGCTCCTGGTCGGAGTGGCATTAGGGCGGATGACACGTGATGAAGCGTAGTCCATGATCTCTTGCTGGTGGTGAAACACCAGCAGTCTCTAAGTGCTCATGAGCCCAATTCAAAGCACAGAAGTATGACCCCAAATCATTCCCCTCCCTGTCCACACCATGGGAGGAACATCAGGCTAAGGATACCAGTGGATCTTATTTGCCCCAGTATCTTCTGTGTTCGGGAGCTGATGGGGAATCTTTTATGACGATGAAGCCTCAGTTTATTGCATTTAGAGGACAAGTTTGGGGAGGTGGGGGGTTGTCCAAAAAGAGATCTGGGTCTGTCTTGATCAAAACACCATCCTCTGCCCAATCTCAAGTGATACTCCCTTGTGAAAAGCTGGGGGATGTTTCTGTAACCATCACACCTCCTAAGAGCTTAAATATGGTCCAAGGTATCATATTTCACAGGGACCTGTTTTTGCAGTCTGACGATGAGCTGCACGCCAATTTAGAGCGGAGTGGTGTACATTTCGTCCGGCGTGTCCACCGGCATCTGAGGAATAATCAGGTTGCCACCAGTGCCTTCATCTTGGCCTTTGAGGTTGATACATTGCCCGAGATCAAGGTGATGGTCTACTGCTGTGATGTAAAGCCCTATATCCCTCCCCCGATGCTGTGCTTAAGTGCTGGAAGTTCGGCCATACGCCTTCCCACTGTACTTCAGTGTCACATGTCGAGATCGCGGATGCACATCACATCCCAGTACTCCATGTGCTCCACCTCCCATCTGTGTCAACTGCGGAGAGCACCATTCGCCTTGCTCGCCAGACTGCAGGATTCTCCAGAAAGAAAGGAATATCATGGAGTACAGGACCCTGGACCGACTGACGTACACTGAGGCTAAGAGAGAATTTGAATGCCTGCATCCTGTATATATGACATCATCTAATGTCTCCACTACAACAGTTCTGCCACCATCAGCTCTGCCAACCCCAGTCACCTCTCACAGCCCACAGCCGGAAGACTACACCTGCCCTCTTGATGGTTGGGGGCATATTCCTCCTTGTTGCTCCTGCACCACCTACTTTGGGAGCAATACCCCCCCACCCCCACACAACCATCAGGGATGTCTGTCCCCACTTCTAAGCTGGAGAAGCATAGGCCTTCTTTGGCTTCTCTCGCTAGGTAGGGGTCCCTTGGGTCACTCCCTTCTCAGATTTCTGCTAGTGGGAAAGATGGCACCCGTCAGTGGCTGAAGAGCTCAAAAGCAGCTGGTCTTAGTGCTTCACACTCATCCTCATTCCCGGAGACTGAACCAGTGAAGTCCTCACAGCCAGGGAAACCCAAGGAGCAGTGAGAGAAATCCAAAAAGAAGACCCCTAAGACCAAGGAAATTGCGGTGGCACCCACACCCCTGCTACCTACAAGTTCTGCGTCTGAGGATGGGGGTGGAGATTTTGGCATCTGCTGAGGACCTAGATCTTGCCAACTGCTTCATTGAATGTTCTGTGCCTTCCCACTCTCACGATGACGTCATCCTCCAGTGGAATTGCGGCTGTTTTTTCCACCACCTGGCTGAGCTACGGCAACTGTTAAGCTTTACACCTGCCATCTGCATTGTCCTCCAGGAAACCTGGTTCCCAGCAATGCAGACCCCTGCCCTCAGTGGCTATAAAGGATATTAAAGGAACTGTAGCGACTATAATTGAGTGTCAAATGGAATTTGCATTTATGTCCTAAACTCAGTCTGTAGTGACACTGTGCCCCTTCAAACCCCTCTTGAAGTTGTGTCTGTCAGAATAAGGACGCCGCAGGAAATAACTGTCTGCAATGTATATCTTCCTCCAGATGGTGCAGTACCTCTGAATGCATTAGCTGCACTGATTGATCAGCTCCCTAAACCTTTCCTGCTTTTGGGAGATTTTAACACCCACAACCCCTTGTGGGGTGGCACCATGCTTACTGGCTGAGGCAGAGATGTTGAAACTTTACTGTCTCAGTAAAACCTCTGCCTCTTAAATACAGGGGCCACCACACCTGTGTGGTAGTGACCACTTCCCCATCTTCCTGTCATTGCCCTTGCATCAGGCCCATGGATGCCTGCCCAGATGTGCTTTAAACAAGGCAGACTGGGAAACTTGCACCTCTGCTGTCACCATTGAATCTCCCCCACATGGTACCATCAATGTGATGGTTTAGCAGGTGACAACAACAATTGTTACTGCAGCAGAAGACATGTCACTCTCTAGGGTACCCCCTGTGCAAGGCACTCCCTTGGTTGTCGGAAGTAGCTGAAACAATTGAGGCGCGTCGGCGAGCTCTATAGCGGCATAAGTGGCACCCTTCCCTGGAACACCTTGTAGCCTTTAAACGGCTCCGTGCCCTGAGTTCGCCAACTTATCAAACGATGGAAGCAGACGTGTCACCTTCCCAAGCCGGGGCAAAGATTAAACATCATTTTTGGGTACTAGACCCCAACAGGTGTTCCCAGTGTTACCATAAATGGTGTATTACCTATGAACACAAACGCGATTGTTGAGCACTTTGCTCGAGGCTCTGCATCAGACAATTACCCAACCTTTTACACTCTCAAGCAGCAGATGGGAGGAAAAGTCCTCTCATTCATTACACGCTGCAGTGAATCCTATAACGCCCCATTTACAGAGTGGGAGCTCCTCAGTGCCCTTGCACATTTCCCTGACACAGTTCCTGGGCCTGATCGGATTCACAGCCAGATGATTAAACATCTCTCATCTGATTACAAGCGAAATATCCTAGTCATCTTCATCTGAATCAGGTGCAATGGCATCTTTCCTTCACAGACATGGGAGAGCACCATCATTACAGCACTCTATCCCAGAAAAAACCTTCTTGATGTGGATAGCTATTGGCCCATCAGCTTCACCAATGTTCTTTGTAAGCTGCTGGAATGTATGGTGTGTCAGCAGTTGGGTTGGGTTCTGGAGTCTTGTGGCCTACTGGCTCCATGTCAGGGCGGCTTCAACCAGGGTTGTTCTACCACTGATAATCTTGTGTTCCTCGAGTCTGCCATCCAAACAGCCTTTTCCAAATGCAAACACCTGGTTGCCATCTTGTTTTGACTTGCATAAAGCATACGACACAACCTGGCGACATATCGTTGCCACATTGTAGGAGTGGGGTATCAGAGGCCTGCTCCCAATTTTTACCCAAAACTTCCTGTCACTCCGTACTTTCCGAGTCCAAGTTGGCACATCTCATAGTTCCATCCATATTCAGGAGAATGGAGTCCCCCAGGGCTCTGTATTGAGTGTCTCTATTTTTAGTGTCCATTAACAGTCTAGCTGCAGCTGTCAGGCCCTCCATCTCACCTTCTCTGTATGCAGACGACTTCTGCATTTCGTACTGCTGCTCCAGTACTGGTGTTGCTGAGCATTGCCTGCAGGGAGCCATACACAAGGTGCAGTCATGGGCTCTAGCCCATGGATTCCAGTTTTCTGCCATGAAGGCGTATGTCGTGCATTTCTGTCGGCGTCATACCGTTCATCCGGAACCAGAACTTTACTTTAACGATGATCCACTCACTGTAGTGGAGACATATCGATTCTTAGGTTGGGTTTTCAATGCTCGTTTGACTTGGCTTCCTCATCTTTGTGAGCTTAAACAGAAGTTTTGGCAGCACCTCAATGCCCTCCGCTGCCTGAGCAATACCAACTGGGATGCAGATCACTCCACGCTGCTGCAGCTCTACAGAGCCCTTGTTCAATCCCGCCTTAACTATGGGAGTGTGATTTATGGTTCGACGGTGCCCTCAGCATTGCGTTTGCTTGACCCATTGCACCATTGCAGAGTTTGACTAGCGACAGGAGTTTTTAGGGCGAGTCCGGTGACAAGCATACTGGTGGAGGCTGGGGTCCTTCCATTAAAGATCAGACATGCACAACTGCTCACCAGTTACGCTGCACACATTCATAGCTCTCCTGAATACCCTGATTACTGTTTCCTTTCCCAACCAAGGTGGTTCACCTCCCACATAGGTGGCCCAGATCAGGGCTAAAGACTGCAATTCACGTGCAGTCACTTCTGTCTGAACTGGAGTCCTTGCCTTCACAACTTCTTGTCGACGTCCATTGATGTACACCTCCATGGTGTAGCTGTAGTCCAAATCTTTTGGAGACAGAACAGCATAACAGTATGCGCAACAAACTGCATATCATTAATGAGTCTACAAATGTGTGGAAGTCTTCCATGCGGGCCTCTCGCAGTGAATCAGTTGTCGTCTGCCGGCTCCGCATTGGCCACACTTGGGCAACCCACAGTTACCTCTTGTGCCATGAAGACCTGCCTCATTGTCGGTGTGGCCCACTGTGACAGTGGCCCATAATCTGGTTCACTGTCCCACTTTGACTGCCCAGTGACGAAATAATGGGTTACCTGACTCGTTGCTGCTCATTTTATCTGAGAACACCTCATTGGCTGATTTAGTTTTACATTTTATTTGTGAGGGTGGGTTTTATCATTTGATCTAAGTTTTAGCGCATGTCCTTTGTCCCTCTGTGTCCTCCACCTTAGTGCTTTTATGTTGGAGGTTTTAATGTGTTGCAGAGTGGCTGGCTTTACCTTTTTATCCTCGTGGCCGGCCAGCCACTGTAATCCTTCTTGTTTTACTCTCTTCTGTTTCTAGCGTGTCTCTGTTGTTTTCTTGTCCTCTTTTTTCCTTTTATTGTTCGTTGCCTTTCCTTCGTTCTTGCGGTTTTTCTTTTCTTTCCATTTTGAGTTATATCTCTCGTTCGTTTTATTCTCACATTTGTGGCATTGTTTTATTAGGAACAAGGGACTGATGACCTTGTATGAAGTTTGGTCCCTTCCTCCCTTTTTAAACCAACCAACCAGCTAACAAACTGGTTAATAAGTGACTAGATGAAAGCCACAAGCTTGCTTATCAGTTTGACATAGGACCAGAATTTTCTTGTGTTCTCAGACAGAGCTTTTGCTGAGGTGTGCATAGATCTTTACAGAGACGCACAAATTTCTACTAACTACTGCTAGAAGTCATTTGTGCGTTCGCTTTTGAACCTAGAGTGCAACAGCCTCTGCTTCCTCAGCATCTGCCAGATTTCATTATTAAACTATAGTGGGTCTTTTCCATCCTTTGTCCACTTACTGGGCACGTAACTCTCCAGACCACAGTTTACAATATGCTTAAACTTTGACTGTAGTTCCTTTACATCCATCTTAATGGATGCCAATTCACTGTCCAAGGAAGATGCTTATAACTGCTTATCTGCTCTATCTATTAGAAGCACTCTCCTAGCCTTCTTAACAGATTTATTAACTTTTGTAGTCATAGGTGCTTTAAAGGCATCATGATCACAAAGCCCTGTTTCTATACTGACATTGGTGATAAGATCCATCCTATTTGTAGCTACAAGGTCTAAGACATTTCCATTGCCTGTTGGCTGCCAAGTTAGGTCCTAAAAACAATTTTCAGAAAATGTGTTCAAAAGTATTTAGCGCAACTGTCTGGCTGTACCCCAGCAGTGAATCCATAGACATCCCAGTCTATACTCGGCAGGTTAATGTCGTCTCCAGTTAGTACTGCATGATCTGGGTATTTACGCGCTATTGACTGCAGATTTTCTTTGAATGACTCTAGAACTGTCACAGCAGAATCGGGTAGCCGGCAAAAACATCCAACTATTAAATTGGTCACCTACACCTGTTATACACAACCAGATGACTTCACTGTCACACTCAACTTCGACCTCACTGGAGACAATATTTTTGTTAACTGCACACATTTGCAGCTCCCCAAAGCACCCGATCTATTGTCTCCTTTTTCCTAACGTGGAAATCCATCTCCCGCTATAGTGGCCCAGATCAAGGCTTACAATGGCAATCCATGTTTAGTCCCTCCTTCTGAACTTTAGTTGTTTGCTCTTCCACCTCTCCTCCGGGTCTACTCACGTACATCTCCATGGTGTGTCCCTTGGCCACAGCTTTGTCTTTACGAATGACAAGGTTCAAAAGACTCGGTTCATCCTGAGTCCCTCTGCTACAAATTCTTCTGCATCCTTAGTGCATCACAGGGTTCAGAAATAGTCTGCACTGATGGCTTGATGATTGCTGGTCACGTAGACTTTGTTTATACTTACAGGTGACATGTTGGACTGTACTCCTTGCACTGCAGTGTGTTTTCACTGCAGAGTTGGTAACCATCTCTTGGGCGTTTGAGCATATCCATTCCTGCTCTGGTAGGTTCTTTCTCTTCAGCAGTTTGCATGTTCTTGACCAGTGTTACCCTAGCCATCCCTTGGTTGTGGCTATTCAGGATTCCCTGTGTGTCCTCGAACAATGTGGATGCTCAGTGACCTTTGTGTGGACCTCTGGTCACATTGGGATCCCAGGAAAAGAACTCGTTGGTACTCTGTCAAAACTGGCTACCAGTAATATGGTTCTTTCAGTATTCTGGAAACAGACCTCCAATCAGTATTACACCGTTTAGGAATTTGGAATAGGGAATGGCTCACTCCGACTTCACAAAAGTAGCTACAGATGATAAAGGAGACTCCTCGGCCCAGACTGGGCTACAGCTGTCTGGCCCTCACCCTACCTGCTCTTTATTGCTCTTTATCCCGCTCTCGCATGGTCTGTTCAACCTGTTCCTCTTTTGTCTGTCTGTGCTTCTGTTGCCCTTTCCATATCTCTTGTCTTTCCTAGGCAGTTTCTGAGTGGAGTACCTGTGGTAAGTGGTGAGGTGGTTAAGGATGTGTGTCCCCTCATTGCACTCTCCGTTCAGGGGCCTATGACTGCTTCCTAGAGGGGCATCTCGCCTGCCTTTCTTCCTATGTCTCCTTTTCTTCTGTTTTGTCCTTTATCTAGTCTTAGTTCAGTTGTGATAGACTGTGGGGTTTTCTTCCCTTAGGTTTTACATAATAGGCTATCTCTGATCTACAATCATGTAGACTTGTCTGTTCAAGGAAAAGGGTACTGATGACTTAGTAGTTGGTCCTTTTAATCATCCAACTAACCAACCCTCCCTGTCCACCACTAGGCATGCTTTGGGAGAACTATTTGTAAAAAAGTGACTCATTGTAAAAGGCCTGTCATTAGTATTTTGAGTGTACAGAATAAATATATGCGGTTAATAACTATTTTCTTTTGCCCATTGAAGAAGCTAGTAGTTCAAGAAGTGACACTGAAATAAAGTATTAAGAATTACTGTAGAGTTGTTATGCTACTAGAGTCTAATAACTGAGTTTGTAAAATTCATATTGTGGTTGGGTTTTTTGGTGCAGAATACCACAGTTAGTTTTGACAGCTGGCGATAAACTTTTTTTTTTCCTTTCCCCAAATAAATTACTGGCTAGTAAATTTCGAGTAAGTGATTCAACAATGGTGTTCTGTCCAGTAGTTTCCCCAACAGTATGCCACATTACAAATCAGTTGCAAAAATATTGAACGTCATCAAGGTTTTTATATATACACTCACTCACCAACCATTGGCTGGAGATCACACACATATCCAATATTACAGTTTGCAAGCTTTCGAACTCAGTGGTTGCCCCTTTTGACAGAAGGGTTGAAGGGAAAAATAGAGGGGTGATGAAAAAGAACTGATGAGGTTTAGGAAAAGGGGTAGAGTTTGGAAAAGTCACCCCAAACTCTGTCAGGGTAGGCTTACCCCTCGACATTTCTTTTCAAACCTTCATCCAGAAGAAGGAGCCACTAGCTTCGGTAGCTTGCAAACTGTAATACCTTTTATATTTGTGTTCTGCTCCTGCTTCATGAGTAGATTTTATTTATATACAAAAGTGCTGGCAGGTCGATAGATACACAAACAAAAACAAACATACACACAAAATTCAAACTTTCGCAACCAACGGTTGCTTCTTCAGCAAAGAGGGAAGGAGAGGGAAAGACGATAGGATGTGGGTCTGCTTGTGTCTGTGTATGTGCGGATGGATATGTGCGTGTGTGCGCGAGTGTATACCTGTCCTTTTTTTCTCCTTAAGGTAAGTCTTTCCGCTCCCGGGATTGGACTGACTCCTTACCCTCTCCCTTAAAACCCACATCCTATCGTCTTTCCCTCTCCTTCCCTCTTTCCTGAAGAAGCAACCGTTGGCTGCGGAAGCTTGAATTTTGTGTGTATGTTTGTGTTTGTTTGTGTATCTATCGACCTGCCAGTGCTTTTGTTTGGCAAGTCACATCAACTTTGTTTTTAGATATATTTTCCCACGTGGAATTTTTCCCTCTATTATATATATAACTTTTAACTGCAGCTTTATTTCTTGCAGATATAAAGTACCAGATGCATCTTTGTCACGTTAATCTGAAACAAAATCACCAAGCAATAGGTGTTTTGCAGAGTATACCTGGTAAACAACGAAATGCAAAAATCAACATGGCTTTGGCAAAACTGTATCAGCAAGGAGGAATGGAGCGTTCTGCCATAACAGCTTACAAGGAAGTTCTTAGGGTAAGCATGTTAGTAGTAAGGAAGTGAGTGTGAATGGATCCTTCTGTCACAATTCCATATTTGATTTATTGGTATATTCAGCTCCCTCTAGCAATGCAAATATTACTTTGATATATCTGAATGATGATTTTTTTTCCTTTGTTGTTGGATTTTAAAAAATCCACTAACAATCACTGTATCTTCCTGCATTTTAAAAAGCCATTTGACACTGTGTCACATTATCATCTTAATGAGACTCGGTTATAAGGAATATCTTTTAAAAAATATGATTGGCAGTGTAGGAAAAGACAGATTGTTACTTAGTGTAAAAAAGACATGTCAAATTGCAGACAGCACAGTTAAAAGACACTTAAATTAAGCTTCCGCCATGTGTGCGTGAGATGTGCTTGCTTGCATTTGTGAATGGTGTGTGTTTCTCTTTTACTGATGAAGGCTGTGGCCGAAAGCTTTATGTCCCTGCCTGCGACTTGGTGTGTCTTATTTACAGTAAGTAGCAATCTGTCTTCTCTTACTTTGTTGATATTCCTACCTGGAGTTTCCATTGTTTGATTCAAAAATAAGTGGCTGTAAGATTCTGGTAGAACACAGTATGTTACTTCAAGTGGCAAATGTTTGAAAGTAATTGTTGTGGGTGAACTTAGGGTATAATTTTATAGCAAGGACACAACACTTTTAGGAATAGTGATCTTCTTCCTTCAATATCTGAAAGATGACTCACAGCAACAACAGAAACTTCAAAGAGTAATAACATGGAAAACAAAAGAAACTCATAAGAGCAAAGAAATTCACAACACAGAGCCAAGCACCACCATAGAAGAGGAGAAGAAACACAATTTCTTTAGCACTTCCTCTCAAATCAGACTGTGGCCCATTGAACAACTTTTAAATAAAAAATAAGAGGTCAAAACACATTAGTTATGAAGTCCTATCTTGGTACACCTTGCTTTAAATTTGTTTGATTTTAAAGGCTTTGTAAACATGTCACCAAGTTGATTTTCAGAACACACACATTCTACATTGATATCCCCATTTTGATAGAGTTCACGCACGAAATAATACCATATTTCAATGTGCTTAGAACGTTTGAGGAACTCTGCGTGTTTCACTAATTTAATGGCACTTGCATTGTCAATAAACAATACGGGCATGTTACTTTTTCCACTGAGCTCCAAAAGCAGTCTGTTGTGCCATACTAACTCCTTGGCTTCTTCACTTGCAGCAACGAACTCTGCTTCAGTGGTGGATAGTGCAACTGATTTCTGCAGTTGAAATGTCAACAATAGAGCCATATCGCCAATCATTGAAGCAAAACCATTTGTTGATCGTCTTGTTTTAGTGTTGCCAGCAAAGTCAGCAACAGCATAGGCAGAAAGTTTACTGCCAGATGAAGTATATAAGAGACCTAAGTCTGAAGTGCCACAAAGATATTTGAAAATATGTTTTACAGCATTCCAATCAGAAGAAGTGGGTTTAACCATAGATCGAGCAACTTTTGAACCAGCATAAGCAAGATCTGGATGAGCAGAGCATACCAGGTACATTAATGATTCCACAGCTGAACAATAAGGAATGTTGTTGTCAAGATTATTGCTATATTGACTATCTAATTGTTCATTATCACATGGAGTTTTAATTGTTTTGAATCAGCCATGTTAAAACAATGTAGAATCTTCTCTGTGTATGCTTGCTGTGAAATAAACAAGCCAGACTCTCATTGCTCTATTTGCATACCTAAAAATGAGTCTAAGGATCCCACTGTTGTTTTGAATTCAGACCTTAACCTTTCTAAAAATGAATTCACCGCACTTTCAGTTGTTCCTGCTATAAGTCCCTCATCGACATAAATAACAATCAGCAATTTTTCTGTTTTGATTTGTCGAATGTAAATAGCAAGAACCTGCTGTTGAACTAATAAAGCCATTTTTTCATGAATGAATGAAACTTATTATTCTAGCAACGGGTGATTGCTTAAGTCCATACAATGATTTTGAGTCGACAAACACAACCTGACCCGTCATCAAAACCTTCTGGTTGAACCATGTATATTTCTGTATCCAAGTCACCATATAAAAATGCAGTTCTAATGTCAAACTGAGCACATTTCAAATATTCTTAAGCTGCAATCACTATTATAGCATGAATAGCATCATAACGAGCAACTGGACTAAATGTTTCATCATAATCAAGTCTGTCAATTTGAAACATATTGTGCACAACCAAGCAAGCACAGTATCAATCAGTCAGTCAATCAGGCTTATATTTAATATGAATTACCCATTTATTATCCATAACATGTTTTCCTTTAGGCAGTTCTACCAAGTCCAACGTATCATTTTCTTCAAATGCCTTCATTTCTTCTTTCATCACATTAAACCATTCATTGGAATTACTACTTTCAATAGCTTCGTTGAAGTTTGTTGGTGCAAGCTCTTCATGAATTGTTTTTGTCAGGTAAAATAATGCATTTCCTTCTTCAGAGTGGTGAGGCTGGTATCCTAATTCGTAGTCACTAAATTTTACTGAGGGACGTATTTCACGAACTTGTGGATTTGGCAACTCATTCAAATATTCTTGGTCACTAGTTTCAATCTGATCAACGGTAGATTCACTTTTCTCTCCTGGTTCTTCAGGTACGGAATTAAATTCCAATTCAATTGAATTGCCAGTTGTATATAGCTTTTCTGGATGAAAATCAACAATGCGCGATTTCATCACACGATGTTTTGATGGAATCCACACTCTGGAACCATCTTTGCCATTCACATAGCCAATGAAATGACCAGGTATAGCCTTTTCATTGAACTTAGAATGAAATTTCTTTGGCAATTAAACATAGCATTTTGATCCAAAAATTTGTTGGTAGTAAAACTGTTAAACACTTTGCCAGTCCACAGTTCGAAAGGTGTTTTGCCTTCAGCACTTGACTTCCCACTACATTTGAGTAGAAAAATGCCTGTGTCACATGCATGATTCCAAAACGAGTTAGGTGACTTGCTAGACATTAACATTGAGCGAGCTATTTCAACTATATGTCGATTTGCTTGTTCAGCAACATCATTTTGCTCGGGAGCGTCTGGACATATAAGACGAAACTCAGTATCACAGTCTCGTAGAACAGCAGCTACCATGTTACAATTAAACTCTCCTCCACCACCAAACTGAAATACTTTTACCTTATGACCAGTAGCATCAGACTCTTTCAAAAATGTTTTCAAATTGTTAGCCACTTCAGATTTGTTTCACATGAAATATATCCAAACGAAATGAGAAAAATCATCTTCAAACATCACATAGTAACGAGAACCATTTATTGAGTCAATAGACATGGCACCATTAATGTCTACATTGATCAACTCACTGACAGTTTGTGAACGATCTCAGTGATGGATAAATTGTTTACAGTGGGATTTGCCAAGAACACATCCATCTCAAAATGATGTGGTATCAGGGCACTTAACTGATATACGAAAACAAGAGAGCACATCTCATACGTGATGTTTATCTTGATGACCAAGTCTCTCATGCCAACATTGTAGTTGTTCTTTTGAAGTTGCCAAGTTAATCATTACTTGTAAATCGGGAGGACAAACTCGCATGTTCATAATGTAAACTGAATCAACTAGTCTTCGTGTTGCGACTATTTCACTACATTGCAGAATGATAACACCTTTGTTATCATAAGTCATATTATGTCCACATGTGCAGCTTGATGCACAGAGAAAGGTTGATGTCTGAAATCAGATACATACCAGACATTTTCAAGGAAAGCAGGTGACTACCTTTTGTTTATGACTATTTCAATATGAGTACTGCCAGTCCTGCAAAAATAACTTCTCTGCCAACTGTCTGCACACATTGTGGAATCTGAAACTTTTCGAATGTAACGAAATGCCATTTATTTGGTGAAATATGATGTATCGTGCCAGAGGCCAAAATCCTAGAATCTGCATTATCAAAACTAACATGAGACTACAAGCTAGTGGCTAGAAACGTATTTGGTTTGTTGCTCACTTTTAAACTGGAATTCGAATTATGGTTGTTGTTATCTGTCACTCTTGCTTCTTCTGCAGACATGCATTTTTGGCATTTTGCGATAATATATCCAGAATTCTTGCAATACAGATGCATACAACTTTCTTTCTTCTTTGACTTATCCCCTCTATTGCAAATTGCTTCTGTTTTTGATGTTGCTCATTTGATTTTGATTTTGTGTAGAAAGCACCAGCTGCCTGTGTAGTTATTGAATTGTAACTGAACACAAATTCTCAATTAGAAACTGTCGTCTGCTCAGGTTCAAGAACACAATACCAGGTCAACCTGTAAAAGTGATATTCAGATCCTAATGTTTTGAAAATACGATGGTGGAGCAGCGAAAGGGGCAAAGTTGCATTTGGATTAATTTTGTTCAGTTCACTGCACAAGTTATGGAAAAATGTTCACAAGTAGCAATGTATGTTCTGTTATAGATGTGATGATGTCATCTTTTGATGTTTCAAAGAAACAATCGAACAACATATATAGTTGCTGCAATGAAGATTGTTCATATACTGACATAAGGGTATCCCAAATTTCTTTTGCGTCTGTCTTCTTTCGTACATGAATAGCAAGTTCCTCATCAAGTGCCCTTCCAATGATATGAGCTGCCTGAGCATTGTCCCATTGTCAGTGGTGATAGGCGTCGGACGGTTCTTCTCCTTCTGCTAATGACGGACACTGATGTGTACCATCTATAATTGATTAAAGAGAATGTTCCATTAAAAAAAAGTTGAATCTGCCATTTCAGTGTTTCCCACTGATCTTTACTTGACACTTTGCCAATATTTGTATGACTAATATCATCACTCAACTGAAACACTGTGTCTGCCATTCCAAAAATTTTGCAGTCTCATGAATATTCTAGTAAATGGAAAAATAGTCTCATGAACAAATACTGTAATTCTCAGAGCCTGAAGTGTTCAAACCTGGGTCCATAACCTGTTGTGGATGGACTTAGGATATAATTTTATAGCAAGAACACAACACTTTAAGGAATAGTGATCTTCCTTTAATATGTAAAAGATGACTCACAGCAACAACAGAAACTTCAAAGAGTAAAAACATGGTAAACAAAACAAACTCTTAGGAGCAAATAAATTCACAACACAGAACCAAGAACTGTAGGGGAGGAGAGGAAAACAGTTCTGATTTATTTATTTTGACAGTAACGACAGGTAAGCCCCCAGTAAAACATAGTACGACCACAAATCTTCTCAGTGTATGTGAATGATTTAACCAGAGCGAACTTAAATAGAGAAAACTAATAAATTATGAGAAGTATTTGTTGTCCAGTGTTTGCCTTCAGCAGGGAAAATAGGTAATACTGTCAATGGTCACACATAACAGTGATACACTTCCTTGCTTCCAGGAATAATAGATCCCTCCTTGGAGAGGAATAGGTTGGAGAAATGCTGGTCACCTGGACTCCTCCGCATTACAGATGGGATCCCTCTCATTCTGGACTCAGAATGGCCAGCCCTTTCTTTTACCTCCCCCAACCTATTCATCTTTCCTCTCCCTGAGGAAGGAGCTATTATTTCTGAAAGCTATGAAGTTTATCCCTGTTGTATGTGTGACTATTAGCAGTACTATACATTTTGCCTCCCTAAGGTAAGTACTGTCATTCAATTCTGTCTCATAATGCGAGGATTGTCAGATAGGATCAGTAGTACTCAGTTTGTTCACACATAATGCTGTTACCCCGAGGGGGCTCGTCACTCTTTGGTGAGTTCGTGCTTAGCTACCATGGAGCCCCAGCTTTTTCAGCATTTTTTTTCCTTCTGTGCTGCATGTCTGTCTTCTTGCTATTATTTTTCCCCTCCCTTGAGGAACATGTCTGGGGCGTTGTTGATTGTTGAGAATGTTCTGCATCCTGTCACTGATGTAAGAACAGTCTCACCTTTGTTTTTCACTTCCTTTTCCTTTCCTTGTTTCTCTTTTTCTCTCGTTCCTCTGCTTTGGTGTTTGAGGGTCCTCTTTTTCTTTTTCCTCCTTGTGCGCTCCTGAAGGCTGGCTCACACATCTGAAACGTTACAGGCGATTGGGTGACGTGTAATTCCCAGTCCCGGCTCAACAGGTAGGGTTCGCATGTTTCCACTGGTACAGGCCATTCCCAGGGAGGGGTGATTGCCTGAGCTGCAGCCTTCCCAAATGCCGATTGGTACCCCTATCTGATGTTTGGCAGGTGTGACTTGAAGTGTGAACAATCACCTAAGGCGGGTGCGCCCCCTTATGAAGGGACCCCCCACCCCAGTTGGAAGGAGCGTGCCATCGGAGATGGTGGCAATCGTGGGGGATTTACTCACAATGACTCCATCATTTTCCCAATCGATGTCTACAAAACATAAATGTAATGAGGCTGATGATGTGAAGACCCTTCCCGCTGTGCCACGGCTCCTCATGGTCTCACGTACTGAAGACGGTCAGTCCTTCACCGCAGTAAACCCATTTATTATTCAGAAAGGTGTCTGTACAATTGATGGCCCTGTGAAGTAGTCCTCTCGTTTACGAATTGGAACTTTGCTTTTGGAGACTGCTTCTGATTCTTCCCACCTACACTTTTTTCCTCACCTTTGATAGGGCGGTGCTGCTGTCAAAGAACAAAACAGGCTATGAAATTAATACAGTCCGGCCATATATTCAGAACCTGATGTGCTGCTACCAGTGTCATCGTTTCAACCACACACCCAGCTAAACGTGTAACCTGTGGTGGGGATGCACACAAGGGTGATTGCCCACTGCACATGAGCCGAATTTGAGGTTGCAAGTATGCGTGGCGATTGTTTTTCAGTGTTAGACTCCACAGACTGACTGTACAAGCAAGCCAATCCTTCTGTTGACCCCGTGGAGCAGGATCCTCCTACTTCTGTGCCCTATAGTAGCAACTCTACACCGGCTGTCACTCGGCGGCCACTGAGTTGATACCCCTACATCTGTTCCTCCTTGTGACTGTCCTCTAATGGAACATTCACGGCCTAAAGCCTCACAAAGAGGATTTACGGCTGCTTTTAGCATCACAGTATCGCCTTGTACTCTGCCTTCAGGAAACGAAATTGCACTCTCACGAGCACTTTGAGATTTCAAATTTCTTAGCAATTCGTTTTGACCTTCCCACTGCGGTTGTCATTCCATCTCGTGGGGGCGTCTTGCTCCTCATATATGGGAGACCTTCATAGTCAACCCATCTTCCTGACTACCTGTTTTCAAGCTGTTGCAGTTCGCATTTTCTTTCCCTGCCTGACCTTTTTCCTCTGTACCATTTATGTACCTCCTTCATTCGATGTCACCAGGTCAGATTTCCTTCAGCTTATTGGCAGCTACTTCCCCTGTTATTGCTACTCAGTGACTTTAATGTGCTTCATCAGGTTTGGGGTTCTTCAGGACCTGTCAGAGAGGTGCCCTCTTGGCCTACCTTCTTAACCTCTTCTGCCTTAACATTGGTGCACCCACTTTCCTTTCCAGCTCCTCACACACCTATTCCCATTTGGCTCTATCCTTTGCACTGCCCAGCTTGTGCACCTTCTTGAGTGGTCTGATCTTTCTGACACCTACTTGCGTGACCATTTCCTGTGTGCTCTCCATCTGCGGACTCCTACCCCATCAGTATGCACTCCCAAATGGCGGCTTACTGTGGCTGATTATAAGCTATACTCCTTCCAGGTGACCTTTGAAGAACAAGATTTCCCCAGTTGTGATGACCAGGTGGATTATCTCACCAATGTTATCCTTACTGCTGCAGAACGTTCTGTTCCTTGCACTTCCTCTTTACCACGTCATGTTCCAGTCCCTTTGTGGACTGAGGCATGCCGCGATGCAATTTGTGGGTGGAGACATGCTCTCTGCATTTTTAACCACCACCCTATGCTGGAAAACTGCATTCATTATAAACAGATGCATGCAAAGTGTCATCTAGTTCTTCTTGATAGCAAAAGAGCTAGCTGGATTTCATTCACTTGTTCTTTTAACAGTTCCACACCTTCCTCTGTCATGTGGGCCAACTTCAGACGGCTCTCTGGAACCAAGATCCATTCCCCAATTTCCGGCCTGACAGTAACTGACGATGTAATCGTTGACCCTATTGCTATCTCCAACACTGTGGGCTGCCATTTTGTGGAAGTTTTGAGCTCTGCCCACTGTCACCCTGCCTTCATCCATCAGAAACAAGTGGAGGCGGCTCGGGTGTACCCTTCTTTTCTCCGAATCATGAGTACTACAATGCTGCCTTTACTATGAGGAAGCTAGATCATGCTCTCAACTCATCCCGATCCTCTTCCCCAGGGCCAGACACCATCCACATTCAGCTGTTGCAGCACATTTTTCTTGTGGGGAAGCACTTTCTGCTTAACACGTATACCCGCCTCTGGGCTGAGGACACATTTCCTAGACACTGGTGTGAAGCCACCGACATGCCCATACCTAAGCCCAGTAAGGACAAAAACCTTCCTTCTAGCTACCGCCCCATCTCTCTTACCAGCCACATTTGCAAGGTGATGGAACGTATGATTCATGCCCACCTGATACGGTGATTAGAGTCGCGCCATTTACTGACGAATGCACAGTGTGGATTTCGAGTGCGGTGTTCTACAGTTGACCATCTCGTTACTTTGTCCACCCTTGTCATGAATGGTTTTCTGCAGAAATCCCAGACCGTGGCCCTGTTTTTCAATTTGGAGAAGGCCTACATCACCTGCTGGAGAACTGGTATTGTCCATACTCTTTATATGTGGGGCTTCCATGTGCACCTACCCTGTTCTCTTCAGGTATTTTTACGAGACCGAGTTTTCAAGGTGCGTGTGGGTTCTGCCTTGTCATACACCTTTATCCAGGAAAATGGTGTGCCTCAGCGTTCCGTACTGAGCATCGTCCTCTTTGCTATCACCACTAACCCAATAATAGGCTGTCTCCACCAGCAATCTCCGGCTCCATTCTTGTTGATGATTTTGCCATCTATTGCACTTTTCCACGGACTTGTCTCACTGAGCTGCATCTTCAGCACTGTCTTGATCTTCTCTATTCCTTTTCCACTGACAAAACCGTCTGTATGAATTTCTGGCGGTGCAAATGGTTTCTCCCACCATCTCATTTTGGGCCTGTTGCCCTTCCATTCATTGACACTACAAAATTCCTGGGACTCATGCTCGATAGTAAACACTCTTGGTTCTCCCATGTATCTTACCTGGCAGCCCGCTGTACATGGTCCTTCAATGTCCTACGTGTCCTCAATGGTACTTCCTGGTGTGCCAATCAAACCACTCTACTTCGTTTGTACCAGTCCCTTGTCCGTTCAAAACTCGACTGTGGGTACTTTGTTTATGCATTTGCACACACATCCCTCTTACGCCATCTCAACACTATCCACCATCATGGCATCTGTTTGGCCACGTACGCCTTTTACACCAGCCTGGGGGAGAGTCTGTATGCTGAAACTGCTGAACTACCACTGTTCTACCGCTGTGACTTTTCTCCTTAGCAGGTATGCATGCTGTTGGTCTGCCATGCGTGGCCACCCTCCCTATGCCTCCTTCTTTGATGATGATTTGTTTGATCGTCAGTATGGGGCTTGTGCCTCTTCTCTGTTACATCCTGGAGTCCGCTTTTGGCACTTGCTACGGTGGCTTAACGTCATGCTAACTACAACTTTTCCAATGGGTGTGAACCCTTCACCACCTTGATTTTTGTGAATTGGCCCATGTTAATGTTGGCCTTCATTCAGTTCCTAAGGACACTACTCCAGCCTCGGTCTATCACCTTCAGTTTCACAACCTATGCCTGGAACTTTGCAATAGTACCTTTGTATACCCTAATGACTCTCTGACTGACCATGGGGTTGGGTGTGTCTTCATCATTGGCACCCGTATCTTTCGATATCAGCTTCTGGCTTACTCCTCAGTATTTACAGCTGAGCTCTTCACCTTGTATCAGGCCAAGGAGTACATCTGGAGACACAGTCTTTCCAGTTGTGTCCGCTGCTCAGACTCACTCAGTGCCCTTCAAAGTCTATGTGCACTGTACACTGCCCATCCCTTAGTGCAGAGGGTCCAGGAAAACTGTCACTTTCTCACTCTTGGTGGAGCCAATGTCATGTTTTTGTGGGTTCTTGGTCATGTCAGTCTGTCAGGAAACAAGGCTCCTCACACTGCTGCCAAAGCTGCAGTTCTCATACCTCAGCCCACGAGTTGCTATATTCTCTCTGATGATCTGGCAGGTAGGTTAGAAAATTTAAAAAGAGAAATGGATAGGTTAAAGTTAGATATAGTGGGAATTAGTGCAGTTCGGTGGCAGGAGGAACAAGACTTTTAGTCAGGTGAATACAGGGTTATAAATGCAAAACCAAATAGGGGTAATGCAGGAGAAGGTTTAATAATGAATAAAAAAATAGGAGTGTGGGTAAGCTACTACTAACAGCATAGTGAACGCATTATTGTGGCCAAGATAGACACAAAGCCCATACCTACTACAGTAGTACAAGTTTATATGCCAACTAGCTCTGCAGATGAAGAAATTGATGAAATGTAAGATGAGATAAAAGAAATTATTCAGGTAGTGAAGGGAGACGAAAATTTAATAGCCGTGGGTGACTGGAATTCGGTAGTAGGAAAAGGGAGAGAAGGAAACATAGTAGGTGATTATGGATTGGGGCTAAGAAATGAAAGAGGAAGCCCTCTGGTAGAATTTTGCACAGAGCATAACTTAATCATAGCTAACACTTGGTTCAAGAATCATAAAAGAAGGTTGTATACATGGAAGAATCCTGGAGATACTAAAAGGTATCAGATAGATTATATAATGGTAAGACAGAGATTTAGGAATCAGGTTTTAAATTGTAGGACATTTCCAGGGGCAGATGTGGACTCTGACCACAATCTATTGGTTATGACCTGTAGGTTAAAACTGAAGAAATTGCAAAAAGGTGGGAATTTAAGGAGATGGGACCTGGATAAACTGAAAGAACCAGAGTTGGTACAGAGTTTCAGGGAGAAGATAAGGGGACAATTGACAGGAATGGGGGAAAGAAGTACAGTAGAAGAAGAATGGGTAGCTTTGAGGTATGAAGTAGTGAAGGCAGCAGAGGATCAAGTAGGTAAATCCTTGGGTAACAGAAGAAATATTGAATTTAATTGATGAAAGGAGAAAATATAAAAATGCAGTAAATGAAGCAGGCAAAAAGGAATACAAATGTCTCAAAAATGAGATCGACAGGAAGTGCAAAATGGCTAAGCAGGAATGGCTAGAGGACAAATGTAAGGATGTAGAGGCTTATCTCACTAGGGGTAAAATAAATACTGCCTACAGGAAAATTAAGGAGACCTTTGGAGAGAAGAGAACCACTTGTATGAACTTCAAGAGCTCAGATGGAAACCCAGTTCTAAGCAAAGAAGGGAAAGCAGAAAGGTGGAAGGAGTATATAGAGGGTCTATACAAGGGCGATGTACTTGAGGACAATATTATGGAAATTGAAGAGGATGTAGATGAAGATGAAATGGGAGGTAAGATACTGCGTGAAGAGTTTGACAGAGCACTGAAAGACTTGAATCGAAACAAGGCCCACGGAGTAGACAACATTCCATTAGAACTACTGACGGCCTTGGGAGAGCCAGTCCTGACAAAACTCTACCAGCTGGTGAGCAAGATGTATGAGACAGGTGAAATACCCTCAGACTTCAAGAAGAATATAATAATTCCAATCCCAAAGAAAGCAGGTGCTGACAGATGTGAAAATTACCAAACTATCAGTTTAATAAGTCACAGCTGCAAAATACTAACGCGAATTCTTTACAGACAAATGGAAAAACTGGTAGATGCAGACCTCGGGGAGGATCAGTTTGGATTCCGTAGAAATGTTGGAACACGTGAGGCAATACTGACCTTACGACTTATCTTAGAAGAAAGATTAAGAAAAGGCAAACCTATTTCTAGCATTTGTAGACTTAGAGAAAGCTTTTGACAATGTTGACTGAAATACTCTCTTTCAAATTCTGAGGGTGTCAGGGGTAAAATACAGGGAGCGAAAGGCTATTTATAATTTGTACAGAAACCAGATGGCAGTTATTAGAGTCGAGGGCCATGAAAGGGAAGCAGTGGTTGGGAAAGGAGTGAGACAGGGGTGTAGCCTCTCCCCGATGTTATTAAATCTGTATATTGAGCAAGCAGTAAAGGAAACAAAAGAAAAATTCGGAGTAGGTATTAAAATCCATGGAGAAGAAGTAAAAACTTTGACAGAATTACAATGTCATCGGCAAACCTCAGAGACGGCCAAGGACTTGGAAGAGCAGTTAAACGGAATGTACAGTATCTTGAAAGGAGGATATAAGATGAACATCAACAAAAGCAAAACGAGGATAATGGAATGTAGTCAAATTAAGTCGGGTGATGCTGAGGGAATTAGACTAGGAAATGAGACACTTAAAGTAGTAAAGGAGTTTTGCTATTTAGGAAGTAAAATAACTGATGATGGTCGAAGTAGAGAGGATATAAAATGTAGACTGGCAATGGCAAGGAAAGCGTTTCTGAAGAAGAGAAATTTGTTAACATCGAATATAGATTTATGTATCAGGAAGTTGTTTCTGAAAGTATTTGTATGGAGTGTAGCCATGTACTGAAGTGAAACATGGACGATAACTAGTTTGGACAAGAAGAGAATAGAAGCTTTCGAAATGTGGTGCTACAGAAGAATGCTGAAGATTAGATGGGTAGATCACATAACTAATGAGGAGGTATTGAATAGGTTTGGGGAGAAGAGAAGTTTGTGGCAGAACTTGACTAGAAGAAGGGATCGGTTGGTAGGACATGTTTTGAGGCATCAAGGGATCACAAATTTAGCATTGGAGGGCAGTGTGGAGGGTAAAAATCGTAGAGGGAGACCAAGAGATGAATACACTAAGCAGATTCAGAAGGATGTAGGTTGCAGTAGGTACTGGGAGACGAAAAAGCTTGCACAGGATAGAGTAGCATGGAGAGCTGCATCAAACCAGTCTCAGGACTGAAGACAACAACCACAACAACATGTTCCAGCTTGGATTTGCCGTGTGATTTATTAGCTGTTTTAGTGAATGATGCATGGGCAGTGGACCGTGTTTTACTTTTTCTCCACTGAAGCAATATGGTGAAGGCCATCTAATTTCTAGCTTCAGACCTCCATTTCTGTATTTTTTTAGCCCTTTTTCGACGTGCCTCTTTTAACTGACTGCTGTTCTGTCCATTGGGACTGACGTATTGTCATTTAACTCCTCTCTGTGTACGTATTCTATAGTTTTGACTTGGGCTCGTATGAGCCCAGTTGATTTTTGGATCCCAAAGCAAAGCAAAACAAAATGGAACAAACAAAATAATGCTGTTATATACAAGACACATTTAAGTGTGCCTACCTCCGTAACAAAGTGGTCAGCATGTTTGACTGCCACACGGGTGAACCTGGTTTCAATTTCTGATATTGTCAGGAATTTTTGTTTTGTTGGGAGGACTGGAATAGGCTGCATTCTGTCTCATAAGGCCCATTGAGGAGCTACTCGAATGAAAAGTAGTGACCCCGAGATCTGGGAAGGTGACATTGGCAGGGAGCGAGATATGATGTAAAGGTCACAAAAGGAGTGAGTGAAGTTTGCTTACATTAGAAATTGAGGTGGCCGTTTATTGTTAGGGCTATACCAGCTTCGTTCCATCCCACTGTAGTTTCGTAAGCATGACAAGTCTGAGAATGGTTGCACTGCAAATGCTTCCCACTCATCAACTCGTTCCCCCATACTGAAGCATGCAGGAGTGTGAGACTAGTCATGACTCGGTACGGAAACTGAGCTTACGACCATGCTGTTGTGAAGTAGCACTGACAGGGTGAAAATGACCAACTTTAGGGATGCGGTTTATGCAATTGCAGATACGCTCTATAGGAGGAAGAGTGGTGCATGGAAAAAGTTTGATGCTATAGTCTACACCTCAGTCAAAAAAGATTCAAAGTTCATCCATTGCTAATAAAATGGTTGTATTCTCATTTATTCCACCTCCACCATGGGAAGGCATACATACTCTGTCAAAGGAAAACTGGGCCTGAAACAATGTCACTATTGTATCCCTGCAACCAAAAAGCACACTATTTGTGTGTTTTCAGCATGGAAACTTGCATTTATGGACTAATAAAAATTGTGTAGGTTATGATTCACTTCTGCGACTTTGTAATTTTTTTAGTTAATTAACCACCATTTAGAGAATACACTTCGTCCTCATCTCTTGTTTTCATTTACTGTCATCGTAGGCCCGGTAATGTGTTCAATGTGTGTGTATGTCAGTGTAATTATTAAACATTCTCTGAATAGTGATCAAATATTAAAATAAATTTACAGAAGTTTTTGAAACAGTTTTACACACTGTATGTCTTGTCTTGTTTGTGTGCTCTGTGTGCTCAGTGCCTGTACTACTATCTGAGTTGTTACATTTACTATGTAAATTCTTCACGTTCCACCAGGACTTTTATGACAGAGCTTCTGTGCCTAGGCAAAAGAGATGATTAAAGCTTTTAGATGGTGCTGGGTGATAGAGGTAGCTCTTCTATTGCACAGTTTCAAAATGAAGGTTTTGACAGGTACATTCTCGGATGTGCTGTAAAGGTCAGAGTGAGTGAGTCAGAGTCTAAATTGCGTCCCTGGTGACATAGGACAATAAACAGACAATGCCAATGATTCTCCAAGTCTGTCTGCACGATGTGGTAACATTTCAGGCTGTGGAAGTTCCTGGAGGAAGTCTTGCATTGCGCGCAAACTGTTATGCTATGTCTACACCCGTGGACGAATACTAAACAGTACATCATCTGAGTGCAACATTTCGTGTTCAAAACCATTTGGCATAAATTTTTATATTTCTTTTGTTTGAACAGAGAAGTGTTTAATGCAATGGTTGCACAGATACAATGTATTTAGCTTTCTGATACATCAATGATAACAGTTCCATCCAATAAAATCATTGCAAAAGATTTGATTACAGAGAGTCTGCCTCTGAACACCACATGTGTCACAGCTCTCCGAGACTCCACTTGCTGCTGCCTGGCAGTGTCTTCCATGCAGACACTGCAGTGCCTCGCACTTTGTCGAAAGCCATCAGCTACTACTCATCATTTTGGATATTATAAAATGCTTTACTGTGGTTGAGTGGTGCCCCACAGCAAAATCTGCAATTTGCAAGTCACACCCAATAGCAATGAAGACAGACAACCTATTTTCATACGATGAGCACTGCATTACACTAAGTCGTACAACATGAATATGGCTTAAAATTAATTTTTTAGCTTGTCATGCTTTCTGACTACCTAACTACTTGTTTAATGTTATTTTTAATGCTTTATATGTCATTTATTTTCCTTTTAGAAGCGATTCTTCATGCAATTTTTTTGTCAAATTTGTATGTTTTTGTCAAGCCACAGTCAGTAACTGTGGTGAAATTAGTTTTACTGTCAAGGTTTGATTTCTTATGGTAGATGTATTTTGCAAAGTGTGTTCGAATACCTCGCAGTGTGTGCTCTATAGCAACACAGGCCCACTGCATATTATGAGAGCCATGTATGGATTCTTGTTGAACTTAATGCAGATTTATTGTGATATTTAAGCTATTCGATTAAATTCACATGGGTAAGATTGCCCATCTTTTAGGCTATCCAGAGTGAAAATAAGCTGCTAACGTTGGTATCTGCAAGTGTCTACAGGGAAGCCTAAGTGCTTTTTCACAAATTTAGCAAAGAGGAACTATATTTACTTTGTAACCATTCCCTTCACGTATGGGTCCAACATGATGAACAGAACTCAAATTTGTATGGTTGACAGTGGAGATGTTTGTATAACGAAGAAGCTTGGAATTCACAAAGCAGACATCTGTGACCACTAATGCAGCTTACTTAGCCAGACTTGTGTGAAGGCTTTATGTGTAAAGGCTTTCTTCAGATTTTGTTAAAGAACTTCTTCTAGCAACTTGCAGCTGTATTAAACAAAATGGAAAATAATAATCTAGAGTACACTTGTCTGTACCATGATTAGAACCGACAACTCGCATTACCCTCGCATCACAAAACATGCATGGAAACACTGAGCTGATGAGACACTGCTGTGAGTAGGTTTCCTTCATTGTAATGTTAGCTGCTGAGCCTCATAAATGAAAGGCAAGAATAGTTGTTACTTATGTGAACTGCGGCATTCCTGGAGACCAAAAATTAAATTTTCTGTGTCTTCTTAGATGAGATTATGTAACAAGCCATTGAAATGGAAAGGGAATTCAAAATTAATTTAATGGAACGATTCAGGATCACATGCGGAAGTAAGTGCACTAGCCCAGGGTCACTAAATATTTGCAATTGTGTTGCCAATTCTTAGCTGCACTAGGGACACCTATGTAATGAGATGTTTATTATGTTCATGTTATACAAATACTCTTACGGTAGGCACGAACACATTCGGTTTGTATGCAGCGTTACTCCTTATCCTTTCTAACATCATGTATTCTGTTTAGCAAAACATCCATCATGTTTCAACAGGTGACACATTCTAAATTCATGTTTGCTTTTTAAGCACATTCTATCACTTGTCTGAAATATTTTTTTCATGAAAAATATTTTCCATCATTTATTAATTTTCTTTGAATTTCCTTAATTAATGCAGTTTCAGAATATGACCCATCCTTGCAGAAACTGTATATTTATTAAATTTATCCTGAGGATCGCTTTTTATCCAGCCAAATGATTCCTTCTTTATGCTCACCACTGATGATTACAGCATTTTGACACAGACATGAAGTTGACAATTAAGCAAATGCCTTTTTATAAAACAAACATGAAAAGTAGAATAACAACAGTATTATGAAAATAATAGATTGTTATAATATGGGGGAGACATTGAGTCATAGGCAGCCACTGTGAGAAGACTGTAGTTTTGGGCCAAAACACACACACACACACACACACACACACACACAAACTGAGGCATAACTGCACCTGATGGTAGCAGCAGTCTGGTGTGGGTGGTGGTGGGAAGGGGTGAGGCGGCAGCATGGGGGCAGGTGGGATAGTAGGGTGTGGTAGGGGATGGTGTAGTGCTTCTTGTGACAGAACTCATGGATGTGACTGGGACTGGGTAGGGCTGCTAGGTGCTGTCAGGAGGTTTGGGGAAAGGGAGAAAAGTAGGGAAAGGGAAGAGGACCAGTGGCTGTGTGCTGTGTAGCGCAGGAGTGGGGGCAGGGAAGGGGATAAGTAAATGGAGTACAGTGTTAGACACCAACCCCCTTCTCCTCCCAAACCACGTGATTACACCTAGCAGCCCTACCACGTGCCTGCATGCTCCCACAAGCAGTGCTACGCCCTTCCCCACCCATACCTTGCTCTCTCCCCCCTCCCCAACCCTGCCTGCTTCTTACCCTCACCATACACAGACTGCTTCTCCCACTGGACGCAGTGCTTACATCATGGCCGCAGTGGCCAGAGACAGTGGTCACTTCTGTAAGAGGTGTGCTTGGTGCTTGTGTGAATATGTGTGCGTATTTTCTACTCCAGAGGAAAGCCTTTTGGCCAAAAGCAAAAAGTACAGCAGTCTTTACGTTGAGCCTGTCTGTGGCTCCTATATACGGTAGTAGCAATATATACTTATCATAATATTTCAATGAAAATATTCAGTTTTTGAGATTTTAATGCAACTGAATAGCCTACTTGTCAAACATTCAGTTGCTTTTGCAGACTGGTTTCACTTTTAAAAAACAAAGGAATAATAATCCAATCAATATGTAAAACTACAACCAACAGATCCAACTGTTTTCATTTGGTTGCTCCCACAGACTGACTTCACCTCAAAGAATTAATGAATAATTCAACCATTATACACAACTATAACCGAATGAGTTGATTCGTTTCAAACAATTGACTGAATCAATTATTTTCATTCAGTTGTTCCCATCATTGATGTTACATTCCAGTGTCATGCCACCCCAAGGGAGAACTGTGAGTGCATCGTGACATTCCAGATGAAGGAAGTATCCCCCTCACCCCCACTCCCCCTAAAAAAGTAGTTTCCCTTGAGGAATGATATGGCCACTGTCTTTTGAGACAGTCAGGATGTGCAGCTGGTTGATTTCCTGACCTGTGGAGTGTCTTTGAATGCTACCAGTGCCAGTTATCATGCCAAGCTGGTGCAGTTGCAAAAGATGATTCAGGAGAAATAACCAGGATTGCCTTTGAAAGATATCGTCTTGTTGAATGACAATGCCCACCTACATAAGGCCTCAGTTTATCGGTGATTTTGTCTGACATTTCATAGACTACATAGGATCACTATCCATACAGCCCAAATCTCACTTCAAGTTATTATCTCTTCAAACCATTAAAAATCACATTGTCGCCTCTTCAGAATCCATGCCCATGTTCAGGTTGCTGTTAGTGGCTGCCAGACTTGCACCTTGATTACTCTTGGCCCTATTTCATCAGTTTGCTTTAAAAATAGGACAACTTTGGCAACCATTGAAAAGTAGTATGTACCATTGTGTTAATAACTTTGATTTTGTGAATAAAGATTTTTTATCAGAGGACTTGCTACCTTACTTTTTCAACCATCCTTATAACTTTGTATCTATTTTTACTGTATATCTAGCAGATCTGTGGTTGCTTGAAGTTCAGAAGTGTTTGAGAATTATCACATCCTCATCAGCTTTTTTTTATTGTTGTTACTTGATAAAATATAGTCGACCAGTATTTACCTTCAGGATGTGAAAAACTACTGAGAACTCAGGATGAAAAGGACCCACTTGCTTTGAGGATAAGGGGAAACAGAGATGAAGAGAAAGACAGCACATCTGCAGTAGTATGGAGTGGTATCTGCTCGGTATGCTGAATGTCTCACTAAGGAACTACCCTCCAAACCTAGTCTACAAACAGATCTCCCTTGTTATATCCATGCACCCTTAATCCCCCAACAAACTCCACAAACCAACTGCAAAGCACCCCTACCCAGTATCTCACCCCCCCCCCCCCCCCCCCCCCCCCCTCAGGGGACGCATGGTCCTTCCATGAGTACGTGTGTGGTGAGCATGGGGCCCCGAGCTATTGCAGCCTTCTTTCTTTCCCGGGCTGCATTTCCTTTCCATCCCCTCCTTTCCTGTCCTTGCTCCTTCCCCTCCACCCTCTCTTCTCCTTATCTTGGTGTCCTTGTTTATGTTGGCCCCCCTATTCTCCTGGTTATATCCAGATTTGTTGAGTAATTACCTGATCCTTTTGGCATTCTCTGGTCCCCCTCTGGGGTTTTACCTCCATTACTAAATTTCTATTCCATAGTGTGAGCCATTTGGGGAAGAGCACCTTACCTAGTGTCTCCAGCGTGTGTCCTCCTTGTTCCTTCCATCTTTTCCTTCACGTCGTTGCCCGATGTTAAGGTACATAGTGAGCACGGTAGCCAGTCCGTGTGGTGGGGTCACTATGTACCCTTTTGGTTGAGCCCCCTGAAAACACAGGGATCACACTTCTGATACCTGAGCTGTGACCACCTCATGTAAGCCTAGGAGTGGTTGCTTGTCGTTCTGGAACATCGGAACTCCCGGAAATGGCCGCCGTGCCAGACGGCCCTTACTGTGGCTGGGTGCCGCCTGTGGGGAGAGCCCCTGATCGGAGTGGGTGGTATCAGGGCAGACGCTATTCAAATGAAACACATATGGGTCCAGAACTCTTTCCATTCTTCTGTGGCCGTCTCTCTGCATGGAACTGATTCTTCGAGTGGTGCTTCTCTTGCCCCTTCGGCCTTCCCTTCCATGGCTACCCCTTGGGAGGAGGGTCAGGCTCCTCGGCTAGGGGTGAAACCTTTCCCCCGCTATCTGGTTTGCATCAGGACTGATGGGGATACTTTCACCAATACCAAACCTTTATTTTTTTGTGGAACACATTGAAGACAAGTTTGACGAAGTGGACTCTCTGAGCAAGATGCGGTAGGGTTCGTTGTTGTTCAAAACTGCTTCAGCTTTCCAGTCTGTGGCCCTTCGTGCCTCTGACCATCTTGGCACAATTCCTCTGTCCATTACGCCCCACCAGTCTTGGAATATGGTTCTAGGTGTAAGTTTTCACAGGGACCTCATCCTTCAAACTGATGAGGAACTTGGGGACTACCTATGACGACGGGGTCTTCACTTTGTTCGGTGTGTTCAGAAGGGCCCAAAGAACAATCGCATTGATACAGGTGCCTTTATCCTGGCCTTTAAAGGGGACACCCTCCCTGAGAAAGTCAAGATTATGGTTTATCGATGTGATGTGGAGCTGTACATGCCACCACCTATGAGATGTTTTAAGTGCTTGCATTTTGGACACATGTCTTTCCACTGTTTGCAGACCCTTCTCTATGGTGACTGTGGATGCCCACTCCATGAGGGGTGTTCCTGTGTTCCCCCTCCTGTGTGTGTTAATTGTTATGGCAATCATTCTCCACATTCACTGGATTGCCCAGCTTATAAGAAGGAAAAGATGATACAGTGGTTTAAGTCCCTTGATCGTCTAACCGACAGTGAGGCTCATTAGAAGTATGCACGTCTTCATCCGGTGTCAATGACATCTAGCTATGCTTTAGTTACATCTTCACCTCTTCCTTACCCCAATTCCAGACCCGTCTCCTCCTCCCTTTCCCCTGCAGTTCCCACACCCTCCTCTCCGGGCACCACTTCCCCTCCCCAGCCGGAGATGTGTCCCACTTCTTTGGTGTCTGCTAGTAAAGGGCACCGCTCCCGGGACCACCCTTCCCAGCACCTTCCAGGCCAAAGGTCTGCTGCCACACGACAACCACCACGAGAACCATGGTCTGTGGGTCCCCAGGTTGCCCGCTCGCTTTCTGTTCCTGATCTTGCTGCAGTTGGCTCCCTTTTGCAGCACAGCCCTCCTCAGTCTCAAGCAGAAAAGAAGAAGAAACATAAGTCCTGGGACAAGGAGCCTCTGGTGTTGCCAGGGGTCCCGTCCCCACCTTTGCAACCTGACTTTGATCCGCTGTTCATGGATGTCATTCCCTCCTTGTCGGTGACGGATGGTGACCCGGCGGCGTGACTGGCTTTAGCCTGTTCACCCCCCATTTGAATCGTCGTTCTGTGGTTATCCCACGGAATTGTAATGGATATTACCATCACCTTCTGGGGTTGAAATCCTTTATTTTGTTTTACTCTGCAGCTTGTGTGGTTCTACAGGAATCTCATTTTACTGATGATCACTCACGGATCCTCCGTGGGTTCCGTGCTTTCTGTTGAAATCGGGCCGGCCCCCTGCAGGCCTCTGGTGGCGTTTGTACATTGGCCTGTACGGACATTGCTAGCACGTGGATTCCTCTTCAAACTACATTGGAGGAAGCGGTTGCTGTTAGGGTCCTCCTGGACTCTGGGGTCACAGTTTGCAATCTTTATCTCTCTCCTGACAGGACTCTTACACCTGCTACCTTAACTGCCCTTATTCAGCAACTTCCTCCTCCCTAGGGGATTTTAATGCTCATCGTGCCTTGTGGGACAGTGCATTTCCATCTGGTCGGGGTCTTCTCATAGACCAGTTTCTTGCAGACCATGACTTGTGCCTTCTTAATGATGGATCCCCTACCCATTTCAGTGCTGGTCATAGTACCTTTTCTGCCATTGATCTTTCTCTTTCTTCTCCCTCCCTCCCTCCCCCCCTCCCTCCCTCCTCCCCCCCTCCCTCCCTCCCCCCTTCACTACACTGGTCACCACACGACGACCCTTGTGATAGTGACCACATCCTGTTGATTCTCTCACTCCATTCCCACTCCCTGTTGGACAGTTTACTTTGTTGGTCTTTCCAACTCACCAATTGGCCTCTATGTACTGCACAGGTAGTTTTTTCTCCCTCTTTGTCAGGTTGTATTGATGACGTCCTACGTGAAGTGTCTGATGTGATTGTTTGCACTGCTAGCCTTCCTATCCCATGCTCATCCGGACCATTTCACCGCTGGCAAGTCTCGTGGTGGAGTACGGTCATTGCCATCCGTGATCACCATTGAGCATTGTAACACCTTAAGAGGCACCCATCCACTCCCAATCTTATTACCTTTAAACGCCTTCACGCCAAAGCCCGTTACTTAATCAAACAGAGCAAACAGGTGTGTTGGAAACGCTTCCCAGCCTTTGCACGGACCCATTGATTTTCACGCAACATCTTGCGACTCATTTTGCAACAGCATCAGCATCAACCTCCTATCTGGCTGCTTTCCTTCACCAGAAACAGCAGGCTGAAGCTTCCGTCTTATATTTTACCCCTTGTCAGTCAGAATCTTACAACAACCCATTTACTGAATGAAACTCCTTTCCACACTTTCTTCTTCTCATGATATGGCCCCTGGCCCAGACTCCATTCATAACCAATTGCTTCAACATCTCAGTGGTCCATGACAACGACATCTTCTCTGGGTGCTTAACCATATTTGGCTCCAGGGTGACTTCCCTTCTCGATGGAGGGATAGCATCTTGGTTCCCGTCCTTAAGCCTGGAAAGAACCCACTGTTTGTTGAAAGCTATCGGCCAATTAGTCTGACAAACGTTGTTTGCAAGTTACTTGAAAGGATGGTAGCCCGTCGGCTCAATTGGTTCCTCGAATCTCGGGATCTATTGTCCCCTTACCAGTCTGAGAGGGACAGTCTCCGATCGATCATTTACTTCGATTGGAATCCGCTGTTCGGTAGCCTTTTTTCGAGCACCGCCATTTGGTTGCAGTATTTTTTGACTTTTGCAAGGCCTATGATACGGCTTGGCACCATCGTATCTTTCTTACACTTTCTGAGTGGAGTCTTTGGGGCCCACTCCAATTTTTATCTGTCAGTTCCTGTTCCATTGGTCGTTCATGCTTATGGGCTGGTACTGTTTTTAGTTCATGGACCCAGGAGAATGGCATCCCACAGGGTTCAGTATTGAGTATACTTCTTTTCCTAATTGCTGTAGATGGACTTAGGGCCTCTGTCAGTCCTTTGGTCACCCCTGCTCTGTATGTGGATGATTTCTGCATTTGGGTTACTTCCTCTTCAATGGCCTCTGCAGAGTGGCAGCTCCTGGGTGCTATACGGTGTGCCTCTTCATGGGCCCTCTCACACTGGTTTCACTTCTCTCCTTTTAAATCGCAGGTGGTCCACTTCTGTCACCGTACTACAGTCCACCCTGATCCGGAGCTGTACCTCGACGCACAACGATTACCTGTGGTCCCACAGTTTTGTTTCCTGGGTCTTCTTGTTGACAAGAAGTTCACTTGGCTGCCTCATATCAGACCTCTGAATAAAGGATGTTGCTGTAAACTCAGTGTCCTTCGCTTCCTTGCCCGCACCTGTTGGGGTGCGGATCGCTCCACTCTTCTCCACTGTTATCGAGCTTTAGTGCTGTCTCGCTTGGACTACGGTCATCAAGTTTATGGTTCGGCTGCTCCTTCCAGTCCACCATTGTGTTGTCCATTTGGCCACCAGTGCCTTCCCTACTAGCCCTGTTGGTAGTCTGCTGATTGAAGCTGGGATTGTCACCCCCCCCCCCCTTTTTCTGTTCGGTGGTCCCAGCTTCTGGTTCCCTACGCAGTTGTTGTCCATTCCTCTCCCACTCATCCTTTCTATTCTAACCTTATTCTCAGGCCAGAGACGTCACCCACCCGACTCCTGCCCTCAGGCAGGTTTACCAGTTGGGCTCCGCCTTGTGTCTCTTTGACGTGATTTTCAGGTTCCTTCTTTGTCCTGTCTCCCATGTTCCCTCCCCACCACACCAACGCCCCCCACCTCCCCGGTTAGTTCCTCGGCCTCGGATTGAGATGGATCTCCGCCGAGGTCCAAAAGATTCCGTTCCCCCGATGGTGTTCCATTCTTTTTTCCGCCAAATTTTATGGGAGTCTAGGGATGTTGTTTTTTACACTGATGGCTCTAAATCTTCTGATTGTGTGGGATATGCCTTCATGTCCTCTGTTGGCATGGAAAATAATCCCCTGCCAACTGCATCTGGGGTGTTTACTGTGGAATTGTCGGCAGTTTCCCAGGCCCTTGCCATTATTAAACAGTACCAACTCAACTGTGTTTTGTTAGGTACGGACTCAATAAGTGGCCTTCAGGCTATTGACTGGTGTTTTTCCCGCCATTCCTTGGTCTCTGCCATCCGTGACCATCTCGCTGATTTTCACCATGCTGCTTGTTGCGTTGACTCCCTTTTGGTCCCTGGCCGTGTGGGTGTGTCCCAAGTAATGAGCTTGCCAATCATTTGGCTGGGGGTGCAGTCCCGTGAGGTTCTTTTTTCCACCTCTCCCGAAAGGACTCAACCACCACGTGTTGTCTCCACATCAGCCGTATCGGGCTGACCGATTGGTTTCTTTTGTGTAATGAGCCACCCCCACTTTGTGGTTGTGGAGCCTTCCAGTTTTTAGCCCACATTTTGGTGGAATGCCTCTTCTTTCGGCTCTACGGTACACACTTCCCCGCACTTTACTTTTAATATTGGCGGACAATTCCCGGATGTTTGAACTGGTTCTCAGATTCCTCATTGAAAGTTAGTTTTATTTTCAGTTCTCAGGTTTTTAATCTCCCTCTGGAGTACAGCCAGGGTGGTGAGGGCTTGGGTGTCTCCAACTGTAAGCTGTTTGGAGATTCCTGACTCCCCTCCCTGGCCAAGATGCTCTTTTCTCTCTCTTTTACTCTGTTTTATCACCTTTTAGATTGGGTCAGTCTCCTTTTACAATGTGCACTTTTACATTGTAGTGGTTGAACAGTTTTGAATAGCATGTGATCTTGCCTGTTCTGCATCGGAGGTGGGATATTTCTTGCCTCTAGCATAGCTTTTGGGGTTGCCCACTTGCTGACTTCCCTCCTTTTGTTTTCACCATTGACAACACGACTGCAGTTTTACATTTTTTAGCCTTTTACCTTTTATCGTTATGACTCTTCTGAGATGTAAATCCATCCGAATGGACCACCTCTGACACAAGGGACTGATGACCCTGCTGTTTGGTCCCTTAAACTCCAACCAACCAACCAGCCAACCCTACCCACTATCATTGTGGGCTGGAGCCTATCAAGCTCATAGTCTCTCATCATGACCTTAAATTAGAAATAGTGTTCTCACCATACTTTCTGCCTCTTCAAAAATAGTAGTCTGTCATGTACCCAATTTATGAAATATCTTGGACCATCCTTGGGTACAGCCCCTTGCCACGTGGGTTATATCCCTGTAGAATATCCAGGCGCATTATGTGTCCTGTGCACCCTCTCGTGCATCCTACTCGAAATGTGCAGTGGGCTCATCCTACCCTGTCAGAGGCAGAGCCACTTGTGAAAGCAGTCATGTCATATACCAACTATGCAGTAACTTCTGTGTAGCCCTTGATGTGAGCACGACCACCAACCAGGCAAGCTTGCAAAGGAATTGCAGTGTAATTTGTAAGTGAGAGAAGAGACGATTTCCACACTTTTTGAATTGTATATACTGCTGGTTATTGTCATCAGTGATACTTGACAGTACACCCTACAACTTAAGAATGCAAGAGAAAAGTTGACCATCCAGTGGCAGAACATTCTTCTGAATACAGTATGCTCAGGTTCAATGGCTGTTTCAAAACCTGTGGCACCCCATCCCCCCTTTCCTCCCTCCTCCCCTGCCCCTTCCATCTTGCATCCCCCCCCCCCCCCCCCCTTCCACACCCATCGATGTCAGCTTCTCTGAACTTCATGCATTCTTAGGTCTTCACATAATTTTGTGGTCATTGTCATACTTTTTCCTCTTTTAGGAGTGTCCACTGGCCCTCGAAGCTGCAGAAGGACTGCTGAGCCTTGGAGTAAAAGGCATTGAAGTCAATTCGCTTGTTCTTGAAGCAGCATCGGGTGTAAGCAGCGACTGGTTAGTAGCTCTGCTTTCATTTCAGTACATATGACTGGCTAATTGCTGTGCAGACAAAGTGGTCCTAGTGTATGCTTAAGCACACACCAGTAAGTTTGACTGGCTTATCACTATGAATGTCATAATAAAACTTGCATTATTATAGTATCAAAAGTGTAGACCTAATAATTTTGCTCTCTTTTAAAGTCTGTAAGTGAATAGAGACATGCCTGACCCAGGATATCAGCTGAAGTCTCGTCTATAAGTGATTTTCACACAATGGCTTTTATGCATCTCACCAAACTCATTACAGAATTATTTGGAATTGAAGCACACTTTCTGTGTAGACCTACCTGATACAATGTTACACAAATTAAAAAACCCTGTGAAGTTATATAAGCTCTTGAAATGATGATAATAAGAATTGTGTGAGCTCATGTTCTTCGTCCTATTTTTGTAGTCACTGTATCTCAGTGCCCAAGTATCCACATTACCAGTTACCATGGATACAATGTTGGTACCAAAACTATCAAACAGGAGTTGCTGGTGAAACTACAACTATAGTGGAGTACTATATCAGTCAGTGTTGGTAGTACTATATTCTGGTGATTGTCGTGTGTGTGTAATGAAGCAAGCACTCTCACATATATGTATCAGTTGTCATTTCAGTCTTTTGAGAAGTGTTATGTGCCAATGTTAGCAGCGGTGAGGGCCAGTTTTTACAATTAAAATGTCAGAGATAGCTGTGAAAGTGCTGCTTTGAGAGAGAGTTCAAGTCAACAAGCGCATAAAGGTTCTATTCTCACCAATTTTTTCATTTAGATTTGAAAATTATACCTTCTGCAAAAAATTGTGTGTTTCTTTTCTGTATTCTTTGCCCAAACAAGTATTGAGACCTGTGTGTCATCTTCTACAGGTCTTGTTTTTGGTTTTGTAAAAATATTATACAAAGTTTATAGTTAGTTTTCTGTTTTAGACCTAAAAACAGTAACATGCCTTTTTTTTAAAAAGTGGAAGGTCCAGGATGAAATAAAAATGATATGCTGTTCACCACATGCAGTAAGCACTGAGATGCAGACAGGCACAATGAAAAGACTGCTAAACATTTAAGCTTTTAGACAAAAATGTTCTTTCTGGAAATACAAATGTACACACATTCACCGAATCCCAATGTCCACATATGTAGCCACTGTCTCTGGCTGCAGTCTTTCGATTGTACGAGGTGACTTCAATAAGTAAAGGAACACACTTTTTTTCCCTTGGGTAATTTCAGTTGAAAAATTGTGGGATTTACTGTGGAATATTGCCATTTCAGCCCCTATAATTTTTTGAAGTTCTGGTAGGTGGTGGTGCTATAGGTAGTCGTCAAAATGGCATTTGTAGAATGCCTATGTGGACCTGGTAGTGAACAAAACTACGGTGAGTCATCGGGCAAGGCACCTGTCACCATCGCAGCAAGGTTACATGAACCTGTCTGATCTCCCGTGTACTGGTCAGCTGCATACAGCTGTGACTTCTGCAGTTTGTTCATTGCCACAAAAATACAAATGGACTTCTCCTTCTCCCTGACAACACAAGGGCTCACAGCCCGCATCTCGCACCTTCTGACTGCCATCTATTTTTCCCAATGAAAGATGCGCTCCCATGTGAAGCAGCACACAGATTATGGGGAGGTTACTGATGCAGCAAGACCTCGGCTCCAAATCGGACAGTAGAGCGGTACTATGGGGGCCGTACGGGCTCTCCCACTAAGATGGCATAAGGCCATCACATTGAACGGAGATTATGTTAAAAGTTGTGTTTTGAAGTCAGAACAGTGGGGAATAATACAGTGTATTATAATCCTGAATAAAATCATTCCGCTTTCAGAAAAAAAGTGTTGGATTGGTTTATTGAATGCCCTGTGACTCAGTGTCTCCTCTATGTGATGGTATGTATTTTTATTTGTTTTAATTACTCATCTAAGATTACATTAATGTGAAGGTGGAGATGTACAGAATGGACTGCTTTTGTGCATTTTTATGGCTTGACAACGTGTTTGTGGCAAAGTAATGTGAATAATGTACTGAAAGAGTTATTATTTATGAATGGTTACATTTTTTGAGAGTAACAGCGTTCATGCCCTGTACTTAAATTTCCCCATTGTATTCTACATCTTCAGTGTGTTTCATTTGTTGGTTGTAATTATATATACTGTTTTTCAGCTCTTTCATTTCACTCTCACTGTGTCTCATGTTTTCACACAGAAAAACAAGATGTAGGAGAAAAAACAAAATGGAGACACTCGTCAAGATATGCCTTCCAGAAAGTACAATAGAATGATAAACGTAACAGGATGTGCACCACTGTTATGTGTGGAAAAAGTACCTATACAAAAATAGCATTCAAAGCAAGTTATTGTGATTATTTTGGGAATGACATCCTGATAACCTATATAAAAAAAGCAGACCATCCTGTACAATTCCACTTCATAATTAATGCAATCTGAGGTTAGAAATTAAAACAAAATAAAAAAATGCACATTATAGTTTTTGAATGTAACTTGGAAAACTAACCACAAACTTTGTACAATACCATGAGTAATCAGAAAGTTTCAGTTTTGTGGGCATTGCTGCGGAGACCTCGGATGGAGCATATGACGTGGCCGGCTATGGCAGTAGAACAGCATAGTCCACAAGAAAGCTTAAATGGCGGCAATCTCAAGATGGAATGACCAGTACAGCATGGAGTTGGAACAGAAAGTCAGATGACAAAATAATTACCTGAAAACAGCCAACAAGTATGTGCACAGCACTACGGTTGCTACTGATGACTAAAGTGGACCAATGGTGAAGGACCTAATCCCACATAGACATAAATACTGGACCCGTTCCACACTGGATTCAGCCTCAGGGAGCACAAGGTGAAGATTGAAAGTTATGCAGTTAAAATATTGTTCAAGTACGTGGTGGGTTACTGGTGAAAACCTGATTTCCACAGATGACACTGCCTCACTGGGGAAGCCTGAAGACCTGCATTTTGCCACATTATCACTGTTGATGTTGCAGTAAGGGATATGCTATGAGAAAGTTATACCTCAGAATGGTGTACTCTTTTTCGAGGTTGTGATACAGTGTGTGTGTAGCAGTAGGATAATTTACGAAGATGTAAGCATTATTTGCTTGTATGTATTTGTCCGTGCTCAGCAAGCATTGGTGCAGCATATAATACTTGATACCTGTTCTCAGCATGTATTACACATGATACAGCTGCCGGAAAAAGATCCTCAAACTGATAATAAATGGTAGTGGAGACTGGCCACTATGTTAACAGCAGTGCAGCAAGACATTCTCAAAAACAAGATACTGTACTTGAAAATTATAAAAAGGGGGAAAAATGCACAACAGTGTAGCTGTTGTATCGTTGTGATACAGTAGTCAGGAAAATCACACAGAGCTGTTTGCAATACAAACAGCTATTTATGAAGCTCAAGAAACTGAAAATGATGGCCGAATCAGCATTTTTCCACTTGAGAATAGCTGTCTTTTGAAGATGTGGTCTGCAAAGGATTGGCAATTGATTGTTTTACCTGCCCTCCCGGTGTTGGGAAAGGATTTCACTGATGGTGTGCTCAGAGCATGTGTCATTCTCAGAGTTCACATGAAGTAGTAAGACTGTGGAAGAAATTGGAGCAAAGTACAGATAGCAGCAGTACTGGCTGTAGTTGTGGGGCATTATGGGATACAGAGAGCTGTTGAATGACACGCAGTGTGAATCTCACACTTAATCTTTCCCAACATGTGAGGAAAATATTCCAAGTTTGGTGTGGAAAAATTGTACTTCTAAAAGTTGTAATTATAGCACATATGTTGGAGTAAGCTGAACAGATCATCTGAAATTGTGCCAGTCTTCATCCCTACCCCTCATAGAGGTCTTCATATGCTCTTTTCACCTACCTGCTATCCCTCCTCTACATTGAACTGTGGAGTCCCCCTTGCTTTATGAATGTTGCCGCATTTCCTTTCAATTTCACTAAAGGTTGTTTTGGTTTTTCTGTGTGCCAAATCAGTCCTTCTGAAGACTTAATTGTTTTTTATGCGCTTTCTCTTTACTTCCTTTCTAAGTGACTTACATTGCTGTATTCATATTCTCCCTTGGATATTTCTGTACGTTCTTCTTTTGTCAATCAGTTGAAGTACAAGGCTACAGTAATTGATTCATTCATTTTCAAATCTCGATATTTTGGGATGTATTGTGTGTGCCAATATGACCGATGATGAATAATCCATGAACTCATCAAGTCTGCATTTTGCTCTCTACAAATGTTCTGTGACTGCCACTCTGGTCACAAGACACATGTCCAAGAGGTAGTCAAGGTTTTTTCCATACCTTATGTAGCAACAACGTGCCAGGGATGACCACAGCAGCATTGATGCATTCTTTAAGTTGTTCCAGTGTTCTTGGCAATGGTTATACACTATGTGATCAAAAGTATCCGATCACCCCCAAAAACATAAGTTTTTCATGTTAGGTGCATTGTGCTGCCACCTACCATCAGGTACTCCATATCAACAACCTCAGTAGTCATTAGACATCGTGAGAGAGCAGAATGGGGTGCTCTGCAGAACTCACGGACTTTGAACGCGGTCAGGTGATTGGGTGTCACTTGTGTCATATGTCTGTATGTGAGATTTCCACACTCCTAAACATCCATTGGTACACTGTTTCGGAGGTGATAGTGAAGTGGAAACATGAAGGGACATGTACGGCACAAAAGTGTATTGACCAACCTTGTCTGTTGAGTGACAGAGACCACCGACGGTTGAAGACAGTCGTAATGTGTAATAGGCAGACATCTATCCAGACCATCACACAGGAATTCCTAACTGCACCAAGATCTACTGCAAGTGCTATGACAGGTGGGTGGGAAGCGAGAAAACTTGGCTTTCATGGTTGAGTGGCTACTCATAAGCCACAAATCATGCTGGTAAATGCCAAACGATGCCTTGCTTGGTGTAAGGAGTGTAAACATTGGACAATTGAATAGTGGAAAAACGTGTGGAGTGACAAATCACGGCATACAATGTGGTGATCCGATGGCAGGATGTGGGTATGGTGAATGGCCGGTGAAAGTCATCTGCTAGTGTGTGTAGCGCCAACAGTAAAATTTGGAGGTGGTGGTATTATGGTGTGGTCATGTTTTTCATGGAGGGGGCTTGCACCCCTTGTTGTTTTGCATGGCACTATCACAGCACTGGCACACATTCATGTTTTAAGCACCTTCTTGCTTCCCACTGGCGATTGCATCCTTTAACACAATCGAGCATCTGCATGGCTTGTGGCTGAGTGGTCACATGACAATAACATCCCTGTAATGGGCTGGGCTGCACAGAGTCCTAACATGAATCCTATAGGACACGTTTGGGTTGTTTTGGAATACAGACTTCGTGCCAGGCCTCACTGACCGACATTGATAAGTCTCCTCAGTGCAGTGAAAAATGGGCTGCCACCCCCCAAGAATACTTCCAGCACTTAAGTAAATGTATGCCTGTGAGAGTGGAAGTTGTCATCAAGGTTAAGGATTGGCCAACACCATATTGAATTCCAGCATTACCGACAGAGGGCACCACGAATATGTAAGTCATTTTCAGCCAGGTGTCCGGATACTTTTGAACACATAGTGTATGTTAACATGGTCCTTAAAATACCCCCAAGGAGAAAGTCAGAAGGCATTAGGTCAGGTGACATGGGGGGCCAAGGGTACTGAGCCACTTCATCTTCACCACTATGATGTGAAAATTCATCATTTAGGTAGTGATGAACATCAGTGCTCCAATGAGAGGGTGCCCTGTCTTATTGGAAGATGATGATTTCAGAAACAGCAGTCAGTTTTGGAAACAGCAACTGCAAGAAATCAAGATAAGAGATAGCTGTCTCAGCCATCTCACAGAAGAAGAATAGCCCATACAGCTTTGCCTGTGGTGTTGTAACAAAACATTAACCTTTGGTGAATCTTGTTCGTGCGCCACAATTTCAGGAGAGTGTTCAGTGCCGCCTCTCCCCGCCCCCATCCCACTCTTGCATTGTGCCAATTAACTGTACCATATAAACTGAAATTTGCTTCATCACTGAACATCACTTTGGAGGCAAAATGTTTCTCCTGAAATGCTTCCCGCATTGCAATGCAAAATTGAAGTTGCTGGCCATAATCTTCTGTTTTTAACTATTGCACTAGCTGCATATCGTACCGTTTGAAATGTAACTACTGTTGCAAAATCCTCCCCAGAGTTTGCTACAGTATTCCAACTGTGTGACTTGTGTGAACCTTTTTTTTATTTTTATTTTTTTTAACTGTATGCAAAACTTTCCCTCATCCTCTCCATGGTTGTTTCTTGACAATTTGGTCTACTGGTACTTGTCTGTTTACAGGGACAATTAGTCTCCTTAAATTCTCAGTACCAACACATAATGCTCTCCTTATGTGGTGGTTCTTTTCCATAATACTTTCTGAGTGTACACTGCACTGTTGTAACAGGTAAACATCTCGCATCTTCCAACACGCAGAAACTCTTTTCTTGCTTTGGCACAATTTTGTAAGTCACTGCCTTCATAATGCCATCCAGCAGGCACAATGTAAGTTCAATGAGTGTACAGTTCTATTCAAGCATGAGTCACATTTGTACATGTAGTACTTTGTAAATGTAGAACTTTGAAAATGAATGGATCATGTATTTCCCCTGTTACCCAAGGTTTCTTCACTGTTATCTGCCTTTCATGTAAGTTTGTCTGCCCAAGTTTTGTAATTGGCCTTTTCAGAGATGCCCTTTCCTCTTCAACTGCACTGCCTACTGTGGTATTCATTATCACATTATCTACATCACTAGGGAGCTTAAAATGCATTCCTCAGCACTCCAGTACCATATTTCTATTTAGATTGGTTGTTTTGAATGATTCTCTTAAGTCTGTCTACTGTCCATCATAACTAAATTTTATCTGTGTCACTTTCTGTTCCTCCATATGCTGTGCAGTCCAATATATGATTTCAGAACCTCCATCTGATTGTGATGTAATCCAGCTGGAGTCTTCCTGCATCTGCAGTTAGTACCGGTGGCAATGATGTCCTCAAGATACTACTAACAATGATGCAAATCACATACCACCTACCCCAAAAACACTAGAAGTCTGTAGATGAGTGTATGAGGGAAGGTAGCTGATGATATTAACACTTCCAAACAAGTTAGTTATGTCCATGTAAGTCTGTGATCTATTTATGAGGAAGAGTTGGAAATATGTGACTGTTGGGGCAGAATATAATTCCAGGTGTTGCAGTGGTTATGTATCTTTTATAACCTGTGTTGAGCGTTCCTTTCTTATCATAGGTTTGATGTAGAATGTTGTGGGCAGTGAGAGAAATGTAATCTACACTACTGAAATGCTGTCATGGAACTTTGTAGCAGTTGCAACATTAAGCAACATAAATTCAGTTTTCAGTATTCCATGTAATTATTGACCAAATTTGAGAATTTAAAATGGTATCATCTTAAGTTAAAAGTGTAACACAATAATGTAAGCACAAGTCTACCATAAATGATTCATTTGCTTCCAAAGATCTCTTGTACAAAGTATTACATGCACAAGTATGAAAGATATATTAATAGAACCACAAGCTCTCTGAGTTTGCATTGTGCCTGTCAGTTGGCATTATGAGTGCAGGGTCTTGACAAAATGGCAACAAAACAAGGAAAAAGTTTTTATTCTGTTGGTATGTGTGAGATGTTTATCTGCAAAAACACTGCAGTGTGCATTCAAAAGCAATTATGCCGTGTAAACAGAGCATTGTGCATTGGCATCAGGAGTTTAGGGACACTGACTGTCTGTGAACAGGAGTACCAGTCGACTCAGTGTGCCAGATATACTTGTGGAGGGATGAGGGAAAGTTTCATATCAAGTAAAAAAAAAAAAAAATTGACAATCCATGCAAGTCACAAATTTTGAACACAACAACACACTGGAGGATTTTGTGACAGTGGTTACATTTCAAACTGCACCATCTGCAGTTTGTGCAACAATTATAACCAGACAGTTATGAACTATACCTTTTTGCATCACAAAGCAGCAAGCACTTCAGCAATGAAGAAACTTTCCATTTATCAGGAAAGACTGATCGCAACAGTGTAAGGTAGTGTAGGGCAGTGAAAATCCTCATGAAATTGTGGTCCACAAATGAGATTCACTGAAGGTTAAAATTTTCTGTGCGGTGCCTCAGACGAAGCTGTATGGGCCTTCTTCTGTGGGAAGATTACGATGGTACCTCTTACCTTGGTGTGTTGCAGCTGTGGTTGTTTCCACAGCTGACTGCTGATTATGAGAATCCCATCTTCCAGCAAGATGAGACATCTCGTCATTGAAGCATCGATGATCGTAATGCCAAACTTCTGCACTACTGAATTGGATTTAGCGATGAGGATGACATGGTTCTATTCCCTCAGCCCACAGGTCGCGTGACCTAATTCCTTGCGACATGTTCTTGTGGAGTTACAATAAGGACTGTGTTTATGTACCCCCACTGCTAAGAACACTGTAACAGCTGGGGGAACATATCAGTGCTGCTGTGAAGACCATGGACAGGATGCTTCTACATACAGTGTGGAACAAACTTTATTGCGATTTTTGTGTGTGTTGCGAGACCAGAGGTGCCCTCACAGAATATTTTTAGAGTGCAAAATCCAGACTTGGTGAGTTTACAGTTTCATTCATGCTTCAGTTATATTTGTACATTTAAGACTTTAGAAAGTACAGACCTCTGAAAAGAAGTGAATCATTTCTAGTAGCCTTGTATTACAATTAGAAGCTGTGCGTTTGTCTTGAGGCAACAAAACCAGTGTTGTGGAAATATGTGAACTTCATTCATCCAGACATTAACTCTGTTGTGAAGTATCACTTGTTTGAAGCTGTTTCATACATGGGAGTTAGATGCCTTAAAGAATTGGGGGTTCACTGGTGTGTAACTGAAGGCCAATATTTCCCACACAATGTAGCATCAGCCAGACCGGATGTGTGTGAGTATACAAGATAGGGCATACAGTAATAAATTGTGAGACAACATTGGTGTTGAGGCTAATTGGTTACTACAATTGCACATTTGAAAACCTGATAGAAAAGAGAAGCAGTGCTGGCCACTTTGTTGTGTGGCAGAAAGACCATTGTGTACTACAGTCAACACCCCCTCCCCACACCAGTCCCCTCCCCGCTTTGCATCCTCTGCCCTTGCATCTGCATATGACACACAGTAGAAAGATTATTGTCGATAAACCACAGTGTAAAATCTGATTACTCTGATTTACCATCATGGTGTGTGTGTTCTGCTGCCACTTGGTGTGTGTTGGTGTGTGTGTGTGTGTGTGTGTGTGTGTGTGTGTGTGTGTGTGGCAGGAGGACATGCACATAAAAAAGTTATCATTATGCAAGCTTTCAGAGCCAGTGGCTCCTTCCTCCGGCAGAAGGGTTGAAGGGAAGAAAAAGGGGTGACGGAGAAAAGGACTGGAGAGGCCTAGGAAGAGAGGTAGATTCCGGAAAAGTCACACAGAACCACGGGTCTGGGGAAACTTACCAGATGGAATGAGAAGAAAAGATTCTAAGAAAGGTGTTATGCACTACAAAGAAAGGTTCTTTCCTTCTCATCCCATTCACCAAGTTCAGTAAATCTACCTCTTTTTCTAGACCTCTCCTGTCCTTTTTATTCATCCCTTTTCGTTTCTCTTCAACCCTTCTGCTAGAAGGAAGAGCCACAGGCACCGAAAACTTACAACCTTCTTTTATGCGTGTGTTCTGCCGCCACTTGATGAGTATATTTTTTTATACATCCATTAAATTAGATCATCAAAATTGATTGTTTTCATTAAATATGACTTGATTCTTTTTAGAATATGCACTCTCAACATTTTGATTGTAAGCATATCCACAATACCCAACAACTATTTCTTAGCATCTGGTAGTAGAGAAGGTTGAGCATCTCCATGGCATTTCTGGCCATAACAAAACATGCAGCTTTTCATGATACCCAAAGCCTATTTCTTAGTGTCTGCTATTAGAGAAGGTTGAGAATCTCAGTAGCATTTCTGCCCGAGACAAAACATGCAGCCTTAACCCCTTCAAGTAAGGCTCCCACACTGGAAAACAATATATGATGATTGGTCAAACAAGAATTTTGTAAGGTACTTCCATCGCAGATGAGTTATATTTCCTTAGATCCTAATCTGACATCTGCCATTCCTGCAGCAAGTTTTATGTGAGTTTGTTGCTAATGTTTCAAACAATTGATCACCAGTGGTGTGATTACTCAGTAATAGAGCTTCTCAGATATTTATAAGCTGCAAATCTCTGTGACCCATGTGCTAGGGATAGTGTCTTCAATTAGCAATCAAAATGTCCCAGTTTTGAACCCAGTCACTGCTTAAATGTTGAATAAATATAATCAGCATTGGCAGTTGAAGACTTCCAGTATAAAGAGTCACTCTTGTCAAAGATGGAGTGGAGAGAGCCTCAGGACAACTTCTTGGCACTGGGAGGGAAACACTCTAAAAGGTGCAAGTATCAGCAATGATCAATGGCATGAGGTTGCAAAAGGCAGTGGAAACCACAATGTTAAAGAAACAGACGTATGGCCTGCAACTGGGGAGAAAAAAAGGTATCACGATGAGCTCTTTATTGGAACAAGATTCCAGATTAGTTCCCCATTCGGATCTTACAAGGGTTCAGTTAGTGTTTTTAAATTACCTCATCATTGGTCTTCAGCTCCAAACAGTCTGTGAACCCCCACCTTGTCATCAAACTCTTCTTATGTCTGTCAAAAAATTCTACTTATAACCAGTATCAGAACTCAACAATACTGATGTGTATGAAGGCTATTATTATTATTATTATGCCTTTTGTTACATGTGTTATGTGAACTAAATCAGTTAGGTGTGTGTCCTGTGAGCCATCTCCAAGCTTTCAAAGCAAAAAACTAGAATATATACATCAACATTTACATTATTAATCTTGTAGTCATTGGTATTCCATGATGTCATGTTTCGTGCAGAAGATTCTTTGCCACCACTACTCATTCTGCATACCATGATACCGGTCACTGCTTTAATGTTCCTGGGGTAGCACAAAGTGCATGCGGAATACCTCAGAAAAATAACAAAAAAACGTGATACAAGACTTTCAGCTTACCAAATCTTCATACAAAATAATTAAACTTTTAATCTCTGAACAGTTTTTCAAAGTGAACAAATGAATAAATCTTCTGCAAATAACACTTGTTTATTTAAATTTTATATTAAAATTTATAGAGTGTATAAATGTGACAGTAACCTGATAGCAATCGACTATATTCACAAAAGTCATCCTAGTAAGTACTTCACTTTAATCTCGGTATCCACACCACTGCGTTTAAAAAAAGAAAAGAAAGGGGAAAAAAGGCCAAGTAAGACTGGACCCACAGAGCTACAGCATTTTGGACCTTGTCACATACAACTGCAACATTGTTTGCTGTTCAACGTAGTTTGCTACTGTTGGTACTGTGTTCTGTCTAACGGCAGTTCATTGGACTGAAATACCTCCCAGACAGCTACCAGTCTTCAATGTTCTTAGCAATACGCAGGGCCGCTCATCAGTGGTGCTTCGGTTGTCTGTAGCTCGGTAGCTGTAGCCAAAATTCTTGGTTGTCGCTTGATAACTTGGTTGAAGTTGTCAATATAGTCATTTTGAATGTGTATTACTCATTGTGGTTAAACTCTGTCTTCACTTTTCATAAATGGACCCTGATAATGTGATGTATTCTCTTAATTCCATGGTCGTTTAATTGCTTAGCAACTGAAGCCCAGTCTTGTTGCTGTAAACAGATTTATTTGTGAACTGAAATTCCAATCTATGAAAAAGTCAGCTTAAAGGCATATATTATTAAAATATCATGTATTTCACTTTTTTGCCTTTGGCTGTACTGTTTATTGGTGTTTCGGCTTTATATAATCACTTGTTTTGGACACTGAATAGTAACATCAGTACTGCCAGTTACTTCTTTAAAACCATTACTTCTGAAAGAAGAATGTATGCCTCAACTACTTCATACTTCTGTCTTGTCTGGTTAACAGTGGCTTGTTGTAAGCAAACTGTTCCTTTTGTATCAAAATCTTTGTTGTTGACATTGAATATTGTTATTCAGTCTTGGGTTTGATGTACCAATATTGCTTAGTAGTCTTCCAGTTTCTTTAACACCACAGTCGCCACATGTGTGTGTTCAGTTAGTTTTTTAATTACTGCATCATTGGTCTTCAGCTCTGAACGGTCTGTGAACTCCTGATTCATTGTTAAACTTCTCTCATTTCTGTCGAAGAATTCTGTTTACATCAAAAATCAGAACTGAACGATTCTAATTTGTAAAAGGCTTTTATATGCTCTCAATACAAGTGTGATCAGAACTTAACCCATTTGGTACGCCTCCTGTGAACATACTTCAAACTTTCGCATCACTCCACACGTCATGATGCCTGTCAGCACTTTAATGTTCCTTGTAAGGCACAGTTCATGCAGAATACCTCAGACAAAAATAGAAAACACAAAATAATACAAGCTCTTTACCAAATCTACCCACAAAATAATTAAACTTTTAACCTTTGTACAATTCTTCTAGATGAACAAATGAACAGATCTTCTGCTGATAACACTTGTTCATTTATACACAAAAGTGGCACAAGATTTCCCCCTCAGTCAATGAAATTATTTTCAGAAACTATGGCCACAAAACACATGGGAAATCTAGTACCCTGACAATCTCCAGCAAGGGGTTACCAAGACAAGGGAACCATGAGGCAAAGATTGAGTAATCAAAAATAGGGTGGTGTTCCAAAAGTCAAGAGTGTGAAATTTCAGAACATGGAAGGTGAACCAGGAACAAAAATAAATAAATAGGTAAATACAAAGGTGCAATTTATGAAGGGCAGTCAAATTAAAACGAAACACCTGTCACACTAGGACCACAGAATGGTTGCATTTAGAAGAAATCACGGCATGCATTAAGGCATGTATCCTTTGTGAGATGAGATGAGATGATCAATTTCTGCTTCGTGAAACACATTCAGCCGCTAGTGGATCCACATCTGCACTCACTCTTAAATTCCTTCAACTGACTGAAACCGATATTCACGCATGTCTATCTTCAGGTCGTCAAAGATTTGGAAACCACCCGGTGAAAGGTCCAGTCTATATGGAGGATGTTGCGGTGTTTCCCAACAAAATTGCTGAAGTGTAGCCATTGTCTGATCGCCAGTGTGAGGGAGCGGGCATTGTCGTGCGACAGGACGATTCCTCCGACTGCATTCCAACAGCCGAAGGGCAAACTGCAAAGCCAACAGTGCAAACATACGTCGTCTCCTCCATCAAAGAAATCCAAAGCTGTTCACACAAGTTCTCGTAAGCTCATGATGACATTCTTGTTAAACTCCACAAACCCTCTGCTCATAGAGTTCCTAGAGTGTGGAACTGTAATCACTGTGCAGCCCTATGAATACACTTTGCAGAAACTGTGATGTGCCATAAGATCAAAATGCCCAGGAATGCTGTTGGACGGAATCATCCTGTTGCATGACAGTGCACAGTTCCAAACTGACAATCAGACGAAGGCTATGCTTGAGCAGTTTCGTTGGGAAACACTGCAACATCCTCTGTACAACCCATATCTTCCACAGTGTGATTTTCACTTGTTTGATGACCGGAGGAAGATGATGTGTGGATGTCAGTTTGTCAGATGAGGAAGTGCAAGAGTAGTTGTGGTCGTGGATATGTCAGTGACTGACTGCATGCTATGAAATAGGAATTGATTGTCATCTCCCAATGGGGAAAAAAATCTTAACATGTGTGGTGATTACTTTCTAATGGAATTATTCCATGGTACCATTGTGGCAGATATTCAGTTTTCATGTAACTGTTCCTTATAAATATAGCGGGGTCAGCAGAATAAAACTGAAAGAAGGCAAACACTTCCTGGTCCAACAAATATAGGGCAATATCAAAGGCAACTGAAAATGGATGGTGCAACAAGAGTAGGATACGGTATGAATAGGAAACTAGAGAAGAGCTAAAGTTGGGGTAAACAATTCTGTGAAACGTTTGTTTTCATATGAAGATTGAGAAGATGATGAAGAGGTAAAGAAAGTATATGAACGTACTGAAAGTGTAATTCAGTATGTGAAGAGAGATAATGATCTAATAGTGATGGGAGATTGGTATGTGGTAGGAGGGCAAGGAATAGAAGACAGAGATATGTAAGAATGCGAGATAGATAGTAGGAATAAGAGAGGGGAAAGGTTAATAGAGTTCTACAGTAAATTCGAGCTAATAATACAGAATATGCTGTTCAAAGGTCACAGGAGATGGTACTCTTGGAAAATGCCTCAAGACATGGGAATATTGTAGCTTGTTACAGTATGGTCAGAAAAAAGTTGGGGAATCAGTTATTGGATTGTAGGACATACTCAGTTTAGATCACTATTATCAATGATGAAAGAGTGGATTGAAGTTTAAGAGAATTATGTGGAGAAATCAGTGTGAGAAGAAGTGGGATAATGACACACTGAGGAATGAAGAAATGCATATGAAGTTCTATAAAGCCGTAGGTACTGCAAAAATGAGTACTGTAATAGGCAGCTGGAGAGGAATGGACCTCTAAAAAGTGCAATAACAGAAGATGGACAGGCAAATATAGGTACAGAGAAGGCACCTGTGGGGAAACCTAGGGTAACAGAAGTAGTAACTGAGAGAGAGAGAGAGAGAGAGAGAGAGAGAGAGAGAGAGAGAGAGAGAGAGAGAGAGAGGAAGAAAAACAGGAATACAGCAATATAAATCACTTGTAAGTGAAGTAAATAGGAAGTTCAGGGAATCCAAAGTGAAGTGGCTGCAGAAGAAATGTAAATAAATTGAAAATGAAGTGGTTGTTGGGTGGACTGATTCGTCTTAAAAAACACTAGGGTTGAATAAAAAAACAAGGAGTCAACATTCATAGTGCAGTGGGATTCTCACTGTCAAACACAGAGTGGAGAGCAGATTGATGGACAGAATACAATGAAGGCCTCTACACAGAAAAAGTACTTGTCTGATGATGAGATTGAGGAAGAAATGGGGCTCGATATGGAGGGCATGATGGCCCAGTCAGAGCTTATAGGAGCTTTGAGACACTTGAAATCAAATAAAGCAGAAGGGATAGAAAACACTTCTTTGGAATTTCTAAACTCAATGGACAAAATGACAAACAAGTGACTATTCAAGTTGGTGCGCACAATCTGTGTGTCTGGAGGTATATCAACAGACTTTATAAAAAATATTTTCTACACAATACTGAAGATAGCAAGGGCAGATAATTGTGAGAACTATTACACAATCAGCTTAACAGCTCATGCATCCAAGCTACTGAAAAGAATACTGTAAAGAAGAATGGATGGAAAATTTAGGATCTGTTAGAGGACAAGCAGTTTGGATTTCAGAAAAGTAAAGGTGTCAGAGGGGTAGTTTTGATTTTAAACTTTTAATGAAAGCAAGACTTGCAAAAAATCAAAACACTTTCATACGATATGTCTACCTAAACAATGTAAAATGGTGTAAGACATTCAAATTTCTCAGATAAATGAGTAAGTCATGGAGAAAGACACATAATATACAACATGTACAAGACCGAAGAGGGAAAGATTAAAGTAAAAGACCAAGAACAAAGTACTCAAATTAAAGAGATGCAAGACAGGGTTACAGTCCTTCAAAAGAATAGTTTGAATGGAAATAAAATTCAGGGTGAAAAGTTACCAATGATAAGATTCCCTTGCGACATTGCTATCTTCAGTGAAAATGAAGAATGAATTACAGGACCTTTTGAATAAAATGTACAATTTAATCAGTACAGAATACAGACTGAGAGTAAACTGAAGTTTACTTACAAAAGTAATGAAGAGTATCAGAAATTAGATAGCAATAAGCTTTACATCGAAATTGACAGACACGAATTAGATGAAGTGAAGGTATTATTCTGCCTTGGCAGCAAACTAGCAGGTGACAGATGGAAAAAGGACCACATAAAGAGCAGACTAGCACAGACAAAGAGGGCATTCTGGCCAAAAGAAGTCTTCTATTATCAAACATTGGCCCTAATTTGAGAAAGTTATTTGTGAGTATATACATTTGGAGCTCAGCATTGTGTACCAATGAACCGTGGATTGTGGGAAAGCTGGAGGAATCGAAGTGTTTGAGATGTGATGCTGTGCAAGGATGCTGAAAATTAGGTGGACGGATAAGATAACGGTTGAGGAGGTTCTGCACAGAATCAACGAAAAACTGAATGTATGGAAAACACTGGTAAGAAGAAGGGACAAGGTGATAACACATCCATTAAGATATTGAGGAATAATTTCGATGGTACTAGAGGGAGCTGCAAAGAGTAAAAACTGTAAGAGGAGACAGAGATTGGAATACATCCAACAAACAACTGAGACTGTTGGGTGCTGCTGAGAGGTGAATTGGTTGGTACAAGTGAAGAATGGTGGGAGAGCGCATCTGTCCAGTCAGAAGACTTCACGCATTGGCGCTCCATTAGATGTGTCGGCAGGGTATGTATTACGGTGTCTTATCCACAGTACTTACCTACCTTTGGCTGTCTGCGGTCAGTTAGGTGGTTAAAGTTGTGTTGTAGGCAAAGTTAGTTTTCGTTGTGTTTGTGTGCCTTATTCTACAGTACTGTCAATTCTGGATACGTATTGTGGTGTTTTACCTTCTTTCACACCCAGATTCACTTAGTGTATACTGTTGTTGTGCTGTGTGCACATACAAATGATGTAGTATGTTTACATTTTCTCTCTTACACCACTTGTTAGCAACGAAAGGCTTCTACTCGACAGGTGAAATGGCAGATACGATATTCTGTTACAGTTTAGCAAATGGGACATAGCCTGCAAACCTGTGCCCTCTGTGCTGAAAAATATAAGCTGTTCGGCAGACTTTTCCAATATCTGAGAGCCACAGGTACCCTTGCACCTTGGAACACTGACAGTGGAAGACCCTGCACAGTCGACACGCCTGACATGGAGGAGTGTGTGCTACATTCGGTGGAAAGAAACTCCTAGGATTAGACTCGTGAGCTGATGATGAAAATCAACAAAAAAAATTGTGAAAATCATTGTTTCACAATTACAGAACTTTCATAACAATTTAGCAAAATTTAACAGAGTTTGGTGCGTGAAATTGTAGTGGAGAAGCTTGCTTACCACAACTTTTGTGCTTCCTAACGGAAGACCACTAAAGTTAGAAACTGGCTGCATCACTGACCTTCCTAAAAGATTACAAGAAAAATGGTAACAGTGTTATTGATCGTGTCGTGACTGGGGATGAGAGTTACGTGAAGCATGTAAGTTGTGAAACAAAATGACAGTGAGTGGAGTGAGGACACAAATTATCCCAAGAAACTGAGGAAGTGTTCACAAATGCTGTCTGTGAGAAAGGCCGTGGCCACTGTGTTTTGGGACTCTGAGGGAGTGATTGTCACTGATTTCCTTGAAATTGGCACAATAATTAACTCAGAGATGTATTGCCAAACACTGACAATTTTAAGGTGGGAGATATAAAACAAATGCTGTGAAAAACCTAATGCAGAAGTTTTGTTTTTTCTAGAAAACAAACATTCACACATGGCTTGTTGTACCTGGGAGCTCCTCCAGGGTTTTTAAATGGGGGATGTTGGATCATCCACCGTACAGTACGGATTTGGCACAGAGCAACTACCACCTCTTCCCAGCAATGAAGATAATGGTTCACTATGCAGTGCTTTGATACTGACACAAAACTGCATGCCAGTATGAACCACTGGTTGCAATTGCAGGCAGCTGATTTCTACACAGCTGATACTGAAAAACTTGTACCACAATCTGATAAGTACCTCAGTTTAAATCTGCGCTATTCAGAAAAGCTAGTGTTGGTGGGAAGGATCGAAATGGCACAGGCTGTGAAGCAGTCATTGAAGTGAAGGATGTTATGTTTGGCAGTGTGTTCAGCAACAGGGTAGTTCAATAGTTTCTTGGCCCCAGTTTGTCAGTGGCCATTCATTTGGACAGACAGCTTGTTGGTTGTCAAACCTACATAGAATGCTGCACAGTGGTTGAAGCTTAGCTTGTAGGCCACTTGACTGGTTTCCTTTGATGGGATAAGTGATGCTAGTGATTGGACTGGAGTAGGTGGTAGTGGTAGGATATATGGGACAGGTCTTGCATGTAGGTCTACTACAGGGGTATGAGCCATGAGGTAAGGGATTGGGAGCAAGGGTTGTGTAAGAATGGATGATTATATTGTGTAGTTTCAGTGAATGGTGGAATACCACTGTGGGAGGGGTGGGAAGGATAGTAGGCAGGACATTTATGATTTCAGGGCACGACAAGAGGTAATCGAAATGCTGGCGGAGAATGTAACTCAGTTGCTCCAGTCCTGGGTGGTACTGAGTTAGGAGGGGACTGCTTCTCTGTGGCTGGATAGTGGGACTTTGGGAGGTGGTGGGAGACAGGACAGATAAGGCATGGGAGATTTGTTTTTGTATGAGGTTGGGAGGACAATTATGGTCAATGAAGGCTTCAGTGGCCTTGGTATATTTCGAGAGCTACTGTTTGTCACAGCAGATGTGACGACCATGTGTGGCTAGGCTGTAAGGAAGGGACTTCTTGGTATGGAACGGGTGGCAGCTGTCGATGTGGAGGTTTTGCTGGTGGTTAGTAAGTTTTATAGATGGAGGTACTGATTAGCCATCTTTGAGGTGGAGTTCAACATAAATGAAGGTGGGTTGTTGGGTTGACTGGGACCAGGTGAAGCAAATGGGGGAGAAGTTGTTGAGGTACTGGAGGAATGTGGATAGGGGGGTCTTCACCTTTGATCCCCATAGCAAAGATGTCATCAGGTGAGGGGGTTTAGGACTCTGGGTTTGTAGGAAGGATTCCTCTAGATGGCCCATGAATAGATTGGCGTAGGATGGTGCCATGCGAATTCCATATTACTAATTTTTGTTTTGAAATGGCTATTACTTTCTGGAGAGCTCTCGTAAAAAGCTGTGCAGTGGTTGCAGCACAGTTTGTATATAAGATGGATGCTTTCACTGGTTGCCTGGGCTTTGATGGGTAAGATAAGCTTGTGACAGTACTGGAATAGGAGGACATGCTGGGTGGGTGGATTCAGCAGGTCTTGCATCTGGGTATTCCACAGGGGTACGACCCCTTTCGCAAGGATCTGGGATTGAGAGTGGCATAGGGATGGATGTTGTGGAAGGGGGGTGGGTGACGGACCACAACTTTAAGAGGGGTGGGAATGATCTTTGGTTCAGTTGTTACTGCCAGGGGTGGTATTGTTTGATGAGGGAGGGAGGGGGGGGGGGGATACTCCTTTGTAGCTTGTCCTTGGAGGTGGTAGGATGGTTAGGGGTGTGTGGGGATGTGACACATGAAATCTGTTGGCAGACTGGGGACAGGGGATAGTGTCTGCCTGTGAAGACCTTGGTGAGACCTTCAGCATACTGGGAAAGGTAGTTCTTGTTAGAGCAGCTATGCTGTCCATGGGTGGCAAGATTGTATGGGGGGGACTTTTTGCCGTAGAAGGTATGTCAGCTGTCAAAATCAGTTACTGTTGGTAGTTTTAATGTGGGCAGTGGTGTGAATGGAGCCATCAGAGAGGAGTTGGTTAATCTATAATCAGAGAGGAGGTGATTAATGTATAGGAAGCTGGCATGGTGGGTTCAGGAGGACCGGGTGAAGCAGATGGGAGACAAAAGTGTTGAGATGGCGAAGAAATGAGGATATGGTGTCTTTGCACTGAGTCCAGATAATGCATATATCATCAATGAACCTGAACCAGACCAGGGGTTTCGAGTTTTGAAGGCTAGGACGGGTTCCTTTATATGGCCCATAAACAGGTTGGCATGTGGATGCCGATACTGTACCATGGATTTGTTTGTATACCTTCCATTCAGAGGTATACAGGGTGAGGAGCACAGTCTTGCCCTGTTTATAACAATTTATTACAGGATAACTGTTTGACAAAATAATTTACATTTGATGCCTTTACATAGGTTAGAGTTACTAGGTTTTATTTTTTTAGACCACTTGCCTTAGTGAACCTCAACGTGTGCTCCCTTGGTAGCTCGGAGAATGTCAAGGCGGTATTCCAGTTCCAACCAGGTATTTCGTAACGTATTCTGCCACAGTACTCACAGCATCTTCTATCCTAGCCTTCAGTTTGTCGATTTCAGCAACTGGTGTGACGAAGACTCTGTCCTTGATATAGCCCCAGAAAAAAAGTCAAGGGGCATAATGTCTGGAGAGGTGGATTGGAAGGAATGGTCCAACACCATGGCCACCCCACTCTCCAGACATTACGCCCCTGACTTGTTTTTGGGGGCATATCAAGGACAGAGTCTTTGTCACACCAGTTGCTGACGTCGACGAACTGGAGGTTAGGACGCAAACTGCTGTGGGTACTGTGACAGAACACATATTACGAAACACCTGGCGGGAACTGGAATACCGGCTCAACATTCTCCAAGCTACCAAGGGAGTACATGTTGAGGTTTATTAACATAAGTGGTCTTAAAAGAAACTAGTAACTCTAACCTATGTAACAGCATCAAATGTAACTTATTACGTCAAACAGTTATTCTGTTATAAATTTTTATAATCATGGCAAGACTTTGCACTCACCCTGTATATTAAGATATAGTTAGATGAAGGAGGTAGTGGGTTTGAAGTCTGAAGGATGTTGTAAATTTCAGTTGCAGTTAGACCATGGGCATCAGAGATGTTGGTGTGTAGGGAACTGGTGTCAACAGTGACCAGTAGGGAACAAGGAGGTAAAGGGGTGGGGTCAATGAGGGCCAAAGTCCTTTCACTGGGGGCAACAACCAGCTACAGTGGGGTGTCCAGGATTGTTGGGTTTGTGAATTGTGGGGTGTGATAGGGCTGAGGAGGGAAATGGATTCAGGGAAGTGGTTCTGGGAAGAGCCTAAGTGTTAAACAGGTATTTGAAGTTATGTTGGACTTCTGGAATGGGATCACTCTGGTATAGTCTATAGGTGAATGATCCACACAACTGACTGAGGTAGTCAGTGCGACTCGTCATGGCAATCGTGGAGCTTTGTGAGTGGGGAGGATGGTTAGGTTGGGGTCTATTTTGAGACTGTGTGTTGCTGCCCTTTCCTCTGCTGAAAGGTCAGTCATCTTAGGAAGGGACATAGAGAAGGATGGTAGGCCAAATTGTAGATAAGAAATACCTCAGAGGTGACCAGGAGCTTATTAGGTTGAAGGGTAGGAGAAAATCGGCTGGATGGTAGTATGAACTGGGAGAGACAGGGTCAATTGTTGGAATTTTGTTGGAGGGATTTGTGACAAAGAAGTGCTTACATTGCAGGGACCAGGTTATGGAGAGTAGGTCCTTGAAAAGTCCAACATGGTTAAATTTGGGTGCAGGGCTAAAGGTTGGGCTTTGGATAGGACTGAAACTTCTGTGGGGCTGAGGATTTTGATGGAAAGGTTAACAAAAGTGTTCTGGTATTGTTTATGTTGTGGATTTAGTGTTGGTAGGGATTTTTATGGCATATGGCAAGTTGATTAAAGTTCCAATAGGCCGGATCTGGGTGCTGTTAGGGGTTGATGAGGAGGAACACTGTGAGTAGGATAGGGGTTGGATAGAGGAGTCCCAAGGTGGCAGTAGGATGACAGCAGATTGGTTACAGCCACTTCCTGCACAGACTCTCACCATCCCCACCCCTGTACCTTTTGTTCCCTACAAGTCACTGTTGATGCCACTTCCCTGTACACAAACATCTCTCACGTCCATAGTCTTGCTGCAATTGAACACTACCTTTCCCAACATTCTTAAGACTCCAAACCTGCTACCTCGTTCACCTAACTAACTGTATCCTAACACATAACTACTTCTCCTTTCAAGGGAAAGTATACAAACAAATTCGTGGCAGAGCCAGGGGTACCTGCATGAAACCCCTTGTATGCCAATCTTCTTATGTTCCATCTAAAAGAAACATTCCCAGCCTGCCAAAACCCCTCATCCTATTCAGGTTCATGCAAGATATCTTCATGATCTGGACACAGGGCCTAAGACACCCTATCCTCATTCCTTCACAACATCAATACTTTCTTTCTCATCCACTTTGCCTGGTTCTCCTCAACTTAGATGTTGACCTCTTCCTGTCCAACAGCTCCCTCCACACCTATGTCCTTGTTAAACTCACCAACTACAACAGTACCTCCATTGAAAGCTGCCATCCATTCCACACCAAAAAATCAGTTTCATTATAGCCTTGCCACTTGGTTGCAGTGTATCTGCAGTTACATGAATTTTCTTTCCCATTGTGCTGAAGGTGTCACCAAGGCCTTCACAGACCGGCACTATCCACAGAATCTAGTCTGCAAACAGATTTCATGTGCTTAAATGATACCCATGCTTCTTTCTCATTTAATGTCATCGTGGATTCAAAGCTAACATCAAATATAAATTTTCTAATGTTAGGTCCGACAAAGATGCCTTCTTTTAATTTAGCTTATGAAAGGTGTGGAAACTTTTGGCAGAGATACTTAAAATGTGGTCCATCTTTAGGCAAAGCCTTTACAAACTGTTGCATTAGGCCTAACTTTATATGTAGAGGTAGTAGGAGTACATTTTTTGGATCTACAAGGTTTTTCCATAGAATGTTCTTCTCAACAGAGTTTAAAGATCCCTCACAGGCCAGTTCTTTCCGCACCAATGTTCATCCCTAGCCCTACTGTCCCAGTCACACAAGAAACATGGAAATTTGGTAAAGCCACCTTGCTGACAAAGGAGCATGCATGTTACTTTTAGATCGCCACATATCATCCAACCATGTACAGAATAGCCTATTTTATTTATCACTATTTCTAGGTTTTCAAAGCTTTCTTTTATATATTCTGAATGTCCAACAGGTATAGATGCATACATGTTACCATTATGTAATAACACAGCCTTTAAACTAGTTTTGGATGAACTGCCTCCAGTCTTCCTTTTGTATTCAATACCAAACTCATTCATCAGACTGGGAATGTCTGAGCAGTACACTAAATCACCTTCTTGTTGAAAAAACTTGGTAAATTGCTGCTCTCTCTTTCTAAACATGTATATGCTGGTTCCAACTGCTAACAAGTTCTTTTCTTGTAATCTAAAGCCAAGCAATTCGGCTTTTTCTTTTGTTAAGCCCAGATCCCTAACCAAATCATTAAGCTCAGTCTGAGTAAACAATTTGGTCTCCAGACTTTCTGTATTACAATGGAATTCATCGTCATCTGGTTCATATAAATCACATTGTACATCAGAAAATACTTCTGTTGAAATAGAATTTAAATCATATGGTGGTTCAGTAACCGGCAAATCTACACCATGCTCTACTGGTATGATGGTGGACGGAAGGTTAGGGTAGTTTATCACCTTGTTTTTCGAATTATGAGCAGTAATATCAACACTGCAAAAGTAGCAATCATTGCAATGATTTCTTGGCTCCCTCCATATCATAGGAACAGCAAAGCTAAAGGCTTTTTTCTCCTCCTTGGACCATTTTCACAGATCTTCAACACAACCATGACATACCTTATGTGGCACCCAAGATTTATCTTGATCACCAAGTTTAGATCCAAAGTATGATAGATAAAGCTTTTTCACAAAGCCTGTAATGTTTCTTTGGTGTTTTTTAATCACAAATTCACCACAAATATAGTAAAAACTGACAGCAGTGCTTTTACAACCACAATTAGACATTGTACTGAGCACATGTTCAGGAAACAGGAAAGTGAGAGTAGGTCACAGTAAACAAAACACCATCTGTTAACACAAAAATAGAATCAATCTTTCTTTTGCCACCAAGTGTTTTGCAGCAGTGCTACCAATGTAATCTACATTCATCACATCTCCTTTTTAAATTATTTTAACTATATAATACCCATTAAATTCTTTGAAAATGGCTTAATTTAATAAATTTAACTGTAAAATGTGAAGAAATGGTGGTTGATACCGTTTGTTAAGTATCATATTTGGATTTCACACCCCCAGAAAACACAAGAATAAGGTATTTTCAGCAAAAAAGTTTTTCCATCGTTGGCCCGTGTTATCTATCAGCGAGCTATCCAAGATGCTGCCCACCCCTAACCTCTGCAATATCCTAGTCCATCCATATACCACTCCCAATTCCAGCTGCTTGTCACAGGGATCATATCCCTGCAGAAGACCCAGGTGCATGACCTGTCCAGTCCAACCACTCATCACTTCCTATTCCAGTCCTTTCACAGGCTTATCCTACCCCATCATAGTCGGGGCTACCTGTGGAGGCAGCCCTGTCATATTTCAGCTATGCTGCAATCATCGAATAGCTTATTATATTGGTGTCACTACCATTCAGCCGTCCACCAGCATGAATGGCCACAGACAAACTGTAGCCAAGAAAAAAATAGACCACCTTGTGGCACAACATGCAGCTGAACACAACATGCCTGATTTCAATGGATGCTTCACAACCTGGGCCATCTGGATCCTCCATTTCACCACCAGCTTGTCTGAACTGCGCAGATGGGCGTAAAACATTCTCCGCTCCCAAAATTATCCTGAATTCAACCTACAGTAATAGATTGTCTCCACACCCTCCATCCAACAGTTTTGGCCCCCTTGTCCTGTCACCTCCTCCGTTTCACATTCGCTCACCCTCTTTGTGTGCCACACACACACACACACACACACACACACACACACACACACACACACACACACGCACCTGGCTGTCTCTAGCCCCTGCCAAGCCGCCAGACAGCACTCTTCTCTTCCCCACTTGAACTCCGCTGTCCGTCCCCCTTGTCCACCCCACTCCAGATTGCTGTTCATGTTACAGTTGCATTCCGGCCAGAGCTGCCAATGGTAGCAGTCATATGTGCATGAGATTTGCTTGCTTGTGTGAATGTGTGTGTGTTTTTTTGCTGAAGAAGGCTTTGTCCAAAAGCTGTAATGTGTAACAGTTTTTTTGTTGTACCTGTCTGTAAGTCAGTGAGTCATCTGTACAGTTAGTAGCTATCTCTCCTTTTCCTAATATTGTTCATATTACAACCTGGTTTTTCCGAAGTTTTATTTATCTTTATTCAACTAAGGATCATATAAGATTTGTCAAGTTATTACAGTGGCAATCAATAGACTAAAATATAACACGCAACATATTTAACATGATTTGAGAGGGTAGGGCTGGTAGCCTGTGGTGATAGAACAGGTGTTTGGCCAAGGCCTAAATAAGGAACTATCACTGCATTTCACTTAGCTATCCAGAAAAACTCTGGGAAAAACCCAAAGTGGGATGGGTGAGCAGAGCATCTCTGTCCTCCCAAATATGAGGTCAGCATCCTAACAGCTGTACTACCTCATTCAGCAATTCCGTGTTGTATAATGTTGCTTAATTTACATACAGTTTTTTTCAGGTAACATGCAAAATAAAACATAGTTTCCGTCTTCATTGCCCATGCACTGAGGACACCTGGTGACGACTCCCAGACTGCTTCCGGTCACTTGCAATGTGAAACATAGTTCCCCTCTTCACAGCTACTCACACTAAGACACCCACCGATGACTCCTAGGCTGAGAACAGTCCACTGTGCCCCTAGCCTCAGTTCTGTACTCCACACTAAACTGTCCACCTGAAAAACTAAGCCAACAGACAGTGTTATACATTTTAGATCTTGACACACAATCCTTGTGAAAGCAGTAGATCATAATCATGTATTGAAATGTGACAAGGTGCTTTAGTTATACCCCCTTTAATTACTATGTACTACTTATGAACAACATATCAGTCAAATGTGTTTTAATAATCTTTATTACTTCACTACAATTTTATCCCATGATATGAAATGCTATTTTGAGTTTTTGTTATTTTTCCCCCCTTGGTAAATGTAACTCCAAACAAGCCCTTGTTCCATGATTATGAGTAGAACTATTAGGGCAGTATTTTTAGTATTTTCACTTGCATGCATCACATATTGGTATATGTACTTGCCTTGTGCAGTAATGTTGCCTAATTTCGTAAATAGCTGCTTACATTGAGCCTGCAGTTTATTCTTATTACCTTTTTCTGCAGTTTAAAAACAGCGTTCATGTTTTGTGCCTTTAATCCCCAGAAAGTATCACATAGCTAAGAATTGAGTGTATGTTGGATAGAAGGTCACCACAAGACTCCTGTTACAAACTAATGCTAACATTCTAAGAGCATAGCATGGTGATGACATTCTTTTTGCCGGTACCTGTGTATATTCACTTCGTGTTAGTTGACAATCAGTGTTCCCCCTGCAACTAATTCATTGTTTAACAGTTAAAAACAACTGAGGCACATGTCAGAGATTTTAACTAAGTGGGGAAAGCTTTCAGAACTCAATTTACAATCAGCCCCATAAATGTTGTAGCTGTCCTGTATATTCTGGCTATTACACACAAATGGAACATGAAGGAAACACAATAAATAACCAGCAAAACTGATATGGTGTTAAGGAGGAAAAAGCAAAACTTTTTTTGTAGTGGCATTTATTTTTATGTATTTGCATTCCTGTTTGCCTTATCATTCAGTACCCACTGTAAGTTTTGACCCTTTCCTCCAAAAAGTAATAAATATGTCACAACGACTATCACAACAGTGCCTCACCTCCTTTTTCTTTTACCATTACCACCTATTCCCAAATTATTTGCTTTTCTTTGCAATTACTCATAATTTGTAATTTTGTGCTAAAAATTAAAAACAATAGTTTTTATTAAAATAAGTTTTTGATTTATGTATTAAACATTTTCAAGGTTAAATTCCTGGATAAAAGCTCATGCTCAGATGCACAGTCGTGACTATACACAAGCTATTGCAACATTTCGCCATCTGGATGAACGATCTGCACTTCGTGATAATGTTAATCTACTAGTCACAATGGGAGAATGCTATTATTATTGTGGAGACTTCAAAAATGCACTTATTGTTCTTCAGAGGGTATGTCAATAATGCACTTTAACCATAACTTGTACTTACTACCTTAATTTTTCCGCTGTATGCCTTAGTTTGTTAACCTTAAGGAATATTCCATGTATCCTGCAGGTTGCTAAAGGCTGTATTTAAGGCAGTAATATCACCATGTTGTGTAGAATGCCTGCAGCTTGCTCTGCTTTTGTAAATGTTTAGATAATAGCTATATTTATTTTGTAATGATTACATGCATAATAATGTAATACTTTACTTCTCAGTGCCCTGCCAACCAGTGCTTATAAAATGAATCCACCACCAGAAATACATAGATTTTAAAAAGTGGATCATCGAATCTCAAATACTACTTAAGTGTCCAACATTGTGGGTCTAGAACTGTAGACAGTTAGCTGTTTGTGTGAAATATAATAAATAATTGTAATAGGTCTTCCAGTGCACACAGTGTGTATTATGTACAAAACTGAAACTGTAATTGTGAAAACTGCTTTAAAAAAAAAAAAAAATTAAAGATTTGGGAAGGCTGGGCAGTACTTATCTTCAAGAGGAAAAATTCTTAGTATTAGAAGTAGAAACATCAGACTAGAAATTTATCTTCTTATCTCTCAGAACTATAAGTTCAATCTTAAGGAAGAATGTTTGATTAAGGAAGAGTGGAAATGAGGGGGAGGTGGGCAGATCAGCTCATTCAGGTCATAGTTTGAGAGGGACTTATCTGTAAAAAATCTTAAACCTCCTTTCATCCTCAAACACCCTTTAAAGATGTTTCCGTCCCCTCATCCTCACAGCAGGCAGTACCAAAAATCTCATGTTCTGAACAAAAGCACAGGCCAAGGTTACTGTTTCTTAGTGGTTATAGATGCTTTCTATGTTAATGTATCTCTTGGCACTATGTTGTATCTTTGGTCCTCTTCTTATTAATGTACATCCTGCCTGTTGAAGATTTTTCCATGGTATAATTTGATATTCACTTTTGATTATTGTACACTTGATTGAAATTTTGTTCCTTTCCATTGTACCGTGAAGATTTAAAAATTAGTGAAGAAAATGAAATGACAATACACTCTGATTAATCAAACTAAGGGGAGTGGGGAGGGGGGGATTTCAGATTACCATTTTTTTCAGTTAAGCCCTGGACATCTAATGTAATATATATAGTACAAACAATGGAAGTCCAGGTTGGAATATCAACTATTATGGAAAAGTTTGATTGCCGCGCACTGAAAGGCAACACATTAAGCTGCAGACTGGTGCAAAAAAAAGTCTGTCGTGCCGTTTAGCTTTGAGTCAAAGCCTTCATCGGAAAAAATACACACACAAAAGACTGCTGCTTTTGATTGCTTCGGCCAGACTGAAACTGAAACACGTCATATGGGAGCAAGGTACTGGGTGGGGAAGAGGAAACAGTGCTACCTGGCAGTCCGAAGGAACTAGAGGTAGCAAACAGGACAACACAGTGCAGCATTGGGAGGCTTTGATGAAGGAAGAGAAGGGAAAAAAAGAGAGTGGAATGGAGAGAAGCACACAAGAGGAAAAGTATGGTGGATGCATTGACAGAGGACAGTGCATAATGAGGATGGGAGGATGTGATAGGACAGAGAGGGAGAAACTATTGGGTGAAAGGTGTGGGGACTGTAGGTTACTGTAGCTTGAGACTGTGAGTGATTTGGAGAGCAGAGAATATGTAATAATTTCTCCCATATTCACAGTTCAGAAAATATGATAGTGGAGGTGAGGCTCCAGATGACCCAGGTTGCGAAGTAGCCATTGAAATAAGCATGTTACGTTCAGCTGCATGTTGTGCAACAGGATGGTTCACTTTGCTCCTGGCCAGTTTGGCAGTGGCTGTTCATCCTGGTGGGTAGCTGTTTGGTAGTCATAACAATATAAAAAACTGAGCAATGATTGCAGCAGAGTTGGTATGACATTGCTGTGTTTACAGGTAGTCGAGCCTCAGGTTGGGTAGTATAAGCCTGAGACAGGATTACAATAGGAAGTGGTGGATTGGGTGGATTGGGCAGGCCTTGCAGCTGGGTCTCCCACAGGAATATGAGCCTTTTGGTAAGGAAGTGGCATAGGGATGGACTGGGCTGTTGTGGAGGTTGGGGTGGATTATGGAACACCACTTCAAGAGAGATGGGAAGGATCTTGGCTGGAATGTCTCCCATTCCATGGCATGATGACAGGTAATCAAAGCCCTGACGAAGGATTTTACTCAGCTATTCTGAGGTGATGTTGAGTTATGATGGGGACACTGTTTTTTAGCTTGTTCTTGGGATTCATGGGAGGATTTGGGTTGTGTGGGGATATGGCAAGTGAAATGTGTTTGCAGACTAGGCCTGGAGGTTTGTCCCTGTTTGTGAAGGCTTTGGTGAGGAACTTCAGTTTACTGGGAAAGGGAACTGCCATCACTCCATATATCCTATCCTTGGGGTGACTAGGCTGTATGGGAGGGACTTTTGGTGTGGAAGGGATGGTAACTGTCAAAATGGAGATAATGTGATGGTTTATGAGGACAGAGGTGTGGATGAAACCCTCAGAGAAGAGGTAGTCAATGTCCAAGAAGGTGGCACACTGTATTGTAAAGGACCAAGTGACTTGGTGGAGGCCCTTCTGGCAGATAGTCCCTGTGATTGATGACGGCAGTGGTGGAATGTTTGTCTGCAAATAGGATCATTAGTTGAGGATCTGTTTTGAGATGCTGCATAGCTGTCTTCACTTCTGCTGAAAGGTTGTTATTCTTTAGAAGGACTTGCGGTTGGATGCTGAAGTCAAGTTGTAGGTAAGGGATTCATGGAATGTGACCAGAGATTGATTAAGTGGAAGGGAGGGGGAATTGCAGTTGGATGGTGGTACTACTGGGAGAGGCAGGGTTCAATTTTGTGATTAGGTTGGTTTGGGTAGGAGGGATTGGTGGCAAAAAAGTGTTTCGATTGCAATGATTGGGAGGAGAAAAGTAGGTCTGTGACAAGTGCCAAGTGGTTAAATTTGGGCGGAGACTGAAAATGAAGCTTTTGGATAGGACTGAAACTTCTCTGGCGATGGGTATTTTTGTGCAAACATTAATAAAAGTGTTCTGTGATTGTTTTGGCTCTGGATGGAGTGGAGTGTTGTAAGAGTGATTTGGGGATGTGGAAAATTGAAAAGGTCATCTAGGCCGGGTCTGAGTGCTATGAAGTGCTGATGCAGGGGTACACTGTTGGTAGGATAGGATTTGGGTAGTGGTGCCCGAAGGCAGCAGTCCACATTAAATCCTCTGCATTTCAACAATTCCCATCCATTCCACACCAAAAAATTCCTCCCATGAAGCCTAGCCACACAGGGAAAGCCGTCTGCAGTGATGGCAGCCCCCTTGCCTAGTATGGTGAAGGCCTCACCACTATCACTAGACCTAGCCCACAAGCAGATTTCTTGTGGCATATTCCCACACACTCCAAATCTTCCCATCATTATCAAGAAGCAGTTATAAAGGAGTGCCCCTTTGTCAGTCAGTACCACTGTGGACTAGAACAATACTTTGTCAGGGCTTTGGTTATCTATCATTGTGCCCTGAAATCAGGGATGTCCTACCCAAGATGCTTCCCACCACTCCTAAAGCTGTGTTCCATCACCCACCTAACCTCTGCAACATCCTGGTCCATCTGTATGCCACTCCTGATTCCAACTGCTTGTCACAGGGATTGTATCGCTGAAGGAGACCCATGTGCATGACCTGCCAAATCCACCCACACAGTTTTTCATATACCAGCACCATCACAGGCTTATCTTACCACATCAGAGGCTAGGCCATATCGGGTTCCAGTTCTGGTGCAATCAGTGCTCAGGTTTTTATGTTGGTATGACTACCAACCAGCAATCTACCAGGATGAATGGTCACCACCAAACTGTGACCAAGAGCAAAGTTCACCATCCTGTGGCACAACATGCAGCTGAACACAACATGCTTGATTTCAATGGCTGCTTCACAAAATGTGGCATCTTGATCCTCTCCTCCACCACTAGCTTTGCTGCACAGTTGGGAGTTATCTGTACCAAATATTTTCCACTTCCAAAATCATGCCAGCTTCAACCTACAGTAACCTACTGTCTCCACACCCTCCACCCAATAGTTTCTGCCCTCTGTCCTGTGAACTCCCTCAACTCATGCCCTCATCCTCATTGTGCGCTGCTCTCTGCCAATGCATCCACCCATCTTTTACCCTTCTCTGCTCCTCTCTTTTCCACTCCCTTTTCTCCTTTGCTTCCCTCTCCTACAGCGACCTGATACTGCACCAGGTAGTCTTACCTGCCATCTCTAGTCCCTACACGCTGTGTCTGGTGGGGAGTGGAGAGGGGGGCAGGGGGCACTGGCTTGTGTGAATATGTGTGTTTCTTTTTTCTGGTAAAGGCTTTGTCTCAAAGCTTAAGGTGTAACAGTGTTGTGCATGTCTGCAACTCAGTGTGTTGTCTTTACTGTTAATAGCAGTGTATCCTTTCCATAAATGTTAATGTGTGCTACAATATTTTGTAGTGTTAATTACAATGCCTATTTGTGAAAAGTTTTGAAAGGCAAGCTAATTCAAAAATCTCTTCATAAGCTTTGCTTATGTTCCTTATTAAAGTTAAAATTACATTTTTGTGGACTACAGGACTTAATATAAAGTATACTGCATTTAATAAAGTAGGTTTGTGCATATAACTTACTCATTCAAAAAATTCGGTTTGTTCCTTATCTCCTTTCTCACATTTTGAAGCAGCAATACCCTCTTATCACTTCATTAGAAGGACATTTGTCGACATTGACTCACAGTAGTGTTCAACAAACCTTAAAGGCAGCCCAAACAACGACATATATACTGTACTTTCTGCATTAATCTATACTCAGTAGGTTTTTGGAATATAAGTTCTTAATATAGGCTTACCTCTAGTGCTCGAAAATGGTCAGCTGTCATCCATGTCATCTACTTCAGACTCTTTGATCGTGTCAGAATTTGACATCTACACTGTTTGTACAATTTCTTGCTCTGTGATTTCTTGGTGATCATTTGCGACAACTCATTTGTACACCTCGCATGTATCCACATCTGGGAATTCTTTTTACAACATCTGTCAAATTTTTTGACTCATTTTCTTCAAATGCATTATACATTTTGCTTCAGTTCCTTGGAGAGTTGCTGCTTGCATATTGTCTCAGGCTTGTTCAAACCAATAAATTACATATCATATTTAACACCTTCAGGACATCATTTATGTTTTGGTAATTGATGTCAGTATCTTGCCAGATATTTCTCGAAAATAGCCCATGTATTTCTCTAAAATATCCCATGGCAGTGCTGTTAAAATGCCACTATTATGCCCTGATCCAGTAGCTGTATTAGACTGGTAACATTTGGGGGAAGGAAATGCATATAAATATCATCTCTTTCTAAATTGCAAGGGTGCATAGGTGAATAGTCAGCCAAAAACTTTTGAACTTATGATAAAAACTGATCATTATACCATTTGACAAAGAGTTCATGGGACATCAAGTAACTTTTTGCGCTTTATAAAACTGTTAGCACATTTTGGCCAACATCCTTCAAGGACTTCCTAATCAACATAGTGGGTAATTTATGGGTGCCAGAAGCAATTAAGTCCTATTTCATTGGACTTGTAAATTTGATCCTTGATGCAGCCTGGGGTGTACTCTTCAAACTCTGTTTGAAAAATGTTGACTCTGTCTGGGTCTACACATAACTTTTCTCCACATACATTTGATTACCAGATGCAGTATCTGTTTTAAACTTGAAAAACCATTTGTATTTGTTTCTCACCTAACAACTCAGCAAACTTTTTTTTGAGTGGGGGGGGGGGGGGGGGGGTTGCAGTCAAAGACACGCATTTTCCTTGTTGTCAAGTGAACAAAAGATAGAGCTTTGTCTACTTTTTCAAAGTCAGTTTTTTCACTGTTTTTCTTTGAGAATTTTTCACAGTTTGCTCTAGAAATTCAAATGTTCATTTTACCCAACCTGGAATGGTAGAAACTCCACCTCTGTAATTAGCCACAACTGTTTTCAGTAAATTTTCTTTTTCATCTTCAGCTATGTTATCAGTGAAAGTAAACACAACATGCTTTTGATTAGTCACCACAGTACAAAAATATGCATAAAGTGGAAAGAAACAACCACTCGTATGCACTATTGCTGGCAGTGTAGCTTTGGTTAGACTGGTGATTTGCTGGATGGGGAAACAACTGAAGGTCAGGCAGTTTTCAGAGGTGTTTCAGATCAGCTAGGTTTGGGTTGACCCAAGTTCGGTTAACCATGGTTTTGCTTTCCATGAATGATCTGCCTTATATGCTAGGCCTTCCCCTTGTAATCTGTCCCTTTACTGTCCCTTTGATTACAAATTTTAGCAATGACTCTAGTCACAATATGTTTGTCCAATCATTCTCTTTCTCTTCGATTCGTTGCAATCTTCATTGGACGTTTTTTCCTGACTACTGTGTTGCAGGATGTTATGATTCATTATGGGCCACTCCATCAGCACTTCAACAGTCTTCTATTGCACCATATTTCAAACGCTTCCAATTGTTCAATCTCTGTCCCCCCACAGTACACACTTTGCAGCCATGGACCATGGAGAAGTGTGTTACAAACGTATCTTTTGTGAATCTTATTATAGTCTTAAGGCTTGTATTTTTGTATTCGGCAGCTATTTCTTTTTATTATCTTTTGCAGTGCTTGCCACTTTTTTTTTTACAACTTCTTCCTTCATGTGTTCAAGTTTTGAAACAGCAAAATCTGTCAACTTCTTCTTGTTTTACATTTAGCCACATAGCATATTGTTCCAGTAATGAATTGGTTCACTTCTATGATAAGTTTTATCTCAACACTCAAATGTATCATGCTATTTTTTTTTCTTTGTGACAGTAAACTCACACATTGAGTTAATCTTTTAGTTCCTTCACAATTAATCCCCCTACCTCAATTGTTTAGATTGTCAAACTCCCACATTTTAAGAAGAACTAGTTTTTCATGTATCTCAATGTTTATTATGTAATCTCTTGTGAACTGTGTGTTGTACAATTGTACAATTTTGCAGGGGCATTCCATGGTATATATGGATAGTGTCTGCACAGTGTATTGGAAATGAGGCTTGTGGTAAAGAAATTATAAATTTGAACGGATTACATGATGCTAAAGTTTCAAGGCATGAAAAGTGAAAATTTAGTAAGCAATAAACTTTTTCTCCCATTATTTTTTATCAGGGGTGTCAGTGAGAAAAAAATTTCAAAAGATCTGAATTTGTGTGTAAAATCTATTGGAAGTTACTAAGTGCTGTCATTCTGATATGGAGGATGTATATAGTGTGAGATAGTGACTCACTGCAGTAAGTGACACAGACAGTCAAATTAAAATAACCAGTCCTATTAATAAAAAAATTATCATCTTTCTTTTTTTCTCCTCTTTGTTATGTATTGATGGCTCATTGTGTATTTTCTTTCTGTGGTTTATCTTTCCATAATTGTCTAGAGGATAATCAGATTGATGTTTCGATAATAATATGAATTCAGGTGGACTTCATGCAGAATTACACGTATATTTTCAGTCATTTCATTTCACTGTACAAATCGGTGAAACACACACAACTCGTTCTCCATTCTTGCACTTCAAACTCGAACAACCCAATGCACAAAAGAACATTGATTTACCTCTAATAACATATAGCAAGGAAATTACTATCATATATCAATCTATTTGTGCAAAACAATCTTTGGAACATACATATCATTAAAAAAAACACTATTAATTGTCTGTCTTTTTTGAGAAGTCCGTAATCATCATTGTAATTACATTAACTATATGTAAACATTGACATTTAAGCTTTTTTGCATAGCTATTTAGTAGTAGATTTTTTTTATTTTTATGTCTTCAGTGCAGCATCGTTTACTTTATATGATCTAAGATCGGTTAGTACATTTATCTCCCCACAATCAGTCTTATTACAATAGCCCCACTTCCCTCCTACCCCCCCCCCCCTCCCCCTCCCGCCCCCCCCCCCCCCCCCCAAAAGAAAAATTGAAAGCATAAAATGCGAGAGAAATTTTGATACAACATAATAAAACTGGTTAGCCAACAAGTTTTGGAGTATAACAAATCAATATCAACAGTTCATTACATGATATACAGCATTTTGACTGCCCTAGCACCACCACTTCATTCAAATCAGGTCAAGAACAAAGTTTTGCTTTACTCAATTCTTTTATCACAAATTTTCAAAACCAAATTCAAAGTCTGACCTTTCACCTGTCATATAGCTCTCAAATTATTACCAACTATCATATAAAATATATGGGATAAGCAAAAGGGTGGTACCCGTAAAGAGATTTTATTGTCTTAACATGACAGTAGAACTTGTATTTCATGAGAATGTCTGTATACCAATATTTAAAAATCTGTCTTTAATAGGGGAAATATCATTAATTGGTAATGCCCTGTGATCAAAAGAAAACATCTTAGTCCATATTGAGTTATTTGAAAGTTGGGAACTTAATCTTTCTTCTCATAACACCAATGAAATGTTTTTCTAACAACATTTTACACTGTCTTATTTATAAATTTACTTTTCATACAGAACATTGAACACTCTGCGTATGAAAATGAGCTATAACAAAAATTATTTCTTGCTCTATTTTGCAAGAACCCCCCCCCCCCCCCCCCCTCGCTTGCAACATGGCGGATGCTACAAGGGTAGTACTGTCAGACAGGATCATAATACAGAAGTTGTTGTGACATAAATAGCATAGACCCCGGAAATAAATGAGAGAGGAAAAAAAATATGAAGAGGAACAGAGCCCAAACAGAAAAGAGTTGGAATAGAGTGCACCAGAAATCAAGATTGGGTACACCCAGCTAGGGAAGCCACCACTTACTACGTGGTGTGCCTACCAAAGTCTGCAGACCCCCAACCTATTCCATGTGCAACATTACCAATTTTTATCACTTATTTTGTCCTTTAGTGTCTGACTGTTACAAACATTTTGAATTCATTATTTTTCATATCACGTAATAAATTATACAATAACATATGAAAAATTGCCTTTCAAGCTTTTCAAAGTATGTTGCAGGATGAGACAACGAGCTCATTCATACATGTTTCCTTGAAAACTTAATTATTTAGTTATTTATGTAAAAAATGCTGGCATAAATTATGTCAAAAATGTCACTGACACTGAAATTTGCTTTTAAGTACTCTTCGTTAACTATTTGTCATTGTTACACTTAAATTCTTCTTTCACATCTACATAAAGTACGCTGAGTCAGTTGGGCAGTGTGAAAGTTAGACACATACAAAATAATATTAAACATAAAAAAATATCTATCATAGTAAACATAAGTAAATTATGTACAGTACAAGAAATTCAAGATATTTTGGAGAAATGGTGAGCTGCATTCTACACACATTCCCAAAACTAGTATACAAGAAATGTTCAAGTTTTGTTGGGTGACCAATAATTCCAGACAGCAAAAGGTCATGTTCATTTTCTATGTCCCAGATTCTTCTCACATAAATACCGTGATTAAAAATTTACGTGGAAATGAATTGATAAGTTGTTAATACTTCATAATCTGCAACAAGATATTTAGTACATGGAAGTTATTTCCTACCAATACTAACTCTTTCTCATGGCAGTGGTATGTAATCATCCAGTCATTAAATAAAATTCTGTATTTTCAACAAACCAGACACAGCTCAAACTTCCATAAACATCAATCATATAATCAAAGGCTAATGCTCAACATCACTTTACCTACATTCCTTATAGTCATTTCTCAGAATTTTCTACAGAATACCTTCATAAACAAAAACACAATGCATTACAAAACAGTGTGTGAATAAGTCACTAATATTTCATTTACCTAACATCATTATTAACCTCATAAACTTCACATACTCATTATAGTCCTCAATACAAAAGACCTTCATCTCTCACAGTACGTCATCTCAACAAAAAATTCATAAGCATCACAAAATATTTCACAACACTTCATAATACCATCAATAAGCCTCAGAGAGAAAGATTATTCTGCATTGTGATTCTTGTATTCTATTCATAATAGTACAATATGTGTTATAAACCAAGAAAAATATATTAATCATTAACTTCACATAGGCCTGAAAAACAACTCTCCCTCTGGTGTGCCTCTCCCTCACAAAGACACCACAATAATAACTGAGCTGACACAGCATGTAAATTTCTTAAGTTTTCATTTTCAATAAACATTTTTTTATTCACTAAAGCAATAGATGCTTAAGCATTGTGATACTGGCTGATTATAGCAATATTTTCTCTGTCTGATTCATTTATGTAAAAAATTTAAATTTCTTTTTTTAATGCATTTAAGCTCATCTGAAATTACTATCTATTATCTTGGGGAACTTTTTCTTCTCCTTCTTCTTCTTCTTCTTCTCCTTCTTCCTCCCCCCCCCCCCCCCCCCCAAAAAAAAAAAACCAGTCTACTGATTGGTTTGATGCGGCTCACCACGAATTCGTTTCCTGTGCTAACCTCTTCATCTCAGAGTAGCACTTGCAACCTACGTCCTCAATTATTTGCTTGACGTATTACAATCTCTGTCTTCCTCTACAGTTTTTGCCCTCTACAGCTCCCTCTAGTACCACGGAAGTCATTCCCTCATGTCTTAGCAGATGTCCTATCACCCTGTTCCTTCTCCTTATCAGTGTTTTCCACATATTCCTTTCCTCTCCGATTCTGCGTAGAACCTCCTCATTCCTTACCTTATCAGTCCACCTAATTTTCAACATTCGTCTATAGCACCACATCTCAAATGCTTCGATTCTCTTCTGTTCCGGTTTACCCACAGTCCATGTTTCACTACTATACAATGCTGTACTCCAGACGTACATCCTCAGAAATTTCTTCCTCAAGTTAAGCCCGGTATTTGATATTAGTAGACTTCTCTTGGCCAGAAATGCCTTTTTTTTTTCCATAGGAGTCTGCTTTTAATGTCCTCCTTGCTCCGTCCGTCACTGGTAATTTTACTGCCTAGGTAGCAGAATTCCTTAACTTCATTGACTTCGTGGCCATCAATCCTGATGTTAAATTTCTCTCTGTTCTCATTTCTACTTATTCTCATTACCTTCGTCTTTCTCCGATTTACTTTCAAACCATACTGTGTACTCATTAGACTGTTCATCCCATTCAGCAGATCATTTAAGTCTTCTTCACTTTCACTCAGGATAGAAATGTCATTAGCGAATCATATCATTGATATCCTTTCACCTTGTATTTTAATTCCACTCCTGAACCTTTCTTTTATTTCCATCATTGCTTCCTCGATGTACAGATTGAAGAGTAGGGGCGAAAGGCTACAGCCTTGTCTTACTCCCTTCGTAATACGAGCACTTCGTTCTTGATCGTCCACTCTTATTATTCCCTCTTGGTTGTTGTACATATTGTATATGACCCGTCTCTCCCTATAGCTTACCCGTACTTTTTTCGGAGTCTCGAACAGCTTGCACCATTTTATATTGTCGAACGCTTTTTCCAGGTCGACAAATCCTATGAACGTGTCTTGATTTTTCTTTAGCCTTTCTTCCATTATTAGCCGTAACGTCAGAATTGCTACTCTCGTGCCTTTACTTTTCCTAAAGCCAAACTGATCATCACCTAGCGCATTATCAATTTTCTTTTCCATTCTTCTGTATATTATTCTTGTAAGCAGCTTCGATGCATGAGCTGTTAAGCTGATTGTGCGATAATTCTCGCACTTGTCAGCTTTTGCCGTCTTCGGAATTGTGTGGATGATGCTTTTCCGAAAGTCAGATGGTATGTCGCCAGACTCATATATTCTACACACCAACTTGAATAGTCGGTTTGTTGCCACTTCCCCTAATGATTTTAGAAATTCTGATGTAATGTTATCTATCCCTTCTGCCTTATTTGACCGTAAGTCCTCCAAAGCTCTTTTAAATTCCGATTCTAATACCAGATCCCCTATCTCCTCTTAATCGACTCCTGTTTCTTCTTCTATCACATTAGACAAATCTTCACCCTCATAGAGGCTTTCAATGTATTCTTTCCACCTGTCTGCTCTCTCCTCTGCATTTAACAGTGGAATTCCCGTTGCGCTCTTAATGTTACCACCTTTGCTTTTAATGTCACCAAAGGTTGTTTTGACTTTCCTGTATGCTGAGCCTGTCCTTCCAATAATCATATCTTTTTTGATGTCTTCACATTTTTCCTGCAGCCATTTCGTCTTAGCTTCCCTGCACTTCCTATTTATTTCATTCCTCAGCGACTTGTATTTCTGTAGTCCTGATTTTCAAGGGATCATGTTTGTACTTCCTCCTTTCATCAATCAACTGAAGTATTTCTTCTGTTACCCATGGTTTCTTCGCAGCTACCTTCTTTGTACCTATGTTTTCCTTCCCAACTTCTGTGATGGCCCTTTTTAGAGATGTCCAATCCTCTTCAGCTGTGCTGCCTACTGCACTATTCCTTATTGCTGTATCTATAGCATTAGAGAACTTCAAACGTATCTCATCATTCCTTAGAACTAGAATATCCCACTTCTTTGCGTATTGATTTTTCCTGACTAATGTCGATAACTTCAGCCTACTCTTCATCACTACTATATTGTGCTCTGAGTCTATATCTGCTCCTGGATACGCCTTACAATCCAGTATCTGATTTCGGAATCTCTGTCTGACCATGATGTAATCTAATTGAAATCTTCCCGTATCTCCCGGCCTTTTCCAAGTATACCTCCTCCTCTATTGATTCTTGAACAGGGTATTCGCTGTTACTAGCTGAAACTTGTTACAGAACTCAGTCTTTCTCCTCTTTCATTCCTTGTCCCAAGCCCGTATTCTCCTGTAACCTTTTCTTCTACTCCTTCCCCTACAACTGCATTCCAGGCGCCCATGACTATTAGATTTTAGTCCCTCTTTACATACTGCATTATCCTTTCAATATCCTCATACACTTTCTCTATCTGTTCATCTTCAGCTTGCGTCGTCGGCATGTATACCTGAACTATCGTTGTCGGTGTTGGTCTGCTGTCGATTCTGATTAGAACAACCCGGTCACTGAACTGTTCACAGTAACACACCGTCTGCCCTACCTTCCTATTCATTATGAATACTACACCTGTTATACGATTTTCTGCTGCTGTTGATATTACCCGATACTCATCTGACCAGAAATCCTTGTCTTCCTTCCACTTCACTTCACTGACCCCTACTATATCTAGATTGAGTCTTTTCATTTCCCTACCACGTTCAAGCTTCTGACATTCCACGCCCCAACTCGTAGAACATTACCCTTTCATTGATTATTCAATCTTTTTCTCATGGTAACCTCCCCCTTGGCAGTCCCCTCCCGGAGATCCGAGTGGGGGACTATTTCGGAATCTTTTGCGAATGGAGAGATCATCATGACACTTTTTCAGTTACAGGCCACATGTCCTGTGGATACACGTTACGTGTCTTTAATGCAGTGGTTTCCATTGCCTTCTGCATCCTCATGTCGTTGATCATTGCTGATTCTTCCGCCTTTAGGGGCAATTTCCCGCCCCTAGGACAAGAGAGTGCCCTGAACCTCTATCCGCTCCTCCACCCTCTTTGCCAAGGCCGTTGGCACAATGAGACTGACTTCTTATGCCAGAAGTCTTCGGCCGCCAATGCTGATTATTTATCAAAATTTAGGCAGTGGCAGGTATCGAACCAAGGACCGAAGACTTTTTGATTATGAATCAAAGACGCTACCCATAGACCACAGGTACTTATCTACAATTAATTCCGTTATATTGAGACAGTAGAAGACAAATACATAGTATAATACAGCATGGAAATTCAAATTCACAAGCGAAAACAACAAATCAAATAATCAATTTTGACATAGAAAATTTTCCACATCTCAAATAGCAGTGACCTCATCTCTCTTTATTTCACTGTACGGTAAAATCTGCCTGCAGCGTTTGTTTTCTTCTTTTCTTCAGTGTCATTCTTTACTTAGCTTAGTTGATAATTATTTTTCTCTGTATGTGATAGCTCAGTTAAATCATTATTCCACGTGGTTCCGTACTTTCATGTTTGTAAAACTCAGCTAAAATTTTACTTTCACTCTTGTCTTAGATTCCTCCATTAACTACTTTCTCCAGCTACAAATACTTAGCAATAACATTTTACATGACTTTGTGAATGTAAATTACCATAATACAAAGTCTCTAGTCCACTGCTTCCTCAACATAGTTCTCCACAATACATCATCATGACTATGATTATCCTCATCATAAAACCATAAGACATTTTCTGTAATTCCCACTTCTCACAAAATAGTCTTATCTTACAGTTCACCAATAAACATAATCAGTAACAATAAACTCGCATCCCAGAAACATTATGACAGTAGCATAAAATTGATTTCCTCATTGCCATGCTACAGATTCCAAATCCAGGTGGTTTCAACTTGTGGTTGTCAGTTTGCTTCGGACAAAGAAGTGCATGCCTAGGTACAATCATGGTTCCACAGGTGGTTACAATCATTTTTCCATGAGGTATTGATGGGTTTCTCTCACAGTGGATAAATGTATCAACAGTTATGCAATTACTTTTGAAATAATACACAGGTTACTTACTTTTGTCCATGTGTCTCATTTTCATTTGACTACCCCTTACACAACCAATGTTCCAAGGTAAACTGTTAACATTAACAATACAGCAAATCATCGAATCGTTTTATAGTTTCACAGCCAGTGACATTCATGGTAGTTCCACAATTTCAGTGTTCCACAGAAACAGAACTAATTATTCATTAAAAACAAAGATTCCAAGACTTACCAAGCGGGAAAGCGCCGGTAGATAGGCACAATAAATAAAACACACATACACACACACAGAATTTCTGCTTTCGCAACCGATGGTTGCTTCTTCAGGAAAGAGGGAAGGAGAGGGAAAGACGAAAGGATGTGGGTATTAAGGGAGAGGGTAAGGAGTCATTCCAATCCCGGGAGCGGAAAGACTTCCCTTAGGGGGAAAAAAGGACAGGTGTACACTTGCGCGCGCACACACACACATCCATCCGCACATACACAGACATAATATGTCTGCTTGTGTCTGTGTGTGTGCGGATGGATATGTGTGTGTGTGTGCGCGCGAGTGTACACCTGCGCACACACACACATCCATCCGCACATACACAGACATAATATGTCTGCTTGTGTCTGTGTGTGTGCGGATGGATATGTGTGTGTGTGTGTGTGCGCGCGAGTGTACACCTGTCCTTTTTTCCCCCTAAGGGAAGTCTTTCCGCTCCCGGGATTGGAATGACTCCTTACCCTCTCCCTTAATACCCACATCCTTTCGTCTTTCCCTCTCCTTCCCTCTTTCCTGAAGAAGCAACCATCGGTTGCGAAAGCTAGAAATTCTGTGTGTGTGTTTGTGTGTTTTATTCTTTGTGCCCATCTACTGGCGCTTAATTTGAACCCAACAATTACGTTTGTTATTGTCTCTGTTGCATTTCGAAATCTTCTCTATCATCTTACTTTCTCTTTTTGTTTGTACAAGTAGTTTCACTTTGTATTCATCTTCCCTTTTTCCGTAATCTACCATACATTTTATCCTGCTTAATTATACTCAATAATACGTAATTTACTTCCAAACCATAACCTAAAAATTTTTAACGCTTTCAACATAACCGCTGCTATAACATCCACTGTTCCAAGTTTACAAACATTTCATGTAAACTCGTGAATACTATTTCACAGCTTCAGTTCCTTTCACCCATTAAACAACCATCTCAGTTATTTCCAACAACTTTCGTTTTATTTCCTTTCCGGTTTTTCCCACATAACCGATCATTTTTTAGCAGCTTCCCACAGGTCTAAACGTTATTATTTCTTCATCAGACAATTGTTAGCCTCATTCTCATAACCTGCCAGTACACAACCAGTCCTTTGAATACATTTACACACATATTTTTCGAGATTTTATTCAAAAAAAATTTTCGAATTTTATTTTTTCGGAAAAATTTTTCGAAACTTTTTTAATTTTTTTTTTCCGAGAAACTTTTTTCGAACTTTTCTTGAATTCCCCCCCCCCCCCCCATATAACGTGATCTGGAGACAACATAACTACCTAACCTTTGCACCCATTGTTGTTCACCAACGTAAGTTCAGCACAGGATCGACATAGCTCATCTCAAACCAACACTTTTTCGACTTATCTCTCCCCATATAAATTTCTATTTACTTTCACTTTAACCTCATATTACCCTTTCCACCTTCTAATACCATGTCAACCTCACAACATCCCTACAACGACCCCATTAAATTTTATTTACATTCCCTCCGCAAACATGCCTTCACCCTAGCCAGATTACGCTCCCATATTTTATTTACTCAGGCTTGTCTGACATTTGGCATTACCCCCAAAGGCCTCGCACTTAAAGTTCCCATCTCTGGCTGCAATCCTTCTTTCCATCAGTCCTTATACCAGTTCCAAACAGCACAATCCATAGCCCTCACCCGCCTAATCCTTCACCTACACATCGACTCGGCCAATGAACACACCCGTCAACTCCTATCCCAAATCAAAGTCCTCAATCTTTCCTCTCCCACATCCACACCGGCTGTACATAGCATCCTCCTACAGGGCAGCCGCAAATTAGAACAGCATGCCACCCTCCACCTCAAAAAACTATCCAATCTCCTGGTTTCCCACCTCCGGAAAGGCAACTCACTCACCCTCCACAACCTTTCCAACAAACCTCAACCTCCTCTCATTGCACACAGACCCAGTCTCTCCCATATACTCAATCTCCCACTTCCAGCTCCACTCCCCCCAACACCTCAAAATTCTAGTCAACACAATCTGGAACCACAACACCCCAATCCAGTAGTTAACCTTTCCTCCAAACCCCTCACGCAATCCGAAACCTCTGTCCTATCCAAAGGCCTCACCTTCAGCCCCACTCCCGGGTTGAACCAAACTGCCCTTGTCAATGATTTAGACTCGTAGTCTCTGCTGGAAATATCACTTTGCCACGAAGAAAAATAATCCTGATCCCACTCCTAATGATCCAACTCCCCAAGACACTATCCAAATTGAACTCTGCCTGGAACAGTTCCGTCCTCCATCACAGCGGGACCCAACTCCTCTTCCTCAAAATCACCCTCTCCAAACCTTCCAGCAATTTCTCACTTCCAGCCTTGCCTCTCAATCTTTCCTGAAAAACCTTAATCCTACTCCCAACGTCACCACAGCCGAAGCCCAGGCTATCCGTGATCTGAAAGCTGATCGATCCATCATTCTTCCGGCTGACAAGGGTTCCACGACCGTGGTACTTGATCGTCGGGAGTATGTGGCTGAGGGACTGCGTCAGCTTTCAGACGACTCTACATACAAAGTTTGCCAAGGTAATCCCATTCCTGATGTCCAGGCGGAGCTTCAAGGAATCCTCAGAACCTTAGGCCCCCTACAAAACCTTTCACCTGACGCCATCAAAGTCCTGACCCACCGACACCTCGCACTCCTACCTTCTACCTACTTCCTAAAATTCACAAACCCAAACATCCTGGCCGCCCCATTGTAGCTGGTTACCAAGCCCCCACAGAACGTATCTCTGCCTACGTAGATCAACACCTTCAGCCCATTACATGCAGTCTCCCATTCTTCATCAAAGACACCAACCACTTTCTCAAACGCCTGGAATCCGTACCCAGTCTGTTACCCCCGGAAACCATCCTTGTAACCATTGATGCCACTGCCCTATACACAAATATCCCGCACGTCCAGGGCCTCGCTGCAATGGAGCACTTCCTTTCACACCGATCACCTGCCACCCTACCTAAAACCTCTTTCCTCGTCCTGACCCACAACTTCTTCACTTTTGAAGGCCAGACGTACCAACAATTAAAGGGAACAGCCATGGGTACCAGGATGGCCCCCTATTTATGGGTCGCTTAGAGGAAGCCTTCTTGGTTACCCAAGCCTGCCAACCCAAAGTTTGGTACAGATTTATTGATGACATCTTCGTGATCTGGACTCACAGTGAAGAACAACTCCAGAATTTCCTCTCCAACCTCCTTTGGTTCCATCAGATTCACCTGGTCCTACTCCAAATCCCATGCCACTTTCCTTGACGTTGACCTCCATCTGTCCATTGGCCAGCTTCACACATCCGTCCACATCAAACCCACCAACAAGCAACAGTACCTCCATTATGACAGCTGCCACCCATTCCATGTCAAACGGTCCTTTCCCTACAGCCTAGGCCTTCGTGGCAAACGAATCTACTCCAGTCATGAATCCCTCGACCATTACACCAACAACCTGAAAACAGCTTTCGCATCCCGCAACTACCCTCCCGACCTGGTACAGAAGCAGATAACCAGAGCCACTTCCTCATCCCCTCAAACCCAGAACCTCTCACAGAAGAACCCCAAAAGTGCCCCACTTGTGACAGGTTACTTCCCGGGACTGGATCAGACTCTGGATGTGGCTCTCCAGCAGGGATACGACTTCCTAAAATCCTGCCCTGAAATGAGATCCATCCTTCATGAAATCCTCCCCACACCACCAAGAGTGTCTTTCTGCCATCCACCTAACCTTCGTAACCTCTTGGTTCATCCCTATGAAATCCCCAAACCACCTTCCCTACCCTCTGGCTCCTACCCTTGCAACCGCCCCCGGTGTAAAACCTGTCCTATGCACCCTCCCACCACCACCTACTCCAGTCCTGTAACCCGGAAGGTGTACACGATCAAAGGGAGAGCCACGTGTGAAAGCACCCACGTGATTTACCAACTGACCTGCCTACACTGTGACGCTTTCTATGTGGGAATGACAAGCAACAAACTGTCCATTCGCATGAATGGACACAGGCAGACAGTGTTTGTTGGTAATGAGGATCACCCTGTGGCTAAACATACCTTGGTGCACGGCCAGCACATCTTGGCACAGTGTTACACCGTCCGAGTTATCTGGATACTTCCCACCAACGCCAACCTATCCGAACTCCGGAGATGGGAACTCGCCCTTCAGTATATCCTCTCTTCTCGATATCCGCCAGGCCTCAACCTCCGCTAATTTCAAATTGCCGACGCACATACCTCACCTGTCTTTCAACAACTTCTTTGCCTCTGTACTTCCGCCTCGACTGACATCTCTGCCCATACTCTTTGCCTTTAAATATGTCTGCTTGTGTCTGTGTATGTGCGGATGGATATGTGTGTGTGTGTGCGCGAGTGTACACCTGTCCTTTTTTCCCCCTAAAGGAAGTCTTTCCGCTCCCGGGATTGGAATGACTCCTTACCCTCTCCCTTAAAACCCACATCCTTTCGTCTTTCCCTCTCCTTCCCTCTTTCCTGAAGAAGCAACCATCGGTTGCGAAAGCTAGTAATTCTGTGGGTGTGTGTTTGTGTGTTTTGTTCATTGTGCCTGTCTGCCGGCTGTTTCCCGCTTGGTAAGTCTTGGAATCTTTGTTTATAATATATATATATAATTCTCTATTATTCTTCTCTCAAACAGCATGTGGGAAAAACCACCACCTACACATTTCTGTACGAGCTCTGATATTCCTTATTTTGTTATGACAATCATTTCTCCCTGTGTAGGTCAATGTTAACAAAATATTTTAGTTGGAGGGTGGTGGTTGATATGTCATGAGAAGATCCCACTGTGAAGAAAAATGCCTTTGTTTTAATGGTTTCCACTGCACATCTTGTACCATGTCCATGACTCTTTTCCTCGGTTTCTCAATAATACAAAATGTGCTGCCCTTCTGTGAACTTTCTCAATGTACTCCATTAATCCTCCCCGGTAAGGATCCCACACTGTGCAGCAGTGCACAGTCTTCCGGCTCTTTAGTAAATCTGTTCTGCCAAGAAAACACATTATTTGGTTCATCTTCCCACAACATTTTCTATGTGTTCTTCTCAATATAAGCTGTTCATAATTGCAATTCCTAGGTATTTAGTTGAATTTATGGCCTGTAGATTTGATTGATTTATCGTGTTATGGAAATTCAACAGATTCCTTTTAGCACTCATATGGATGATGCCACATTTTTCCTTATTTAGGGTCAGTTGCCAATTTTTACATCATACAGACATATTTTCTAAATCATTTTGCAATTTATTTTGATCCTCTGATTTTACTACACAGTAAAGAACACCATCATCTGCAAACAGCGTAAGATAGCTGCACAAATTGTCTCCTATATCATTCCTCTGATAAGAATCAGCAGAGGACCTGTGCCACTAGTTTGGAGAATGTCAGAAATCACTTCCATTTTACTTCATGACTTTCCATCAGTTACTACCTAACTGTGACCTCTGTGATAGGAAATCATGAATTCAATCACATAACTCAGCTGATATTTCGTAAGCACATTATTTGATTGCGAGCCGCTTATGTGGTACAGTGTCAAAGATCTTCTGGAAAACTAGAAATATGGAATTGATTTAAAAGCTCTTGTTGATAGCATTCAGCACCTCATTTGAGTAAAGTGTTAGTTGGGTTTCAGAAGGACGATGTTTTCCAAATCCATGTTGACTGTGTCAATAGATGGGTGTCATTAAGGTAATTCATAATGTTTGAACACAACAGATCTTCCAAACTCGTGCTACATATTGATGTTAATGATATGGGCCTTTAATTTAGTGGATTACTCATATTGCCTTTCTCGAATATTCGTGTTATCTGTGCAACTTTCCAGTCTGTGGGTACAGATCTTTCATAGAAAAAGGGGTTGTATATGATTGTTAAGTATGGAGCTATTATACGGTCTGGATCAGATGACTTGCTTTTATTGAGTGATTTAAGTTGCTTCACCACTCCAAGGATATCTACTTCTAAGTTACTCATGTTGGCAGCTATTCATGATCCGAATTCTGGAATATTTCTGTGAAGCAGTTTTGGAAATCTGTGTTTAGTAACTCCACTTTAGCAGTACCGTCATTGATAGTATTCCCATTGCTTTTGCCCAGAGAAGCCACTTATTGTGGCTTGCCACTAGTATATTTAGCATACAATCAGAATCGCTTTGGATTTTCACCCAGGTTTTGAAACAAAATTTTGTTGTGGAAACTATTACACACATTTCACATTGCAGTCCATGCTAAATGTCAAGCTTCTGTATAAGATCACCAATCTTGGGAATTTTACTTTTGTTTGAAGTTGACCTGCATTTTTTGTTGTTTCTGCAACAGTATTCTGATCTGTTTCGTGTACTGTGGGGGATCAGCTGCATCCTTTGTTAATTTATTTGGTATAAATCTCTCCATTGCTGTCAATGCTATTCCTTTGAATTCAAGCCACATCTGGTCTTCCCTTACATTGTTAATTTGGAAGGAGTGGAGAATCTTCCAGGAAGGTGACAAGCAAATTATATTTGCTTTTCTGAATAGATATATTTTTGTTTACTTTCTGTAGATTTGAGAGGTAAGGTATTTACCTTAATTGTATGAATCAGGTAAATGTTTGAAATTAGATTCAAGTTTTCCTTGAATCTTGTGTCACCTGACTTGGAAGGTCAGTAAAGGGATACAATTATTATTTTATTCCCATTGCCATGCTAACCCAAAAGAACTATCTACTTCAGTTTCAGTACAAGATAAACTAGTTCTAACAGCAATAAACCCACTACCACCAACAATATTTAACCTATCCTTCGTGAACATTTGAATTTATCTCTGGCTTTAGCCAGGTTTCAGATTTGAGCATCTGCACTTTCTATTAGTGCTAGGAGCTCTGGTACTTTCCAACACAGCTACAATGATTTACAACTGTTATACAGATGGTTGCTAGAGGTATGTTCTTCCTGTCTTCAACATGAACCCTTTCAGACTGAATTCCTTTTTGTGTTTCCTCGATACCCTCTAACCTAAAAAACTGCCCAGTCTGTGCCACACAGGTCCTGCAGTCCGTGTAGCCACCTCCTACTTGTAATGGTCTCCTGACCTATTTAACAGAACTCAAAACTCCATCACCCTATGTATGGCGCAAGTTGGGAAATCTGCAGCCTACAGAGTCGCAGAATTGTCTGAGCCTCTGATTCAGACGCTCCACTTGGTAAGTGGTGAGCTCTGCTTTCATATTGCAAGCGTGACTGGAAGCCTTCATCACTTCAGATAACCACTCAAAACCAGAGAGAATTTCTTCCAATCCAAAGCGACACACAATTGGTACCAACCTGCAGTTGGCTGCACCCTGCGGTCTTCATGGCATCCGGAAGAATCCGTTCCACTTGTGGAATGACTCCACTCAGTATGCACATGGAGTGAACACTGGCTTCCTTCCCCTCCTTGACAGACATATCCCTAAGGGATCCCATAATACACCTAATACCATAGCTCCCAACTACCAATAATCCCACTCTCTGTGAGTGTCCAGATCTTGCAGGCTGAGAGGCTTTCTCTTGAAACAGGACAAGTGACTGCATCTGACTGAGTGAAATTGTCAGCTGTGGATAGCACCTGGAAGCTGTTTGTCAGACTAACTAAGAAGGCCTTCTATTCGGCACTCTGGGAAGTCTTTCATTGCCTTCCACGCCTTGAGGTTATCTCCTGCTCAAGCACGGGTGAGAGATCAACCTCATTGTGAACAGTAACTGAACTGGCCACCAGTGCAGACCAATTGGCAGACTCATGGGTCATGTGGATGTCTGTTGGATTGCCACAGCCAGTCCACAAGTGATACTCATCCACTGCAGCCTCAGGTTAGGCCTGGAGCTGAGAGTGAAGTGTCACCAACTCAACTCGCATTCGCACACAGTAGTCACAGTCCCTATCACTACTAAAGATGGTCGAAAATTACGCTACACCAACAGACAAATGACTATAGATATCCGCTGTAGGAACTGATGAAAACACAAGAACTGTATCTAGTAAATTAGATTAACACACAGAGATTCAAAAACTAAATTACCAAAGGACACAGGTGAGATTAAATAATTCGCTCGAGTTTAGGAACTTGTAAAATGTCACAAAACTAGTTCCTTTTCACCACAACCGAAAAAGCGAGAACCGTGTCTAGTAAATATTCAGTTTTCTCTCATACTCTTTGATAAAATACTGGTTGCCAGTTCAGCTCCAGCAGTTGCGCTGTTGCGTACTGTGCTGCTTGGACAGGCAGAGAACTGAGAAGGCATGCTTGTGCTGTGGCAGTCACAAAAAGAAAATTGTCATTGTCATTGTTTTGTTATAATAACACTTGCAAAATTTGTCATGTTTTTGTGTCTCAACATGATCGAAACAGGCAAACGGAGGAGAGTTGACACACCAAAGGGGCCACTGGTCGGGCATCTCAGTGACGGAAGTCAACTGTGCTCCTGTCCTATTGTGTGTATCCACTGCAGTGCCAAAGAACCATTGAAGCCATATGAGGAGATGGTTAGCTGCTGTGAACTCAAATTTGATGTAGAGTCTCTTAATTCAGATGACACGATCAAGTTGCAGACAGCAACTGTGGCCGACTTCCTTTGAGAATTGCCTCGGATTTGCAGTGAGAAAGCAATCTGGGAAAGACTACTATGTGACAGCTTCGGGGAGGTAGTGATCGATCTGCACGACTGAGTGAATAAGTAGAGGCCGCCACTGATCATCATCGCTATGCAAATGGTGAATGTCTGTGGCAGAATTTCGGAGTTGAGGTAGCTCCTGGGTTACCCTGTGAAGGTGGAAACTCTCCCACACAACCCAGACACTAAGCCCCCAGGATTCAGGTGTCTAGGAAAAGCAGCAGAGTCCTGCGGCATGTCGAAGACTCGCCCCAGGTGCTGTCTTGCAGGGATTCCAAGATGCACGTGCAGAGCTCCCCCACTATTTGACCACCAGCGGGAACGGGGCAGCCGCAGTTCACTATGTGGCCTGACTAGGATGTCACAAGAGGAGAAGCTGCAGTTATCATAAAGCCACTACTGTGCAGAGAGTATGCGGCAGTGGGTACTGTCACAGCAGCACAAGGTGCTGCTGCTTCGATTTGGACTGACTACTTTGACAAAGAGGTGGCAGTGACTCTAGTATGGAGCTCCACGACATCCATTACTGACTTAACCTACCCTTTCACAGTCTGTGCCTTTATTACCCATCCTGCCTGTTGCAGATGCTTTTTTTCCCCATTGCATTTGCTGTGGCCCTTTTTCTCCCTCTGCCCTTTACTTGCTACTTCTTAAAACATTTCTCTCCATCAGTATATCTCGGTGGTACCATACAGTGGATTCTCATATCCAGAAGTACAGAAGAATATCCTATCTGAAGATGAGCCTGAGGAGGCTCAAAAACTGGTTAATGAAAATAAACAAATATTTCAAAAGTGACTGGTTGCAGTTATCTATATCATATCCGAGGTTATCAGCCAGGACAGTGTTGACACATGCACTTTTGTGTGTTCATGTGCACAAACATGTGTAATTAGAATACTCTTTCTGTCTGGTATCTCCTCCTTAGTTGCCCCATCTGGATATCTGAATGGTTTCACTGTTTTACCGAGGAGAAAGCCATTTTGATATTTTTAACAGATAACTGAATGCAGTAGGGACAGATAATATAACTACTTCTTGTTGCCTTCCACATCACAGTACTGCATATTTGTTACAGCAGGCCACAATTTCTGTACCATTAGTCCTGATTTCTACCAACTGTGATTTCTGGAAATATTACTGACTTCCTTGAGGATGGAATTTCACTGTACTCCAATCCAACACAGGGGGCTACTGGTTCTAGTTCTGCACTGCAATTTGTGTCGATCTCCTGCTTCCACTTGGATCAGACACAGTTGCAGCCTTCACTGTAACTCTGGCAAGAACTCGTTGCATTGTTTTAGCAGGTGGTCCAAGGATTTCTTAAGGTGTTCTTCCTCCGTCACTTCCCCTTTACTCGAGTCCCCATTAAAGATGGTGGAATTTGATAAAGAGTTGCAGAATGGATATTGAGGATGGTCATTTTATCATGGATAAGCTTGCTACATCCTGTTGTATGTTTTGTATGGTTCTGTGGAATAATTCCTATTATCATTATATGCCCTAAGTGCTCTGCACCTAAATTCAATATTTACTTACTTTTAATGACTATTAATGTGCAGTTTTTTTTGCGTTTTTGCTCAGTAACATCAAAATACTCACAGTGCAAATTGTTTATATATTTTTAACTTTCTACAGGCTTATGGAATAGACCCATATATGCAACGTGGCCTTGAAATTTATGCAGGGCTGTTAGCCAAGGAACGGAAGTTCAAAGAACTTGAAAAAATAATATCACCAAATATAAATATATCTGAATATGGCCCAGAACACTGGATAGCAATGGCATACTACTTTTATGCTTCACGGAAGAATTCGAAGGCCATATATTTTGCTCACAAAGTAAGAGGACCTTTTGCAATAGAAGATGAATGCAGGTTGCGCATATCTGGCAATAGTCACCAGTATTTGGTTTATATGGTATTTAATATTTTCTCCAAAATTTTTTACAGGCGTGCACTCAGAACCCACGTAATGTCCAAGCACTTATTTTGAAAGGTGCTATACTTATGGATCTTAAGAAATACACGGAAGCAATTGTACATTTTAGAGAGGCAATGCAGTTGAGTCCTTATCGGTATGAACCGCATCGAGGACTCGTTGATTGCTATGTACTTATGCACAGATTGCGAGAGGCTTTAACAATGGCAAGCAGTGCATGCAAGCAGCTTGGTCAAACACCGAGAGCTTTGACAGTAAGTAGATAACAGATGTTCTGCATTCTGAATTTTTCATAAACAAGTCATCTTGTTCAGCAAGACATCCCAGTGAATCTAGGCTCAAACTTAGAAAGTGCTTGCCTTTTACTTTGCTGTAAATTTTCATTTCCATGTAATGGGGTGTCTGTGCATGTAAGTTTAAACAAAGAGCAGGAAGCACAAAATTATCTTTATTTCTCTTATTACATACCTTGTCGAAACAATTTTCCTTGAATAACTTTAAACTGCTATGTAAATTGTTGGAAATGTCATAGATATATAAGGAGAGAATTGTTAATGGTTTCAAAATTTCCAAGGAGCAGCATGATTTCCTTGGAATTACAGCACATATTTCTAATGATTCTTTTTTGCACTGCAAAAAGTATCCATTAAATCTTATTTGATTGATATTTGTAGCACATTGTCCGCTGCCATATATATGCCGTAATTTGTTCACCACTTTCTCTGTAAAAGTATCCCTCAGATTGTGTATTGACTGCTGCTCATTTTTAAATACCACCTTTCTGCAATTTTTCATCTTTTTTGTTGCACTGTAAGTAGGAAATCAAAATGAATGAAAGAAACAAGAGCCGTACAGCATTTAATATCTGTTAAATCTAGAATTAATGTAAACACATGTGCAAGCACATCAGTAAATGTTCTATCCACAGCAAACAGAACACTGAAACTTCAGTTAAGTGTACCATTTTCTATAGATATTACTCAACGATATGAACAGTTAATTCATCTAGAAATGTGAGTTTTCTATCATGTACATGTTTCCCACTATACATCTCGTAAATGAAGCTATCAGTAGTCTGAAGATTGAACACCACTGTGCTTGACTAAGTGTAGTCTTGTTGGAAGTGGTATAGCATTGCCTTTCTCTGACCACTGAAATGACCTACCCAGACAGTTATAGGAGACCCCACTGTATAACGTGGACTCCTAACCACACTGCACCTTCACATTTTTCGTGTCCCCAAACATTGCCAGAAAGTGACTGAGTGACTGAGTCCAAGATATAGTATTAGGGGTGACCTGGATAAAATAGGAACAGAAACTGGGCACACGAATGTGGGGTTTGTGGATGTCTTTCAGCGCCATGATTAGCCCTGGGTAAACACTGCTGTAAGGCTGAAGGGGATGCTCCAGACTCCGGCAAAGTCTCACACGAGTGTTGTTCCAGTTGATGGTGTTGATAGGTGTGGTTACACTACACATGACCTGCACCGTAATAGGAAGGGGAAAGGTAAGTTAGCTTCTCTATTAGCAGATGCTGTAAGGGGGACCACAGTCACACAAGGGGTAATCCCTGTGGTTATTGGGACAAGGCAGACAGGTTTTTTTAGGTTAAAGCCAAATTCCAGACAGGCAACAACCAAGGAAAATAGAAGAAAAGAAACTCCGTGCAGAGCAAATAGGGATAAAGCTAAGGGTGGTATCAACTTACTTCACCAAAATATCAGGGGAATAAAAAATAAACTAGATGAACTGATAACGTGTTTAGATTATCTCAAAAATAAGAATGGGATTGATATACCTTGTTTGTCTGAGCACCCTGTGGGGATGGAAAATGTCAGTATAAATTGGTGTAATTTAGTACCTTACACTTGTAGATCCAGCATGGATAAAGGAGTAGTTTCCATTTTCATAAAACAAGGGTGGCGTTCTACGGATCGGAGCGTGGAATGTCAGATCCCTTAATCTGGCAGGTAGGTTAGAAAATTTAAAAAGGGAAATGGATAGGTTAAAGTTAGATATAGTGGGAATTAGTGAAGTTCGGTGGCAGGAGGAACAAGACTTTTGGTCAGGTGACTACAGGGTTATAAACACAAAATCAAATAGGGGCAATGCAGGAGTAGGTTTAATAATGAATAGGAAAATAGGAATGCGGGTAAGCTACTACAAACAGCATAGTGAACGCATTATTGTGGCCAAGATAGATACGAAGCCCACACCTACTACAGTAGTACAAGTTTATATGCCAAGTAGCTCTGCAGATGACGAAGAAATTGAAGAAATGTACGATGAAATAAAAGAAGTTATTCAGATAGTGAAGGGAGATGAAAATTTAATAGTAATGGTTGACTGGAATTCGAGTGTAGGAAAAGGGAGAGAAGGAAACATAGTAGGTGAATATGGATTGGGGCTAAGAAATGAAAGAGGATGCTGCCTAATAGAATTTTGCACAGAGCACAACTTAATCATAGGTAACACTTGGTTTAAGAATCATGAAAGAAGGTTGTGTACGTGGAAGAACCCTGGAGATACTAAAAGCTATCAGATAGATTATATAATGGTAAGGCAGAGATTTAGGAACCAGGTTTTAAGTTGTAAGACATTTCCAGGGGCAGATGTGGACTCTGACCACAATCTATTGGTTATGACCTGTAGATTAAAACTGAAGAAACTGCAAAAATGTGGGAAATTAAGGAGATGGGACCTGGATAAACTGAAAGAACCAGAGGTTGTACAGAGTTTCAGAGAGAGCATAAGGGAACAATTGACAGGAATAGGGGAAAGAAATACAGTAGAAGAAGAATGGGTAGCTCTGAGGGATGTAGTAGTGAAGGCAGCAGAGGATAAAGTAGGTAAAAAGACGAGGGCTGCTAGAAATCCTTGGGTAACAGAAGAAATATTGAATTTAATTGATGAAAGGAGAAAATATAAAAATGCAATAAATGAAGCAGGCAAAAAGGAATACAAACATCTAAAAAATGAGATAGACAGGAAGTGCAAAATGGCTAAACAGGGATGGCTAGACGACAAATGTAAGGATGTAGAAGCTTATCTCACTAGGGGTAAGATAGATACTGCCTACAGGAAAATTAAAGAGACCTTTGGAGAGAAGAGAACCACGTGTATGAATATCAAGAGCTCAGATGGCAACCCAGTTCTAAGCAAAGAAGGGAAGGCAGAAAGGTGGAAGGAGTATATAGAGAGTCTATACAAGGGCGATGTACTTGAGGACAATATTATGGAAATGGAAGAGGATGTAGATGAAGATGAAATGGGAGGTAAGATATTGCGTGAAGAGTTTGACAGAGCACTGAAAGACCTGAATCGAAACAAGGCCCACGGAGTAGACAACATTCCATTAGAACTACTGACGGCCTTGGGAGAGCCAGTCATGACAAAACTCTACCAACTGGTGAGCAATATGTATGAGACAGGCAAAATACCCTCAGACTTCAAGAAGAATATAATAATTCCAATCCCAAAGAAAGCAGGTGCTGACAGATGTGAAAATTACCAAACTATCAGTTTAATAAGTCACAGCTGCAAAATACTAACGCGAATTCTTTACAGACGAATGGAAAAACTGGTAGATGCGGACCTCGGGGAGGATCAGTTTGGATTCCGTCGAAATGTTGGAACACGTGAGGCAATACTGACCTTACGACTTATCTTAGAAGAAAGATTAAGAAAAGGCAAACCTACATTTCTAGCATTTGTAGACTTAGAGAAAGCTTTTGACAATGTCAACTGGAATACTCTCTTTCAAATTCTAAAGGTGGCAGGGGTAAAATACAGGGAGCGAAAGGCTATTTACAATTTGTACAGAAACCAGATGGCAGTAATAAGAGACGAGGGACATGAAAGGGAAGCAGTGGTTGGGAAGGGAGTGAGTCAGGGTTGTAGCCCCTCCCCGATGTTATTCAATCTGTATATTGAGCAAGCAGTAAAGGAAACAAAAGAAAAATTTGGAGTAGGTATTAAAATTCATGGAAAAGAAGTAAAAACTTTGAGGTTTGCCGATGACATTGTAATTCTGTCAGAGACGGCAAAGGACTTGGAAGAGCAGTTGAACGGAATGGACAGTGTCTTGAAAGGAGGATATAAGATGAACATCAACAAAAGCAAAACGAGGATAATGGAATGTAGTCAAATTAAATCAGGCGATGCTGAGGGAACTAGATTAGGAAATGAGACACTTAAAGTAGTAAAGGAGTTTTGCTATTTAGGAAGTAAAATAACTGATGATGTTCGAAGTTGAGAGGATATAAAATGTAGACTGGCAATGGCAAGGAAAGCGTTTCTGAAGAAGAGAAATTTGTTAACATCGAATATAGATTTATGTATCAGGAAGTTGTTTCTGAAAGTATTTGCTTGGAGTGTAGCTATGTATGGAAGTGAAACATGGACGATAACTAGTTTGGACAAGAAGAGAATAGAAGCTTTCGAAATGTGGTGCTACAGAAGAATACTGAAGATAAGGTGGATAGATCACATAACTAATGAGGAGGTATTGAGTAGGATTGGGGAGAAGAGAAGTTTGTGGCACAACTTGACTAGAAGAAGGGATCGGTTGGTAGGACATGTTTTGAGGCATCAAGGGATCACAAATTTAGCATTGAAGGGCAGCGTGGAGGGTAAAAATCGTAGAGGGAGACCGAGAGATGAGTACACTAAGCAGATTCAGAAGGATGTAGGTTGCAGTAGGTTCTGGGAGATGAAGCAGCTTGCACAGGATAGAGTAGCATGGAGAGCTGCATCAAACCAGTCTCAGGACTGAAGACGACAACAACAACAACAAGGGTGTAAATACAGAACTGTTGAAGTAAGCAAATTTTGTGTTGATCAGCATTTTGAGGTTTGTGCAGGTGAACTTCAGCTAGATAATGTTGTGTTGATATTAGCAACAATGGTACAGGTCTCCACTAGGAGATTGGGAGCTATTCATAAAAAAGTTTGACTCCCTATTAAGCTGTGTGTCAGACAAAAAGAAGTAGTTATTAATCTGTGGCAATTTCATTGTTAACTTACTAAGCAATTCTGATAGGAAAAGTGAACTAAAAGTGTTGTTAATAACATATAACTTTGAATCAGTGATCAATTTCCCTACCCGTATACCTCAGGACAGTAGTACTCTTGTAGATAATGGATTTGTACAGCAAGAAGATGTAGAACAAACACGTGCTTTCCCTGTGGCAAGTGGATTATCTGTCCATGATGCACAACTGATTAACTTACAAAACCTAACAGGGTGTACACTTCAGAAACCATTAAGTGTGAGGATGCTCAACCCAGTATCTATAGATCACTTCAGAGAAAGTTCAGAAAATGTAAACTGGGAAGATGTATGTAATGACCCAAATGCTAATTATAAATGCAGCACATTTCTTGATAAATTTATATCCCTTTTTGAACATTGTTTTCCAAAGGAAAGTACTAAATGTAACTCCACAAACTTTTCAAAGAAACCTTTGATTACTACAGGTATTAAAGTGTCTTAAGAAAGAAAAAGAATACTGTATGAGATAGCACGAACTAGTAAAGATCCAGAAGTAGTTTTACACTATAAAAATTATTGTAACATACTGAGAAAACTTGTAAGGAAATCGAGAAATATGTATGTTAGAGAAGAAATTAACAACTCCAGCAATAAAATCAAATCAATATGGAATGTTGTTAGAAGGGAAACAGGAAAAGTAACCACTGGGGTAGGTAGTATTACTGTTAAAGAGAATGAGACCACCTTAACCAACAGTACACAGGTAGCCAATGTATTTAACAATCACTTCTTAAGTGTAGCAGAAAAAATTGGTGAAAATAGTTTGAAAGAAAAAGCCAGGCAGTACATGGAAGAGTCAGTTTTGAAAAATTTTTGTCAGATTAAGTTTCATCCAACAAACTCTTGTGAAATAAGGAAAATTAATAAATCTTTAAAAAAGAAATGTTCTGTTAGAGTAGGTGACATCTCTAACAAGTTATTAAAACAACGTGGAGCAATTACAGCTGATATTTTGAGTCACATATGTAATGCATCACTGACTCAGGGTATTTTTTCAGACAGGTTAAAATATGCTATTGTCAAGCCTCTCTACAAAAAGGGGGAAACCACAGATGTCAATAATTACCAGCCAGTATCATTGCTTACAGCATTTTCAAAAATCTTTGACAAAGCAATGTACTCAAGAGTGGTTAGCCATCTCAACACTAATGGGATACTTAGTAAATCACAGTTAGGATTTCTAAAATGTTGTTCCACTGAGACAGCAATATACAATTTCACTGTCCACATAATAGTCTTTAAATAGTAAAATGTCACCAGTAGGAATATTCTGTGACTTATCCAAAGCATTTGATTGTGTTAACCATGACATTATGTTAGAGAAATTACAATACTATGGTATAAATGGAATGGCATATGAGTGGTTTATGTCATATCTACAGATCAGGAAGCAAAAATCTCTTTATATGCTTCCAGTGATTCAAAGGAGTTTGCCACTTCATCTAACTGGGGTGAAATTACATTATGTGTTCCACAAGGTTCGATCGTGGGTCCCCTTCTGTTCTTGATATATGTGAATGACCTCCCTTCTTATGTGAAACAAGTTGCTGAACTGACACTGTTTGCTGGTGATACAAGCATAATTATTAAACCAGTAACAGAAAGTCCGTTAGAAAATGATATATATATTAAAAACAAAGATTCCAAGACTTACCAAGCGGGAAAGCGCCAGTAGATAGGCACAATAAATAAAACACACAAACACACACACAGAATTTGAGCTTTCGCAACCGGCGGCTGCTTCGTCAGAAACAAAGATTCCAAGACTTACCAAGCGGGAAAGCGCCGGCAGACAAGCACATGAACAAAACACACAAACACACACACAGAATTACTAGCTTTCGCAACCGATGGTTGCTTCTTCAGGAAGGAGAGGTCTGCTTGTGTCTGTGTATGTACGGATGGATGGATGTGTGTGTGTGTGTGTGTGTGTGTGTGTGTGTGTGTGTGTGTGTGTGTGTGTGCGCGTGTGCGCGTGCGCACACCTGTCCTTTTTTTTCCCCCCTAAGGGAAGTCTTTCCGCTCCTGGGATTGGAATGACTACTTACCCCCTCCTTTAAAACCCACATCCTTTCGTCTTTCCCTCTCCTTCCTGAAGAAGCAACCATAGGTTGCGAAAGCTAGTAATTCTGTGTGTGTGTGTTTGTGTGTTTTGTTCTTGTGCCTGTCTGCCGGCGTTTTCCCGCTTGGTAAGTCTTGGAATCTTTGTTTTTAATATATTTTTCCCCATGTGGAAGTTTCTTTCTATATATATATATATATATATATATATATATATATATATATATATATATATATATTTGGGAAAAATATATTAAAAATAAAGATTCCAAGACTTACCAAGCGGGAAAGTGCCGGAAGACAGGCACATGAACAAAACACACAAACACACACACAGAATTACGAGCTTTCGCAACTGGCAGTTGCTTCGTCAGGAAGGAAGGAAGGAGAGGGAAAAATGAAAGGGTGTGGGTTTTAAGGGAGAGGGTAAGGAGTCATTCCAATCCCGGGAGCGGAAAGACTTCCCTTAGGGGAAAAAAAGGACAGGTGTACACTCGCACACACACACACACATATCCATCCGCACATACACAGACACAAGCAGACATATTTAAAGGCAAAGAGTTAAGGGCAGAGATGTCAGTCGAGGCGGAAGTACAGAGGCAAAGAAGTTGTTGAAAGACAGGTGAGGTATGAGCGGCGGCAACTTGAAATTAGCGGAGGTTGAGGCCTGACGGATATCGAGAAGAGAGGATATACTGAAGGGCGAGTTCCCATCTCCGGAGTTCGGATAGGTTGGTGTTGGTGGGAAGTATCCAGATAACTCGGACGGTGTAACACTGTGCCAAGATGTGCTGGCCGTGCATCAAGGCATGTTTAGCCACAGGGTGATCCTCATTACCACCAAACACTGTCTGCCTGTGTCCATTCATGCGAATGGACAGTTTGTTGCTGGTCATTCCCACATAGAAAGCATCACAGTGCAGGCAGGTCAGTTGGTAAATCACGTGGGTGCTTTCACATGTGGCTCTCCCTTTGATTGTGTACACCTTCCGGGTTACAGGACTGGAGTAGGTGGTGGTGGGAGGGTGCATAGGACAGGTTTTACACCGGGGGCGGTTACGTAGATCAACACCTTCAACCCATTACATGCAGTCTCCCATCCTTCATCAAAGACACCAACCACTTTCTCGAACGCCTGGAATCCGTACCCAGTCTGTTACCCCCAGAAACCATCCTAGTAACCATTGATGCCACTTCCCTATACACAAATATCCCGCACGTCCAGGGCCTCGCTGCAATGGAGCACTTTCTTTCACGCCGATCACCTGCCACCCTACCTAAAACCTCTTTCCTCGTCACCTTAGCCAGCTTCATCCTGACCCACAACTTCTTCACTTTTGAAGGCCAGACATACCAACAATTAAAGGGAACAGCCATGGGTACCAGGATGGCCCCCTCGTATGCCAACCTATTTATGGGTCGCTTAGAGGAAGCCTTCTTGGTTACCCAAGCCTGCCAACCCAAAGTTTGGTACAGATTTATTGATGACATCTTCATGATCTGGACTCACAGTGAAGAACAACTCCAGAATTTCATCTCCAACCTCAACTCCTTTGGTTCCATCAGATTCACCTGGTCCTACTCCAAATCCCATGCCACTTTTCTAGATGTTGACCTCCATCTGTCCAATGGCCAGCTGCACACATCCGTCCACATCAAACCCACCAACAAGCAACAGTACCTCCATTATGACAGCTGCCACCCATTCCATATCAAACGGTCCCTTCCCTACAGCCTAGGCCTTCGTGGCAAACGAATCTGTTCCAGTCCTGAATCCCTCGACCATTACACCAACAACCTGAAAACAGCTTTCGCATCCCGCAACTACCCTCCCAACCTGGTACAGAAACAGATAACCAGAGCCACTTCCTCATCCCCTCAAACCCAGAACCTCTCACAGAAGAACCCCAAAAGTGCCCCACTTGTAACAGAATACTTCCCGGGACTGGATCAGACCTTGAATGTGGCTCTCCAGCAGGGATACGACTTCCTAAAATCCTGCCCCGAAATGAGATCCATCCTTCATGAAATCCTCCCCACTCCACCAAGAGTGTCTTTCCGCCGTCCACCTAACCTTCGTAACCTCTTGGTTCATCCCTATGAAATCCCCAAACCACCTCCCCTACCCTCTGGCTCCTACCCTTGCAACCGCCCCCGGTGTAAAACCTGTCCTATGCACCCTCCCACCACCACCTACTCCAGTCCTGTAACCCGGAAGGTGTACACAATCAAAGGGAGAGCCACATGTGAAAGCACCCACGTGATTTACCAACTGACCTGCCTGCACTGTGATGCTTTCTATGTGGGAATGACCAGCAACAAACTGTCCATTCGCATGAATGGACACAGGCAGACAGTGTTTGGTGGTAATGAGGATCACCCTGTGGCTAAACATGCCTTGATGCACGGCCAGCACATCTTGGCACAGTGTTACACCGTCCGAGTTATCTGGATACTTCCCACCAACACCAACCTATCCGAACTCCGGAGATGGGAACTCGCCCTTCAGTATATCCTCTCTTCTCGATATCCGCCAGGCCTCAACCTCCGCTAATTTCAAGTTGCCGCCGCTCATACCTCACCTGTCTTTCAACAACTTCTTTGCCTCTGTACTTCCGCCTCGACTGACATCTCTGCCCTTAACTCTTTGCCTTTAAATATGTCTGCTTGTGTCTGTGTATGTGCGGATGGATATGTGTGTGTGTGTGCGAGTGTACACCTGTCCTTTTTTTCCCCTAAGGGAAGTCTTTCCGCTCCCGGGATTGGAATGACTCCTTACCCTCTCCCTTAAAACCCACACCCTTTCATTTTTCCCTCTCCTTCCTTCCTTCCTGACGAAGCAACTGCCAGTTGCGAAAGCTCGTAATTCTGTGTGTGTGTTTGTGTGTTTTGTTCATGTGCCTGTCTGCCGGCGCTTTCCCGCTTGGTAAGTCTTGGAATCTTTGTTTTTATATATATATATATATATATATATATATATATATATATATATATAGTCTTTGGAAAAGTTATTAATTGGTTTTCTGCGAATGGGCTTGCTCTAAACTCTGAAAAAACACAGTACATCCAATTTTCTGCTGCAAAAATTACAATTCCCTCAATAAACGTAACACATTAAAAGAAGTCAGTAGCCAGGGTAGAGCATACTAAGTTTTTGGGTGTACGTATAGACGAGGATCTTAATTGGAAAATTCATAGTTAGCATCTCCTAAGATGACTAGGTTCAGCACCTTTTGCAATCAGAATAATTGCCATTTTTGAGAATGTAGAAATTAGTAAGCTAAAATACTTTGCATACTTCCACACTCTGATGTCATACAGAATAATATTGTGGGGCAACTCGACACTTAGGCAAAAGGTATTCACTCCTCAAAAGAAAGTAGTTAGAATAATGTGGGGGGTTCATAGTCGCACATCTTGTAGCCACCTGTGTAAAAGGTTAGGAATTCTTACAACTGCTTCACAGTACATGTACTCAGTAATGAATTTTTTCTCAACAACATGGATGTGTTTAAAATCAACAGCAACATTCATGATTACAATACCAGAAAAAAGAAAGACCTACACTATCCTTTACTTATCCTATCTTTGGCACAGAAAGGTGTAAAATATGCTGCTATAAAACTTTTTGATAAATGACTAGATGAAATAAAATGTTTGACAAACAGCAGTAATAGTCTCAAAAACAAATTGAAAACTTCATACCTTCTTGACAACTCCTTCTATACCAAAGATGAGTTCTTGAATATGACTATGAGTAAATAAATCTAGAGAAATAATATATGCATTTCGTGCCATTTTAGGGAATGGGATACATAATAGAAATATTTAGGTACAACACTATAATGTAAACAAAAAAACTTGTTTCCTGTGCGCATTTTTTGTGCATTTGGCACGCTCCACATCATAACGCTTTGCCATGCTATGGATCAATGGAACACATAACTAACTATCTAGTAAAATCCTGGGATTGACCTAGCATCAAACCTGGGACCTTAGCATCTGTAGCCTGGCACTTTACCAGTGAGCTATCTAGCATCATCGTGCATTTAATATCCTCTGTTGCACTTGAAAGTGCTGTATCATTATAATATTTATTTAAGCTTTATAACAACTGACTAAGATAAATTTTCTTCATATCTTTGCTATTTTCCAGTTGTATGCGTCTGTGCTAATGAAGGATCCTGTTACGGTGTGCAAAGCTAAAACATATTTGGAAAAAGCCTTGGCACAAGATGAGACATACTTATCTGCAGTGTATTTGCTCGCTGAAATATATGAACAGGTATCTATTGATAGTCCTAATTTCATTTTGTACTTTGCATATTGTAGGATTTTGCATTGAAGTTTCGATTTTTAAAGGACTCTGGAATAATTATGTTTCTATTGATAGAAGGCTATGCAAGTAGCTCAAGTATGTGCTTGTTTCATTTTTTACAGCTGCTTTGAAGGTACTTCTTTGTTTTAGTGTATATGTTTGGTCTTATAAACTGTCTTAATTTCTTTTCTTTAATAGCTTTAACTAAAGCCATTCTTTATTATGTGTGCCTTTAGAGATTTGTGATGGAGGCTCTCATGTCACTATTAATACTCTAATTGTTGGTAGCTGAACAAGCCTACAACAGTTCACCATAAACAGTAAAATCTTAATCTTGCAAAGCATCAAATTACGCAATTCCCAAGGAAAGAAAAACCCTGACTAATACTGCTTGCCAGTTCCAGATGTGGATAGCAAATGTGATACACTAAATGAACATGATATAAAATAAATCACTACCCAAATGGTCGACAACAGATGAATTAACAGAGAAATTCAGTTTGTGTTTTGTACTCAGCAGTCTTTTTCTTTGTGTTGCTCTGAAGACAAAGGTGCTGGTTATATCTTGCAGACATTCACTTTTTTGCCTCATAGAATTACCTTTGTAGACAGAATAGAGGAGTAGGAATAGAATTTTATTGGTCCCGGAATTCATATAGTACACAAATAGTACATTCTGATGTAGGGCAAGTCAGTGTATAACAAAATATAATGTAATTTGCATTAATTTCATTATTTCTACATTAAATTATCACTGAGTTACAACATACAGAGCAAATAGGAATAGGTTCAGAAAGCATTAAGTTGACAAAAGACAGCTTTTGCAGATTCTGTAAAATAGATAACTCTACATCTTAGAGGCTCTAATTTAACAATTTTTAAATTGTAAAGTTTAACTTTGTATTGCAATTATTCCTCAATAGTATTTGTGGTTAATTGAGAAACAAGTTTTATGTGCTGTGATTGTTGTTACTACCACCATCACCTATTATTAGTCGCACTGGCTCACTCTGACTGCCACGTTTCAAGAAACACAATGATGGGCAACTTCTCAATCATACAGAATGAAGAAAATGCTAATAGTTCACTACAAATTTCATAAGCAATATAACCAATTTGTTCTTCCTATAATTTCTAAGCACCAAAATTTATTTTTAATATCTTGTTAACACAAAAATAAAAAAAGCCTTCTCTTTTTCATGCTTAATTTAAATGTCTGGATTTGCCATTTAAACATGAAATGAACATTGACAGGCAGTATTATAACTTCAGTTCAAAGATCAGATAAAAAAGAGAAAAAATATTGAATAAAATACCCAACAGTAATATGATCACTGCTTTGTATTTTAAAATGCGTATTTTGTGTTGCTCTTTGCTGCTTTCAGTGGTCCTTCACTACTTCCTGTATTTTAGAAAATTCAAGAATTATCCACAGCTTTCAGAGAAGTTCAGTTTCATTTGAGCTTCTCATTTCACTAAGGCTGTGACGATCAGATTTCTTTTCTCTGACCACAAGTTCATCATCACACTGAAGATTCCTTCAGCAAATGAGTTGCTTGTAACTGAAAATATGTATGATACAAGACTACGCCATTGGGAATGGGAATTGTTTGCTGTTTTTAAAGAAATCTAACCAAATCTGCTGTTCTGCTGTACTTTTATCAAGTCAAGCATATGCAGTCCAGAAATCGTAGAATTCATTGTATAACCTATCTTCATTCAGGGGGAGCTCCAATTTGTTGATAACCTTTAAAACATACTGCTATTCCAGATGAAAATCTTCTTGTTCTTTAAGCAAAAAACGTGTAAGTGAATTAAAGACATTGTTCTCAGGGAAATCATAGTTTTGGGACAAATAATCGATAGAACGTGACAAGAAAGACTGCATAATTTTCAAATCTCAACCTCCACGATTCTGGTATTTCTTCCAGGATTTCATAAACTTTCTTTCCTAAGAATTTATCTTGTTTTCTGCTCTCTAGCTTGCTCTTAAGGTCCCTTAATATATCATCCAAATCAACAGAAGTAACTGAGCTAATTTCAATTTTTCTAATAGCAGCTTCATTTGGGGGCAAAATATACTGCAGAAACTTTGGATAGCATCTAGGAAGTGAATGTTAAGTTTTTTCAGCATTACACTGAAGTGAAAAAAGTTGTGGGATAGTGATATACAGATATAGGGATATACGGGTGGCGATAGTTTTGTTTACACGAGGTATAAAGGGGCAATGCATTGACGGAGCTACCATTGTACTCAGGTGATTCATGCGAAAAGATGTCAGAGATGATTATGGCCATGTGACTGGATTTTGAAGACAGAATGGTTGCTCCATTTCAGATATTATTAGGTAATTCGATATTCTGAGATCCACAGTGTCAAGAGTGTGCCAAGAATATCAGATTTCAGACATTACCTGTCGCCATGGACAACGCAATGGGTGACAGCCCACATTTTAACGAATGAGAGCAGCGACATTTGCGTTGAGTTGTCAGTACTAACACGTGGACAGCACTGTTTGAAGTAACCATCAAAATCAGAATGGGACATATGAAGAACACATCCATAGGACAGTGTGGCAAAATTTGGTATTTATGGGCTATGGAAGCAGATGACTGATGCAAGTGCCTGCAGCACATCTCCTGGACTTGTGACTAGATCGGTTGGATTCTAGAAAACTGGTAAACCATGACCTGGTCAGATGATCCTGATTTTAGTTGGTAAGAGCAGAGGGGATGGTTCAAATGTAGCACAGACCTCATGAAGCTATTGACACAAGTTGTCAACAAGACACTGTGCAAGCTGGTCGAGGCTCCATAATAATGTGGGCTGTGTTTACATGGAACAGACTGGTTCCTCTGGTCCAACTGAAGTGATCATTCACTGGAAATGGTTATGTTCGAGACCATTTGCAGCCATTCATGGACTTCACATTCCCAAACAATGATGGAATTTGTATGGATGAAGATGCATCATGTCACCAGGCCATAAATGTTCACAATTGGTCTGCAGAACATTCTGGACAATATAACTGAATGATTTGGTCAGCCAGATCACCATACATGAATCTTATTGAACATTTATGGGCCATAACAGAGTGGTCAGATCATGCACAAAATCCTGCACTGGCAATACTTTCTCAGTTACGGATGGCTATAAAGACAGCATGGCTGAATATTTCTGTAGAAGACTACCAATGACTCGTTGAGTCCTTGCCATGTCCAGTTGCTGCAGTATGCTGGGCAAAATGAGGTCCAACACAATATCGGGAGGTATCCCATGAGTTGTCATCTCAGTGTATGCTTTCCATTGAATGTCATAAGTTGCATAATCAATCTTGATCAACTCTCCTCACCTTTTGAAATAAAATACGACTTGATGAAAGATCAGTAGTTTATGATTCTCTCATTTGCAGGAAGTAGAGAGAGCCATCTTGAATGGATGTCTAATAATATTTCCTTAAACTCTATCTCGACAGTTTCTACATCACAATGAAATGTTCTAAGACCATAGTATTATTTATGATATGGCAACTGCAGTTAGCTCTCAAAGTGGATGGAGTTTCATTTTTCAGTAAAACAAAAACCAAATTATTTTTACCATAATTCACTGAAACACTGCCAGCACTGTATGCACTTACTTGATTCATATGAAAGCATTAGACTCTGTAATGTTCTTTATTGTATGGAAAATTTTTGTGTCTGTTTCTGTGGGGTCTTCATAAAAATCTCTGATGTATCCTGCAAATAACATCAAAGTACTGAATCACATATGTTTTTTATATTTGCTTGGTTTGAAGCATCTGAGAACACAGAAAAATAAAAGGCTTTACAAAGGTCACCTATGTCTACATTTTGACTATATTTTCCGAGATAGCTTTTGTCTTAGTTCTTCCACATGAAATTTTAGATGCAATATAACAGTCTGGAAACAAAGAATGATGTGATTTCCATTGGCAATTCAGTGACTTGTAGTTAAAGTCGTGTTTTATATTATGACAAACAGATATTAACTTCAGCACATATTATGGCATCATCTTCAGGCATATGCTCTTCACGCAGAAAGTCTTAAATGTTGTATTTTCATGACACTGTTGTTGTGTTAAAATGTGTTTTTGTGTCTTCTGATTATTCACAACATCTGTTTTTACTTCAGATTTTATAAAAATATGGTGGGTAGTGCACACTTTGCAGTGAAGTCTTTTCTTTCATCAACCAAATTGGCAAAATCTGTGTTTGCTAACCTGTCTTTGCTAACCAGTCTTTGTTAAAAACAGTATGTCTTTCAACTTTCTTCTTTGGGACAGGTGAACTTGATTAAATGTCTTAATCTTTATAACACTCACTCACTCACGGTGAGAGAGAGAGAGAGAGAGAGAGAGAGAGAGAGAGAGAGAGAGTGAGAGAGTGAGAGAGAGTTGCATTTGTGTCAGTCTATCCTTTTTAGAATGTTGTTTCTAGTTTACAGCCCTTACACTCATGCAGGCAAGGATCTATTTACATAATATATGTAATATATTTCACAAATATGTAGGCTGTGATTGACAGATGAGCCGCAAATGTAATATACTTATCACACTTTTTATTCACTCATGTATGTATTAGATATACATTTAAATAATTAAAGTTGGTGGAAATCAATAATAAAAAAAACTGTTGGTGATAATCTAACAGTCTGAGAGCATGTTACTTCTGTGTGTGAAACTGCTTGAAACAGTTTTTGTTCATAGAGACATAAATGTATGTGCACTTTTTGCAGTGGGTTTGGTTCTGCTGTTACATTATGTTAATGTATACATTCATGAAGAAGTTAATTGTTTGAGTAATGAGTGGTGATGACAGTAATGATCACATATAATCTTTTGTCATTGCCAGGAATAGGGACAGGATGATGCAGTATTTAGGTGTTTTACTTGCTTCATGCTCCGTTTCATCCTTAGTGTCATTCATCTTGGTTTTTTTTTAAGTTTTAGCTATTTCCAATCAAAATTTCATCAAGTTCTTGATACCTTTCCATGGAATTTCATTTCATTTTACAGGTATTCTGTATTCCAAGTTGAAGAAGTGGACATCATCATTTCTTGTCCTAAACAAAGTGCAGTAACACTCCATTTCTTAATCATCAGTGTCCACCACACCTGTTGACTGGTTTTATCTCTGTACAGCAGAGGGACATGGTTGCTCAGTTCTTATTTATTTATTTTTTACTGGTGTTCCACCTTATGTTCTAGGTGAATTCTAGAGCACACAGATTTTCATACAACCGGACTACTATCTTTCCATTCTACTAAAACTTTCAAGTCATCACTTTGAACAGTCTGTACTGATTCTCCTCTTTTTAATTTTAAAATATCATGGCGGTTTACCCTTCCTATCCTGTTTGTCATAATTGTTCCTCTTCCATGGTATCCAAGGTCAACTAATTTCTCATTGCAGTGAAATACCTATCAAAATACATCATCTTCCAGGAAGAATGGTCTTCATAGCCAAAGTATGTGGAAAGAACAAATCCCAGCTCTGTATCATCCAGATTTGTTGAAGCACCAAGGTATATTTCAAAGTCTATGATAATATTCGGAGTTGACGTAATCAAAAAAATATTCATATTGCAGGCCTAGGCTAATTTTTGACAAAGGGGCTTAAATGACTCTTTCCAGAAAAAGGAATTACCTGAACGATGGAATAGAATTTGTAATTTCGTGGCTGACTGAGATACACATTTCTGACAGTGTTGATAGTCGATTGAACTTTCTGCGACTTGCTTATTTTTACTTCTCCATTCTGTATGTTAGTATTTGCAAGGTGAAATCTGATACAAAACATTATGCTGGATATTACTGGGAAATTAAACAATTTCCGCCCATACATTAAAATTCTATGCTGTTCGATCACACCCATTATTAAGCTTAAACCGAAGAAATGCGTAAGCTACCCATCATTAGTAAGTAATGATTTACCACTTTTTGCTGGTGAACCTTCAAAAAAATTCTAGACCAGTACTGGAAAGGGCTTTTTAATCACATTAGAATATAAAAGAATATCATCATATTCTCTACATGTTATAGTCACTAAAATATTTAAAAATTTGTAGAATAAACAAACATATACTTCATCTTGTTTTTGGAAGCCTCTGCAGAAAAACTGTCCATCTCTAGGTTTCAGAACGTAGTTTTGTATTTTGTTCATTAGCATGCTGCCCGTTGATTTCAACTGAAAAACCCTAATATTGTTTTAAAAAATAAACTAATGTCTCAACAGCCACTTCTCCTACACATTATACATGGACTCAGGAATGTAATTTCTGCATAACTCTGATATTTGTATCAGATACCAGGAGTGAACAGAAATATGGAAACACCAAAGCGTAACTAATCGCCATACCTGATGTGGTGTAGGAAAATTGTTGGTATTCAAAAGTTTCCTGTCACTCTGAGTGGATAAATACAGGTACTGCATGGTTTTCAAGAAAATCTTATACCATTCATCCTGCAAAATAGTAGCAATCTTGGGTAACAGTCATGGAGAAGGGTAACAGTCACTCATCCTTCTCTTCAAAGTAGACCACAAAGGCTCATATCTGGTGATGTAGTAGTCAGGGAAGATGCGACAGTTCATCTTTGTACTCACAAAACTAGTTTGAGATGATGTGAGCTGTGTTAATACGAGCCTTGTCATCTGGGAACATGGCAGCACCAGTAGGTAACAAACATTATGCTGTGAGATGGATTTGATTAGCCAAAATTGTCATAGAACTCTTGGCAGTAATGCAGCATTGGAGTGTAACCATGGGACCCACAGAATATCACAATATGGCTGCCCAAATTGGCATCAAACCACTGCCAGATTTGACCTTTGGACGTCAACCTTGGCCAAAAGTTGGAAACAGTGACAGCCATTACATAGACATCTGACAGTGGTATGTGTAAAGTTACATAAATGTTTTTAGATAAAAACAGCAACGAGCAATAAAGTAGGAACAGCAGTGGCTTTTCTTATCCTTCATAGAAGCTTTTTATCTCCTAACATTCATTTATGAAGTAATCTACAGATTCAGTATGTGGCTGTCAGGTAGATTTGTGCTAGTCAGAATTTGTTGTTAGTATACTTCCCAGCAGTAGCCAACATTTGGTATTTTTGCCTTGACTCATTCCACATCCCTGAAGGCTGCCTTTCATGATCTGTGTATAAATGAATGAATTAAATTGTGGTAGTGGGGAAAAATGATTTCAGGAAAGTGAGTGTGTTCAGTAATGGATTTGAGTTAAACAGATTATTTGGAGATATCTCATACACACTTTCCATTATTGGGCTATCGGGACGTGTTCAGAGATAGGATATGTCACAAGACATCAACCTTACTTAGGAAAGGAAAAGATTAAGATTTCAGTGTTTTGAAATGAGGCATCTGGGAAAGGATATGGTTAGATATGTAAAGAGGGTGTGTGTGTGTGTGTGTGTGTGTGTGTGTGTGTGTGTGTGTGTGTGTGTGTGTGGGGGGGGGGGGGGGGGGTGGGGGGGGGGTGGAGTTCTGCTCTTGAACAAAATTCAGTATATGGAGAGCATGACACAAGAGTTTCTTACGTAAGTGTACCATGGGCTGTTGGTTAGGTGAAAGTAAACCACCAAGATATTAGACTCTTGAAAGTGACGGGAGGTAGGTTGGCAGCAAAGCTCAAACCCAGGACTTGCAGCTGAAACAGCTGTCTACTTGGCACAGCTGGACTGCTGTGCCTCTACCTCATTTCATCATCATCATCATCATCATCATTGTCTTCTTCTTCTTCTTCTTCTTCACTTAAAGCATTAGACCTTTTTTTGGTTTTGCGTGTTATATTACCCATCACTTCCTTGGCCTTCCTTGCCGCCTCCTCCTCCTCCTCCTCCTCCTCCTCCTCCTCCTCCTCCTCCAACTGGCTTAAATATTCCTATCTGTAGAGGTAATATTTCTCCACACATTCTTTAGAGATGTCCATTTTGGTCTCTCCTATTTTCTTGTATTTTATTGAAGATGTTAAGTATATTCAGTACTTCCCTCATTTCTGAATTTCAAAATGTGTCAGCTCTTGTGCATTCCTTTACTGGTTTTAGAAACCTCATTTCTGTTGCTTGTATGCAATTTTCTTGACGTTTCCTTATAACCGACAATTCACTTCCTTAAGCAACCATTGGAACTGCCATTGTCTTATAAAATTTCAGTCTTGTTTCTATCCTCATTTTAATTTTTTGACATCTGTTTATTGTTCCACATTTATTACCAAACTTTATTAGTATCTTCTCTGTGTTTTCGTTATGCTGGTGCGACATTACAGCGTAAATAGTTAAAATGTTTGACCTGTTCTGTTGCTCTGTTGTTGATCATAGTTTTTGTCTACAGAGGATATTTCCCTTTGAAAGCCATTGACTTTGTCATCCTTTCTGAAATTGTGATGACCGTCGTGAACCTTACCTAATATATGTATTCCCCTTTCTAGGTCATCTCCATTATTTGCCAACAGTGTGGTGTCGTCTGCATATAATATACAAGTAGGAATTACCATTAATCTTAATTCCCCCATTAAAATTCTAATTCCATTTCTGGATTGTGTCATCTAAATAAATGTTAAAAAGTGTGGGTGAAATGCTGCACCCTTATCTTACTCCTTTGTTTGTATCTGTTGTATGTTTTGGAGTGCCTTTTATATCTCAAATTACAGTTGTATGTTTGTACAGACTTTTTAAAATGTTTATTAGATGTTGAGGATATCCTCTTTCCCTCAGAATTCCCCATAGTTTCTTTCTGTTAACATTATTGAATTCATTTAAAAAATCAATGAAATGTAAATGGGTGTCCCTATTCTACACTCTTTTTTTTAATTGTTTGTTTTATTATGAATGCTACATCTGTTGTCAACTTGTTTGCCCTTAGCTGTGTGATCAGTGCTTCTGACTGCCATGCAGCAGGCTCTGGTTGGTTTCTCAACCGTGTCCGAGATTTTCTCCACTCGTAAACAGGGTGCTATGTTGTCCTCATCCTTAGCATTATCGACATGCACATTACCCAGTGTGATATAAATTCAAAAGACTTGCAACTCAACAGCTGAACTTCCCTTGTTATGTGCTCCCAGCCACCATCGCCATATGATCATTTCATTTTTTGTCTCGGCTATGACCTTCAATCTCGTGTTCACTATTCTTGGACAAACTTTATATGCAGTTTCAATCGAGCTGATTCCTCTACAGTTCTCGCAGCTTCTATGGTCTCCTTTTTTTAAAGGGTGACATCACCTTTGCTTGTGATCATGCTTCTGGAATAGCTCCCTTTTTCAAGCGAGTGTAGTAATCTGTTTTGTAGTAGTGTGTTTGCATTTTTTAACAGTTCAGAGTTTATACCATTCATACCAGTAGCTTTTCTGTCCCTTTTAATTAACCCGTACATAAATCATCTACACATCCTACTTCAATTACATCCTGTAATCCTCCATACTAGCTGTAGAGCACATGGCTTTATACAATAAGTTCTTATAATGTTCTATCTATTTTGCTTGTTGAATGTTATTTATTTGAGCAACTTCTTTTCTTGTTTAATTTAGCATTTTCATTGTTTTTAAGCTATCATTTGCTTTCTGTGATTATAATATTCTATTACACATATAAATCTATTCCAAGATTCTTGATGAGCTTGTATTACTTCTCAGTTTTCAGCATTTCTCTCTTGTTTGTAAATTTGATGATTCTCCTCTGTTGTTGCAGTGAGATACTTAAGATGAGCAAGCATTTTGCTTGTTTCTTCTAAATTTATCCAATTCTGTTGTCCAAATTTTTAAACCTTTTTTTCCTTCTTATCTTTTTTCTCTTTTTTCCTAAGGCTTCTTCAGTGGCTGTCTTAACTGCAGTTGTTATATTTTACCAATCCTCCTCCATTTCTTCCACATCTTCTTTCTTCTTGATTAAGTCTGTTGTATGTTTTGTTCATGTAGTAGATATCTTTGCAGATTTTTCTTCCTTCAGTTCATTTCAACCACCATAAAAAAAGTTAAATTTGAAAATAAGGCCACATGTCCAATGGTGCAGTTGCTATCTGCAGTGCCACTCCTGGAGGCACTTGCACTTATATTTAATATGTTGCCATAACATGCAGTGGTTCTTATCATGGCATCTAATAACGCCATGAAATTCTGATTGAGAACTTCTAATATTATTCTATAACCTTGAACATTTGTTTCTTTTGTGTCTTCAAATATATGTTATAAACTTCAATCAAGTCTTGTGATTGCTTCATGGTGTACTCATGAAACAGTTTAGTACTAAACAAATCTAAAAGCAAAATTCTTAATTTTTAAGATACTTAAATAATTTAGGAATAAAAGAGCCCATTCACTGAATAGTGGAAGCATTGAGTTGTCAACAGGCACACACAAAAGATAAGGAAAGCTTGTTAGATTTCAGAAACTAATCCTTTCTTGAGTTACAGTTCAGTGGGGTTAGAGTTGTTTTGGGTGACATAGGTAGAGGGAAGAGAGCCGCAGGGCAGGAATAGGGGTTTGAGATGAGTAACGAGCCACTTGGAGAGAGGCAGCTGGTTTGCTGGCTAGGAATGTGAGAGGAACAATGATGATGGTGACTTGAATTGGGTGGAGGGGTGATAGGACAGAGGAACAGGAAACTGTTGGGTGGAGGGTGTGGAAACAGTAGATTAATGATGATAGAGTCCAGGAGGTTTATGGGAGTAAAAGTTTGTTGCAAGAATAACTCCCATATGCATAGTTCAGAAAAACTGGTTGTAGATGGGAGGTTCCAGATAGCCCAGGTTGTAAAGCTTCCATTGAAATCCAGCATTTCGTGCTTAGCTCCATGTTGTGCCACTGGGTGGTCAACTTTGTTCTTGACCACAGTTCAGCAGTGGGCATTCATTCAGGTGGACAGCATGTTGGTTGTCATGCCAATATTAAAAGGTGGGAAGTGATTGCAGCAGATTCTATCACTCCCTGACCCTCACAAGCTTAGTACTGCAGAAACATATACCCACGACACAGGCATCACAGAACCACCTCTGCTCCTTATATAAGATACTGTACTGTGCAATCCTAACTACATACACCACATCTCCAAAACTGAAACCCTTCCCCTTGAACACCTGGAAGAACATTGCAGACACTTCACCTTTAAATTGTCCAGCCTGCCTTGGAGCACTACCCATCAACACCTATCCTACCCACGATGAACTTCTTCGTCAACTCCTCATAATACCCATGCCATGTCTAGCTGATTTTTTTCAGTTTGCCGTGTCCCCCAAAACTTTCTCCCAAAGCTCTGTGAAATTCAAAGCAAAACAAATGTCGCTAATCTTTCCACCAAAAGCCTCAGTCCCTCAGAAGTATCAGACCCATCCAAAGCCCTTGCTTCAGCCTCACACCAGATTGAACTTGTCAAAGACCTATTCCCTCTTCTATGTCCTACAGTGATAACACTTCTTTGTCACCAATCCCTCCAACCAAAGCCAACCGAATTACTGCACTCAACCTTGACTCACTCAGTTGTACTACCATCCTACTTGACCTTCTCCTCCCACCTAACCACCTCCCCCCTGCCAACTACAATTAATTCCTTATCCACAACATGGCAGCTACATCCTTCCCCAGGTCCCTTCCTAAGAAAAGTAAGATTTCAGCAGAAGAAACCTCAAAACAGATCCTGATGTAATCATCCTCCTGCGGACAAAGGCTCCTACACTGTTGTGATGAATCACAGTGACTACCTGTCGCATGGCTTCCACCAACTGTCTGACTCCTCACCCACAAGCTGTGCCATAGTGATCCCATCCCAGAAATCTAACAAAACCTCCAAACCCTACTGAAATCCTTAGTCTCAACCTCCCTCCATTCCCCACCCCCACCTCAGTCCATCTCCCTCCTCTCCCCATATACACACTGCACATGCACCTTCTACATGCTCCCAAAATCAATAAAACCAACAACTTTGGACACCCATTGTAGCTGGTTATTGAGCTCCTGGTGAAAAATGTTCTGCTCTTGATGACCAACATAGCCAACCAGTTGTCTGAAAACTAGCCTCTCACATCAAAAATACTAACCACATCCTTAACTGTCTCTCCACCATTACCTGCTCTGTACCTCCTGGATCCCACCACAGCTGATACCACATCCATAGATGTGGACAGCCCTCATGCCCATGACCTTGCCACTGTTGAACACTACCCCTCTCAATGTCCTTCAGAATCTAAACACATTGCCTCATTTTTCATGCAACTATATCCTGTTGCATAATTACTCCTTTAAGAGGAAGATATGTAAACAAATCCACAGCATGACCATAGGTACTGCATGGCATCCTCATACACTAACATTTGTATGGGACATCTAGAGGAAACATTCCTGAGCTCCTAAAACCTCAAATCACTTACGTAATTCACATTCACTGACGATATTTTCACAATCTGAACACAGGGCTGAGACGTCCTATTCTTATTCCCCTGCAATCTCATCACTTTCTCTCACGTCTGCTTCATGCCACACTTCTGCCCATATTAAATCTACTAGCCACCAACAGTACCTCCATTTCGAGAGCTGCCATCTCTTCCACACCAAAAAAATGCCTAGCATACAGCCTGACCACCCATGGATGGACGGCATGGCTGCAATGATGAAAACTCATTTGTCCAGTATGATGATGGTCTCACAAGGGCCTTCACAGACAGACACTATCCCCAAACCTAGTTTGTGAAAAGATTTCCCAGGATATATCCTCACACAGCCCTGCCTAATCCTTCCACCACCTCCAGCCACAAAGGAGCACCTCTCTCATCAACCAATATGACTGCGGACTGAAACATCCAAACAGTATCCTTCACAAGGGCTTTATCTGTCATCATACCCTGAAATGAGGGAAATTCTACCCAAGATCCATCCCACCACTTGTGAAGTGGTATTCCATTGCTCACACAGTCTATGCAACATCCTAGTCCATCCCTGTCCCACTCCCACTACCAGCCCCTTGCCACTGGGATCATTCCCCTGTACAACACCCGCGTGCAAGACTTGCCCAATCCACACACCCAGCACTTCCTACCCCAGTCCTGTCACAGACGTGACCATCTATGAAAGCAGCCGTGCCATATACCAACACTGCTGCAATCGATGCACAGCTTTTTATCAGGGTGTATACGACCCGGGAGAACCGGTAAAACCCCGGGAATTTTTTCATCCTGGAGAAAACCAGGAAAAACACAGGAACTTTTTAGAATTCCGAAAATCTTTCATTGTTTTAGTTTTCAGTTAAATTTTCGTAATTTTGTCGGGTAACAACCAATGCTCTAACAAAGGATATTACTGTATTCCACTACTGCGGAATAATACTGCAGCAATAAAAGATGAACGAGAGAAAAAACAAAAATAAAACTTAAATTCCAAAGGAAAAACAACATATAAAGCAACAAAACATGGTACTCATACAAGCGTCTGCCAGCAGCAAAATGTGTCAATGGCTTTAGGAAGACTGTGCAATGCTTCATAACAACAAATTGCCTCTGATGAACATGATGTCACAACTGTTTACATTAGATTCATTGTAGCAGTTACAAGCAGGCTCATGTGCATGCACAGTTGAGCGTGTATTTTCATTTTCTCCCGCTACTGACTGCAGAAATGTGGCTGTTGGCTGTGTAAGCACTCACAGTAAACACAAAGATGCTACCGGGAAAATTTTTACTGGCGTGCCCAAGCTGCCACAATCGCATGTGTGCAGGATCTAGTTAGGAGGTGGAGGGAGGGGGGCAAACCGAGGTTTCTGACCCGGCTGGCAATTTCGGACAGGGGCGCATATTCATATTCTTGAAGAAAAAAACTTTGTTTCACAAAGTGCCTAGCATCCAACACACTTTGGTCTATTGATTATTCACATGATTTTGAAGACGTCCATGTTGGTTTTTTTTACATTTTTGAACACCTTCTAAGCTGATTTCTGAATGAATCATAAGTTGAGTTTTGAATGTGTACATAGTGTACGTGATTCCTGTTAGGGGAATTCTCGTATCTAGAAATAAACCTTCCTGTAGACAAAAGGGGACGGGGCTATGCGAGCTGGTTGGAATAAAGCCGAACGGATGAATGCCAATCTCTGTCAGGGGAATTCTCATCGTATCTAGAAATAAACCTTCCTGCAAGCAAATATGGACAGGGCTATGAGAGCTGGGTGGAATGAAGCCGAACGGATGAATGCCAATCGCTGTCCGATTACTTGGTTGATTGGGTTTGCGAATGATCAGCATTGTTACATTTACTAGTGAAATCCATAGATTCAGACAACCAGAGTGGAAATAAATGACTAACAGGAATAACAGGTAAGAAAGATTACATATTATCTTCTCAGTGTACCCAAGAAAATGAAATTTTGACAGAAAATTTTGGCCAGAACGCTACACTAGCAAGGGCCAGTTGTACAGTTCCACACTAGCAGCCACTTAAGTTCTGTTCTGGAAGCAGAAAACGTGTTCTATGAACATTTAACAACACCTGACCAGAGAATAATCACAGGATAACAAAACCGATGATTCTGACAGGGTTAGTGAAGTTAACCGGCGAATAAGTTTTGACAATGGCAGGAATAGTTACAGAATTAGTGATACAATTGTTTGTTAGAATGCGGAAGGAGAAGAAACGAGGACTTCACGTGAACTATGGAAGAATATCACGATTCCAAATTCATCTAAAAATTTTGTACTACTACTTTTCGATCTCATGCTTGAGAAACTGGAACATATGAATGAAATGTGAAACTATTTCATACCATAAAGCTTTTTACTTGTAGTAGGCCTAACAGGCATTTGATATTGATACTTTGTGAATTATATTCTGCCATGTTATAAAAATGATCATTTGTGTCAAAACAGTTTCATTTATTTGGTTTGTGTTAAAATTGCTGCAATATTACAAAGGCCTGTTTTGTTTTATCGAGCAGACAGTGACATAATATACATAATCAGATCGAGAAACCACAACAGTCTTGGGTGCTGTTTGTATTAACAGCTTTTTCAGTATTAGACAAAGAAATTTCGATTTTTCATGTAGTAAAACTTTTGACGAACGTTGATGAGGTAATAGATTCTTGCGCAGGAAGGAAAGCATGCCGTGTAAAGCTGTAGCAAGATTAGAGAGAGAAAAATGCTAGGAGCTAAGGACTGAAGAAATGTGTACCGTCTTAGTTGTCTCGTCTTAACTTGTATGTATTCTATATTTGATTTTACGTCACACAAAACAGCAAGTTATTAGCTAACAGGCAACAAAGAGTGCAAATTTTCTGAAGAGTTCTTGTTCTTCTGATTACAAAAAATGCCATCCAGTATTAATTGTGAGGGTGGTTTTTTTTATTTATCTATTTTTTATGTTTTTTGAAAGAGGGGGGACAGGATGTCAAACCGGCCGACTAGGAGCAGGAGAGGCACCACTGGGTATTTTAATTTCCACAATCCTGAATATAGTTTGATGGCACCCATTAGAAAATATATGCGTTTCAATTCCACAGAATGAAATACAGTGGCATGCGATAGAAGAATGCTGTGTGAAGAGGCGTGGACTGCACTTCGCCACACTTAAGATCAAATAACATGTCTTACATTTCCTCAGACACAATGTTTTTATGTATCAGATTCTTCAGAAAGATGTGCGGTACAAACTGAACATATTTTTGAAAAGATTTTAAAAAATTTTTGACCTATCTCAATCGCTCATCGGAAGGGGGGGCTATAAAGTATTGTCCCTGTTCGGAAATATCGTAGATCCAGTCCGATGTGCAGAGCAGTCTGAGTTATTGTGGGGAAGTGGGTAGTCTCCACGTGCCCAGGTTTACATTATTTATTGATGTTGCTGCTTCCTCTTCGTTTAATGCCTCACGTCAAATGAAAACAAAATGGATTTCTGTGCCAGAAGTTATCAAGTGAATTAAAATACATTCACATAATTACGAAAGACAAAAATTTGTTATTAGTTTGAGATTTTATTTTATTTCTGTCTTTCTTACAGTCAAGTATTAATCCCCTTGCAGTTTCAACTATTTGCTGCATTTCAAGTGCACATTTTCATCTTCTATCACGTATGGCATTATGCCATAATAAAGAACTAAATATGAGGTAATACAGTACTGGTACTCCAAGAAAATTTCCGTCCCGAAAACCACACTGAAAAGCTTAATATTAGGTCGAGGACCACTTCATTGGGAATCTGGACATATGAATGTGCACTTTAAGTATGCACTTTAAATGTGCACATTTTAGTATGGTTCACGAAATTCCAATGCTCTTGGGGTATCCCCCGATGTCTTGTTTCTTTTATGACATAATGTAAGACCTTTTAATGTTTTACAACTACAAACATACGGGCCTCCTGTGTCATCATAGCAGTGCAAGTGTGGTGGCACCTGTCATCTGGCGCTCTCTGGCAACTGCTACAACGAACCTATTTCTAACAGCTCCTCGGAAAATATTGCGAATGGTAATTTTAAAAGCATTACTTTCAAAGTAAATTTCCATTTATGCAAGTTGAACTATGTGTTACAATGTAAGATGAATTTTGTAAATCACACAGCGTTTGACTCTTGTTTAAAAATCAACTCTTTGATGAAGAGCCATTGAGAAGCATTTCGAGCCCAGAAGATCAGACATTTATCTCATTATTAAAAATTTTACTGGGTCATTTGTGTGATATATCTTAAAGTGTAACATGTGCAAAAAGATCAACATTATATGTGGAAGCTTAGTTTCTCTTGCAGCTTATTAATCTTAGAGACGAATATTATTGTGAATGTGTTGCTTTTCTTGTAGTAACACTATGTATATCAATTTAAACTTCGCTTGTTTGTGTGTTCGCGCTACTTAACAGTGATGTTGCTAATTGGCTGACTACATCAGTTGTCCTATGCTCTGAATATCCACCGGCTGGCGAGATCACGTGACTTGAGCTGTGACAGGCTTACAAAAGCTCATTGCAATCTCCATTTCAGTGCTTGGGAAAGTAATATGCGGTGTTTGATGGAATTACAATTTATACTTTTGTAATATGAAAATATGTAGGGTATATGTTGCTTCACATCAAAGATCTTTCTAAAACATGTTTTTTTTTCCTGTGAGTTTAGTTTTCTTAAGTACCAGGAAATTCTACACCCATGTATAAAACCATAACCATTCAAAAGATAAGTTTTACAGCTCTGAGGGAAAATATACTGTCACATAACACGGAAAAAATGTGTTTTCAGCCGGGAGAAAGTGTATTTTTAGCTGGGAAATCCGGGAAAAGTCTGGGAATTTTTTTTCCTTGTCCATGTATACACCCTGTTTATGATTATATTGTTATAACAACAAAGCAGCTGTCCAGAATGAATGGCCACTGCCAAACTATGGCCAAGAACGAAGTTGATCACCCAGTGTCACAACACGCAGTTGAGCACAAAATGCTGGATTTCAATGACCGCTTCATAGCCCAGGACATCTGAATCCTTTGACCTACCACATGTTTTTCTGAACTATGCAGGTGGAAGCTATCTTTGCAACACGTATTTCACTCCCATAAACTCCCTGGCCTCAATTTCCATTAACCCAGTGTCCCTACACCTTCCACATGACAGTTTCCTGTTCCTCTGTTCTATCACTCCCTCCCAGTTGGCGTCTCATGCACCTCAATTATGTGTCACTCCCCACCAGCTCCGGCACCTCTGCATCACCTGCTACTCCCTCTCTCATTCCTAGCCAGCAAACCTGCAACCTGCTATTTACTCATCGCAAACCCCTCCTTCTGTCTCCCGCCTCTCTCCATCTAACCAGCTCACCCAAAACAACACCCCACTCCACCTGCTGAACTGCTGTTCCTGCATTGTGTGTGCAGTTGTCACCATTTAGTAGGTGCACAAACAGATGGGCACACACATCACACACGTGCTTTGTTTGTGTGAGCGCGTGCACGCGCACGTGGGCGCACACTCTAGCTCAAGTGAGGATTTATTTCTGAAGGCTAGCAAGTTTCCTGTCTCTTAATGTATGTTCCTGTTGATGATTTGATACTTCCACTATCCGGTGAGAGGACTCCTTTATTCCCAAATTATTTACATTCAACCACAATTTTTGTTCTATATGTACTGGGACTTATATTTTCTTACTTACATATTCTGTAGATCATACTGAGAATAAACGCTGTGAAGTAAAATTTGCGAATAGTAAATCTTGTTCACATATCTCTTAAGGGGAGACGGTGGCAGTCTTACACTGATATTTTTGTAAAGCCATATCTTTGCCATTTTTTCTTCAATCTCATTGAAATTTTGCACACTATCTAATGTGATTCTTTTTTTTAAATTCAGAGTTTTTAATAACAGTCTAATGCAGTGAGATAATTTTGAATTTTTTATGGCATTATTATTTTAAAGTACACTTTTTCATAATGGCAAATTTTTTAATGGTAAAATAATCTACACTAAAAGGTGTACAGTTTTAAGTGCAGTAACTTTTTGGTAAATTAATGCTATTGTTTTCTGTGATATTTTGGATTCGAAAATTTTTTACAAGCAAACTTTTCAATATATTATCATACACAAAACTGTGTATAATATCTCGATTAAAATTTTGTTCCACTTAAATATTGCTTCAAAGTAAAAGAGTAGGTGTGCCAAAGTTCATTACAATCCTTCCAGTAGTTTCTGGTATATGTGTTCCTGAAAGCAGAAAACCTTAAGTTGCAGAAAAATCGTTTTAAAGTTTGGATGAAAAAAAAACTATCATACCTTAGCTAAAACTGCTCATATCCATATTACATTTCTTCTTCATCATCCTCTACAGCTCTTTTAGCTTCTCTGCTCTTTTGCCTAGCAATTTTTTGTATGTTCTGGACTGAAGTCTTCGCCCTCGCGATTCTTATTGATCTGCAGTATATGCTCAGTGAAGACTCCATGTGTAAAGCCCATCTTGCTGAGGATGTGAAGTCTTGCCACATTCCCATCATTAAACACTGTTGCAGCTTCCAAAGCAGAAGTCTTCACCACCAAATTGGATACAAACACAGTCTTTGGACACCTTTTCCAAATATGAGCATTGAAACTTTCATTTGCTGCTTTGTTTTCCAATGCAGACATCTTTCTAGCAGTTCTGGTGAAGCCAGTGCTCTAAAAGTTGGTTTAATGGCCATTGAAACCTCATAAGGAAGTTTATTTTTATGGGTATAAGCTTCACCACTTTCCTTACTTTTCAAAAATTTGCACCATTCATTAGAACAGAGGCCATGTTTGAGGTTTAGTGTCTGTTCGACAAGTAATGAAACCAAATGGCCCCTACTGCTTTCCTCATACTGTCCAATGTTGTGAGGCTACTTCTAATTACAGCACCATAATAGACTTGTAGGCTGTCAATTCTCTTCTTTGTTACTGTGTTTTTATCTCCCAGTGGCTTCACATCCTCTAGTAGCTTGCCTTTATTGTCTGCAACAAGTCTTCAGAGTCGTCCACGTATCCTCTTCTGAATATGGCCTAAGCACTCCAGTTTCTCAATAGTGCAATCTTTTCAATAGGGCTGACTTTCAACTACGTTCTTGAAATCACAAGAGTCTCCATCTCTTAAATACTGTACATATCTTACTCCATACTTTTGCAAAGATCTATGGAAAATGAATTTCATACCTGCAGCTTCCATCCCACCACTGGAGCCTGCATAATTTCTGCTACAAACAGCTTTATGGGCTTCTTGCTATTCTGTTTCTTTAGCTGCATCAATATATTTCTTGTGCAAGGAACATGCAGAACAATATTTAGACATCACCTCTAAGTCTAATACTTTTCCAGTGTTGACACTAATGATTGTTGAAACTCCTTCAGAAACTGCTATATCGTTGCTATTAGTTGCTTCACAATTTTCTTGAATTGCCCCCAGGACTGGCATTTTCATACTCTCTTCACTTAGTTCTGCAACTGCATTGAAGGGTTGTTGTTGTTGTTGTTGTTGTTGTTGCTGTGGTCTTCAGTCCTGAGACTGATTTGATGCAGTTCTCCATGCTACTCTATTCTGTGCAAGCTTCTTCATCTCCCAGTACCTACTACAACCTACATCCTTCTGAATCTGCTTAGTGTAGTAATCTCTTGGTCTCCCTCTGCGATTTTTATCCTACACACTGCCCTCCAATACGAAATTGGTGATCCCTTGATGCCTCAGAACATGTCCTACCAACCGATCCCTTCTTCTGGTCAAGTTGTGCCACAAACTTCTCTTCTCCCCAATCTGATTCAATACTTCCTCATTAGTTATGTGATCTACCGATCTAATCTTCAGCATTCTTCTGTAGCACTACATTTCGAAAGCTTCTATTCTCTTCTTGTCCAAACTATTTATTGTCCATGATTCACTTCCATACATGGCTACACTCCATACAAATACTTTCAGAAATGACTTCGTGGCACTCACTTCCTAATCTAATTCCCTCAGCATCACCTGACTTAATTCGACTACATTCCATTATCCTCGTTTTGCTTTTGTTGATGATCATCTTATATCCTCCTTTCAAGACACTATCCATTCCGTTCAACTGCTCTTCCAAGTCCGTTGCTGTCTCTGACAGAATTACAATGTCATCGGCGAACCTCAAAGTTTTTGTTTCATCTCCATGGACTTTAATACCTACTCCGAATTTTTCTTTTGTTTCCTTTACTGCTTGCTCAATATACAGATTCAATAACATCAGGGAGAGACTACAGCCCTGTCTCACTCCCTTCCCAACCACTGCTTCCCTTTCATGTCTCTCGACTCTTATAACTGCCATCTGGTTTCTGTACAAATTGTAAATAGCCTTTCGCTCCCTGTATTTTACCCCTGCCACCTTCAGAATTTGAAAGAGAGTATTCCAGTCAACATTGTCAACAGATTTCTCTTAAGTCTACAAATGCTAGAAGTGTAGGTTTGTGCTTCCTTAATCTAGCTTCTAAGATAAGTCGTAGGGTCAGTATTGCCTCACGTGTTCCAACATTTCTACGGAATCCAAACTGATCTTCCCTGAGGTCGGCTTCTACTAGTTTTTCCATTCGTCTGTAAAGAATTCGCGTTAGTATTTTGCAGCTGTGACTTATTAAACTGACTGTTCGGTAATTTTCACATCTGTCAACACCTGCTTTCTTTGGGATTGGAATTATTATATTCTTCTTGAAGTCTGAGGGTATTTCGCCTGTCTCATACATATTGCTCACCAGCTGGTAGATTTTTGTCATGACTGGCTCTCCCATGGCCGTCAGTAGTTCTAATGGAATGTTGTCTACTCCGGGGGCCTTGTTTCGACTCAGGTCTTTCAGTGCTCTGTCAAACTCTTCACGCAGTATCGTATCTCCCATTTCGTCTTCATCTACATCCTCTTCCATTTCCATAATATTGCCCTGAAGTACATCGCCCTTGTATAAACCTTCTATACACTCCGTCCACTTTTCTGCCTTCCCTTCTTTGCTTACAACTGGGTTGCCATCTAAGCTTTTAATATTCATACAAGTGGTCCTCTTCTCTCCAAAGGTCTCTTTAATTTTCCTGTAGGCAGTATCTATCTTACCCCTAGCGAGATAAGCCTCTACATCCTTACATTTGTCCTCTAGCCATCCCTGCTTACCCATTTTGCACTTCCTGTCGATCTCATTTTTTAGATGTTTTTATTCCTTTTTGCCTGCTTCATTTACTGCATTTTTATATTTTCTCCTTTCTTCAATTAAATTCAATATTTCTTCTGTTACCCAAGGATTTCTAGCAGCCCTCGTCTTTTTACCTACTTGATCCTCTGCTGCCTTCACTACTTCATCCCTCAAAGCTACCCAGTCTTCTTCTATTGTATTTTTTACCCCATTGCTGTCAATTGCTCCCTTATGCTCTCCTTGAAACTCTGTACAACCTCTGGTTCTTTTAGTTTATCCAGGTCCCATCTCCTTAAATTCCCACCTTTTTGCAATTTCTTCAGTTTTAATCTACAGGTCATAACCAATAGATTGTGGTCAGAGTCCACATCTGCCCCTGGAAATGTCTTACAATTTAAAACCTGGTTCCTAAATCTCTGTCGTACCATTATATAATCTATCGTAAACCTGTCAGTATCTCCAGGCTTCTTCCATGTATACAACCTTCTTTTATGATTCTTGAACCAAGTGTTAGCTATGATTAAGTTGTGCTCTGTGCAAAATTCTACCATGCGGCTTCTTCTTTCATTTCTTTGCCCCAGTCCATAGTCACCTACTACGTTTCCTTCTCTCCCTTTTCCTACTACCGAATTCCAGTCACCCATTACTATTAAATTTTCATCACCCTTCACTATCTGAATAATTTCTTTTATTTGATCATACATTTCTTCAATTTCTTCGTCATCTGCAGAGCTAGTTGGCATATAAACTTGTACTACTGTAGTAGGTGTGGGCTTCGTATCTATCTTGGCCACAATAATGCTTTAACTACGTTGTTTGTAGTAGCTTACCTGCATTCCTATTTTCCTATTCATTATTAAACCTACTCCTGCATTACCCCTATTTGATTTTGTGTTTAGAACCCTGTAGTCACCTGACCAGAAGTCTTGTTTCTTCTGCCACCGAACTTCACTAATTCCCACTATATCTAACTTTAGCCTATCCATTTCCCTTTTTAAATTTTCTAACCTACCTGACTGATTAAGGGATCTGACATTCCACACTCCGATCCGTAGCATGCCAGTTTTCTTTCTCCTGATAATGACATCCTCTTGAGTAGTCCCTGCCCGGAGATCCGAATGGGGGACTATTTTACCTCCGGAATATTTTACCCAAGAGGACGCCATCATCATTTAATCATACAGTAAACCTGCATGTCCTCGGGAAAAATTATGGCTGTAGTTTCCCCTTGCTTTCAGCCATTCGCAGTACTAGCACATCAAGGCTGTTTTGGTTATTGTTACAAGGCCAGATCACTCAATCATGCAGACTGTTTCCTCTGCAACTACTGAAAAGGCTGCTGCCCCTCTTCAGGAACCACGCGTTTGTCTGGCCTCTCAACAGATACCCCTCCGTTGTGGTTGCACCTACGGTACAGCTATCTGTATCACTGAGACACGCAAGCCTCCCCACCAACGGCAAGGTCCATGGTTCATTGGGGGGGGGGGGGGGGGGGGGGGGGGGCATTGAGGAGAGCAGTATTAATTGCAAAAAATTTTAGGTGAGGACCAGGCATGTTCATAATACCACATAAAAGGTTTTCACCCATCTCTTCCAATCCCTATACATTTTAGTCCATAAATAAATCTCATATTGGCTTCATAGATTCTATTACTGACCTTTGATGTCTTGAATGGTCTGTCAGCATCACAGTTTTGACACAAAATGTGCAATGTGCAAACCAAACATTCTCTCTTTCCATCATCAACCAAATCCATATTTCCGTAACAAAAAGAGCACTTGCAGGCTTTTCTAAGTGCTTCTGCCACCATTTCCAGATCCACAATTCTGAAACCTGTGTTTCTGTCATGATTTGTTTCTTCTGACACAATCCCTGTTCCAAGATTTATTTTAGATGCACTTTGAGACAAGCTAATGTTTGCATCTGCAGGCCGACCCTAACCTCAATGTTAGTTTTTCGCTTTATATTGGAAATATGGGACTTACTATATTTTTTAAATACTTTACCAGGTTTAGGCATTGTAAAAAGTGATCAAAAGATGCAACCTTGCACAAAGAATGCCACAATAAATTAAGTGCCACTCGAATTCCACTGAACAGCACAAAACTTGGTTACAACACTCCACAGCCTTCTATACCATCCTGATTGAACCAGAAAATGGCTCCACATCCTTCATTGCAACACTGTTGTTATGTATACAAAAAAGTCACAGCATTCAAAAGCTATATTTTCTAGGTTCACAGGCCAAATTCTGCTGTACAATTTTTCCTCCATTTGGTACGTTGAAAAGTTGGTTTGGCGCATTAAACTGCTTAGGGTTTTAATTTTTTTATGCCGTTTGTAGTTAGAATTTCAAGGAAAAAATTTGGTGTAATAATCTCAATTATTTTTACTACCAAATAAGCAAATAAAAATAATTTGTAAATTTTTCATTATTTCTGCCACTGTCTCCCCTTAATAAACATATTCATATAAGTACATGCTGATTATTTGTAGGTTTGTAATGGTTTAGTAAAGAAGCCTCTATTAAGTTCAAAGAAATTGTAAAGTAGGAGCAAAATTTCACTTAAATGAGATTTTTCTGTTGTCAAAGCTGTTTAGATGTGTGTTTTATTTCTTTGTGTTTCCATTATTTCCTAGAAGCAAAAATGTTAGCATGGGATATATTTATATTATATTTAGTATATTTCTGTGAAGACCCATCTACAGTGTTGGTCACATATGCTATGTCTGTTTTCACAAGAGACATTTGCTGCAGGAAATGACACTGGAGGCTGCAATTGCACTTCTTGAACGACAAGTACAGATACAGCCAACTTGCAGGCTGCACCAAATGCTCGGCGATCTTCTAGCGAGAGTCCATGAAGAGGAACGAGCCCTCGATCACTATAGTATAGCACTGAAGTAAGCGTATCACTGTTTTATTACTCAGTAAATTATACATCAGTTTATTTAAAGGGATGTTAATACGTTTTGTAAATACAAAAGGACAGAAACTATGGCATTTTTAATAAGAGAATGTCTCAGGTACCAGTACTTCTTCTTTTATAGGGTTCCCCTTGCCTTCTCAGGCTTTTCTTCATCTCTGTCTCCTATCCTCTTATAACTTCCTTACGTTATTCTGCTCATCTCTGTAAGAAGTTACTTGACCCCATCCACTTTTGCTAACACAAATTTGGTTTATTGATTTTCTACTTGCATTATATTAGTTTCAAATCTTCCTTCCATTATGAAGCCCAAGATCACGATTGCTTCTCTGAATCCTTTGCTTTGTTTGAAACCCACTGATTTCCATGGAGTTCTTATTGAAATTATCTTTCTATTCTTATGGGTATTATTGCATCCATGTGCTGAGAAACATGAAAAGTTAAACAGAACAGTAGGCTTTTGAAACTAATGTGAAGTAATACTTAAATGAAGTATTTTCACAGAGTTTGAATTTTTGTCTTTTGATTTCCTTATATTTCACATGTTTTAAAACTTCTGCTACTTAATACAAAGAGCAATCAAAAAGTTTCCTTTTCAGAGCATTGCAACAGCATATATACGCCAAAGTATGATTCTGATGTGGGTATTTAAATACTGACATGAGTGGCAACTGGGAGGGGTAAGGAGGAGGCTGGGGTGGGGAGGGGGAGGGATAGTGTGGTGCAAGTGTTGCAGGTTAGATGGAGGGCAGGAGAGAATGTGTGGAAGGGGGAGGGGGTAAGTAGGGGAAAGGAGAGAAATAAAAAGAAATTAAAAGACTGGGTGTGGTGGTGACATGACAGCTGTGTAGTGCTGGAATGGGAACAGGGAAGGGGTCGGAAGTGTGAGGACAGTGACTAACGAAGGTTGAGGCCAGGATGGTTATGGGAACGTAGGATGTACTGCAGGGAAAGTTACCACATGCACAATTCAGAAAAGCTGGTGTTGGTGGGAAGTATCCATATGGCACCACCTGTGAAGCAGTCATTGAGATGAGGGATACTATGTTTGGCAGCATGTTCAGCAACAGGGTGGTCCACTTGTTTTTTGGACACAGTTTGTCAGTGGCCGTTCATGCGGACATACAGCTTGTTGGTTGTCTTGCCTACATAGAATGCAGCACAGGGGTTGCAGCTTAGCTTGTAAGTCACATGATGGTGGTTTCACAGGTAGCCCTGCCTTTGATGGGATAGGTGATGTAAGTGACTAGACTGGAGTAGGTGGTGGTAGGAGGATGTGTGGGACAGGTCTTGCATCCAAGTCTATTACAGGAGTATGAGCCATGAGGTAAGGGATTGGGAGCCGGGGTTGTGTTAGGATGGACAAGTATATTGTGTAGGTTCGGTGGACGGTGAAATACCACGATAGGAGGGGTGGGAAGGATAGTGGGTAGGACATTTCTCATTTCAGGGCACAACGAGAGGTAACCAAAACCCTGGTGGAGAATGTAATTCAGTTGCTCCAGTCCCGGATGTTACTGAGTTTTGTAGACCAACACCTTCAACCTATTACCCGGGTCCTATCCTCCTATATAAAAGATACCAGCCATTTCCTCAACCGACTCTCCACAATTCCTTTCCCTTTACCACACGGTGACCTGCTCGTCACTATTGATGCCACCTCCCTGTAGACTAACATTCCTAATGCCCATGGTCTTACTGCTATCAAACACTACCTTTACAGATGCCCTATGGATTCCAAACCAACAATCTCCTTCCTAGTCTCAGTGACCAAATATATACTAACCCACAATTACTTCTCCTTTGAAGGCATTACTTACAAACAAATCCTGCGGTACGGCTATGGTCACACGCATGGCACCATCCTATGATAACCTATTCATGGGCTACCTAGAGGAATCCTTCCTAAAAAACCAGAATCCTAAACCGCTCACCTGGTTCAGATCCATTGGTGACATCTTTGTTGTCTGGATTGAAGGTGAGGACACCTTATATATATTCCTCCAGAACCTCAACGATATATCCCCCATTTGCTTCACCAGGTACTACTCGACCCAACAAGCCACCTTTCTAGATGTTGACCATCACCTCAGAGATAGCTACAAAAGTAAGTCCGTCCATATCAAACCTACTAACAGCCAGTAATACCTCCACTTCGACAGCTGCCACCCATTCCATACCAAGAAGTCCCTATCGTACACCCTAGACACCCGTGGTCGTCGCATCTGCAGTGACAAGCAGATACCAAGGTTCTCACTGAAGCCTTCACCGACCTTAATTATCCTCCCATCCTTGTACAAAAAGAATCTCCTGTGCCTTATCTCTCCAGTCTCCCACCACCTCCCAAAGTCCTACAATCCGGCCACAGAGGAGCATTCTGCTCAAAACTCAGTAACATCCGGGACTGGAGCAACTGAATTACATTCTCCACCAGGGTTTTGGTTACCTCTCGTTGTGCCCTGAAATGAGAAATGTCCTACCCACTATCCTTCCCACCCCTCCTATCGTGGTATTTCATCGTTCCACCGAACCTACACAATATACTTGTCCATCCTTACACAACCCCGGCTCCCAATCCCTTACCTCATGGCTCATACCCCTGTAATAGACTTGGATGCAAGACCTGTCCCGTACATCCTCCTCCTACCACCTACTCCAGTCTGGTCACTTACATCACCTATCCCATCAAAGGCAGGGCTACCTGTGATACCACCATCATGTGACTTACAAGCTAAGCTGCAACCCCTGTGCGGCATTCTATGTAGGCATGACAACCAACAAGCTGTATGTCCGCATGAACGGCCACCGAGAGAAACTGTGTCCAAAAAAAAAAAGTGGACCACCTGTTACTGAACATGCTGCCAAACATAATATCCCTTATCTCAATGACTGCTTCACAGGTGGTGCCATATGGATCCTTCCCACCAACACCAGCTTTTCTGAATTGTGCAGGTGGTAACTTTCCCTGCACTACATTCTATGTTCCCATATCCCTCCTGGCCTCAACCTTCGTTAGTCACTGTCCTCACACTTCCGACCCCTTCCCTGTTCCCATTCCAGCACTACACAGCTGTCATGTCACCACCACACCCAGTCTTTTAATTTCTTTTTATTTTTCTTCTTTCCGCTACTTACCCCCTCCCCCCCCTCCGCTTCTCTCCCCCCCCTTTGTCTAAACTGCAACACTCACACCATACTATCCCTCCCCCTCCCCACCCCAGCCTCCTCCTTACCCCCTCCCAGTTGCCACTCCCATCAGGCACTGGTGCTGCTGTTCGCAGTGTGGTTTGAGCTCTGAGACTGCAGACGCATGTGCAAGTTGCGTTTACACGCGCGCGCGCTTTTGTGTGTGTGTGGGGGGGGGGGGGGGGGGGGGGGGAGGGGGGGGGGTCGTTCATGCGTATCTACTGCTGACAAAGGCCTTAATGGTTACAAGCTTTAATTGTCTGAATCTTTTTGTTGTGCCTATCGCGACTCAGCACCTCTGCTATATGGCGAGTAGCAACTTCTCTCGTATTTTTTAATTTTATTTTTTTTACTGTTCTAAGGTGCTGATTTTACTAGGTGACGAAACATCGCAGAATATAATTCCAAAGTGAAGGATACTTTTCAATTGAGCAAAGTAGGCACATTGGACAGTATGAAAACTGGTTTTAATGGAAAGTAAACATAGACTAACGTGGTTCATTTAGTCATGGAAAATACAGGATGGAGTTTAAAAATATTATGAAAAGGATGGTTGCCTCTCACCATACAGTTGAGATGCTGAGTCACGGATAGGCACAAGAGAAAGATAGCAAAAACTGATCTTTTGACCAACTAGACCGTCATTGAAAATAGACAACATACACATACGCAGGCAAGACAACCAGCAAGCTGTCTGTCTGCACGAATGGCAACTGATGAACTGTTGCCAAGAAACAGTTGGACCACTCTGATGCTGAGCATGCCACTCAAAGTGACGTTCTTAATTCCAGTGACTGCTTCACAACCTGTGCCATTTGGATCCTTCCCACAAGCAGTGAAGGATATGTTGCATGTTTGCATGTAAGCTTACTTTCTGCCAATCTGTTGTGCCCATTTGCGACTCAGCGGTCTCGGCTGTATGCTGAGCAACAACTATCCTTTTCATAATATTTTATTTACTGTTTCCTTTATTTTGCCTTTATATGTATACCATTTTAAGTCAGTTTTAAGTAAAGGGCCTAAAAATTTTGCTTTTATAATAGCGTTTATTGTCACACTAATGTTGTGTACATCATTCATATCTCTGTGTGGGCATTCCAGCCATGTCTTGTGAGTTGGACTGTGTTAGCTGTGCTCTTGTGCTGCACTTAGTCGGTATCCTTCCTACCTGTTGACAAGATTGTCATGAACCCGTATTTCAATGGATTCCTTTATGGCGATGGCCCAGTAGCAGGTTGCTGAGCAAAACATCTTGGTGTTCTGAAGTCAGAGGTGTAATTTCGCTCTGTGATTGCTAATTTCTCTGTCTGTCCCAGTCGCACGTGCCTGATGTGCTCCTCACAGCATTTCGAAATGCAGCACTGTGTTTGCCAACTATATCGTTGACCACATTTGCAGGCAATGTTGTGCATTCCAGTTACTTTCATTTTTAATGGGTCTTTCACAGACCTGAACCACTCTTCTGTCTCCAGCGATGCTCAGAAGGTGGTTTTGTGTTGGATTTTTCAAGTAGCCTCTTAATTTTGTCTCGAGTATGGAAGAAGAGTGATTCCTTCTCTTCTTTTCTTCTTCATCTTCCTGGTTTCCAACATCTTGTGTCTTCTGAATGCCCTACTAATCTGTGCTTCGCTGTACCCATTTGTGCAGAGTACTTCCTTCAGATGCTGTGTATACAGAAGGCTTTCTTCACCACAGATGATGTTTGCCATATGTACCAGGGTGGTCAGCATTGCCTGCTGTGACACTGGATGGTGGCAGCTCGTTGCACGCAAGTATGGGTCTCACTGTGTGTCCTTCCTATACACGGAATGCCTAGTGTACCACCTGCTTTCTTCCATATTAGAATTTCCAGGAAAGGCAGGCAAAGAAAGCATCCTCCTCTATTTCCATTGTGAAAAAAATGTTTTGACAGGTGCTGTTAAGGTCCAGAAACTCATCCGTTGTCTGTCTGCCACCCTCCTGTACCACAAAAGTGTTACCGATACAGTAGGAGTAGTGCATAGTCTTCTGGTGAGTGGTTTGAAGTGCCACCTAACACGCGATCTAGTGTATGTAGAAATTTGCTATACCTGAAGTTGGGATCCCATGGCCACTCCAGCCATCTTTTCATAAAACACTCTGTTGCACTTGAAGTAGTATTACGGCTCGAAATGTTCAGACAGCAACACCAATGAATCTCACAGAGGTAGTTTTGCGAATAGCGGCATAATATTGAACCTATGAGCAAGCCATATCTTTGTAATCACATGTCCTGAAGTATTTTCATGATATTGGATGAGTTCTTAACTTGATATCTACGGTGTCCCACAAGAAAGGAAGACAGATGGTCCACTAGGCCATTCAGTATGTAAGAAGAAAACACATTCAGACCTCTGCAATAGCTACCACCATCCAGCACACACCAGCTAGTGCTGAATATCTTGCTCTGTAGGGACCTCATATCTGCAACAAAGAAAGCCTGCCAGACGAACTAAAGCACCTGAAGGAAGTATTCAGCAAAACTTTCCTTCCATATTTGGGACATGCCTCGGCCAAAATTAAAAGCTCATTTGAAAAATCTAACTTAAAAACTGTCATCAGACAACAGCTGTGGTTGAAAGAGCAGCTTTGCTCTGAAAAAGATCCACTAAAAGTGAATGTACCTGGAATATACAGCATTGCCTGTGAATGTGGCCAAGATACGTTGGGTGAATGCAGTCTTGGATTCCACGCAGTGGATGTGTGACTGGGAGAAACAGAGAAATTGGAGGTAGTAAAGCATAGCATCAAGGAAGACAACACCTTTGACATTCGGAACACCAAGGTACTTTGCTGACCAACCAACTATTGGAGGATAACTGTAAAGGAGTTCACTGAATCAACAGTTCACAAGGATATGATTGACAAATGAAGAATACCAAGTGCGGGACAGAATCCCACATTAGTGGCAGTTCAACAAGAGGGTGGCCGGCAACGCAAGATGCAGGCAGAAAACCCACTCAGAGATGCAAAGAATGCACCCTGCCCCCTCCCTCACCCCTCCCTCTCCCCCTACCCCCTCCCTCTCCCCCTACCCCCTCCCTCACCCCTCCCTCTCCCCCTACCCCCTCCCTCACCCCTCCCTCTCCCCCTACCCCCTCCCTCGCCCCTCCCTCTCCCCCTACCCCCTCCCTCGCCCCTCCCTCTCCCCCTACCCCCTCCCTCGCCCCTCCCTCTCCCCCTACCCCCTCCCTCACCCCTCCCTCTCCCCCTATCCCCTCCATCACCCCTCCCTCTCCCCCTATCCCCTCCATCACCCCTCCCTCTCCCCCTCCCCCACTCCCTCCCCCTCCATCTCAGTAAATCCGAGGGAATGTCACCTGCTTTGGGGGACTTTTCAGCTTACATCTTTCAGTGTTCCATCAAACTTTTCTTGTTGTATCATATCTTGTATTTAACACTCAAATACTTCCTCTTCCCTTTCCATAATGTTATCTTCAACTTTCACTTTTTATGCTTTCCTTTGCATAGTACTGGCTTGCCATCCGAGTTCTTAATGTTCATACTGATGCTTCTCTTTCCTCCGAAGGGTGTTTTAATTTTCCTACAGCAGTGCCAGTGTTTCCCAAGATCAAGCGCGCTTCTACAACTTTACGTTTCCGCTATGTCCTGTATTGCTTTGCTACATTCATGATGACAGCAGCATATTGGTCTCATAACAAGACATTGCCAGGAAAGAGTAATGATGTTCAGAAATCATTAGACACTAATTGGTGTCTTTTATGCATCAAAGAGGATCCTCTGAAAGAACCATAGAGCTGATGCAAGACAAATTGTCAGAAAGCTATTAAGGTGTAGAATGAATTTTATGTGTGACATGCATGAACAGCAGAAAGGAGACATGCATCAGCAGGTGCATGGCTCTAAGTTTGTGATCACTATACAGAACATGATGAAAGTGTTACAGGGACAATGTAAGATGGATTACTGACTACTGAAGAAGAATATCTAGTCAGTCCTCTGTGTCCAGTTTCCAACAATGACTGTGGTTCATGTATAACAGATGTCAGATAATTGTTTTGTTGTTAACCTTATATTTTACATCTGTAGACACAATGAGCAAACCAGTTCGAAGTGCATGGCAGAGAGTACTAGTGGTACCACATTAGTGTATCTTCTTGTTCCAGTCACATCCAAAGTGCAAGAACTTATATGACTCTGTGCATGCTGTAATTAGTCTAATGGAAAAATGGAAATGAGCTTTTGGTGTCATTGGCTGGGAGGGCAGGTCCAGCCACTTTGGTGCAGGTCTTATTACATTTGATGCCACATTGAGTGACCTGCGCGCTGGATGGGGATGAAATGATGATGAAGACAACACAACACCCAGTCCCTGAGTGGAGGAAATCCCCGACCCAGCCGGGAATCAAACCCGGGCCCCTTAGGACAGCAGTACGTCATGCTGACCATTCAGCTATCAGGGCAAACAATTAGTCTAATCATGCCTTGTGATTCCTGTGACAGGGGCTGATTCTTTTAGATTCTTCACTTTATAAGTAATCTTACATGTTGGCGATTCATATTTTTCAGTATTTCTGTGACACTCAAAATGTTATATTCAAATAGTGGAAAATCCAGGTTGGAATGACGACAGTATTATGAAAAGGCTATGTTGCTACTCACCATACAGAGGAGATGCTGAATTGCAGACAGGTACACCAAAAAGACTGCTATTCATTTGACACACACATTCACACAAGAACAACTTGCACACACATCACCATTGACTCTGGCCACTGAATCTGGCCTCAGTGGCCAAGGACAGGGACTGTGTGTGTGTGTGTGTGTGTGTGTGTGTGTGTGTGTGTGTGTGTGTGTTTCTTTCTTTGCTTTACAAGAAGTGCCTGTGGCCCAAAGCTCAAATGCACTCCATTCTTTTTGTTGTGCCTGTCTGCAATTTAACATCTCCTCTTCATGGTCAGTAGCAATCTATCCTCCCTGTAAAATGTTACACTCAGGTATTTGTATGAGTTGATTGACTCCATTTCTGGTTAATTGATATTGTAGTTCAGAATACTAGTTTCTTGAGTTTTACATTTCTGAACATTCAAAACAAATTGCCAGTCTTTGCCCCACACTGAAATCTTATCAAGATCCGATTAGATATTTTTGCAGTTTTTTTCCTGATAGTACAATATATTTGCAAAAAGTGTGAGGTTACTATTAATATTGTGTGCAAGGTTATTAAAATGTAACATCTCCTGTAGGGGTTCAGACACACTTTCTCGAGAACGTTTGAAGGTACTCCTACTTCTGTCAATGACTCTCCATCCAAAATAACATGCTGTGTCCTTCTGACCAAGAAATCCTCAATCCATTCATAAATTTTGCTTGATATTCCATACGATCATACTTGTGATAGTAAGCTTAGGTGAGGTACAGACTCAAACATTCTTCAAAAGTCAAGAAATATTGCATCCACCTGATTTACTTTGTTCAATGGCTCTTTGCTGTATGCCATGGAGGAGCACATTGTGTTCAAGATTGCTCATTAAGTTGGAGTTCAGAAAATGATCTAGGATCCTACAAGAGCTAGATATCAGAGAGATCTCCTCTTCTTCTTGTATGGGTTTGATTTGTGCTTTCTTCCAATCTTTGTTAAGATTATGATTTGGTTGTCATTGAGGGTTTTCATACATTTCCATCTTGATAGCCAGACAAGTGTACTGTCGCCCCAGTGTGCATGGACAGATGAATCATAAGCCCTTACAGAAGGCACAGGGATTGAGTCACATGCTCATCTGCATGTGCACTACCTCTATGTAAGCGTAAGGCATTACTGTTGAGTGAAATATTTATTTTTCACGCAAACATTGTGCACAAACATTGATAAATATAAGGAGTGACAGCATGGCAAGAAGAGGCAATCATCTTTGGCCATGCCCATGGTCATGTAGTGTGTGAAATTACTGGATTTGTTGGTGTTTTGTGCCGGTGTTTCAACGTGCGTACAAAAAGTGGTGTAACACATGTACCCATGAAACATGACATCAGAATTGTGGTTGGAAAAATATCCTGATTGAGTGGGACATGTTTCACCACTTATGAATCAAAATAACTTCCAAACCCAAAATGAATTGCCATAAGTGATGAATGAATGTCCATCCTAATCTGTTAGCAAGAGAAAATTGTGAGGGAAACTGTCTACATTGAATATTTGGGGATAGTCATTGACAAAAGGCCATTGCTCACCCAGACACCTAAAGAAGGCAACAGCAAAATTATTAGGCTGGAAGAACATGTGACATGCACGCACTGTGATGACTACAGCCTGTTATGAAATACATTAAAAGTATTAGCAATTGTGGATATGGACAACCATCAGCTGTATAATGGAATGACGACAATGAAAATTTGTGGTGGATTGTGACTCGAAGCCATATTTCCCACTACTTATTGGGAGTGGTGGCCTTAACATTAGGCTATTCATGCATGACTCACAGCCAGGCCTAAACTTCCATATGTCATCATCCATGTCCAGAGGAACATTCCAACATAATTCAGAATAACACAGGCACTGCAATATAATATTTATCTGCTGACACTGGGCAAGTGAAGTAAAATGTCTCACCTTATTGGAATATACATAACGGATGCATGAGTGCTGTTGCAGACACATGGTTGGCGAGATATGGAAGTCTTGGTCTGGCCATGAGTCATGCTCAAATAGCCTAATAGTAAGGCAACTGCTTGCGATTAGCAGGATATCTGGGTTTGAGTCCCAGTCTGGCACAAATTTTCATTGTTGTCATTCGGTTATACAGCTGATGGTTGTCCATATTCACAACTGCAAATACATGTAATGACTTGTGACAGGTTTCCTAAACAGTCCCCCACCCTATCATATCTCTATTGGCCTGCAAAATTGTGTGACGTGAACCACATAGAAAATCTGTGGAACATGTTGGGACAGCAGATAAAACACCGACATCAGTATTCACATAATTTCGTGGTATTACACTAACAAATCCTCAGCGAGTGGCTTGACCAGGATGTGGCATACGCATACCAAATCCAGGCAGTTATCAAGTCTAGGGGGAAATGCAACATACTATTCAAAGCTGAGGTTTAGTGTTCAGCAGAGAGAGTATTGAAGAATTAACTCCAGAAAATAAACTCCACATGTTCATTAAAAATCATTAACTCTTACTATAAAGATTGTGGAATTTGTTTAATAACAAAAGTGAACAAATTGACATGAATGAATGAATTGTCACAGGACTAACAGACCTTTTCTCATTTAAATAGTGTGCTTAAAATTAAGACTTTTTCAGTTGATACGAAGATGGGAATATACAGGCATGCTACCCAGTCATAAAACTTGGACAGTTATTGCAAAAACTACAAAATTATCGTTTCTGAAAAAGGCATACCAGTAGTTAGGAAGGCCATGGGCCAAGTAAGTTGTCATATGCAAAGACTCTAATTAATTAATTAGTTAGTTAGTTAGTTACATGTTCCATAAGACATTTGAACAATTACATTAACAAAATGAAGTAGCACAAGTCAGTTTACACAATGTGTATACATGATTATTAGTGTTAACATACAGAAGACATTATTATTTTCAGTCCTGTTCATATCCAACTAAACTTCTTTCTACAACCCCCCACCCCCACTCCATGCCAGCTACCAGCTTTTAAGTAACAATTTGTCAGTGGAATAGGAGAAGTTGTCCAGAAGAAAAGTTTTCAAAGGTGGTTTAAAACTTGATTCACTTCCTCTCAGACATTTCATGTTATTAGGCAAATGATCAAAAATTTTTGCTGTTGCACATTAAACTCGTTTCTGAGCCAATAACAGCTTTAACACTGGGTAATAAAGGTCATTCTTCCCTCTAGTGTAGTAGGTATGGACATTATTGTCCTCATCAAATTGTGATGGATTATTTATGATGAATTTCATTCATGAATACATGTATTGTATCAGTGCAACTAAATTGCCTATTTCATTGAAGGGGTACCTACGTGACATCCATTGGCGAACACCACATATTATTTGTACTGCTCACTTCCGTGAGACATCATTGAGTGTAAATAACCAAAATATGTTAGGAGGGTGGTACAATTGTTTCCAAGATTAGTAATTATATAAAGAGCAAAAGTAGCTCAAGCTAATTGTTTGAGAAGCTCAGTAATGTGCTTTTTCCAGTTTTCAGCAGTATGTACACCCAAAAAATTTGGAGCATTCTACCCTATTTACTGACTCCTGCTTATGTGCTACATCAATTCTTGGTAGCACTATTTGCTGTACAGAGTACTGAATAAAGTGGATTTTGTTTTCAAAATTTGGGGAGTCCATTTTGAGAGGACCACTTAATAATTCTTTCAAAAGTATCGTTTACCAACTCTTCTATTGTTTTCTCTCTAATGGAATGTAAATGGACATATAAAAATCTACTCACCAAGTGGTGGCAAGGGAACACACACACAAAAGGACTTAAATTTTATAAGCTTTTGGAGCCAGTGACTCCTTCTTCTGGCAGAAAAGCTGAAGGGGCACGGAGAGGGGTGATGGAAAAGGACTGGAGAGGCTTAGGAAAAGGTGGTATAGTTCAGAAAAGTCATCCTGAACCCTGAGTCAGGGGAGACTCACCAGGCAAGATGAGAAGGAAAGGCCAAACTTTTAATAATTGAAACAGTGAATTCGCTCCTATCACCTCTCCTTCTGTCCCAACGTTGTCTTGCTTGACTGCCGCTCCTTCCTTCTCCTCCCATTCATTAAGTCTCCCCTGACCCAGGGCTCTGTGTGATCTTCCTGAACTACACCCCTTTCCCTGAACCTCTCCAGTCCTATCATTCACCCCTCTTCCTTCCACTTCAACTCTTCTGCCAGAAAATGGAGCCACTGGTTCTAAAAGCTTGTAAAAGTTAAATTCCTCTCTCTCTCTCTCTCTCTCTCTCTGTGTGTGTGTGTGTGTGTGTGTGTGTGTGTGTGTGTGTGTGTGTGTGTGTGTTTTTCCTTGCCGCCACTTGGTGAGCAAATTGATTGTCTATCCAATAGATTATTTTTGTTGTTGTATTTATCTCTAACGGGATTTATTAACACTAGTATCATGTACAAAAAGTAACAATTTTGCATGTTCAATGTTTGGAAGGTCATTCGCAGGTATAAAGGGAAGGTGTAAATCCAAATCTGAACCCTATGGAACTTCCTTTGTGGTGGTTTTTTTTCTACTCCCCGGTCACTAAAATTTTCTACCTTTCTGATATTGTCTGAATTATTCAGTGCAACGTTTTGCATTCTGTTTAAGTATGATTCAAACCAGCAGTGTGCAAAGCCATCATTTCCATAAAACTTGAGTTTTATCACAAAAATACCAAGTCATAATATATTATTTTTTGAGGGTTGTACTATTTGATGAGTGAAAATATAAATAGCATTCTCAGTCAGGCAATCCTTCTGAAATCCAAACTATGATATGCTAAGTAAACTAATTCCACCTACGTGTGCAACTCCTCTTGGATACATAACTGTTTTGAATATTTTGCAGAAGATGTCAGTAAGGAAATTGGATGATTATTGTTTAAGTCTGTCTTGCAACCTTTCTTATGAATTGGGTTAACAACTACATATTTTAATCTGTCTAGAAAAATTCCCTGTGGCAGTGAGTGATACATTCCATATATCACTAAGGACATTGCTTATGAAGTTTGAAAAACTTTTCAGATTTCTGTTTGATATTCCGACAGCACTACATGAGGTTTTTTTTTTTTTATTATTATTCTATTAATTTCTGTGTGCTACTTGTAGATGCTTAACGTTTGTGGAGTGATATTTTTAAGGTATTGTCTTGCTTCTTCAACTGAACCATTTAACCCTATATTTGATGCTACAGTTAGAAAGTGGTTGTTAAAAGAACTTGCAACTTGTGAACTATCAGTCACAACATTGTCATATAGTTTGTTACGAAATCTTGTATACTGTCTGGTTATCATGTCTCCCATTTGACAGTGTCTCATGTAGTTTTAATCTTATTATCTGCATTACTTATTTCTATCAGAACATGTATACTTCTGGACATTTTAATGAGTTTCCTAAAAACACTACAATATTTTTTGTAGTTTGCAAGTAATGTCGGATCTTGAATTCCTCTGGCCTTTATATGTATTACCCTCTTCCTCTTGCATGAGATTTTAATTCCATTAGTTGTCCATGGCGTGCTTGTTTATAATGGGTCTACCGGATATTTTTTTAGAAAAGCATCTTTCAAATATTTGTACAAATTTACTATGGAATAAGTCGAAGCTTGTAGGTTCTGATCAACACAAAAACTGTTTGTTTCAGTATTTCTGACTTGGTACCCATTTTTACATATGTTAAAATTCCTTTTTCCATGTTACTTATACACGAAAATGATTGTAGTCTATAATCCCTAATGTTTAACTTCTCTGTCCCTGAATTTACATTGTGTTCAGAGGGACACAGAACATTTATTACTTCAGAATCTTACACATGTACTAGGCAGACAATAAGCTCATCTATCTTGTTTTTAGCCTTCTAATGTTCTGATGAAACAAATTAATTTTATTTTTCTGGAATTCTCACACTTACTATGTTCTTGTACTACTCTAATTTCTTTTAATACCCTCTGACTGTAACATGACTCTTAACCTAAAATATATGCCCCTTTGAGTCCAGCAATCATGGAGATTTTTTTGTGTATTTGTGACCTCCTTTACACTTTCTGTAAGGTGCTCAGGTAATCTTTCCTACCCCTCCAATTCAGTCTGCAGGCCACAATTAGTGTACGCTCATCTCCCAGTCAGAGCAACAGGCATGACTCACATACGGGGCTTTGATTCAGTCAAAAGAAACTCGCTGAGCTCTTTGTTCAGACAGCTAGCAGCCATGCTATATAATAGATTAAACCCTATCGACAAGGTCTAACTTGTGTGTGTTAAAATATGTGGTGTGGGGTGTTCTTTTTTAACTTTTGTAAATATTTTGATCACCATCTATGATGTATACAGTTACGGAAAAAAAATTAATTACAAAGTCATACTGGTTTCCTTGCACAAGTATATGTCCACTACCTTGCACTTGCAGATATTGTGTGGGATATGTTTTATTAATTTGTAAAAAGACAAAGGAATAACACTGGACAGCTGAAAGGAGGTGTTTCTGAGCACTGCTTTGACTCACTTTAAACAATAACAATTTTCTAGTTAATTCAGTGTAGAAATCCCCCCCCTTCACCCCCACCCTCCCCTTTCACATTAATAATATTTCTGTGTTTTGTTTTTCCAAGGTGAAGGGAAATGAGCAGCTGATAGAAAGTTTAATTTATTTACAGCCTAGATCCAGGCAATCGAAGAGCATTGGAAGGACTTCACAGGATCGACAGTAACACAAGCAAAATTGACAATTCCTATTACATGATGGCAGCTGGTGAAGATGAAGGGGGTGACACTACCTATGAGCGCATTGCTGATTCAGAAAATGAAGTAAGAAATTTTGCGTTGCTGTTATTTTTTGATCTGTGTAGATATTCATTATTATTGAGAAAATTATTTCATGAGAATAAGTATTATTTATGCATATATAAGCCTATGTAACTTTAATATTTCAGGCAGAACCTGATGAGAGCGAGACTGAAGCTGTGTGGTCAGACATGGATCTTGACTTGAGCAGCCAGTGAATATACATTACACTGATTGGAGCAGTCGTGCAGATACAATCAGTGGAAAAGACTGAAATTTAGAAATGTAGAGGAGGGGGCGGAGGATTTCGTGCACTACTTCGAATTATTGTTTAGAACATGTTTTTTCTTTCCTCAACGACTTGTTACATCAAAAAGTAAATAGTGACTGAAACACATGTTCATTCATACGCCATGTGCTGACAGAAATGTTGCTTTTAGTGAGATTAAAATGTGTTTTTATAATGTTTGACTGTTATGTTGTATGAACTAAGTGTGAGGTATAGAGGAGAAAACTTTTTATATTTATATTGTGATGAAATCTAATTCCTGGTTTGCATGTATATGTCATGTTTTTGTTATGATAACATCGTTAATAAGACATATTTTTAGAATATGCATGTGTTTCTCATTTTGTATAGTATGAACATTCTATCTGTATTTGTCCCATACCTGTATGATTGTGATGTGGAGGTTGGTGGTGGGGAGAGGAGGGTTGTACTCTGGATTCCTACAATCCCGCTGGCCTCCTAATTCTCTCTGGTAAGTGCATAATTTTAAAGCTCTGTGAAAAGATTGTGACAGCATGTGAATTTAATGAATTGGGTTTTAACAACAACAATAAAAGGCAAAAAAAATGATTTCCTTGTCTTAGGTTCAGAGTTGGTGGTCTGTATTCTAGGAGCAATTTAAAGTGAAATTGAAAACATACTTTACCAGCCATTCCTTGTATAAATCATCTAGTGACCAAGCAAATATTGCTGTTGACTGATTTAGAAGAAATGCACTTTGTGTGTGTGTGTGTGTGTGTGTGTTGCACCAGAGCTACAATTTACTCATTTTATGTGACATGTTCTACATCAGACAGAGAGGACAGTAATTAATACAAGATAGAAAGAACGTATAAACTATAACCTTTACATATTTAGTATGAATTTTAGAAAAAAATGACACCCTACAGTAGACATGGACTGTAATAATTCAGTTTCTCGTAGAGTGGAAAATCTTAGCTATATTAATGTTCTAGAGGAGATACAGATCTGTACAAATTTGGTGAAAAATCCAAGTAGCATTTTAAATAACAAATCAAACTCTAAGAAAAATTTTTCTGAGTATTAAGTTATCCAAAACAAGAGGTAACCCTAAATTTTATATTTAATGAAAACAGAATTTTGTCAAGGATGATGAAGTGTAATTACAGATTGTATCTCTGATATATAAACAGATTAATAACATGGAAGTTGAGCAGCTACATCATAAATATGAGAAAGCAAAATGTTATAATTCACAATTAATTTTATGCACTACTGAAAATGAACCACACTCAGTAGTGGAATAATAAAATAACATAAGAAACAATAAATTGCAGCTCTACTGGAATACCCACGTAAAAAAAAAAAAATAAAAAAAATTGTTTGATTTAAGACAGAATGTTTGTTGTAAACACGATTCTGTACTAATGTTAAACAAGTATTGTTTTCTGATAACTGTGGATACACCAACTGTGTACAAAATTGTGGCTTTCCTGTTAATTTTACTATATTGAACATAACTCAATGAAATATAAATATTTTGTAGCAGTTTATTAGCATTGAATTATTAATGTGTTTTTTTAAGAGCTGCTTCACTTTATTAATGTGTATGTTACTGATTCTGCACCCTTCAAGGTTTTTCTAGATGAACAAGTCTTCACAACACAATGAATGAATAGCAGAAAGGAGATTTTGTCCCTTGAAATATGATTAACATTAGATGTGAAATGTGTCTTGCAGCTGTTTTTTTTATTTACTTTTTTTTTAACCTTTCATCGGATTTAAATATTGCCAAAACTTCCAAGTATCTGTATAATTAATTACTTAAATGGTGGAAGTAGCTTTCATGTCTGCTTTCAAGACTGACACCTCCTTTTTAGTGATGGCTCCCTTCAGATATCCTATGAAAGTTGTCATATATACAAAAGTTCATTTTTGTGGATGCTGGTGTTAACATACAATTTCAATTACCTTTATTGAAAGAATGGTTTTGCACATAATATTTTAATCCATCAGCTGCTATGAAGCCTCTTCAAAGCCCTTACAGTAGAGTGTTCAACAGTATAGAATCAGAGAACAGTGGCGAACCCTCTTCAAGTTTGTTATTGTCTGGCACACGTTTTACACAGAAAGTCACTTATGTTGAGTGTAAATACTAAGGCTTCCATTAGACAGGTGTACCTTACCAGCTTTCTATGCAAGGCATTATTAAAAAGTAAATGCAATTTTTCATTCAGATGTATTGATAGTTCAATACACTATACAGAACAAAATATTTTAAGGCTGCTTAAAAATGTTCTAATTTTCATTGAATAACCTTTTGGAACTGATCCTCTACCAATCTCCCTAGTTCATATTATAGGATTTTCTTCTACAAATGTGGCATTGTGCTGAATTTTACCCTTTTGAAAGACATCTATCCACTTTTGTGATGGATCTACTCAAGTCCTCTTACTTCATAAGAACAGTATACTTCACAACCAAAGTATAGGTAAACTGTAGCACATTCATAGATTTTTCTTACATTGGGCCTTTTGACTAAAATTAGTAATAATTTATTTAAGGTTGACTAATAAATACACTAATTTGTCCTACTGATTTTTGTTTATTTCGAACTTGTTTTGGGCTTATTAGGCCAACTTCACGAAACAACTGACTAGTGTCTGTAAGGGACACTGGTTCTTAAGTAACCAAACATTATAGGCAATGTACAATCACTTGCTAAGTGTGTTGTGCATCAAACGTGTTTCTTAATGTTGAAATTACACTTTATACAATGGACAATGTTAAGCACAATAAATAATTAAACTAGACACTATTACAGGTTAAATGGATTTTTTTTATCTTTTCATCAGATTTCAATTTTGCCAAAACTTCTAAGTATCAGTATAATTCATTACTTAAATGGTGTTTGTGTTGGGTTTTCTGTAAATTTTGAAACTATGTATTTGTCATGATATCTATGTTGAGGTCCAAGTAGTCAATGTATTTCCCACCAATCTCCATGGTGAACTGTATGTTTTTATGTTGTGAGTTTAGATGTTCAAGGAATGTGTCCAGTTATCTTTTGGTTCCAGTCCACAGACACAGTACGTCATCTACATATCTGTGCCAGTATTTAATATTATCACTGATAGGCTCATTATGAAGGAACTGTTTTTCAAAATGATCCATGAAGATTTTTGCTATAAGAGGGCTGAGGGGAGACCCAATTGCCATTCAGCTATCTGTTTGTATAGAGTACATTCAAAATGAAAATAATTGTGTTGTAAATATGTCTGGGTGGATAATTTTATATCTTCTACTTGTGCAGGGTTGACACCTGCGCTGTACAGCAGTTCTGTCAATATATCGAGGCATTCTTTCCCTTGTATGTTTGTAAATAAGCTGCTAACTTCAAAAGATACTAGTTCCACACTATGTGGAACATCTCTAATTTTGTTAATGAGGGCCACTGAATTTACAATTTAAAACTTAGATTTGACACAGAAAAGTAATTCTTTGGTAATTTTGTAGTTTGGTGTCGTGCATGTTGATAGAAGGGGTTGTAAAGGTTGGCCTTTCTTGTGTAGTTTAGGGAGTCCACATAGTTTAGGAGATGCTGGATTCATATTGAACAAATACTTAGCTTCATAATAAGGTAATATACTTTTGCAAATCTCGGTTATGTTTTGGATTTCTTTGTTGAACGTCCTGATGCGATCTTTGGTGAGTATGTGGTAGGAATGGGGTGTGAGGAGTTTTTCCACTTTCTCAATATAATCACTTTTGTCCATGAGAACCAAAGTAGTAGTAGTAGTAGTAGTAGTAGTAGTAGTAGAGTGTGTGTGTGTGTGTGTGTGTGTGTGTGTGTGTGTACTTTGGTGTACTATGTTTGTGGACTGGAACCAAAAGACAACTGAACACATTTCTTGAATATCTAAATTCACAACACAAAAAAATACAGTTCACCATGGAGGTTGGTGAAAAATCCATTAACTTCTTAGACCTCAACATAGATGTTGTTGTTGTTGTTGTTGTTGTTGTCTTCAGTCCAGAGACTCGTTTGATGCAGCTCTCCATGCTACTCTATCCTGTGCAAGCTTTTTCATCTCCCAGTACTTTCTGCAACATACATCCTTCTGAATTGGCTTAGTGTATCCATCTCTTGGTCTCCCTCTATGATTTTTACCCTCCACGCTGCCCTACAATGCCAAATTTGTGATCACCTGATGCCTCAGAACATGTCCTACCAACCGGTCCCTTCTTCTAGTCAAGCTGTGCCACAAACTCCTCTTCTCCCCAGTTCTATTCAATACGTTCTCATTAGTTATGTGATCTACCCATCTAATCTTCAGCATTCTTCTGTAGCACCATATTTTAAAAGCTTCTGTTCCTTTCTTGTCCAAACTATTTATTGTCCATGTTTCACTTCCACATATGGTTACACTCCATACAAATGTTTTCGGAAATTACTTCCTGACACTTAAATCTATACTCGATGTTAACAAATTTCTCTTCTTCAGAAACGCTTTCCTTGCCATTGCTAGTCTTCATTTTATATCCTCTGTACTTCGAATATCATCAGTTATTTTGCTCTCCAAATAGCAATACTCATTTACTACTTTAAGTGTCTTATTTCCTAATCTAATTCCTTCAGCACCACCCGACTTAATTACACTACATTCAATTATCCTCGTTTTGCTTTTGTTGGTGTTCATCTTATATCCTCCTTTCAAGACATTGTCCATTCTGTTCAACTGCTCTTCCAAGTGGCTTGCTGTCTCTGACAGAATTACAGTGTCATTGGCAAACCTCAAAGTTTTTATTTCTTCTCCATGGATTTTAACACCTACTCCGAATTTTTCTTTTGTTTCCTTTACTGCTTGCTCAATATACAGACTGAATAACATCGGGGAGAGGCTACAACCCTGTCATACTCCCTTCCCGACCACTGCTTCCCTTTCATGTCCCTTGACTCATATAACTGCCATATGGTTTCTGTACAAATTGTAAATAGCCTTTCGCTCCCTGTATTTAACCCCTGCCACCTTCAGAATTTGAAAGAGAGTATTCCAGTCAACATTGTCAAAAGCTTTCACTAAGTCTACAAATGCTAGAAATAGGTTTGCCTTAAGTCGTAAGGTCAGTATTGCCTCACGTGTTCCAACATTTCTACGGAATCCAAACTGATCTTCCCCGAGGTCGACTTCTACCAATTTTTCCATTTGTCTGTAAAGAATTCGCGTTAGTATTTTGCAGCTGTGACTTATTAAACTGATAGTTTGGTAATTTTCACATCTGTCAACACCTACTTTCTTTGGGATTGGAATTATTATATTCTTCTTGAAGTCTGAGAGTATTTCGCCTGTCTCGTACATCTTGCTCACCAGATGGAAGAGTTTTGTCAGGACTGGTTCTCCCAAGGCCATCAGTAGTTTCAATGGAATGTTGTCTACTCTCAGGGCCTTGTTTCGACTCAGGTCTTTCAGTGTTCTGTCAAACTCTTCACGCTGTATCTTATCTCCCATTTCATATTCATCTACATCCTCTTCCATTTCCATAATATTGTCCTCAAGTACATCGCCCTTGTATAAACCTTCTATATACTCCTTCCACCTTTCTGCCTTCCCTTCTTTGCTTAGAACTGGGTTGCCATCTGAGCTCTTGATATTCATACACGTGGTTCTCTTCTCTCCAAAGGTCTCTTTAATTTTCCTGTAGGCAGTATCTATCTTACCCCTTGTGAGATAAGCCTCTACGTCCTTACATTTGTCCTCTAGCCATCCCTGCTTAGTCATTTTGCTCTTCCTGTCGATCTCATTTTTGAGATGTTTGTATTCATTTTTGCCTGCTTCATTTACTGCATTTTTATATTTTCTCCTTTCATCAATTAAATTCAATATTTCTTCTGTTACCCAGGGATTTCTACTAGCCCTTGTCTTTTTACCTTCTTGATCCTCTGCTGCCTTCACTACTTCATCCCTCAGAGTTACCCATTCTTCTTGTATTGTATTTCTTTCCTCCATTCCTGTCAATTGTTCCCTATGCTCTCCCTGCAACGCTGTACAACCTCTGGTTTAGTCAGTTTATCCAGGTCCCATCTCCTTAAATTCCCACCTTTTTGCAGTTTCTTCAGATTTAATCTAAAGGTCATAACCTATAGATTGTGGTCAGTCCACATCAGCCCCTGGAAATGTCTTACAATTTAAAACCTAGTTCCTAAAGCTCTGTCTTACCATTCTGTAATCTATCTGAAACCTCTTTTTAAATGTATGCAGCCTTCTTTTATGATTCTTGAACCAAGTGTTAGCTATGATTAAGTTATGCTCTGTGCAAAATTCTACCATGCGGCTTCCTCTTTCAGTTCTTCCCTCCAATCCATATTCACCTACTACGTTTCCTTCTCTTCCATTTCCTACTACCGAAATCCAGTCATCCATGAATATTAAATTTTCGTCTCCCTTCACTATTTGAATAATTTCTTTTATTTCATCATACATTTCTTCAGTTTATTCATCATCTGCAGAGCTATTTGGCATATAAACAATAGTACATATTGTAGTAGGTGTGGGCGTCGTGTCTATCTTGCCCACAATAATGCATTCACTGTGCTGTTTGTAGTAGCTTACTCGCACTCCTATTTTTTTTATTCATTATTAAACCTACTCCTGCATTACTCCTATTTGATTTTGTATTTATAACCCTGTAGTCACCTGACCAAAAGTCTTGTTCCTCCTGCCACCAAACTTCACTAATTCCCACTATATCTAACATTAACCTATCCATTTCCCTTTTTAAATTTTCTAACCTACCTGCCCGATTACGGGATCTGACATTCCATGCTCCGATCCGTAGAACAGCAGTTTTCTTTCTCCTGATAATGACATCCTCTTGAGTAGTCCCTGCCCGGAGATCCGAATGGGGGACTATTTTACCTCCGGAATATTTTACCCAAGAGGACGCCATCATCATTTAACCATACAGTAAAGCTGCATGGCCTCGGGAAAAATTATGGCTGTAGTTTCCCCTTGCTTTCAGCCGTTCGCAGTACCAGAATCCAGGCTGTTGCCCCTGCAACTACTGAAAAGGCTGCTGCCTCTCTTCAGGAACCACACATTTGTCTTGCCTCTCAATAGATATACCTCCGTTGTGGTTGCACCTACGGTACGGCCATCTGTATCGCTGAGGCACGCAAGCCTCCCCACCAACGGCAAGATCCATGGTTCATGGAGGAGGCTCAACATAGATATCACTGCCAATAAACACAGTTTTAGAATTCACAGAAAATCCATCTCAAAAATAGACACTGTAGTATCCTCGCGTTCACAATACCCAATATCACACAAACATGCTGCCTTCCATTCTACAGAACAGCGTCTTACATCCATACCATTGTCAAAACAGAATAATAAATGAAAGGCATTCTACAGTAGAACAAAAGCAAACTAGTGCTTTTCATTTAATATAATGTTGTTCTACCAAGAGCCAACAAAATTAGACACTAATAAATGTATTGGTTGAAACAATGGCTACACCCCTGAATCAAATAACAATATTTTACACAAAAAAAGAAGAAAAATGTTACCCCATGAGTATGGCCCCTCTGCAACCGCAGTAGTCATACCTGAAGTCAACTGTTGTACTATCCCATATTTAGAAAAGCTATGTGGCAAATTAGCCAAAACCCTCAAATCCTGCAAACACAAAACTTCATTTTTTGTAACATACTTGTTTCTCGACCACAAGTAGTGTCCTAGCATTTTCTCAGTTTTTACCAAAACCTATTGTCTCAGTAACAGCAGTTCTCCACAGACAATGTATGGGCTCCACTAGAGGAAGAAAACAGTGCAACTTGTGCAAAGCCTCTCCGGAAACAATATGCAGCAACGTTTTGAGCAGTTGAAGGAACAAATGTGGATGTGTGTTGACTCTCCAAGACTTTACTTTGAAGGTGGTGACCACTAATTGAATGAATTTGGCAAGTACACAGGTTTGCAGCACTAGTCTCATTCTTTGCTTGTAATATTATAATGTTAAGATCCACAAATAAGATTAGTAATAGTTGCTTGTCAGATCATGGTGCATATATATTAATAACAATGGACAACAAAAACACAACTATAGTAGAATGCTTCAACTTGCCCACTGCCCATAGGTTGATTGATTTTGATGAAACTTGGTGCAGCAGACAAGTGTGGTTAAAGGTAGGAAAAGTTGTGCACCAATAAAATACCTTGGTAATGCAAGCAGTCTGATTTATTTTGTTTGAAGGTGGCATACTGCTACAGATACCTTGTTTCTGTGCATCATTTTTAATTTTTCATTTTTATCCATAGTATTCAATTGGTATTCTGTGAATTATGTGGCTACTTGTTCCATGGTAAAGCAGCTTTGGTTTGCCTGGTCTTTCAGACTCAGAAAATGAATAGGAAAATAATAATATAATAGTAGTAGTAGTAAGAAGAATAAGAATAATAATATCACTGGTGATTTTTAGTTGCAGTCCTTTGCTGCTAAAGAGCTCCGAATTGAAGTGAGCAACCAGGTGATGAATAATTCAACTATGTTGGTGAGTGAGAAACAACACACTGTAATGGAGTTTCCCATTCGACGAGTTCGTCCTCATACAGAGCACTGTCTCCTTCAGCATGACTATGCCAGACCATGCACAATCAATGCATCATCTGCAACAATCAGATGCCTTGTATTCCCTGTGATCTATCATCCTCTGTACAGTCCCAACTTGGTCTCAACTGCTTTTCATCTATTTCCAAAACTTAAACACTGTCATCGATGACTTCACTTCAATAGTGAAGAAGTGGTGCAAGCAGAGGTGAGATTGTGGCTCTGTCAACAAATTCAAACATTTTACAGTGACCATATCAGCAAACTGGTCTCTTATCGTGAGAAATGTGTTTGTTGGCATAGTGACTGTGTTGACAAATAAATATGTTGACATGAAGAATAAAGATGTAGAAGGTTAAAAAGTTTGTTTTATTTAAAAAGCTTTAAGAGTTTTCATATACAAAATTTAGAGCTATTACTGTTGAGCACCCCCTTATAAAAACACCAAGGGTATAAACTGGAAGCCTGCATTGTATAACAACATAATTGTGTGTTACAGATTAGAAGTTGCCTATGGTCTTATGCACATGGAAGCTAACTAGAAAGTAACATCTGTTAGGCTATAAATAAAATACTAGAATAATTTACACAAATTTGTTTGAAAAATCTTAAAACTACACCTTTGTATTACTTACCTTTACAGTCACTATTCAAACTTAATTGCCTTTAAAGCAGTGACAAGTTCCATTTGCGTAAAATTGTTCCTCGTCAGATTGCAGCCAGCATGTGTCAGCATCTTCTATTTCTTCAGACTCAAAATATTGAGAGCTGGGCCACTTTTTCACGCGGGTGTCAAGATGGAAATGACTAGGTTCCAAGTCTGGGATGGTTTTTAGTATCCCCTCCTCCCCAATCAGTTTTCTGTACTAGTTTCTTCTTGACTATGGAAAACAGACAATCACTTCTACGCACTGTGATATATGTCCTTTCACTCTTAAAAATTAACTACTGTTGATAGTTTTCCAGCTGCTGGTTACAGTTGGCAAGTAGAAAGTGGCAAGCAGGCACTGCCCAGCTATGATATTGAGCAGTTGCTCAAAGAAATGTTGACGAGTACACAAAATGTGAACAAGGAGCAAACCCGAGAGCCATAGACTGAATACTTTCACTCATCGCATTTAATCTGTATACAGCAAAAAATTTTGTGATAATTTTCAATAGCTACTGAGATTTTTTGCCACTAAATACTGTATAACAAAATTCATTTCACATTTGATGGGCTTTAAAGAAGCATTGCTTAACTACTGTAGGTAGACGAGAAATAACCTTGCTTTCTCACTCTCGCAACTGTAAGCACACTGAAATACTGCATGGGTCCACATAAAGACTTTCTCCTTCTTGTCACTACTTCCCGTGCTTTGTGAAATGATGAATGTTCACGATGATAACAGAAGGGATTGTCAATATGGCTGTGATCACCAATGGACTGGTACAAAAATATGTTAAAAAAATCACGAAATCTCCCGAGACTTGGTCCTAACTGATTTCGATACCTGAGTTTCCTACACATCTATAGTCCACAAGGTTACTGCCAATTTTTGTTAATCACTTCTAAGCACTGTGATATATGTCCTTTCACTCTTAAAAATTAACCACTGTGCATCACAAACAGCCACAGCCGACATGTTAGCAGCATTCCAGACCGTTCCACAATATGGGCTACAATTAGCTATGAGGACCAAACTTAATGTACTTCTGTTAAACTTAGTGTTGGTTTTGGAAATTTAGTCTGCCACTATTTTTCCAACCATTAGCACCCAGAATGATCAGGGTAGTTCTGCCCTGTCAGACACCAAACTTCCCCCCCTCCCTTGCGCGCGCGCGCACACACACACACACACACACACACACACACACACACACACACACACACACACACACACACACATGCGCCTTTTCCCTTTTTCAAAACTAATTTGTCATTTGGTACAATTCTCCTTGCAAATGAAAATGCCAGATGGCACTAGGTCATTTAAGCTTATTTGTAACAATAATGGAAATTCCTGGATAGAATAATATGTAACATAAAGGAAAGGCAATCATTCACCTTTAGCTTACTTACATGTGGCACATAAAAACAAACAAAAGAAAACAGTATTTATACTGGCTTTTGACCTCTTGCTCTTTCTGTAGTAAAAGTACACACATTCACCCATACAATCACAGACAGACACTGCAGCAGCCACAGCGAGACCGACTATCAATTATTGATAGTAGTTAGTGGGGAAGATGGCAGATGGCATGAGGAAAGGAGCTGTGCCGAACAGACAGAAAGACAGACAATAGAGTGAGGTACAAAAATGTTTTAAAATATACTGAAGTGCGAGAGAAACAGCTATAGGCATGTATATTCAAATACAGAGATTCGTAAACAGGCAGAATACAATTCTGCGGTCAGCAACACTTATGTAAGACAAAGAGTGTCTGGCATGGTTATTAGATCGGTTACTGCAGCTACAACAACAGGTTATTAAGATTTAAGTGGGTTTGCTCGTGGTGTTATATTATGTGATGAATGCTGGGACACAGTATCTCAGAAGTAGCAATGAAGTGGGGATTTTCCTGCATGACCATTTCACAAGTGTACTGTGAATGTCAGGAATCCAGTAAAACATCAAATCTCAGACACTGCTGCATCCGGGCAAAGATCCTGCAAGAATGGACCATGATGACTGAAGAGAATCATTCAACAGGACAGAAGTGCAACCTTTACGCAAATTGCTGCAGATTTCTATGTGAGGCCATCAACAAGTGTCAGTGTATGAAACATTTAACGAAACATAATTGATATGGGCATTTGGAGCTGAAGACCCATTCGTGTACCCATGATAAGTGTACAACACAAAGCTTTGCATTTCACCTGGCCCGTCAACACTGGCATTGGACTGTTGATGACTGGAAATGTTTCCAACAGTTCAGTTTTTTTTTCAGTGTCTGGATGAGGCTTTCCAGTGGGTTAGGAAACGTGACCACCTGCGTTGCCCTTCTTTGCATATGTTCAGTTTCATCAGTTTGCTATTGGGTAACACACTAAAGAAATATTCTAAGACTGAAAGTACGAGTGGTTTTTAGCAATCTAATTTGTGTACTGATTGCATTTTATTAGTAGTTTGTTAATGAATTGAAGTCTGCCAGTTGTTTTACCTGTGACTGAGACGATGCGATAATTTCATTTCATATCCCTTCAAGTGGTTACAGTAATATATTTGTACGAGTTGGTTGATACTGTTTGTGACTCACCGTTATTGTAGTCATAAGCTACTATAGTTTTGCATTCTGTGAAGCGCACAATTTCCATTTCTTAATATTTAAAGTTGAGGCAATACTGACCCTACAACTTATCTTAGAGAATAGATTAAGGAAAGGCAAGCCTACGTTTCTAGCATTTGTAGACTTAGAGAAAGCTTTTGAGAATGTTGATTGGAATACCCTCTCTCATATTCTGAAGGTGGTAGGAGTAAAATACAAGGAGTGAAAGGCTATTTACAATTTGTACAGAAACCAGATGGCAGTTATAGGAGTCGAGGGACATGAAACGGAGGCAGCGGTTGGGAAAGGAGCGAGACAGGGCTGTAGTCTCTCCCCAATGTTATTCAATCTGTATATTGAGCAAGCAGTAAAGGAAACAAAAGAAAAATTTGGAGAAGGAATTAAAATCAATGGAGAAGAAATAAAAACATTCAGGTTCGCCGATGACATTGTAATTCTATCAGAGGCAGCAAAGGACCTGGAAGAGCAGCTGAACGGGATGGACAGTGTCTTGAAAGGAGGATATAAGATGAACATCAACAAAAGCAAACGAGGATAATGGAATGTAGTCTAATTAAATTGGGTGATGCTGCGGGAATTAGGAACTGAGACACTTAAAATAGTAAAGGAGTTTTGCTATTTGGGGAGCAAAATAACTGATGGTGGTTGAAATATAGAGGATATAAAATGTAGACCGGCAATGGCAAGGAAAGTGTTTCTGAAGAAGAGAAATTTGTTAACATCGAGTATAGATTTAAGTGTCAAGAAGTCATTCCTGAAAGTACTTGTACAGAGTGTAGCCATGTATGGAAGTGAAAGATAATCGATAAATAGTTCAGACAAGAAGAGAATAGAAGCTTTCGAAATATGGTGCTACAGAAGAGTGCTGAAGATTAGATGGGTAGATCACATAACTAATGAGGGAGGTATTGAACAGAATTGGGAAGAAGAGAAATTTGTGGCACAACTTGACTAGAAGAAGGGACTGGTTGGTAGGACATATTCTGAGGCATCAAGGGATCACCAATTTAGTATTGGAGGGAGTATGGAGGGTAAAAATCGTAGACATAGGCCAAGAGATGAATACACTAAAAAGATTCAGAAGGATGTAGGTTGCAGTAAGTACTGGGAGATGAAGAAGCTTGCACAAGATAGAGTAGCATGGAGAGCTGCATCAAACCAGTCTCTGGACTGAAGACCGCAACAATAATATTTAAAGCAAGGTCACAGTCTTTGTGCACCTTTGAAATCTTATCAAGATTGAACTGAGTGTTTCCACAGCATTTGTCACACAATTTTTCATTGTCAGTAACTGCATCATATGCAGAAATTCTGATATTGCCTGCAAGGCAAAACAGTAAGGGTCCCAACATACTTCCCTGGGGCATTCCTGCAGTTACTTCTTCTACATCTATCCACAGCTCCCCATCCAAGATAACATATTCTACTCTTTCTATCAAAAAATCTTCAGTTTAGTCACGAATCTCATTTAATAACACACACGATCATACATTCGTTATTGAGCATTCATATGGTACTGAGTCCAGTATGTTTTGGAACCCCAGAAATACATCAACCTGATGGTGCAATTCATGGCTTTCAGGATGTGTGTGTTGGGCTTTTTGTATGATCAGTGTTTTCAGAATCCTTGATATTTGATAGGTCCCCATTACACGAGCTAAATCTGGCTGGGCCATCACAAATTAGAGTTTGTATTAGGGAAGGTGGTACAGTGGTCAGAGCATCTGCCTAGTGAGCAGGAGACAAAGATTTGAATCATGGTCTTTGTATAAATTTGTATAAATTTTGATTTAGTGCTTCAGCCTATTTTCACCTGCCACCAACACTGCAAAGGTTTCTGGTCTCAAGAGATTTCTAATGTCTGGTGTAATTAGATGATATGTCATATTTATGCTACAGCTTAAAACTGGACTAAAATATCTCATCTAGGGTTGCTGCTATCAACATGCTAATCAATTTTTATCTGGTATTATACTTACAATAATTCATACCATAGATACTGGTCACATCGGGCAAGTGTACTTCATGTTTTTAAATGCAAGTGTGTCTACACTAATACCACTATGGCAGGTGTTGCTACTTACCACTAGCACGGCAAGTGTATGGCAGGAATCGAACTGTCGCACAATAGAACAGTATGCACTCATAGAGCTGAGAAATGCTGGTGGCGAGAGGGCTTAAATTGTGAAGGAATTGGCCATGTACTTGACCGACAAGTTGCAGAATATCGGGCGCATCATAATACTATATTTTACTGATGTGTATAATTTGCTTGTACTCATTTGCCAATAGAGAAATCTTTGTATATTTGTGCTCCCCTGAAACATAAATAAGAAAGAACTGCCAAATGAAGATGAAAGATATAGCCTAGGATTGTACAGTTTTGTTTTTAGCTGTATGGTGACAGTTATTTGCAAAGAAACGAGTAATGGCTTGTGGATACAGTCTGTAAGATGCTTTTCAAGCCTTGGAAAAGAAAAAAAAACTTTGCAAACTGTATTCGCGTCCTTCCCTGCCACACATACAGATGTAACAATTATTCATTATCAGTCTGAAGGGAGCCAGATCATATTGACTGCTACCAACTCTGCCCAGAGCTGTATCTCATGAAATATCATAACTTTTTATCGATTATTTTCCATGTAATTGGAAGTGTGTGATGGCTATACATTCTAATTCTTCTACTTAATGATGTTACTCTGCAGTGTCAAAATATACTAAAATGTATACATAGAAAGGATTTGCAAGTATCTGAACATTACTTGCCTAACAGCAAAAACATATGTACAAACCTCATACAAACTGCACAAAATACTCATTTTATAGTGGTAGCATTGGTATGTTTTTTTTACTGAAAAATACAGTTGGTCAATAATTTTTAATTTTATTTTGTACGAAACTGTACTTTGTTTCCTTCAACGCATGAGATGTAAGTGTTGCCCCTCCCCGATGCCTGGCACTTCTTTCCAAGAGTTACCTCGTACCGTCATAATCAATTCAGTTCATCCATATGTTTAACTTGCTGATGTATGATGGTACTCGTTTTCTATAGTTCAGTCGTTTGGGGCATAATATTTCTAGCTTTTGAAGGTGACCGTTGAATTACACAGTAATTGTAACAGTAATGCTGTTGCAGGCAGTACTCTGTTCCCTGGGTGGTATTTTATTACTCGAACTGTGCTGTAACTAACGTGCAATGTGTAGGCAACTGCCGGCTACATTTGCTGTCTTTTTACAATAAGCTGCCGTCTGGCGTACATTATTCATATGTTTTTCAGAAATTTCCGACAGAATTTGTTGTTAAGTTGCGCATTAGCGAAACCGACTCTCGTAAGCTGTGTCAAGCGAATGTAAAAGAATATTTGTGTTCGTTATATATTTAAAAAAACCGCAATTTTTCATTTTTTATGCTTTTGTGGGAAGCTTGTCCTTGCATTACAAGACTTCTTGCACAAACGTAATTACTTGCAGAACATTATTATATGCTTTCTGCTGACGAATGTTCTGCATTGCACGACCGTGAATTCACGAGGAACAATAATTTCCAGCTTTGTGGGCGAAGGCTTTACACATGCCAGTACCTTCACGCACATCAACCAGGGAAAGGATCTCCTGTAGATCTAATGCCGTAACCTGCCAGCGTCTCGCTGGTACCACTTCGTTGACTGGCCAGTTTCCGCGTGTAGGCAACAGATGGCAGTGTTCATTGACAGTAAGGATCTACAATCAGCTGATTTTTTTGCTAGTTCGCCGGTCGGCCGTTAGGTAGCACCGTTGTGCTCACTGGTCGGTCTCCAGTCAGCTGGCGGCGGTATACAAAAACACGAGCCGAAGACAGCGCGAGTTCAGTTCACGTTTCGCCATTGCGGAGGCTTGACTGTGTTGCGGCGCGTTGCGAATTTCACGTTATGGCGCTGTCGCGTGCTCTTTGAGGAGAACGTCTCGTTACTTTTATTTGTATTTTGCGTTTACTGTAATGGGAAGTGCTTCGGTTTAATACTGTCTGTGCGTAAAACCAGAGGAGCGGCCGTCGTAGCACCTTTTTGGAAATAAAATTGTCAACAAAATTTGGTAAGTACAAACACGTTGTAAGTTTTACGCTGTATTTTTAAAGGTTCTTTTCGCATGTAGAAGAGGGATGCCATACCGCTCATGTGAGATCAGTGTTGTAAGCAGAAGCGCGTCTGATCTGCTGTGTGAGAGACATCTAGCTGAAAAATGTCACTGATTCCCCTTGTAAATGCTGATAAAGTGCAGCTTTTTTCTAAAAATACACCATTTTGCGTGCAAAATGATTGGTCTTTGTCCGAGGGGATTACCGAGTCTGCTAGTTCGAGATGTAGATTGTAGGCAACAACGCAGGTTCAAAAAACACGCAGTACGCTAATATAAAGATACAGAATATTTGGTGGCTTCAAAATTATCGGAATAAAACTGATGTGAGATCATTGTTGTCCCAGTATATATGAGTGTTCCGAGGACAGCCAATGCTGTGACGCTGCCGGGATTGGGCGCAATTTATTTGCAAAAACTAGTCATTGTTGGGAGGCCGCAGGCACGACTGCATACTGCCTTTGTTTTCGAACCATTTCAATGGCGAAGATAATCATTTATATGTGTAGAAACAAGGATGATTGTTGTACGGTTGAATTTTTTTTTTTTTGCAGTGTTCTGTAGTTGACTATTGTTAATTCGAGCACTGGGAAACTGCGTTCAACGTTTCTAGTGAAACTGATGTTGAAATTCGTAAATTACGGTCATAATTTATGTGCCGTGCTTTTAACGCTAAAGAGCGAGCCGGAAGAGCAGAGTTCGACGCAACTACAATCTGTTGTTCGCATAGACAAATTAAAAGATATTTTAATTTTCAGCCAGATGACGAGAAAGGGTTACGCACTATCGATAGTCTACAATGCCATCGATAGAATTAAACTAGCAAGACAAATTATAGTAATTAATTCTTGGCCGTACTTGTGTTTGGGTTGCAGTTTCGTTAATTAGTTATCTTCTTCCTTTCAGTTGAATTTATTGAAAGTGCTGCCTTTTATAGCTTTTGTTCTGTGAGCTGTTGTGATAAGTGTCTTATTATGAATAAGTTTGTAACAAGAAAGAAGCTGAAAACTGCTTCTGATTCCTCCACTAGCGTTATGGTAAGCTAAAAATATGCATGCGCTATTGTAATAGCCTGATTACCTATCTATAGCAATTTAATGTCGGTAAACGTCACTATGATAACATAAAACTAAAATCAGTGTCGTAAAATACGCTTGGGTTTACAAGTGTCGCCCAAAAATACCGTCTATCAACAAAAGTATCGTCCAGTCGGCGATGCTTGCATTTCTTTAAAATAATTAGACAATATTCTATTAATCGTAGGCAGAATTGGTAAAATACCGCGAAATCTGTACATCCGGGAAGTACTCAGTTACGAAAACTTGCTCCGATACGGAACGGTGGGATGGGTTTAGTAGAGAGCGCTAAGAGTATGTGATGACAGCACGTTCTCATTTCTAAGATTTTTTTTTTGGGGGGGGGGGGGGGGAATTCTTGAAATCACCGTAGCCGACTGCGCCCTGCATCTCCGTCGAACACCCCCCCCCCCCCCCCCGCCTCACAACACACCTTTCGTCCAGAATCTATTTATGCTCTTGTAACGCTATAATAACTCAAGCTTTAATTATTTTCAAAATTTAATGTTTTTAAGTTGTAGAAATCGTGATATAAATAATAATTATTTCGTTACTTTTGTGATCGTACGTAGCTCGGTTTCAGGAGCAGTTATTTGTTTCTCGGGCAAACAGTACTTGAGATTAACGTTGGTTGCGTATGGTTTCGGCAATATGCGTAGTCCAGCTAAATTTACATTGGAAGGCGGCTATCGGTCGTTATTTTGTACGACGTATCTGTGCATAAACTTCTGGAACTGTGATATATCTCTGTTCTGCTGTAAAATGTCTTATTCGTAATGTCCTAGGAACAGTGAAGCCAGCTGTCGCAACTCTAACATATTTGTAAATAAACGTCATATAAACAACAGCGTCTGTTGTACATCGTAGAGAAGCTTATTAGCACCAAAGACTGTATTACCCGTATTGTTATGGATAAACACAAACTCTTTTACGGCGCACGTAAGTTAAAAGTCTAACTGAACACAATACGTGAATCAATGTTAATATCCCAAAACTATGGCTCTTAGTATTCTTGTATTCAATTTTGTTTTATAAATAAAATTGCTTGCTATAGTTTCAAGTTGACCGTTGAAATAATAATTTAAAGAGAAGTTCTTTATCACTCAAGAAAATTGAAGAATTTCAATTTAAAGTTTGAGACTGAGCTGAAAAGCTTGGGATGCTTTGATGTAGTTTCAGATAAGCCATAAATTTAAGTACAAGGATAAAGATAGCTACTGTCAAAAGAGATGTGAAGCCTTTTAATTTTGGAAGTTCCAGCGTTAAGATTCTTGTGCATTGGGGTAGTGGACGTTAAGGTGGAAGACTAAGCTGTGCTTTGTTTGCAAAGAGGGAATACGTGATACTAGAATTTTAATTCGCTTGGCGATGAAATGTACAGTAGTAATAGCATTCTACTTTTTTGTTATGTACACCGAATGAATAAATAAAGTGTTATCAGAATAAATTAAAAATATGAACCTCATTAAGGTCATCCTTAACAAATCGGATCTTCCCTTTGACAAAAAGTACCGGCTACACCCTTTTAAGAACGGACTGGCGCGCTGGGATTATACGAGCCGAGGAGCCTGGCTTCTCCGTCCGCTAAAGACGCGGTTCACCGCATTTGCGTGTATTACATTTCTCGCACCTGCCGCCGACAGGTGGAACGTCTCCAAAGAGAGAAATGGAACAGAGCGCCGCAGATGGTGGGAACGATATTTATTCGTCAATTTGTGTTCCTGCTCGAACTGGGTCCCTCTGTATTTTGTTAAGTGTCGCGGAAACTCTGTTGCCTTCGCCCGCTAAAACATTCCGGTGTCGCTTGTCCCAAGTGCGGGGAGCCATAAATTGTACCTAATGCTTTGCCCTGCTGTACAACTCGTATTCTAAGCGAAGTAATACGCCCCAAGTGCAAGTTTTTTCGCTTCATGTAATTTGGAGAGTAAATAGCGTATGTCGCTTGAAGTCTCTCTCTCTCTCTCTCTCTCTCTCTCTCTCTCTGAACTGAACCATCTTCGAAGCTCACTCATTCCTGTCCCCGCATCGTTATTTAACTTACTGTGGGATGAATAGTCAATCATGTGCATCAATATCGCGAACCGTAAAAACTTTGCCCCGTGCGTTTTGTTTTAAGTCTTGGCATTATGTCACCATCATAGTCTTCTTACGTGATTTGTTTTCTTCCCTCTCTTCGCAGCAATTATACGTGTACACAGTCGGGCACATTTCGGCGAGAGAAATTTTGTTAAGAATGACTGGCTGGATTCGAGGGAACATACTATCAGGCATTACAGTTGTCTAAGACGAGCGCAAAAGTTTCTTCTTGTGTAACTTTTGTACTCCACAAGTCCCCATACGGTGTGTTCCGCAGGATACTTTTGTGTTTTCCTGCGTTTCCCATCATCTTACGTGCTTGGTCCGCGGATGGCGCGTGCGAAGAAAGATTTGCGGGTAAAGCTCTTTATGAACTGGAATCTCACTGGTTTTTCCGTTAAGTCACTCCTCGAGATGTACGAGGTGAGGAGCAGTACATTGCTTCACTCTTCTTGGAAGATAAGCCCTCGGAATTTTAGCAGCGAGCCTAACCCTCCCTTGGCGGGCTACGCCAAGGTTTGCAGTGTCTATCGGTGGAGCCGTATGACAACCTCCGCGAAGCTCACGTGCTTACCAGAAAGAATCTGCGACGAAATGCAATACTCTTCTTTGGATCTTCTGTACTAACTCTACCGGATACGGATAGCAAAGTGCCGAGGAGTGCTCAACAAGTCTCACTTTATTACCCGCATTTCAGTTTAGATTTCTCGTCGTGCATGCTTCTAGATATTGTATGGTTGTTGTTATTGCCAGTGACTCATTTTCAAACGTTCAACCGAACAGTAGTGGCTCATTCCGCATATTTAGTCATAATACCTTATGTTTTGCCCGGGCTCTACTGCCAATTTCTGCACCAGGCCTCGAGTTCTCTGGAGGTTTATCTGCGTGTTGCTACGACATTCTAGCGTTTTTTTTTTTTTTTTTTTTTCGCATCTCGTGGTGTAGCGGTTAGCATCGTCACCTCTTGACGGCAGGGTCTTGTGCTCAATTCGTCTAAGATTTTCTTCGCTTGGGGAACGCGCTTTTGTCTTGCCCTAATCATTTCCTCTCATTCTCATCGATTAATTCCATCAATAAAATTTAGGTTTTTCGGTGATATATTCTGAGTCTTTTACTATGAGAGACCCGTAGTCTCTGGTAGCACGTTTCACAGTGATGATGCAATTATAATTTATCTGTTTTTTCAGCCCAGTTGTTTCTGTGGAAATATACTGAAGCGCCAAAGAAACTCGTATAGACATGCGCACGGAAAAGGAGAGACATGTAAACAGGCAGAATACGGCGCTGCAGTCGGCAACGCCTACGTAAGACAAGTGTCTGGCGCATTTGTTAGATTAGTGCTGCTACAATGGCAGGTTATAAAGATTTAAGTGAGTTTGAACGTGGTGTTATAGTCGGTGCACTAGCGATGGGACACAGCACCTCCGAGTAGCGATGAAGTGGGGAATTTTCCCGTATGACCATTTCCCAAGTTTACCGTGAATATCAGGAATGCGGTGAAACCTCAAATCTCCGACATCGCTCCGGCCGGAGAAAGATCCTGCAAGAGCAACGTCGACTGAAGAGATTCGTTTAACGTGACATAAGTCCAACGCTTCCGCAAGTTGCTACAGATTTCAATGCTGGGCCATTAACAAGTGTCAGCGAGTGAAACATTGAACGAAACACCATCGACATGGGATGTCGGAGCCGAAAACCCACTCGCGTACCCTTGATTACTGCACGACAAAAAGCTTTGAGTCTCACCTGGGTCCGTCAACACCGACATTGGACTGTTGATGGCTGTAAATATGCTGCAGATGGATATCTGCGAGTGTGCAGACAACCTCACGAATCCATGGACCCTGCATGTGAGCAGGGGACTGTTCAAGCTGGCGGAGGTTCTGGAATGGTGTGGGGCGTGTGCAATGGAGTGATGTGGGACCCCTGATATGTCTAGATACAATTCTGAGAGGTGACACGTACGTAAGCATCCTGCCTGATCACCTCCATCCACTCATATCATTGTGCATTCCGATGTACTTGGTCAATCCTAACAAGACAATGCGACACCCCACATGTCCAGAATTGCTCCAGGAAGACTCTTCTGAGTTTAGACGCTTCCCCTGACCATCAAACTCCCCAGACGTGAACGTTATTGAGCATACCTGGGATATCTTGCGACGTGCTCTTCAGAAGAGATCTCCACCCCCTCGTACTCTTACGGATTCATGGGCAGCCCTGCAGGATTCATGGTGTCATTTCTCTCCAGCACTACTTCAGACATTAGTCGTGTCCATGCCACGTCGTGTTGCGGCGCTCCTGCGTGCTAACGGGGGCCCTACAGGAGAAAGGCAGGTGTATCAGTTTCTTTGGCTATTCGGTGTACCTTCTCAACAGTGAAAAAGCCTGTAATGTGCGGTTACCGAAACGTCCAACACTAAATACAGACTAAGGCAACCACACTGACAGGTGCGAATGCACTGTGGTGTGGAGGCTGCAGCTATGGGAAAAGTTCGTATTGTGTGGAACAGCACACGAGGCGCGTATCGGACAGCTTTTCATCTGTAGACTCGCCCATAGTACTGCTGTGTATCACTGTCAACTACAACTAAGGCGGCTGGAAACAAACCCGAGACAGAACAGAGCAGTACTGAACGTAAGCTTGGAAGAAGTTTGCAGTAGAAGATTGCCGTGAGTGAATGGAGAAAGTTTGTTTTCAAATAAAACACGCAGCGCCTACCGGCGACATTTGCCCTGTCGTGTAGAAATTTACAGTGCAACACTGGTGCAGAGAGAAATGTGTGTAAGAAATCAAATTAAATGTAATTAGTGTGCTTCGAGCCACCAGGAACTACGCGTCCCATTCTATACGAAAATGCTCATAAGATGTCCTCGAGGAACCTCCGAAATTTTGGCAGTAGAATTCTGGTTCACCTTTTATAACAGAATCACTCGAAAAAAGCCACACTGACGTTACCAACGCTATCTCCAGCACGTCGTTTGTATATAGTGAACAGTAGTGACCCTGCAACACGCTCTAAGAGGCTTTTGCATATTACTATTACGCACCGTGTGAATTTCAGATAAAGATTTTCAAAATGTTATTGGTTTGCCACTCACAGTGAGCTTAGCGACTTGAAATTGGCGTCTAGTCACCACGGCCAGATACCTTCCACGATGTCGAAGGTTGTGTTCTGAAGACTGGATCCAGTTCTCGTACGACGATACGACGATTTATATTTTTCATGCCTCGTTTAAATCGTTTCCCGTGGATGGCGGGATGGACCCTCCAACAAGACCTCCACTGACTGCCGACTTGGCAGCAGAAAGGGTGCCTGTAGTTTAGAGTAGAGGGTAACCCAGAACTTATCACCACGTGCGAAGAATGTTATGTAAACAAAACAGATGATCAGGGACACCACTACAAAAAAGTGAAGAGTTTTGTAAGACGTGCAAGTAGGCGCTACATAAGCGTAGCTGCGAAACAGACGAGGATATGCCGCAAGTAAACGAATTCCACTTCATTAATTTGAAAACAAAACTTTTTTTTTCAAATTCCCCACATATAACGAAATTTGACAACAATTTTATGCAACCGAGGTGGCTACACATATCTTCTGTAATTAAGTTAACGCGTGGTTGCTGGACTTCAGCCAATAACAATGTTTAAAATTTCAAGATAGCGAAGTAGAAGAAATACCCGTAACTTTTGTATCATTGACCGCGTTTTGTCTCAATAAAAAGAAACGCGTATAGTGGAGGAAAATTCCTTATTAGACTAGTTTCAGAATTAAAAATATTGTACCCCCACAGTTTGTATGCTTCAACGGTCTCGCCAAAGGCGGGGGAGGGGAGATGATCTCTTCATTACGTGATTAAATTAAGACTTCGTCGATTTCCTTGTCTCACCTCGGGCTGGACTGCCTCAGTCGGCAGTCGTAGCTGTAGTTTGGACGTGAAAGTGATTTCTTCGCTGTTGCCATTGCTCTTGACGTATGTGATGTGCCTTGGCCACCTTGACAGCCTGTCTCAAGCACGTAGCCTATTTGTTTTCTGCTTTTCCGTTTTCTCCTCCAGCTTTGTAAGGTCAGCTCTTCCTTTTATGCAGTGTCCTACATCTGCCATAATCTTTATGTGTCCTAACCAGCGTATCCTCATACTGGTAGATATACGAATATCTTTCCTCTGTATAGGCTACTTTAATTCATGCTTACATTTTCCGCACTCACAAGCCCATAGACTATCCGCGGAGATTTTCGAACATATCCTCTCTGGTTGTTTGTATATGCTTCAGTTATTGTGTACACTTCTAACCCATATCTAGCAACCGGTCGTGTAAGGAAATAGTGTACTTCTGAAGCTGTTATTTTTGTAACTACAGAATTCTTAACAACCTGCAGCCGCGCGTGATTAGCCGACGGTCTAGGGCGCTGCAGTAATGGACTGTGCGGCTGGTCCTGGCGGAGGTTCGAGTCCTCCGTCGGGCATGGGTGTGTGTTTTTGTCCTTAGGATAATTTAGGTTAAGTAGTGTGTACGCGTAGGGACTGATGATCTTGGCAGTTAAGTCCCATAAGATTTCACACACATTTGAACAACCTGCAAGAGTGCAAAATAGCCTCAATTTTCTGATTGTATTGTTTCTGTAATACATTGTCCCATGTTATTCCGACTTGTTCACTAAACACATGGGTAACTAAAACAGATGGTACCTTAAATGCTTGTTAGTACTTCAAGTCTCCTCCTATAATAACGTGGCATCCTCAGTGTGGTCTACGAGTCTCGTTTCAAATCGTATCGAGCGGATGGACGTCTACTGGTCTGGAGACAACCTCATCAATCCACGTACCTAGCATGTCAGCAGGGGACTGCTCAAGCTGGTGGAAGCTCTGTACGGTGTGGGGCGTGCGCAGTTAGAGTGATATAAGACCCCTGATACGACTCTGAGAAGTCCATAGTGCCTTCCGACGGACTTGGGCAATTCCAGCAGGACAATGCGACACCCCACACGTCCAGAATTTCTAGAGTGGCTCCAGGAACACTATTCTGAGTTTAAACGCTTCCGCTGGCCACCAAACTCCCCAGACATGAACATTATTGAGCATATCTGGGATGGCTTGCAACCTGTTGTTCAGAAGAGATCTCTACCCGCTTGTACTCTTGTGGATTTATGGACAGCCCTGCAGGCTTCATGCTGTCAATTCCCTCCAGCACTACTTCAGACATCAGTGGAGTTCAAGCCACGTCGTGTTTCGGCGCTTCTGTGTGCTCGCGGGGTCCATGTACGATATCAAGCAGGTTTACCAGTTTCGTTGGCTCTTCAGTGTAGTTTAAAGATATTTATTTACGAGTGTTAAAAACTCTCGCTACAGTTGCTAGCCGATAAGCACATGCACCTGTTTGTTTCGCCGTCGTCGTTATTGGGCCTCTGCTCCCTGCTTACACGAAGACGACGCGTTTGCTTGGATTAGCACGGAGGCAACGGCGGTCCGGAGGGGCAGCGCCCGCTCCTGCTGAGCGGGCGGCGTACTGTGGCGGCTGGGGAGGGAGTCTGCGGTGTCGCCCCGCGCCACGGCTCAGCGGCAGAAGCGGCCCGGCCGGCCAGCTGGCTGGCTCGTAACTCGCCGCTCGCCCGACGAAAGCGAGAGTCGGCCGGCCAGCTGGCGGACACTCAGGTCCCGTCGTCCGGCAGCCGGCCGACTGCGCAGTGGGGGCGTCGCGCCCGCATCCCGACAAGCCCGTGTGACGCGGTGCTAGTTTGTTCCCAGCCGTTAGATCACTATATGAAGTATCAAAACTGAATTTATGACGCGGTGAGGATTCCTTGCACGGTGACTCATCGCCAGAAGTACAGTGGAAACTGGCTTAACGAGCACCTCCCATAAAAAAAGAAAAAAAGGATTCGCTTAACGAGTGATGTTTAGCATAACGAGTGACGACGGTTTAGTGTGATGTCATCAGCCGGAGGATACGTTCAAGAATATGAACGCACCTTTCGCTGTCGGCAGTGGCGTATAAACATTGTCATTAGTACTTACTGCAAGTCTGGGTTCAGCGCTCTTTCTGCTATCATCTTAGTGCAGGCTGCGATCACACATTTTTCTAAAGTTGTGCACATACACTGTTTTTTTGTGTGTGTTAATTTTAATAACCTCCGTAGAAATGCCCCTGAAGAAAAAATCGCAATAAGAGGAGCATAAGAGAAAATTAAATGAGCTTAGACATGAAGCGTAAAATCACTGAAAAACGCGAACGTGGTTTGAGCGTAGCTGAGTTAGCACGCACACACACTTGGCTTACATCAACTATTTGCACTGTCCTGGAGAACAAGGACAAGATTCAGGAGATACATTCTTCAAAGGGAATGACAAGACTATCCAACCAACCGGGTTTCGTTTTCTGGATGATGTCGAATTGTTACTCTTTATACGGATAAATGAAAAGCAATTACAAGGCGACGTTACTAACGGGGACATCATTTGTGAGAGGGCGACAATGATTTTCGCCGACGTTGTTAAGAAAGCGCCAGAATCATCAGCGGCCGAAGAAGTGTTTTAAGGCAAGCTGTGTGTGGTTCGAGAAATTTAAGAGCAGAGCCGGCATCGCCAACGTTATGAGGCACGGCGAACGAGCCAGCTCCGACTGAAAGGCCGGTGTGGCGAAACGGTTCTAGGCGCTTGAGTCTGGAACCGCGAGGCCGCAACTGTCGCAGGTTCGAACCCTGCCTCAGGCATGGATGTGCGTAGTCTTCTTAGGTTAGTTAGGTTTTAGTATTTCTAAGTTCTAGGGGACTGATGGCCTCAGAAGTTAAGTCCCATAGTGCTCACAGCCGTTAGAACCATTTTTTTAAACTATACTTCGAAAGAATTTTATTTCTACGGCTTGCAGTTTGTTGTCGAGGTGTTTGATTGTTGTGGAGGTTTCTACGCCACATATTATTATGGAGAGTGTGTTTTGGTTTTAAGGGGGCTTATCCGTTGTAGAGTAGATTCCGAACTTGATAGTAGAAGTGAGTTCGTTTTTCAGTTCAGTATTGATTTCATGCTCCGTTTTGTTATCGCTTGAAATGACGGACTCAAAGATATACTGGTCTGCTTTTTCCAGCAGCGTATTTTACAGTTTTATTTTGTCTTTCTTGTTCTGCCTGTTGACATTACAACCGTTTCTGAATTACTTACTGCTAACCTGTGTACTTTGGATGGTCATTCCAGGTGCTCGGCCAATCTTCGAAGTCTTTTTCTGTATTTCCCCAAACTACTGCACATCTGTGAATGGAAATGGGTCGATCTCCTTATTGTCGTTCCGCTTCATTCCTTTTGTAACTTCATTCATGGCAGTCATAGGGAAACGGCCTGTCTTGTTGAACTGCGTTAGTCGTTTGGAACCGTTCAGACTTGTAATTAAATGTACATAAATGTATCATCACGGACTTCACAAAAGAAAAATCGTAGTATCCAATGACCACAGTATCAGCGCTTCACAATTAGAATCACCCAACTGCAGAAGATACTTTGGACAACAATTTCTAGGGGTATCAAATGGAACGATCACATATCCGTAGCCGTAGGTAAGGTGGGTCTCAGAAATCGGTTCGTTGGCAGGCTATTCTGGAAACGCAGTCTACGAAGGAGACTGCTTACAAGATACACTTGAGGCGACAGGAGCTGTGGGAGACCTCCTGATGTCGTTTCGGACCTGCTTTTGTCGACGTAGTGCAGCGAGTCGTTGCGAGTCCCCTGCAGAAATGTTGAGCCATTCTGCCTCTGCAGCCGTCCATAATTGCGAAGGTGTTGCGGGTACAGGTGCTCGAACTGGCCTCTCGATTATGTCTAATAAACAACGGATGGGATTCATGTCGGGCGACCGAGGTGGCCAGATCATTCACTCGAATTGTCCAGAATGTTTCTTAATACAATCGCGAACAATTGCGGCCCGGTGACATGGTGCATTGTTATTGTTTGGGAACACGAAGTCAGTGACTAGCTGCAAATGTTCTGCAAGTAGTCGAACATGACTACGACCCAGTACAGTCGATGTAAACACAACCCACAACATCACGGAGCCACCACCAGTTTCCACAGTGCCTCGGGTCTGTGCCACACTCGAACCCAATCATCAGCTCATACCAACTAAAATCAGGTCTCATCTGACCAGGCCACCGCTTTCGAGTCGTCTGGTGCCCAATAGGTACGGTCACGAGCTCAGGAGAGGCGCTTCATGCGATGTCGCGCTGTTAGGAAAGGCCACAGCGCATTAACGTCAGATTTAGCCGCACTGTCCTAACGGATACGCTCGTCGCACGTTCCACATTCATTTCTGCAGTTATTTCACTCAGTATTGCTTCTCTGTTAGCACTGACACCTCTACTGAAACGCCGTTCCTCTCGGTCGCTAAGAGAAGACCGCCGGCAGCAGCGTTGCCCGTGATGAGAGGTAGTCCCTGAAATCTGACATCCTGGGCACAATCTTGCGCCGCGGTTCTCGGGACATCGTATTCCCTAACGGTTTCCGAAACTGAGTGCCCATTTGTCTAGCTGCAACTACCATTCCGCGTTCAGAGTCGTGTGGGGCATAATAACGTCGGCAGCCTTTCCACAAGAATCACCCGAATACAAACGACTACTCTACCAATGCAGTGCCCTTTTATACATTGAGTGCACGACACTGTCGCCACCTGTATAAGTACACATCGCTGTCTTGTGACTTTGATCTATACTCATCTTAGAAGTTGCTTACGTGTTTGGGGCGCCACACGAACGAGGACCAACAGCGGACATTAAATGTGTACAAAGAATGGCGGCACGAGTGGTCACAGGATTGTGATTCGTGCGAGAGCGTCACGGAAACGTCGAAAAACGTTCATTAGCAGACTCTTGAAGATAGACACAAATTATCGCGCAAAAGTCTGCTTGCAAATTTTCGAGAGCCAGTACTGAGTGTAGAATCTCGAGTTCCTTCTCACCTGCCTACGTATCGCTCTCGTAGGTTGCGCGAAGACAAAATAAGGCTAATTACAACCCAGACAGAAGCGTTTAAGCGCCCTTTCTTCCTGCGTTCCATCCGCAGTTCGATCTAGAACAGACTCTTAGTACCCTCTGCCATGCACTTCACTGTGGTGTGGAGTGTGTGTGTGCGCGGATAGATGTAGATATGGATGTAGACATTGTCAGAAGAAGGGACAGGCAGGCATCTGGCGCTGGAAGAAGTGCATGGGGAAAAGAGTAGTCGCGAGCGAAGACCAGGCTGTACACGACACGGGGTGTGGCAATAATGTGCGGATCACATGGTTAGCGCAGTACAAGGAAATGCAGTCTACAGTATCGGTATAATCGGAACACGGATGATTTCATGAGAAAAGGAAAATAACTGAGCGAGCCACAGTACGGCAAGGGGGAGAACTTGCGCCCCCCCCCCCACCCCACCCTTAGAATCTGGATTACAGAGTGTATTACAGAAGTGTCACACAGTTCCGGAAGTGAGTACATAACCAGCAATTCTCCAATACATAACGAGTTTTTTGCGTCACCTATAAAATTTAGCTCGTGTGGCATGACAACTTATTAATATGAAAGATGGCAGTTTTGGAGTCTTTCACCACCCCTGTATGAATTTTTGCGGGATGCTTCACGCCGGTAGTATCTACTCCCTTTAATGTTCCATTCGTGCGTGGATACAGGGGAAAATGACTGCATGAATTCGTACGGCCCGTAATGTCGTGTCTAACCGCTACACGGTGCAAGGCCCAGCTGCGGGTTGCCTATCGATCGGCGTCTAGGCACAACAAACGTTTGGTCTTATTTTATATAATTCCTGACTGAATTAAGATAAAATTTAAAATGTGCTGATAATCTACTCATTAAGAGGCATAGTCTCATATTAAAGGTTTATCACAGTAAGTATTGCAGTATAAGCCGGCCGGGGTGGCCGAGCGGTTCTAGGCGCTACAGTCTGGAACCGCGCGACCGCTACGGTCACAGGTTCGAATCCTGCCTCGGGCATGGGTGTGTGTGATGTCCTTAGGTTAGTCAGGTTTAAGTAGTTCTAAGTTCTGGGGGACTGATGACCTCAGAAGTTAAAAGTCCTATAGTGCTCAGAGCCATTTGAAGCGTTACAGTAGAACTGAGTATATGTCTCGAGGCAGCGCAACTCATTGCAACAAATTACCCGACTGTGGCAGTATTTCAGAATGAGAGCACTTAGCGGCTTCCGAGAAAGTTTGCACGCGATTACAAACCTTCACGAAACTTTTTTCACCGACACCCCTCCACAAAATGATGAAAGGAAAACACTGTTTACCACATTTTAGCTGTTAATGAACTAAAACTTCAGCATAAGGTTCAAATGGCTCTTAGCACTATGCGACTTAACTTCTGAAGTCATCAGTCCCCTAGAACTTAGAACTAATTAAACCTAACTAACCTAAGGACAGCAAACACATCCATGCCCGAGGCAGGATTCGAACCTGCGACCGTAGCGGTCGCTCGGCTCCATACTGTAGCGCCTAGAACCGCTCGGCCACTCCGGCCGGCTTCAGCATAAGACATGACATTGTGATTTACTACTTCTTAGCTCCTCCTTCTATTCGCAACTCGTTTTGCGGACAGTACCCAAATAAACCAGCGAACGTAGCTGTAAAATTATATCGTTGTGCGATACACAGTTCAGAAGATATAACGTCATAGACACTGACATGCGTGAAAAACTAGCTTCTGCTTAAAAGGGAGCGCAAAACGTCGAGAGTTTGATAGTGAAAGCACTTAGCAACATCCAGAAAACTTTGAACATAATTGCAAACCTTTTTCTCGCTTAAATGCTTAACTGAAAATGTTTAACACATAAAGTCATTTGTGAAGTAATGCGACATTTGAAGGCGTTTGATACATGAGAGTTTGATTTATTTAAGAAACGGGGGTTGTATTTACTGGTTCTACTGAAAACAGTTCCTGTCTGCAGACACAGTTATGATATAATCCACTTAGTGATTTCGGGCGTTAAGGTCAATCTTCGGATCTATAAAAAACGAGAATATACAGAGCATGAAGCCGATCGTTAGGGGCAGTCTTCAGACCTACAAAAAATGTGAAATGCTGTATACGCAGTATGAAAGCAGCCTCCTTTATGGTGATTATAAGCATGGTGCAACGGGTATCAGTGCAGATATTTCTACAGGGGACTGAGCTGAGGGCAATGTACTCAACAACATTGTATTTATTTACGTCATTTGCAGACTAAGAACTATACCGTGGCTGTTAAAAGTCGGTTTTGTTTATGTATTTTAAAGGTTGGGTTGTGCCTCCAAGTACATGTGGCAACAGCAATCCATGAATAGGTCTTTTATCCTGGGAGCAGGTCAGAGGCTGACTGTGGACGCGTGAACGCAAAAAAGTTAGTCTGGACGGACAGGCGTACTCTACGTAGCGGTGTAGTTACGACCACGCAGAAAACATCAAGTCTTAGAAAACACAATCAACACACTCATGTGTGTACATATGAAGGTGCCACATACAAAAATATCGTATATCGTATCTTATACTCGTTACAGTTGTGTAACAGTTTAGCCTCGAATAATTTTTTATCCAGAACCAAAATAAAAAATATATATTTTTATTTAGTAATTCATTTCCTCTCCGCAGTACCAGTTGAAAAACGCATCAAATGTACCGTTCACATAAACGAGGCACTATCAAAAACGTAAAACGAAATTGACTTCGACACTCCTGCATCAGCGCGCAGTCATATACACTGGGTAAGGTAAATCGTCCACTTGCTGAAGTTGACAGTAAACTAATGGAAATACGAGGAAATGCACACCGGCTTTCTGTCAACAGTCTTCAGTTGAATGTTTGTTTGAGGGGAGTGGACACCGGCGAAGAGATAGTACAAATGGTACTCATCCTTGGAAAATGTAAGATAGCATCAAAAGTTATTTACAGTAGAGGTATATGTAGTAAAATATTGTAGTACTTTTAAACGAACTGTTGTGTACAATAAAAGAAGTCCTCGAATACAAACTGCATCATTATGTTTGTGTTATTGTTTTACTGGAGGTATGCGCAATGACATTCGGGCAGAAGAACACGGAAAACGATATCCTGACAGGAACGCACCTTTCGGGCGGATGTTTTCTCGTCTCGACGTGACGCTTCAGGAAAATGGATGTTTCAAACCAAAGCAACGCTGTTGTCGTAGAATTCGCGTAAAATTACGACAGTACTGTACAACGTTCATGCTGGTTAATGTTCCCCTGTCAGCTAAACAACTTTTACTTTATACATGTTTTGCTTCTGGATGAAAGAGGAGGCTGATAAAGAATGCTTACATTTCTGGTACTTAGTCATTCGTCCGGATAGTGTAGGCTTTATTTATGACATTGATCTAATGAGAGTCCAGTGGTACACTGTACATACTTAGGTTCTCGGCTGTACAGACTATGTAGCACTATTCGTAGGCTAGCACGTCCTTGTTACTGCAATATCTTCCGCGATGTGACGGGCTGGCGAAGCCGCCAGATGGAGCATCGCGCGTGACTGGGCAGAGACCAAGCTGTGTCACCAGCGAGCGTCCTTGGTGAGAGATCGCTTCGCTGACGGCATCTGTTTCTCCGGGTGTCACGTGATGGATGGACTCACCGCTGCAGTAGCAGAGAGAGGCTCCGGTCGCTGACTGCCAGGCACACCGCCAGATGTCTCTTCGACCAAGAGAATACTGATTCTAACCAGATCTGGCAGGTCGATCAGCAAACGTCGCTGACCTAAAGGTCTGGGGTTCAATTCTGCATTGATTCCGTACTTCTTTCTTTTTTCATTTATCGCTTCTTTCTCCTTTGGCAACGATTTGTTGATGAAAAAAATAAGTGTCATCATAGTACGGAGTCCGTCTTAATTTCGATAATCCATTTCTAAGGTTAGGTTAGCATTTACTGTTAGTCCTATTTGGTATCGGTACCATATGTTCGAGAAAAAAAATTTAACATGAGGTACATGACTGTTTTGTAAGCATTCTTCATTTTAGACAATATTTTTTTTATATTTGTGAGTACGTTGTTTTACAAATCTGCAATTAGTTTCCTTTTCAATTTGGATTTGTTTTCGAAGGCTACACTGTCTAATCTCAGAGTGTCTGTCCTCATAGTAAGCCCATGTTATGAAGAACTTTTCTTTTCTGATTTGCATCCGCAAACTGGGCACATTTCAGTTCTTTTCCAGGCGTTCACCTTCTCATGTACCGAAAAATCAGGAGCCTCCAATGAATTGCATCACGGAAACTTCAATGACGAAGGATGCTATATTGGTAACGAAAACATGCGATACACCTATTTGGAAACTTCCAGAACTCTTTCAGTACTTCGCCACAAAATCCATACTTCCGCTGCAACAGGTAACAGCACCGTGAGTGCAGTGAGAAGCCTCCAGAGACATCTATCGTTTCATGCTTAACGACAAAGTTCACAACAAACTTGGCCGTCGTTACATCTTACCAAGTGAACCAAGTTTCACTTTAAAAAAAAGTCCTGTATCTGAAACTGATTTACATATTAATATTTCTATAATGTTAATGGGCTAGAAAGAGCATACTGTAAGTGAACTTCGACATACCTCGCAACACCACTGTTCTACTAAACAGAAGTTCCGCTGTATTTCCTTTAAATCATTCGAATGGCACTACATTATTAATCAAATATATCTTCACTCAGCGTTGCACATTTTCGGTGATAATGACATTGTTCATGAGTGCTGCGGTATTCGTAATTACTAAGTCTGATTTTTTTTCCATCGAGAATTTCTATTGATGATGGTAATTCCATTTACGAAAACGAAGTTGTCGCCTTTATCTCAATAAAATAAAATAAATAAATGTAGTATGATTTCCAGTTTAATCTCCCGAAAACCTCCCCGTGCTTCGAGAGAGACCTTCCCCTTCAAATACGCATTGTAGATGATTTGCAACATTTAATTCAGAGATCAGTTAGAAAACTCGTTTACAGCTAATAACTTTGCTGCGATATCACGTTCAATTGTTTGGTTGGAAGAAACTCGACATATGATAGTGCATTTCTCTCACATTTCTTCTATTCATTGCTAGTCAAAAGACTTGTCTGGCAATTTCTGATGTTTTGTGACTGTTTCATTACCAGCTTTATAAAAGAGGTGAGTTTTCATTTATAATTTTACTGTTCAGGCTATTTATTTAAAACGTGTAACATTTCAAGGTAATTTCGAATAATGTTTGCCTATCGAAGCCGTAGGCTGCAAACGATAATATGTCGAACGTGCGACTCTAAATCGATCACATGACGGTGGTGGTGGCGATCGTTGTGATAAATTATTGGTGAGATGTTAGGAAAACCCAAACGATTTGTGACGGTAGTGAGCGTGTCTGGTGTTGTAGACGTTTCTTCGGCCGATTGCCTGAAGTGGAAGAATCTAATTCCATGCTTATGCAGTGTAGAAAATTGTTTGAATTTTTGTCGAAAATGTGACACACTACCCACATTTTTGCGTGACATTGGCAGAGTCTACCCAGGTTATGGCAACAAGGAAATGCTTCCCGCTGCATACACGTCAACGACGAGTGAGGTAAGACGTTACATTTGTAATTATAACTATTTTAGTAACGCTGTTCTTTTGTCGTTGCTGTAGTGACCAATATAAACATGCTCATAACGCCCGCCACCACAGTCTCGTGATCGATTTAGAATCGCACGTTCGATATGTACCGTTTGGAGCCCGCGGCTTCGATAGGCAACCATTATTGGAAATTGCCCATTTGAATTATTAGTGTTCTAGTATCTGCGTTCGGACGTCGAGAATAGCTGGAGTGATTGCCCCCTACAATTTTTTTTTTTTTTTTAAGATGGTATGTTATAAGCATTTAGGGATGAAATTATAGAACAGTACATCACACGAGTCTGGTGCAAGAGTTTCAAACTGACACCAGTTCGGCTCCCTCCGTTTCATTATAACTGCTTATTTTACTAGTGAACTGCTTACGTGGCTTCACTAGGCTGAGTGTACCCGTACCAGAAATTTCTACTAGATAGAAAGCAGTTGGTCACCTAGAATCGGAGTCAGCACCTCCATATTGGAGTCTGCAGTTTGTAGACGACGATAGAAAGCAGTTGGTCACCTAGAATCGGAGTCAGCACCTCCATATTGGAGTCTGCAGTTTGTAGACGACGATACGGGCTGTTATCTACATCTACATTTATACTCCGCAAGCCACCCTACGGTGTGTGGCGGAGGGCACTTTACGTGCCACTGTCATTACCTCTCCTTTCTTTTCCAGTCGCGTATGGTTCGCGGGAAGAACGACTGCCGGAAAGCCCCCGTGCGCGCTCGAATCTCTCTAATTTTACATTCTTGATAGGGGGAAGCAATATATTTGATACCTCATCCAGAAACGCACCCTCTCGAAACCTGGCGAGCAAGATACACCGCCTCTCTTGCAGAGTCTGCCACTTGAGTTTGCTAAACATCTCCGTAACGCTATCACGGTTACCAAATAACCCTGTGACGAAATGCGCCGCTCTTCTTTGGATCTTCTCTATCTCCTCCGTCAAGCCGATCTGGTACGGATCCCACACTGATGAGCGATACTCAAGTATAGGTCGAACGAGTGTTTTGTAAGCCACCTCCTTTGTTGATGGACTACATTTTCTAAGGACTCTCCCAATGAATCTCAACCTGGTACCCGCCTTACCAACAATTAATGTTATATGATCATTCATAACGTAATCGTGTAGGTCCGTCAATATCTTAATGAGACCCCTATTAATCTCAAGTTCTCGCATCCTCTGTGTGTGTGCGCTTGTGCATGTGTGCGTGCGTGTGCTTGAGAGAGAGAGAGAGAGAGAGAGAGAGAGAGAGAGATTTCAGTTAGCAGTTCTGGCAATAAAAGTGTTTTCTAAGGAATATCTCCTGTAAATAAATTATAGTTTCGTGTATTCTACTAGTAAATCAAAATCTTCAATTGGCGCTGTCCGAAATTTCGTCTGTATGATCGCCGCTCATATGCCCAATATAAATGACTGAGCTCTTTCCTTAAGTGTATATTCAAATGCTGTTATATTTTCACGTCCGTGAACTGCACGGCGTTGCATTTCTGTTCCTGTTGAGCTAGTAGCCTCACTCTGCACTGAACTGGTATTGTGGAAGACGTTTTGCAGACCATCATTTCCATATAAATAAAATCCTCTACAAGTCTGACGTTACATTCGGAGCTCTAAAAAGAACTCGCCCACAAATTGAGATTCCTCTTTTCCGTGCTAATTTTTTTTCCCCGTGGAAAAGCAGGAGAATCGCAGTCTTTCCCCACAATTCGCTTTCGTCTATATCACTGCGATATTGTGTCACGCGTTAAAACCATACTTTTTTTTTTTGGTCATCAGTCTACTGACTGGTTTGATGCGGCCCGCCACGAATTCCTTTCCTGTGCTAACCTCTTCATCTCAGAGTAGCACTTGCAACCTACGTCCTCAATTATTTGCTTGACGTATTCCAATCTCTGTCTTCCTCTACAGTTTTTGCTCTCTGTAGCTCCATGTAGCACCATGGAAGTCATTCCCTCATGTCTTAACAGATGTCATACCATCCTCACCCTTCTCCTTGTCAGTGTTTTCCATATATTCCTTTCCTCTCCGATTCTGCACAGAACCTCCTCATTCGTTACCTTATTAGTCCAGCCAATTTTCAACATTCGTCTGTAGCACCACATCTCAAACGCTTCGATTCTCTTCTGCTCCAGTTTACCCACAGCCCATGTTCACTACCATACAATGCTGTACTCCAAACGCACATCCTCAGAAGTTTCTTCCTCAAATGAAGGCCTATGTTTGACACTAGTAGACTTCTCCCGGCCAGGAATGCCCTTCTTGCGATGGCTAGTCTGCTTTTGATGTCCTCTTTGCTCCGTCCGCCATTGGTTATTTTGCTGCATAGGTAGCAGAATACTTTAACTTCATCTGCTTCGTGACCATCAATTCTGATGTTAAGTTGCCTTTAGTTACATCATTAAGGTAAAATATGAACTGTAGTGTCCATATGACATTTCGCCGCGGAGTATCTGTAATTGACACTCCGTCAGTAGATGACAGAATACGGTTCTAATTTCCACTTCTCGAGGATATTTAAATCGAAGCCAGGATACGTAACTTATGCCGTGCGATCGTAGTTTGTTGGGGGAGGGGGAGGGATTCGCTGCAGTGCCGAATGCTCTTCGGAAGATTAAATCGCCAAATCTAGCCGATTTGGAGCAGTAGAAGCCTATCAGCTGATTGGAAGCAGGTCAGCCTCCGACGGGTGACCATTTTCGAAACCTTGAGAGTGCCCTCGTGTTCAAGGCCGCTCTCCACCTGTGAGCTCCATCTTCGTTTTTAATCGACCCTATGCAGCCAGTGCGGATGATTTGTTTACGTTCGGGGCACGGAGCGGACGCTGCCTCTCACTGAAGACGGTGAGAGTGTGAGAGGCAGGCAGATGAGAGCGAGAGCGCCGTTGGTCGGGGCCGGCGCCTTGGCTCGTTCCAGTTGACTTTATTTGGAGCGCGTTCGCCGTGACTGGCCCCCGCTGAGTTGGCCTCGCCGGGGCCCCCAGTCAGTGTGCGTCGTGATTCCGTCTTTCTTACGGCCGCAACGCCCCGTCTACGGCAAGGCCCCTGTGGACGGATAACCGAAAGGGCACGTCTGTGCTGCATCCTCGCTGCTCGCCGGCGACCGTCAAAAAAACCCGTCCAGCCTCAGGGTGCGTTTCCGCGCGCTGTAGAAATCGCATTTTACCTACAATATAGCCAGTCTGTGTTGTCCGGCGACATTGTCAAACACGCGTATTGCAGCCACATGTCGGCAACATAGCCGGCCGCTGTTCAGAAATGTTTATGGGCCGGAGGTTTTAACACGTGCCACAGTGTCGTAGTGACATAGACGAAAGGGACTGCGACTCTCCTGTTTTTCTACAGGGGAAAAAGTTAGCAAGGAAAAGAGGAATCTCAATTTGTGGGCGAATTCGTTTTAGGGCTCCGAATCTGTTGGTAAGAGCGGAACCCTTACACCTACATCTACATGATGACTCTGCAATTCACATTTAAGTGCTTGGCAGAGGGTTTATCGAGCCACAATCATACTATCTCTCTACCATTCCACTCCCGAAGAGCGCGCGGGAAAAACGAACACCTAAACCTTTTTGTTCGAGCTCTGATTTCTCTTATTTTATTTTGATGATCATTCCTACCCATGTAGATTGGGCTCAACAAAATATTTTCGCATTCGGAGGAGAATGTTGGTGACTGAAATTTCGTAAATAGATCTCGCCGCGACAAAAAACGTCTTTGCTTCAATGATTTCCATCCCAACTCGCATACCATATCTGCCACACTCCCTCCCCTATTACGTGATAATACAAATCGAGCTGCCCTTTTTTGCACCCTTTCAATGTCCTCCGTCAATCCCACGTGGTAAGGATCCCACACCACGCAGCAATATTCTAACAGAGGACGAACGAGTCTAGTGTAAGCTGTCTCTTTAGTGGACTTGTTGCATCTTCTAAGTGTCCTGCAATAAAACGCAACCTTTGGCTCGCCTTCCCCACAATATTATCTATGTGGTCTTTCCAACTGAAGTTGTTCGTAATTTTAACACCCAGGTACTTAATTGAATTGACAGCCTTGAGAATTGTACTATTTATCGCGTAATCGAATTCCAACGGATTTCTTTTGGAAATCATGTGAATCACCTCACACTTTTCGTTATTTAGCGCCAACTGCCACCTGCCACACTATACAGCAATACAGCAATCTTTTCTAAATCGCTTTGCAACCGATACTGGCCTTCGAATGACCTTACTAGACGGTAAATTACAGCATCATCTGCGAACAACCTAAGAGAACTGCTCATATTGTCACCCAGGTCATTTATATAGATCAGGAACAGCAGAGGTCCCAGGACGCTTCCCTGGGAAACACCTGATATCACTTCAGTTTTACTCGATGATTTGCCGTCTATTACTACGAACTGCGACCTTCCTGACAGGAAATCACGAATCCAGTCGCACAACTGATACCCCAGAGGCCCGCAGCTTGATTAGAAGTCACTTGTGAGGAACGGTGTCAAAAGCTTTCCGGAAATCTAGAAATACGGAATCAACTTGAGATCCCCTGTCGATAGCGGCCATTACTTCGTGCGAATAAAGAGCTAGCTGCGTTGCACAAGAACGACGTTTTCTGAAACCATGCTGATTACGTATCAATAGATCGTTCCCCTCGAGGTGATTCATAATGTTTGAATACAGTATATGCTCCAAAACCCTAGTGCAAACCGACGTCAATGATATAGGTCTCTAGTTCGATGGATTACTCCTACTACCCTTCTTAAACACTGGTGCGACCTGCGCAATTTTCCAATCTGTAGGTACAGATCTATCGGTGAGCGAGCGGTTGTATATGATTGCTAAGTAAGGAGCTATTGTATCAGCGTACTCTGAAAGGAACCTTATCGGTATACAATCTGGTCCTGAAGACTTGCCCGTATCAAGCGATTTGAGTTGCTTCGCAACTTCTAAGATATCTACTTCTAAGAAAGTCATGCTAGCAGCTGTTCGTGTTTCAAATTCTGGAATATTCCATTCGTCTTCCCTGGTGAAGGAATTTCGGAAAACTGCGTTCAATAACTCCACTTTAGCGGCACAGTCGTCGATAAGAGTACCATCGGCACTGCGCAGCAAAGGTATTGACTGCGTCTTGCCGCTTGTGTACTTTACATACAACCAGAATTGCTTCGGATTTTCTACCAAATTTCGAGACAATGTTTCGTTGTGGAATCTATTAAAGGCATCTCGCATTGAAGTCCGTGCCAAATTTCTTACAGGTTCTGTTTCTTGTCTGCCTGTCTCTCCATCTGTCTGAGTGTTAAAACCCCCTTTTCTCACGACCGGGTAGTGGTACCAAGTTGAAATTTATGTATTTATGTCAAATACTAAAGGCTACGATCATTTAGCGGTGTAAAAATTTTAAGTTTCTGAGTAAGTACAGTCAAAAGATACGGTCATTTAAGTCACATATTTTGATACAAACACACTCATCAAAATCTGTAGAGTACTTCCCCTTGACCTAGAATCATGAAATTTGGCAAGAAGCAAGGTTTCAAAGTACAAATAAAGGGAAAAACCCGAAAATAGTTAATTTATAACTATAACCCACCCAAAAAATGTTCAAATATGTCTGAAATCTTATGGGACTTTAACTGCTAAGGTCATCAGTCCCTAAGTTTACACACTACTTAACCTAAATTATCCTACGGACAAACACACACATACGCATGCCCGAGGGAGGACTCGAACTTTTTTTTTACCAGTCTGTCTATCCGTCCATCCCTCTGTCTGTCCATCCGCCTGTTATGACCAGTTGTTGTCAGGAATGGGTTGAGGTGTCAAGTTGAAATTTATGTCTAACACTAAGTTGTACGGTCTCTTGGTGGTCTAAAAAATGTAAACTTCTAAGCCAATGCAACAAAAAGATACAACCGTATACGTCACATATTGTGGTACTCGCGGACTCACTCATCAGAACGTATAGCTGAAGTACGGTACCTACTTAACTATATATATATGTCGAGCGCGCTGGTTTAGCGGTAAAGCGCGTGCCTGGAAATCGAAAACTTGCGGGATCGGATCTGTGTCGGACAAGGATTTTCCAGTGTTCGTTTTAATCTAGCATTCACCTCTCAGCGATGTGAGGAGTCGTCAGATTCCGCGTTACACTCTAGGTCCCCTTTCCCCGATGTATGCTAGGGGCACGCAAATCACCGACTGGCGCCCGGCCTTGAGCCACAAGATCAGTACCAAAGTGAAACACTGCGTAGCAGCTGACAGCAAAATTGAGAATTGCCTATCGGTGTTTGTCGACTGGTGATTGATATAGGAGTTTTATGTAACTCTTCAAAGTGCACTTCGCATAGATGTGCCTGTTGCTAGCAGATGGTTGTCACACCTTGGTGGCTGGACTCAAGGAATTCGTTAAGTTAGTTTGATTTAAGGAAAATGCTTATGTTAATACACTCTAAGCCAAAAAAGAAAAAAAAACGACAGACAACGGAACAATTACCGAATGGAACGGAAACTGGTAGATGTGAAGCTCATATATGATTACAATTCCAGAAAAAATGGAGAATTTATTCAAGGGAAAGAGCTTCGACGCGTTGGTCCAACCTCTGGCCTCATGAAAGCAGTTATTCGGCTTCGGGAGAGATTCTGGTACCTTGATAGCCAAATTACGGGTTGGCAAAAACAAGGACAAGCAGTAGAAACTCTCGCCGTGTGCGGGCGACCATTACCTTGCTGAAATGTAAGCCCAGGATGGCTTACTATGAAGGGAACAAAACGGGGCGTAAAATGTCGCCGACGCACAGCTGTGCTGCGAGGGTGCCGCAGATGACAAACAAAGGGGTTGTGCTATGAAAAGAAATGGCACCCCAGGCTATTAGTCCTGGTTGTCGGGCCGTATGGCGTGCGACATCTAGATCTACATGGATACTCTGCAAATCACATTCAAGTGCCTGGCAGAGGGTTCATCGAACCACCTTCACAATTCTCTATTATTCCAATCTCGTATAGCGCGCAGAAAGAATGAACACCTATATCTTTCCGTACGAGCTCTGATTTCCCTTATTTTATCGTGGTGATCGTTTCTCCCTTTGTATGTCGGTGTCAACAAAATATTTTCGCATTCGCAGAAGAAAGTTGGTGACTGAAATTTCTGAGAAGATTCCGTCGCAAAGAAAAACGCCTTTCCTTTAATGATATCCACACCAAATCCTGTATCATTTCTAGGACACTCTCTCCCATTTTCGCGATAATACAAAACGTGCTGCCTTTCTTTGAACTTTTTCGATGTACTCCTTCAGTCCTATCTGGTAAGGATTCTAAAAGAGGACGGACAAGCAGTTTCCTTAGAAGGTCTGTTACGTTTTCTAAGTATCCTGCCAATAAAACACAGTCTTTGGTTAGCTTTCCCCACAGTATTTTCTGTGTGTTCCTTCCAATGCAAGTTGTTCGTAATTGTAATACCTAGCTATTCAGTTGAATTTACGGCTTTTAGATTTGACTCATTTATTGTGTAACCGAAGTTTAAATAGTTCCTTTTAGCACTATTGTAGATGACCTCACACTTTTTGTTATTTAGGGTCAACTGCCAATTTTCGCACCATTCAGATATCTTTTCTAAATCGTTTGGAATTTGTTTTGCTCTTCTGACGACTTTATTAGTTATCTGCAAACAACCGAAGACGGCTACTGAGATTGTCTCCCAAATCGTTTATATAGATAAGGAACAGCAAAGGGCCTGTAACACTATCTTGGGGAATGCCAGAAATTACTTCTGTTTTACTTGATTACTTTCCGTCAATTACTACGACCTGTGACCTCTCTGACAGGAAATCACAAATCCAGTCACATAACAGACGATATTCCATAAGCACACAATTTCAGTACGAGCTGCATGTGTGGTACAGTGTCAAAAGCCTTCCGGAAATCCAGGAATACGGAATCGATCTGAAATGCCTTGTCAATAGCACTCAACGCTTCATGTCACAAAAAAAAAAAAAAAAAAAAAAAATTGTTCGTATACCACCACTGCCCGGGGGCGTCTCCAGTCACGTCGTCGGCCCGGAATCTCTATTACTGGAGTAGAATTACTAATTTTTGAGATTTCTCTTGGAGAAGAATTTAGTGATGAGTCCCGCTTCGAATTCAGCTCCTACGATGAGCAAAGACGTGTCTCGAGACGGAGAGGACTAGAGGTAGACCAACGCGTTCGTACTTGCTCCATTTGTGAAGGTATTTCTCTTCAGTAAATCACCAAATTGTTCTGAAATTGTAATCGTACATGTACATGATATCTACCGATTCCGTCCCATTCAAATAACTGCTTGGTGGTGCTTTCCTTTTTTTAGTGCAGTTGGCAAGTTGCTATCTATGAACGCGGAAATCCAAGGAACGAAACTTTAACAAATTTAGAACTCATAACCTATTTAAAATGGAATTATGGCTCACTGCTGCTGATTGTGTACTACGTCTCTCGTTACCACCAAATCCTTTTTTCAGATTGCGGTCTTCTCTCATATTTCTTCCAACGTTCCGCACCTCACGCCGTAGATGTGCGCATGAAACTTAGGCTCCCACTTTCACATTCTTATAAAGAACGTACATATCGAGTGCCTCGTCGTTTGCACGCTTACTTTCGAACTGAAGCAAAATAATACAGTTTCACCCCACGAGTACGTGCAGCGCTGACGGTGTAAGAAGGAGAGACAGACGAATTGTGACAGAGAGAGAGAGTGAGGGATGGATGGAAGCAATTACAGGCAAGGGCAGAAGTGGATGCAGCATGACCATACGAAATATTCTCGACGATTGGTGGACAGCACCTTGGCAACAACAGCCAGCTACTTCAGCAGTGTGGGCGGATCATACAGGAAAATTGCCGTGTTGTGCAATGTTGATGGCAACATTACGGCGACCACACATTGCCGTAAAATGTGGCCCGTGTGAACGCGTCCTTAGCGGTGTATTTGACTCGCAGCAGATCTGCCCACCCCACCGTACTTCAGATTCCCCTAGCTAGGCGAAGATGACGATCCGGTCTTGTTCCGGAGGCCGACCGTTACCGGGCAGTTCTCAGTTTTGGCTGTTTCGTGATCACACTAGCCTTGTGCTGCTGACTGGATACTGTTTCTCTTCACGGCCACTGAACACACTACGGAAACAAGAACCTGGGACATACATACTTTCGGAAGTGTAAACCGACATCGATAATTTTAAATTATTAATTACCCTTTCACAGGTCAAGGACAAATGCTTCAGTCTAACGTAAGAAATCGTGGTTCTCGTCAATGAACCGTGTACGATGTCGTGGAGGTGCTGCACATAAGCCAATTCTCGCTATTTTATGCGTGTACTATAGGCGCATTTTAGCTTGTTTTTCCGTATTATTAGTTTTTCGTTTCATAACCACACAAAAAAGTGTTGAAGTCAAAGTGGTCAGTTACTGAGGGAATGAGTGTAGGGCAGCAGATGCAGGAATCTTGCACCGCCGCCCATGCGAAGGTTTCTCATGTCTTTCCTCTGACGTGCTATGAATTGTCAGCTGTGTATGTGAGACGTGTGGATAAATGTGACGAATGCTCGCACTGTGTAGTGTTGGGTTTGTGCTGCTGTGGCTCAAGAGAAGAGAGAGGGTTGAACCAGTCCCGGCTCAAGGTCTACTCCTGTCGAATAACACCAAGGGGGTCCGCTGAGGTTAACGTTCCCATCCGATGGATGGAGGGATGGATGGATGGATGTGACGTGCTCATACTTTATGAGAAAGTTCCGGAATTTAATCAGAACACTGACGCAAAGATTAGTGTTTAAGAACTTTACGCCACTACTTCTCTTTCTTCTGTCGAACAAATACTGGCTGTGATTATTTTCCACCACCAAGATTCGAACGGGCTTACTTCCGAGCCGAGCGCCGCCACACAGGCGTGCGTTAGCGACGTGGGCAACGGAAGTGGATCCGTTACTCTTCAACACATGGCGAAACCAATATGAAACCACGCCCAGTTGTGCGGCTGGGCGACCAGCCATCATTACATATGTCGGATGTCATAGGCTGGGCAGACTGGTGAAACAGGACAGGCAGCGAACTGTGGCGGAAGTAACATTGGACATTAACTCTGGGCAGAGTACAAGTGTGTCTAAACACAGTGCGCCGAGCACACCTAACAATGTGCCTCCGCAGTCGACAACCTGCGCATGTGCCAAGACATCGGCAACTACGATTGAAGCGGCCACGTGACCATTGCACTGGACGTTGGCGCAGTGACAGAGTGTTGCACGGTGAGATGAAAGCCGCAACAGCTCCTTGACACTGCACTGCGGGACGGAGACAAGCCGGCCGCGGCTGCATTACGCTCTGGGGATCATTCACGGAGGCATGTGTGAGTCCAGTACAGCTCGTGCAAAGCACCATGACGGCCAAGAAGTATTGTACACTGGTTGCAGACTACATCTCTTCGTGACGATCGTGATTACCGACGGCAGTGGCATTTTTTACCATGATAATGCGCCACATTACACGGCCAGCAGCATTATGGAGTGGTTCGAGGAACACAGTGGCGAGTTCCAATTGGTGTGCTGGATCTGAACCCGATCGAACAATTTGGGACGTGATTGAACGTGGCGTCAGAGGTCCTCGCCGCCCTCCCTGGAATTTATGCGAATTAATTTTGTGTGTGCAGATGTGGTGCCAAATCCCTCCAGCGACCTACCAAGGCCTCACTGCTTCCATGCCACGAGGCATCGCCACTGTTATCCGTGCCATAGGTGGACATACCGGCTATTAGACAGGTGGTCGTAATGTTCAGGCTGATCAGAGCAGATCCATCCGTAATCTGTACATATTAAAGTTAGTATCAAGTATCATAAAAGAAGGTTGCATACATGGAAGAATCCTGGAGATACTAAAAGGTATCAGATAGATTATCTAATGGTAAGACAGAGATTTAGGAACCAAGTTTTAAATTGTAAGACATTTCCAGGGGCAGATGTTGACTCTGACCACAATCTATTGGTTATGATCTGCAGATTAAAACTGAAGAAACTGCAAAAAGTTGGGAATTTAAGGAGATGGGACCTGGATGAACTAAAAGAACCAGAGGTTGTACAGAGTTTCAGGGAGAGCATAAGGGAACAATTAACAGGAATGGGGGAAAGGAATAATGTAGAAGAAGAATGGGTAGCTTTGAGGGATGAAGTAGTGAAGGCAGCAGAGGATCAAGTAGGAAAAAGACGAGGGCTAGTAGAAATCCTTGGGTAACAGAAGAAATATTGAATTTAATTGATGAAAGGAGAAAATATAAAAATGCAGTAAGTGAAGCAGGCAAAAAGGAATACAAACGTCTCAAAAATGAGGTCGACAGGACGTGCAAAATTGCTAAGCAGGGATGGCTAGAGGACAAATGTAAGGATGTAGGAGCTTATCTCACTAGGGGTAAGATAGATACTGCCTACAGGAAAATTAAAGAGATCTTTGGAGATAAGAGAACCACATGCATGAACATCAAGTGCTCAGATGGAAACCCAGTTCTAAGCAAAGAAGGGAAAGCAGAAAGGTGGAGGGGTATATAGAGGGCCTATAGAAGGGCGATGTACTTGTGGACAATATTATGGAAATGGAAGAGGATGTAGATGAAGATGAAATGGGAGATACGATACTGCGTGAAGAGTTTGACAGAGCACTGAAAGACCTGAGACGAAACAAGGCCCCCGGAGTAGACAACATTCCATTGGAGCTACTGACGGCCTTGGAAGAGCCAGTCCTGATAAAACTCTACCATCTGGTGAGCAAGATGTATGAAACAGGCGAAATACCCTCAGACTTCAAGAAGAATATAATAATTCCAATCCCAAAGAAAGCAGGTGTTGACAGATGTGAAAATTACCGAACAATCAGTTTAATAAGTCACAGCTGCAAAATACTAACGCGAATTCTATACAGACGAATGGAAAAACTGGTAGAAGCCGACCTCGGGGAAGATCAGCGTGGATTCCGTACAAATGTTGGAACACGTGAGGCAATACTGACCCTACGACTTATCTTAGAAGCTAGATTAAGGAATGGCAAACCTACGTTTCTAGCGTTTGTAGACTTAGAGAAAGCTTTTGACAATGTCGACTGGAACACTCTCTTTCAAATTCTGAAGGTGGCAGGGGTAAAATACAGGGAGCGAAAGGCTATTTACAATTTGTACAGAAACCAGATGGCAGTTATAGGAGTCGAGGGACATGAAACGGAGGCAGTGGTTGGGAAGGGAGTGAGACAGGGTCGTAGTCTCTCCCCAATGTTATTCAGTCTGTATATTGAGCAAGCAGTAAAGGAAACAAAAGAAAAATTCGGAGTAGGTATTAAAATCCATGGAGAAGAAATAAAAACTTTGAGGGTCGCCAATGACATTGTAATTCTGTCAGAGACAGCAAAGGACTCGGAAGAGCAGTTGAACGGAATGGACAGTGTCTTGAAAGGAGGATATAAGATGAACATCAACAAAAGCAAAACGAGGATAATGGAATGTAGTCGAGTTAACTCAGGTGATGCTGAGGGAATTAGATTAGGAAATGAGACCCTTAAAGTAGTAAAGGAGTTTTGCTATTTTGGGAGCTGATGATGGTCGAAGTAGGATATAAAATGTGGACTGGCAATGGCAAGGAAAGCGTTTCTGAAGAAGAGAAATTTGTTAACATCGAGTATAGATTTAAGTGTCAGGAAGTCATTTTTGAAAGTATTTGTGTGGAGTGTAGCCATGTATGGAAGTGAAACATGGACGATAAATAGTTTGGACAAGAAGAGAATAGAAGCTTTAGAAATATGGTGCTACAGAAGAATGCTGAAGATTAGATGGGTAGATCACATAACTAATGAGGAAGTATTGAATCGGATTGGGGAGAAGTTTGTGGCACAACTTGACCAGAAGAAGGGATCAGTTGGTAGGAGATGTTCTGAGGCATCAAGGGATCACCAGTTTAGTATTGGAGGGCAGCGTGGAGGGTAAAAGTCGTAGAGGGAGACCAAGAGATCAATACACCAAGCAGATTCAGAAGGATGTAGGTTGCAGTGGGTACGGGGAGATGAAGAGGCTTGCACAGGATAGAGTAGCATGGAGAGCTGCATCAAACCAGTCTCTGGACTGAAGAAAACAACAACAACAACACCAAGTATGCTCCTCCACCTGAAAGGACACGATGCTCACTTTTAGCGTTATGGAACCAGGCGGTCATGTAACCTTCCAGCAGTGACGTGTGTGATGGCAGTGACATGGTGTGTACGTCAATCAGTCGGTTGAATAGAATCAGCACAGTAAGGTACGCCAACGTGGAGACGTGGCAGAATGTCAGAAGAGGATTGTCGTGTTTTTTCGTGTGCATGACATGGTGATGGAAATTGACCAGAATGGTGAAGTACTCACAGCGTTGTGACATCGCATATGAACTGTAGCCGCGACAAATGTTAAAATCGACAGGGAGTTAAATCATTCGATGGTGAGTGTTCATCGGAGGTGAGGGTATCATCTGGAGTGCCCCAGGGAAGTGTGGTAGGTCCGCTGTTGTTTTCTATCTACATAAATGATCTTTTGGATAGGATGGATAGCAACATGCGGCTGTTTGCTGATGATACGGTGGGGTACGTGAAGGTGTCGTCGTTGAGTGACTGTAGGGGGATACGAGGACTTGGACAGGATTTGTGACTGGTGTAAAGAATGGCAGCTAACTCTAAATATACACTCCTGGAAATGGAAAAAAGAACACATTGACACCGGTGTGTCAGACCCACCATACTTGCTCCGGACACTGCGAGAGGGCTGTAAAAGCAATGATCACACGCACGGCACAGCGGACACACCAGGAACCGCGGTGTTGGCCGTCGAATGGCGCTAGCTGCGCAGCATTTGTGCACCGCCGCCGTCAGTGTCAGCCAGTTTGCCGTGGCATACGGAGCTCCATCGCAGTCTTTAACACTGGTAGCATGCCGCGACAGCGTGGTCGTGAACCGTATGTGCAGTTGACGGACTTTGAGCGAGAGCGTATAGTGGGCATGCGGGAGGCCGGGTGGACGTACCGCCGAATTGCTCAACACGTGGGGCGTGAGGTCTCCACAGTACATCGATGTTGTCGCCAGTGGTCGGCGGAAGGTGCACGTGCCCGTCGACCTGGGACCGGACCTCAGCGACGCACGGATGCATGCCAAGACCGTAGGATCCTACGCAGTGCCGTAGGGGACCGCACCGCCACTTCCCAGCAAATTAGGGACACTGTTGCTCCTGGGGTATCGGCGAGGACCATTCGCAACCGTCTCCATGAAGCTGGGCTACGGTCCCGCACACCGTTAGGCCGTCTTCCGTTCACGCCCCAACATCGTGCAGCCCGCCTCCAGTGGTGTCGCGACAGGCGTGAATGGAGGGACGAATGGAGACGTGTCGTCTTCAGCGATGAGAGTCGCTTCTGCCTTGGTGCCAATGATGGTCGTATGCGTGTTTGGCGCCGTGCAGGTGAGCGCCACAATCAGGACTGCATGCGACCAAGGCACACAGGGCCAACACCCGGCATGATGGTGTGGGGAGCGATCTCCTACACTGGCCGTACACCTCTGGTGATCGTCGAGGGGACACTGAATAGTGCACGGTACATCCAAACCGTCATCGAACCCATCGTTCTACCATTCCTAGACCGGCAAGGGAACTTGCTGTCCCAACAGGACAATGCACGTCCGCATGTATCCCGTGCCACCCAACGTGCTCTAGAAGGTGTAAGTCAACTACCCTGGCCAGCAAGATCTCCGGATCTGTCCCCCATTGAGCATGTTTGGGACTGGATGAAGCGTCGTCTCACGCGGTCTGCACGTCCAGCACGAACGCTGGTCCAACTGAGGCGCCAGGTGGAAATGGCATGGCAAGCCGTTCCACAGGACTACATCCAGCATCTCTACGATCGTCTCCATGGGAGAATAGCAGCCTGCATTGCTGCGAAAGGTGGATATACACTGTACTAGTGCCGACATTGTGCATGCTCTGTTGCCTGTGTCTATGTGCCTGTGGTTCTGTCAGTGTGATCATGTGATGTATCTGACCCCAGGAATGTGTCAATAAAGTTTCCCCTTCCTGGGACAATGAATTCACGGTGTTCTTATTTCAATTTCCAGTAGTGTAGATAAATGTAAATTAATGCAGATGAATAGGAAAAAGAATCCCGTAATGTTTTAATACTCCATTAGTAGTGTAGCGCTTGACACTGTCACGTAGAGTAAATATTTGGGCGTAACATTGCAGAGTGACATGAAGTGGGACAAGCATGTAAGCAGTTGTGGGGAAGGCGGATAGTCGTCTTCGGTTCATTGGTAGAATTTTGGGAAGATGTGGTTCATCTGTAAAGGAGACCGCATATAAAACACTAATACGATCTATTCTTGAGTACTGCTCGAGCGTTTGGGATCCCTAGCAGGTCGGCTTGAGGGAGGACATAGAAGCAATTCAGAGGCGGGCTGCTAGATTTGTTACTGGTAGGTTTGATCATTACGCGAGTGTTACGGAAATGCTTCAGGAACTCGGGTTGGAGTCTGGGGGAAAGGAGGCGTTCTTTTCGTTAATCGCTACTGAGGACATTTAGAGAACCAGCATTTAAGGCTGACTGCAGTACAATTTTACTGCCGCCAGCTTTCATTTCGCGGAAAGACCACAAAGATAAGATAAGAGAGATTAGGGCTCGTACAGAGGCATATAGACAGTAGTTTTTCCCTCGTTATGTTTGGGAGTGGAACAGGGAGAGAAGATGCTAGTTGTGGTACGAGGTACCCTCCGCCACGCACCGTATGGTGGATTGCGGAGTATGTATGTAGATGTAGAAAGCCCATAGGAAATGCTTCGGACTATTTGGAACAGGAGTGAACGTTGCAGTCAATACCCGTGTAATTTGGGAGCCCTACAGGACCTAATCGTCAATGAGTGGGTTCAGCTGGCGGTACCATACCTAAAGAAATTCGCGGACTCTACTCCTGGAAGGCAATTCTTTTGTCTGGTTTGCTTACACAGATTATCATTCATAAGATGATAACAGAATTTCTACCCATAGAGAAAGAAAAAATCTTCGCAAGCGGGACTTGCGAGTGAATTGTGCCTGTGGTGCGCTCGCAGCATCCGACGCACTTACTTGTACAGTGCGTGTAAAGCAAGTGGGTGGTATGGCGTTTTACACTTTCCTGTAGCAATGGTGAGCGGTCGTCCTCAAGCTGTTCAAACATGTCCTCCCTAGAATGCGTCAGGACTTTTCGACAGATGCCTTGAGCAGTTTAGTAATATGCTGACTCCGCTACTACACAGAATAACCGTAAAAAATCGAGCCCTTATTACGTTCCGTACTTTTAAGTACACAATGCGAGTTACATCAGAACGTGGTTCTAGCTGACTCGAAGTCCTCTCCACACGCGAGTGCTGTGCAGCGGAAACAGACCCGCCTTATCGCGGCGTCATCCGTCCGGTTCCGCCCCCCGAGATAAGAGCCGCTTGCAAGCACTGAACCAGTTGCAGGCTGCCGTCGCGTCCCATCACACCTTAGCCCATTGCTTTAGTTTCTGGCACTGGAGGTTTAAACGTGTTCCCAAGGTTGCTTCCGCTACGCTGCAGAACTTTCGCTGGGAAGCCCTTACACACCCTCCATACAGTCCCGATCTCTCCCCATTCGTCGCTGTCGATTCGGTTCGGACTGAGATCTGCACGCTTGGGTGCAATTGTCGTTCCATAGGCAACTGCAAACATTTGTGCAATAAAGCACTGATGATCTTGTCTCATTATGGAATAAATGTATTAACAGTTATGGCGATTATTTTCGAAACGATAAACAGTTTGCTTACCTTTTTTTCTAGCTTCTTCATTTGACTTCAACTTATAGAAACTAAGACGTACTTTGTCCAATTTTTCTTCATAACATCGTAGAAGTAATCAACACAATTTAAATAGTTTGACATTCGTTCAAGTCATTCAGTACCACGTATTGTTGTGATGATATGGATTGCATTTATGGAATCTTTGTAGGGTGGAGAAAAAACTTAACAATCATTTAGCATTGCTTCCGTTATTTTTATTCGTCAAAATGCAATCTTTGCTTTTTCTCCTCTGTTTCGAACGTATAGCATCAATTTTGCTACGAATCTCATGAAAACACAAATTAAAAGAAAAAGTTCTGTGCGTGAATTCTTAACTAGTTGCTACGTCATAGTGGGTGAAGGAAGCTGAAACAGCGTTCTTTAGTAACCATGGATATTGCGAATGCCGTACATCCACTAACAGTCGTAAGTACACCGATCAAAATCCTGCCGAAACCGTTGCGAGAATTCCTTTGAGGTCAGAAGGAGTGATGCTGTCGCAACCACCTTTCCCTGGCGCGAAACATAAACCAAATCTTTGAGCGCGAAATCGGGTACCCTGTTACCTCAGACAGAGAGGTGCTAACGCGGATTAGTGTTCGTAAATACTGTTTACTACTAACTCGGCGTGAGGAGCAGCACTTAGGCTCTTATAGCTACACTGTGACTCCGCGGTAGGATGTTCGGCGTGAACCAGCAGTGTAGCGCCGTTTCCAGCCTCATAACGCTTTCGGTAAATCATTAGTGACGCTTCTGCAATCATTCCCTCTGCACTGTGTTGCATCCCTCCAGCGCCTAGGCGCTGAATGCTATCAGATTGAGTCGCCTTACTACATTTAATGCTGTTGCACTTACCATAGGAGCCTTACTGTCTGGTTTGAGGATAGTGCACAATCAAATTAAGGTAATAGTTCACTCAGACCATGGAATTGTAAATGAACAGTTCACAATTTATCATAAACTTTTGACTGTGTAACTAAAATTCTTGGCAAAACGTGTTTGATGTAGCTCTCTACGCCAGTCTATCCAGTGCAAGCCTCGTCCTGTCTGAATAACTACTGCAACTTACATCAATTTGAACAGCTTATTGTATTCATATCTTGGTCTCCCTCTACTATTTTTATTCCCCACACTTCCCTCCAACAATAAATTTATGATTCCTTAATGTTTCCGATCAACCGATCCCTTCTTTTAGTCGAACTGTGCCGTATGTTTATTTTTCGCTAATTCGGTTTAGTACCTCTTCATTATAATAAAAGAAGCAGTCTTGATTGCAAAAAAAAGAATGACAGGTTTCAATGTATACAGATCATCTTCATACCATACAGCATCTCCTCCAGTGACCTACGCAGACGCTGAGCAGGGACCCATTCGTCAGCTGCTGGATCATAGAGAGCCCTTGACGAAAATGCCTTCGACCACAGAATGCGGATCTCTGAAGAAGATGCCTTACGATCTCAAGATGATCTGTATGGATTGAAACCGGTTACCATTAATAAAACCTCTTCCTTTTGGCGATCAGAAACTTAGAAATCTGTTATTCCAAATATGTTATCAAATCATTAATTCCTCATTAGTTTCTTGATCTACTCACCTGATGTTCAGTATTATTCTGTAGTACCACATTTCGAAAGCTTATGTTCTCTCGTTGTCAGAAGTGATTAACGCCCACGTTTCATTTCCGTTCGAGGCTGTAGTCGAGACAAATAGCTACAGAGAAGCCTTCCTAAAATATAAATTTATAGTCCTTGTTAACAAATTACTTCCTTTTGAGGTACTCCTTTCTTTCTCTATTGCCGACTGCATTTTATATCCTTGCTAGTTCGGTCATCGTCAGTTATTTTGCTGTCTCACTTCCTAACCTAATTACCTGAGCACTGTGTGATGTAATTCGACTACATTCCATTACCCTTGTTTTACTTCTGTAGATGTTCACCTTAAATACTCTTCTGAGGGCACTGTCCAGTCCTTTCAACTGGTCTTCTAAGTGGTTTGCCGTCTCTAAGGGAATTAACAATGTCATCGGGAAACCTCAAAGTCCTTATTTCTTCTGGTAATCAACTGAAACTCTCAGCTGCCGACAGCTGTTATTGATATACCTCGATAGGGACAGCTGAAAATGTGTGCCCCATCGGGACTCGAACCCGGGATCTCGTGCTTAGATGGCAGACGCTCTATCCATCTGAACCTCGATGGCTCGCGAACGCTCGCATGTTTTGTAACCTGTCACTATTAAGACAGGAAACTGCCAGAAATCGAATTTCACTTACTGTACTTGCGATGTGCAGTGCAAGACGGAATCTGATCACTTTTCATAAAATAGATTCAGCAACACACAATTCGCGATGTGCGGTGCGAGGATACAAACACATTCATAAAGGTAAATAATGAAAAATGAGGAACTAAACTTAAGGACTGACACATGAGAACAAAGACGCCAAGTATAACTACGCTTCATTAAGTCATAACAACAATACACCCTTTCATAAAGTTCTGACAACTGCACAAGTCAGCAAAATATTTCTTAATAATTTTCCTTGCGTACAATTACTTTCCTTGACACTTGTTTCAGTTATTTCTAAAGTAAACTTCAATCGTACGGAATGTTGTAACACTAAGAAACTAGACAATTACAAATACAAAAAACTGAATTACCTTACTAGTTGCCTTACATAATTCCTCCATTAATACAATCCAACATACTCAGCATTTTTCATCAACAAAATTCCCTTCTGAATACTGCTGCCTTCACTGCACGGCAGACCAGCTCCATCCTTCTCAAACCAAGTACGTTGCCAAACTGACTATCACACGGTGCTATTCCGAGAAAGTAAAACTAATCTGTCTGAGCAAGTACAGTATGTGGTCTCAAGAAGGGATTTACAAAAGATATGGTTGTATCGATACTATGGAGATTGAATACATTTATCAAATTCACAGTTTCATTCACATTTATGGCGAAAACTACCTGAAAACTGTAATGACAAATAAAACAGCAGCCTTTCAAAGTTGTTGTTATCGTGGCTGAGAGTGCTGGATGCAGTGTCCGATCTTCAAGCACTACACGAACTGTGTCATGACAGCCAAGCATTCCATGGTCGACATGTTTCGGGCAGCAGTGGAGCAATCTCTAGTGCGGTTCTAGGCTGTCTAGGATGCAGATAGACGTCACTTTGCGCAACTTTTGTAATCTGAAACGTAAAGGTGGCATTCAAATTAACGAATGTTACCCTTTTATGTGAAAATTAAAATGGGTATCTATCAATAGTTTGTTCGTTATTTCTCTCCTGCATGTCCTTAGAAATGTATGTACAAAATTTTATTGTCCTACGATCACTCGTTTGTCGTGGGCATCCTCCCAAGTAGCGAAAGTTTAATTATAACCACCTCCGTGTCACGTGCTTTATTAAATAATATGTACCATTCGTTGAAATTAATTTGGCCGTAATTATATGCAACAATTAATAAACATATACTATGCTGGAAAGTGCATGCTGCTTATATCCATCGCGTACGCAGCAGAAGTGAGACTAACCAAGAGACTTCGAATGACATGCGCAGATCACTCGATAGATTGTCATGCTGCGCGTGACGTCATCGAAGGAGCACACGAACCCAGTTAAACGGAGGCGGGTAACAGATCTGTGTCGACATTCTGACATTCGGTGAGGTTTCGTTGTAAAACCTCTGGCACTCGGGACTATTTGGGCGGCTGTAATCGACCATTCATTTCCGGAAAATATTCTGCTGCTGTAAGTCTCGATCACAAAGTCTCACAAGAAAGATCGCTTCAGTGATTCAGCATCCGCTGTGTTGACGCACAGTGATCACTTTTGTTATCTGCGAACGGGGCTACTTGCTATGCCAAGGAGAAAAACGGTTGAGCCGCAGTGTCGCTTATAAATATAAACTTCATGGCATAGCGTCAATGTGAATCCAGTGTATCTGCCGTGCATCGGAATATGTCAGGCAGGTTGTTGAAGGCGGGAGAGATAAAGAGAAGTGCACTTTAACGGCTGGACCATTAGTCTCCTAAACAAAGGAAGAGAGATCGGACAATATCTGCTGATGAATGTGGAGTTGCTAGTGAGCAGTTTCGCTAAATGAGGAAGTGTCTGGAAGACACAGCCTAGGAACAGCGAGACTGACAGCCGTGTCTGATTTGTAGTGCCTGAAACTAAAAGTGAGAGTCCGTGCTCAGAAAATGGAACACAAGAAGAAGTGTAAAAGAAAACCAAGTGCTAGCTAAACTGATTTAACGGTAAAGAAGACTATAACAATAATGCCGCGCAACTCCTTGTAGTGTGGAAGAAAGCGGTCAAAGAGAAGACATCTCTAATGCAGTGTGTGCCGTATCCAGCTAATACTGTATATTGGTAAGAGATAAGGCTGGTTTCTCGCAACGTTATAAAGATGATGATCATACTTTTGCAGATGTTACCTCAATGTGTTGATGAAACGAACGCAGACAACATACAAAGAAGTCTGGCGGCCCGTGGAGAACAGAGCCTCGTGATTCCCTCAAGCTCTACCACTGGTACAGACCCTTGGACTCGGCTGCGGTACCATCAGGATCGATAGTAACGACGGGAGTGCCCTAAGGATTTCTTTGCTTCCAGCATTTATAAGCTACCTGTAAGACTCTGGACAGCACGTTCAGATTCTTTGTTGAGAAAACAGTCGTGTTCTGGCATGTGTCCTCTTTGAGGAACTGTGGAGTGTATCCGAATGACATTTGGAGCGACGTGGTACCGTGGATGAGGCACTGGACTCAAATTCGAGAGGAGCGGTTTGCGATCCCCGTGCGGCAGTCCAGATTTACAGTGTCCGTCGTTTCGCTAAATCCGTTAAGGTGACTGCGGGGGTCGTTCCTTTAAAAACGACGCTGCCAAATTTCTTCCCCATCCTTCCCTAATCGGAGTTATGCTCCGTCCATAAGGATCTCATTGTCAACGGGACGTTGAACTCTTACTACCTTCCTTCCTTCTTCTTCTTTTTCTTATTCTTATCCATCTGTTTCTTTCGAGCAATATGCTCAGAATATCCAGTTGGGGTAATGGGTTCAATATGGATTAGTGGGAGAAAGCACGCGTGATTTACGGGAAAAATTTAGTACCTTCTGAAACAGCAGAAACAATGAACCATAGGAAAGCAACAGAAAGCGACAACAGAAGGAGCGAACTGCTAAGGTATGCGTCTGCTCGTATGAAATATAGGTTCCTTCTTTTCGTGAATAAACGCTGACGATCAAGAAAATACTGGACAGCTGGAAATTAGCTGTACTATTAGGTTTTCCATAAGTTAAATAATCACAACGGTTACGCACAACAATGACTTTAGTAATTAGTAATATATTCTCATTCAAAGTTTACAACATCTGCCAACGCTGGGGTAATTTTTCGATTCCCCTACTGTAGAAATCACATGGTTTTGCGGTGAAGAACTCGTCATGTTCGGAAGTCATTTTCATACGGAAAGGAAGTTCCTTAAAGGCTGTTCGACAGAGAACGTAAAAGGTGAAAATCGAAAGGCGCAATATCAGGTGAATAAGGAGCGTGCGGAATTACTTGTAAATCCAGCACCTGTATACTGTTTTTGTTAGTCTAGCAGAATGCGGTCGTTGTCATGGAGTAACATCACTTCACGCAGTCTTCCTGGTCATTGTTCTTGAAGTGCGTCTGCAAGAGGTCTCCGTTGTTGAACGTAAATGTGAGCAGTGATGGTTACACGGGGGAAGCAATTCGCAGTACACAAATGGTTCAAATGGCTCTGAGCACTATGCGACTTAACTTCTGAGGTCGTCAGCCGCTAGAACTTAGAATCACTAAAACCTAACTAACCTAAGGACATCACACACATCCATGCCCGAGGCAGGATTCGAACCTGCGACCGTAGCGGGCGCTCGGCTCCAGACTGTAGCGGCTAGAACCGCACGGCCATTCCAGCCGGCCGCAGTACACATACCGTCGCTGTTCCACCAGATGCATAACATTATCTTTTGTGGAGGTTGCTGGTCCTGTACGGGGAGTTGCTGCTTTGTTTGCGCTCAAGCATTCCTTTGTTTTCGTTATATTAGCCTAAAGACACAATTTCTCGTCACCAGTAACCATACAGGATAGGAGTAATCGGTGTTGTTCACGATCCAATTGATGACGAGCAAGCAGAGATCCATATATCACGACCTGCTGATTTTTGCGATTTTGGCTTAGAGCATAGGGTATCCATACAACCAATTTTTGAACCTTTCGCATTGCATGCAGGTGTCACACGATAGTAGAATGTTCACAATTCATCAAATTTGCCAGTTCTCCAGTACAATCGTTGTGGATTAATGCGTTAAGCCTTGAAGGTCTTCGTGGATGTGAAGAGTAATTAATGTCAAAACGATCCTCCGTAAAACGAGAAAACCATTTTCTTGCCGTTCTCTGTCCAGTAGCATTATCATACACGGCCCAGATATTTCTTGCTACCTCCGCCGCTGTCACTCCTGAACTGAACTCAAGCATAAGAATATATCAGAAATGTTCCGATCTCCCCACTTGGCACTACAGTATCCACCTCTCCACTCATTATCCCCAAATGACGAAATGACAATATGTAAACTCAAATAGCAACAATGAACTAAAAATTAAAAAAGGACCGTCGATACGTAAACCCATAGCTGCCGTAATACCAACATTTAAAACAGAAACGCTACGAATTTACGCACCAGTTTAACACACATATTTAAGGATGGGTAAAGGAAACGCTGTGAGACTTATAATGTCATTAATTTCTTCAACCCTCGATGTGAAATATTTACTCAGAGACCTGCAGGAATTTTAAAAGATATCTTAGTGGAACAGGAATGGTAGGCCCTATTCAGACAACACATTTGTCGTCTGACAAACACTTGAAAAGGATGTGGAACTAAACAGAAAAACAAATCTGCTGTTTATAGGCTACGAGAAAGACATTGACAATGTAGGTAGGAGCATTTTGTAGGGAATACTATACCGGGGAGGCATACCACATCACTTATTAAGAGTAATCAAGCAAGCTTACTCCAAAATGACCACATCCGGAAAGGAGAACGTTAAAGTCGGAGGGTGCGCTGAAAAGTAAGCCTCCGTTTTTTATGTGGAAACTCTTACAGATTTTTAAATAAAATACATTTTATTAACATTATTCGTCAGTCTCCATATTTGCACCATTGTACCGCTAGAAGGCTCCGAAGTCTAGGGTATAACAGCGATGTGAAACTTAACTATGTCGGAACGTGAGAAGCAGGGTGCTGTTATTGAGTTTCTAACTCGAAGAGTTGGTCCACTCATGGAGCACCCCGCTCGCGCAGCACGACAATGCAAGACCACACACAGGCGGCGCTGCGACATCTACGACAATCCGACGCCTTTGGTTCGTGGTTGTCGATCATCCTCCATACAGTCCTGACTTGGCCGCACTCGATTTCTGTCTGTTTCCAAAACTTAAAGAACGCCTTCGGGGACTCACTTTTTTAATGATGAAGCGTTGCAAGCAATTTTGAGGTTGTGACTCCGTCAACAAATGATAGTGCTGCTATCAACAAATGGGCTTGGTATTGGTCGTCACCGTGATTATATTGAGAATCAAAAATGTTGAAATGAAGAATGAAGATGTAGACTGTTAATAAATTTTGCTTTACTTAAAAAGCTTTGATGGTTTTCACATTAAAAAATTCGGAGGTATTACTTTTCACGACATCCTCGTAACAACAGATTTAGGCTTTTGACAAGGATACAGTTTGTTTTCGATACTTTTTAATATCTACCTTGATTATATGTTGAGACAATGGCTAAAAGAAATATTGAGTTTTACACCTATAACGTTTACCCACGAAATTAACTCCTTGCTGATGACCAACTTCGTATAGCTGACAGTCAGGACACCCTTAAAGAAGTAGTTTATGAATGAAACTCCCAAACGTTACTTATGCTCGATCTCCCACCTCCACCCAGAGCCCTCTCTCAAAAAAAATTCGTAAAATTTAAAAGTCAAGACTGGGACACAAGTGAAATTGTACTAAACGATCAGAAAATAGAGAATGAATGACTTCAACTTCTTATCTCCCGATACACCATCCAGTCTGGGTGTTTCTCCTTACGCGGCTCTCCACGCTCGTTCAGGCGAGTGGTCCTCAAGTTCAGCCTCAGAGAATGCGACACGCAAACGACGACAACACACAGAACACAGTTTACACGATTCGTACACAGGTGGAGCACACGTCTTCCCTCCCTTAGTTTGCCTTGACGAATGCAGCGTTAGTAAAGGCATCCGGCCACAAAGTTAAATAATAAAATATGTTTTGCCAGATCCTGTAGAAGCGGACCCTTTATTACACGGGTTAAAAGCCAAGGAAGTAAACACTCTTCTATGAACGCACGCTCTCGCAATTTTAACAGTAAACCACACCTTGAGGCACAATACCTCTCCTGTAGTGTCTGCCGCTGGAGTTCGCTGAGGGTCTCGGGGCAGTTTCCGCTCCCACACCTCCCCAGTGCAGGCTTGTGCTCCGCTGTAATGATTTCATTATCGATGAAAAGTTAAATCCTATCCTTATTCCCTTTCTACACACCGTGAGACTGCAGAGAGGTTTGGGACGATGGCGCAGGGACTTCTGCACTGAACGAGCTTTCCTCCCCTCAAGTAGTGAAGAAAATTTATTTCGGCCCGGACAGACAACAACGTCGTACGCGAGGGCAGCGAACTGTGCAGGTAACAGTGGAAAAGCCGGCGGCGCGATGTGATGAGAGCGGGGATGGTTTCCCGCGGCGGGCGTTACCACGGAGGAGTAACCGCGGCCTTCCGGGACACGCTCCGGGGCGCCCAATAATTGTCCGAGCTGCTGGGGAAGTTCTCAGCACGATAGCCAATTAACGGCCCACGGCGGCCGGAAGCGGGCTTCGCGAAAGTCGCCGCTCTAGACGTCCTTCGGGTGACGCCGAGGCTTTCCCAGCGACTCCACACACTATCGGGTCGGCGAACTTTCCACGCGGCGACATAAGTCTTATGGCCCCATATTCGCGTGTCGTTTGGTGATGATCGTGTACTCAGCCGCCACTTTCGTCGTGCTTGGCCTCCCAGGTCCCCAGACCTAAGTCCGTGCGATTATTGGCTTTGGAGTTACCTGAAGTCGCAAGTGTATCGTGATCGACCGACATCTCTAGGGATGCTGAAAGACAACATGCGACACCAATGCCTCTCCATAATTTCGGACATACTTTACAGTGCTGTTCATAACATTACTCCTCGACTACAGCTATTCTTGAGGAATGATGGTGTACATAGTGAGCATTTCCTGTAAACAACATCATATTTGCTTTGTCTGACTTTGTTACGCTAATTATGGCTATTCTGATCAGATGAAGCGCCGTCGAACATTTTTTGAACTTTTGTATTTTTTTGGTTCTAATAAAACTTCATGTTATTGCAAGTATGTGTGTCAATTTGTACCTCTCTATCCACATTATTCCGTGATTAATTCAGTTTTGAAATTTATACTGACCTTTTGATCACCCGGTATTTTGAATTCTTGCGACATCGAGGAGTCGTCTGGCAGCCCCGTGGGTGTAGGTGGTGTCGTGTGACCTTTGTGGTGGAGGTGGTGTTCTAAAGTGCGTTTCTAAAATCAGTAGCTGGTGATCGTTTCTAAAATCAGTAGCAAGCAAAGCGTACAAGAATCGAAAGTGGGTTCCCGTGAGGCAGCACGGAATTACGCGTAGCACTTCCCGATTGTCTTGGCGACTGTTGTTTTTAAGTGAGCGTGTAAGTGCCCGGTTCGCATAGCCCTTACAGCAGGCTACGGAGCCAGGGGCCAGTGAACGAGACGGACTAGCCAAGGTTTAATAGAAAATAATGAATTACACTCGTTTACATCAAAATTCGAGAGTTTTCCCATGTCCAAGATCCGTTCAGTGTTTTATGCCAAGTGCCTCATCGCTTAACACACTGGATTCGTAATTGAGTACGAAACACAAGGCGGCAAAATTAAATATCTGAAACTGGGCATGTTGCCATGCTTTGTTGCGTACATCCGCGTGACTATTAATTCCTACCGAACATTCTAATGTGAAAAATACGAAATATTGTTAATCAGTTTCCAGTTGACATTTTGTCTGTTTGAAATAATGCACGTCGAAATTCTTCAGTCTGTTTCTGTGTCGTCTTAATCTAGCTGTATTATGTACGTTTTGTTTTTGACAATGTTATTTTTTTGCCGCTGGAGACTTCGTTAATCTGTTGGTAAATGAATATACGAGGGCTCAAGAACTCGCTGATTTTGAGCGGTAACACTCAGCCCGCTCGCGAACAGAGTGGTGGGGAGTGAGGGGAATGAACGTGGTTGCGACGACCGGGAGAAGCTACAGCTGAGAGCGGTGCCATGTAACAGCAACAATGGCTTGTCGGCAATGTGTAAAACTGACATTGTTTTCGCTCTTCAATCCGCTGTGCGAGGAATCTCATCATTTTACACAAACATATGGTTGGCAAAATGTTAAGTGCATCGTAAGAGGCCGAATATTTTCAGGAAGTTCATTTTAAAAAGGCACGTGTCTTACCGGTTAAATAAATACGGGAGAGGAAAAGATGAAGCACCTGAACGTGTACATGAAACCAAGCTTTCTGGAGAGAGAGAGAGAGAGAGAGAGAGAGAGAGAGAGAGAGAGAGAGAGAGATAAAGCGACCAAGTCTGCGTCGCAAACAAGTTAAGGCCTTCCGACGTTCAGAGCCAGCTGGAAAAGTCTTTGCAAACAGTTTATTACAGTTTCTTTAGCGGTCTATGAATGTGTAAATATCACAGACGCACAGATGGCTCTGAGTACTATGCGACTTAACTTCTGAGGCCATCAGTCGCCTAGAACTTAGAACTAATTAAACCTGACTAACCTAAGGACATCACACACATCCATGCCTGGGCAGGATTCGAACCTGCGACCGTAGCGCTCGCTCGGTTCCAGTCTGTAGCGCTTAGAACCGCACGGCCACTCCGGCCGGCACGCACAAATGGGTGTGACATCTAGCATCCTTAGCGGCATTTGAGAAAGACTTTATTAGTTTATGTGTGTACACACTTAGCGGCAGTAATGTTGAGAAAAAAAACCAGGGTTTGTAGTGAAACTGAATGGAAAATGAAAAAAAAACATACAGTAGGCAATTACCGCTGATTCGCATTCCGAAGTAACTGCTCCGTAATGCGACCGGGAATATAAAGACAGTTTAAATTGGTCCTTTGCTGTTACTTATCTATATTAACGATTTTGGAGACAATCTGAGCAGCCGTCTTCGGTTGTTTGCAGGTGGCGCTGTCGTTTATCGACTAATAAAGTCATCAGAAAACCAAAACAAACTGCAAAACGATTTAGAAGAGATATTTGAATGGTGCGAAAAGTAGCAGTTGACTCTAAATAACGAAAACTGTGAGGTTGTCCACATGAGTGCTAAAAGGAACTCGTTAAACTTCGGTTACACGATAAATCAGTCTAACCTAAAAACCTAGGTATTACAGTTACGAACAACTTAAATTGGAAGGAACACATAGATAATGTTGTCAGAAAGGCTAACCAAAGACTGCGTTTTGTTCGCAGGACACGTAGAAAATGTAACAAATCTACTAAGGAGATTGTCTACACTACGCTTGTCCGTCTTTTAGAATACCGCTGTGCGGTGTGGGATCTTTACAAGATAGGACTGACGGAGTACATCGAAAAAGTTCAAAGAAAGGCAGCACGTTTTGTATTATCGCGAAATATGGGAGAGAGTGTCACAGAAATGATACGGGATTTGGGCTGGGCATCATTAAAAGAAAGGCGTTTTTCATTGCGACGGAATCTTCTCACGAAATTCCAATAACCAATTTTCTCCTCCGAATGCGAAAATATTTTGTTGACACCGATCGACATAGGAAGGGACGATCATCACGAGAAAATAAGGGAAATCAGAGCTCGTATGGGAAGATATAGGTGTTCATTCTTTCCGCGCGCTATACGAGATTGGAATAATAGAGAATTGTGAAGGTGGTTCTATGAACTCTCTGCGAGGCACTTAGTGATTTGCAGAGTATCCATGTTGATGTAGATGTAGATTTCTCCAAGCATTTCCTCGCGATAGATTTGCTCTTTTTCGCAAGCATCTATACGGCTCACCACCGTGTGTCGCAGGCCTGCTCACACCGTTTGCTCGCGGAACCTGTTTGGTGTGAAGCCCTCGTTATACAGTATGTGATGAGCCCGTCTCACCCCCTCCAAAGTTTGCAGAATGTAGGTATTTACTGTTCAGAGGCTACAGGCGGAAGCTGTGCGTGCGTTACTAAATTTGCTGTCTGGAATTTTCCGAGGTGGGAGGGCGCTCCCAGAATCCGACAAGACTTGCGGAGCTTGGGAACTGCCGACGACCGAGGTAAAAGTCCTCGCGGTATTTCTTGTGGTAGTTGTAGGAAAGCAGTAACAACGAATGGGGGCACCTTGGATCATAGAACATACAGAGCGCGTACTGCCCTACCTCTGCCGTGTTAAGGTTTGAAATCAACATCTCCGTCACGTAACGGAGGGAGAATACCGAGTTTCTGTCACTACTTACTGTGTTAAGTGGAGACGACGCTTACAGTTTTTCTCATTTATAGCTGAAATCAAGTACTGTTTTTAATAACTGAATGGCTTGTTTTATTGCCATTACGCAAGTGGCAATATATAATAGTTAACCTAATTTCTCTGAAATTCTCAATAGAAATGCGACGGTTATCGTTTTTATATTTGGCCGCGTGAAACGGTAACGAACCGTTTGAAATGTTCTTTCTTCTTATAAGCGACTGCATTACAGTTTCTCCGCCAGTACTCGGCGAGTCATTTAGTTCATCACCTCCACCGAAATAGAAGGTGGAATATCAGAGGGACAGCGAGCATTTAGTAGTCTGCTTTACTCTTTATTTCTTTATATGAAAAATGCAGAGGAAAATGAAAGACTTTTTTATTTAAGCGTGGAATGAAGTACTATATCCTTTTACATATCTTCCAGAGCAAACGCTGCACAAGATTTCGCTTGCTAATAGAGAAAGGTTTATCGAAAATACAACAATTAAACTTCAGAAGTCGCCTACAAATGGTTGCTGCTACTAGTCAGCGGATCGAGATGTTGGTTCAAATGGCTCTGAGCACTATGGGACTTAACTTCTGAGGGCATCAGTTCCCTAGAACTTAGAACTACTTAAACCTAACTAACCTAAGGACGTCACACACATCCATGCCCGGGGCAGAATCGAACCTGCGATCGTAACGGTCTCGCGATTCCAGACTGAAGCGCCTAGAACCGCTCGGCCACACCGGCCGGCCGAGATATTGGTTTCAATATAAGAATATCATGTGAGGTCTATGTCATCAACGGTTCTCAATTCTCCTGAGACCATTATCCCCGAGTGTAGGCAGATATTAGCTGGAAGCCCGGCCCCTACTCCCTCTACCATTACCAATATAAGCGCCTAAGTAAACTCCAGAATGAAAACGATGCTTTGGTACACTTTTATTTTGAACAGAAAATGAAAGACAAATGATACTCATTTTTTGTAAATGTTTTATTAAACCAATAACTAATGAGTCAGTAAGGAAATGCTTATTGTGAACAACGTTTTTTTATATTTGGTTTGTTATCTGTGCACATCATTAGTTGTGCACCAAGCTCATTCGGTTCCTTGTTTTGGTTCTCCTTACTATGATAGTCGAAAATCTACTTTGGAATTTATAAATATTGTATATATAAAGATAGTAACTGTTCTCGAAAGAACAGATACCATTGATGACCGTGCAGCTTCTCTAAAATAAATGATAATTAATTGAATCCCTCACCTGCCGACAGTTGTTGATGATATTCCTCGATGTGGACAGCTGAAAATGTGTACCACGACCGTGACTCGAACCGGGGACCTCCTTCGTACATGGCAGACGCTCTATCCATCTTGGCCGCCGAGGACGCAGATGAATAGCGCGACTGCGGGGACTTATCCCTTGCACGCTTCCCGTGAGACCCACATTCCCAACTGTCCACAATTCTACATATGTAATGTACCTAATAGATATTTTCCCATCCACTCATTACTCGCACATACTAAGATGACGATTCCCGCAAGAGTTCAGGCAACCTTTGCGAATTCGCACAGACGAAGGTCAATGGCTGGGTAGTCTTTAACTATATGTATGAAGATAGTAACTGCTCTCGAAAGAACAAGTACCATTAATGGCCGTGCAGTTTCTCTAGATTAAATGATAAATAATTGAAACGCACAGCTGCAGACAAGTGTTGTTGATATTCCGAACTCTTACGGGAATCGCCAAAGTGTGCGCGAGTAATGAGTGGATTGGCAAATATCTATTGGGTACATTACATATGCAGAATTGTGGACAGTTGGGAATGTGGGTCTCACGGAAAGCGTGCAAGGGATAAGTCCCTGCAGTCGCGGTATTCATCTGTGTCCTCAGTGGCTCAGATGGATAGAGCGTCTGCCATGTAAGCAGGAGGTCCCGGGTTCGAGTCCCAGTCGGAGCACACAGTTTTAGCAGTCCCTTTCGGGAATATCAACACCTGTTGGCAGCTGTGGGTTTCGATCGTTTATAAATACTGAATGCCACGTTTTTTCCGCAGTGCTGTGTTCGAATTGAGTGTGCATTAGAATGAATGATGAAGTATTTCACAGTATGTTGTGAGTACTACGTACAAAGACAGCTATCTTTCCACAGTGAGGGTGGACATTTGTTACAAAACATGCTCACTCTGCACCACTCCTGATCCTTGGGAAAGTTGGCTCACTGACATCCTGCACCCCGTTTGAAATCAACCACTACCTACACTCACTGTTTGTAGATCTACATCTACATCCATACTCTGCAAGCCACCAGACTTGCCGGCCGGGGTGGCCGAGCAGTTCTAGGCACTGCTGTCTGGAACCGCGCGACCGCTACGGTCGCAGGTTCGAATCCTGCCTCGGGCATGGATGTGTGTGATATCCTTAGGTTAGTTAGGTTTAAGTAGTTCTAAGTTCTAGGGGACTGATGATCTCAGATGTTAAGTCCCATAGTGCTCAGAGCCATTTTTCAACCTTACTTCTTAACTGGCGATATCTGAAAGACTGCAGGCTGCCAACGCTTTGTCTCTCACCTCCGCCACTAATAATAATAATAATAATAATACTGTGTACAGAAGCCGTTATGTAGTTGCTGTTGTGTTGTGCTATCTGTTACTTCGTTGATCTGTTTCAAAGTGAGTAATGAATCAGTTTTTCGGCCATTACGGGGAGCATCTCCAACTGGGAAAAAATTTCATGAGATATTTTGCACTTGTTACATGTCTGTCGCATTTTTATTTTTACAGAAGCACAAAGTACATGTGTAGGGAGTGAATGTACGAAGAGGATGATACTATTACATTCGTTTCACAAGGTGTAACCTCCACAGAATCCATCACGGATTAATGCTAGTATTTGGGGGAAAAGTCTTTATTGGAACTTATGTTAACAATATTACATTTATGATAACAATAATAATGATCTTTCAAAAATAGTTTCGTTACTGAGATGCAATCGAACCTTTTTGTTTTGTACCCAGAAACAAATTTAATTTTACACCTCAGGGGTAATTAGCCTTGGGAACCGCTGATTTAAGGCGAGTAACAAAGGGCCGAGTGAGGTAGCGCCTGACGAACGGGCAACCGCGCACTACACTGTTTCTTGATGGACGGCACGGCCGCTGCTACAGTTAACGACCTGTGTGCTTTGCGCGACACGGATTACGCGCAATCTGTTTCGCAGCGAGCGATATACGCTCTGACATGCTGTCCCACTTTCGACACGTATTATGCGAGAAGCATGTAACCGATCATTCACTTTCTTCCCTATACTGACACTGTGCGCCAGGAGCAGATTGCGGTCTGGTTCGGTGAAACCCCCCTATTCCTACAGCTCTTTCACTTAAGCCAATAAGCAAGACGTAAACGTGGAGGACTGTGTACAAATAAACTGAAACATTCAGTGGCAGCGTTATTTCTACCATTCATCTGTAGGTACGTCAGTGGTCTGTTGCTTACATAAGTTTCTGTGTCCGGATCTCAAGCCACTATCGTTAAACTCAGCCATCAAAACCTTAACAAGCGTTATTAACTTTAACTAGAAGCATGACTTTCAGAATTATTTCATGTTTTGTATGCAAGAAGAAGTCGGTTCCTCAGTACTCTATTAACAAGGGCATGTATTAAATACATCCATCAACCCACACATATAGGTTTCTTTCTTTAGCAGTTTTTCAGCGCGTCAGTACCACGGAAGATTCTTTGAAACTTGTTTTCAATTTTGATAGTTATTTCCGACAGTACTGGCATTACATTTCATAATTCGCTTCTGCAGTTTGTATCAGTCTCCATGCGATGAGACGTTCACATCTCAAATTACCTTAAAGGAGTAGCAAAAATAATTGCGAGTGAAATCGTTTGCAGAAAGAATATTCGGTACTGTATATCTAGTATTCACTGTTTATTAAATTCTAAAATCAGACGTCCATTACGGAAGAAGTGAACGGAATGTTAGTTATTTATCATACCCATATCATACCCATATTTTCTGTAGACTGAACGGTTACGTTCTGGCCTATATTGTTGTCTATGTGGCACACAGAATACTACTAGGACATGATAGACGCATTTCCTGCTTACATTTTCCACCATTGCACATAATGCTCATTTCCTGTCTGTTCCGCTACCTCTGATTTCTCTTTCTGCAGGCAATGCACCGACGTTTCTCTCCACATAGTTGCACAGTTTGGAGTAAAACTTAGTCACGATAAAATCTGAGTCGTTTGTGACGCTGAAAAGTTTACATTTTCTGAAGGTATGAAAACTAGATGGTAATTACTTTACCCTTAATGGATTAACAGATCTGCGCGACTAATTCTGGAATAGTTAATGGTAAATACAGTTTGTAGCGATTTTATGGTGTCGAACTGGCATCGGGTGCATCACTCAACTTGAATGTCACGTGCAGTTTGTTTCACACCCACAGCGACTTTGAGAGGTGCTGCAAAGGTTTGGAGTGGCATGTCTATGTGGCGAGGTATGCAGCATTAGGCGCGCGCGGAGAGACACTTACGATAGCTGGAAACCAAACATTGCAGCAGTTGGTGCTTTGCGATGGCGGCGAGCATGCGAGATTTCGGCTCCCCCTGGGCTTCGCTTCCCTTCCCGCGTACCGACATGTTCGGATGATCGGACAAGCGAAACGACCGAGGGCAAGCACGCGACCCGCAGCGAGTCGGGCAGCAGGGCGTTTAGTGTGTCAGGTACCCTTCGGTTCAGTCACACAGTTGTTTTGATACTCCGTGGCTCGCACTTTGTTCATCAGACTGCATTGCTGAACTACATTGGAGTGCCAAAGAAACTGGTATAAGCACGCGTATTCAAATACAGAGATATATAAGCAAGCAAAATACAGCGCTGCGCTCGGCAACGCCTATATAAGACGACAAGAGTCTGGAGCAGTTGTTAGATCAGTTATTGCCGCTACAATGACAGATTATTAAGATTTAAGTGAGTTTCAACGTGGTGTTGTAGTCGGCACACGACCGATGGGACACATCTCCGATGATGTCTGGTTTCCTGGGCAGAGAAAATTCGCAACCCGGCCGGGAATCGAACCCGAGACCCCGTGATCCAGTGGTAGCAACGCTAGCCACTAGATCACAAGCTGCGGACACACACATCTCCCAGGTAGCGATGAAGTGAGGATTTTCCTGTACGACCATTTCACGAGTTTACCGTGAATATCAGGAATATCAAAACGCTGCGGCCGGAAAAAGATCATGCAAGAACGGGATCAACGACGACTGAAGAGAATCGTTCAACGTGACAGAAGTGCAAGCCTTCCGCAAACTGCGGCAGATTTCAGTGCTGGGCTATTCAACAAGTGTCAGCGTGCGAACTATTCAACGAAAGATGATCAGTATGGGCTTGGGAGCCAAAGACCCACTCGTGTGCCCTTAATGACTGCACGCACAAAGCTTTAGGTCTTGCCTGGGGCTGTCAACACTGACATTGGACTGTTGATGACTGGAAACATGTTGCGGATGGACATCTACGAGCATGGAGACCACCTCATGAATCCGTGGACCCTGTATGTGAGCAGGGGACTGTTCAAGGTGGTGCAGGCTCTGTTATGGTGTGGGGCGTGTACAGCTGGAGTGATATGGGAATCCTGATACGTCTAGATACGACTCTGAGAGGTGTACCTAAGCATCCTGTCTGATCACCTGCATCCACTCATATCATTGTGCATTACGACGTACTTGGGCGATTCCAGCAGGACAATGCGACACACCACACGTCCAGAATTGCTACGCAGTGGCTCTTTTGAGTTTAAACACTTCCGCTGGCCATTAAACTCCCCAGACGTGAACATTATTGAGAATACCTTGGATGCCTTGCAACATGCTCTTCAGAAGAGATCTCCACCCCCTCATACTCTGACAGATTTATGGACAGCTCTGCAGGATTCATGATGTCAATTCCCTCCAGCACTACTTCAGCCATTAGTCAAGTCCATGCCTCGTCGTGTTGCGGCACTTCTGCATGCTCGCGGGTGCCCTACACGATATTAGGCAAGTATATCAGTTTCTTTGGCTCTTCAGTGTATATCGAACACATTCTGGAAGTGAAGGACCACGGTACTAATCCCGGTGTCGGTATCTGAGTCTCGACTGCGAATGGACCGAGCTGGATCTCCCACGACCGTTGTTTACGTTATCCATATTGACTCCTACAGAGGAAATTTTCGGTCTCCATAGATCTTATAACACGCGAGCATACCGTATGTTCTGTTCTACAACACGTCGTTTGCGATAAAGAACTATAGTTTATTGCGTCTCTTCGATTACCCTTCCTGAAAGTGGGATTCCAGATGTAGAAAGCGACAGTGTGTCAAGACGGGAAAAAGAAGAGGCGTGTTTGAAATGGATGGGGAATAAGCTGGCCAGCCGGCGCGGCGTGTACCACTGCCGCCTTTACAGACGGTTGCCGGGCCTACATAGTGCAGCACTGGCGACGTCAGCGGGTCTGTGGGCCCCCACACGACAGGGGACTCGCCGTCCCGCGTTGCGCTGAAGGTGGCCGCCGAGCGACGGGTTCCCGCTTCCACTACTCTCTGCACACTCACAGATGCACTCCAAAGCAGGCACGCGTTAGAGGCGGAATTGAATTCTTGTGAAACACGAGTAGAAGTAAGGAGTGCTACCCACAGGGGATTCAAGTCGATTTCTTGTTTCCCGATTCCCAGAAGACTTGTCACACAGGTCCTCAGGAGCGGTGTCTAATCGAACTGCGGGTCTACGGGGCATCGCCTCAACTGTGTGATTACGAAGGGTGTTCCGAAAGTAATACCTCCTATTTTTATTCATGAAAACTGCAGCAGGTACGTAAATCACAACAGCACTGCTAAATAGAGCAATATTGAAGCTACAGACTGTCATTTTCCACGTTTCACCATTCATTATGCACTTATGCCAACGATGAACCGGAGCCTGCGTGCCGCGCTTGTTAAAATCATAGCCAGCAGAGCCTAACCACTTTCTTACAGCTTTGGCAACAGCATCCGAGTCTTGAAAATGTTCTCCACGTAGTCCATCTTTCAGAGATCCAAAGAGATGGAAGTCTGAAGGCGCTAAATCGGGACTGTCCGGTGGATGGTTCAAATGGTTCAAATGGCTCTGAGCACTATGGGACTCAACTGCTGTGGTCATCAGTCCCCTAGAACTTAGAACTACTTAAACCTAACTAACCTAAGGACATCACACACATCCATGCCCGAGGCAGGATTCGAACCTGCGGCCGTAGCAGTCTCACGGTTCCCGACTGCGCGCCTAGAACCGCGAGACCACCGCGGCCGGCTCCGGTGGATGGGGTACGACAGTTTAGGCGAATTTTGCAATGAGATGCGTGGTCGCAAAACTGGTGTGGGGTTGGCGTTATCGTGTTGCAGGTGAAAGTTGGTCTTTTTCTCTAGCCTTACCTTGGAAACTCGGGCTTTCAGCTTAGTCAGTGACGTCGTGTAACGTGCTGAATTGACAGTGTCTCCGGCTCCATAACATACAAAAAAACTCACCCTGGCTGTCCCAGAAGACTGTGCACATCACTTTTCCAGCACAAGGCTGTGTTTTAAATTTCTTCTTTGACGGAGAATTCGGATATCGGCATTCTGTTGACTGTATTTTGGATTCCGGCTCGTAGTGGTGACACCACGTCTCACCTTCGGTGACGACGCTATTCAGAAAATTGTCACCTTTAGCGTCATATTGGTCCAGCACATCCGGACAAATTTCCGTTCGATGAGTTTTTTATTCTTCTATAAGCATCCGCGGGACCCATCTCGCACAGCCTTTACGATAACCAAGACGTTCCAACATTTTCCAAGGCTCTAGAGCCGACTTTAAGCTTTGCGCACAATTATCCGGTCGCTATCCGCCGATCAGTACGTATGAGTTGATCACGACGCTCTTTATTGCGTGGGATGGCAGCTGTGCAGCGTCGACCGGACCGCGGCTTGTCGTGCGGACCCTGTTCACCTCCTCGAAAATTGTGTCGTCTCCATACACCTTTAGCAAGCGTCGATGGATTTCAATCGGCGCAATTTCTTCAGCAGCGCGGAGTTCAATCACACATCGGTCTTTTATACGCGCGTCCATAACAGACTCCATTTCGGAACACTCCTCTGCCGGCGCCAGCTACCGCAGAACAACGGAACCACCTGCAAATGAAGGAGGAAGGCTCAAGCTTTAGCACCAACGACTCCTGACGCGGACATCCAAAGCCACCACAAAAAAAGGGAGGCAATACTTTCGGAACGACCTTCGCTGATTCGTGATTTCCGGTCGGAGAGGTCATTGTTCGTAGTAACTGTCGGGAGTGAAACAAAACTGAAATCAGGGGTTCACCGAGGAAGGATTATTGACCCTCTGCTGTTCTTAATCGACTTTAACGATTTAGAAGAGCCCCCTTAGATTGTTTGCAGATGACGCTGTCGTTTCAGGAGATCAAAAGAAATTGCAAAATGATTTAGACAAGATGTCTGTATGGTGTGAAAAATGACAGTTGTCTCTAAATAATTAAAAAATATGAGGTCATTCTCAGCAGTAGTAAAACAATTCGTTAACTTCGCTCACTCGATGATTCACAGAAATTTAAAGTTTTTTTTTCTTTTTAATTCAACTGAATAGCCATGAATAGTCGCGCAGAGAGCGTTGTGGGGAAGGCGAACCGTTTTTTTTGGCGCAACACAAAGAAGATGCAAAACAGTACTAAAGAGACTGCCTACACTACGCTCGTCAGTTCTCTCTGCCTAGCGATATGGGATACTTGCCAGATAGGGTTCACGGAGGACATTTGAAAAGCTCTAAGAAGGGGAGCTCGTTTCGTATTATCGCGAAAGGGATGAGACTGTCAAGGATATATAAGCGAAATGGGGTGGCAGTCATTTAAACGAAGGCGTGCTTCGTTGCGACGATCTTTTTTGCTAAATTTCAGTCATCAGCTTTTTCCTCCGAATGTCCAAATATTTTGTTGACGCCCACCTACATTGGGCGAAATGATCATTGTGATAAAGAAAGTGTGTGCTAAAACTGGTGTTCAGTTTTTTTATGTGCTCCTCGAGCATGGAAACGTAGACAAATAGTCTGTTCAAACACTTTTTAAGTGTGAATTGCAGAGTATAGCGTAGATGTAGATGTACAAGTAGTAGAGTATGTACACAGCTTCCGCAACGGTAAGCTGCAGACGAACGAGAGTGTAAGAGACAGGATTCAAAGAGAACAGAATCTGCCATATATTGCTAACAGGGCCTGAGGAAAATTTAATCTATCGAGGGAGGCGAAATTGTAACCGTGTATGTCGACAATTGGAAATGCTTAGTTGCATGACATTTGGAAAGAGAGGCTTCGAACGCAACATAGATTTTGGGTTAGGCAACTGTTCAGACTGTGGCCACAACTTCCGTTTCAGAAAATGACTTTTCGTTGTGGCACATTCGTAGGCTTGGACAACTCACCACCGAACTGTCACCTTCCTACCTAGCTGTGGCCTCAAGTCGCCGCAGATGAGTCCATCCGAACAACATGCTTTCAAAAGTAATGTGTGAACATGATAAATATTGTCCGTGTACTCACTATCCCTGTTTCTATAGGTATACTGTCACATCTCACAACATAGTTACGTTATAGGTCAAAGCCGATGTCCAAAGTTGTCGAGGCAATACAGCTGGAGGATTTACAGAATCATGTACAGTGCAAACCGCAGTAAGTTGCCCGTTATTGACATATAAGCTTATCGGACAAAATATTAGTTACCGCTGTAAAAGAGATCACCGGTCGCCTTAGAACGACAGTGAAGTGTTGTGTACGTGCCAGCCACTCGTGTGGGGTACGGGAGGTCGGGCGCGTCGGCGTGGAAACTCGACAGTTGGCGGAAAGGAGGTGTCGTGTTCGGGCGTGCCCTTGACCACATCGGCAATGAATCTGTCCGATTTGTTGGCGCATCAACTCGGATTCTCAAATGCGTCTACAAGGAATGATGTAGTAGTCACAGCCATGTAACAGGGCGTAATAACAGTTTTTTTAGAAGGGTGCTGGCAGAAAAGAGCCGGAGACATGCGTTAAGCATTTTCAAAGATAGTCGGTTTCAAACCAAGCAGAAATTGCTGTTGTGAATGGATACAGGTCCAGCTCAAACAGATTACGAGCGAACATTGCGGGGAGAACTGCATGAGCGGGCATTTGTAGTTAGATGCCTGCTCACAGCTGGAATTCTGCAGTGGACCGCACAACATAGCAGCTGCACAGTAGTGCGTAGTGTGTTCGCCTCATCGAGTGCAGCTACTGTCCAATCAGACGCTTACCTCGCAGCATGTGTCGTGAAATGTTTTGGAGGTGATTCTCGTAACACCACTTGAGGCTGCTCGTTCAGTTGACTGTGAATGCGAACCGACGTGTTCGGCGACCAAGTGCTGCCCTTTCTTCTGCATCTTAATCATTCGTTTGCTCTAGACACTCTCCCATCATGCAAGCGGACCAAGTCGTGTTCACAGAGCTGCACACAAACGTTCCTGGTTTGATGAGTTGCCAGGCACCCCATGGCTCCTCGACTGATCAGCTATTTCGACGAAACTTAGCTTCATAGGAAATGTCTGGGGCTACTTGGAACAGCAGTGAAACGTATCATTCCACATACCAGCAGTGTGGTAGCTCCAGAGAATCTAGTCACCACACAGCAACCGGACTTTCGTATCTTTTTTATATTTATGGTATGTAAAGTTCAGAACTCCACCACCGCAGTCCGATGCAACTGTCAACCATTTTCTAACCATCAACTTTGTTTTCCGACTATCTTTAGTATGCTAAAATAAGATCTGTTTTTCGACATACATCATGCAGCTGTGGTGTAGAGTACGCTTCTCACATCGGGAGTCTGGATTCTGTTCGCGGTAGAAAAATGTTTTTAAACATTTCGTTGGAGATGAAAACACATAAAGATCGAAAAAAATCAGTAGCTTTCGAAACTGGTAATCGAATGATCGAATCTCGTTTCGGCCATTAAATCTTATTTTTTCCCTTCATTTCCGATACCTACAAAATTTAAATATAAAATTCGTCAAATATATGTTAATTAACACATCTAATTGTCATTTTTATAAAAAGTATGGGTCCTCTTATTACTAATTTCATATTGCACACGAAAAGTTAGTTTTCAGTGCAAACATAAATTTTTAATTACCGATTATTATAAAATGTTGTTTATAAAGAGTGTTTAAGTGTATAAAGACATTACGAATTAATTTGTTTCATCTTTATGTTCAAAATGGTTCAAATGGCTCTGAGCACTATGGGACTTAACTACTGTGGTCATCAGTCCCCTAGAACTTACAACTACTTAAACCTAACTAACCTAAGGACATCACACACATCCATCTCCGAGGCAGGATTCGAACCTGCGACCGTAGCAGTCGCGCGGTTCCGGACTGCGCGCCTAGAACCGCTAGACCACCGCGGCCGGCCATCTTTATGTATTTTTTTTATATATACTTCACGGAGAAGCTCATAGGATATACATCATTGTTTAAGTATTTAATTTCGCAAGACATCGAACCCCAAAGTGCCTCAAATATCAGTTGACGGCTGTACCACAAAGCCACATTGCTTCGTGGGAAGGAAGACCTTACTTTACCATACTACACAATCGATTTTCTCAATAATTTTTGAGAGTTGGATCGATATCTTTTGGGGGATTGATATTTGAGTTATGAAACAGTAAATACTGAAAAAAAATACTGAAAAAATAAACCGACTGCTGTGTGATCGGCTTGTGAGTGGCTTCAGCTGCAGTCACATACCTCTAGGAACTTGTGGACTGTCCTATTCATATTAAAGTTGTGTTGTACGGAGGCGTTGTTACGCGGAATCAGCGAAATGTCTTCTGCGGGTGGCCAGTATTTTGTCCGATGTCCTTAGAAAACTGACTGGCTACTTTCTCGGATTGACCTGGTTACGTATTGGAACCCGTGGTTTACTCGCTCAGCCGGAAAGCAACTCGTTCAGCCTGCCTTACACGCCATTCTATTTCCACGAGTTTTCAAAGAATCTAGGCCACGTCTGTCTAGAATGCAAATGCATTTTCTTGCATACCGATATCCGAGACGCATATCGAAAGAATCGAGGAAACAGTCGGCAGCCTTCGGCGCGTATCAGATGCGGAGCAGGAAAGCGCGCATTGCTTTGCAGCGACGCGTGGTGGTTGTGGCGTCGGCGGCGACGTGTGTGACGCAAAGCGCTGCAGCCGGGGAATGCGAGATGCTTATCCCGGCGCTACTGTTCTGTGGGCGATTAACCGGCGTGCCGGCGTCACGCCCTGCGCGAAGGCGCCACCGGCCCGGGCCGCGTTCCCGTGTGAGGTGTGGTCCGCAGCTGGCAATGGCGGGAGGGAGCCACTGTGCCTTACCATCTCTCCGTTAGGCCCTCACCCTTCCTGTCGACTCCTATTCCCTTGTACTTTTTAAAACATATTTTCCATTTCATTCCACCAAAGCTTTTCCTCTAGAGCAGGGCCTCCCAACCTTTTCAGCTGTCGAACCCCTTCTTCAGTCGAAAATTCATGGCGGACCCCAAGTCAGTCAAGAGCACAGTAACTTTAAATTTCAGAGCAAAGCCCATGGGAACTGAAAAAATGGTTCAAATGGCTCTGAGCACTATGGGACTCAACTGCTGAGGTCATAAGTCCCCTAGAACTTAGAACTACTTAAACCTAACTAACCTAAGGACAACACACACATCCATGCCCGAGGCAGGATTCGAACCTGCGACCGCATCAGTCGCGCGGTTCCAGATTGTAGCGCCGGGAACTGAAAGCTTCTTAATGCAAGTACCATGTTCCCAATGCCCCCCTCCCCCACCCCGAAGTATCAATAGTCTTTGGTTTAGAGATGAATGAACGTGGACCACACGTTGGGAAGCCCTGCTCTAGAGTATGCATGTATCTATCTACTGAATTCAGTCTTTCCATCAATGTCCGCTCTCTTACAACTCACCTCCTATTTCCCTTTCTCAGCTGAAGCCAAACGGATCCTATGACAAATTGCCCTGCATCTTGTTTTCCATTCCTCCCAATATTATATGAGGCGATCAAATGCTTTCCATTTGAGGCCGTTGCTGCAGTGTATACGCAATGTGGCGCGACTCCGATGCTGGTATACAAGCACCGACATGTAGGCAAGGGATTAGTGTTGCATTTGTGTCTTACCGACGTGCTTGCGGACACGTGAACTATGACGACGTTATTACCAGATGCGTCCAAACAGGACCTACGTGCTGTTATTCTTTCCTTGACTGCCGAAGTACAAGCTCCGGTAGACATCAATAGGAGGATGAAGGACGTGCATAGGACAGCATGTCAGTCGAAAACCATAGTTGTGGAATAGTGTGCTGTTTCATGATCGCACATCGCCGTATCGCATATGTTGTAACGTAGAAGTTCTATGTCGGCGATTGCTGCGCTAACACTTTCTCGACGTACGCGTACATCATAATTACTAGGGGACCGAACCGCACAATAACCTTGGGTTCGGTTTGGGGCCGCGGTGGGGTCAGTGGACTGCTGTAGCCTGTTGTGTGCTTGTGTACCACTGAGGGCTATGTCGGGCACGAAGCCTCTCCGTCGTTTCCAGGTCCCCAGTTCCATGCAATATAATACAATACAACGTAGAAGTTACGCCAACGCAAGTGGAATACACCGTAGTACCCGTTTTATAGTGGTGATCTCTTCCCATACGATTATCACGCATTCGATGCCTTTAAATATGCCTTCAAGGGTCGACGATTCCTGTCGAACGAGAACGTGCAACAGTTAACGTAATAGTTCACGCAGGGAACACACGGTGTTTTACCCAACGGATATCTTCAACTTGCGGCGTCCGTGGGATGATTGCCTTAATGCGCACGGCCATTGTGTCTGATTGGCATGCCGATTCTGGACTGTACGGCCTTTAAACTTATTTTTTTTATTCTCCCTTATATATGCAATGGCTTTGGTAGTAGGAGATATAAAGTTAATAGCTCTGTAATCGTTGCAATCTTTCACATTTGGACTAGTAATTTTTAAACATTAGGTGACTAAGACAAGTTCGGAACTGACGTTTCAGCGACCGACCTTATTTTACGAAAAAAAAAATCGCGTTGAATCTCCGCTATTTCCTTAGTTAAGGCCAAAAAAGTTCCGCAGACATGGACAAAACGCTCTTCATCACATTACTTTTTCGTGTTCGTACTATCGCGGTGAGCTAGCTATTTTGTGCGAGAGAGTAACCAAATTAAAATACCTCTCTCCTACTATCTCCGCAGTTAAGACTGCATCGCAAAATGCGAAAAATTACTAACTAATGACCAATTTTTTAAGAGGTTGTAAAAGAAACATTTAATTACCTTGTACTCTGCATGTACTATCATAAATTACACTCCTGGAAATTGAAATAAGAACACCGTGAATTCATTGTCCCAGGAAGGGGAAACTTTATTGACACATTCCTGGGGTCAGATACATCACATGATCACACTGACAGAACCACAGGCACATAGACACAGGCAACAGAGCATGCACAATGTCGGCACTAGTACAGTGTATATCCACCTTTCGCAGCAATGCAGGCTGCTATTCTCCCATGGAGACGATCGTAGAGATGCTGGATGTAGTCCTGTGGAACGGCTTGCCATGCCATTTCCACCTGGCGCCTCAGTTGGACCAGCGTTCGTGCTGGACGTGCAGACCGCGTGAGACGACGCTTCATCCAGTCCAAAACATGCTCAATGGGGGACAGATCCGGAGATCTTGCTTCCAGGGTAGTTGACTTACACCTTCTAGAGCACGTTGGGTGGCACGGGATACATGCGGACGTGCATTGTCCTGTTGGGACAGCAAGTTCCCTTGCCGATCTAGGAATGGTAGAACGATGGGTTCGATGACGGTTTGGATGTACCGTGCGCTATTCAGTGTCCCCTCGACGATCACCAGAGGTGTACGGCCAGTGTAGGAGATCGCTCCCCACACCATGATGCCGGGTGTTGGCCCTGTGTGCCTTGGTCGCATGCAGTCCTGATTGTGGCGCTCACCTGCACGGCGCCAAACACGCATACGACCATCATTGGCACCAAGGCAGAAGCGACTCTCATCGCTGAAGACGACACGTCTCCATTCGTCCCTCCATTCACGCCTGTCGCAACACCACTGGAGGCGGGCTGCACGATGTTGGGGCGTGAGCGGAAGACGGCCTAACGGTGTGCGGGACCGTAGCCCAGCTTCATGGAGACGGTTGCGAATGGTCCTCGCCGATACCCCAGGAGCAACAGTGTCCCTAATTTGCTGGGAAGTGACGGTGCGGTCCCCTACGGCACTTCGTAGGATCCTACGGTCTTGGCGTGCATCCGTGCGTCGCTGCGGGCACGTGCACTTTCCGCCGACCACTGGCGACAACATCGATATACTGTGGAGACCTCACGCCCCACGTGTTGAGCAATTTGGGGGCACGTCCAACCGGCCTCCCGCATGCCCACTATACGCCCTCGCTCAAAGTCCGTCAACTGTACATACGGTTCACGTCCACGCTGTCGCGGCATGCTACCAGTGTTAAAGACTGCGATGGAGCTCCGTATGCCACGGCAAACTGGCTGACACTGACGGCGGCGGTGCACAAATGCTGCGCAGCTAGCGCCATTCGACGGCCAACACCGCGGTTCCTGGTGTGTCCGCTGTGCCGTGCGTGTGATCATTGCTTGAACAGCCCTCTCGCAGTGTCCGAAGCAAGTATGGTGGGTCTGACACACCGGTGTCAATGTGTTCTTTTTTCCATTTCCAGGAGTGTAGTTATAATCGTCAGAGGCATTACAAATCTAACATGACATGTACACTAAAACCAATGAAGTTAAAAAGAGGGATGCTGTTAACAGCTTGTATGTCACGGTTCCACACTCCAACACTTTGCGCATCGCCGGCCGGGATGGCCAAGCGGTTCTAGGCGCTACAGTCTGGAACTGCGCGACCGCTACGGTCGCAGGTTCGAATCCTGCCTCGGGCATGGATGTGTGTGATATCCTTAGGTTAGTTAGATTTAAGTAGTTCTAAGTTCTAGGGATCTGATGACCAAAGAAGTTAAGTCCCACAGTGCTCAGAGCCATTTGAACCAACTTTGCGCATCGTCCTGAAAAGTCATAATGACCAGAATAGACGAAACGTCTTTCACTAGAACATATGTAAATGTATGTAATTGCTACACTTTACTTTCATCATATTTTTGGTATCCACACAACAAATAAAGTGGCGCTAAATACTCAAATATTCTTACGCGGTTCAGGAGTAGACGACATGCTCCTAACTAACACATTACTGTAATTAAAAAAAGTTAGCCATCTGAAGACGGAACCGGTAATTGCATTCAAGCACAGCGTTTGAAACGAATTTGTCGCTGATTGAGTTCTCACCTGGCCTCAAAGTTAAGCAAGATCCGGCGTGAATAAAATGACAGGCAATACTTCAATTGTTTACACTAGCTCATCCTCTCCATATGCAGTATTCTCAAACATAATAATTAGAGCGATCCGCAAGTAACATTCCGTTTTGTATGTTTAGAAGTGAAACATATCTCGACATGTATTGCACAAAGTGTACCTGTTGTATGCTGCATTTGTATCTACATCTGTACTACTATATGAAGACACGAAGTTGTTTAATGTTGTTACCAAAAAATATGTTGATCGATTTACTTCTAATTTTTGCACTATGGTCTAATAAATATTCGGTCTACTTTTTCATATATCGAAAGGTTCTTGACCAATTTACCTCAAATTTTTATACGTTATCCTAATAAACATTTAGACGGATTTAGACTATATATTTTTTTTAAGCAACAATGCACAGATTTACTGTTAAAATTGACTGTGCTGTGAAAACTTCCGGTTTCGTTTACTTTCTCTCTCTTTTCCTTAACTATGATAGCAGAGCATTAAACATTTTGTTATATATTGCTGTTTCTTTATCTTCCTCGCAGTTGGTTTTAGAGATAACAGGAATATTATAGCTATGGCTCGTACTGCTATGGAGTGTATATCGCGAGAAAATCTGTAATCCTACTCGTTCGCAGGTTCAGATTGTGCGTAATACTGTCATTGAAGGTACAGTGTTATCCTCACAGATCCAGCAGCTAGAGAGGTGTGTCTCATGTCCCGCATACCAATGATATCAACTGACTCATCTTAAGCGACTTCAGTTTTCAATCAAGCTTTCGTTTGCTGTAACAATAAACGAGACTCAAGGTCAGAAAGGAGAAAAAGGAGATAGGCAGAGCGGTGGGAGGAAGTGGACGTAGACAGAGAGAAGGAAGAGATGGTCGGAGAGTGGACGGGGGAGGAGAAAGAGAGAGGGGGAAGGAGAAGCTGGACAGAAAGAGGGGGGACTCAAGGTCAGAAAGAAGGGAGAAAAAGGAGATAGGCAGAGCGGTGGGAGGAAGTGGACGTAGACAGAGAGAAGGAAGAGATGGTCGGAGACTGGACGGGGGAGGGGAGGAGAAAGAGGGAGGGGGAAGGAGAAGCGGGACAGAAAGAGGGGGGGAGGACGTGATGGACACAGAGAGAGTGGGAAACAGGAGGTGACCAAAGATGGAGGAAGACGAGATGGGACAGAAGGGGACTAGGACGTATACCCAGTCCCCACACATATTTTGCAATTGCGAAGCATTGTTGCGTTAGATAGTTTACAAAGCTCCCAAGCCATCAGACAGTGCGTATCAGTGTTATCGGTTTCGTGCCCTATGCATTTTTGTATGTAGCGAGGGTGAAATGCCAATATATATATCTCCCCGTACGACCTGCAACCTCTCTTATTGTATTCTCATGAACACTACACCAGCTGTGCCATGCTGGCACCAGAATGTTCGTTCGGTTGTCCTCGTCTTTAAATTTGTTCGACAAGATTTCGCGAGAAGCGTACGTTTCTTCCACAGATTCCCATTCAAGTTTCCCGATCGTTTCTGTTACACATTCGCGTGGCTACACAGATATAGAGCCGGCCACGGTGGCCGAGAGGTTCTAGGCGCTTCAATCCGGAACCGCGCGACGATACGGTCGCAGGTTTGAATCCTGCCTCGGGCATGGATGAGTGTGATGTCCTTAGGTTAGTTAGGTTTAAGTAGTTCTACGTTCTGGGGGTCTGATGACCTCAGATGTTAAGTCCCATAGTGCTTAGAGCCATTTGAACCATTTTACATAGATCTAGCTGCGCGTCTCTCAATTCGTTCGACGGCTGCCGTAAAGTCCACTTGATAACGATTGCAAACGGCGGAACGGTACTCTAGACTTGGCTGCCTTTGCTTCTCGTATGCGGTTTCCTTTACTGATTCACCACACGTTTCCAGAACCCTTCCAACAGATCTGTCATTCACTCGCCATACCTCTTACAGAAAACGGTTTTGACGATATTGCCTGAAATACACTCTCTGAAATTCTGAAGTTGTCACTGATACGATACAGAGAGCAGAATGGTAATACAATTTGTGCTAAAACCAGACAGTAGTTATAATAGTTGATGGACAGGAAAAGAAAGCAGTAGTCAGGGTGGAGTCAGACTGGGTTGTAAATTACCCCACTGTTACTCAGTGTACACAGTGATCAAGCACTAGCAGAAGGGAAGGAGAAATTTGGAAAGGAAATTAAAATTCACCGGGAAGAAGTAAAACGTTTGCGGTTTGGGGATGGTATTTCAGTTCTATCACAGATGCCAAAGGCTTTGGAAAAGCCGCTCAAGGGAATGGATAGGTTCTTGAAAAGAAGTTATAAGATGAGTAACAGGTAAACTAAAACAAGGGTAATGGAATGTAGTCGAATTAGATTAGACATTTCTGAGTGAATAAGATTAGTGAATGAGACAGTAAAATGTGTAGGGAGGTTTGCTGTTTTGGCAGCAAAATGACCAATTACGGCAGAAGTAAATGCAGACTGGCAATAGCAAGAAAAGCGTTTCTCAAAAAGCGAAATTTGTTTGCATCGATTATAAATGTAATGTGCGGTTGTCTTTTCTGATAGCGTGAGTAACTTGCCGTCTTGTGGTTAGCCTTGCTGATTCTCGATCACGGGATCAAGGGTTCGATTGCCGGCGGCCGAACATTCCAGGTGGGATCTCGTGATCAGTATTGCCATAGGCGTATCGTTTCGCGTTATTGAAAGTAATTGTCTGTAGTTTAAAGCGAAACATAGCTGATAACCAGCACAGGAAAGAATCCTTTTCATGTGGTAGTACAAAAACAAAACAAAAAAATGCTGAATATCAGATGGATGGATCGAGTAACATATGAAGAAGTACTGTATCGATACGGGTAGAAAACAGCATGTGTCGCAAGTTGGTTAAAAGAATGAATAGGTTGACAGGACACATTGTTCAGCGTGAATGAATAGAAAATTCAATTATGAAGGGAAGTGTGGAGATGTCAAAATTGTACAGGAAGAGCAAGACCTGACTCCAACAGGCAGTTACACGTTGCAGTATTTATACAGAAATAAACAGATGTGCCCACCATAGGCTAGCGTGGAGAGGTTCATAAAAGAGAGCAATCACAGGTTCGTTCTCCTCCCTACGTAGTTTTACCATGTTCCAGATCTTGGGGTACGGCTGATGTGTATATATCTGTTTCTTTTGAAGATCATTTAATTTACCCTGCACGAAGACATCATGATATTGGAGTTATCCGAATGGGACGGAAATCGGTAGATGTGATGTGCATGTAGAGACGAAGAAATGAGTAGTTTCAGAAAAATTAGATGATTTATGCAAGAGAAAGAGCTTCACAAATTCAGTAAGTCAGTAACCCGTTGAACCACCGCTGGTCCTTATGCAGGTTGTTATTCGGCTTGGCAGTGATCGATAGAGTTGTCGCATGCCCTCCTGAGAAATACCGTGCAAAATTCTGTCCCGTTGGCGCCCTAAATAGTCAAAATCCCGAAGTGGTGGGAGGGCTGCCCATAATGCTCCAAACGTTCTCAGTTGGGGAGAAATCCGGCGGTCTTCGCGAACACGAAGACAAGCATAGAAACCCTCGCCGTGTGCAGGCCGACACCAAGTCCAGGATGGCTTGCCATGAAGGGTAGGAAAATGGGGCGTCGAACATCGCCGACATGCAGCTGTGCTGTAAGGATGCCACAGACGGCAACGAAAGGGGATCTTACTGTGAAAAGAAATGGCATCCGAGTATACCATTCCCCGTTGTCGGGCCGTACGGCGGGCGACAGTCGGCTTGGTGTCCCACACCTGTCCGGGAATCTCGTTGACTGGAATAGAACTGTGGCGAGCCCGCTCCGCATTGAGCCCTGACAGCTGCTTGTGTCAGTGCTTGCCAAACCCTACCTTGGCCAACAAGTTCGTCGGAACCTCCCCATGGAGACCAACATGGACACGGCCCTCCAAACTAACTGGAAATTTTCACAATCTAACGCTCCAGATGGACACAATTTGGCACGATATTCCTCTGGAGAACGTCCGACAACTCTTTCAGTCCGAGGCCAAATAACTCCTTGCTTACGGGTCAGAGGTGGACCAACACGTTATTGACTTGCTCAATTTGTGAAGCTCTATCTGTTGAATAAATCATCCATTTGTTTGAACATTTACATCACGTCTACCGATTTACGTCCCATTCGGATAATTCCTTCGTGGTACGCCGTTGTTTCCTTTTCGTTGTCCTAGAGTGTACGTTTCAGAAGCCGCAGGAGTTCTCTGTTTCCGTACGATACAGTCGCCGGTGGCGCAGTTTGTGCTGAAGACGGCGCTCCAGTTGCCGGCGGAAACCGCAACCCTAGCGAGGCCGCATCCCTGGAAGGACACTGGGGCTGCTTTGTTTACGGTGCCCCTCTGTGCTTGACCTACATTCGTGTTAGCCGCAGTTTACGTGTTTCATGTGAGCATGGTTCTTCCTTACGCATGTGACGCCATACTTCGCTCAAGTGCTATAAAATGTTCTTGTGACAGGCAAAACCTGTGTTCTTTGCGGCTGTGACTTCATACGACTCTTAACCCAAATACTCAAAATTTAGATGTTATAAATCAAATCAAACGCCATTCGATGTAGAGCAATAAACCTTTTTCAACTGCCGCCTACTTTCGTAACTCTGTTAGCAGTAAAATTTTGTAACCGTCCACCGGTTCCACAGTAACCGTGACTTTAGAGGAGCTAAGTAAGTTTACTTTATAAAGCAGAGTTCAGCAAAGTATTCAGTAACACTTAACAAATCCTTTATGTCAACACTTTTTGAAAATCTAATGAACATGCTTTAAAAACCCATACCGTCTACCATCGACCATGAAAGCTGGAACGCCCACTTGTAGGAGGTAGCGACCACGTTGACCGCCACTGCGTTAGAGCATAAACTTAAAGATACGGCTGTCGCCAACTCTGCAGCACGCAAACTCAACCTGTTAAAAACGCTACCTACATAAATTACTTAAAGAAATGCGGCAACCAGTAAACCTTTTTTTTAAAAAATATATTTATGTCAAGAAGAGTTTCTGATTCCGTGTTAATCGTCAGTGCGACTGCATTTTGAATGCTCTGGCACTTTTTTCAGTCTGCATCAAGTAACTGTCTTTCTAGTGTTACGGACATATCGTGTACTCCTTTACACAGGCTGGTACACAACATTCGCCGTACGCAACATTCGCCGTACCACCCTTGGCATAGATATATCGGAAAGTGGACGTCCACGGCGTTTCTTAAAGTAGTTGAATCCCCAGTCACGGAGCTGAATCACCATTATCACGGATAAAATAAGTACCTCAATATGTTATACAGGAAGCCTCCGTTCATCGATTCGCGGCCCTAGAGACGAGTCCTCCCTGCCTATATACACAACTGTGATTGTATGTTCTCGGTTTATCAGCCGAGTGGTATCGTAGCACTGGAGCAACGTTTCAACGAGTTACTTGTTCTCCAGGCACAGTTAAGAGGTAGAAAACTCCCTGGAACGTTTAGTCAAGGCGACGTTGGTACTCGGCTGATAATGCGAGAAGATTTGAACTGTGGAAATCGCCAGGAAAGGGTGTATTCTCATGTATACTGAACCTCCGTCCTCTGAAAATGCAGTACTTTATTCCGGTATAAAACTGAAAAAAATGTTAGAGCCTCGTTGACAAGGAAACTTGTTTAGGATTATTCGTAATAACTGCGTCATAGTTATCACACATAGATGTTATTGCAAGGTAACATACTTTACATAGAAATATGGGATATATGAGAACTGCATATGCAACAGTTGTGCAAGCTGAATTAACATTGGGGGTCATGGCAGTGAAGAAGACATAAAAAATATGCTGCAAAAATGTGGGAAGGAAGTGAAAAAGTTGGCCTAACGCTAAATCTGAAGAAAATAAAAATTATAACGAGGGCTTCCTGAAAAGTAATGCTCCAGAATTTCTTATGTGAAAAGCCTTACAGACTTTCAGATAAAACAAACTGTATTAACATTGTACATATTTATTCCTCACGTGTACATATTTGCAGCCCTACCGCTAGAGGGCTCAGAATTATAGCGTGTAACATGGCGCTGTGAAATGTAACTATGTCGGTGCATGAGGAACGGCGTGCTGTAATCGAGTTCCACATTCGAATAGTTCGTCCGTAAATGCAGCACCCTCTTCTTCAGTATGATGATGTCGACATCTGCAACAATCCGACGCCTGTCATCGATTACCTTTCGTATGTTTCCAAAAGTTAAAGTTTGCCTTCGAAGACTTCACGTTTATACTGATGAACCGATGCAAGTAGAGCTGATGATGTTGAGGCTCCATGAACAAACTAAACCATTCTACAGTAACCGTATCAATAAATTCGTCTCTCGTTAGGAGAAAGATGTTCGTCGCTAAGAAGACTTTATTGAGAAATAGGTATCTTCGTATACAAAATTCAAACACATCAGCCATTAAGCCCCAGGGCCATGGAACAGCGGTTGTGATTCGCCAACACAATTGTCGACAGAACTGACGAACAGGACTTTGATGTTAATGTGGTTTGGTTTAGCGACGAAGCCCACTTTTATTTGGATGGGCTCGTCAGCATGCAAACTTGGCTCATTTGAAGGACTGAGAATCCGCATTTCGCGATCGAGAAGTCTTTTCACCCTCCACGGGTGACCGTATGTTGTACAATGTCCGTTCACAGAACAGTTGGTGCGATTTTCCTTGATGGCACGTTGACTACCGAACGGTGCGCGAAGGTTCTGGAAAATGATTTCATCCCCATTATCCAAAGTCACCCTGACGTCAACAAGATGTAGTTCATGCACGATGGAGCTCACACCATCGAATCAGGAGACTGTTTGATTTGCAGGAGCACTTTTGGGACTGCATTCCGCCTCTGGGGTACCCACATGCCACTGGAATTGGCCTCTATATTCTCCGGATCTCAACACTTACGACCCCTTTTTATGGGGCTATATGAAAGACAAGGTGTAGGGCAATAACCCTAAAACCATCGTTGAGCTGAAAATAGGCATTGCCGGCCGCTGTGGCCGTGCGGTTCTGGCGCTGCAGTCCGGAACCGCGGGGCTGCTACAGTCGCAGGTTCGAATCCTGCCTCGGGCATGGATGTGTGTGATGTCCTTAGGTTAGTTAGGTTTAAGTAATTCTAAGTTCTAGGGGACTTATGACCTAAGATGTTGAGTCCCATAGTGCTCAGAGCCATTTTTTTGAAAATAGGCATTCAGGAGGCCATCGACAGCTTCGATGGTCTGCCTCTTCAGCGTATCATGCAGAATTTCGCTATGCGTCTGCGCCATATCATCGCCAATGATGGCAGGCATATCGAACATTTTATAACCTAAATCCGAATATCTGTAGTGACGTTTACAGTTTGAATCAAGTGTGTGCACGCCGTAGTTTCTAACTAATTTACATTTTTTCATATATTTCAATATTTGTTACCCTATATATGTACACCGTCAACGGCCTTGCAGCAGTGGATACACGGGTTCATGTGAGATCACCGAAGTTAAGCGCTGTAGGGCGTGGCCGGCACTTGGATGGGTGAACATCCAACCTCCGTGCGCTGTTGCCATTTTTCGGGGTGCACTCAGCCTCGTGATGCCAATTGAGGAGCTGCTCAACCGAATAGTAGCGGCTTCGGTCAAGAATACCATCATAACGACCGGGAGAGCGGTGTGCTGACCCCACGCCCCTCCTATCCGCATCCTACTCTGAGGATGACACGGCGGTCGGATGGTTCCGGTAGGCCACTCGTGGCCTGAAGACGGAGTGCTATATATATATCAAAAATAGTTTTGCATCACTTCGGTTCCGAGCGTTACGGAACGTGTTCAGAAAATTAAAATCAACGTAAACATCATTTCCGCCCTTTTTATTGCTCATGAAAACCACAAATTGCATGTTTTATCACCATACAGCGAGACATTCAGATTGCTGTACACACCGGTAGCTCTAATCCAAGTAGCACGTCCTCTTGCATTGATGCATGCCTGTATTCGTCGAGGCATACTATCCACAAGTTCATCAACGCATCGTTGAACAATATACAGTACGAGCCGCGTACCTCCTTTCTGGCGGGATGCCTGGAACTGATCGGCTGTCGAACAGCGTGACGGCGGATAGTATCACAAGGTTTGGAGTTTAGTTGAACTCTGACGATAGCACAGTGTGAGATGGTAGAATACGTGGATCAAATGCGACTTCCGCTCAATTTGTAAATTACAGTTTTAAATGTCTCGGTAGTATTCCTGAAGATAGTTCGGTAGGAGCGACTGAAGTTCAAAAAAATTACGAGCAAGTGGGCAGCGATAGGTGTTTTTGCGTGTGCCACATGACGGTGGTAGCTTCGCCGGAGAGAATGACATCATCGGGGAAGTTTTGGGAGCGCCGGCCGCGGGTTTTGCTTGCCCGGGGTCCGGAGGCAGCCGCGCGTGCGCTGCCACTGACCACAACTGCCCCCGGGGGCTGGTCGGCGGTCGCGGAAAGACCACACCACCGCGACCGCTCCCTCCTTCTTTTATTCTTCTTTCCTGTCTTTCTTTCTTGCAGCAGTAATAATAACCGGCGCCCCATAGCTCCCATTCTTCTTCTCCTCTATACAATCGCGCTCCCGTATCGACCATTCAAGCTGGCCCGACGGCCCGGCGCGTCGAGAGATTTCGCTGCCAGGCACTTTTTGTGCAGGCGTTGGGAATAAAAAGGCATAACAGATTCGTAACAGAGTCAGTGCCAGTATTTGATAGCAAATCTCTATTAATGTACATAAATGAAGGCAGATATTTTACGGTTAAGTGTTTATCACTCTAACGCCCGACTGCATCGAGCAGCTGATCTTAGATTAGCACAAAAATGAACTCGGGGCAAGTCGGAAATCTGCGTTGTATTAATGTTAATTCCAGATTATTTCATCGTCAGGCCGCGTGGGATTAGCCAAACGGTCTAGGACGCTGCAGTCACGAACAGTGCGGCTGGTCCCAGCGGAGGTTAGAGTCCTCCCTCGGGCATGGGTGTATATGTTTGTTCTTAGGATAATTTAGAGTAATTAGTGTGTAAGCTTAGGGACTGATGACCTTAGCAGTTAAGTCCCATAAGATTTCACACACTTTCTTCCTTCATTGTCAACTGGGATGAAATTTGAATAGAAAAATGGCGTATGTTGATATAGTTGTAGGTAATTTCTTTATTGGAATGTCTCTTTTTGGGCTTTCTAAAAAAGTTGTATACACTTCAGAAAGCGGAAAAGACATCTCTGTTGCGCTGTCATTGTTTCCGTTCGCGTTCAGCATCGTTCTGTGACTTTATATGTCGTTTTCACCGGAATTGAGGGTGAAGTAGCGCAGAACATAATTCCTTGATTTAGCACTCCGTCTTCTGGCCACAAGTGGCGCATCGGTACCATCCGACCGCCGTGTCATCCTCAGGCGCGGATAGGAGGGGCATGTGGTCGGCACACCGCTCTCCCGGTCGTTGGTTTTCTTTGACCGGAGCCGCTACTATTCGGTCGAGTAGCTCCTCAATTCGCCTCACGAGGCTGAGTACACCCCAAATGGCAACAGTGCACGGCGGCCCGGATGGTCACCCATCCATGTGCCGGCCACGCCCGACAGCGCTTAACTTCGGTGATCTGACGGGAACCGGTGCAGCCACTGCGGCAAGGCCGTTGCCCCTTGATTTAAGGAAATCAAGAAAACGTCAGGTTAAAATTGTGTTCAGGACTGCGGCTCCCACGACCCGCGACCCGTCCTCACACCTTTACTCGTTTTTAATTTTTTTGTTGGCTTTTCCTTCAGTTCCTCCAGTACCTCTCTCCGACCTTCCAAACTTGGCAGAAATGGAGGGCTGTTGGATGACGCACTCTGTGGCTAATCCTCAGCCAGATTTACATCTCACGGAGATGCTTCCTATGTGTGGCTGATCTGATGTTGCCGGGGCGGCACCAAACCTGCGGACCCTGCCGCCGTCTTCGCAGACGCTACAATGGAATGCTTTGCTAGGCCTCTGCCTCTATTTCTGTGCTTCCTCCACGAGAAAAGGTTGACGTCCCAGCAAGAAACCATCTCCCATACGGGGTTGCGGCAATTCAGGCGTAATCCAGGACGGCGTGGACAGTGCGTGCTTAGTATAGGCAGTTCGCGGGCGCGGAGCTACTCACATTCTGCTATCGATTCACGTCCGGCGAACGCAGGGTCATGGAGCTGAGGAGTCGGTGTTCCAGTTTTAACGCACCCAGACGTATTTACGAGCACATGTGGTATGTTGGCGTGCCTACTCTCTACACCGTACCGGCGCACAACACTCGGCGTCAGTGTACATTAGGGACCGTGCGGCGGTGGGCAGGCTGTATGCTGGTGAACTACAGGTTGTTCCCGCCGATTCCCTTGTTAAGTTGTTTCTGGTTTTAAGCTCTTGCCCATTCAGGTCGTTACTGGGACGTTAATACAGGGTGAACATAAAGCCTTTCCCTGATTACAAAAATTTATTTGGCTCTGAGCACTATGCGACTTAACATCTGAGGTCATCAGTTCCTTAGAACTTAGAACTACTTAAACCGAACTAACCTTAGGAGATAACAAAAAAAAAAGTATTTCTAAGGAACTAAATTGGATACAGATTTCCGGTGTCGCAAATGGTAGCATAACTCGTGGTAACTTCGTGGGTTAAGCTAACGGTTGCAACAAACCGCACAGCCGTATCTAGCATAGGTCCTTGGAAATAAATTTTTGTAATCAGTGAAAGAATTTATGCTGCCCCATACACATTATTCATTCTCCGATGGGTGTCTAATGGTGTTTGTTCTTCGGCAGCCAGTAAAAAAAATGAACAGCACGTTGGTTCTGTTGGGACGCATTTGGTAACAACGACGCCATATTTCACGTTTCCGCAATTGCAGCACGCTCGTCGGAAATCACGAATGCCACACAAATACCTTGTCTGCATGTTAGTGCTTAGCCGAGCGGTTCTAGGCGCTACAGTCTGGAACCGCGAGACTGCTACGGTCGCAGGTTCGAATCCTCCCTCGGGCATGGATGTGTGTGATGTCCTTAGGTTAGTTAGGTTTAAGTAGTTCTAAGTTCTAGGGGACTGATGACCTCAGAAGTTGTCCCATAGTACTCAGAGCCTTTTGAACCATGTTAGTGCTTATATACCCGCATCGGAGTCGCGCTACGTTTCATATGCGCTGCCGCAACGCTATCAGACGGAAACTTTTTGATCACACCTTTTATCTCACTAGAATTATTCTGCAATCACATAATAGAGACGCAAGCAATATTTAAAAATGAAAAGACTCCTTCGAAACTAATCACCATTAAGATATGTGTGTGCACCTGTGACAAGCAAGTATCTGGAAGACAAATGGTGTATCTTCGCGCACACTCTCGAATACTGATATCAGTCTATGGATTATCGTGCGCACTTCATTATATTCGAAAGTTTTACCCTTATTATGCAAAGTTGTTTCAAAAATCAGTAAATATCAAGTATGTTCCTTGGTTAAGCTCCCGGTGTTTTCAAATAAACTGTCGTAAAGTAAAAATAGCGTCAGTGATTGAACGTCCTATCGTGAAACCCATTTGTTCTTCGATAAGTAAATATTGATCTACTGCTCTGAGTCTGCAGTTTATAATTCTGGTATTGGGTTTGTAAGTTGTGGTAAGTAGTCTTATTCCTCTGTTGTTGTGGCAAACTGTTTTGTCGCATTTTTTGAACAATAGTATCATTTTTGCCTTCTTTCAGTTTTGACGGATGCTACTTCGCTTCCGACGCTGATTCAGCTTCTCCGGAACTGCTATGGCAGTACGTCCTCATTCCTCTGGACACATTGTCCGGGTGACTGTTTTCATTTCTTAAGATCGGCACAGTACGACCATTGCAGGCATGTAAGACGTGTGAGAGAGTCCACGAGACAATAGACGACACGCTAACCGTAGCCCCCTAGCATTTCATCTTCACCTTTACTGGACTGGAAGTAAAAAAGGCTATGAGTGCAATGAAACCGAGGAAGGCAGATCAGCTGAACTGGGTCGTGAGTTTCGAGTATTCATAAAACATCTGGGAAACCATTTCTATCAAAGATACAGCTTTCTGTACTTTTATGGAAATATAGCAAATTTGTATCCCAGAAAAGTTGAATTTCTATGCGCCACCTGTAACAGGTGCATTTTCGTATGTAACTGTTCGCAGCGAATTTTTCACGCATTTTTAATGTTATTTTAACGATGTTGGATCTTGTTAACTCACAGGCCTTTACTGATTGTTGACGAATAACGGAAGCAGCCACAAATCTGTGCCGGGTTGCGTTGTTCACCAAATTTTTTTAAAAATTTTCTGGTTTGCTGCGTTACTTATGGAGATTATAATGATTCATTGATAAAGAATGCAGAGTTAGTCTTAGGCCGCAGTAAGCTGTCGAGAATTGAGACACAGCTACAAGCAAACACAGCAGAATAAGACGTCGACAGAATGATTGGCACAACAGAGATGGCGAGCCGGCGTGCTGTCTCATTTCTAGTACTGAGGATATGCGTCAGTTACCGCAGCGACAGGCACTTTCCAGTGCGCTGACAGGTGGACACTATGAAATACGGACACGTAATATGTCTGTGTAACTGCTTAAAGTTTTTGCTTTATGACTAGACTGATGAGTTTAATTAAACAGCGCTCTTTGATTCACAAGGCCGAGAGAAATAACCGGTCGGCTGCTGGTCGGTTATTCCACAGAACATCCGAGGATGCCCTCATTCTTACAAAATGTTTCTCAATGGCTTACGTGGAAGTAGAGGGAAACATAAATCAATCCCCTACGAGAAACCTGATCACAACTAGGAAGTGTTTGCAGAGGTCAAAAACTGGTTGCTATGCTGCGCTGACAAACTATTCTGGCTCTCTGTTGTTACTGAGTAATGAAATTAGGCGGAGGAAGTATTGAAAGATGCATTCTATAGTGGTATGCAAGAGTACCAATTAGGTTTCTTTCAGAGTATGCAGACACAATACCGCCTTTCTTAGCAATCATACACAATCGCTCACGTGACGGAAGGTCCGTTCCTAAAGACTGGAAAGTAGCACAGGTCACGCCAATATTCAAGAAAGGAAATAGGAGTAAGCCATTGAATTTCAATTTATATTTATAGTACGCACCATGGTTGAGTTTAGAGTACACACCACTAAGGGGCAGGCGTGTTAGATCATGTAGATTATTCATGCACTCTGCATTGCTCCATCGAAACTAAATCTTTATTCCACGGCCGGATTCACAACTGTAGTTTATGAATTTATGATGCATTCGTATAATTGAAGGTATGAACGCTGTGAGGAAGATATGAGATCTAAACCGGTCGCGGAATAACGATACAGTTTCAAACAGCATGTACAGCATAAACCTTATAAACTATATTACGACTGTTGATGATCACCATTTGGAAAAGTTTATAATTACGACTGTTATGGAAAAAGAAATGAAGGTGGGCGGGACGTGTAGTGGGCGAATGGATCGAGATGGTAAGCTGGCCCGAAAAACTTCCTCGCTGGGTTCCAAGTCGTGAGAGGTGAGCTGACTACCGTCTTCCCTTTCTCTCCTCTGGTCTTTAGTTCCTGCTCCTTATGTGGGTAAGCGCAAAGATACTGAACAATAAAAAAGCCATAGTCGGTGATATGCTCTAGTGGCACGTGTCATTTGTAAAAAATAGCGTTCTTCTTTATTACAATGAATTTTCATTTCTATGAGAGCAGGTTCGAGTTAAATCCTGACGTTTGACTTAAGGATGAGAGGAAATGGCTGTGATACCTAATAGAGTGTTGAAAGTGTTATAGCATTCGGGTTACCTGTGTACCTGATTTGCTCAAACTTGGTGGTTTGTTACATTGTTTACTGTTGGCATTTGGTTTCTGTTGTAGTCTAGAGGAAGGTAGCTAGACGACATAAATCAGGCATGGCAACATGGATGCGAATAGCTATAGAACGTTGTAGAGGAATCCCTCATTCAGCAGCGGATGTCAAATGAGTCATGAAACTGATGTCTCCATGGGGCAGAGTACGAAGCTTCGGCCCTTAATGTGGAAACTGGTGAATATTCTTATCAGGAAATGTACCCGTACAACTATATATGATGAAAATGCCTTTGTTTGAAATCCACTAATTCCGCCTCGCAACATCAACTACACTGCGTAAGCCACCTGAACATGTGTAGCGGAGTGTGCTTCAGTGACCATTGTCAATCCCACCGTTACCTCTTCCATTCACGAATGGCACGCATGGGAAAAGTGAATGTTGGTAAACATTACGTGTAATGGAACGATAATTAAATCGACACCCTAGCTGCAAACAGACGTTGATATACATCATTGGGGACATATTGGAAATGTGTGCCCTGATCGGGACTCGAACCCTGGATCTCCTGCTCACATGGCAGACGCTCTATCCATCTGAGCCACCGAGGGCACATAGGATAGTGCGCCTGCAGGGACTTATCCCTTGCACGCTCCCTGTGAGACCCCCATTCCCAACATGTCCACACCACTACATTCGTAGTGAGCCTAATAGATGTTTGCGCAGATGGATAGAGCGTCTGCCATGTAAGGAGGAGATCCCAGGTTCGAGTCCCGGTCGGGGCAAACATTTTCAACATATCCCCAATGATGTATATCAACGCCTGTTGGCAACTAGGGTGTCGAATTAATTATCATTTCATTGTAGAGAAGCTGCACGGTTGTCAGAGGTATCTGTTCTTTCGGGAATAGATACTACCTTCATATATAATTACGTGTAATGTTCATATGTGATCATTTCGCCGGACTAGTATGTTTCCCGACTCTTCTCGGAACTTAACTTCTCCTTGACGGACAACGCCTCCTTTGGAGCATCACCCATTGGAGTTCATTGAGCATCTGCGTAATGCTTTCGCGCTGACTGATTGGTGACTTAATGAAGGCGTCGCTTTTCGTTGGATCTTATCAACTTCTTCTTTAGTCCTACTGAGTAAATTAATTCTACTCGGTTAGAGTCGCAGACTGATGACAAATATTCAAGCATCAGGCCAACTGATGGTGACTTAATGAAGGCGTCGCTTTTCGTTGGATCTTATCAACTTCTTCTTTAGTCCTACTGAGTAAATTAATTCTACTCGGTTAGAGTCGCAGACTGATGACAAATATTCAAGCATCAGGCCAACGAATGTTTTTTTTTTGTGTAAGGTAGTTTTATCGTGGATGAAATACATTTCCCGTAAGATTCTCAGAATGAGTTTCAGGTTGGCGTCTGCTTTTCCTACTGTTTATCTTATGAAGTCATTCCACTTTAGGTGGCTCCGGATGGTTGCAGCTAGGTATTTTACAGCAGTTTTCGTTTCCAGAAATTTGTCATCGTAGCTGTACAGTAGTGGATGTCTTCGTCTATTTATGCGTTGTATTTACTTACGTTCAGGGCCAACTGCCAATGCCCGCACCAATCACTGATTCATTGGATGTCTTCCTGCAGTTCGTCACAGCCTTCTGATGTTTCTATGTATCTACAAGGAAGTCCACAATCAGATCACGGATCTGGTGCGACGCTCAATAAGCTTGTATTCTGCAAAGTAAACGACATTGCGGGTACCGAATGGAACGCCTTCCTGCAGTCAAAGAACACGGCACAAACCTGGCACCATTGTCAATGACGCTGTCGATCTCACGGACGAACAGTAAGCAGAGTTTTGCAAGATCGCTGTTTCCCCACGCTAAGGCCACTGTACAACGAGAGTGGCAGACTGTCAGAAGAGGCTACACGTTCCGGGTTCCTGCAGAGACAGTTCGAGTGGGTACAGATAACAGATGAACCGCTGAGTGCGAGCGTGAAATGGCGCGACAAGCTGAAACGAACTCCAAAGTTGAAGTATGCGGTGCAGTACGATGCTTGTGGTAAATGGTATACACTACTGGCTACACGACGAAGATGACGTGATACAGACGCGAAATTTAACCGACAGGAAGAAGACGCTGTGATACTCAAAATGATTAGCTTTTCAGAGCATTCACACAAGGTTGGCTCCGGTGGCGACACCTACAACGTGCTAACATGAGGAAAGTTTCCAACCGATTTCTCATACACAAAGAGCAGTTGACCGGCGTTGCCTGGTGAAACGTTGTTGTGATTCCTCGTGTAAGGAGGAGAAATGCGTGTCATCACGTTTCCAACTTTGATAAAGGTCGGATTGTAGCCTATCGTGATTGCGGTTTATCGTATCGCGACATTGCTGCTCGCGTTGGTCGAGATCCAATGACTGTTAGCAGAATATGGAATCGGTGGGTTCAGGAGGGTGATACTGAACGCCGTGCTGGATCCCAACGGCCTCGTATCACTAGCAGTCGAGATGACAGGCATCTTATCCGCATGCCTGTAACGGATCGTACAGCCACGTCTCGATCCCTGAGTCAACAGATGGGGACGTTTGCAAGACAACACCATCTGCACGAAGAGTTCGACGACGTTTGCAGCAGCACGGACTATCAGCTCGGAGAGCATGGCTGCGATTACCCTTGACGCTGCATCACAGACAGGAGCGCCTGCGAACCTGGGTGCACGAATGGCAAAACGTCATTTCTGTTCTGTTTACAGCTCCAGATCTGTCACCAATTGAAAACGTCTGGTCAATGGTGGCCGAGCAACTGGCTTGTCACAGTACGCCTGTCACTACTCTTGATGAACTGTGGTATCGTGTTGAAGCTGCATTGGCAGCTGTACCTGTACACGCCATCCAAGCTCTGTTTGACTCAATGCCCAGGCATATCAAGGCCGCTATTACGGCCAGAGCTGGTTGTTCTGCGTACTGATTTCTCAGGATCTATGCACCCATATTGCATGATAATGTAATCATATGTCAATTCTAGTATAATATATTTGTCCAATGAATACCCGTCTATCATCTGCATTTCTTCTTGGTGTAGCAATTTTAATGGCCAGTAGCGTAAATTGCACAGTGATTTACTGTGGTATATGCACCGAATGCAATCTCGCGTCAAGCCGTAGTGGAACGGTGCAGCAATCTGACTCACGCCGCCCAGAAGCGGATGATGCTAACGGCTGAGGGAGGCGATTTATTGCGACGATGATGATGTCCACAACAGCTCCCTAATACCTCCGTGATCAAGCAACGACTGTCTGTCGTCGGGAAGCTGAACGATTGGTGGAACGATCCGACCGTTGTTTGCAGAGGCTTGGCGACTTTGTTGAATTAGGTATCATTTATCTTTGTATCACTTTCGAAATGTGTTGCAGTATTTAATTAAAGTTACTTGGCCTGCCATAATAATGTTTAATTTACGTTTTGAGGTCCATTCGTAGACTTTTATACAGAGGATTGAAGCGAGGGGAGGGGAGGGTGAAGCTGTCGTCTGGTGGGAGGGGACCCCAGCCGGGCTGCGGTCGGCTCTGCGGTCCGAGCGGTCGCGCTTCTGGGCGTTCGCGGTGCTGGTCCCAGGCTGGACGGCGTCCTGTTACCGCGGTCGCACCTGTCAGCCAGTGCGAGCCGAGGAGTTTACGAGACTAACCGACGCGAGCGCGCTTCTCCGCTGTCTCAAAACTACATCTGTTCTCTGCAAACCGCTTTGTACTTCACAGAGTATCAGTTATTAGGGAGGCTTCCATTCCAATCGGGTAGAAGGCTGCTTACTGGTCTCTGTACTGTGATGTGATCAGTCTCGCCTCGGTTTGGCGATCCCCACGAGAGCGGTACGTAGGGTATTCTTGTGTATTCCTTCCTAGATTTCTATTTTCTCTCTACCTCGTGATGACTGGGTGTTGTGTGATGTCCTTAGGTTAGTTAGGTTTAAGTAGTTCTAAGTTCTAGGGGACTGATGACCATAGATGTTGTCCCATAATGCTCAAGCCATTTGAACCATTTTGAACCTAGACTTCTCTTTTAGTACTGGTTCATGAAACTTCATTATTGGGTTTGGACAGGATAGTTAACGTGTATCTTCAGGCGCCTGCGACTTCACTTTCTTTAGCATCTCTAGGACACTGTCCCATCGGTCAAACAAATCTGTAACCATTCGTGCCGCCCTTCAACTTTCGCTTGTATGATCACCAAGCACTTGATCAGTATTCTAGGTTGACTCCTACGAATGTTTTATACGCTTTCTCTTTGCAGACGCACTGCATGCCCCTACTACTCGTATTCTACTATTAGTTTCGAGAACAGACCTTCACCGAGGAGTCAAGCAGTATATTACTCCCTCCCACGTATATCTCGCAAAGAGACCATGAGGATAAAATCAGAGAGATTAGAGCCCATACAGAGGTATACCGACAATCTTTCTTTCCACGAACAATAAGAGACTGGAACAGAAGGGAGAGCCGATAGAGGTACAGAAAATACCCTCTGCCACACACCGTCAGGTGGCTTGCTGAGTATGGATGTAGATTTAGATGTAGATGAACCGAAATCTGAGACCTGCTTTACATACGACTCAATATGTGCGATAGTTCCACTTCATATTCCTACATATTGCTCGACCCAGGTAGTTGTACGAGTTGAGCAGTTCTAGATGTGACTGACTAATAATGTAGACATAGACTACTACGTTTCTTTCGTTTTCGAAGGCACAACTTCACACTGCTCGACACTTAAGCCAAGTTTCCAATCTTTACACCACTTTTTAATCTTGTCAGGATCCGACAGGATGTTTATGGAACAATGGGGATACGTATCTCATATGTGCAGAATGCGACTGAAGTGGTCATCTGCATTCTGGATGGCAAACAGAAACTGTGATTTAAGTTGCCACTTTGTGTAGGTGCAATATGCAAACAGTATTTAAAAAGCGCCTGGTCGGATATTACACTTACAGAAAGTGTCAATTGCAGTGAAGCCATTTCGCTCGACACGATCGTAGACGAATGGAAATGTTGCTGCGTACCGAAGGCCTCGCTCAGTTGTTATTGCTGGCTTCCAGACTCCGTCTGTGCCAATTGCTGCGAGCAAGCGCGCACGTGGGAGACGAGTTGGCGACGACTCGAGTGTACCCACGTGTGGAAACCGAGGCCAGACGCGAGTAGCGGTACTATACATCACATCATACGGACCCACGGCTGAGACAAACGCCGGCCCCCAGAATTTCGGGAGTACTTTATCAACACCGGAGCGCAGTACGAGTCCATTTCTTTTATCGCGCGCGACACGGCAGGCTATAAACGCGCAGTCGGCAACAAAACGGTACCCTGTCGAGACGCGCCCACGCGCCTGGCCGGAACCAGACGCGACCAATCAGGGCGGGGCCAGCCACCCACGTGCACCGCCCGCCTACCGCCACCTGCCACCTGCTCCAGCTGCCCAGCTGCCCCGTCCCCGACATTCATTTGTTTCCCTCCGCCCTGTCGCGCCGCGCGGACTACGAATTTGGATTTCTCTCGGTTTGCTGTGCTGTAGCCTATCCACGAGCAAGGTTGCTAAAGTGTTTTTGGAAAAGAACATGAGTCACAATATTATCTGTTCAGAATACATTCTTGAAAATGAATATGGCGCCTTGCTAGGTCGTAGCAAATGACGTAGCTTAAGGCTACGCTAAACTGTCGACCCTGCAAATGAGAGCGTATGTAGTCAGTGAACCATCGCTAGCAAAGTCGGCTGTCCAACTGGGGCGAGTGCTAGGGAGTGTCTCTAGACTAGACCTGCCGTGTGGCGGCGCTCGGTCTGCAATCACTGATAGTGACGACACGTGGGTCCGACGTATACTAACGGACCGCGGCCGTTTTAAAGGCTACTACCACCTAGCAAGTGTGGTATCTGGCGATGACACCACAACAATATCTCCGAGGTAGCGATGAAGTGGGGATTTTCCCGTACCACCATTCCACGAGTGTACCGTGAATATCAGGAATCTGGTAAAACATCAAACTTCCCACAGCGCTGCGGCCAGAAAAAGATCCCGCAAGAACGAGACCAACGACGACTGAAGAAAATCGTTCAACGACACGGAAGTGCAACACTTCCGCAAATTGCTGCAGATTTCAATGCTAGGCCACCAACAAGCGTCAGCGAGTGAAACATTGACATCATCGATATGGGATGTCGGAGCCGAAAGCCCACTCGTGTACCCTTGTTGACTGCACGACACAAAAGGTTTACGCCTCGCCTGGGTCCGTCAACACCGACATTGGACTGTTGATAACTGGAAACATGTTGCGTGGTCGGACGAGTCTCGTTTCAAATTGTATCGAGCGGACAATACATGTACGGGTATGGAGACAACCTCATGAATACATGTTCAAATGTGTGTGAAATCTTATGGGACTTAACTGCTAAGGTCATCAGTCCCTAAGCTTACACACTACTTAACCTAAATTATTCTAAGGACAAACACACACACCCATGCCCTAGGGAGGACTAGAACCTCCACCGGGACCAGCCGCACAGTCCATGACTGCAGCGCCTGAGACCGCTCGGCTAATACCGTGCGGCATCTCATGAATACATAGAACCTGCATGTCAGCAGGCTGGTGGAGGCTCTGTAATGGCGTGGGGCATGTGCAGTTGCAGTGATATGGGACCCTTGATACGTCTAGACACGTGACAAGTACGTAAGTGCTTTTAACATCTACCATCCTAAAAACTAACTTAACTAGAAGAGATTAGAGTACGTTAAAGCTAGAAACTAAGGCTAAGACCTCCATGTCCAACTATTTACGATATACAATAGAGAGTTAACTGATTCTGTGCTTGGCTCAAAGTTGCTAATGAAAGGATACTTGTGGTGAAAGTAATAAGCTAATGACGCTAACGGTTTGTGCTGAGCCTACAAGGCTCCTAGTAGAGTATATCAGGCGCAAGCACCTCCCGGCCCCGCCGACAACACGACCTGAACGGTGGTTTTCCCCGATGTACCATTGGGCTCAAACGAGAGGAACCACAATAAAGATCCTTCCATCCAGACTGTGCGCTGCTTCTTCACGGAAGGCGCAGGTCCCTTGAAAAGGTACCCAGCCTTAAGCTCTTATTAGACATGGAGATGCTGTTAACTATTTACATATAAGGTGCAATCTGTTTTTAGGATTGTGTGTGACTTGTGCACCTCTTGTCGGTTGTTCCACTCTGTTCTTTGAATTTGACTTGGTTGACACTATGGATCATTCGCGCTGGACGCTTCAATATCTGTGTTGGTGCCCTGGTCTGTATCTGTTTCTTCTTCATCACTCGTGGTGCTAATCATATCAGTGTCCCCCTGGGCATCGTGACGTCTGTTTGGACCGACTTGCCTTCGGTAAGGTCTGTTGCGCAAGTATTCTATTTGTTGGATCTTCGAGATTTCGTCCGTTAGTTTGTTGAGTTCAGTCCACCTTTCCGGGTCGCGTATTATGGCATGTAGTTCGTTCTGTGTGTTCAGGTGATTTATGTGTACTGTGTGTCTTATGTTCGTGCGTTGTCCGCAGAAGAAGACAGTATGTTCAGGGGAACCTTCTTCCCCGCATGTGCATCTATTAGTCTGCTGCAGACTCACGCGGTACAGGTGCGTGGGATAAGGGCGATGTCCTGTGATGAAATGTACCATACCGCGGCTGGGATCAATATGTTTTAGTTTTAGTGTTTCCCTTATGTCAGGGAAGAAGTTGTATGCACGGCGGCCCTTATCGCTGTTGGATCACTCGCTCTGCCAGGTATCCACTCGCCATGCTTTGAGTTGGTACACCAGTGATCTGCCGAACCTGGTCTATTCTCCCCATCCTAAGCCAATACATTGCTGCGCGGTACCTGATGGTGATATCTATGGGGAAGATTCCCATGACGACACATAGTGCGTCATTTGATGTTAAGTTGAATGCCCCTGTTAGTCGAAGTAGAACAGTTCTTTGGCCTCGATTTACAATGGTTCTGTTGGTTGAGAGATTTAACCTGTGGGCCCACGTACTGGCAGAAAAGCATAGTACTGACTCGAAGAGAGCACAATGGTATCTTCGTGTCACTGACAGGGGTAATCTGAATTGTTCCGAATTTAGCCTAGCCAGTTTGTGTAGTATCTTTTCTGCTTTGTTTGTGCATATTCGCATGTGTTCGTGGAAGTTCAATCGTTCATCAATGTATACTCCTACAGATCGTGTGACTGCTAGTCTTTTTATGTTTGTGTCCCCGATTTTGACTGTTGGGTTGCTGCGCAGTATACCCTTTAGCAATGTATAAGTTGTTTTGTTTCCTGCTATCTTTAATTTATTATCTGTGCACCATTGGGTTATTGTTCTGAGTGTTCCATTGGCTCTTTCTTCTAGCTGGGCACGGTTGTTTACTGAAACTACGACTAGCAGATCATCAGCATAAGCGACAACTCCATCTGTCAAGATGTGCTCCTCTAGTAACTGTAGGAGCGGTTCTATAACTATGTCCCAGAAGATGGGACCGCAGATCGACCCTTGTGGACAGCCTTTTGTAATTCTTTTGTAATTCTTTGCACCGCAGATCACCCCGTTTCTCACAACGTTGTTAAACGCTGCATTAAGGCTGGGCCGTGTGCCTGCAGTGTGGACAACCTTTCTGGTTGTCCATTTGCCAAACGACCGTTCTGTCTTTGCAGTAGTCCATGAAACTATTATACAGACTCCGGTACCTGCAGGTGTCTGAGCCTCTTGAGCAAGGCCGGCCACCAGAGGTTGTCGAAGGCACCTGAAATGTGTATCATAATTGCAAGTGTGTATTTGGAGGGTGTGTCGTGTACTATTTGGAGTGGTCTGTTCATTGCGTCGTCTATAGATTTCCCTTCCCTGAAGCCGTGTTGGTGTGGTGTCAGTCCCCGTAGTGTTCGGTGTGCTTTTAGTCTTTTGCAGAGTAGTTTTTCTTGTACTTTACCGAGTGCATTGATAAGGCAAATTGGTCTGTTTGACTTGGGGTCTGATGGGTCTTTGTCTGAAGCCTTTTAGATGATAACCGCCTTCGAGGTCTTCCACACTGCAGGCACACGGCCCAGCCTTAATGCATCGTTTAACAACGTTGTGAGAAGCGGGATGATCTGCGGTGCAATTTGTTTCAGTACCTCAGAGTGGATACCATCCGGTCCAGGCGCCTTTTTGTTTTTGAGTTCTGAGATCGCTGTCGCCACTTCTTCCTGTGCAAATGGACAGGTGACGGTTGGTGTGGTGTATACTGTGTCTACTTCGCGTCTCAGTGCTGCATGTTGTGGTGTGTCTGTGTGTGCGATGTCGTCGGGCAGGAGTTTGCTCAGCAGGAACTCCGCTGTGCGCCTCCAGCCCTTAGTCATCTCACCATCCTCCTGTCGCAGCGTTCCCAGAGCTAGTGGGCTCTTAATTTTTCTCTGTCACGATTTTGTATAGTTCTCCCCAAATGTTTGGTTGTGTTTGTGCTGCTACGTGGTTGTTCCAATGGCCTTTCCTTGTCTTATTCAGCTCAAGTTTATATTTGTCCTTGGCAAGCCGGTAGTAGTGTAGTCGTGGTTGTCTTTCTCTATCTGAAAGTGCTCGTTGGTAAAGCTTACGTTTACGTTTGGAGTCTTGCTTGAGTCGTGTTAATTGTGTAGTCCAGGGAATATTTTGGTGTTTTGTCTTTCTTTGTGTGGGTATGCATGTGTTCTGTGTGTGCGTGATGATATCTGTCAGCATGTGTGCTCTGTAATCAACACTGCAGGTGATGTCTTGCGGTATGTGCTCATGTATTTTTTGTCTGACCCTGTCCCAGTCTGTTTTGTCAAATAATAGTCTTTTTGGTAGTGTTTCTGTGTTGGCATTTGGTGTACCACTTAAGGTTAGTGTGATGATGTTGTGGTCGCTAGTAGTGATCTGGTCATGTACGGTCCAGTCTCGTACGTGGTTGATGGCGGCATTATTAACGAGGGTGATGTCTATGTTTGATGAATGACCGTTGTGTCCGATGTGAGTCGGATGATGTCCTTCCTTGTTGAGTACGTGTAGTCTGTTTTCTTGGATGATGTCGTTTATTATTCTACCTCTGTCGTCAGTTCTGTCTGAGTGCCACAGGATTGATCTGGCATTTATGTCTGCACAGATGAGAAGTTTTTTGTTGCCAGCGTATTCCGCAACATCTCTGATGAGGTCTGCGTATGGTTTGAAGCAGTGACAGAATTGGGCGTACAGCGACGTGATGATCCAGGTATCCCCCTTGTGTGTGACTTCAACTGTAACTAGGTACTCGGAACAGAGTTCTGTAATTTTGACTGGATGTATTTCTTTGTTTAGGATTATGACAGATGCCATGCAGCCTGTCCCCTCCGCAACTGTCACCGCACTTGGAGGAAAGTTGGGGATATGCCCTTGTCTAGTGTAGGGCTCCTGTATGCACAGAATATTACTTTTTAGTTCACGTAGGACCCGTGGGAGCTCCGAATTCACAAGTATACTCCGCCTAGCATTAAGCTGTGCTATTAACAGTTTGGGTGTTTAACGGTGGTTTAGCACTTGCTGCCAGTTTGACTGTAATCGAAGTATGTTCTCCCATGAGCCCTTACGTGATCCTTGTAAAGCTTGTCCATATCGAATGGTTCCTCCCTGCGGGCGCACACCTGCATCAGCAGATCTGGTAGGCTGTCTGTATCTGTTGGAATATTCTCCGTTTTGAGAATCAGTCTATCGGTTTGCTGTGATGTGCGGAAGCGAACAGAATGGCCGCACGGGTGTAGGGTGCGGATGAGCATCCGCTGTGCCGTCTCTAAGATGTCTCTTTTTTCTAGCCTACTTAATTTTACATTTATGTCTAGCTTGTCGTAACTAAAACTACCGGTGCCGATGGCGTGTGTTGGCGTCTCTGCAGCCGTGACGTGTCCTGATGGTGTAGTGGCGTAGCTGTGCACCTCTGCGGGGGGCGCTGGATTGGCTTCCTCGTTGGTTGTTGTGGGGGTTTCCTTGGGCGTCGGCATTGAGGTTGTTGGTTGGGGGGCTGCGAAGGTGTTGGTATCCTCAGGGGTATGCACTTTCGTATCACTAGGTTTTGAGGCAGCCTGCGACTGCCGTGATTGGTCGTTACACGCTTTCACTTTCTTGACTCTCTTAGGCTGTTTGGGTTTTCTATGCGGTTTTAGTTTCCTAAAGGCTGTGATGATTCGTTTGTTTTTTGTGTGTGTTTCGTTTGTGCAGTCTTGATGTGTATCAGATGTGTTGGTTGTTTGTGCCTCCTTTCTGCATTTATTTGACGTGATTTGGTTCCCACTTGACTGCCCGTCTACGCTATCTGTGACAGACATAACAGCTTTTGGTATGTTGTGCGCACTGTCGCCTCTATTGCCAGACCCTCCGCAGACTTTTGTTGCGGCTGTTGCTGCGGCTTTTTGTGTGGCATTCATGGTGTCTGCCGGCGCTGTGGCCTGTTCAAGGTCGGCGTTACGGTTTCGAATACCATTGTTATGAACACTACAGTCTCTGGCGTAAGGGCAGCAATAGCCGTCGTCTTCTTCCTCTGTCAGTGAGTCAGAGTTATTTTGCGTTTGATTTGATTACAGTCTGAGGTGTCTGATTTGTCCGTGTTTTCCGTTTCGGTTCCAGTTGTGCTGGCTTGCGTTACGGTTGTGTTTAGCACCGTTGGGTTCAAGGTCTCACCTTGTATGAATTTGATTGGTTTGATGCGTCCTTCGCATTTTGTAGTGTCGTATGTGCGTCGCTGTGCTGGAGTGGATGGGTGGTCTTGAGTCGTTAGCAACGCTGTTTTGTGCAGTTGCTTTGGTTGGTCATGTGTGGTGTGGTGTTCTGGTCTGTCGGTATCAGCATTTGGGGTTATCGTGTCTATTCTGAGTAGTCCGTCTGTCCTGTTCATGAGGGTCGCCTGGAATGTCATCCAGTACGTTATTTGTCTTCTGATTAGTTTGGCGGCTTCTGGTGACATTTTTCCTGTGTGTGTTAGGTCGTCTATGTATTCAGTGATTGCATGGTGGCTGTCCTCCAGGTTTGTATTGTGCAGCAAGCCTGGAATGTGACCATTGTTGGGGTAGTCGTCAGGTAATAGTTCTTGCCTCTTACGTCAGAGTATTGCACGTAGATGGTTTCTGTGCCTCGTGGATGCTGACTTGTATGATCTTGTTTTTTCAGGGGTTGATTTATGGAGCATGTTGGCTGACTCAGAGGGGTGTTCAGTTGCCATAGTCAGTACTGCCAATTAGTCTATCAAGCAGCTGTTTGTAGGTCTGGCAGACGCCACCCCTGCTCTTATTGCAAATTCGGTTTCTGTTCCTGCAGGGAATGCAATCGATGGGCTCTGATGCTCGACAGTCCGCGCGTTTGTGGCCCTTTTTACCACACCTCGAACAGGTCGTACCTGTGTCTGCGCAGGCTTTGGTTGTATGGCCAAGGTCACAACAGTTGTAACACTGGCTCACTGACGTGAAGTCTTTGACAGATAGGGACTGGAAGTCTATGTACACCATTCCTTTTTTGGTGAGGTACCAATAAACTCTGGGTGTGACTTCCAACACTTGGTGGTGGTGTCCCTTTCCTTTGGGCCCTGTGCGGAATCTGATTTTCACGTCTTTGTCGCATTCGTCTTTTGTGAAATCGACACTGAGATTTTGGTGGTATAGACACTCAAGAAATTCTCTATCCGAGATAGTGCCTGTCACTCGATAGACTATCACCAAAGGTTGACGCTTTCTGGGCCCCTCACACGCGATATTCTCAATATCTTTCGTCTTTTCTGTTATTTTCCTACAGTCCTCCTGTGTTGCTGCTTCGACAATCACAGTTGTCTTCGTGTTTCTTAATGACTTAATGTGTAGGTTGTCTCGTCTTGGGTTGATGGTTTTTGTCAACGTTTGTTGTATTGTTTTCGTGTCTCGGTTGTTGGTAGACTTTATGAAGAGAGTGGTTGCCTGCTTGGCTTTTGCCACCTCAATGCGTTTATGTTCTTTGGGTGCGGTGGAGAGTGCCGCAGCGTATGTCAGTGTCTTGGCCTTTTGCTGTGCCTGTTCAATAACCTTTCCTGTCAGATCCCTAATTTGGTCCCTGAGCTCTTGGTTTATTTCAGCGAGTTTTGTATTGCCTTCCTCGAGATTGTTGACCTGTTCTGCTAGAAACTCAATTCTAAGGTCCTTAACTGGGTCAGCTGAGTGCTGACGTTCGCGCAGTAGATCTTTGTTCTGCTCTTGCAGCAGCTCGACCTTTGCCTCTGCTGATGTGAGTTGGAAAGCCAAAGGGAATATTTTATTCCTTATCGTATTCAGTACACTACTCGATACGTGTTTGGCCTTTAATTCCGCCCCAATGTCATTTAATAACTCGTCAATTGCAGCGATCTTCTGGCTCGATGACATGACGGCATCGGACGCCATGCCTATAGGCGATACTTTGCAACTGGTGCTGCTCTGCGCTCTACTGAGCGTCCCTTTCGTGGACTTGGGTGTGGTGTTAGTTAGCACCACTTCGTTGGCGTGCTCGATCCAGGATTGCGGAGCTGTGTTATTGTTCTTAAAGAGTGACCTTTATTTGGTGTGTATCGCGTGTGCGGCACCACATTGTGACACGTAAGTCCCAAAAGCGATACGTCACGGAGCGAGGCCGAATGTGGGCTGGGTGGCTTCGACGGCGATGTCCGATCGACACTGAGCGCCGCGGTCAGCTCCGCACGTCAGCCGGCCACATGGTCCGCCCGCGGTTGGGCGCGGAAACACGAGTCGTGCTTAGCAACACTGGTTCGCTGCGGCCAGCGCAATTTGCGAAACTCACGCGTAGTGCGTGCCAGCTGGCGCACTGCGACCTACTCTCGCGACTTAACGTTACTCGTAATCAATTTTCCTCACTTACCACAGTTTATGACTTTTCCCTATAATATGTCTATAATTCAGAATTATGGTCGTTTCCCTTCACTGTATAGGTATTGTTCACACTGGTCTTCTTCATATTAAGCTAGTCTTTTCTGCGAGATTTGCTACCATATGTTGCTCTTCGTTTTTAGTCTAAATCCGTTATTATCAGGTTTTTTTTTTTTGATTCGGGACACTTTTGGAAGCTACCCTTCACTATACTATCATGTTATCGTGAATTTGGTGGATATTTACCGTGTAATTACGGAGAAAAATCCCACCATACGTTACTTTGATGATTCGTCACACAGTAACTTTCCTTTCATATTGTTTTTAACACTTTCACAGCACTACGGTTAGTAATGTTAGTAATGTCAAGCGTTCCTAATCGTGTTAGTAGTGTTTGTGGATGTTAGTTGTAGTGAAATACCTTTGATGAGGTCCGACATGCTGTAAATGTGCCCGCGAAGTCACTAATTGCACTATTTCTCTAGTCGAAACACGAGAAAATTTTGTAGGACTGCTTCACTTCACTATTATCCATCACTGATCGCTGTTTTTTCGTTCACTGGCGTGATTGTTCCCGATAGAACCGACAAAAAGACCGTAGTTGCGGGAGCACTCGCGAGACACGTCCGTACGCGCTCGTGGTTAGGACAACACAACACTTGGACAAGCAGGATAATGCGTCACTCCTCACGCCCAGAATTGCTACAGAGGGGGTCCAGGAAGACTCTTCTGAGTTTAAACACTTCCGCTGGCCGTCAGACTCCCCAGACATGAACATTATTGAGCACATCTGGGATGCCTTGCAAGGTGCTGTTCAGAAGAGGTCTCCACCCCCTCGTACGCTTACAGATTTATGGACATCCCTGCAGGATTCATGGTGTCAATTCCCTCCAGCACTACTTCAGACGTTAGTCGAGCGTATGCCACGTCGTTTGAGGCACTTCTGCATGCTCGCCGAGGCCCTACACGATATTAGGCAGGTGTACCAGTTTCTTTGGCTCTTCAGTGTGTTTTTGTGAATAGTAGGCGGAGGAGGATTGAATAGGATTGGGGAGAAGAGAAGTTTGAGGCACAACTTGACTAGAAGAAGGGATCGGTTGGCAGGACATGTTTCGAGGCATCAAAGGATCACAAATTTGGCATTGGAGGGCAGCGTGGAGGGTAAAAATCGTAGAGGGAGACCAAGAGATGAATACACTAAGCAGATTCAGAAGGATGTAGGTTGCAGTAGGTACTGGGAGATGAAGAAGGTTGCACAGGATAGAGTAGCATGGAGGAGAGCTGCATCAAACCAGTCTCAGGACTGAAGACAACAAAACAACAACAGGAGGAGGAGGGTCCGGAGTGTGAGTGTGTGTGTGTGGGGGGGGGGGGGAGGGGGGGGAGACATTAACTTTGGACAACCAGAAACTATAATGAAAGTTGTCTACACTCTGAACAACAACAAAATTCTCTCTCTCTCTCTCTCTCTCTCTCTCTCTCTCTCTCTCTCTCTCTCTCTCCCCCTCTCCCTCTCCCTCCCTCCTGTAGAGAAGCTGATGACGACACACAGTCTGGAAGCCACGTACGGCCTGTGGCCGCGTCCCTCTCAAACGACGGCCACCCCAGCGCGTCAGCTGTGAGAAGCAGCGGCGCGGCGCGGCGTGGCGTGTGCGCTCAGCCGATTACGCTGGGTACACAGTTTTTGCAGGAAACCTGTTACGGGCAGTCTTGTGGCTGCCGCCAGCCGTCCCCTGTCCTGCAGGCGCACACCTCTGCGCATACCAGAGCTGCCGGCGCGGAAATGTATGGGAAATCCGTCCCTGCTCGCCGTTTGTGACGGTATGCAGCTACTCTGCCTGCAATCGGTACTGCGCTGCAAGGGGCATTTTGCTCGTGTACTGAGTATGGGAAACAACGAATCTGTGAGTGGCGTTAATAAACGAATAACACTTTTAGAGGCAACAGCCCACAGTGCCGGTGTAAAAATTTCTGCTGAAAAAGAATAAAATACATAACAAATAGGAAAAACTTGTATGAAATACATGGTGTGTAAAACGAGGAACAGACAAAAGTAAAAAAAAATTCGTATATCAGGGAGGTATTGTAAGAGAAAATTATTGGAAGGAGTTATGATAGAAGAAAGACAGTAGAAGTGGAATAGCGCTTGGTTGTAACCACGGACGTCTGTGATATTACATTTACAGTCGAACCTGGATTAACAAAAGTTCAAGGCACCAGGAACTTTCCCTTGCGTAAAAAGATTTCTCATTTGCGCCGATGCTCATTTATGGAGGCTCAGACTGGTTTTTTTCCTGGGGGATTTTCGTAGATCCAAGTTTAGCTGTAACTTTTCTCTCTCGTAGAGAGGTTTAAGAAAAGAGGGGGAAGCGGAATAAAACTTAAGAAATACTGCTATAACCTTAACGCAACTGCCTAAAAGAATTATCATGTGCAATCGTAGACGTACTATCGTTGAGCTTGCTGTGTTTTCCATTTTGGTTCTTGTAGCATGTTTTTGAAGTCATTTATATACAGTCTTCAAAGGGAAATTGCAAGGAAAATAATGTGATAATATGGTCGAAGATGATAAGAAAATGATAATTTTGATAAATGTAGCAAAATATAAAGAGAACATCGTAGGTAATGTCTTAGTGATAGCTGGACATATTTGAATGAGGACAGAATAATCACAAAAATACTTCAGTATTTTCTTTAGGAAAAATGAATCACTAATAGCTTGATTCAGAATCATTCAATAATATCTGCAGAGGAATAATACGCAAGTCGTAACAGCGTGGAAAACACTTTCTAACAGTAAGGTACTACATTTCGAAGGGTTACTCATTGGAAAAATCACGATAATAGCAGCGGTGTAGACCAAAAAAGAAAACCGATGAAATGGCGAAAGTATATTGGAAATACAAAGAATGGAGGATAGGCAGATGTTGAAACTTGATACTTGTGTGTTAATTTTAAAAAATGGCCCTACCAACTGTTTATCGAATCCTGAATACTGGTCTTTAATCAATCTGAAGTATCGACCCACAAGATTAGCAGTCTGCAATATTTCCACGCTCCCTGACATTTTACCATTGTTTCGGTTTTGTTAATGTTGGTTCCTTCACATGTTCTTTCGCTTCGTATTCATCTTTTATGCGGGCATGCAGTTTTTTTGTTAATAATGACATACCTTCCCAACGTTTGCTGTTTCTTAAAACTCTAATCTCTTTCACTCGCTCACTACGCGTTTATTTCTGGCATTTTCCGTGTTAAATATTTTCTGCCTGCCTCGTCTGTCACGTCCTCGAAAGCCTCTCTTATACATATTTTTTATTTTAATTACTTAATGTATTATTTAAAATTAAATGTTCGCACAGTTTTGGTGGTATCACTTTTTCTATGCTTTTCCTTTCACTTAGAGCGATTTACAGTATTATTATTGTTATTATTATTATTGTTGTTGTTACTGTTATAGTTGTTATTTCCTTTACCTCTCTGAACGCTGTGTCACATCTAATTCGAATGTTATTGTTTTTTTATCGCAACGTGCTAAATACACATGATTCACTTTTTCGTCAAGTATTTTATATGAAAGAGATCCGCAACGAAGTTTACCGAGCTCCGGAAGTTTGAACTTAAAATGATTTTTCAGGGAACTATTGAGTGGCGCTCATCTTGAGACGTGTAAAGGGGGTCCTGTTTCTAAGCGCGTAGTCACGTTACTTTGGACAATCAGTTTCTGCTATCATGGCCTTATATTTTGTTCTGTTACTGTATCATGAAACTATCTTTCAGCCACAATTTTGGTCATGAACGTGGTGTAAGGGATAGTTAGTTAAAAGACAGAAATGTATTGCAAAGTGATCTGCGTATCACAAATAGTACAAAGGGCAATGCATATAGATTTATCAGTGCTACAGTTTATCTTATTTGCTATCACGTTGCTTCTGCTTCCCGTCATCGATTCAGTTTTCACATAACTTGTCGCGAGAAGAAGTCCTAACAGGCAAAAATAAAACCTTCAAGGAGGTCAGGTGCTGGAACACTGTGCTCTTAGATTAACTGCCTACTCGATGCTACAATGTTAATTACGGACTCTGTTTGCGTGGCTGGGCGCCTGCGGCCATCTATCTTCCTCGTTTGCCTCTCCGTCTTACTTCCTGCTCTTCCTTTTGTGTGTCGCTTACGGAGAGGACCCGTATTGGCTTCCGATTCCGAGAACTAGACACCGGTCTAGTCAGGACAATGTCCTCCCATCAACTCTGTTTCAGGGTTCGCACTCATTCTGGCCTCACACTGATTGTGTTTATACCAGCACCCTCGTCTTGAAGACCTTTCTTGGGACTGACAATTATCACAACATGGGATATTGCACCTGAGGTCATCGGAAGTCGTATACTCCTAGCTCACTCATTTGTTACATAGTTTAATTCTTAATTACTTTGCGTGTTTTTGGTACTTGCATTGTTTAATTAATAAATTTCAGGCGTATTATAGTATTTGAGAGTTGTGGCATCGCGTTTTAGCACCTGAATAGTGTAAAATCGCGTAGTCTCCTTCCGCCGCCGAGCAGTGTGTCAGCAGTGCGCAAATAGCAGCATTACTGCATTTACTAGGCAATCTTGTATTTTAACAACCGTTTAAATTTTGTGTCGATTTGTTTGCGCTCTCTGTAGATTAGTTTAGACGTTCTTTGCACAACAGTTTTTAGCATGGATAGGGACTGCAACTGTTGTGTTCGGATGCAGGCTGAGTTGGCATCCCTTCGCTTCCAGCTTCAGGCAGTGTAGGCTTCGGTGACAAAGCTTGAGGCTGTTGCCAATGGGCATCACTGTGGGGATCCGGATGGGGGTTTGTCGGGGACGGCCAGCTCGTCCCACGCATCCCCCGATCGGACTACGACTGTGGCTGATCCCTCACTTGTGATAGAATGGGAGGTCGTCTCAAGGTGTGGCAGGGGGCGAAAGACATTCCGGAGGGCTGAACGGAAGGCCTCTCCAGTTTGTCTGACGAACCGGTTTCAGGCTCTGTCTCAGGCTGATACTGATCTTCCATATGACATGACTGCTTGTCCTGTTCCAGAGGTTGCCCCTCAGTCTGCAAGATCCGGGCGGTCGCAGAGGGTGGGCTTACTGGTAGTTGGGATCTCCAACGTCAGGCGCGTAATGGGGCCCCTTAGGGATATGGCAGCAAAAGAGGGGAAGAAAACCAATGTGCACTCCGTTTGCATACCGGGGGGAGTCATTCCAGATGTGGAAAAGATCCTTCCGGTTGCCATGAAGGGTACAGGGTGCACCCATCTGCAGGTGGTCGCTCATGTCGGCACTAATGATGTGTGTCGCTATGGATCGGAGGAAATCCTCTCTGGCTTCCGGCGGCTATCTGATTTGGTGAAGACTGCCAGTCTCGCTAGCGGGATGAAAGCAGAGCTCACCATCTACAGCATCGTCGACAGGACTGACTGCGGACCTTTGGTACAGAGCCGAGTGGAGGGTCTGAATCAGAGGCTGAGACGGTTCTGCGACCGTGTGGGCTGCAGATTCCTCGACATGCGCCATAGGGTGGTGGGGTTTCGGGTTCCGCTGGATAGGTCAGGAGTCCACTACACGCAACAAGCGGCTACCCGGGTAGCAGGAGTTATGTGGCGTGGGCTGGCCGGTTTTTTTAGGTTAGATGGCCTCGGGCAAGTATAGAAAGGGCAACAGCCTCAAAGGGTGCGGGGCGAAGTCAGGACATGCGGGGACCAAGCAGCAATCGGTATTGTAATTGTAAACTGTCAAAGCTGCATTGGTAAAGTACCGGAACTTCAAGCGCTGATAGAAAGCACCGAAGCTGAAATCGTTATAGGTACAGAAAGCTGGCTGAAGCCGGAGATAAATTCTGCCGAAATTTTTACCAAGGTACAGACGGTGTTTAGAAAGGATAGATCGCATGCAACCGGTGGTGGAGTGTTCGTCGCTGTTAGTAGTAGTTTATCCTGTAGTGAAGTAGAAGTGGATAGTTCCTGTGAATTATTATGGGTGGAGGTTACACTCAACAACCGAGCCAGGTTAATAATTGGCTCCTTTTACCGACCTCCCGACTCAGCATCATTAGTGACAGAACAACTGAGAGAAAATTTGGAATACATTTCACATAAATTTTCTCAGCATGTTATAGTCTTAGATGGAGATTTCAGTTTACCAGATATAGACTGGGACACAGATGTTTAGGACGGGTGGTAGGGACAGAGCATCGAGTGACATTATACTGAGTGCACTATCCGAAAATTACCTCGAGCAATTAAACAGAGAACCGACTCGTGGAGATAACATCTTGGACCTACTGATAACAAACAGACCCGATCTTTTCGACTCTGTATGTGCAGAACAGGGAATCAGTGATCATAAAGCCGTTGCAGCATCCCTGAATATGGAAGTTAATAGGAATATAAAAAAAAGGGAGGAAGGTTTATCTGTTTATCAAGAGTAATAGAAGGCAGATTTCAGACTACCTAACAGATCAAAACGAAAATTCCTGTTCCGACACTGACAATGTCGAGTGTTTATGGAAAAAGTTCAAGGCAATCGTAAAAAGCGTTTTAGAGAGGTACGTGCCGAGTAAAACTGTGAGGGACGGGAAAAACTCACCGTGGTACAACAACAAAGTTAGGAAACCACTGCGAAAGCAAAGAGAGCTTCATTCCAAGTTTAAACGCAGTCAAAACCTCTCAGACAAACAGAAGCTAAACGATGTCAAAGTTAGCGTAAGGAGGGCTATGCGTGAAGCGTTCAGTGGATTCGAAAGTAAAATTCTATGTACCGACTTGACAGAAAATCCTAGGAAGTTCTGGTCTTACGTTAAATCGGTAAGTGGCTCGAAACAGCTTATCCAGACACTCCGGGATGATGATGGCATTGAAACAGAGGATGACACGCGTAAGCCGGCCGCGGTGGTCTCGCGGTTAAGGCGCTCAGTCCGGAACCGCAGGTTCGAATCCTGCCTCGGGCATGGATGTATGTGATGTGCTTAGGTTAGTTAGGTTTAAGTAGTTCTAAGTTCTAGGGGACTGATGACCACAGATGTTAAATCCCATAGTGCTCAGAGGCATTTTTTTTGACACGCGTATAGCTCACATGCTAAACACCTTTTTCCAAAGCTGTTTCACAGAGGAAGACCGCACTGCAGTTCCTTTTCTAAATCCCCGCACCAACGAAAAAATGGCAGACATCGAAATAAGTGTCCAAGGAATAGAAAAGCAACTGGAATCACTCAACAGACGAAAGTCCACTGGACCTGACGGGATACAAATTCGGTTCTACACAGAGTACGCGAAAGAACTTGCCCCCCTTCTAACAGCCGTGTACCGCAAGTCTCTAGAGGAACGGAAGGTTCCAAATGATTGGAAAAGAGCACAGGTAGTGGCAGTCTTCAAGAAGGGTCGTCGAGCAGATGCGCAAAACTATAGACCTATATCTCTGACGTCGATCTGTTGTAGAATTTTAGAACATGTTTTTTGCTCGAGTATCATGTCGTTTTTGGAAACCCAGAATCTACTCTGTAGGAATCAACATGGATTCCGGAAACAGCGATCGTGTGAGACCCAACTCGCTTTATTTGTTCATGAGACCCAGAAAATATTAGATACAGGCTCCGAGGTAGATGCTATTTTTCTTGACTTCCGGAAGACGTTCGATGCAGTTCCGCACTGTCGCCTGATAAACAAAGTAAGAGCTTACGGAATATCAGACCAGCTGTGTGGCTAGATTGAAGAGTTTTTAGCAAACAGAACACAGCATGTTGTAATCAATGGAGAGACGTCTACAGACGTTAAAGTAACCTCTGGCGTACCACAGGGGAGTGTTATGGGACCATTGCCTTTCACATTATATATAAATGACCTAGTGTCGGAAGTTTTATGCGGCTTTTCGCGGATGATGCTGTAGTATACAGAGAAGTTGCAGCATTAGAAAATTGTAGCGAAATGCAAGAAGATCTGCAGCGGATAGGCACTTGGTGCAGGGAGTGGCAACTGACCCTTAACATAGACAAATGTAATGTATTGCGAATACATAGAAAGAAGGATCCTTTATTGTATGATTATATGATAGCGGAACAAACACTGGTAGCAGTTACTTCTGTAAAATATCTGGTAGTATGCGTGCGGAACGATTTAAAGTGGAATGATCATATGAAATTAATTGTTGATAAGGCGGGTACCAGGTTGAGATTCATTGGGAGAGTCCTTAGAAAATGTAGTCCATCAACAAAGGAGGTGGCTTACAAAACACTCGGTCGAAATATACTTGAGTATTGCTCATCAGTGTGGGATCCGGGTTGACGGAGCAGATAGCGAAGATTCCAAGAAGAGCGACGCGTTTCGCCACAGGGTTATTTGGTAACCGTGATAGCGTTACGGAGATGTTAAACAAACTCAAGTGGCAGACTCTGCAAGAGAGGCGCTCTGCATCGCGGTGTAGCTTGCGCGCCAGGTTTCGAGAGGGTGCGTTTCTGGATGAGGTATCGAATATATTGCTTCCCTATACTTATACTTCCAGAGGAGATCACGAATGTAAAATTAGAGAGATTAGAGCGCGCATGGAGGCTTTCAGACAGTCGTTCTTCCTGCGAACCATACGCGACTGGAACAGGAAAGGGAGGTAATGACAGTGGCACGTTAAGTGCCCTCCGCCACACACCGTTGGGTGGCTTGCGGAGTATAAATGTAGATGTAGATGTAGAATACTAGAACTTATTTTCCTCCTAGCGTGTCTGCTTTTGGGCAAATGCAAAAGCCCCACCAGCATTCGTTTGACTCTGCATCCCTACAATGCAAGAGTTTAAAGGTGGCAAACATGTCATTACATTCCGACAATGTAATCGACCGAAAGGATGAGACGCTATAAAACTCGCTGCTACTACAGTACAATGTTGTTAAGTAAGCAGACACGAAATTCAATCCCGATTTGTTCGTATCCTTGGAGCTGATAAACTTGTAATTTTCTTGTTGTACACTTGTAGTCAGATTTCTGTCATTTCGTTGTAGCCATAGAGCACCCCACTGCAAATAAGTCAATCTTCTTTTCCTCGTCACAATTTCATTGCTATATTTGTACTGCTCTATATTCCCATTTCAGAAGAGTGTCTTATGTTTTTTATTGTATGCTATCTAGGTCCCGTTAGTCCCAACTTTCGAAATGCGCATGACTTTCTCGGCCTTTGGTCACGTGTCCATAATGGACAACGCCCATATTGTGTTGTTACGCTCGACAGGTATTGCTCACAGCTGTATACAATATTGCACGTAGTAAGTAATCATCTAGGTCACAAGTATCTATGCCGATAATATGCAGTATCTGTCATTGTGAGGGGAAAAGGGTCTCTTCGTGTATTAGGTGCAAGCGACAATGTCATTAACAGACATAGGTTTCTACTGAGGTTCGTTGAGAGAAACAAAATCCAAGTTTGAAACTTTGTTTAGTGAAATATTTCTGTATTTGTCTTAGACGCGTATTCATTTTGCGGAGTGGCTTTCCAGCTGGAGTTACAATTCATTTGAATAACAGAAATAAGAAGGAATGAAGAATAGGATTTGATGTGCCATCGAAGACGGAAACATTAGCGACAGATTGGGGAATCCGTGGAGCGAAATCGGACATGTTTCAAAGGAACCATTCCGGAATTCGTCATAATCGATTTTGAAAAACCGAAATTTTTACTGCGTGGCGAGCATATGATTCGAATTCTTGTCAAAATTAGAGGAAGTATTCATGCGAAGTGTATAATGTTTTTCTCCTCGATGAAGAGTCTGCATTTCTTTTCGTGTGTGAGCCTGAGTACTGGTAGCTGGCCACGGTTTCATTCTTGTATCAGATGCTAGCGCCTGTCAGGGCACTGCTTGAAGACCTTGAGCTGTACTATCATTTTCCATTCGCTGTCTCTGAGGTTTAAATAATCGCTCTCACCTCTTTGTATACCAACGTCGTCTCACAGTTTTAATGATTGGTGCATTCGGCGAACATGGCCTGTGGGCTGTATAATGTGCTGTTGAGCAAAGCGTCGCAGTTCTTAGCACGCTGGACTCGTTTTCAGGTGGGAAGCGGTGTAAATCATCATTCAATTAGACAGATCTACTTTCAAAACAGTTGATGTGAATTCTGTGACGGTTCGCGAATATTTTCCTGGTCCTCGTCCGAGCAAGTGCTCCGTTTCTAATGGCGCCGACGGTGATGTAACTTCAAACCCTAATGTCTGTGATTTCAAAGTTAAAGCTCTCCCCAATTTTCGGATCTCGTGGTTGGTTCTCTCCATCGTGGAACGCCCTTTGGGAAAGGCCATGTCGCGTGGCTTATAGTGTGTCGACATTTATCTATTGGTGAACCCCGGTGGACTTGATTGTATCGGAAAGGATCAGAGTCTAGTGGACAGTGTCGGAAGCTCGATGGCGAGGTTGCACGAGGACGATGCGGTGGCCTGTGAGAAGATAGCGACTCCAGAAGACCGCACCAAGATCTGCACGCGATCGGTGTTTGGTGTAGGAATTGGAAGTTCATCGTGAACGTAAATTAATGTAACGTAGGCGAGGTAATCCAAAACATTAACTACCGTAAAGTACACGGAAGTAACCTTCTGAAGCGATCTTAACTAGAATGACCGCATAAAACAAACAGAAGAAGAAGTAGCTGCTAGTTTGATCTGGAAGAATCTTAAGGAAATGTAAGTCATCCACGAAAGAAACAGGTTACAAAACACTTTTTGGGGCGATTTTTGAGTACTGTTCGCCAGTTAAGCAGTATTCACCATGCTGCATTAATAGATGAAGCAAAGAAGATCCGCCGTCGTGTGGCGCGGTTCGTCGCATGGTTGTTTAATAAGCGCTAGAGCATTACGCAGTTTGAATGTTCCCACGTTGGGAAATGAGAAGGAGCCACCTGTTTTACCTGGTAAATAACTCTCTATAGGCAAGATCGCATAAATACCTCTTTAGTTTCGACAGCCGATTTCGACCGACTTCTGTCATCTTATGGCCTTCAAAGATTGTAACAAAAACTTTTGAAGACCAGAAGATGAGAGCGAAGTCTATCGAAAACGGTTGTCAAAAATAAAGAAGTATTTATGCGTTCTTGGCTGTAGGAAGCTTTTTACCGTTACCGTGATGCTCAATAAACTCCAGTGGTAGACGTTACAACAAACGCGTTGTGTATCAAGTAGAGGCGTACGTTAAAGGAGAGTGATGCAGCATATTGAGAAGTAATACCAATGTTTACCGGCTGTAGCTTACCGAAGTGTCCGAGCGGTTCTAGGCGTTGCACTATGGAACCGTGCGACCGCTACGGTCGCAGGTTCGAATCCTGCCTCGGGCATGGATGTGTATGATGTCCTTAGGTTAGTTAGGTTTATGTAGTTCTAAGTTCTAGGGCACTGATGACCTCAGAAGTTAAGTCCCATAGTGCTCAGAGCCATTTGAACCATTTTTTTACCGGCTGTCATTTTCCCACGCGCCATTTGTGAATGGAACAGAGAAGGGGAGAAGCACCCTCCGCCACATACCGTAAGGTGGCTTGCTGAGTATAAGTGTAGAATGGGAGCAATTACCTCTGTCTTGTCCGGTGCATCCTCTGCAAGTGGGTAGGCCTTGTCGGCTGACGCGGGACGTGACGGAAAAAGCCGGCGCGCCGGTCGCCTTATTTACCCGGTCTAGGCGCGCTAGGAGCGCCACCGTGCGGAGCCGTTCCCCGGTCTTATAAGGAGACAGTCGGTCCACGACGGAGAGTGGAGTACGTGCGCCGGATCGAAACTCTTTCATGTTCTACAAATAGCACTTACGTAACCCTCGGCCGTTTCTGTGTCTTTGTGGCTTTTTCGCTGCGGTGGGAAACGGGAAACCTTGTGGAGTGTTCAGTGACAAAGGTGCCTCCATTCTGTCGCGTCCGGCTGAAAGGGCTGCGCCCGTCGACAAATAACGGACTTACAAAAGAAAACAATTAGGCTCTCCCCAACAAGCGAAGTTACGTAATGCATAGTACTGTTTATAACGGAAAACAGCAGCATATATAATATTATTTGGAATTCGTCACACATTGCCGGACACAGATCTCTCCAGCTTGCAGCATCCAAATTTTTCGTGTTTGTTTAAGTCGCCTAACCATCGTCCATTAGATTGTCTTTTTTCCATTAGATTGTATTTTTTTGTGCAAATCTCTTCATCTCAAAGTAGCTCTTCCACGCAACTTACTCAATTATTTGTTGAATGTATTCCAATCCTGCGATATTTTTTCGCTCTACAGTTCCCTCTAGTACCGTGGAAGTTTTCCCTGAATTCTCAACACGTGTTCTGTCACCCCGACCCTTCTCGACGGCGTTTTCCACATACTTCTATCCTCGCCGATTTTGCGCAGGACCTCCTCATTTCTCATCTTATCATTCCTTCTGTAACACCACGTCTCAAACGCATCGATTCCCTAGTTTTCTCGTCCTCGCACGATCCCTGATTCACTTCCATGCAATGCTGTGCTCCAGATGTACATTGTCAGAAGTTTGTTCTGCAAATTAAGGTCTACTCTTAAATTAGTATACTTGTTCTGGACGGGAATGCCCACCTTCCCTGCTCTGGTCTAATTTTTTATGTCCTGAATGCTTCGTTCATCGTGAGTTGTATTGCTTCCAAAGTAGCAAAGTACCTTCCTTCATTTCGTCTAGTTCTTGGTCGCCATTTTCGATGCTAAGTTCACTGCTACTTTCATTTCTAATACTCCTGGTTTCGTCGGTGTGCCCCCAATCCATTGTGTGCGCTCATTAGATTGTTCATTCCATCCAACGGGACTTGCAAGCCTTGCTCACTTTCAGTGAGGATGGCAGTGTCATTAGCGTATATGGGTCTGCGGTTGCAGAAATCTAGTCAACAGATACTCGGCTCTCCACTATGCCCCCTTTTCTGTTGTAATTGACTGAAATAAATTTTTAAGCTTAATTTATTGACTGTCATACGTTTTTCTAAGTCTGTCTTCAACAAGTTTCAAACTTCGTGAATTCTGTCGACTGTACCTCAGAGCTAGGTGACCTTGCCCTGTTCTTTTTTTTAAAAAATGTTTGTGAGAAGACTGGCTCGTCTTTATACCCTGTAGTATTTGCACAGTTTTTTTCCGTATGTTGTGTTGACTGTTCTTTTCACTACTAGCTTGGTAACTTCCCTGGGGAAGCCTCGAGAAGCCATCTACGTGGCTGTGTACTGCATTTAGTTAAAAGAAGTGCCCTCAGTGAAGGGAAGTGGCTTACGTGGAGAGGAACGCTCCTGCGGGCGCTGAATTGAGAGGACGCCGTTCCGCGCTGTGCAAAAGCTCGGCTCGTTTGCTCTCCTGGTTAGAGCGCCGCGGGATGGCCTCGCCTCCGCGGGGGCCTCTGCAGAGCAGCACACATCCTGCACTCCACTGCTTCCTTCGTTTGTTTTTTAACCTGTGTGTGCATTGTCCGGCTGAGAGAACGGCCTGCCCATAAAAAGTTCTGAACCGCCGGCATATTTGCGAACGTGTGTGAGCGTAGATTCGAGCGAGAAATCAACAAAAGAGTAACCAACGAAAGACACCCGATTCGCAAGTACACGTCTTTGCACAAATGAAATGAATGTCTGTTACTGGGTAGTAAACACAGTAAAGAAGAGGAAGAACAGACATTGAGGAGAGTAATGCTATAGAGAACAGTAACAATCGAAAGTATCACAGGGTTATGGAACTGAACAAAACCCATACGAAAAAATGAAACAATGGAAATTCCAGGTTGGACTATCAACGAGAAGGGAAAAGATAGACTGCTACTTACGTCAAAGATGATACGTTAAATACCAGACAGGCACAATTAAAAGACACTTAGACGTTATATCTCGGCTACAGCCTCCTTCAGAAAAAGAAAGACAGAGAGACACGGTTCACTCACACAAACAATCACACCTCACGCATACAGGACCGCCAATTTCGGCAGGAGGGACCAGCGGAGTTGTCGACCATGTGTGCGTGAGGTGTGCTTACTTGTGTGAGTGAACCGTGTGTTTCTGTCTTTTTCTGGAGAAGGCTGTGGCCGGGATCTAACGTGTAAGTGTCTTCTAATTGTGCCTGTCTGGAATTTAACGAGTCATCTTATGATTTTATAACATAAAATCAAATACGCAAACATACAACAACAGTGGAGCGTACAAAGTATCATGTCTCACTTGTCCTGCCTAGTACGCAGGGAAAACAGGCAGAAACATGAAAACCCGTTTCCGAGAACACGTAAGTGCTTTCAGGCTGAACCACTTTGAAAAATCAGTCATTCCACAACATATGTTGGAAACGAAACATGTCATCAACAATCTGGAAAACAATTTGGTAGTCCTACATAATGAAGCCAATGGTAAGACCCTAAATCTGTTAGAAGAACTGGAGATATACCACCACAAAATCAAAAAACCTGAATCTATGTTAAATGAGCAAACAGATTTCGCAAGCCACAGTCACTTCAGTAATTTTAAAGACCTATTCGTTCAAATCGCTCTGAGCACTGTGGGACTTAACTTTTGAGGTCATCAGTCCCCTAGAACTTAGAACTACATCCATAACTAACCTAAGAACATCACACACATTCATGCCCGAGGCAGGGTTCGAACCTGCGGCCGTAGCGGTCGCGCGGTTCCAGACTGTAGCGCCTAGAACCGCTCGGCCACTCCGACCGGCTCTAAAGCTGTTTCTTGCATATGTCAATTGTTTAATAATTATATCTTTAACATCACAAATAAATTCACCATTGCTCACCCCAAGTACAAAATCATCTGTGAAGTGTTTACAAACACGTGTATGCAAATGTGCCTCTTGAATGAAGTGATGTGTACACAACCGACGGAGAAAAGAACGTGCCGGCCGGAGTGGCCGAGCAGTTCTAGACGCTACAGTCTGGAATCGCGCGACCGCTACGGTCGCAGGTTCGAATCCTGCCTCGGGCATGGATGTGCGTGGTGTCCTTAGGTTAGTCAGGTTTAAGTAGTTCTAAGTTCTAGGGGACTGATGACCTCAGAAATTAAGTCCCATAGTGCTCAGAGCCATTTGAACCATTTGAAAAGATCGTATGCTGGTGCTAAAACGTTAAAAACGGTTTTCTTGAATTATGTGGTAAGTTTACACTGTTCATCTTTCACGCTATTTCGCACATATTTCCCGCGTCTGACTTACGAAATTCATAACCTAACACCAAATCTGTTCGTGCATTTCACCTCATTCGAGCATGTATTAGGACGAGTTGCAGCTGATGATGGACCCACACGATCCGAAACGCAGAAGACTTTTTTAATTCATAACTCCAGTGTATTGAATACAGTCACGGTTGAAGCTGCGAAATATGGATAAAATTTGACGTTATCTCGTCCTCTCACAAGGCACACGTGGCTAGCTTGCGCATTCCTGTCGCGCGCATTCTTCTCAGGCGATGACAATACACTGACCACTGCGTTGTGTGACGGATCTTTACTTTTCTCAATAACAACTATTTTAATCGCGAATCACACATTGTCAAGTTTGGCAAGCAGTACGTAAGTGACCAGCATCTGGCATGTGCGTGTCACTCTGCCTGAAGTGGACGCTCATCATTATTTTAATACTGCTCGGATGAAGAAAAGGAATAAAATCCCTCGTTAAGTTTCCATTCCAGTCGTTCAGTGTTAAAAAAAACCGTCGGGTTACAGAGATTCAACCAAAATTCTGACGGAATTGACGATTTATTTTTGTGTGAATTGTTAGTCTTATCTCATTCTAAGAAGCATCACCATTTGTGAGTAACGGCCACATTGCTCTTGTTGACAGGTTTAACTGTACTTCTTTTGCCAAAACACAGTGTAATTTGCACAAACTCATCTCGCAGCAGCTATCGCGATAGAATTCTGGAACAGAGTGTCTCATTAAACAAGTAATTGACGACCAGAGTGCTCAATAGCTTTCGAAAAATCTCATTGTGTCGGTTTACAGTAACATGAGAGAAGCAATTTCATGTCTATTTTCATATGAGGAAACTCTTGTTTCACTAGCTGTCGCTAACTCTTAAAAAATTACAGTTACTGTAGAGACAAAAATGAAATAGAAAGTACAACTTGTGATATATCACTATGGATAAGAAAATTCCGTGTGTTTACGAATTGGCAAAATACTCTCTTCCTTGTGTGCTATCATTCGTCAAAATTTCGTTTCGATGTCTCTACCGTTTTAGGAGACATGGGGGACCTTGTGAGTATTTCATTCTCGCGTGCGTTTGATCGGAAGTGAACGCGCTACATAGGATCCATTTTCTCGAGATCGGAGACACCTATAGTGCTACAAGTAAGACAAAAATCAAATTTTTTACTGAGTAATATCTGTAAAATCGTTTGATACTGTCGGCGCAGTGTGCTGCCAACCGGCGCGTGCAAAGAACGTGTACGCGTCTCAATGTGCGTAGGACCAGCGGTGCACGTGCGCGTCAGGTTGTAGTGTCGTGTCACTTCACACGTGCTGTAGGCGTCTCAGTATGCGCTTAGCCTTACAGAGGAGTGAACTGGTGGGCGCTTGAAGAGAGACGCAAACTGTACAGTGAAAGAACCAGTATTAAGTGATGAATCTAGAAATGCAGTGCAAGCTTCTACGTATCGCTTGCATAAGGGTCGCGAAGACAACTTTACATCTACATTTATACTCCGCAAGCCACCCAACGGTGTGTGGCGGGTTTAGGTCAGCTGTAGCGGCCAAAACACTCATTCTCCTCGCGCTCCATTCAGGGACGGAATAGGAGGATCTCCGATACGTGGTGCGATGGGAAGTACCCCTCTGCCACGTACTTGACAGTAGTTTGGGACGTGAGGATGTAGATTTGGTGCTACGAAGCTTGGACCTCGCAGCCGGACGGCGGTGGACAGGTGAGCGTTCAGGCCCCCGTAAACGATCAAACGTGTTTGACAGAACCGCTCTTATCTAGGCACGGGTTTGCAAAGCAAGCCCTTATACGTTCAAACAATGTTTGTCAGTTTAGCCTCACTTTGAAGCAGACTCTATTCGTGTCCGTGTGTATTTTGAGAGGAGTGAGAAGAGCAAGAAAAGCAGAAAAAGCAATTCTGGCATTGAAATTGGCGCTGTATTTAAATAAGAAGAAGAAGAAAACATTATTCTGGCCCAGGGAATGTCTTAAAATGGGACATTTACCCACGAAAACGAAAAGGAAATATTACTTTGAGAACCCGATGATTACAGCAACTTTCTTCGATTGGACAAATAAACTTGTTAAAACGTATTGAGGCCCTCCTAAAAGAGCAAACTTCCCTGTCACGTTCGGTGTCAAACAAACTCGTACATTTACTAAGAAAGATTGTCAATTTAACCTTACTTTTGAAGCAGACACTTTTCGTGTACTGGTGGGAATGGCTAAAAGTTCAATTCAAACATTTTTAACGTTGCCTCTGGCACAGTGTTACAGAATAAGAAGCTGACCGCGGTGGCCGGGCGGTTCTAGGCGCTTCTGTCTGGAACCGCGCGACCGCTACGGTCGCAGGTTCGAATCCTGCCACGGCCATGGATGTGTGTGATGTCCTTAGGTTAGTTAGGTTTAAGTGGTTCTGAGTTCTAGGGGACTGAAGACCTCAGAAGTTTAGTTCCATAGTGCTCAGAGCCATTAGAACCATTTGAACAGAATAAGAAAACAAAACGCTGGTCCAGGGAATGGTTTAAATTGAAAAACATACAACTGGAAACCTGTTAATGGAAATGTTTCACTCAGAACCTTATAATTACATCCATTTTCTGTGGATGGACATTTAAACGTTTAATAACTTGTTTAGCGTTACTTCACTCTCACATTGGAGAAGACAGTAGTATGCGAAAATTTATTCTCTTCTACTTCGACCTTTAACGACTGGTCACTAAAATACTGCAACGTGAAAACATATAGCCCACACGTCCGTGGAAGAACCGGAAAACTTCGATTTCTTTTATTTCATTCCACTCCGCTTGTATTTCACTGTATGGCTACTAGTTTTATGTTTGACAAACACATCAAACTGCACCGTACAGGGTCAAATGTTTAGCAAGCATAGTTAAGTTTGACAAACTGTTTGATCGTTTAGCTTTACGAGTCTCAGCGGCGTAGTTTCCAGCATCCCACCGCGGCCGCCCTTCCATGGCTTGTTTGACACTGGTCAGACAGGGCCACAGCGTCTCCGTGACACACACACACGCGCGCGCGCGCGCACGTGCACATGCACACACACACATCCACATCAACCTACGCTGGCGCGGTGGCCGGCTACTGCGCGCGTTTGCCTTTCACGGCGATACTGCTCTGCACCAGGCGGTGGACTGTTAGCAGTTTGTGGGATCGCTTGATTTGCATGTGCGGCACGGCGCAGCCACAATGACCGAGCCGGCGGGTCCCCTGCCGACACTCACCCGTCGTGATTAGGGTTCTCTGCGGCCGCGTGCTCGCGAACGCAACCTTGTGCACCGACGTTCCCGATCAGACTGAGCAAATACCGCCTGCAACCGTTACTCCCTACGGCGCCTTGTCCGCCAGTCCTGTTACTGTACCAGTACTTCTGTCACGTTATCAACCCTACCGAAATCTCTTCAGCACTGTGTATTTTTGTTTCTTTTCCGCATTTCTCTTCTGTTAACTTTACACCATTACTTAACAGTCTTCCTTTGCAAATCTCAACTTCTTCTCCAGATCCGATACTTTCCGTATTTCTGCAGCACCAGCAACCCCTCTCCACAATTGTTTAACGAATGGAATCGCTGCGTTTTAAGAAGAGCTAATTTTTCACGCATCTCAGTGTTTACGACATCATAAGTTCTGAACTGTATGTCGTGCAGTGATATAACTTCTCAAGTATATTCAGCGATATATGTGAATATTGTCTGCAAAACATGTTAATAGTAAAGAAGTAATAAATTAAAAAGCCATCCCTGATGATAAAGCTTTATTACATGAACAGCGAAAATGCAGTAACGTTAGACTTTTGTACCTTTCAGTATTTTGTGAAGGGTTTCAGCGAGACAAATTTTCGACAATGTTTGCAATTATGTGTGAGGTTGATGGAAGCTACATAGCGCTCTCATCCTCTAGTACTGAGTGTAGAGTGGGTAGTTTACGAGATATACGTACAGTTTGTAACTTATTGTGTTAAGCTTCCGACGTGACGTAATACCTTTTAATGAGTAAATTATGCCACGATTGTAATTTTTTAAAATTCGGTCGATATACTTTTGTTGCCCCTGGAAGCGGCTATCTAGGCAACCTGCGAGTCAGTTTTTTTTTTTTATATATACAGACCGTTTGGATGTCTAAGTGTGGGCCTGAACGTCTCCTGTTACACACCTGCTGTTGCTGACGTTTGCGATGTAACCTGGAACATTGCCGCACATATTATGGTCAAAAACAGCAGGCTGCTGCATTTCAAAGGTAACTAAGTCTGTGGTCAGCAGCAAAGGTTGTTTCGAGCATCACATTGCTTTACTAGACACGTTTATGTTCGAGGCGACGTGCCGTTACCTTCTTAACATCTTTGAGATGAGGTATCGTGCTATTTGTAGATTGCCATGCGTGGTGAAACTCGGCATTTTTCACATTAACAGTACATTTCCGGCGGTGGAAAAGCGATAAGTGACTGAAATAAATTCAAAGAGCGACTGTTAATCGGACTGTAAATTTTTGGATCTGCTGTGTCACGCTTATCCGCTGAGCATCGGTATGAAACGGCCATTCATTTCATTTATTGATGTCCAAGAGCGTATCTTAACCTACGCTACAATGGGACGTTAACAAGATTTAAGTGATGGTGGTGGTGGTGGTAAGTTCCTATGCGTCCAAACTGCAGAGGTCATCGGTCCGTAGGCTTACAAACTACTTAATTTGATAACAAATGAAAAGCACCAGTTTGCTTTTGTTCTACAATATTACTTTTATTGCTAACCGGTTTTCGGCTTACAAGGCCATCTTCAGACATTTACTGAGTATTATCACCAAAGAAGTTAAATGCTAGCAGACAACATTGGAAGAAAAGTAACACATCTAGAGTGAAGTAGAAACATACAGTGAGTAACATCTTTGCAATGAAATAGTGAAAACTGAACAGTACATAAATAACAATGGAGTTGACAGGAAAACCTTTAGCACAAAATAGGAATAGCATGCCTACATAACAGTTTATATTAATAAAGAAAACTAATAAAACAATATAAAATTAGTACTAGACAAGGCTGCATCAAGAGGTATGAAACATAGAGAGTGATACACAACCAATTATAAAAAGAAGAGACAGTTGTCAATGTAGATACAGAATACATAAACAACTTAAGCAATATCAATAAGATAAACAGCACTGCTGCAGATATCAATACTGGGCCATCAACAAGTGTCAGCAAGCGAAACATCATCAATATGGGATGTCGGAGGCGAAAGCACATTCCTGTATCCCCTGAGTGCACGACACAAAGCTTTACTCCTCACCTGTGCCCGTTAACACCGACATTGGACTGTTGATGACTGGGAACATGTTGCCTGGCCGGAGGAGTCTAGTTTCAAGTTGTATCGAGCTGATGGTCGTGTACGGGTATGGAGAAAACCTCATGAATCCATGGAACCTGCTTGTCAGCAGTAGACTACTCAGGGTGGTGGTGGCTCTGTAATGGTGTGTGGCGTGTGCAATCGGAGTGATATGGGACCCCTGACAGATAGATTCTGACAGGTGAGACGTACGTAAGCATCCTGTCTAATCACCTGCATCCATTCATGTGCAATGTGCATTTCGACGGACTTTGGCAATTCCAGCACGACAATGCGACACCCCACACCTCCAGAATTGCAACAGAGTGACTCAAGGAACACTCTTCTTAATCTGAACACTTCCGCTGGCGACCTAATTCCCCAGACATGAACGTTATTGAGCACACCTGGGATGCCTTGAAGCGTGCTGTTTAGAAGATATTTCTTCCCCGTCGTACTCTTACGGATTTATGGACAGCGCTGTAAGATTCGTGGTGTCAGTTTCCTGCAGCACTACTTCAGACATCAGTCGAGTCCAGGCCACGTCGTGTTGCGGCACTTCTGCCTGCTCGCGGGGGCCCTACACGATATTAGGGAGGTGTACCAGTTTCCTTGGCTCCTCAGCTTAAGATACTACTTGTGGAAGTGGCGATGGCTATATACTGTGACCAGAGATGTTAGCGAGCGGCGGCTACAGTTGATGCCGGCGGCCGCTGCCAGCGAGGCGCGGCGGTCGCCGGATTCGGGATTTATCGCCGCGTTCGTTACACAACCGAGCCTTAATCGTATTTAGACAGACGGGCGGGCAGTGTTGTGCTGTCAGCGCTGTAGGTCGCGTCGTGTGGCTTGGCGGGCGAAGCGGCGCTCGCTCACACCTGCCGGTAAGTGTGCGGCGCCCCTGCACTGCTGGCAGGAGTTGGTCAATCTGCAGCGTCTCGTGTGGCGAGGGCACTGTCCTCAGCGGCGCTGAGAGGCGACCAGTGCCCGCACGCCATCGAAAACGATATCTCCTCGTCTTTCGCTGAACGTTGGGAGTAATTAATCATCAGGTGCGGAGAAATTTTTGCGCCATGATGGTTGTACGAACAAGTTTCCTTCCACATAGTGCATAACGGACGGTACGTTTTACTGCACCATTTGTTAAGCTTCTCCTTGCAGATGTAGCGTGAGAAGAAAAATTGCTTCTGTATTTCTGTGAACGCTGTGGTTTACTGAATTCCTGCTTCAGAATTTGTGCGTGACCGTACGCACATGACTAAGGAGGTAGTCATAGACCTCGTCCTGACCTCCGGATCTTGAAATACAGTAAGTAGATATTTTCGCGAGATACGTAAGTCTAATGTACGAATGTGGAGCAGTTGCAGCGTTTGTGTTGCTCCGTTCCACGAATCGATATAAGGATGTCTCAGAAGCGAGCGCTGCCGCAGTCAGTCTGGAGTGTCCACGTCTGCCGCCAGTAAACGCAGCCTTATCTTTTCCTTCAGGTACAACTGAGACTACGTGATCGTACCAATTCACATAAACACGAATCAGTGGCTGATTCCAGTTGTGGCTCATCAATCGTGTAGCCGGAGGTACTGCATTTTTACAATACGTGGATTATTACGTTGGTGCAGGTTGGTATACCGGTTGCTCTGGGTTTATTTATCGATTGTCATTTTTTATTTGTAGTTCACTGTTGCTATTTGAGTCTACATATCGTCATTTTGCATTTGGAGGTAGGGAGTGGAGCTGTGGACGCTAGAAAATGGAGCGCCGAGCAGAGAAATTGGAACATATTCTTCAGTTTGAGTTCAATAGAGGAATGACATCAATTGTTTTCTCTTATTAAGGAGGACCGTTTTGACATTCGTGACTCTCCATGTTGAGGAAGACGTTGGAAGTTTGATGAAGATCATTTAAACGCATTAACCCACAATGATCCACGTCGGTGTACTCGAGAACTGCCAAATGTGATGATCTGTGATCATTCCACCATCGTATGACATTTCCATGCAACGGGGAGGTTGAGAAATCGCCTGTATGAGTACCGCATGTTCCAAGCCAAAATCATAAAAATAAGCCGATGGTGATATGCGCACATCTGCCTGCTCGTCATCAATTGGCTGGTTAACAACACCGACCACTCCTATCTTGTGTCGTTACTGGGCCGGCCGGGGTGGCCGAGCGGTTGTAGGCGCTTTAGTCTGGAACCGTGCGACCGCTACGGCCGTAGGTTCGAATCCTGCTTCGGTCATGGATGTTTGTGATGTCCTTGGGTTAGTTAGGTTTAAGTAGTTCTAAGTCTCGAGGACTGATGACTTGAGATGTTAAGTCCCATAGTGCTGATAGCCATTTGAACCATTTTGATGCTACTCCACGGTAACGCCCGCTCGCATTCTCCACCCTCCTCATTCATCTGATCTCAAGCCTCCACTCTCTGTCGAATAGCCTTCGAGGAACGTCGCACGGCGTGCTCTTCGCATCAAGACCACGTGACTGCTACAGTCGCGGAATCGAAAAGGTCCACCAACGTTGCAGACTGTTGTAAGTAGTGAAGGTCAACATGTTACTGCTGACTGAAGTCTCTGTTTTGTGTACCTGTCGTGTGTATTAAACTTATGGAATAACGCTACGAAGGAATGCACCAACCAAATACAGCTTTGCAGGTATCAGTATTAAGACCTGCTTGTCGCTTCCTTATAAATAATCGCGTCACCTGCGAGAAGTTATGAGATTGCAACTAAAATATTAACAGTGAAGTATATTGCAGTCAGATACGCGCGTGAAACCTCCAATTGTTGAAGCCAAGAGAGTTCTGTTGTGAGCTTCACACAAAAATTCACTCCTCGCATAAATTAATACAACCTTAAGCCAAGAATTATACATGAGCTACTGAAAATGCAGCATCAGTAAAAACTAGTGCAGCCACTGAAGGTGTTACCCGAGTATTTCTCTGCAGGAAGCTTTATTGTTCATAGGAATGTGCCCGTTGCTGTTTTCCGCTGATAGTACGGCAAACATGGGGCCACTAACATTATGGATTGATCATTAATGCTTAGTATTTTCCCTATCGACGTTCTCTGAACCACATCCTAAATGACTACAGTGTTAGTGAATGATTCGCTATTCAGTATGGTGTGCGAATGCTCGTCAAGCAATTTTCAACCTATCGCCAACCTGGGTGCTTGTCCCATACAAACGTGTTTTCTGCAGCTGGCGTCGGTGTGCTACTGATTTGAAAGCGTTTCAAAATTCGTCAAATCCGCTTCGAGTACTATTTTGGGACCCCAATATCCGTAATTTGAGGAGCTATACTAAATACGGGACTGTTCGTTATCGTCAGACAATAATCCGTCGTTGACTTTTTAATTTTACATTTAAGGTGACATTTTAAGAAAGATTTCTATTTGATGATGGAAGATCATTCATTGAAGTTTTCGCTGTAAAACAGCGAAAATTGAAGCAAATTATGGTAGCTTTCGTATTTTACAACTATAAGAAGAGGTTTTGTTGCTACTGCCGTGATTTCAGTAACCATTATCTTCTGTGTTTACAAAATACACGAACGAAGAGGTCTCTGTTTCCTTATCCTGATAAAAAAGGGCGTTGTCGTCTAAGTGGCGTTTCTTGTACATCATCTTGTCACAGAAGTGACTTTTTTCCCAGGTGGTTTGGCTGTGATCTGTCATTTAACACTCTCACTAGACGCTGAAGCGAAAACAGTGTACGGAAGGTAGTCATTCAAGAGTGCAGATAAGGGGAAAACACGTCTCTCATGTATGATTTCCGTCTTCGTTTTGTCGCGCATTGCGAATATGAAGTTCCAATAAACTACCAATCGAAAAGATACTGGAAGGAATCTTTGTTCGTGAAAATAGTTCGACTACCAGTCTCTGGCAGAGACTCGGAATTAAACAAAAAGTTCTTGAAAGTGTACTTTCGCCACAGCATTGTATGAAACTGAATGTGGGTCGTGAGAAATCCGGAAAAGAAGACTGGGGGTATTGGAAATGTTGCACTGCAAAAGAATATTAAAAGCCAAGTTGATAGATTAAATATGAAGCTAAGAATAAAGGAATTTTAAAGGAATTTTGGAGTTTAATGCACTGTTGAGTAAGTAGTCATCAGAGACGGAAGCACGTTAAAACGGTTTATTATCTTTCATTGGTACCTTATGGCCAAAATTTGAACGTACCTCCACAATACTGTGTAACCATTTATCCTCCTGCAGAAGACGTTTTTAAAGACTTCGAAACGTAGGTCAAGGAGTTTGAATAAACCTTTCTTTTATGCAGCAGATAGGCTGTGTTTCAAGTTATCCTGACGAAGAATTAAACTACTATAAGGACTGACACAAGAAACTGAATGTAATAAGAACGCACATGCTGTATGTAAAGAGTGACGTCACCGTCCACGTTGTCGACGCAGCCGTCCTTGTCTGTTCCCTGCCACCCAGATGTACCATGTGGTTCTGGTTCTCTACTTTTCACTCCGCTCAACTGACGATGCGCTATAGGTGTTCAGTGCTGGTTCTCAAGTTTTCTTCACAGTATTTTTTCTTCGACGACTTTAAGTTCTGTAAGTAGTCGCTGTACCGACTCCGATAGCGTATTAATTCGGTTTTCCTTTTTTGTGTGGTGTGAGGCAATATCCTTGTTCTTCTTTTATTACCTTTAGTACTGCGTCATTTGTTTTTCTTTCGATTTGTCTCTACTACTTTCAAACTGTTACTTTTCTGTCTCCTAAGAGTAGACGATTCACAACCATAGCTTTAAACACTTCAAATAATGACAATTTTTTTCCTTATTTTGGCACTTGAGAGGCTGTCCGTTACTTGCACGTCTGAAGACTTATTTGGCCATTCCAATTTTTCTTTTGGTATCTTTTAAGCTCCTGCTGTCACCAGTCACTGTATTATAATCTACTTAGAATTGCTTCTTAATTGGAGCTTGGTTCCACGAATCAAAACCCTGAACGCCACTCGGCGCCCTGGTGCACTACTGTTGCGTATACATGAAAACCGTTCCCAGAGACTCCGGGTGGCCCGTTTGACGGCGCCAACAGTAAGGGGAAAAAGAACGTATTGGTCGAATTGGCAGTAACTCCTTGTTGTCCTGCCCTAAGGCGGACGGGTCCACTGGAAGGAAACGTTTAAGTATTGTTACATTTGTACCTAGACACCAAAATATAAAATCCAGTAGCTGCTGTTTACATGTCTTTATCACTCACCCGTGGCACTGACAGCGAGCTGCTTTATAACTTACCTCTCTCCGTTCTCAGATCTCGGGTAATGATGAAACGTCGTTCGCTGAATGAGCGTCATTCGGCGCCTGTGTCATCAGTTTCAAAGAAGAGTTCGATGCGGCGCTCTTGAAGTTTCTTTCAACCTACTTTTCCTGGGAGCAATCTGGTTGGTCAAACATTATTACTAGTATCCCACTTTAAAATAATCACCGAAGCAAGAGCGGTTACTGGAAAACGAAACGAGAGGACCTTTCTTCCCACAATAGCTAAAAATTTGAAATTTCAATGAGTCATTTAGTCAGTTGTTGTTATGTCCCATAGACAGTATTTGCGACAACTCACTATGAGGTGGTAAGTTTCCGCTATATATCTTCTCAGTGCAAATATGGCTCAAAACTGGTCATTTTCGAAATCGGGTGTTTCCTTTTTGTTAATCAACAATAAAATATAACAAATGTAACTCAACACACGTATATATTATCTATTCACAAATTCGTCACTGGAATACGAATCGTTAAGCAGAAATGTTGATTTTTTTTTTAAACTGGTTTCACTGTCTTCCAGCATGTTTAATGCACAAAGAAGGTGGTGAAGCGTTCATATAACTCATTTCTGTGCATTAATTTATTTAGTTACAGATCTGGATTCAGGTCATTAAGCCACTATCAGATAAAACTGACTTACTTCACAAGGACGACAGTTTGCAGGTGAATTATATGTTGAACATCAGAGGTATTACAAAATGCACAGTATCTTTGGTCATGAAAGTGGGTAGAAAATAACATATTTAAGACGCGTTTAAAAGTTTTTGCTAGTTTTAACCAGCTCTAGACGTGACATTTCCTCACCACCATCTTTGTGAATTCTGTAATACACTCCTGGAAATTGAAATAAGAACACCGTGAATTCATTGTCCCAGGAAGGGGAAACTTTATTGACACATTCCTGGGGTCAGATACATCACATGATCACACTGACAGAACCACAGGCACATAGACACAGGCAACAGAGAGCATGCACAATGTCGGCACTAGTACAGTGTACATCCACCTTTCGCAGCAATGCAGGCTGCTATTCTCCCATGGAGACGATCGTAGAGATGCTGGATGTAGTCCTGTGGAACGGCTTGCCATGCCATTTCCACCTGGCGCCTCAGTTGGTCCAGCGTTCGTGCTGGACGTGCAGACCGCGTGAGACGACGCTTCATTCAGTCCCAAACATGCTCAATGGGGGACAGATCCAGAGATCTTGCTGGCCAGGGTAGTTGACTTACACCTTCTAGAACACGTTGGGTGGCACGGGATACATGCGAACGTGCATTGTCCTGTTGGAACAGCAAGTTCCCTTGCCGGTCTAGGAATGGTAGAACGATGGGTTCGATGACGGTTTGGGTGTACCGTGCACTATTCAGTGTCCCCTCGACGATCACCAGAGGTGTACGGCCAGTGTAGGAGATCGCTCCCCACACCATGATGCCGGGTGTTGGCCCTGTGTGCCTCGGTCGTATGCAGTCCTGATTGTGGCGCTCACCTGCACGGCGCCAAACACGCATACGACCATCATTGGCACCAAGGCAGAAGCGACTCTCATCGCTGAAGACGACACGTCTCCTTTCGTCCCTCCATTCACGCCTGTCGCGACGCCACTGGAGGCGGGCTGCACGATGTTGGGGCGTGTGCGGAAGGCGGCCTAACGGTGTGCGGGACCGTAGCCCAGCTTCATGGAGACGGTTGCGAATGGTCCTCGCCGATACCACAGGAGCAAAAGTGTCCCTAATTTGATAAGAAGTGGCGGTGCGGTCCCCTACGGCACTGCGTAGGATCCTACGGTCTTGGCGTGCATCCGTGCGTCGCTGCGGTCCGGTCCCAGGTCGACGGGCACGTGCACCTTCCGCCGACCACTGGCCACAGCATCGATGTACTGTGGAGATCTCACGCCCCACGTGTTGAGAAATTCGGCGGTACGTCCACCCGGCCTCCCGCATGCCCACTATACGCCCTCGTTCAAAGTCCGTCAACTGCACATACGGTTCACGTCCACGCTGTCGCGGCGTGCTACCAGTGTTAAAGACTGCGATGGAGCTCCGTATGCCACGGCAAACTGGCTGACACTGACGGCGGCGGTGCACAAATGCTGCGCAGCTAGCGCCATTCGACGGCCAACACCGCGGTTCCTGGTGTGTCCGCTGTGCCGTGCGTGTGATCATTGCTTGTACAGCCCTCTCGCAGTGTCCGGAGCAAGTATGGTGGCTCTGACACACCGGTGTCAATGTGTTCTTTTTTCCATTTCCAGGAGTGTACATTTCGTTGTCGTTTACGAGCATGTCGATGGTAGGCAAAATTCTTAACTCCGTCTGTGAATTCCTCGTCATGTCAGCAGTCGGTAACTTCATTACCAAAGAGAGATTTGAAAGCGCTTGGTGATGGCGATGATGTCTGGTTTGTGTGCGCTCAACTGCGCGGTCATCAGCGCAGTTTAGCTTTTTACACAGTATAATCTAGCGAATGTCACGAATGGTGATAATGATGACGATGAAATGATGAGGATAATACAAAAACTCTGTCCCGGGCATAGAAAATCCGCAACCCGACCGAGAATCGAACCTGGGACCCCGTGGAAAGTGCTTGGTGCAGTTGAGGTACAAGAAATTAACGACTGAATAATCTGTCAATAAGCGAATGGTAACGCCCTGAGGTTGCCAGAACGCATTACAAGCACGAATGCAAGATTTTAGAATTTAAAAAATGCAGTGGTGCAGTGAATAAAGGGTTTATGGAATAAAGAGTCGCTACATATGATGTGGCACTGGAACGGGGGTCTTGCATCGACACCTTTTGAAATTATGGAAATTTTATCAATCTTTTGTCTTGCAGGCATGTCTGAAAGAACAGACACTGTTAACGATCCACAGCTGTGTGAAATGATTCGCTGAATGCGAATTCGTTGACACCAGCTGCATATGATATAGATCTACTATACAATAGTCACATATGAAGATTTGTGCCGGGCCTCGAACCCAGTTTACGCACTTATCGTCAGCACTAGGCTTAACCACTTCGGCTAACTGGGCAAGCTTCTCAGACCTACCCAAACTTCTGTATGCCACTCTGTCTACGTCCTTACATCGTAGTCGACTGGATTAATCACTTAAACCGCGCAACGTTACTTGAAATCTCGCAACAGGAAGTCCAAACCAATGTTGTTATCGTAGGGAGGCCGCCTGAACTTGTAATACTTCCTAGTAATATTGCCTACATTAGGTGACGAATTAGACAGTGTAACATAGCAGAAGTTTGGGTCGGTTGAGGAAGCGTGCGCGGATAACCGAAGTGGTTAAGGTGATCGCTCGCGATAAGCTGGTAATCCGTGCTCTAGTCCCAATCCAGGACAAATTTTCATTTGTCACTGTGGGGTAGTTGATCTATATCTAATACAGCTGATGTCAAGGAGTTCACAGTCAGCGAATTAATTTTGGAAAAATGTTTTCTTTGTTGTCTTAACTCAAGTACTAACTCGTGCATGAAAGTCGTTCGATTGATTCACTAACCACAGCGATTTTCCTGCGCCGTGATAGCGAAAAAACGCGTCTAACTTGCTCGTGCGGTTATCAAGTAAAATTCTTTTTCAGACTAAAATTCCATCTTTCGTATCCAAATTCCTTTACGCTTTATATTTCATACATTTCGGGACATAATACCTTAAATTAGTGATAAATTAATCAGAGTGTATGCATGAAAAATCAGCAACCATCGTCGCTTAACAACAGTTTCCGTGACCTTTCGGTCGCACGACAATTACCGTGTGATCGAATCGACTCTGGGCTATGCGATTTTGGTTCAAAATGGCTCTGAGCACTATGGGACTTAACATCTTAGGTCATCAGTCCCCTAGAACTTAGAACTACTTAAACCTAACTAACCTAAGGACATCACACACATCCATGCCCGGGGCAGGATTGTAACCTGCGACCGTAGCAGTCCCGCGGTTCCGGACTGCAGCGCCTAGAACCTATGTTTCAGCTCTACCGTAAGAGACCACTATCGTGGTAAAAGTGAAATGTCGTGTGGCTAGGGCCTCCCGTCGGGTAGACCGTTCGCCGGGTGCAGGTCTTTCGATTTGACGCCACTTTGGCGACCTGCGCCTCGATGGGGATGAAATGATGATGATTAGGACAACCTAACACCCAGTCCCTGGGAGGAGAAAATCTCCAACCCAGCCGGGAATCGAACCCGGGCCCTTAGGATTGATAGTCTGTCACGCTGACCACTCAGCTACCGGGCGCGGACACTATCGTGGTGAAGACAGAGAAATCGAATTTTTTAAAGCGCAAATAGCATTCATCTGGCATCTGCCAGATTCTTAAACATCCTCGTTAACTTGATGCGTTCGCATAGCTTCTTCCGCTACATGAGTCTTCAGCATTTACTTCTTGTACACAGTTTTCTTTATACGGTTTCATGCAGTACCCCAGGGACGCGGTGTGTCGCGACAGTAGCGGGGATTATGGGAACCCAAACAGGGCCAGTATTCTGATGAGGAAAGTACATTTCGAACGTCACCCACTAGCTTCTTTTTCGAAGCTACAACCTGTTCTTCGAAATTACGAATTCCTTTTCTCAAACTCTTGAGTTAGCCGGACCCTCTGGTAATAGCGCTGGAATACCTTTCACAGCCTTTCGCTCATTTCCGTTGCTACCAAGTGGCAGATCGTCGTCGCTTTGGTTTCCAACAACTGTTGGCGATGCAGATCTGGCTAACTAAAAACACAACTGTATCAGTCTTTCCAGTTTATCAGATATTTGTAGCAAACAATTGTGAAAATGGTTTCAACAAACTTAGTACCACACTCTACGTACTAATTACTGAAATGACAGCTTTTGGAGAGTACGAGAGGTGTTTCATTCAGAACGGAACGAATGAGACACAGTGTAATTAGATTAACTCACTGGCGACAGGTGTGACAAGCTCGCTGTTCGGCCCGACTACAGCAAACAACAGAAGCAGGGGAGAGCGTGTTGTGTGGCGGCGGCGGCGCGGCCATGGCGTCCCGGCCACGCTGTTCGACGAGGCGGGTTTAATTTTGCGGACTTATCCTCTGGGCGCGCAGCTACAGAAACTTTGCCCAGTATTTTCGCGAAAAGAGGGATGAACGCCATACTGCCGCTGCAGGGGCCCTCATAATCGCGTAATGCAGCCGAGTTTCTACACCCAGCGCAACAAAGGAGTAATGAAAATTTTTCCGCCCTCGTGTAAGGCATCACATAAATTCCTGGGTGAAAGAAATTAACAGTTCCATTTACACGCTCTAGGTAATGAGCATGCGTCGAGTATGTGCGCAGCGCATTTGCGTTATTTACATGGGTGGTGAACCGGACTTACGAAAACAAAAGCCCGCATGTCGTGGTCGTGCGGTAGCGTTCTCGCTTCCCATGCCTGGGTTCCCGGGTTCGATTCCCGGCGGGGTCAGGGATTTTCTCTGCCTCGTGATGGCTGGGTGTTGTGTGATGCCCTTAGGTTAGTTAGGTTTAAGTATTTCTAAGTTCTAGGGGACTGATGACCATAGATGTTAAGTCACACAGTGCTCAGAGCCATTTTTGAAAACAGAAAAAGACTTAGCGGACGAAACGGAGTAATAGGCGATTGGATCCTGTACTCGTCCTAAGGGGGAAGGGGCTGCTAGATCTGAGTTCCACGACCTACATTTATGATGCCATGGTGTCCCCAAATTGATTCTAGTGAAAGCTGAGACGCTTCCTTCGATAAAGCCACGGCGGATTTCTCCTATCGTTGTCCCGTCATAGGTAGTACTCAGTCTCTAATAACTAGATGTCAAAGAGACGTCATTATCTTCTTCGTATTTTCTCCTTTCGATCAAATGTTTGACCCGAGTGAAAACAAGATTCCCTACAAATCGCACAATAGATTTATGTCAGAATTTTCGCGTTGTTGTTGTAGTCTTCAGGCCTGAGACTGGTTTGATGCAGCTCTCCATGCTACTCTATCCTGTGCAAGCTTGTTCGTCTCCCAGTACCTACTGCAACCTACATCCTTCTGAATCTGCTTGGTATCTGCTTCGTAGCCAAACTAAATGAAGAAATGGGGCACAAAATTGACCAGCGGTAGGTGTAATTTTGAAAAAAAAGGTGTAATTTCTTGAAAGTAATCAGGGTAATTAACAAAATCTTTATTAGTGATTTGATGGAATATCGAAATATTTTACGAACAGCTTGTTGGCAGCTGCAGTATGTAAATGAAGCGTCAAAAAATTAGAAATTGGACATTTAAATGTATCATATTTCGTTTTCTGAACAAAACTTGAATAAAAGGGTCAGCGGTTTTGTAGATTTGTCTAAACTTGAGAAATAAATTAGCTTACAGAAGCATTTGGCGCGCCTTTGAATGATACACAAAATCAAGTACAGCAAACGAGGAGCCGATTAAAAATCTGAAGTTCAATGTTTAACTGAAAACCCTAGAATTTTAAAGAGTACTTAAAGATATTTGACTAGTGAAATTTCACTCAGCGGTCTCCGTACTTCACTAACGTATCAGCGTCTCAGTTACTGTAAAGGATTCCGAGCATCATTGAAGCCGTGTCAAATGTTTCTCTAAACTATTTTACTTATTACTTTTAGAACATTAATCCTCGAAACATTTGACCATTTTTCTTTTTTTTCAGAAAAATTTATACGAGTTCTGTTTCTGTTGGTTTCCGTTATGCTAAATGTCAGTGCGAGGACGAAGGATGCTAACACAGAAGGGTTTTATCTCTGTTGCCACATAAATATCGCATAAAGAGGACGCCTACATACCCTTCGCGTTTACCATATCCAGGCTAATTACACTGAAAATTTCACCGCAGCAGTAAGCATCGTTATCTCACTGTACTCTTCACTTCAAGAGTTTCTGAGTGCTGTTAAAACGTACCTCGTTACACCCCAAAAGAAAGTGGCATCCACTTTATGAAGACTGTCATATGTGTGTGTGTGTGTGTGTGTGTTTTCATGTGATGCCAAATATCGGTATCTTTTGTTGCCGCCGAACATTTCGCTGTCGCTCTTTGCGACACGTTACACGAATCTGTTATCGGAATCACATAAAACGTGCCAGTGCAACTTTGTCAATGGCTAGGGCTGTTGTCGGAGGGGAACGTATAATAAATCAGTCAAGCTCGACGGTGTCGCCACTCCAGTTGGCTAAACATGCGTGACGATAAGGCCGCGCCTCCTGAAGCCTTTCCTGGCGGGAAACCATCCTTCGGAAAATATCATCGCGGCTGTTTCTACAGTGTCGGGAGTATAATTAGTGTTATTTGTTTCCTGTCACTACACAGGGGCTCTGTAGGAGCAAAGCTCTAATGACTCTTAGGCTCACCCTAGAGTTATTAAACCAAAAGTGGACTGTAGCAATTGATATTTGATAAATAAAATGTGTTAGTTTCGCACTGATATGTTGATGTGTCCCCGTCATTGAGAGTCACCCAGTAGGATCCACTATAGAGGCTTATTCGAAGGTCCCCCCATTACAGAGCCTACAGCGGTATTAGCCTCAGGGATGAAATGCTTTGTCTTACTGTCACCGGCCCATTTGCAAACAACTCCAACCTCCACCACCACCTGGCACTGCTGACTATAATTCTCATCACGGAACTGCATACTATCCCTGTGGTTGTAATATTAAGCATCACGTCACCGCGATCGTTCCATCCAGCCAGTGAACTCGTTACAGAGTTAGTTCAACCACCCAACAAGTTTCAATTACAGTTCTTGGCATGAGTCAGTAATGGAGGACAAGTTAGCACTCTATTGGTTTGGCACTCGCCAATATGTATCTATTTCAAATCACGATGACGAAAACAGTTTTAAGGGCTAGGACAGCAGTGGAGAAGAGGTCACAGGGAAACACTGTCCATCGCCTCTCCCTCTGCCCCACATCTATCGCTGCAGGCCGCGGTGGTCTCGCGGTTCTAGGCGCGCAGTCCGGAACCGTGCGACTGATGTCCTTAGGTTAGTTAGGTTTAAGTAGTTCTAAGTTCTAGGGGACTGATGACCACAGCAGTTGAGTCCCATAGTCCTCAGACCCATTGAACCTCTATCGCTGTACATTTATATCCGTGTCTACGTTTCTCTCGCTCCCTGTTTATCTCTCCCGTCTTCGTCTGTATATTTCCTCTATCCCTCCCTCTGTTCCCGTCTGTCTATTTCTGTCCAGCGTCTCCCTCGTCGCTATTTCCCTATCTGTCTGTCTGTCTGTACGTCTTGTTTGCCTCATTCTCTGTGTGTTCCTGTCTCTAACTTTTCTGTCTGTCTCCCTCTCTTTAAGTGTGTGTGTGATTGTGTGTGTTACCCTCCGCCACACACCGTCAGGTGGCTTGCGGAGTATGGATGTAGATGTAGAAATGGTTCAAATGGCTCTGAGCACTATGGGACTTAACATTTGTGGTCATCAGTCCCCTAGACTTAGAACTGCTTAAACCTAACTAACCTAAGGACATCACACACATCCATGCCCGGAGCAGGATTCGAACACCTGCGACCGTTGTGGTCACGCGGTTCCAAACTGAAGCGCCTAGAACTGCACGGCCACACCTGCCGGCTGTCTGTGTGTGTGTGTGTGTGTGTGTGTGTGTGAGAGAGAGAGAGAGAGAGAGAGAGAGAGAGAGAGAGAGAGAGAGAGACTCCTCCCCCTCCTCTCTCCCTGTCCCTCTCCCTCCCTCCCTCATTCCCTCCTTGTTACGTTTATTTCTCTCTTCCTCAATCTTCCCTCCTACCCTTCTATCGCCGTCCCCTTATCCATCCCTCTTCCTCTCTGTTTCGTCCCTCCTCCCTCTCTTCCTCCCTCTTCGCATTCCTCTCTTTCCTTCTCTAACGCACTGTCTCTCTTTCTGTCTCCCTGACCCTCATTCTCTCCTCCTTCTGACAGAAGGAGCTGACACTGTGGTATGGCACAGGACTCACATTCGGGAAGTAGGCGGTTCAAACCCAGCTTTAGGTTTCGCGTGATTTTGTGAATCATTAAAGGCGATTGTCGGACTGGTTCCTTTCAAATATCGCGGACAGCTTCCTTCCTCACCTTTCCTCAGGTCACTGGATTGGACGTTAACCCTACTGCTTTCCTCCTTTCCCTTCTACATTGCCTCTTTGACTATTTCTCTCGCCCTGTCGCTTACTATACAATTAGTTGGAGGCAACCATTAGTTACTTCTCCTTTTTAAAATGTCGTAATAAATTTGGACATTTGGCTATTACATCTGCTAAACATAGCTGCTTCATTACCACCGGATTTTTTCGCGCCATCAGTTTTGAGATTCTCCGAGCCTCTCACGGCAGTGGCCAAGCGGCACGAATCGCCCTCCCCCCATCCTCCCCCCTCCTCCATCCTCGTATATACGGCTGAGACATTGGCATTCTTAGCACGGACTCTCCTACATTAATTTACACAGTCAGGCCGAACGCTCTGCGTTCCAGTCGTGCTGCCGAGAACGTGGAAAGAATTTAGAGCGCGGCAGCGGAGCGAATTATGCAAAGCACGATTTTCGCGAGGAAGAAATTTACTGCTCCGATTTCATTTTTGCTAGGCATCGTTACAAAAACGGTTCAACTGTTCTGTGGTGTAGCATCTTCTCGGTATGCTGTCCGCATTGAAATCGCGACCAAGATGTGAGAGTTGAATAGTACTCCGTGGACGTGTGACGTGCAGAAATGTTCAGACACTTAGCCTTATAGCGTAACTTGCGAGAGATAGGAAACAGTCTCTTCGCTGGACGTAAATAGAATAGTGCTGTTCCTGACTCATAGAATTAACCGAACTCTTGTTCTGGTGTCCCAGACGACCACATCACAATAGTCTCGAGAATTTTAGTGTTTTTTGCAATATGTCATTACTTTACTCATCAGAGAAAGGAATCTCCTTCATTAGAATAACAGGAACGATGAGCGTACAGATGTTCATGCAAGTTTAGTCCACAGGAGCGTGCTGAAAAACACATATTGTTAAATGTCAGTCAGACACAGAACATTCCTACACAGAAAAATGAGTCCAGTTGGATGCGATGGAGTTTGACGTGACAGTAAGTGTAAGAGAAGTCGGAATGTCGGCAGTGTTTTAATGCACGTGGTTCTACTGGACTTGGGATAACTTATATTTCCTGTTCAATGGGCATCGACCGCTCTACAAGTTACAGGGAGAACCTCCAGTTCAGTGAGGAATCAGAAATACGATGCGACTTTACGAAAGTGGTCACAACGTATTCGACACAGACGCATACCGTATCTAAAATGAGCATTTCTCTGTACTGTCGCTTATAAAGATAAAGCTGGCCTCAACCCCAAGTTCACAATCGACGGCCACTGATTGGATAGCCGTGCTGCTATTGGAGGCGCCACCCTTGCCTTCTTATCTGATTTTTCCAGACAGTCACAGCACGGCAAACTGTTTAACGTTGTCCTCGAAACACTGTGCAACTTGGCGTACCTTACGTAATTGGCAGTTGCGAAAGAATCGATGCAGAATGCAACTAAATTGTAGCATCGATTGAGGATTGAACTTTCGACTTTTGGTTTGTAGTGTGGCACTGGCCCACTTATTGTTCGCATATTGTCGTTTTAATATGCCGCCTCCAATGACTTAGCAACGACGGTACGTTAGGATAGTGCTCACTGTACTGTTAATGTGAGAGAACCTTTACCTGCAACAGAGTGACAGAACGTTCCTTACCGTTTACCTTTAACGATTAAAAAATTAGAGTTACTGTGAGAATGGTGGAAGCTACCGTTTGGCTTCGTAGCGATAGTATGAGTCAGTAACTTGAACTGGCAAGAGAGATTTGGTTTCCTGTTGAGCAGATTGAGTAGTCTAAGAATGTAAAAGGAAGTAATTGCTTCGTCTTCTGTGAAATGTTCTGTTCCGTGAAATAAGTGACGCAGCACAGGGGGCCGCAGTGCGAGCTGGCCTACTTCGAAAGTGGCCGATCGATAATTGGAGCAGGCTGTCGACACATATTAGGATAAGTGATGCTGGCGGCAGCGGCAGTGCAAAAGCATCACAATGAGCCGCGAAGGCGAAGGAAAGAGCCCCCTTCGGCTTCCCAGAGCTACGTTTGTATGTTGTATACTTACATAGTAGAAAAGTGCGGCGTTTACTGAACAAATTTATTTTTTTCCTGGCGACACGCGCGGCGCTGTGTATGTATGTGTGTGTGTTTTTGTGTGAAGAGAAAGAGGCAGCAACATATAGAAACAGGAAGACTTGTGTAGACAGGTGCGTACGAACGAAACTTTGTACCAGCTGGACAATGCGTTGGCATGCTGTTGGAAGACTGACTTTCGAAAGACACATGTTTCGGTGATACACAAGGAGCAACATTCATTTTCGGGAAACTCATCACGTGTCCCAAGTAAACGCAGAGGAGCAAGTGTAAACAAGAATGTAATCTTAGGGTTTAAAGTCACGTCAACGATGAGATCATTAGAGACTGAGTACAAGGTCGAATTAGGGAAGCACGGGGAAACAATTCGGCTGTGTCTTTTTCAAAGGAACCGTCCAGGCGTTTGTCTGGAGCGATTTTTAACAACCTCGTTCGGTCTCTGTCGTTATGTCATCTGGTATTAATATGTTTCAGAGACCCATAGGAAAGTGCAAAAAGGGAAGTACGTCACGACTAGACGCTAGCATTTTGTGATCGGTAGTGAAATACAGCGTGAAACATTCTGAATATACTTCTGATGTGTAATCCACTGACAGTTAGTTACGTAAAACCTATTGCTTGTAGAATGAAATTCAGTACGCCGAGTGGTCAAGCTGTGACATTAATGATCATATTCACACGAAACGATGCCATTTTTCGGCTGATAATGTTATAAACTACTTGAGATGGGAGCGAGACCGGGTTTCAGCCTTACTCGATGTTATTCAGTGTGCACATTGAGCAAGCAGTAAAGGAAACCTAGAGGGAATCTGGAAAAAGAATTAAACATCAAGCATAACAAATAAGAACTTAAACGTCTATCGATGACACCGTTAGTTTGTCAGATGTGGTAAAGGAATGGACAGAGTATTAAAAAAAGTAAAAACGGAGTAATGGAATACAGTCGAAATAATTCAGACAGTGCTGACGGAACTAAATTAGGAAATGAGACACTGATACTGAGAGATGATTTTTCCTGTTTGGCGGGCAACATATGTGATGATGGCCGAAGTTGAGAGAATATCAAACGCGGACTAGCAATATCGAGAAAAAGAATCTTTGAAAAAGGAAAATTTGTTACCACCGAATATAAATGTAAGTGTTAGGAAGTCTTTTCTGAAAACATTTCTCGCGTGTGAGAGTTTATGAAAGTGAAACGTGTATGGCAAACAGCTCAAGCAAGAAGAGATGGGAGAGAAGCGAAGCTTATGAAATATAGTGCTACAGAAGAATGGTGAAGATCGGATGAGTAGATCGAACGGCTGATGAACAATTACTGAATCAAATTGGGGAGAAAACAAGTTTGTAGTACAAATTGAATAAAACAAGTGATAATATGCGTCCTAGGGCATTTTCAGTTCGATTATGGAGGGAAGTGTGTGAGGAGGGGGCAAAGGATAAAAGTTATAGAGGGTGACCAAAGGTAGACTATAGTAAGTAGGTGCAATTGCATGTAGGTTGCCCTGACTATGTACGGATGAAGGAGGCCTGCAGAAGGGCAGACAAGCGTAGAGAACTGCATCCAACCAGTCGCTGAACTCAAGGTCACAACAGCAACGACATTACACGTATTTTGTCGTTTCAGTGTCTCAGAAGGTAACTACATTTTCAGATGTCTCATTTCTCGCAATGCTTTACTTATTTCGTGCGACTCATTGGAGAGGAGAGTAAACAGTTACAAGTATGACGAGTGAACAACCAGCATTTGATTTTAATCCCTGAAATGAACAGGAACTTCTGTGTCTTAAGAATTCATGAATCTGTTTTCCTAGTGCGTTTTGCCTGTCAATATCCAGGACAGTGTTACACGTTTCATACTATCGTGATGGCGGCAGTCGACAGCGGAATTAAATTTATCTTTAGTTTACATGTTGCATCAGCCACACGTCGGTGGTAAACTAGACACTGGGAATTTCTTTTGTTTCCAGTGGAAAACACCAGTAGGACACTTCCACACGCTACAAGACACTTCCACAGACTCGACTGAATAGTGCATGAACTCCCGAACTCTCTGTTGACCCAGTGAGGTGGCGCATTCAGCAAGAGTGAAGTTCAAATCCACTCCCGCCACTCTATGTTTCGTGTTTCCTCTAGCTCGAGCAACACGAGCACTGGAATAGTTTCTCTTCCTGCGTCTCTAATGATCACGTCGTCGACATGATTCAGACCGTAATATTCCTTCCTTCTCAAATTTCGGTTTTGCGTACATAATTACCTCACACTCATCTTGTGTTGTTATACATCACAAACGATAGCTAGGAGCTTTGCAGAATTTCTCATAGCACTATTAAAAGTCAAGGACCGGTGTTTCCATTTGTATGTGGAAAGTAAATAAAAATGAACCGTCTGAATCAATGTTGGCAGTATCGTTGTTGTGGTCATCAGTCCGAAGAATCGTCTGATGCAGCTGTCCACGCCATTTCACCCTGTGCAAGCCTTTTCACTTCTGCATCACAAGTGTTTGCCTTGGTCTCCCTCTATAATTTTTACCCGTCACACTTCCCCACATTACCAAAACTTCGATGCCTTGATACCTCAGGTTGTGTGCTAACAATCGACCCTTTGTTTTAGCCAGGTTGTGCCATAAACATATTATCTCCGCTGTTCGGTTCGTTACCTCTTCAATAGTTACTCGAGCTATCCATATAAGATTCGGCCTTCTACTGATGGTAGACCCTGAAGAAGGCCGCTGCAACAGTGACTGAAACGTTGGTTTTTCACCAGCAGCAGTAGTTTCATACATTATGACGCGGCACCATACCCAGAAAACTTTTATGTCGACTGACTGTGGTCACAGAAGCCTACACTATTATGTCAGCTTCGGCTATCCCGCTGTGCGCTTTCTGTCCGACCCAAATTCCCATCTTATCGCACACTACGTACGTAGCGACCCCTGTCCCCCTTACTCGATGCTCGCCGCCTCACGTTGCTTTCCCGCAATGATCTCAAAGCCCGTCAAGGTATATACGAGTATTCCCTCAGCATCGCCTGATTTCATTTGAGTAAACCATTACCTTCTTTATACTTTTGCTGAATGTCGTCGTATGATCTCTTTTAGAGACACTGCCTATTCCGCTCGGCTGATCATGCTATGCCGTTTTTAAGTGATTTACGGCATTTGAGAGTATTATAAACATTGTACAATACCTGCTGGTATACCATAACGCTTAGGGCGCTAACTTGCGAGACGAGGAAGTGCAAAGGTGAAGAGAGAAACATCGTACCAGGAGTCCACTGCAGCAGTTGGCTCGGTAAATACTCGTTGAGAGTCAGCTTTGGTGTAGTTCTGTTCGAGGAAGTAAAAGAATAATCTTGGAGAGGTCGTTTGTGTAGCACTGTCATTGTGTGCGTGGACGTTGACCTACCGGATGACCGTTTCTTCCTATCGGTGTAACACAGGCAGCGGAATGTGCTGGATGTAGGGAGCAGTGTTCTGTGTTCCCTCAAGTAGCACCAGACGGGTGCCGTCACGGTTGGCTACGGCTCACCAGGTCGTGATGCACTGCGTGGATTCGACCCCCCCAATCTCTCTCATCCTTCAAACATATGTTAGAAAAGTAAATTAAATAGATGTATGGGACGTCGCAGGTGCCATAAGAGATGGTCTGTGGATGGCGGATAGTTTTAATATTGTAGTTACAGGAGTGTAAGTTGCAAGAACACTCGGGCAGCGTATTACCTCATTCGACATAACGTCTCGCGACATCACCACGAAGGGGAAATCCGAGAAATTGGAGCTCATTCGTGATGGATAGTGTCCTGAAAAGGGATTGCAATATGAAAACCAGGGTATTGGAATGAGACACTGAAAGTAGTGATTATTGCTATTTATAATGATGATGCTCCGTTTCTAGGCTACGACAGTGGAAATGCCTTCCGATCATCCAGATTTAGGTTTTATTGTCATTTCTCTGAGTCTCTTGAGGCAAGCATCGGGACGGTTCCTTGGGAAGGAAACAGCCGATTTTTCTGCGTACCCGTCTCCCAGTTGGAGCTCCTGCTCTGTCTCTAGTGAGCTTGTCGTCAACGGGACGCTGAAGCCCGATCTTTTTCATTTCTGTAGAGGGGATTCAGTCAGGCGGAAGTGGTGCACGCTCGCACCACTGGGCATAACCGTGCGCCGTTCGTCCCTTCACTGTCTTACGTCAAGCCCTCCTCACACGGGAAGTGAAAGTGTTTGCGGGCTTCACGTTCCACGTCGCACCGTAGCGTAAAAGTCAGATTTTTGATTCGTGGAGGATAACCTGGCCAATAAGATCTAGGATCGCGTGCTACGTCACAAGCAGAACTAGCGAGACGACGTAATGGATTATGTCGTTTTGCGGTTGAAAACCTTATTTGGTACTACGTTTTACATTATAACTTACGTTCTACGAATACACTCTGTCTCGTAGCGCCAGTACATTCAGAGTTTCTTAAAAATGCGTAGTATATCGTACGATTTGTTGTAATAACGTGACGGGAAACGTTACATTGATGATTAAAGAATTTTCGTATTCCGTGGTTTTCGTATTAGAACTTGCTTGTAATGAAAGCCTGTTCTTTAACAAAAACACATCGTTCTTGGTATGATTAGCTGTAATCAAATGTCAGTTAATGCACATTGGGACGGCCGGTGTGGCCGTGCGGTTCTAGGCGCTTCAGTTTGGAACCGCGTGACCGATACGGTCGGAGGTTCGAATCCTGCCTCGGGCATGGATGTGTGTGACGTCCTTAGGTTAGTTAGGTTTAAGTAGTTCTAAGTTCTAGGGGACTGATGACCTTAGAAGTTAAGTCCAGAGTGCTCAGAACCATTTTTTAATGCACATTGGCGACAAAACCTTCAGGATATATTAACATCAGAGGCATGTACCGAGGTGACAAAAGTCATCGGATGCCTCCTAATGTCGTGTCGGACCTCCTTTTGCCCAGAATAGTGCAGCGATTCGACGTGACATTGATTCGAGAAGTCGTCAAGAAGTCGCTGGAAGCCCCTGCAGAAATATTGAGCCATGCTGCCGCTATAGCCGTTTATAATTACGAAGGTGTTGTCGGTGCAGGATTTTGAGTGCGAACTGACCTCTCAGATGTGACCCATAAATGTTCGATGAACATGTCGGGAAATCTGGCCAAATCATTCTCTCTAATTGTTCAGAATGTTCTTCGAACCGATCGTGAACAATTTTGTTGAGGTGACGTGGTGCATTCTCATCCACAAAAGTTCTATCGCTGTTTGGGAACATAAGGCACTGAATGGCTGCAAATGGCCTCCAAATAGCCGAAAATAATCATTTCCAGTCAATGATCGGTTCAGCTGGACTCAGCCTATCAATGTATACACAGCCCACACCGTTATGGAGTCATCACCAACTTGCACAGTGCCTTTTGACAACTGTGGTCGGTGGCTTCGTGGGATCTGCTCCATATTCGAACCCAACCATCAGCTCTTGCAAACTGAAATCGGGACTCATCCGACCAGGCCGTATCTTTCCAGTCGTTCCAACCGATATGGTTACGAGAGGCGCTGCAGACGATGTCGTGCTGCTAGCAGAGAAACCCGTGTCGGTCGGTTGCTGCCATAGCCCATTAACGCCAGATTTCGCTGCACTGTCCTAACGCATACGTTCGTCGTACATCACACATTGAGCTCTGCGGTTGTTTCACACAGTGTTGATTGTGTGTTAGCAGTGACAACTCTACTCAAACGCCGCTGCTGTCGGTCGTTAAGTGAAGGCCGTCGGTCACTGCATCGCCCGTGATCGGTTATAACGCCTGACATTTGGTATTCTGAGCACATTCTTGCCACTGTGGATCTCGGGATATTTAAATCCATGACGCTTTCCGTAGTGGAATGTCCCGCTCTTCTAGGTCCAACTACTTCTCGGCGTTCTAGGTCTGTTAATTCCCGTCGTGCGGCCATAATCACGTTGGGAATCTTTTCACATCGATTACCTGAGTACAAATGACATCTCCGCCAATGCACTGACCTTTTATACTTTCTGTACACAATTCTATCGCGATCTATATATGTGCACATCACTGTTCTGTTACTTAGTGACCTCACTGTAGACATACATGACAGCAGTTCACTGTAGTGTAGAGGATGGTTGAAAAGTTCAGTCTAATTTTTTCAGCTCCAGCTGTTTGCAATTTTTTATTCAGTGACGCATTTTCTGAAACACTCTGTACGTATGTTATTACGTCAACAGCATGTTGTTGTTGTTGTGGTCTTCAGTCCTGAGACTGGTTTGATGCAGCTCCCCATGCTACTCTGTCCTGAGCAAGCTCCTTCATCTCCCAGTACCTACTGCAACCTACATCCTTCTGAATCTGCTTAGTGTATTCATCTCTTGGTCTCCCTCTACGATTTTTACCCTCCACGCTGCCCTCCAATGCTGAATTTGTGATCCCTTGATGCCTCAAAACATGTCCTACCAACCGATCCCTTCTTCTAGTCAAGTTGTGCTACAAACTTCTCTTCTCCCCAATCCTATTCAATACCTTCTCATTAATTACGTGATCTATCCACCTTATCTTCAGCATTATTCTGTAGCACCACATTTCTAAAGCTTCTATTCTCTTCCTGTCCAAACTAGTTATCGTCCATGTTTCACTTCCATACATGGCTACACTCCATACAAATACTTTCAGAAACGACTTCCTGATACATAAACCTATACTCGATGTTAACAAATTTCTCTTCTTCAGAAACGCTTTCCTTGCCAGTCTACATATTATATCCTCTCTACTTCGACCATCATCAGTTATTTTACTTCCTAAATAGCAAATCTCCTTTACTACTTTAAGTGTCTCATTTCCTAGTCTAATTCCCTCAGCATTACCCGATTTAATTTGACTACATTCCATTATCCTCGTTTTGCTTTTGTTGATGTTCATCTTATATCATCTTTTCAAGACGCTATCCATTCCGTTCAACTGCTCTTCCAAGTCCTTTGCTGTCTCTGACAGAATTACAATGTCATCGGCGAACCTCAAAGTTTTTACTTCTTCTCCATGAATTTTAATAGCTACTCTGAATTTTTCTTTTGTTCCCTTTACTTCTTGCTCAATATACAGATTAAATAACATCAGGGAGAGGCTACAACCCTGTCTCACTCCTTTCCCAACAACTGCTTCCCTTTCATGCCCCTCGACTCTTATGACTGCCATCTGGTTTCTGTACAAATTGTAAATAGCCTCTCGCTCCCTGTATTTTACCCCTGCCACCTTCAGAATTTGAAAGAGAGTATTCCATTGTCAAAAGATTTCTCAAAGCCTACAAATGATAGAAACGTAGATTTGCCTTTTCTTAATCTTTCTTCTAAGATAAGTCGTAAGGTCAGTATTGCCTCACGTGTTCCAACATTTCTACGGAATCCAAACTGATCCTCCCCGAGGTCCGCATCTACCAGTTTTTCCATTCGTCTGTAAAGAATTTTGCAGCTGTGACTTATTAAACTGGTAGTTCGGTAATTTTCACATCTGTCAGCATCTGCTTTCTTTGGGATTGGAATTATTATATTCTTCTTGAAGTCTGAGGGTATTTCGCCTGTCTCATACATCTTGCTCACCAGTTGGTCGAGTTTTGTCATGACTGGCTCTCCCAAGGCCGTCAGTAGTTCTAATGGAATGTTGTCTGCTCCCGGGGCCTTGTTTCGACTCAGGTCTTTCAGTGCTCTGTCAAACTCTTCACGCAGTGTCTTATCTCCCATTTTGTCTTCATCTACATCCTCTTCCATTTCCATAATATTGTCCTCAAGTACATCGCCCTTGTATAAACCCTCTATATACTCCTTCCACCTTTCTGCCTTCCCTTCTTTGCTTAGAACTGGGTTGCCATCTGAGCTCTTGATATTCATACAAGTGGTTCTCTTTTCTCCAAAGGTCTCTTTAATTTTCCTGTAGGCAGTATCTATCTTACCCCTAGTGAGAGAAGCTCCTACATCCTTATATTTGTCCTCTAGCCATCCCTGCTTAGCCATTTTGCACTTCCTGTCGATCTCATTTTTGAGACGTTTGTATTCCTTTTTGCCTGCTTCATTTACTGCATTTTTATATTTTCTCCTTTCATCAATTAAATTCAATATTTCTTCTGTTACCCAAGGATTTCTAGCAGCCCTCGTCTTTTTACCTTCTTGATACACTGCTGCCTTCACTACTTCATCCCTCAGAGCTACCCATTCTTCTTGTACTGTACTTCTTTCCCCCATTCCTGTCAATTGTTCCCTTATGCTCTCCTTGAATCTCTGTACAACCTCTGGTTCTTTCAGCTTATCCGGATCCCATGTACTTAAATTCCCACCTTTTTGCTGTTTCTTCAGTTTTAATCTGTCATAACCAATAGATTGTGGTCAGAGTCCACATCTGCCCCTGGAAACGTCCTACAATTTAAAACCTGATTCCTAAATCTTTGTCTTACCATTTTATAATCTATCTGATACCTTTTAGTATCTCCAGAATTCTTCCATGTATACAACCTTCTTTTATGATTCTTGAACCAAGTGTTAGCTATGATTAAGTTATGCTCTGTGCAAAATTCTACCAGAGGGCTTCCTCTTTCATTTCTTACCCCCAATCCATATTCACCCACTATGTTTCGTTCTCTCCTTTTTCCTACTGACGAATTCCAGTCACCCATGACTATTAAATTTTCGTCTCCCTTCACTACCTGAATAATTTCTTTTATCTTATCATACATTTCTTCAATTTCATCTGCAGAGCTAGTTGGCATATAAACTTGTACTACTGTAGTAGGCATGGGCTTTGTGTCTATCTTGGCCACAATAATGCGTTCACTATGCTGTTTGTAGTAGCTTATACGCACTCCTATTTTTTTGTTCATTATTAAACGTACTCCTGCATTACCCCTATTTGATTTAGTGTTTATAACCCTGTATTCACCTGACCAGAAGTCTTGTTCCTCCTGCCACCGAACTTCACTAATTCCCACTATACCTAACTTTAACCTATCCATTTCCCTTTTTAAATTTTCTAACCTACCAGCCCGATTAAGGGATCTGACATTCCACGCTCCGATCCGTAGAACGCCAGTTTTCTTTCTCCTGATAACGACGTTTCCCGAGTAGTTCCCGCCCGGAGATCCGAATGGACTATTGTACCTTCGGAATATTTTACCCAATAGGACGCGATCATCATTTAATCATACAGTAAAGCTGCATGTCCTCGGGAAAAATTACGGCTGTCGTTTCCCCTTGCTTTCAGCCGTTCGCAGTACCAGCAGAGCAAGGCCGTTTTGGTTAATGTTGCAAGGCCAGATCAGTCAATCATCCAGACTGTTGCCCCTGTAACTACTGAAAAGGCTGCTGCCCCTCTTCAGGAACCGTATGTTTGTCTGGCCTCTCAACAGATACCCCTCCGTTGTGTGTACAGAGCACTCTCCTTAGAAGTGAGTTTGTTCGTCTTTATGAAAATACCAGGGAACATAGACCAACGAATTGCAAGGTTACTTTTTACGTCACTGCCTAATTCGATAGCTTTTCAATATGTATTCACTCAAAGTACTTTCCATACTGTGCGGTCGGTAATTTTTTTAGAAATATTGTGAATGATTGTGTGCTGACACAAGCGTCTCAACGCATGCATACACCAAAATTTAACAGAAACATTGCAGTAAGTAAATAATTTTTTGGGTTTATCTACAAGGGAGCTAACACTATTTGCTGTAGGAGATTTTGCAATTCGTTGTTTAAAGTCTTCTATTTCACATCTAGAGTTTTATTACGAAGTGCGAATTGTGAAATAATTTTTGCCTTATATGGAAGACAACTGTAAATACGTGCGGCACTGTTTTTACTAGAAGTTTTAAATGGTTATTTTCTCAGTGACTGGAAAGGGAACTTTTCTATCTTTTGTTTGTGTGTGATATAGCCAGAAAGACTCGAATGGCGTGTGGAGAAGGGAGGAAGTTAGTTTCAACAGCGAACTCATTTTCGTAAACTGCGTGATTTTCGAGCCAGATACAGCCGACAAGTGCCGCTGGAGAGCGGGACGACAGCAAATCTCGGCCTGCTTCACGGTGAGGAACGCGCCCAGTGTGAGGACGACAACCGTGGGGATCGCTTTCGAGAAGAAGGCGAGCAGACGGCAGTTCTGGCTCCGCTTCTCGAAAACGATTCCTGGTGGATATAGCCGACACTCTCGATACTTCCTCGGTCTCTGTTGTGTAATCTACAACGACTGCACTTGTTTACCTACTCTTCGGCACTTAACACAGCGTCACGCATTGCCCCGTTCCCAGGAAGGCGTAACGTATAGGGAAACGCCAGCTGTACAGCTGGTTCCTCGTTAGCCCAATTTGTCGATGAGCGGTGGATGGGACGTAAAACGGAATGGGCTCTGTGAAGGGTAGCGACACTGTTTGTTAGGTGCAAAATTGTTAGTGCCGTCCCGTCCGCGAGAGATAATGGATGGGCTTGTACGAGGCGGCGGCGGCTGGCGTTGCGAGAGGGAGACGGCTTAATTAGCCAGAGGGCAGGGGTTTCGCGGATGTCGCCGGCTAATTGCCGCCCGGCTCCCGAAAAGGGCCGCCGGCTGACCGTGAACAAGTGCAGCCACCGCGCCGAAGTACTGCGTTTCGGGTCCCGTTAGCGGGGCGTCTTCAGGTGGACAGAGCACGCAGCAGCTCCGTAATGCCAATTAGGTACTCCGCGACGGCAATAACTCGCGCCTGATGAGGCATGTGTCGCTGTGTGAGCTGTTCGACGTCGTAACCTGCTGCTGCGTCGGTTAGTGAGAAGCCAGCGACATTCGAAATCCAGTAGCGTGGGGCGGCATGGTATTCATACACTCTCATCTCGGTTTATCGTATTGTCCATAAGTTCGAGATTTCTTCACTAACATATTGTTACTAAGCAATTATCTCGGAGGATTCAGAGTAGAATTTTTCGAAAACTACAAGACATACAGAACCTGATGTGTATCAATATATATAGCGTCTCTCCCAAGTTTTTAACTTAATATTGCCGGTGCTCAATATGAGCACCACATGTGATACGGCGAAGGTCAGAAACTGCGTTCAGTTCGTGGAAGTCATTGACGCGAACTGTTCAGTTAGAAGCGACGTCTGTTCACCGTTTCGTCTATCAGTAGGCGGATTTTTGTCTACATGGCTTGGCTCTGAGCTCTATGCGACTTAACTTATGAGGTCATCAGTCGCCTAGAACTTAGAACTAATTAAATCTAACTAACCTAAGGACATCACACACATCCACGCCCGAGGCAGCATTTGAACCTGCGACCGGAGCGGTCGCTCGGCTCCAGACTGTAGCGCCTAGAACCGCAAGGCCACTAAGGCCGGCTTGTCTACATGTTCAGACAGGAATGCCTTGTAGCGTCTCTACGCCAAGGCAGTTATAACGAATGGAAACTAGCTGAGATGCTCCACTCGTGTGTGATATTTAACAGCACATCTTTTACTTTTCGCACAGTCGTGTTCTGATAGCCTAGAGACACTTGTGACTATACCTGTGTCTGTCGTACATCGTTGCACTTTCAGTGTTTTTTAACATTCTTCCCCAAAAATTCGAGCAGATGCTCTGTTCATTGAGTCTCCAGGCCTTAGACATACGTGTAAGCAGATGGCAGATCATCCCACGCACATTACTTTGAGACCAGCAACTAAGTTAGGAAATAAATATTTACATATATTCGTGAGGTTCAGTGAGACAGTGAGAGCCAAAGCTTCTTGGTCGTGCAATCAGGCAATACAAAGTTTACAGAATGCGGATTAGAAAATTTATAAAAAAAATAAACGAAACACTTCATAAAACACAAAAAATCGTGCGTGGGTTTTTAATAAATAACACATTGCAGAGAAAAGTTGACAACTAGTGCGAGGAACTCCTGAACAGAATAGAAAGTGTGTGGCACAACGAAACCTTTCAATTTAGATTTATTACTCAGTTTTTTCGGTCCTCCTCGAAACGTGTTGAAAACGAGACCTGCCGGAAACTTCACCCATTTCTCTATAATGCTTAGTGAATTGTTACCTAAGTATAGATCGTCTCATCGTATAGCGTTCACTGAGTGAATGTTGCAGTTTCTTCTGAATGAGGCAAATGTTGTCAACAACAAGTTCTACAGGGACGGCAGACTTAGCACTGCGAGAAACCTGGGCAACGGTGTGCACCAAGTTTGCGAACTGACGTCGCAGATCAGTCTGAGCGCCCTAAGAATGTTCTCGGTGAGTGCACAGAGGTTCCCACAATGTAACACTATACGAGAAAACAGAACATAAAGCAAGGTAGACAAGCCTTCGCGTTTCAGTGTCAGATACAGTGGAGATCATTCTTGTAGTGGAATGCCAGCGTTCAGTTTCTGAAAATGACCGTGAACCTAACTGTTCCTTGAAAGCCTTCCATCCCCTTATGTATAATTTAAAATGACCTACCTCGCTGACTGACCATTTCGGGACAATACAGCTTCGCTTTTAGAAACGTTCCGTGCTAGAAACGGTATACATTGCTTTTTGTTGTGTTTAACGATTAATCTGTTCTCTGAAAGCCACCGAGCTGGTATTATTAGGTACCCTATTTGCTAGATCATTTACGTTACATTGTTCGTCTTTCGCAATAATTCTTCTCTGATCTGGAGAAAAATTCTGTCGTGTTTAGTGGCAGATCATCGACGTGTATCAAGAAGATCAACGATACCCTGAGGCGTCCCGCGCTTTAGATGATCCCATTCACGTTGAGACCTCAAAGAGTCGAACATCACAGATGTAACGAACGAAGGTATTCATAACCAGTTCGTCCGCAGCTCGTGGTCGTGCGGTAGCGTTCTCGCTTCCCGCGCCCGGGTTCCCGGGTTCAATTCCCGGTGGGGTCAGAGATTCTCTGTGCCTCGTGATGACTGGGTGTTGTGTGATGTCCTTAGGTTAGTTAGGTTTAAGTAGTTCTAAGTTTTAGGGGACTGATGGCCATAGATGTTAAGTCCTATAGTGGTCAGAGCCATTTGAACCATAACCAGTTCGAGGCTCAGTGAGATTTCCCGAGAAAGGATTGGCAGGTTAACATCGCGTAATCAGAAACTGTAAGTATAAGTGTTTATACAAGTTACTTTTTTAGGTGAAGATTTTTGTAGATCACGGAGAGATGCTAATACCTTCTTGCACATTGCAGTTACGTGCTCAGTCGAATTAAATTTTCATTTATTATTAGGCCCTTCTCCTAGACACTTTTTGCTGAGGGATAGAAGATGATTTACGTCCCATTTAGGATTAAATATTGTAGGGATCCCCGATATTTCGGGCTAATGAGCCTAGACTGACCAGTCTGTACCACTTGTACAGTGTGTTTAGTAGATTTGTTAGATTTGTTGCATCTTCTGAATGTTTTGCCAGTAATGCAGTCTTTGGTTCGACTTTCCCATAACGTTTTCTGTATGAGGGTTTTCACTGTAAGTTATTCGTAATTGTAGCGCCTAGGTATTTCATGGATTCGACAGCCTTTACATCTATGGGACGTATCGTGTAACTGATGCTTAAAAGACTTTTCTCAGTGACCACACATTTTATTGCTTAGGGTCAACTGAAATCTTTCACGCCCTACAGATATCAGGCCTAAATCATTTTGCAATTTGTAAACTTGACTTTCATCAGCAAAACTGACTGTCAAACAGAACAGTAGTTTTAATTTGAATATAATGATTTTTACAGAACAAGCAACAGAATTGCTGTTTATCGAATGGAGGGCGCACTGTGAATATTTTGGTTTGGAAAAGGCAGCTCTTTATCTGAGTTCTTGTTCATAACACCAGACGTGCAGAGCGTATACTACGTAATAAGGCTGTCTGACGTGACGTGCGTGCGTGAGAAAGATAGAGAGAGAGAAAGAAAGAAAGAAAGGGGGGATGGAGGGGCGCAGAGGATTCTGTGTTACAGTCTGCTATACTTATTCGAGAGAGCACCGTTCTCTTCGAAAGCTGAAGGAATATGTACACGCAGATTGACGTTGTAGCTACTGGGAATGAGAAACTTGCTTTCTGAAGGATAATTTCTCAAGTGGTGAAATTTATTCGCTTGCCAACTGCCGTTCTGATTACTTCAACCAGCTCGGAGCGGCAGCGAAGTTGGAAATTGCCCATACAGAATAATGATTGTGCGCTTCTGAGAGCAGGGTAATTGCCCTCGCTGCCGTGAACTGGGGCGCTTCTGATCTTCGCTTGCTACCTGTCGATCCACGTCGGCCGCCTCGCTAAATTTGCTTTATTTTCTTTATGTATGAGGGGGATACTTATAGAAGTTACATTTTTTGAAGTCATCAGTCATTATGGCTTAGTGCCTACTTCCATCTCGTCTCACGTCTGCCAAAATTTCCACTTGCGCACAGAGGAGAGGAGGTGGTGTAGTACAAGTAATGCTCCACGCCGAGGTTCTGGTCTCTATTCCGAAACCTCTGCGCGTTGTCTCCCGAAGTGAGAGCATTGACACTGTTGATGGCGTTACGTCCTTCGGATGGGGTCATAAAGCTCGTGTTGATAGAGAGAAGCAGACTGTGCTCTCATTACTATCACCACCACCACCACTGCCATCGACCTAAACATGATCTAAACTATATACACACTCGTTTCAGTAAGCTTGTAGTGGACGGATTTTGTTAATATTTATCTACATCTATACTTCGCAATCCACCGTACTACTAGCCATTTTCTTTCCTGTTCCACTCGCAAACAGAACGAGGGAAATACGACAACGACTGTCTATACGCCTCCATATGAGCCCTAATTTCTCGTATCTTATCTTCGTGTTGCTTACGCGCAATGTATGTTGAACGTAATGGAGTCGTTCGGCAGTCAGCTTCAAATGCCGGTTGTCTAAATTTTCTGCATTGTTTTCCTTGAAAAGAACGTCGCCTTCCCGTTTGAGTTCTCGAAACATTTCCGTAATACTTCCGTGTTGTTCGAAACTACCGGTAACGAATCTAGCAGCCTGCCTCTGAGTTGCTTGTATGTCTTCACTTAATGCGACCGGGTACGGATCCAAACACTCGAGGAATACTCAAGAACAGGTCGTAAAGCATCCTACATGCGGTGTCCTTTACAGGTGGACCACTCTACATCCACGTCTATACCCGCAAGCCACCTGACGGTGTGTGGCGGAGGGTACTTTGAGTACCTCTATCGGCTCTCCCTTCTATTTCAGTCTCGTATTGTGCGTGGAAAGAAAGATTGTCAGTATGCCTCTGTGTGGGCTCTAGTCTCTCTGATTTTATCCTCATGGTCTCTTCGCGAGATATACGTAGGAGGGAGCAATATACTGCTTGACTCCTCGGTGAAGATATGTTCTCGAAACTTTAACAAAAGCCCGTACCGAGCTACTGAGCGTCTGTCTTGCAGAGTCTTCCACTGGAGTTTATGTATCATCGCGAAAACGTTACGGCGAGTACTAAATGGTCCTGTAACGAAGCGCGCTGCCCTCCATTGGAGCTTCTCTATCTCTTCTATGCCGCGCGGGATTAGCCGAGCGGTCTAGGGCGCTACAGTCATGGACTGTGAGGCTGGTCCTGGCGGAGGTTCGAGTCCTCCTTCGGGCATGGGTGTGTGTGTTTGTCCTTAGCATAATTTAGGTTTAGTATGTAAGCTTAGGGACTGATGACCTTAGCAGTTAAGTTCCATAAGATTTCACACACATTTGTACATTTTTATCTCATCTATCAACCCTATATGGTGCGGATCCCACACTGGTGAGCAGTATTCAAGCAGTGGGCGAACAAGTGTACTGTAACCTACTCCCTTTGTTTTCGGACTGCATTTCCTTAGGATTCTTGCAATGAATCTCAGTCTGGCATCTGCTTTACCGACGATTTATTTCATATGGTCATTCCATTTTAAATCACTCCTAATGCGTACTTCCAGATAATTTGTGGAATTAAATACTTCCAGTTGCTGACCTGCTATATTGTAGCTAAATGATAAATGATCTTTCTTTCTATGTATTCGCAGCACATTACACTTGTCTATATTGAGATTCAATTGTCATTCCCTGCACCATGGCTCAATTCGTTGCAGATCCTCCTGCATTTCAGTATAATTTTCCATTGTTACAACCTCTCGATATACTAGAGCATCATCCGCAAAAAGCCTCAGTGAACTTCCCATGTCATCCACAAGGTCACTTATGTATATTGTGAATAGCAACGGTCCTACTACACTCCCCTGCGGCACTCCTGAAATTGATCTTACTTAGGAAGACTTCTCTCCATTGAGGATGACATGCTCTTTCTTAAGATTCTCCCAATAACAGAAGTCGACCATTCGCCTTCCCTACCACAGTTCTCACAGGCTCTTTCCATTTCATATCGCTCTGCAACTTTGCGCCCAGATATTTAAACGACTTGACTGAGTCAAGGACACTACTACTGCTGTATCCAAACATTACAGCTTTGTTCTTCCTACTCACCTGCATTAACTTTACATTTAGAGCTAGCTGCCACTCATCACACCAACTACAAATTTTGTTTAGGTCGTCTTGTATCTGCCTACAGTCATTTAACTTCGGCACCTTACCGTACACCACGGCATCATTAGCCAACAAACGCTTATTGCTGCCCACCCAGTCCGCCAAATCATCTATGTATATACAGAACAACAGCGGTCCTATCACATTTCCCTCTGGCACACCTGATGATACCTTTGTCTCAGATGAACAATCGTCGTCGAGGACAACAGACGTGGTTTATTAATTATCATTTAATTTTGTTTTCACTTGGTTGAGGCATTTGCATAACAAATAAAGATATTGGGAGCCTCAGCCGCAATAACGTATTTACATTGTCACAAAGTTTTGTTCTGACTGACAACAGTGTTTTGGACCAGGCTATAAATACTTAAGAAATTCTTCTCACAAACTACCTGAGCTCTTTTGATTAGTACTAATGAAAAACGGTGTGCCCATTATCTGTCGCCACTAGAAAGAGAATCCCCAGCGGTCACACTACCGAATGACCAGCTCTTTTTCGGTCCAGTTAAAATATTTACGCAACTTTCTGAACTGCTGCGTACATTTCCCAGGGGAGAAAGACGGCAGAGAACTGCCAAGAAAGTCATTCCTAGAAGGCACACAGTGCCTTGGCAAGTAGTCCCTTGGGCATTGAGTGTTGATGTCCCGTCTCTTTTGGACGTATCCTTTTGCCCCCTCTGTCTTTGAGAAAATGTGCTTTGACTGGAGGCCGACAGTACGCGTTGAGCCCGCTTTCGGGTGGACATACAACAGACGCTCGTGGATCGCCCTGTGGCCCTCCTCGCCGGCTGGTTCACGCCGTAGAACTGCCTGCGGTTCTGACTTTAGGCAGCTGCTGTAGCTGATCGGCGAGCTGGGCGTCCCGTCTGGCCGGCGGGCAGCGCTACTCACGAGTGCCCTCTGGTTTTGAGGAGAGAGCAGCATGGAAACTGCAAGGCGCACAAAAATATATACATATTAGGGGACAGAGCATCTGTCCAAGTTCTTAACTCGCATTACAAGTGCTCAACATGGGCACTATTTGTGACACGAGTTCATTGGAATCGCTGCTATCTGGGTGCAGCGTGCCATTGGGTGGTCTATCTGCAGGCGCGAACTTCTTTCGTGTGAGAATACGGAGAAGGTGATTTATCTACATCAGGGCCGGACTTCACGCTGCAGCTAGTGCGACCCGCGCTCGGCTTTGTTCGGTCCTATTCGGCAGTACCCAGGATATGCGACATTTCATTTGGTATTGCGCCGCGGCGTTTGTCGGTCGGCACAGTGCTCTGAGTTCGGCAGAATTGCGCTGTCATCGCTGTTTAATCTTGTTCGTGGCGTGAAGGACGTTGACAGGTTCAGTGGATGTCTGCACAAAAAGAAGCAGTCCAGCGATCTGTCGTCGCAATTCTTCAAAATGAATAGGAATGACGGAAGAGAGGGATAAGAATTGTCAATTCGCATATTTGCTGTGAAACGACGCTACAATACCGTGCAGAAAGAATGAAAGAGCAGAAAAATACACCGACCGGCAGACGGTATTCTTTATTCTGTACATCAAAAGGAATTTTGTGTTAAATTTGCATGCCTGGAGCACGTGAAGAAACTGGTGGTACGAGTAGTAAAATTTCTGAAGTTGCACGCATTATTCCATTGTCAGCTGCAACGCTTTTCAATGTTGCTGAACGGAGAGCACAGGGACTTCACATGTTACTGCAGAGGACGTGGGTTACGTCAAGGGGCATGTCTGGACGATTTTCCGGTTTAAAACTCGCTACTGTTGAATTGATAAGGAAAAAAGGAGTGCAGGGACGAAAACTAGAACATTCAGAATGGGGTGCAGCGTTCGCATTTTTATGGACTTGCCTGTACACTGGCCACAGTAATATATTTCAGGGTAACTTCTTTCTGATTTGACGGAGACATATTTAAAAAGAAAATCGCATTGTAGATGGGACACATTTGAAGAAGACAACCCAGTTCCCTAACATCACTGCCGTTAAAGAAAACGCATAGTTTCAGGAATCCATTGTGCCCTTGAAAGAATTACGAGGATAGTTTCCTAACCGTTTTGAGGACACTGCCAGTCTTACATGCGTTTTCGAGCAGTTTTCGAGACAGTATGCTGTTACAGTTGAAAGCGCCGCTGTGCTTGAGCAAATGTAACTGGTTACCTACAGGGTAATTTCTGTTTTAATGACAAATCCTTATATGTTAAAACTGTCTAATATGTCTAAATAGCTTCCGTCAGGTAGAGTTTCCAAGTCTCCATAATGGGGTTGTAAAAAATGCTACAATTTTTCGATCGACATAATTCAGCCAAAGACCTTTTCTCGATTATGAAACCAAATAAGTAACGCTTACGTGGCAACTTTACTGCGAAACCCTGTGAAATTGTCTTGGTCTGTCCGTATGCACCAGATAAGAATTATATTATGTCTTTAGCTCGCCAAAAATAATTAAATCATAGTGATAACTAGTTTTGTTTGTGACCTATGTTCTTGGCAAATGTGAAATATAAAAGCAAGTTGTATCCAGCATGACTGTACTGTCACAGAAATGCGGCGCGTTTTCCCCTCTGTCCTTTCCTCGCGCTCAGACAGCGCGGCATGGCGGTGGGGGAAATGTGCCACCCAGGTTGAGTGCTTTGGCACTCTGGCCTAGGCACGGCCTGCGAGCCGTAATCCTGAGCGTTCCTGGTCTACCCGTTCTGACAAGCATTCCCCTGGGTTGTATGCACTGCAGCTACGCCACGCCGTGTGTTGCGATTTGATCCTAGGAAGATACTCTGTGCACTGACACGTGTCATTGCCCTTGTAGGTGTCGTGTCGCTCTTTTATTTAATCCCAGAGGTACTTACGAATAACCCTGTATTAAAACTGTGTGCCGTACCGAGACTCGATCTCGGGACTTTTGTCTTTCGCGGGCAAGTGCTCTACCAGCTGAGCTAGCACGACTCACGCATCGTCCTCACAGCTTTACTTCTGTCAGTATATCGTCTCCAACCTTCCAAACTTTACAGAAGCTCTCCTGCGAACCTTGCAGAACTAGCACTCCTGAAAGAAAGGATATTGTGGAGGCATGGCTTAGCCACAGCCCGGGGGACGTTTCCAGAATGAGATTTTCACTCTGCAGCGGAGTGTCCGCTGATATGAAACTTCCTGGCAGACTCATTCTGGAAACATCCCCCGGGCTGTGTCTAAGCCATGTCTCCACAATATCCTTTCTTTCAGGAGTGCTAGTTCTGCAAGGCTGTGAGGACGGGGAGTGTGTCGTGCTTGGGTGGCTCAGTTGGCAGAGCACTTGCCCACGAAAGGCAAAGATCCCGAGTTCGAGTCTCGCTCCGGCACACAGTTTTAATCTGCCAGGAAGTTTGACATCAGCGCACACTCCGCTGCAGAGTGCGAATCTCATTCTGAACCCTGTATTGCAACCCACAGGAGAGAGCTACACTTTAATACCCACGAGCGCCGATTTTTCTCGCTTCGGCACACTGGTGGCCGTGACTGACTGATTTCGTATCGTCGGTTGCAGAGCCCGGCCTCGTGATGGAGGTGACGCCCGTGCTGAGGGACTCCCGGTCCCTGCGGCCCTTCAAGTCCAGCGAGGAGTACCTGTACGCCATGAAGGAGGACCTCGCCGAGTGGCTGCAGACGCTCTACCCGGAGCTCTGCATCAGCGTGCACAACTTCATGGACCGGCTCGACACGGGCGTCGCACTCTGCAAGGTAGGTCTGCTCACACTGACCACTCCCACCCTCCGCATCTTGTCGTAGCGGTGGGCTGTACTATAGGGAGGCTGTGGTGTCTACCTGGATGCCCCGCTTAATAGTGCTTCGTGAAACTTTGTAGCCAAGATGTGCATTCTGGATCTGCCCCCATACACTGTAAACTACTATGAAGCCCATGTCAGAGGGTACTTTCCATTGCACCAAACTTAGGGGTTTCTTATTGTCACATTCGCTTATGGTATTCGGGAAATATTGCTGCTTAAGTGCCTCTATGCTCTCTGTAGTTAGTCTGATCTTACGTTCGTGGCCCGTACCGAGACAGTAGGCATGGCTCTGAGCACTATGGGACTCAACTGCTGTGGTCATTAGTCCCCTAGAACTTAGAACTACTTAAACCTAACCAACCTAAGGACATCACACACATCCATGCCCGAGGCAGGATTCGAACCTGCGACCGTAGCAGTCGCACAGTTCCGGACTGCGCGCCTAGAACCGCGAGACCACCGCGGCCGGCCCGAGACAGTAGGGATAGTGCTATGGTATATGGGGTACGTAGATTCCTCATTTAAACTCAAAACTAGGATAGTTGGCGTCTATCTTCAAGCGTTAGGTAGTACAAGTTTTTCGGAATTTCTGTGACAGTCGTACGTGAGTGAGGGAAACGTCTGACCATTCATGGCGCTCTCCGTTATATCTTCAACGGAGGACAATTTGTCGATTAATTCCCATCCAAAATAATATACTACGCCTTTCTTACCGAGAAATCCTCAACACAGTCGCAAATTTCATACCTTTCATCAGCAGAAAAGCGTTTGCATGCTACGGAGTAAAATGCTTTTCGGAAATGTAGATATACCGTATCTCTTTGACTTCATTGAGCCACGGCTTTCAGAATGTCATGGAAGGGCCGGCCGCGGTGGCCGAGCGGTTGTAGGCGCTTCAGTCCCAAACCGCGCGACCGCTACGGTCGCAGGTTCGAATCCTGCATCGCGCATGGATGTGTGTGATGTCCTTAGGTTAGATAGGTTTAAGTAGTTCTAAGTTCTAGGGGACTGATGATCTCAGATGTTAAGTCCCATAGTGCTCAGAGCCATTTGAACCATTTTTGTCATGGGAGGAAAGAGCGAGTTGGCTTTCTTACGTCCGATGTTTTCGGAATCGGTGGTGGTTGGCATGGAGGAGATACCTTTGTTCGGGATATCTCATTACATATAAGTTCAGAATATGTTTTATGATTGTAGATCGGTTGGATACCAAAGATATTGTAGATCCGTGGATCACTTCTGCTGCCCTCTTGTAGACGAATGTGATCTATACTGTCTTCGAATTAACGGAAACAGTTTTCTGTTCGAGGCATCTACGGTATATTATTATTAAAAGAGGGCTAACTGAGCCACAGATTCTGTGCACAGTGAGGCAGGTTTTGCATGCGCCAGCGCTGCTTTGGTCACTTTCAGCTGTTCCTGCTGCTTCTCAACGCCAGTCGTCTTATGTGCGACAATTAAATTAGGACAATATTCCTTAACTTTCCTTTGTAAAAGAATATTTGAAAGCAGAGAGAAGTATTTCTCCTTAGCTTTTGTGCAGTTTGTTACGAGGGAAGCAGGCAACCTTACGTCACGTATCACTTGCGACAATCGGGCGCTTCTGGAGTGGCATTCGCGACATAAGAATTTGGTAAAGACAAGTGGGTGCTACGGGCTTTCACAGATAGCTATTAACCTTTAGGGTCGATGATGACCACTCTGAACTGACTATTTTTCAGCTAAGGAATAGGTGGTCGGAAAGGAAAACTTTGAGAGGCATGCGTTTTTGAATTAGCATTGCGCGTGACATAAGTGAGGTGATATAATTTGCGACAAAGCGTTCGCAGATAAAGATGTATAAGAATCAGTGAAAGAACTAGCAAACAACCGTGTACTCTAGGCTGAAGTTGTGCCGTAAAGACCTAAGTCGCACAGTCGTAGGAGTACAAAATTAACGCAAAATTACTGTGCACAGACATCGGATTGCCAACAATTGTCGCCAGCACAACATTATATGCTCCTTTCCTAACAACCATGCCGGGAAGATGGCCGACACAACTAAATTTAACGCTATTATAATTACAGGGTACTGACATGACGACGGCCTGGTGTCTGTGTCTCAGTAAAACTCAGTTACGTGTGCCTTGACCTACTGCCGCCGAGTGGCAGTGTAAACAAGAAAATACGTGGTGCAGAACGTGCACAATCGTTCTTGTCAATTGGAAGCAAGGCAAAAGATAGGGGGGGGGGGGGGAGGTAGGGGAGGGGGGACCGCACTATCGAGTGGAAAGGGACAGGGGGATACACGGTACATCACGACGTAAAAAGACGGCTGAGTGCAATTGCAAGTAAATAATAAGAAACTAAACAAAATAAAAATTATTCCATTAGGTAGGCGAAAGAAAAAGGGAAAACTTCGTAATAGGAGTTTCGACTTACAGCAACACACTGTCATCATGAGGTGTTCAAAATGCATTAGGCCTGAAAAGCGCTTGCCGCTTAAAACAGTTGCCGGAGGAGCAGACTGCGTTCATTTCTCGCCAGTTAGGGAAAGTTTCGCGGATTTCACGGAAGTCCCATTCTCACAAGCGGTAGATTGGACACGGCAGCGGCGGGGCGCTTGCGAACGCCTCGTCGCCCGCCTGACTGCATTCGCGGCGCCCGTTCCAGCGCGCCGGCGCTTAATTTCCGCCGCCGTCTGGCGCCGAAGCGCGGGCCAAGCAGAGTCGCGGCAGCCTGAAGTGCCAGCTGGGCTGGCGCAGGGTGTGTGCGCTGTGCGCGGCACCCACAGAGGGCGGTCTGCAGAAGCCTGTGTCGTCGGTACTTAGTACATCCGTAGGATCTGACATCGTCAGCTGAGGCAATGGTCTTGATCCCAGTACAGTGTAACAGTAACTAGATAATAACGGGTTTCGATTGACCAGCACTCACTATCCGATCTTTGGAAACAAGCAGAACAATATTTAAAAAACGTACATTTTTCTGAAACTATTTAAACATTAAAAATAGTAAAAAATTTACCACGCTTACCTTGTAATAGGTATCCAAGTACAATGTTAACCATTACAACGTCGTAACTAGGCGTGTTTCGTCAGTATACAAGACTGGTTACAGAATGCCGATTAGCGAATGAAAGCAGCAGGAGACTGATCGCTGCGCCTGCGTGCCCACGACCGACGTGGTTTTCAAGTACATTGAAAGGTATAGCTACCGTCCGATACAAGTGTTGTGTTGGCAGAAGAGCCAACACAGTGTTACAAGTGCAGGCCGAAATGCAAGCGTCTCAGCTCACGCAGGCTGGCGTGAGGAGGAAAGAACTATACTGACGTGAGGTCTGGAATATGACAAGGAATTAGAATTCAGAAAGCGGACGTAATTAGTTTGATACTTAACTTTAATCCATTAATGATGAAGGTCGCTCTTGTCGGGACATGAGTCACAATATTATCTGTTCAGAACACATACTAACTGAATATGGCGACTTGCTAGGTCGTAGCAAATGACGGAGCTGAAGGCTATGCTAAACTGTCGTCCCTGCAAATGAGAGCGTACGTAGTCAGTGAACCATTGCTTAGCAAAGTCGGCTGTACAACTGGGGCGAGTGCTAGGGAGTCTCTCTAGACTAGACCTGCCGTGTGGCGGCTCTCGGTCTGCAATCACTGATAGTGGCGACACGCGGGTCCGACGTATACTAACGGACCGCTGCCGATTTAAAGGCTACCGCCTAGCAAGTGATGTCTCTGTCGGTGACATCACAATAAGTTTCTGTTCTCATGTAATGCTGACAAAGTTTTATGAATTTTATATTTGTACTGCAATTATGAATCTCGTCTTCGATTCTGCACTTGTCTCTACAATTTTATAAGTGCCATGATAACCTTCCTTGCTTTATTGGATTCTGCAGAAACGTAGTAAGATCTGAGGCAACAGTGAACCAACGAGTTACTTTAGACGATAGGCTACAAGATGGCAAACCTACGTCTATAGCACTTCCAGATTTAGAGAAAGCGTTTGACAATCTTTGCTGGAACACATTCTGTCAAATTCTGAACGCAGAATGGATAATGTGCACAGCGAAAAGGTATTTACAGCTTGTATAGAAACCAGACAGCAGTTAAAAGAGTCGAAGGACACGAGAAGAAGTTGTAGTTGAGGCGACAGTGAGATAGGGTTGCAGCTTCTCCAAGCTTTTATTCAATCTTTACATTAAGGAGGCAGTAAACGAAACCGAGGAGGGATCTGAAAATGTAATTGAAGTTTAGGCCAAGAAATAAAAACTTTGAACATTCCCGACAACACTGTAATTGTGTAACACATAGCCATGAACTTTTGGGAGATCAGTTCAGTAGAATGGATAGTATTTCGCAAAGAGGTTGTAACATGAAGAGAAATAAAAGTTAAGAAAAGGTGACTGAATTTAGTCAAAAGATATCACATGAGGCTGAGAAAATGAGATTACGAAATGAGACACTAGAAGTAGTGGATGTGTTCTGCTGTTTACGCAGCAGAGAACTGCTGCGGCAGATGTCCAGAAGCAATAGCAAAGTGTCAGTAGCTACAACAGCATTTGCGAAAAACAAAAATATGTTAACATTGGATGTAAATTTAAATGTTAGTGTTTTCTTTAAGTACAGGACTACTATAAATGATTTATTCGTGTTTAGACTTGAATACATATAACTAATGCATGAATAGAACGGTAAGGTCACCAAATTTGCACAGAGAAAGGTGGCGTAGTGGCTAGCACACTGGACTCGCATTCGGGAGGACGACGGATCAATCCCGCGTTCGGCCATCCTGGTTTAGGTTTTCCGTGAATTCCCTAAATCGCTCCAGGCAAATGCCGGGATGGCTTCTTTAAAATGGTACGGCCGACTTCCTTCCCCGTCCTTCCCTAATCCGATGAGACCGATGGCCTCGCAGTTTGGTCTCTTCCCCCAACAACCCAACCCCAACCAAATTTCCATTGTGCCCATCTGCTGGCATTACGAGTGCAGTGCCTTGTCAAAATAGCGGCACTGGAAGAAAAGTTGTAGCGGGTTGGAGTTCAGAAGGGTTTCTGGAAAACAACAACAATGTATTCAGAGCTCTGTGTATTGGTATCAACAATTTTCGGACAGTGATTGTCTCTGTAAACAGAGAACTACTAGTCGATCAAGGTGCCAATTGAAATTGTGGAGGGAAAGTTTCATATGCAGTCCAAAAAAAAGGCACAGCCTATACAAGCCAGAAACTTTGAGTACTGCAGCAAACTGAGGAAGATTTTTGCGATGGTGGTTACATTTCAAACCCTACAGTCTGCAGCAAGTGCAACAGTTAGAAACTGGAGGTTGTGCCTAACGCCATCATAATGTAGGGAGCACATGAGGATGAACATTTCGCCTGCAATTTGATTATGAACTATGGCGAAACCTTCCATTTATAGGGAAATGTTAATCGCCAAAATGTGAGAGTGTGGGAGGCAGGGATAATCCTCATCAAATTGTGGATGAGATTCACCGAACAGTAAAGTTTTCTGTGTAGTGTCACAGAAGAAGATGTACGAGCTGTTTTTCTTCCGAGAGAAGACTATGATGGGTAGCTCTTACCTTGATATAGTGACTGCAGATTGCTAGAATATCGTCTTCCAAAAAGATGTGGGGAGTCCCTCATTGGAACATCGGTGTTCGCCTCTACCTAAACGACGAGCTTTTGCATCGCTGGATAGGGCGTAGTGGGGAAGGTGATATGGCTGTGTTCCCTAACCTGATGGCCTGTGATCTTTCCCTTTGGGGGTATAATAAGTACCGCGTTTACGTACTCCCATAGAACGACAGGAACAGTTCAGAGAATACATCAATGTTCCGTGATGAGCAGATGAGCACTGACGGATGATGTTGCATAAGCTATGGAACAAACTTGAATGGCGCTTGGACGTGAATCGTGTGATTAGAGGGACACTCATAGCACATTTGCAGAATGCAAAATGCAGTTTCGGTGAGTTTAAGATTCCATTCATGCATCTTTGATATTTGTGCTTGTAACACTTTGAAAACAAATGAATCATTTATAGTAGTAATGTATTTGTGTGTACGGAAGTGAAACGTGCACGATAAACAATTTAAACACGAAGACAACAGAAGGTTTTGAAATGTAGTGCTACAGAAAAACGTACAAAATTATGTGGGTAGATCGGATAACTGATAAAAGAGATAATGAATCAGATTGGGGGAAACACATTATGACATAACTGGAATAAAAGACGGCATCGGTTGATAGGACGTATTCTGAGGTGTGAAGAAATCGTCAGATTGTTAATTAAGGGAACTGGAATGCGAAAAACTGTAGAAAGATACCAAGGTTTGACTACGGTAAGCAGGCCCGCCCGGCTAGCCGCGCGGTCGGACGCGCTGCTTACCGAACGGGAAGGCGTGCCTGTCCCGCGCACGAACCTGCCCGGAGGATTAGTGTCGAGGTCCGGTGTGCCGGCCAGCCTGTGGATGGTTTCTAAGGCGGTTTTCCATCTGCCTCGGCGAATGCGGGCTGGTTCCCCTCATTCTGCCTCAGTTACACTATGTCGGGGATTGCTGCACAAACATTGTCTCTGCGTACGCGTACACCATAATTACTCTACCACGCAAACATTTTTGGGTTACACTCCCCCACTCGTGTGGTGTGAGATGTTCACGAGGGGGATCAACTGGGGCCGAACCGCACAGCAACCCTGCGTTCGGTGTGGGGCGGCGGTGGGGTGGGTGTACTGCTGCAGCCTGTTGTGGGGTTTTGAAGCACTGAGGGCTGCGGCGGGACGAAGCCTCTCCGTCGTTTGTAGGCCCCCCAGTTCAATGCACAATCCACACACACGCGGTAATCAGGTTTCAAGTGGATGTAGGCTGCAGTAGTTACCCAGAAATATGGAAACTTTCACAGGATAGACTGAGAGGAGAGCTGCATCACACAGTACTGAAGTCTGAGGACGACAACTACAACAATAACAACAACATATTCAGGGATAAATAAGCGGCACTCCCTCATATGTCGGGATACTTTTTTGATCCTACTGCGCAGAACTGCGGGGACAATGACAACGGTGAAAAAGATTTCTCTCCTGTAGTCTTTGTGCAGTTATCCAGGAGCTATGTGGGTCGCTCTGCCTGAACAGTGTCGGCGTTCCCTTAGCGGAGCGTCCCCCTCTGTCGGTGGCGGTGTACAGAGCGGGTCCGGGAACAGCCTCGGACAGAAACTGTCTCATCAGCTGTGGCGCATCGCTCCCACCGCCGTGCTCTGCGTCATCCGGCACAGCTCACTAGGCGCCGAGCTGCTTAGCCTGGCCGACCTTTCCCGAGTCGCGCCGAGCCTCGTGATTGTGCACATGGGAGTGCCGTGGTCGCCGCTCCTTTGTTGGTCCTCGGCTAATGTTTACAGCCGGAGATGGGCCAGTCTGACGCTTCGTGTGAGTTTCCAGCCAGCGAGCTGGCGAGCAGAGGCCACTCCACAGTAATTGCTGAAAGTGAAATGTCGTAATGCAGTATTAATTTCGGACCAGGAGGAACCACTGTTAGACCGGTTACTGCTGTTATAATGGCAGGTTATCAACATTTAAGTGAGTTTGAATGTGGTGTTACAGTCGGTGCACGAGCGATGGGACACACCATCTCAGAGGTAGCGATGAAATGGGAATTTTCCCGTACGACCATTTCACGAGTGTATCGTGAATATCAGGAATACGACGTCGCTGCGGCCTGAAAAAGATTTTCCAAGAACGGGACCAACGACGACTGAAGAGAATCGTTCAGCGTCGCGGAAGTGCAACCCTTCCGTAAGTTGCTGGAGATTTCTATGCTGGGACATCAACAAGTGTCAACGTACGAATCATTCAACGAAACATAATCGTTATGGGCTTTCGGAACCGAAGGCCCACTCGTGTACCGTTGACACAAAGCTTTAGGTCTCGCCTGGACCCGTCAACACCGACATAGGACTGTTGATGGCTTGAAACATGTTACCTGGTCGGAGGAGTCTCGTTTCAAATTGTAACCACCTGATGGAGTTGTAAGAATATGGAGTCATCCTCATGAATGCATGGACCCTGCATGTCAACAGGGGACTGTTCAAGCTGGTGGAGGCTCTGTAATGGCGTGGGGCGTGAGCAGTTGGAGTGATATGGGACCCCCGATACGTCTAGATTCTGTCCGATCTCCTGCACCCATTCATGTCCAGCGTGCATTGCGACGGACTTGGGCAATTCCAGCAGGACAATGCGACACCGCACACGTCCAGAATTACTAAAATGTGGCTCCAAGAACACTCTTCTAAGATTAAACAGTTCCGTTGGGCACCAAACTCACCTGACATGAACATTACTGACCATATCTGGTATGCCTTGCAACATGTTGTTCAGAAGAGACTGGACCCCCTCGTTCTGTTACGGATTTGTGGACAGGAATGCGGGATTCATGGTGTCAGTTCCCTCTAGACATTAGTCGAGTCAATGCCACGTCGTGTTTCGGCACTTCTGCGTGCTCGCGGGGGTCCTACACGATATTAGGCACATGTACCAGTTTCTTTGGCTCTTCTGTGTATATAGTATAAGTAATAAAAACAGCCACCAGTTACGGAAGGTGGTAGTCAAAAGCTCTTCACCTATATTTCAACCCATGCAAATGGGCCTTCTTCAGAAGTCCTATTACCTAGAAATATGTATATACAAATAAATTCAACTTTCAAAAATCAGGATTTTGTACAAATACAGAATGCTTACATTGGAGGGTATGACAGTATGCAATAAATATACGTCCTCTTTTTATCATAAATGCCAGCCTTCATGGCCGAGCGGTTCTAGGCGCTTCAGTCCCGAACCGCGAGGCTGCTACGGTCGCAGGTTCGAATCCTGCCTCGGGCACGGATGTGTGTGATGTCCTTAGGTTAGTTAGGTTTAAGTATTTCTAAGTTCTAGGGGACTGATGACCACAGATGTTAAGTCCCACAGTGCTCGGAGCTTAGAGCCATTTGTGCTTGTTGTGACGGTAGTGCCGTCCCGTACATGTGTCGCAGTACAGTTGTCTCAGACATGGATCCTGTATACCAGATGCGCCTTCTCCTGGTCTGTCGCCATTTTTATGCACTCCTACAATCTACGACAAAGGCCAAGGGGAAAAAACTACGAGAGCTAATAAACGCCTTACGACAAAACAGATTTCTTAGTCTCTAAACTGTCCGAGTTTGAGTTTTTTTAATAATAGCGGGACTTCGTGGGCATCCTGTATATTCGAGTGTTCTATTAGGCACTTCTGCCTCAACCTTTGAAGCAGAATCAGGATTTCACCATTGTAGTATTCGGAAGACCACAGCGGCTCCCCAACACATGTTGTTGTAACTTAAGGGTCTGGTGTCGGACTCGTGAGCGGGGCACGCAAGCAGCGGACGGCGAACGTGTTTGTGGACAGGCTGCGCGCCTCAGTGCCGTGGCAGCGTAGCTGAGTCACGTCTCAGCTGGTCGCGTCCGCGGAGCCTTTTCGCCCGGGCTCTCACCGTGCTTCCCATTAGCGAGTTGCGCAGTTCGATACGCACGTGGCAGGTGTTGACGTGTGCGCTAATGGAAAAGGCGGCAGCGAGCTAGTACTTTTATTCTGCTGCAACCATCCACACGAGATACAGGTGGCACCGGTAGGCCGCGCATACTTGCTCCTTAGTGCAGGATCTCTTCTCAATGTACTGCAGCCCAATTGAAGGTAAGTGACAGGTAGCGGGTCGGACTTGAGCCGCCAGCGATACACCAGCGGCAGCTGCAGACCATTGTCACTTTGTTTATATAGTTTCTGTATCCGTACAGTACAGTGTCCATCAGACATTGAAGAACACTGTATTCTGAAGATACAGACACTATATATCGTAACCATCAGTGATATATCCATGCCTCGACGGGCTACAGCGACGCTATAGTGTTTGTCTCGCTGTACGGGAGTCACGAATTGTACGACCATGAGGACTGTGAGCACATTTGGATCGGTCCTGGAGGCGTGCTCTGATAGCCGAACTGTCAAGGACACTGCTCGCTATAACCGGGAAATCTGGGTTCGAGTCCCGGCGTGTGTCGCAAACAGCTGGCGTCAATTCATAGTCGCAGCATCGAAAACTATTTGGTAATGAGTACTGGTACTGTCGGCTACCACTGTGTTGCTTCTTCCGCTGTGCAAAGCTTTGTACCTGCCAGTTGTGCAGGAAACCTTTCTGGATCCGGAAATTGCGTATATTTCGTGAAAAAAAACTTTTCTCTCATCTTTTTCAAACTTACGAACAGATATTTAGCGTTAAATCCAGCAAAGTCGTCGTCAAATATGCGGCGTCTAGGAAACCTGCTTTCTCAGATCGCTAGACAACAATTGAAACAAATCGTATTAAAGAGTTTTACTACAAAATGATAAAATACAATGATTATATTTGCGTTACACAGATGTGTCGCAAGCAAAGGGCGACAGATAAAATAAACAAGCCTCTTCAGTATAAACGATCCCCAAGTCGCTGTTATACGAGTGATTAATCATGAAGCTGCTCTTCGACTGCCCGCGACCAGTCGGGCGCGGCGCTTATGTCCTATTCAGACGGGGCGCCGCTACTGTTGCGTTGTCGTGCTGGAGAGAGGTCGGTCAGCGTGCGATTGGCTGACGGCTTCTTCGCAGCCCTCTCTGCTCTACCGTTCCCGACTGGCGTCCCGGCACTTGACTTTCCGCCGTAATATTTATCTCGCTTAGAGATACTACAGATAATCATACCGAATGCAATCGCTGAATTTTATGTGATTTCTTTTGGAGACATAAACTATATAAACTTCACATTTGTTAATGGTTTTCTTTACCAAAATTGCGAAAATACTGTTTTCTGTGGCTTGTATAAGTAAAACGCAAAGTGATCTCACCTTCGGAAACATGCTTGTCGAGCGATGTATTTTCGTAAAGAGAGAGAGAGAGAGAGAGAGAGAGAGAGAGAGAGAGAGAGAGAGAGAGAGAAGTGTACTTCCGCGAGTACAGTAGGTTTCTAGATACAGTATGATAAGTTTGAAGCTATTTCCCGGTTACGAAAATATCATCTCTTTAAAAGAAGAAGGATAATACATAGCTCCGGCCGTAATTACAATAAACAATGAGATATCTTATTTTCGTAGAGATACGATAGAGCTCTATATCACACAGCCCTCCAGGAGACTTCAAGGCGAATTTAAATCGCCCCTAAGAGCAGAAAGAGCTTATCGCTGAAACGTCGATATCTTGGACGTTAAACGTCATATGCCAAGTAATTCAAATCAAACTATAGCCGATCCAGATAACGCGGACACGTTACAGGTTCACATACTTTATGTGACGGTTTCTGTAAGAGGTTGTAGCAAACGGTGTTTTTCTTTATTGTAATACTGTTTACTTATCCTGGTTTTAAAGGGGAACGGCCTTACCGCAGTGGATACACCGGTTCCCGTGAGATCACCGAAGTTAAGCGCTGTCGGGCGTGGTCGGCACTTGGATGGGTGACCACCCATGCCGCCATACATTGTTGGCATTTTTCGGGGTGGAGTCAGCCTCGAGATGCCAACTGAGGAGCTACTCGACCGAATAGTAGCGGCTTCGGTCAAGAATACCATCATAACGACCGGGAGAGCGGTGTGCTGCCCCACGCCTCTCCTTTCCGCATCCTCGTCTGAGGATGACACGGCGGTCGGATGGTACCGGTAGCCCACTCGTGGCCTGCAGACGGAGTGCTTTTTTATCCAGGTGTTAAGGTGTTTAATGTTTTTCGTCGACCTTTGAAACTTGAATCGACGAGTTGAGAAGTCCGCAGCTTGTGGTCGTGCCGTAGCGTTCTCGCTTCCCGCGTCCGGGTTCCCGGGTTCAATTCCCGGCGGGGTCAGGGATTTTCTCTGCCTTGTGATGACTGGGTGTTGTGTGCTGTCCTTATGTTAGTTAGGTTTAAGTAGTTCTAAGTTCTAGGGGACTGATGACCATAGATGTTAAGTCCCATAGTGCTCAGAGCCATTTGAACCATTTGAGCCGACGTGTTGAGGAGGCAACAATTATTCGCAGCGTCTTACTGACTGTGATGGTGAACGTGGATCGAACCACGCGCGTGGTTAAATCTGTACGATTTAAAAATAAAATATCATTATAGCATTTCTTTAAGACATAAACCTGCCAGATGTCATGTGCGTCACAGTTAACAAGGATTAGGTTCAAATGGCTCTGATCACTATGGGACTTAACATCTGAGGTCATCAGTCCCCTAGAACTCAGAACTACTTAAACCTAACTAACCTAAGGACATCACACACATCCATGCCCGAGGCAGGATTCGAACCTGGGACCGTACGGTCGCGCGGTTCCAGACTGTAGGGCCTAGAACCGCTCAGCCACACTGGCCGTCCAAGGATTAGGATCTGAAAGTAATCACCATCTACAATTTTCGTCAGAATCTAAAACTTGTGAGGAACAACTACTGCAGAACTATTAACGAAAATATAGAAAGCTACAGGACCGTTTAATTGCAGTAAACGGAAATTACTCGCTTTTCTACTCTTAACGATGGCCGTTTTCTGCCGATACGGGTAACAGTATAAAACTTGTACGTGACAGCGTCAAACAAAGCATTACGTGCACAGTTGATAAGTCAGTCTCTGTCTCCCTGCAAACAGTAATTTTTTCCAAAAGTTTATTAGACGTTTATTTTATCTGGCAACCTTCCCTCCTTATAGCCGAGCAACGTGCTGGCTAGCCAGGGAGAAGCGCAGTGTTGTATGGTACCGGTGGTGACGCGGCCCGAGCTTTCACGGCTGCTTTTGGCGCGCAGGATGCGCCGATAGGGCTGTGGGACGTTGCGACACTTCCGCGCGAGCGGCTGGCCGGCCGGCCCGGCGTTTCGGCTGCCGCCGGCGCCGCTCCGCACCTACTTTACTTACTGGCCGGCTCCGTGCGCGGGTGACAGACCGGAGCGGCAGAGGAGTGCACGGGGTCCACATGCGGGTATCAGACAACTCGTCCCACGCAAACGCGGACTTCCTACAACTGTAGTGTGCAGCGAGGAAGTACAGAAAGGTCGCTACATAGGGAACGGGGAGAAACGATAGCCGCAGGAAGTATGGCAACTAGGACCAACATCCAGATGCAAGATATTTGCCGCCCACGGACTGTAAATGTTAAAAAATAGTGCCGTGTTGCTGTTGTCCGATTCGATGCGAGAGAACCTGGTGCAGGAACAAAGGCGACTCCGACAGGGCCGTTCAAATTAACGCGCCCGCCCTGGCGGCGGATCGCCGCCAACGACGGTGTCACATGCCGAGACACGTACGCGTGAGAGGGCGCGACGCCTCCCGAGAGAACACTTTACGTAATGCGTTTATATGACTGCACGTACTCATTTCCAGATTTCTCAGTTCACTTTCAACGGAAACAAAATGGCTAGAAATTGTGAACATTTGGGGGCCGTGCTTATTACGGAATACTGTACCCGCACCGTGGCGGCCGGTGCTGCAGCGTGCCTGTGCGGCCGCGCCACTCGGAGGTGAGGCGGTCGAAATGCTGACGGTGTCTGACACTTCCACTGGCGGTAGTTGCGAGGAGAGCTCGCAGTGTAAAGTTCGCCATACTGAGTTAAACTCCAAACCTCTGCGAGTGTCGCACGAAGTGAGACGTGTGATGCGCTTGATGGTGATCTGCCTGATGAGAACGTTAAGCCCTATTCGAGAAGAGCTGTCAGTGTGCCGGCACTGGGTGTCTCCCGGCGCCCACGAGAAATACGGGCCCCACAACGAACTTTTGTCATCACAAAAGTTGGCAGGCCTACCATACTACGCGAACGCTCGACTCCGTACAGGCCCCATGGGAAATCGATGTGTCAGTGAAAAGAAACCCAATGTAGGCCATAACTCCGTCGCGTGCTATCGAGAGCTTGCATGCAGTCAATTATTAAACTACTCCTAAACAGTCAGTCGCTCCCCGCCAGAGGCGACTGCTGGCGATCGTAAGACCTGTAGTGTCTCGTGTTACGGCGTACGTGCCGAGACGTGCCTTTGTCGTGGGTCTCCGGTACTCCCTTCTCTCATCGTCGTCAGACAACAGAAAGACAACGCTACACTGTACAAGTATCTGTTACTCTCACCTACACTGCACAAATACACGTGCGACAGAACGTAAACATACCAGCGAGAGAGGGGGCATACTCCCACTGGAAGTGGGAGATGTTCTTCTCGTCGTAGCTAATGCATTGAATATGTGCAAATTTTAGAACGATTGATAAATTCTTTTGCATGAACATCCCACACTCACAAGTTTAGCTGCTCTGGGATCGATCCACAGTCACAATATTGCTGCTCAACCCTGCATGTGCAATCGAACCAGTCGCTCTTGACTGACCGTCTATCGTTCTTGATCGACAGTCTGACTGTAATTAATATCTCGTATAATATGGGCGACTGCTCTTCATCATCATGATCATCTTCCTTTTCTTCTTCTTCCTTCTCCCTCCTCACCGTTTGGCCCACGATGCAGCGCCATCTGGCCCTTTTGGTCCTGTATCTCCACTTGCGGCGATCTTGTGCCTGGTCGTGCTGGAGACCAGCTACCTTGATGCCTGCGTGGAATGTATCCAGCCAAGGTAGCCACAGTCTCCCAGTAACTCATTCATCGATGACCTTTCATGTTGAGGATTTTTTATGCAACATCGACAGTAAGGCCGGCAACTGTACCGCCTTAACAAAAAGACTGAGTTAAAGTAAGCTGACAGCAGAAGCTCATCACTGCGAATATGGTTCAAATGGTTCTGAACACTATGGGACTTAACTTATGAGGTCATCAGTCCCCTAGAACTTAGAACTACTTAAGCCTAACTAACCTAAGGACATCACACACACTTACGCCCGAGGCAGGATTCGAACCTGCAACCCTAGCGGTCCTGCGGTTCCAGACTTTAGCGCCTATATCCGCTCGGCCATCCCGGCCGGCCACTGCGAATAATACAGTACTCTGAGATTTAATTATAGTCACGATTACATTACGTACAAGCATAGTTGTGGAGTGGTTTCATCACGAGTATCTTGTTCCTTTACCCAAATATAAGTTCTTAATTTAAAACAATATGCATATCTACAACGCGTTATTCTAACCAGACTGTTACAGTACTATTACCTGAACCAACTGGACTTAGAGCACAAACTTTAAATCTTTATAACCGACTCAGTGTTACGCTATCTAACGTTACTTATTTACCTCGTGCATACCGGTATTATTGCGGTAGAGTGTGTGCCCTTATTTTGCTGAGGTACATGCCGTTCACGGCTCCAGCTTTCTTGATCGTAGGTTTGAAGGATTGCTTGCTGACGAATAGCAGTGACATCGATCTTGCGCTTTCAGCTTCCATTGTCTCAGCGATGGGCAGGCACAGCTGGCGAAGGCATTAAAGAGCCGGGAACTATAAACTAATCTTGGGCAGAGATAGTCGAAGCGTAGGGTATACTACCCCAAGTCTCCTCTTCGTCCTAACAGGCCTTGGAAGGCCCAACGGTGCCGACCGGCCGCCGTGTCACTCAGCCCACAGGCGTCACTGGATGCGGATATGGAGGGGCATCTGGTCAGCATATCGCTCTCCCGACCGTATGTCAGTTTACGAGACCGGACCCGCTACTTCTCAGTCAAGCAGCTCCTCAGTTTTGCCTCACAGGGGCTGAATGCGCCACGCTTGCCAACAGCGCTCGGCGGACGGGATGGTCAGAGATCCAAGTGCTAGCCCAGCCCGACAGCGCTTAACTTCGGTGATCCGACGGAAACGGTGTTACCACTGCGGCAAGGCCGTTGGCTTCCTCTTCTTGCTGGTCAGCTATTGACGATGAAGTTTGAGGGATGAATGAATGTTTCCAGATTCCATTTTGATATTCATCGGATTAGCTTCATCTCGACTCCGTACATTTGAACCAAGCAAAATATTCCATTTACGCTAACCTTATGTTTTGCCAGAGAAGATGTTACTTGTTACCTTAGACTTTAGACACATCGAAAGATATGCCACTACATGGGCGGAAGCTTGAAGCATTCACAAAATGCTAAAGCACTTCGGTCTCCTCAGCAAGTGCGCTCTCCCTGCGGGCAGCCGTCACGGTCAGCACCAGACGGAGAAAGTCCGGTCACCAGAATGCGAACAGGGAGGCAACAGCCTGCTGACGCCGCCAGCAGCGACCGATCGGTAATTACTGGCCGTCAGCAGCCAAAGGCCGCTCCAGGGAGTCATAAACGCGTCGCCAAATCGGAGACAGCTTTTCAGCAAAACGGCGTAATGGACGCCGCAACCTTAAAATTACGGTGAGGACCGCGAGCGGAGCGCCGACGTGACTGAACGGCAAAAGTCCGCAGGCACCAGCTGCAGCTGCAGCCGGACTCCCGGATGTCTGGAGGGGCCGCCTGGCCGTCTTCCTACAGGTCGTTTCTCAAGTCGCGCGCACATACAGCGCGTGGGCAAAAATATGGAGACACAACGCCTGGCCATGTCTAATGCGGGAATATTGACCAATGTGGTGTGGCAATTGAAGATAGTAATTCAAAAGCCGACGTTTTAAATTTCACGTTCACGAAGAAATCGTGCTCACAGGAGAATCGAACAAACATACCGTCGTTTCACCATCGGACAGACTGTGGTATGGACAACATAGTAATAAAGATCCGTGGTGTAGTGAAACGACTGAAAGATTTGAAAGCAAATAAATGACCAGGTCGGGATAGAATCCCAATTCGGTTTTACAAGGAGTACTATACGGCGTGGGCCCCTTAGCCAACCTGCATTCATCTCTACCCCAGCATAGCGACTGGAAAAAAGGCGCAGTATATATGAAGCGTAAAAGAACAGACCCGCAAAATTACAGACCAATATTCCTAACTTCGGTTTGCTGTAGAATACTTGAACTGTTCGAACATAATAAACTCTCTTGAGGTTGATAAGCTTGTCCACGAGTCAGCATCGCTTTAGAAAGCATCGCCCGTACGATATTGTCCTTTTCTCACATTGTATACTGCGAACTATGGGTGAAGGGCAACAGGCAGGTTCAATATTTCTAGATTTCGGGGCATTTGACGTGGTGCCCCATTACAGGCTGTTGACGAAGGTACGAGCGTAGTTGACAGGTGTGTGAGAGGCTCATAGACTTCTAAGTAACGGAACCCAGTATGTTGTCCTCGTCGACGAATGTTCATCAGAGACAAGGGTATCATCAGGTGTGGCCCCAGAGAAGTGTCACAGGACGGCCCTTGTTCTGTATACACAAAGATGATTTGGCGGACTGGGTGAGCAGCAATAAGCGATTTTTTGCTAATTATGCTATGGCGTACGGTTAGGTGCTGAAGTTGAGCGAGTGTAGGAATATACAATACGACCTAGACAAAATTTCTAGTTGGTGTGATGAACAGCAGCTAGCTCTAAATGTACAAAATGTTAAGTTAATACAGGTGAGTAGGAAGAACAAAGCTGTAATGTTCGGATACAGCAGTAGTAGTGTCCTCCTTGACACAGTCAAGTCGTTTAAATATCAGGGCATAAAGTTGCAGAGCGATATGAAATGGAAAGAGCCTGTGAGAACTGTGGTAGGGAAGGTCTACTCGGAGAATTTTAAGAAAGGGTGGTTCACCTGTAAAGGAGACCGCATACAGGACGCTGGTGCGACCTGTTCTTGAGTATTCCTCGAGTGTTTGGGATCCGTACCAGGTAGGATTGAAGCAGGACATCGAGGCGATTAAGAGGCGGGTTTCTGTATTTGTTACTGGTAGTTTCGAACAACACGGACGTGTTACCAAGATGCTTAGGGAGTACAAGTGGGAAACCCTGGAGGGAATTGGAATATAATGTGCAACAAAAGTCTCATGGATCGTAAATAGCCGACAAAAAACTTTGTGGACTATTTGAAAGTTCTATCAACATATATGATATCACACTGACTAAGGATGTTTAAGTTTTCAGCTTTATAGAATATTACAACATTCTTCTCAGCATCATTGTGCAACACCAAATCCGGTCCATTTGCATTTTTCACATTTACTGCGTTCAGAACAACGTGCACTTCGTCGATACTTGTAGGTAATTTTGATTGCATTTTGCGCCTAGCTTTGTAAATAGAAAGCTGTCGACATCTTTAATGATTATCTTCCCCATATGTTCTGCTTTTAGCTGATTATATATAAGCCTTTATCATCTCTCACATATATATTCCTTAGCTTTCCCTTTCAGATCACAAACTATTTTCCGCCTCTGAATTTCATCGCCAGTTATTTCTGCGAGGCTGTGGTCGTCCTGGCCCTCAGATGTCTGCAGTGGAGACAGTTTTAGTAAAACTTTTGCACTCTTTAATGTTGCGCGTCCTTAGCGCTGAACTACATTTCAATAATTTGTGGAATCCGAAAACGTAACTTCCCTGAAGTAGGATTTTCTTTCTGTTCATATCCACAGTAACTGCAACAGCGTCGGATGATATGTGCAGTACGGAGCGATCTGCTCTAGACAGAGAGTGCGGGTCCCAGGAGGCACGAAGGGCTCCGTGCCGAGACTTGTTCCCAAGGCGTAGGTCCTGCCAACCACTCACTGCGCCCCTCCTTCCGACCGTCGGCACAGTCTCACACCGCAGCCTTCCTTCTTTACTGCTCACAGCTCGTCTTGGACGGAACGCTGCACCGTCCTTGTCTTCCTCTATTTGTTTTCGCTGACTCACCGAAAACGTGCGCGTTGCAGCAAGAAGGATACCAGAAGCAGGCCACCACAGGCAAACACGGCATTCTTCGCCTAAAGGTGTACACACCGATCGGATACAGACTTTAATACGACAAAGAAATTTCTGAGAATGCACGTTTGGAGCACAGAGTTGTGTAGAAGCGATTAATGGATTGTAGCAAAACAGGAGAAGAAAACATTTTAACCATTGGAGACGTGCTCTTACAGAAGTATCTTGAAAATTGAGAGGACTATTAACATAAAAAAAACGTGACAAGGAATATATGGAAAACACTAAAAGAAGACACAGAATGGCAGGACATAGAGTAAAGAAATCAGTGAAATACTTCCATTGAATTAGAGGGATCTGTAGGTGCAGGAATTGTAGAAGAAGGCTGAGATTAAAATAAACAGACAGGGCAAATAATTGAGGACCTGCGGTGTGGGAGTTACCCTCAGATAAAAAGACCGGCGCAAGGGTGGAAATCGTTGAAACCTCCCTTCCCTCCAAAGAAGTGCTGACACATACGCGTTTTCTTGATTAGCACCAGGAGAGCCGCTGAACTAAACTTTCACTTCCGATAAATCAATGGTCATCAACAGCGCCGTATGTCCTCAGTCTGTGGCGTGGAATCTGTAAGGTGGAGCGAAGACGTTCGGCAGGATAGTGATGAAACGCCTGATGCTTGCTTACTTTTATTCCACCGTATCTCCTCCTCTTCTCGGACTTGCTGGTTGTGATGAAAACTTCTTCCTAGGCATGTTTCGCGCTAGGTACACAGGCCAGTAACATTCCTGTGTTCTTTCCTGCAACAGAATTTCACCCTCATTATAGTCCATGTGAGCCGCACGTTGACGACTGACTTTTGCTGCAGTCTTTTGACTAGGCGTCGTATTAATTCCCTTTCCATTCGAGCGAGAAACAGTGTCAGGAAATTTGTGTGGGACGTGCTGTCTTCTACTGGATCCGGAAATGGCAGTGTCACGTTTAGAGCGACGACGACCGTGTCGTTCACCGCCTCTCCCAGGCAGCATCGTCCCCAAGGCGAAAGTCAGGCGTGCTTCACTTTCATCCAAATGATGTCTGTTTCGTCTGGCACTTGACGCATTGTATGGGGCGCCTGGGATTAACGGAGCAAAACGTTTATAATTACCATATTTGGAATGATAGTTGATGACGTAGTCAGTTTTCTCTCCGATGCTCAAGACGTGACTGATCCTCGCCTCGACTGGTTTTTACCGTGCACTAGAGCTGACCACTTTCACAGCGTGCAGTCAGACTGTGGCTACCTGTTAAAGAAAAGGAACAAAAATGAAAATAAATTGCCGAAAATTAGAGGATCAGTTTGCTTATAACTTATCTGTAAACTGAATTCCCCCGTATGTCAGACATAGTTAGCGGTCTATAGGAAAAAAACGAACAGCGTATGAGAGAGCGTTTAGAGAAGATACTGAAGGAGAGAGGGAGGGAGAGAGAGAGGGGAGGGGGGTGGAGGCTGCTAAAAGAAATGACACAAATCCGTTGTAGCCAAATTTATATCTAACTTGATTAATACGAACTGTATTCGCAACAGCTTTTGCAGACAATATTGACATAATGACAATGACTGAAACTGCAAAATTATACCATTGTACGACACGTGGCAGAGGGCAAACACTAACATGCGGAGCACTTGGTCACTTCCAGCAAAGCTTAAACTTAATTTTATCAATTTGCGCGGGAGTAACCGTAACTAATGAAACCAACACACTTAAGGGTTTTGTATCTTCAACCATAAATATTTTACATGCTTAACGTCAAGTGACACGTTAATTCATTTGTAATAAGACGTTTGACGGTGCTTTATACACGGCAGTTCAATTCTACAAACAATCGAGAGGGGGGGGGGGGGGGAGGGTTGATGGAGTGTTCCTGGTAATCGGAATACATTTTTTTCCGCATTGAATTTTTGACGCTTCCTCATATAATTTTGTTCATGCAAATGGTAACAGAAAATTAGGGCTAACTTACAAATTAAAATTGTGATGACGCATTTCCTGCAGAAGACTGACATACATTTGTAACTCTATACCGGAAGTCCATCAGCTGTCATACTGTAAACATATCTCTTTCCAGAATGAGATTTTCTTTCTGCACCGCAGTGTGCGCTGATATGAAACTTTCTGGCAGATTAAAGCTGTGTGCCGGACCGAGCCTCTAATTTGGGACCCTTCGCCTTCGCGGGCAAGTGCTCTACCAACTGAGCTATCCAAGCACGACTGACGACCCGTCATCACAGCTCATTCTGGAAACATCACCCAGGCTGTGGTTAAGCCATGTCTCCGCAATATTCTTGCTTCCAGAGGGCTAGTTCTGCAAGGTTCGCAGGAGAGCTTCTGTGAAGTTTGGAAGGAAGGACACGAGGTACTGGCGGAACATAACATTCACGTACCACCTCGATCACCTTATCGGGATTGTACGGGATGTTCGGTGAGGAGAGCTCAGTCAGCAAACACAGCACGGTATCCCAGCCATCTCGATCACGTGGTCACTCTTCTTTCGATTTTTACTTGTGTTGGAAATTGAAGTGTCGGCTGTACTCGAAAAATCCTCACACACTGGAAGAGCTACAACAGAACACTGAAACTGCTGTTGATGTTCTTCAGACAGAGCTGTTCACAGTTCGATAAATTGAGCAGAGCGTTGCGTCGAATTCGACGATGGCACTTTCCAGCATCTTGTGTGACGTTCATTAACAAGCGCCAATGCCCCATCCGTCTTACCGTAAACATTTTCGGGTCCAGTTTTATTATGCCCAGCCTGTAGTTAGGCAAGATGCGAAGTGTGAGGACCTGTGATCGGCGTTCTCAGACAGCCGCGGTTCGACATGCAGGTTACGGCGAGATCTCTGATATTAGCCGATACCGCCCACGCTGTACCTCTGAATGATTTCCCGGCCAGAGATACGCATCTTAATGGGCCGCGTGGAACGCAGGCGCCACGACTAAAGCTAACGCAGTGGAGTGAAGCCCGCCGGCGCTGCGGTAATTACGGCCGCCGGGCCATTACGTCGAGCACTAATTGCCCTTGTGAAGCGCCACTACTCGCCACTTCCCTGTTACGTGTGTGTAAGATGTTGTCCGACCCTCAGGCTCCGCCTTTCCTTGCCGTTCGCCAGCTGACGCTGAATCGACCCTTTCTGGACCTTCAGTGAGAATGGGGACCACTGGCTTCGAGACTGGGCTACACTAGTGCCAAAAAGGGCCACATTCGAGACATTACAGCGCATTTCCTAAACAGTTCTTTTTTCGTCGTAAACATACTGTAATTTCAGAGTACTTTTCATCATTGCCGTTGCACTTTCATTTACAAAACACCTTAAGTGGACATTGATGTTTTACTTTTTTTTTTTTGCATGTTTTGAAGTCCACTGCTTTTCCTCACATTGTTTGCGGTTATTGAAGTCTCTAAAAAAATCCTCGTCTCGCTTTCGTCCTTCGTAATTTTTCGGTTGCTACAAATCCGTTGCTCTTTCTGCATTTGCACTTCACTTTTCTTAACACAAAACTTTTCGACACATAATTATTGCTGTAGTCTCACTTGTCGCGTACTCAGCACTTTATTGAAGCATTTGCGTAGCAGCGGCGTTTGCGTAGAGTTGACAGTGCGACCAGACAAGAGTCTTCGAGCGTGGCGCTGACCCAACAAAGACATGGACTCAAGTTGTCAAAATAGTTCAAATGGCTCTGGGCACTATGGGACTTAACATCTGAGGTCATCAGTCCTCTAGACTTAGAACTACTTAAACCTAACTAACCTAAGGACATCACACACATCCATGCCCAAGGCAGGATTCGAACCTGCGACCGTAGCGGTCGCGCGGTTCCAGACCGAAGCGCCTAGAACCGCTCGGCCACTCAGGCCGGCAATGTCGTGGCTGTCGGCACTGTTTACATGGAATGTATTGGGTCCTCTGGTCCCACTGGACCGATCATTGGAAATGGTTATGTTCGGCTGCTTGGAGGTTGTTTTGCAGCCGGGCCATACCTGTTCGCGACTGGTTTGAAGAACATTCTGGACAATTACAGCGACTGATTTGGCCAAACAGGTCACCCGACGTGAATCCTATCGAATATTTTTGGGACAATCGAGAGATCAATTTGTGCGCAAAATCCTGCACCGGTAACACATTCGCAATTATTGACGGCGGAGGAAGCGTGGCTCAGTATTTCGGCAGGGGACTTGCAGCCATTTTTGAGTCCATCGTTTATGCTGCACTACGTCGGGCAAAACGAACGTCCGACGCGATATTGGCAGGTAGCCGATGACTCCTGTCTCCTCAGTGCACACCTACTCTCGCAGCAGATCCGTGACTGTTGCTCAAGTGAATGTCCGCGCACCCAGCAACCACACTCCCAAAAAACATGTAAAGGTGCAGTATCTGGAGAACTGAATCTCCGTGACGCACGTTTGCTAAAGTGCAGCAGCTTGGGACGCCCCATCGTCCCAGAAGGGACAAGTTGGCGCCTGGGGAGGTCTCGACGAGAAGTGAGTCAGTCGAGCCGGAGCGTGCTCACAGTGCACACCCGAGCGTCCGCGCTTCCAGGGATCGCTCCTAAAATTGAAGTATTTCAGTGGAAAAATTATACTGATCGTCGCACCAGCGTCAAAACGGCAGTAGAACGCGTATGTGTGTGAGGAAAGTTGGAGCACTGAATGATATTCCTATCCGGAGAAGTTGTTGTGTTATCAGAGACTTTCGTACAGAAATGAAACGTCAATGGTACACTCGTACAAGCTCTTGATAAATGAGCGACTGAAACTGTAGAGTAATTGCAATCAGGGCAATAATGGATTAAAGCGGAATAAAATTAACTGCATTGCACGAAAGTGTTTACGTATTACAACCTATTTAACATTAATAGAATATTTGGGAAGGGACAGAAACTATATAACAGTATAGGGGAATGGAGAGGTCATACGTCTCACGCTCAAGGTCAGATATTTAATTATTAGTGTATGTATTTCGGGAGTAAGTTCGTCTTCTATTTATTTATGTCCGATGCCTAGTTTTCCAACCTCCCAGACTACAGAAGGTATTAATCACCTATTTCTCTTTTAAAGAAGCAATAAAATAGAGGGACGGCTTAGACCATATGGTTAGTCGCTTCCGGACATTCACTGCCGTGTGCTTTAAAGACGCCATGCATGTATTAGATCACATGTACAGCCATTGCTTGTGAAAATTCCGCTTTGTCACCTAATGAACAAACAACAAGCCGGTGGAGTATCAGATAAGTTGCGTAATTGTATTGAGTTCCTAGGAAATAGAACGTTGCATACGAATAAAAACTTTAGACATAAGATTACTTCTGCGGTTCTCTGAGGAAATACTTACTGTTCATAATACGTGTAATTGACCTAGTAGACGACGAAGTAAGCTTCATTAGATCATCCCGCTGTGTACACACAAACACATGGCAACGCGATCTGTGGCTGGTATAGGCTCAAAATGGTTCAAATTGCTCTGAGCCGGACCTTGCAGTTGGTCTTCAAGACAAACAAATGCCACGTACCGTGCACTAATAGGCAGAAAGGCGTGCTATTATTTGGTTACAAGATCGCCAAATAGCCACTGCCGAGCGGTTAGAGGGGCCATGTCACGGAATGCGCGGCCACTCCCGCCGGAGGTTCGAGTCCTCCCTCGGGCATGGGTGTGTGTGTTGTTCTTAGCATAAGTTAGTTTAAGTAGTGTGTAAGTCTAGGGACCGATGACCTCAGCACACACATTCGAACATTTGAATAGGTACTGTAAACGGTCAGTTGCCAAGTGACTTCAGATGCCAACTGCAGTCGACCCACTAGGGAGGCAGCTTGTAAAACACTCGTTCTAATTCTACAAATACTTCACTACCGGTTCTCACTCTCGGTTTATTGTAGAGGAATTGGAGAGGAAACGAAGGAAACCAGCACGTTTCGTCACGGGTTGGTTTAGTTATGTAGACAGTCGTCAAACTTCAGAGGCAAACGTTACGAGGGAGGTATGTGCATCACGGTATCATTCATGTTTCAACATTCCGTGAGCGAGCGATCCTATAATAGTAGGCAACGCGATACTCCTCGAGCGAAACGTAGCGTTTGCGTTCGATAGATTCGTCCACTTTAATTGCAATAAAACCGTGCCATATCTACATGTGACTGTTGTTTTGAGACGATTCTTTAGTTTATGATAATCTGTAGTGTCGATTGTCAATGTAACATTGTGAATTCTGTTGCTCATTGAACCTTATGGCTCCAGTAATAATGTGGTGTGTGTTTATGCGTTTAACTGTAAGCATATTTCTGGAGATATACGACTTCGTCTCCCTCTCGTCAGTGGAAATAAACTTGCTAAACTAAGAATTTCGTTCTGGTCAGAGGTGTTAACCATGGTATTCAGGCTCCTTTTGCTGGAGACTATCCAATTAGCATTAATCACGAAATCTCTGAACTGCGAGCCAACGCATCGTAATGCAGGGTTTCAGATACTTACAGTCAAGTTTATTACCGTGAATCCTAATTATCCTCTACCGTAGCGTCAGTATTTTATTGGTCGTAACCTTATCTAAACGACGTTGAATGCTGGAACAGTAAAAATAAAATGAGTAAGAGAAACAACTTTAGTACGTCTGAGAAAGAATTGGACGAAGTACTGGAGTAGGCCTACTGCTGCATCTCGAATTGAGAACCTTGTGTCGTCATAATTTTTTTCATCTTGTGTTTTGTGCGCTAGGGCTGTTACTATACCACTGCTGAATTTCGTGCATTTGTCGTTAATAAACATAAATCACACTTTTCACATACACACATTTACCTGTACCTATACTTTGCAGGCCACCAGATGGTTTGTGGCTGCAAGTATTTGAGGTGTCATTTCACCCCTTTTCGTGTACCATTCGCGAATGGTGCATGAGAAACCTCCATATGATCTCGATTTTTTTTCTGATTTTTCCATACTACAAAAAGACTGCATTGCGCTGTCATGTATACTGAAGCTGAGTAACCCTGTCTAGGTCACTAATTTATTTCTTTTCTGTGATGGGTTTCAGCCACTACAGGCTTATCTAATGAACCTGTAGGAGGAAGTGTGTGCCACTATGAGAAACGAAATACAACTAATGTGGTCCATACCTGTGGGCCGGCAGATGTACGTGTTACATACATAAACTTCGTTGTCATACCAACTAAAATATCACGATTATGCACATATGTTCATGGCATATACTAATCAGCCACAGCATTATGACCACCTACCTAATAGCCGGTATAGCACCACATCTGCACACACGTCACCTAATTACCGTAAATTGCAGGGAGGGGGCCGATGAGCTCTGACACCACGTTCAATCACATCCCAGATGTTTTCGATCGGGTTCGGATTTAGCGGGTTGGGTGGCCAGTACATTAATTGGAATTCGCCACTTTGTTCCTCGACTATCCCTTCAAACTCCTGGCCATATGACGTGGCGCATTATCTTGTTGAAAAAAAGCCACTGCCGTCAGGAAACATTATCGTCATGAAGGGGCGTGATCTGCAACCAGTGTACGATACTCCTTGGCTGTCATGGTGTCTTGCATGAGCTCTACTAGATCCATGGATGCCCACGTGAATTTTCCCCAGAGCATGATGGATCCGCCACCAGCTTGTCTGTCCCGCGGCACAGGTGGCAAGGAGATGTTCCCGTGTAAGACGAGGGATTCGCGCTCTCCCATCGGCGTGATTAAGAGGTATTGGGAGTCATCAGACCGTGCAACGCTCTGCTAGTGCGCCAACGTCCAGTGACGATGGTGACTTGCCCATTTCAGTCGTAGTTGCCGATGTAGTGGTGTTAATATTGGCATTTGCACAGGTCGCCGGTTGCGGATGCCCATCTTAGGAGTGTTCGGTGAGCTGCATGTTCAGACACAGTTGTACTCTGCCCAGCATTAAAGTATGATCTTAGTTCCTCCACAGTTCGCCGCCTTTCCTATTTTACCAGTTTTCCCAGTCTACGACGTCCGACACCTGTAATGAGGGCTGGTCCAACACCACGACGTCTGGACGCGATTCCACCTTGATTTCGCTTCGTGTTGAAGACACTCACCACAGCACTCATCGAACACCATAAAAGTCGTACAGTTTCCAAAAAGCTTGAGCCGAGCCTCCGGCCATCACAATCTGCCTCGGTCGAACTCAGATAGCTCGTCCTTCTTTCCCATTCCACACATGTACAGCGCGTTCACAGATACTACATGCAACGTGTGTTCGTCTGACTATCAGCCATTCCTCCACAGGTGACGTTGCTGTCAGGTGGACGGTTCAAATGGCTCTGAGCACTATGCAACTTAACTTCTGAGGTCATCAGTCGCCTAGAACTTAGAACCAATTAAACCTAACTAACATAAGGACATCAGACACATCCATGACCGAGGCAGGATTCGAACCGGCGAACGTAGCGCTCGCTCGGCTCCAGACTGTAGCGCCTAGAACCGCACGGTCACTCCGGCCGGCTCAGGTGGACGGGTTTATATCGATAGTAGGTCGGTGATCATTATGTTATGGCTGTACAATGTTAAGTTATATACAGCTTCTCTTCTCACTCCTAGCACTAAATGTGTACTTCCTCTGTATGTGAGTTTAAAACATTAAAAAACTTCCTTTATAATTGTGTAATGGAAATGTGTGGCTAGGGCCTCCTGTCGGGTAGACCGTTCGCCTGGTGCAAGTCTTTTGATTTGACGCCGCTTCAGCGTCTTGCATGTCGATGAGGATGAGATGATGATTGTAATTCTGCATATCATGGTCGTTACTACCAAGTGGAAGCTAAGAGAGCATTATCAAATTGGGTACTAAGTAAGATATTCTTAAGTGGACAGGGTGTGCATAGTAAAATAACTTTATGTAACACAAAAAAGTTATGGTGACAATGCTAAATATGATTTTCGTATCAAGACAAAGTGTCCACCATAAAAGGGGAAAATGTAGGATTTAAACGTTAAAACAACCGGAGCAAGAGGAACGTGCATATGTAAGATGTGTGTGTGTGTGTGTGTGTGTGTGAATTCCTAAGGAACCAAATTGCTTAGGTCATCGGTCCCTAGACTTACACACTACTTAAACCAACTTATGTTAAGAACAACACACACACCCATGCTCGAGGGAGTACTCGAACCTCCGGCGGGAAGAGTCGCGCAGTCCGTGACATGACACCTCAAAGCGCGCGGCTAGTCCGCGCGGAACCTAACCTAACCTAACCTAACCTAACATATGGAAGAGGTCATATCATACAATACGGTCGAAAAGTCGCTCACACGGAACTGTATATTTATGTATGTATGTGGTGTGCGTACTGTAAGACCTTCAGTACACACACCGTCAGATTATTTGACTTGTCGCTCTAACGAAGTAGGCAAGTGTCAGCAATATGTCTCGTGGTCTTATTGTGGCGTGTTTGTCTTCTGCCGTTAGGTCAGACGATAGAAATGCCACTTGCACGCGTAGAGTAGCAGATTGACGGTGACCAACTTTAAACAGAACTTGATTAATTTTCACACACATTTATTAGAATAATAACAAGCATAAAAATTCCTTAACTTGGATTTGCATGCTATTTACAATTGACAATCTGAAGTTCCTTTGGTATTGGTACGTTAATCTTCTTCTCACATATATCTCTGATACTTGACAAAAGTGTCTATACATTTATCTTCATGGCTATGTACAGGAATATGGTAATCTTATTGGGCGCAGACTGAAACTTGTCTATAGACTGGTACCGACAAATGTTCAACTTGTACGGACTGTTGCAGACAAATTCAGACTGTTACACACTGATGCAGACTGATTAATCGGAGATCTGTACACTCGTTATAATACCTCGCGTGTTCATGTATCAGTGCGCGAATGTGATCCGCGAGGAGAAAAGGTTCTACGTTAGCAGCAATCTCATTGGATGCGTTACATATTAATACACGGATCGGCGGAAGCAGAATTTGGTCCGTCTCTGTGGCAGCGCCATCTCGTAGTGCGGAGACGGACGAGCGCTGCGCCTGCGCTGTTGTGCTTAGCGGGGCACGCTCTACTGGGAAAGTTGTGTACGCGCTGACTACGCGGAACTATGTACACAACAATGTATTAATAGGAGTCGCATTGCAGTCATTCGATTAGCCACGGAAATATAGCACCACAGATATTACCAACAGCAATGTAATGGGTGCATGTCACATTACGTCCGCTGTGTTGCACAGTATGTTGCTTGCTTAAGATGTCGTTATTCTAAGAGCTACAAATTTTCGTCTGTGAAAAATATTTTGATAGTCGCTCGTATGCACGTGTTGTAGGCTCATTTCGTGGAAAATGTCCAGACGCCGAAGTACCGAACGTTTCAGCAGTACCGAGATTAATCGCCGGTTTCCGGTAATGTGGATTAGTTGAAACCAATAAGACAGCCGCGAAACAGAACGGTAAACTGACTGAGGTGAGGGATCTGATGTGTGTTCGCCTTGGAAAATGTTCGAGGCTCTTAATCCTTTCTCACATTACGTACGGTAGTGCTCACAAAGTGAAGCACAACTAAAAATTTTGTACGTATTGTGTTCTTAGTATAAGGGAACTGAAGGTGCTTGACAAAGGAAAGTGTCTATTGTACAGAACATGGTTTTGGTCATTTGTTGACTGCATGGAATCGCAGAACAGTACCGTATTTCGTTCACTGACGAGGCGTACTTTTTTCTCTGTGGAAACGTGAATACTGAAAACATAAGATTTGCAATAGAGTTGTGGAACATATACTGTGTTCGATCGGTGTGAATTACCTCTATTGGTGCACAGCAAGAATTGAGGAAACGTCGTTCTTGTGAAACACAATTAGCTCTGCATTTGCACGGAGTAATTAGTACTGTCGACAGGGGATGCCAAACTAACTCCATATTTCTAGACTTCCAGAGGGCTATTGACACTGGTCGTCACAAGACAGTGAAATCAAATTGAGTGGCTGTAGCATATGGCATCAGTTGTGCTACTGGATCTGTGGTTTGTTCTCAGAAAGGTACATAGTAATCGACTGAAAATCAGCAAGTAAAACAGAAGTGAAAGTCAGCGTTCCTCAAGAAAATGTTGTAGGCCTGTGCTGTTCCTGATCTACATAAATAGTTTAAGAGATAAGCTGAGCAGCCCTCTTAGGCTGCTTGTAGATGAGGCTGTCGTTTACCGTCTACTACAGTCATCAGAACATCAATACCAGTTCCAAAATGACGTAGACGCATGTTCTGTGGGGTGCGAAAAGCAGCAATTGTCTCTCAGTAAACCGAACTTTGTGACCGAGCGGTTCTAGGCGCTTCAGTCCGGAACCGCGCGACTGCTACGGTCGCAGGTTCGAATCCTGCCTCGGGCATGGATGTGTGTGATGACGTTAGGTTAGTTAGGTTTAAGTAGTTCTAAGTTTCAGGGTACTACAACCTCAGAAGTTAAGTCCCATAGTGCTCAGAGCCATTTGAACAATCAGTGTATGTCAGTAGTTTTGTTACGATGAGTGATGCTGAGTAAGTGAGCTATTGTACGTGAATGGCGTCAGCTGCCCTCGCGTGTCCGCCGCTCTCCTCGCTCCTCCCCCTGCCCCTCTCCCGCCAAGTGCCGGAACGCACGACGCGGCAGCACTGCCGGCGCCACTGACGAATCTTGCGTTCGGAGGCGTGTGGCCAGCAGCGTCGTGCTGTATATTACACAAAATGTTCGCTAAGCAAGAAATTTGCAAGCTTTTTAATGTGGGTGACAGATGTAAGAAAATAGGTTCTATTCCTTACTTCACGCCGTTAGGATATGGAAATTGGTTCAGCGGTTCAATTGTGAAACCGTAACGCACAGAGCCACGCAATCAGGTTTGTGATATGAGTGTGTATTTGGTTTACTTTGCTCGGTCCCGCGCCACAGGTTCAGCTGCCAGACACGGCGCAGCTTCGGAGGAATTCAGCGCGCCCGCTCTCCGGAGAGCGCCGTCGCGGAATGGCACACGTTTAGCGGGAGCAGCCGCGGGTCCAGCCGGCGAGGTGGTTCGGTGCAATTGGCAGCCGCCCCGAGTGATAACGCGATAGGCTAGGCGGCCGCATTGTTTGCAAACGAGACCCCACTGCAGCGTGGGCAAGCGTTCCGTTCCGCGGATGACGTCACTTCGCGCAGGAATGCCTGTAAACATGCGCCGCATCTCTGCGCGTCTTTGTCATCTGCTGGCGGCGGGAGCAGCCTTCGGTCTGCACCGACCTACTGTTTCCTTCTCTTACTACGTCATTGCCGCGCGCAGTAGCATGGCACCTCTTGCGGGGCATTCTCCACAAGTCGCCTGGTATTCTCTCGAGTTTTTTTTTTTTTCATTCTTCGTGGCGTTCGTCACGAATGGAAGTCTCTCGAACCCGTGACCTATCCCTCTGGCAGGAACGCACAATATTTCGACAACACGACGAGTTGTTTCTGCACCTCTTTCGGGTACTCACCTAGTAGCATGGCCTCGGAAGAATACCCAAAGAAAGAAAATTTTGCGTTTAAGGATGCGTCGACCACGAGGATATTACAGACGCAGCACAAGATCAGTTTGGACAAGGGTGGAGAAAGATACTGGCGGTGGCTTCGTAAAGCAGACGTCCAGGCGTTTACCGTCAGGGAAACCGCGGAATACCTAAATCAGCGTCGTCGCTCGTGGACTTCAATGCAGTGTGCTAACCACTGCACCGGCTAGCCGGGCCAGAATGATCGACAGCAGCTCAGATTCGTGCTACGCGGAGAAGACAAAAATTCACAGTCCGACAGGCCGAGATGTCGTGACGAGGCGCTCTGTTGGATTAATGCAGTTCCGTGGTGGTCATCCAGAAGCTATGCGGCCGCCCGTGGCCCATTAACATCGTCGCACCTGCTATATGGCTCTGAGCACTATGGGACTTAACATCTATGGTCATCAGTCCCCTATAACTTAGAATCACTTAAACTTAACTAACCTAAGGACATCACACAACACCCAGTCATCACGAGGCATCCCTGACTCCGCCGGGAATCGAACCCGGGAAACCGACCGCGGGAAGCGAGAACGCTACCGCACGACCACGAGCTGCGGACTCACCTGCTATACAGAACGTGAACCGAGCCATAGAGAAATGGAAAGGGCAGACGGAAATGTTTGCGCAGCGAGAAAAAAACGTCAATTACATTAGGAAATTAGACTCTAAAACTTACTAGTAAAGGAGTTTTGCTATTTCATCCGCCAACTAAGCGGTGGAGGCCAAAGTAGGCAGACTGTCAATGGCAACAAAAGTTTTTTGAAAAACAGAAATCTGTTAAAAGCGAATATAAATTTAAAATATAGGAAACTTGTTTTGAAAGCATTTTGCGTTGTCCGGAAGATACACGTGGGCAATAATGTGTTCAGAAAAGAAGAGAATAGAAGCTTCTGAGATGTTCTGCTACATAAAAATGCTGAACGTTACATTCGTATATCGAATAAGTAGTGAGGAGTTACCGAACCGCATTGGGGAAAAAACAAATGTATGGTAAAACTTGTTCCATATGCTTTCGGGAGGACTGGCGGATGTCTGTATCTTGGTGACACGATATTCCGGGGCAGAGACGCGTGGCCACCTTCGGGTGAACACTGACACTGTGGCCACGTACTTAAGACGCCGCCGGCACATGCGTGGTGTGTCCCGTGGCGTTTCGCCTTCGCTGTTCTTCTGCAAGTCTGTGCGCTGCGCCGAGTGCCCTGCGTGCCGAGAGCTGCTCTCATTGGTTTCAGGTCGATTGTTTCGTATGGTGAAAGACGCCGGCAACGCAGAACATAAGTTTTTCTGCGACGGGATTCCATGCAGAATGTTACTGGAAAGAGCCGTCTCGATTAAGAAAGGACTCGGACAGTAGTATTTCCACTGATTCACTGATGACGGAGCTCCAAAAGTTTGACGTATGGGCCACAATTTTCGTTTATTGTGTTGTATCAAATGACCAGTGGAAATACACTACTGGCCATTAAAATTGCTACAGTAAGAAGAAATGCAGATGATAAACGGGTATTCATTGGGCAAATATATTATACTAGAGCTGACATGTGATTACATTTTCACGAAATTTGGGTGCATAGATCGTGAGAAATCAGTACCCAGAACAACCACCTCTGGACGTAATAACGGCCTTGATACGCCTGGGGCCGGCCGCGGTGGTCTCGCTGTTAAGGCGCTCAGTCCGGAACCGCGTGACTGCTACGGTCGCAGGTTCGAATCCTGCCTCGGGCATGAATGTGTGTGGTGTCCTTAGGTTAGTTAGGTTTAACTAGTTCTAAGTTCTAGGGGACTGATGACCACAGATAGTGCTCAGAGCCATTTGAACCATTTTGATACGCCTGGGCATTGAGTCAAACAGAGCTTGGATGGCGTGTACAGGTACAGCTGCCCATGCAGCTTCAACACGATACCACAGTTCATCAAGAGTAGTGACTGGAGTATTGTGACGAGCCAGTTGCTCGGCCACCATTGACCAGACGTTTTCAATTGGTGAGAGATCTGGAGAAAGTGCGGGCCAGGGCAGCAGGAGAACATTTCCTGTATCCAGAAAGCCCTGTACAGGACCTGCAACATGCGGTCGTCGATTATCCTTCTGAAACGTAGGGTTTCGCAGGGATCGAATGAGGGGTGGAACAACGGGTCGTAACACATCTGAAATGTAGCGTCCACTGTTCAAAGTGCCGTCAATGCAAGAGGTGACCGAGACGTGTAACCAATGGCACCCCATACTATCACGCCGGATGATACGCCAGTATGGTGATGACTAATACACGCTTCCAATGTGCGTTCACCGCGATGTCGCCAAACATGGATGCGACCCTCATGATGCTGTACGCAGAACCTGGATTGATCCGAAAAAATGACGTTTTGCCATTCGTGCACCCAGGTTCGTCGTTGAGCACAAGATCGCAGGCGCTCCTGTCTGTGATGCAGCGTCAAGGGTAACCGCAGCCGTGGTCTCCGAGCTGATAGTCCATGCTGCTGCAAACGTCGTAAAATTTTTCGTGCAGATGGTTGTTGTCTTGCAAACGTCCCCATCTGTCGACTCAGGAATCGAGACGTGGCTGCACAATCCGTTACGGCCATGCGGATAAGATGCCTGTCATCTCGACTGCTAGTGATACGAGGCCGTTGGGATCCAGCACGGCGTTCCGTATTACCCTCCTGAACCCACCGATTCCATATTCTGCTAACAGTCATTGGATCTGGACCAACGCGAGCAGCAACGTCGCGATACGATAAACCGCAATCGCGATAGGCTACAATCCGACCTTTATCAAAGACGGAAACGTGATGGTACGCATTTCTCCTCCTTACACGAGGCATCACAACAAGGTTTCAGAAGGCAACGCCGGTCAACTGCTGTTTGTGTAAGAGAAATCGGTTAGAAATTTTCCTCGTGTCAGCGCGTTGTAGGTGTCGCCACCGGCGCCAACATTGTGTGAATGCTCTGAAAAGCTAATCATTTGCACAATACAGCATCTTCGGCCAGTAGCGTACAGTGTTCGACCATACCGTGCTTATTGGTTCGGAGGAGGCGAGTACGCCGCTACAATGTGAGCGTCGTTTGTGCTGCGTAAAACTTGCCGCATTCGAACGGAATTCCGTAATCACCTGCCCTTAACAGATCTCAATTGCGCCAAGATTTTAGGAGGTGGACGAAAATGGTTCAACTTGACTAAAACAACTTATCGATTGACAGGGCAGATTATGATACATCAAGGAATTGTCAGTTTGGTGATGAAGGGAAGTCTCGAGCGTAAAAATCGTAAGGAAAGATGAAGGCTGGAATAGGGTAAGCGGGTTCGAACAGATCTAGGTTGAAATAGTTGCGCAGACATGGCAGAGGCTTGCTCGGGGAGCACTTGTCTGGAGACATGTTTCAAACCAGTTCTTAGAATTGAAGAGCACAACAACAATGACGTAGTTAAGCCGTGCATACACTGAAACTGACCAGTGAGATACTTGTTTTCAGTGGTTACATTTTTTTAAAATTGTTGAACTGGCAAATGTCCCCCGTTACAGGAACAACCCGAAAAAAGTTTTGAACACTGTATTGCTCCACTAGTTGTGGTTATGTTGGAAGTGCTATGCCGTTGCCTTTGCAGTGAGTTACCCAGCCATTGACAAGGGTACCTGTAAACTAACGTGATTTGTGAACCACGGTGCAACTCGGCCTTTTTCTCATCGACAAACGTTGCCAGAGGTGAGAGACTGGTAAGTGGCAGATAAAAATCCTAAATCTGATTGCGGATCGAACCCGAGATTTGTAGTGTGCCACTGTACTGCTTTTTTTTGGTCATGCTATCTACCTGCCTTCATCATTTTTCGTCGTCATTTCTGTGCGGATGTCGTTTGACACGGCAGAAATACCATCATTGAGAAGTTCACTTATTTTTTTCATTAGAGAGCCGGCCAGTCCTGTATACACACCAGTGGTCATCTGTGCGGTTGAGCATAAAACGTGATTCATCAGTAAAAGGCCACATGTCGCCACTCACAGTAGACTACCAATTGCGATAATGGCGTGCGACTTCCAGCCATAGTCGGCGGCGAATAACAGTCAGCGTGGGTGCTTGAAGCAGGCGCCTGCTGTCGAGACTCAGGCGCAGCAGCTTTCGCTGCCTCCTGGCTCAGCTCAACAGTTCACGTCCATTCGCCTGCACACATATCTGCAGCCGTGGTGCACCCGTATCATTTGTGGCTCGTGGTGGACCACACTTGCCTCGGCCCCGGTTTTGGATAGCACCAAAGTGCCATCCACGGTGTACGTCAATCACGGCGCCACGCGAACAGTTTACAAACTTAGCCGTTTCGGAAATGCTTCCACCCTTAATCCGAAGGCCAATAATCGTTCCCTTTTGGGCGTCAGATAAATCGCTCCGTATCCCCATTACGATGACGACTGTACTGTTTTCCGCGTCTTTCCAACACGCTTTACATGCGTCCTAGTGCTAATGCTGCCATCTGGCGTCTGGGAGTGGTTATTGGACGTCGACGTCGAACGTAGGCGGTGGTCACCTAAATGCGGCTGCACCATGCATAATTGTAGCTTTTAAGCTCCTGAGGTTTCGATATGTTTGATCTGTTTAGATTTGTATAAAATGTTTTGCTGCGGAAACTAGTTTATTCTCGGTGCAGGTCGATCCACATAGGGCCGACTATAAACTTGGCGTACCAAATTCGAAAGCAGTCGAGCACTCAGCTCGAATCGGTCCCGTAACGAAGCCTGCGATTCCTTTGTTGGGATTTCACGAGGCAGACGCGTTGCGAGCCGACTCGGCTGTGCAGATGTCGGATGTATCTGGCTTTAGCGTTGCGGGGAACCGGGCGACCCCGCGATCTCGCGACACCTGCCGGCACCGACAATACGAGACGCCGCAGGAAGTCCTTTGTCTGCGTTCGCGACCTGTCTGTGGCTGCAGCTTTGAGCTAGCCATTCGCGCGCGTAATTTACGCCGGCCTTTTCTGGAGCTGTTTACGACCCGTGTCGGCCCGTCCGCGCGCCTCGTGCGTCGCCTCCACACGCGCGCGTACACACACACACGCACACGGCAAGATAGTTTTTAATGGCAGCTGCCGGACGGCTGAAGAGCTGCGGGTCGGCGTTTACACACGGCGCGGCTGCTGGCGGCGTGGGCAGAGCGGCGAGCGCAACCTGCTCCGCGCCTCCACGCCTGGCGCTGCCAGCACGTAGGCACACAGCGGAGGCCGCCACTCACCCGTGTACCGAGTCCTGTTTAACGTGTGGTAACCTGGAACTAATTACCGCGCGAGTACCGAACTTGGTAGCATTAATGTCCAGAGTATGGGGTGCATGATTTCCACAATATGGGGTGCATGATTTCCACAACACCACCGTCTAGTTCCAACAATGGCCACCAGGTCATCGTGATTCCAAGTCTCACACACCTGGCCAGTCGCAGTGCACTTGTTGACGTGTCAATATCAGCTTGGACAAAAGGAGCAGGGCATTATTGCTGCTCTATAATCAAATGGTTCAAATGGCTCTGAGCACTATGGGACGTAACTTCTAAGGACATCAGGCCCCTAGAACTTAGAACTAATTAAACCTAACTAACCTAAGGACATCGCACACATCCATGCCCGAGGCAGGATTCGAACCTGCGACCGCAGCGATCGCGCGGTTCCAGATTGCAGCGCCTAGAACCGCTCGGCCACCCCGGCCGGCTCTATAGTCAAAACAACAGTAATGCTGCAGCTGTACCTCGACAGTATCGCCGGCTAAAAGGATGACGGAAGAGTCCTCTTTCCCCATCTGCTGTGCAGAGCTTGGTGAAGAAGTTGGAGTCAACTGGAGAACTGAGCATCGCTCCGAGAAGAGGTTGATGCATCGCTGTTGATACGGAAAACGACGTTGCGCGCAATTCCCGTTTGTCAGGCAGTGCGCTTGCTACGTCACGACAGTTGAATATCCCGTGGTCCACTGTACGGAAGGTGCTTCGAACCATTCTGAAATGGTATCCGTGCTGACTGACCGAAGTTGACGAGGGCTGGCCCTGGTCCATCCTATGGACAGACGAAGCTCATTTTCCTCCGACGGGTGAGGCAAACACACGGAATTGTTCGGGATATTCACGTGCAGTCACTGTGCATGAAGTTGCTCTGTATGGTGAACGCGTCACCGTATGGTCTGGCTTCACGGCTACGTTCGTCATTGGCCCTTTCTTTTTTGAACAGATTGGTGCTCAAGGACCAAAGACGTGCAGTGTGACCGGCCAGCGTTACTGCGATGTTTTTCGCCAGCATGTCATACCCGCCCTGCAGGAGAGAGACGCATTGAACTCAGCAGTTTCTCCAAAACACATTTGGAAACGATCGAATTATCAGCCGTTCGTTTCCAAATGATTGGTCAGAAAGATCACCTTAAAAAAAAAAAAAAAAAAAAAAAAAAAAAAAAAATGTTCAAATGTGTGTGAAATCTTATGGGACTTAACTGCTAAGGTCATCAGTCCCTAAGCTTACACACTACTTAACCTAAATTATCCTAAAGATGAACACACCCACCCATGCCCGAGGAAGGACTCGAACCTCCACCGGGACCAGCCGCCCAGTCCATGACTAAGAGCAACACGCACGCTCATGCCCGAGAGAGGACTCCGGCGGAAGAGGGAACATTCACACATTTGCTGATCTGAAGCGCAGCATATCAAGAGAACTAGCCAGCATACGTACGAACTTGCTTCGTTTTGCTGTGCAGAATGCAATTCTGCGCTTTCAGACTCTTCTGGGCAGTGATGGGTGCCATATTGACCCCTTTTTGTAGCAGTAATGGTACCGGAATGTAATGGTATGATGTACCGTAGCAACACATTAAAAGTGTTTCAGTGGAATTGATTCTGCATTATTTCTCTTCCCCATGTTCTTGACATTAATGTTACGAGGTTTGGTGCTCGTACAGTAATTAGTTTCCGTGTTATAACGTGTTAAATGGGGAAAGTTTGGTCATAACCACCCGGTTCATAAAACTGAGGCTACTGAAATTTGTGTCCGTATACTAATCTGCGAAATTTACGCTTAGTATTTTTGGAAATTGCCTGCTCACTAGGTCACGCCCTTCCTACTGTAAGTAGGCTGTTTAGGTTTTTATACTGGTAACGCCACGTAGCGCCCTGTATGAAAATCACTGGCTGTGCTGTGGGCAGTCTGTGGCTGGGTGGCATTGTAATATTCGCTATTGTAGTGTTGGGCTGTTGGCTGTTAACAGCGCGTAGCATTGCGCAGTTGGAGGTGAGCCGCCAGCAGTGGTGGATGTGGGGAGAGAGATGGCGGAGTTTTGAAAGTTGTAAGAATGGATGTCATGAACTGATATATGCCTATCAGTAGTTAGTGCCTTCCGTAGTTTGAATCTTTTATTTAGCTGGCAGTAGTGGCGCTCGCTGTATTGCAGTAGTTCGAGTAACGAAGATTTTTGGTGAGGTAAGTGATTTGTGAAAGGTATAGGTTAATGTTAGTCAGGGCCATTCTTTTGTAGGGATTGTTGAAAGTCAGATTGCGTTGCGCTAAAAATATTGTGTGTCAGTTTAAGCACAGTCTTGTATAATTGTTCGAAGGGGACGTTTCACTACCTGCATCCAGAGACTCCTCGTCCAATGGAAGCGCCACGTACCTCCGCAGTGAAGTGTTCCCTGGGCAAACGCCGGGGAAGTTGCGGGCTTCGGACAGAGGTATTAGCCGACCTTTCCTCGACCTTTTATGGGCGCAGATTTCACTGGGAACAGTTTAAAGGACACCTTTGAGCTTTATTAACAGAATAAACAGTGCAAAGAAGCAATATTTCACCCTTCACGGTTGTAGTTCCAGCACACTCGGAACTGCGCTGAAACAGCACTGTTACTTTTAGCGTTATTACACCTTCTCATTTCCTGTGGTCAAAAGAATTTTCAGGAGTTTCCGATTTTTTAAAAAAAGCTGTGGGAATTATGAGGATGACAAAAAAATGGAGTAGTTTAATAAACTAAATGATAGAAAACACGTTGCAGCGAAAAGGAAACACTCCTTAGCGATAGCGTAGTAAGGTAGTAGGGTCGTTGCCGGAGCTAGAGTTGTGTGTCATGTGTCATGAGCCTGGTGCGCACTTACATTGCTCAGTTTACGAAGCCGCCATATGAACGGTGCCAATATCAAACCATATGGAACACCGTTAGTAATTAGTTCACTCCCAGAAGAAAATTGACAAATAAGACTACACGAGATATCTAACGTGAAGCTTTCCTTCGTATTTGTTAAACTGAAGGTCGCCTCTTATTAACTGGACCTGTAACCATAAACTTTAAATCTCTCCTAATCAAGTACGTGGTTTGCACAGCCGTAGACAAATCGCAAAAAAATATCCGTAGATAGTTTTGCGATTCAGATATTCACCGCGCATAGGTGAAATAGTAGCTGGCATATTCAGTGGACGGGCCCTTCTTGAAGCCGTATTGCGACTGATTTAGAACCTCGTATTTATTGATATACAGTTCTGACGTACATTAGTTTTCAGACGGAAGGTGTTAGTGAAGCAGGCCGATAGTTTATAACGTTTGTATTAGTACCTCTGGTAACCAGAGATCTGACGACGGCACAGTCTGATCTGTCTGGAAAGATGCCTTGGGAATGTGGTGGTTACATTACTAGTGATGGCAGTTTCGACGGAATTCCGCAAAGGCGTCTGAGACTGGAAGGAGGACATTTGTGCGAGGTCATGTGTTCGTGAACTGTACATCATCGCCTCTATTCCCCACCTCGGCTAAATACTCAAAATGGTAATGGTTTCCAATGCCAGAAACTGAACTGGAACATACGGATCGAGCACCACCGAGGCACTAGCGACCTCGACTGCGGACCAGGATTACATAAAACTTGATGTTTCCAACAAAGCGACCCGGCCGGCACGCGCTCGGCACTTCGTCATCCTCGTGTTTGCAGTGTGAGCGGTCGCCCGTGGGTGTCGCTTCTTTGCATAACTGCTCACTGCGTACGCCAGTGCGCCGGGATTTAATAGCAGCGTCGGTGTAAGAAAAACTGGATAAAAGTTTCTGGCGTATATATTGTATAATTAACTTATTCTATAGTTACCTTGTTGTCCTGTCTAGTTTCAAGGCGTTTATTAACAGGTGTCAAGATAATTGCTGTTGACATTAGTTACGTTGGCGATCTGTCTAGCAATATTTCTTGTTACGAGTTTTAAAGGAACTACTGAACAGTGGTGCAATAGTATAAGTTCGCGTATTTCAGCATGTGGCGCATTTGACGTGCTGCTGTTAAAGTGGTTTAAATCAGATGAAAAGAACAGGAAACATTCAGCGTATGAGTAATTGAGACATGTTAAAGAAAGGTGTTAATCTTCTCTTTAGTGTTCATCAGCTGTCCATTAATTGCATTTTATAAAAAAAATGAGAAAAAGAATGTTAATGAGATTAAATAGTGGAAAGAACGCTGCAGAAAGCACTCGCTTTGGAATTGCTGTAGTACTCTAATTAATACTGTTTCAGAGTGCAATGAAGTGGGCACATACAGTGACTTGGCTGCACACGTGATTTATAATAAATGAAATATCAATAGTGCAGTTTCTGCAGTTCGAACAAGTATTTTCGAGAGATTTTTCTTACATAAATGTCGGGACTGATGATCCCCCCCCTCAATCATTCCCAGTTGGGAAATTGGAAATTTGTGGTAAGTTCTAAGTAATCAGACTGCTGAGGCCATCGGCCCCTAAGCTTACACATTACTTAATCTAACTTAAACCAACGTACGCTAGGGACAACACACACCCATGCCCGAGGGAGGACTCGAACCTCCGACGGTCAGTTGGCAACCCCTCTGTGTCAGGTCATTGGGATTTGATTGAAAAAGGGAAAAAATGCAACCAAAAGAGTTAATCAGTGTTCTTGTAAGTGTCCTGAATTCTGTTTTATCTCTTCAGTGTTTTGCCGTGCAAAGAACAATTGTGACGTACTAGCCACGTTGTTGTTGTGTTCTTCCCAAGAAGGTTTTTTTTAAAAATAACTTCCTAGAGTTCTGTTGGGCAACGCCCTCAACAACCGTCGGTATTTGGACACACGAACGACTCGTCTTTTTCAAGACACGAATGTCACGCCGTCCATCACAGTACTGAAATCCTTCTTGATCAGGATTGCACCTACTAGGCAACCGAAAGACGGCGTATGCAGAAAGACAACACACACACACACACACACACACACACACACACAGCAGTGAACTAGCTCCAGCAGACAACCGCAGGTCACCAGAATCAGGCGTTATCGACAATTAAACGCTGACGATCAACAGGTGAACATATAGCGCTAGCTGTGGCCCTCTGTTCAAGAGGTGAGGGAGGCGGAATCCAAAGCAAAGACGTCCGCCTCTGGTTATGAGGCCACTTGTGCCTCGAAAGTGACGGAGTGCTCACCTGTGCAAATATCGCCGGTTGTGTCGAGGACGTTACCCGGCTGCGTTCCGCGAAGTCGTTTGACTACTCCAGGAGAAACACGATTTGCACAAGCTGTAACTACCATACTATTTTCACTTTCGTCAGTAATTATTACTGTTGTTCCCTGAACTAGTGATCAGGTAATCAGGAAAAGGATTGTGAGATATTCCATGCCCGGCGTGGCGGCAGCGCGATCTTCACAAAAACGTGTGGTGGCGCGAGTCCCCTTATTTGGATAAAAGCACCATACAGAGGAACAACAACCCTGATTGAGATGGCGCGGTCGAGACTGGTCAGCGCTGACTGGCAGCGTGTCTAGGGGCCGCAGTGCAGTATGTCACTCTCAGATAAAGGACTAGACTGGAGCAATATGTTTGCAGTTTCACCACTCAGAAGCATTTCCTACGGCATGTAGAAGCCACGGTTCTATACAGGTTGCTGTGATAAAAGCCGCCTCGGTAAAGGCCTAACACTGCAATGTGTTACATAATATTGGTGCCGCGTATATGGAATTTCGTATTGAAACTGTCTTGGTCTGTGACAGACCGCGTACTTACGCTGACGAGCCAAAGTATCACCACTTACTTGATAGGGTGTCGGTCCGTCTTAGAAGCACAATAGAGATTCTGCGTGGCATGGATGGACAGCTGCTTGGTGAGTTTCTTTATGTGTGTGGCATCACCCGCACAGCTCACGCAGATACCGTATATTACAGACCGGTAATTTGTGGGTGCCCGACAGGCTACCACGGGGTTCAGATCACGCCAGTTTGGTAGCCTAGACATCAACGTGAGTTCAGTATCCCGCTCCTCGCTCCACTCCAGCACGATTCTGGTCTTGGGACGAGGACAGTTATCGTTTTGGAAGAACAGAGAAGACGCCGACGTGCAGGGCTGCAGGTGGCCGGCAACAATGTCCACGCAGCCCACAGGTGCTCGGCGCCTTCGGCTACTAGCACAGGTCCCAGGAAAACCTAGGGCGATGTGCCGCACTGCTAACACTGCTCCCAGGTCCTGGCGCTTGTCTGGAGCTGTCGTTCCCCTGGATGACGGAATATCCGGACACAACTATCGACCCGGTGTAACAAGTAAGACTCGTGCGCAGCCACGATACACGGTGCAATCTGGTTGATCGTCGGGTTGGTATGGGAACACGTAGGGCGTCTGCTGTGGAGCCCCATGTTGAGCAGTGCGCACGGAACGGTGTGCTCCGGAACACTCGATGCATGCACCAGCACTGTACTCTTGTCATTAGACCTGCAACAGAAAGCCGCCTATCCTGCTTTAAAGAGCGACGACGCCTCCGGCCTCCTCATTTTGTGTCGAGGCGTGGACGTCCATTATCTTATCGCCAATTCGTGGTTTCATCGCCCTTCAACCACTTTTCCTAGACGCTTGAGCAGCTCCGAGAGGCTCGTTCCAGGAGCCGGATAATAACAAACTGGGCTTTTCCAGAGTCGTTTATGTCAGTCGATTTCCGAATTTGTGGCCCGCATCGTCGCATCGCGTATATACTTTCGTTACCGTGTCACGTGCCAGCAACGCCCCAGGCAGCTTCCAATCTCGCATGGGGCGTTGGTGACAACGTCGTGGTCCATCAGAGTGGGAGTCTGTTATAGCGCAGCTTTCCAACGTTCTAACCCGTTATCAGCGTTGGTGGTGATTCTGCAGTTCTGCTCCTCCGACGTTCCGCCGCGAAATTCCGGCCATCTGCCATCTGCCAAGGCCGTCCCTCAGCGCGAGCCGGTGGGCGACTAGGCGCGCGCGCTGCCGGATCCGGCTGGCCTGTCACAAGTCGTAAATGACGTCACAGTGCGGCGCAGGGCAATAGGCGCACAGTTCCCTACCACTTGCCATACTCGTACAGATTTCAGTTTACGAAGTTGCGGGGCTTGTTAACAGAAAGCTTACGTGTTTCATTGTAGTCACGTCGCATGATTGTACAAACATAAAAACCTGCCCACGCAGAAAGCTGTCGCCGCAGACTGTTGCACATCGAGCAACAACGTGAAACGTACACCTAACGGTCGGTAGGGTTGACACCTTTTACGTCCCAGTAAGGAACACCGGTCATGAGTCCAAACATTTAAACCGACCAGTTGCTATTTTATTAAGGGGAGGACACCCACAATGTAGTAACTGTGCCAATCACTTCTGCCTAAAACACTGCATTAATGAGTATAAATATAATAAAGTTTGTTTAGCAACGCACAGACAATACAGAAAGTTGAACACTAACATACACTGCCTCATAAAGAAGACTGGAAGAGGAAAAGAAATTTCGAGGCTCGAGAGGGAGTTTTACATTATTTCGCTAATGACTATGTCGAGTACAATTTGGAAAGGACAGAGTGACAATTATTGAACGAAACGGGAAAAAACGTAAAATTACTTACAAACTATGGCGTGCACATACTTTATTCGACATGTAAACGTCACTACAGTATTCGCATTTAGTTTATGAAGTGCTCGGTATGCCTGCCACCATTCGCGACGATGTGGCGCTGACGAACAGCGAAATTCCGCACGACCCGCTGAAGTGTCGCAACATCGATGCTGTCGATGACCTGAATGGCGGTTTTCAGCTCTTGTCTTAAATATAGCCCCACGAAAATTGGAGTTGCATATGTTCGCATCGGAGAATATAGCCGCCAATTGAGGCCAATGCCAGTGGGCCCTGGGCCCCCCAGAGCCAGAATGCGATCCCCGAAGTGCTACTCCAGGACATGAAAGACTCTCCTGCTTCGACGAGGTCGAACTCTGTCTTGCCTAAACCACATCTTGTCGAAATCAGGGTCGTTTTGGATAACAGGGATGAAAGCATCTTCCAAAACCTTCACCTACCGTTCGGTAGTCACCGTGCTATCAAGGAATATGCACTGATTACTCCGTGGCTGGACACTGCACACCACACAATCACCAGTTGAGGGTAACGAGACTTCTCGATCGCGAAATGCGGATTCTGAGTCCCCCAAATGCGCCAGTTTTGCTTCTTGTCGAACCCGTCCAAATGAAAGTGGGCTTCGTCGCTAAACCAAACCATACATGCCCATACTAATTCCCATCATGTCCCGAGGCCAACCATGCACTTTATACGTTCTAACGCAAACCGTTCAGAAGTTATGATGATTTTATTTCCTGTAGTTGAATAATTGTTACTGTGTACTTGGAAGTGTGAGTCCACTATTCAGTTGACGTTGCAAGCCTCTCTCTCTCGGATACGTGCATAGGTCCGTTTACGAAGCACATCCTAAAGCGGTTGTATCGCCTCCTGAGGCAAGCTGACGCACAGTGAAAGTAACTGGCCCTCGGTATCCTGGGTAACGGAACTGGGACGGAGTCGACGTCCGAGCTGGTGCCTCACACGTTCCATCAGGGACAGACCTGAAGGTCGTCCTCACCATAGAAGTACCTCAATGTCAAATCACAGAAAATGATGGGTCGATCCAGGGCTCTATGCCGAGGAATGGTTGGGCGCTGATACAGAGAATAAAATAACAAAAAGCACCCTTAATATGTACGTAACGTTGTAAACTTAACTTTTTCCTGCAACTCCAAACAATATTCCACGTTAGTGCGTTATACAAGCTCGTTCTTCACAAATAACAACAGTAACAGAGAGGCTTTTTAGCAACGCTGCGAAGGCTTCAAAAACGGTTCTGAGCACTATGGGACTTAACTGCTGTGGTTATCAGTCCCCTAGAACTTAGAACTACTTAAACCTAACTAACCTAAGGATATCACACACATCCATGCCCGAGGCAGGATTCGAACCTGCGACCGTAGCAGTCGCGCGGTTCCGGACTGAGCGCTTAGAACCGCTAGACCACCGCGGCCGGCGAAGGCTTCAAGTGAAATGCACTATTATAACGGAAAATGTAAACATTTATTTAAAAAATCATTACAGCCATATTTATTAATGTACAATTCTAAAATTTTGCATGAGCAAATGAGCTGTGTTTTAATGGAAGAATATAATAAAATATGCAGGATTAATATTTTGCCAGAAATTTATATTTTTTGTCTTTTTTATAAAAAGCCGTAACTCGAATTCTAATCATGCAATTAATCTGAAAACTTTATTGTAATGTCCTAAGAAGGTTATAAGACCCCTGAACTGCAGTTATTAATTTATGGTACAAATTGTATCATTAACAGAGTTTTTACTTTTGCACATCCAAAATTAACTTTTTTTCCACATACAACCATCTAAAAATCAGAATGTATTTGCTGGATCTCGTAGTTTTTAGTTGCAGGCAGACAGCAACACTTTGCGAACAGTTCCTGAAAATTTCATAGCATTAGCGGATATACTTTTTTGAGAAAAGACTTCTAATAATATAAAACAGAGAAAATGGGGTTAAAAGATCTTCTTCTCATACTTCTACATGTAATAAGCTTACCACAATTTTAAAACCTTCCATACTGATACTCATTCATATTTCTCTTCTCTCCTCTTCGAATCTGCCTGGCCTGTATTTGCAGGTAAGACACTGATCTGTTAGCTTTCTTGACCCTGCTCTCGTCGATAGTGTAAAATGCTTTTGTTGTAAACACACTAGGATCTATACCATCTCTCTTCAGCACTTCAATTCTGTCATTATTTCCGTTATTGTAACATAAAAATACGTCATAGACGCCTATTTTGTGTACTTAAAGCCCATGGAATGTCCTTTTTCAGCATGTAATCGAAATTAAATTATTGAGGCCTTCATTTGCATTTTGTGTCTTTCCGTGAAGACACTTCCTCAATAAATCAGGGTTTGCAAGAAACCTGAATGTGGGCTTAATTGCATTCATAACAGGTTCAGGTAATGAGTGTTTATGTGAATACGTCTCATTTCTGTTGCTGAACGTACACCAATCGTCTTTCGGACACAGATTGTGCATTGCTGTTCGGTCAGTGGATAGTTTGCGGGAAAAAATTTACCACACAGCACGCCTCGTTACCTCTAAATTGTGTGTGTTTTTCCTGATAGCACTCTCATAAAATAACTGAAGAGAATCATTTTTTTGCAGAGTAAGCATGCCATTTCCTCTTAGTGGCTTTCCATTCTCAAGTACTTCTGCATCTTCTCTTTCAGCAAGCGTCGAAGCCTACCACCAACCCTCTTTTGGATGTGGCCAACACATTATCACTTATATGGTACAGATTTTTATCTGTTACAGCTTTGAACGAAGAAGTGTCCCCATCACCCAGGGTATTTAGTATATGTAACAGCATACTGGTCCTCAGATCTGGAGAGCATCCTCATAAGTGCAGCAGCCTCCACGCCCCCACTTGAGCCACTATAATATTTAGAGCATGCTACTGCATGCTTTTCTTGCCACAGTTTCTTACTGTCCTCATTGTTGGACATTTTCCTTGTTGCACACTAGTGGCAGTATTTAGACATAATTTCTACATCTAAAACTTTACCTTAGTCAGCACCAGTAACAGATGCAACTCCATACAGAGATGTGTGACCCCTTTTCATCAAGGTCGATTCTGCAGACACACACAGGTCAGTAGCATTTGTAGGAGATTCACTGTCATGAATATCTACCCCAGTCTATTTCCACCAGTTGTTCCACTGCTTTCTTCATAGAAATTTTGGCAGTATCGCATACAGCATGAGACAGACCTTGCACAAGGAGGAGGCATGTTCAGAGCATCTCAGAGTATATGCTAACCTAAAATTGCTTTCATAGGCACCGGTGTCGGTGTTTTTTGTGGAGGAAAATGGAAATTGATAGCCACACGAATTACAAATTAATTTAAAATCAGAAGCTATTCCCACTCTTCTTTCTTCAACAACAATCAGGCATTCCTTATTTTTACAGCTAACACATGAATATGAACACTTTATAAACTGGCAGAAAAGCTCTAAATCAAAAAGTCTGAATCCAACGGAATCCATATCAACATCATTCACGCACCTGTACAATTCTCCTAAGTTTCAAAGCTAAAGCAGAGAGCTTATGTTCTTCATTTCGAGCTGCATCCTCTTTTTTGTTGGTAAACCGATTTCCATGAAACCTCCATTTCCTAAACACAGTTTTTCCACCATCCATTATGCATAAATTTTTACTTATACGTAAAGGTTGACGAATTGAATCTTACACCTACTAATATGTGTTAGTATTGTCAAAACGTAAGTAAACCACATACAAGAAAGTTTTCAGGCAAAGATGTAGATGTCAGGTATAGATATAGATGCCAGCCAAAGATATCGAAAGAAAATAGCCTTCCGCGGACAAAAATTCCGCTGAAGCCAGCAGTTACGCAAATGTCGGAAAAGGTGGGAGTGGCCGCCAGTGCAGATTTAATCAGTTTAACAATTTCAAGACATTTCTAAAGCTGCTATCACGATAAAATTCACACACAACATGGATTAAACTGTGTAGATGAAGAAAATAATATTTTTGAAAAATCTATTTTTTGGACCAAAATGTATTACATCCCCCTTTAAGCCGGCCCGGACGTGTGAGTACCAGCCGGGCGCTGACTGGCAGGGCTGTCGCACGAGTTACTACCGACACAGAGACTCCCGCAAGGTAGAATTTCACAGACCTACTTCTAGTACAGCTCACCGAGAATTCTCCAAAAATAAATGAAACGATTTTACAGTGCGTTTTTCAGTCGCAAAGACAGATCCTACAGATAAAGGTATTTGCAATTACTGTATTTCTTTCCGGCGCAACGACTGTTTTGTCCTAGACGTGGTCACTAAGTCACTTCAGAGCCAGCAGACTAGAGAGACAAACGTGAAAGTACCTGTTGATGCGATCTCTGAACACGGTACGGCAATGAATCGCAAGGACGAGCTTAAAGAAAAAAAAATATGCTTCTTGCATAAAATCCTCGCTCATTACCTTCCTCGCTCACGTATCTCGCAATTGCTGTTTGCATTGCACAGCGCAGCGGAGCTGGAAGGTAATGACGAGTAATGTAGAGGCTGCTTAAGCACTTACGCGCTTTGCTTGGTCAGCCACAAAGATGGTACATTAATAACAAGCCTTATGTCTGACATTGGATACCTACTGCAAGCGATAGTTTTGATCATTATTAAGCGTTCACTAGGTCATTGCTTCCAACGTGATACAAAACACACACACACACCACAGTAACTGCCTGTTACATCATCTGAATTTTTAGAGATCCTCTGATTGGTCAGACGTCGAGTAACCACTGAACGCCTTATCTGCAGTCTTAAAACGGTGAAAATCCTCTAGTAGCGTCATAGGAGACACGCGGTTCTTGAGAGAGCTGTTACAGATTCGCAGTTGGGACTGAAACATTCACAGCGGGACTAGAAATGGAAAGGACGGAGAAGCGAGTGATTCTCAACTGAAACGAGAAACGCCCCAGTCTCTGAGGCGACCTTGCCCGTTTGCTCACCGCTATCAGCAGTGGCCTGTACTGTCATATACACGCGAACCTCCCACACTGAAAGCGTCTAATTACTGCCGGCGGGCTCTGTAATACAATAACTTAGCCCAGCGACGGACTAATAATTCATCGCTCGGCTGTATGTGCGTTGTTGGAGTACGTTAATACGCGAGGAATAATCGGATTTCGCTGTTCATTTTCCTCCACTTAACTCCGCGAGTATACTGGAAATTCACTCGATATTCCGATAACAGCTCCTCTTTCGACAAGAGGTACTTCAGTAAAATTACGTGCTTAATTAAGTGTCTGAAAAGTTAATTTGTTCGTCAGAAATACTGCTAAATTTACGTTATTTTGTAACCGAAAGCTGAACCCACTGAATTCTTCTATGGGAGCACCAAAGAACTGCTGCTTTATCGAACGCCAATCGCAATAACTTAGAAAGAATAAAACGCTGATTCTTCATAGAAGATGCGACGTAAAAATAGACAACACACATTCATTCTTCATTCAACACATCCACTCATTACCAGTTAACGTTTAGTCATCATCTAATACTTTACGTATTTGCGAAACTGATTACGTGCGGCGATTCGGTACAATGCAGTTCAACACGCATTCAATAAGTACTTACCCTCTCGCAGCACAGCACGTAACAGACCTTTTGTGCTGCCAGTGTTTTATGTTTTTACCATTGCTTCTCAGAATTCGTTATACTCGACTTTCCATTTCAACAATGAGGTTACTTAAAGAGGATATGGATAATTATGTTGGCCAATTGCGATACAAGCCTTTGAGAACGCGGTTGCACTCGGTCGTTAAGTGAGGGACATCGGCTAATGCCTTGTCCGTGGTGAGAGGTAATGCCGGAAATTTGGTACTCTCCGCACGCTCTCGACACTGTGGATCTCGGAATACCGAATTTCATAACGATTTCCGACATGGAATGTCCCATGCATCTAATACCATTCCCCGTTCAAAATCTCTTAATTGTTGCAGTGCGTATATAATCTCGTCGTAAACCTTTTCACGTGAATCACGTGAGTACAAATGACTGCTCTGGGGAAGCACTGCCCTTTTACATCATGTTACTGCCGTCTGTATATCTGCATATCGCTATCCAGGACTACTGTCCCTTCAGTGTATACTCTGAAAGTCAGCTTAAGATATGTTGCGGAGTGTACTTTTGTGTACCACTCTCACTTCCCCTTGCTTTTCCTAGTCGCGAATGGTTTGGAAAGACAACGATTGTCGCTGTCAGCTCGAATCTCTCTCGAATTTTACGTTCGTGATATTTTCGCGATATATAGGTAGGAGGAAGCAACATATTGATTGACTCTTCTAGGCTTTCTCGCAGCGTCTTCCGCTGGAATTGGCTCGGACTCTACGTGATGCTTTCGCGCTTACTAATAAATGTGTGACAAAACGTGCTGCTCCTCTTCGGATATTGTCTACCTCCTCAAATGCTGTAGGCGTATACGGTACGACCGCCAAACTGACGAGCACTATTCAAGTATCAGGCTTTTGTAAGATAAATTGCCCACGAAGTCTTTCAATGAATTTGTCTCTGCTTCCCCTGCCATTAGTTTTATGTGGTCGTTCTACTTGAGATCGGTCCAAAGACATACTGCCAGATACAAGATGACAATCATTGAACTACAAAAAAATCATAAACTTGTTACAAACTACGGCGTGCACTCACTTCATTCAACACGTAAACGTCACTACAGATATTCGGTTTTAGGTTATGACATGTTCGATATGCCTGCCATCACTGGCGATGGTGTGGCGGTGGCGAATAGCGAAATCGTGCATGACCCGCTGAAGTGTCGGAACATCGGTGCTGTCGGTGACCTCGTGAATGGCTGTTTTCAGCTGAGCAATGGTTTTGGGGTTATCGCTGTATACTTTGTCTTTAATACAGCCACACAAAAAGGAGTTGCATGTGTTCCGATCCGTAGAATATGGTGGGCAATGGAGGTCCATTCCACTGGCCTATATGTACCGCAGAGCCAGAATGCGGTCCCCAAAGTGCTCCTCCAGTACATCAAACACTCTCCTGCTTCGATGGGGTCGAACTCCGTTTTGTATGAACCACATCTTGTCGAAATCAGGGTCACTTCGGATAGTGGGGATGAAATCATCTTCCAAAACGTTCATGCACGGTTCGCTAGTCACCGCGCCATCAAGGAATATCGCACCGATTACTCCGTGACTGGACCTTGCACACCAAGCAATTACCCGTGGGGGCGGGGGGGAGGGGGGGGGGGTGAAGAGACGTCTCGATCGCGAAATGCGGATTCTCAGTCCTCCAAATGCGCCGATTTTGCTATTGACAGACCGATGGAAATGGAAGTGAGCTTTGGCGCTAAAGCAAAGCATGCAACCCGAGATGCCCCGTGGCCAACCGTGCAGATTGGAGGTCCTAACGCAAACAGTTCACAAGTTATGACGATTTTATTTCATATAGTTCAATAATTGTCGCCCTGTATTTTACGGGTGTGATTGCTGCCAGTGATTGTTTACAGCCGTGTAATCAGATAATAATGGGTCTTTTTGTCTGTGTATGCGCAGTACGTTACTTTTGTGTACGTTGAGGGTCAAAAGTGAATGCTTGCAGGAAGCGTCGATTCCCTCCAGGTCTCCCTGTGTTTCGCTGCAAATTTCTAGCTTTGCGGCTTCTCTGTACACGGCAACGGCGTTCGCGAAAAGCTTGGTGGAAGTTGCGATGTTATATACTATGCCATTTAAAAATATTTTGAAAAGTAATGGTCCTGTGACACTATATTGCGTTTCTCTCGAAGTTGCCTTTACGTCTGAGAATTTATCTCTCTGAAGAGGGACCGATTGAATCTACACCTACATCTACATCCATACTCCGAAAACCACCTGATGGTGTGTGGCGGAGGGTAACTTGAGTACATCTATCGGTTTTCCCTTCTATTCCAGTCCCGTATTGTTCGTCGAAAGAAAGATTGTCGGTATGCCTCTGTGTGGGCTCTAATCTCTCTGATTTTATCCTCATGGTCTCTTCGCGAGATACACGTAGGAGGGACCAATATACTGCTTGACTCCTCGGTGAAGGGATGTTTTCGAAACTTCAACAAAAGTCCGTACCGAGCTACTGAGCGTCTCTCTTGTAGAGTCTTCCACTGGAGTTTATCGATCATCTCGGTAACGGTTTCGCGATTACTAAATGGTCCTGTAACGAAGCGCGCTGCTCTCCGTTGGATCTTCTCTATCTCTTCTATCAACCCCATCTGGTACGAATCCCGCACCGGTGAGCAGTACTCAAGCAGTGGGCGAAAAAGGATACTGTAACCTACTTCCTTTGTTTTCGGACTGCATTTCCTTAGAATTCTTCCAATTAATCTCAGTCTGGCATCTGCTTTGCCGACGATTAATTTTAAAACATCCTTCCATTTTAAATCACTCCTAATATGGATTCCCAGATAATTTACGGAATTAATTGCTTCCAATTGCTGACCTGCTATATTGTAGCTAAATAATAAATGATCTTTCTTTCTATGTATTCGCAGCACATTACACTTGTCTACATTGCGATTCAATTGCCATTCCCTGCACCGTGCCTCGATTCGTTGCAGATCCTCTAGCATTTTAGTACAATTTTCCATTGTTACAACCTCTCGATACACCACAGCATCATCTGCAAAAAGCCTCAGCGAACTTCCGATGTCATCCACCAGGTCATTTATGTATATTGTGAATAGTAACGGTCCTACGACACTCCCCTGCGGCACACCTGAAATCACTCTTACTTCGGAAGACTTCTCTCCATTGAGAATGACATGCTGCGTTCTGTTATCTAGGAACTCCTCAATCCAATCACACAGTTGATCTGATAGTCCATATGCTCTTATTTTCTTCATTAAACGACTGTGAGGAACTGTATCGAACGCCTTGCGGAAGTCAAGAAACACGGCATCTGCTTGGGAACCCGTGTCTATGGCCCTCTGAGTCTCGTGGACGAAAAGCGCGAGCTGGGTTTCACACGACCGCCTTTTTCGAAACCCATGCTGATTCCTACAGAGTAGATTTCTATTCTCCAGAAGAATCATTATACTCGAACATAATACGTGTTCCAACATTCTAAAACTGATCGACGTTAGAAATATAGGTCTATAGTTCTGCACATCTGTTCGACGTCCCTTCTTGAGAACGGGGATGACCTTTGCCCTTTTCCAATCTTTTGGAACGCTACGCTCTTCTAGAGACCTACGGTACTGCGCTGCAAGAAGGGGTCGAAGTTCCTTCGCGTACTCTGTGTAAAATCGAACTGGTATCCCATCAGGTGCAGCGGCCTTTCCTCTTTTGAGCGACTTTTTTTTTCTATCCCTCAATTGCGAGTCCAGTCAGAAAGCAGCTCTGATATTTTTGCTCTCGTATTTCGTTCGTAAGGCGACACTGCGGAACAGTGGCGATGGCCATCCGGAAGTGAGAAGAAAAAGCGATTCGGTCGCCCGCGAATGCGCGCTATGACGCCGGCGCCGTGGGCGCGCGCTGGCTGTGGCGGCCTCGTTTGCATACAGGCCCGACCGGCTGCGAGGCTGAGACAACAGCAACGCCGTGGCTCAGGTGCAGCGCATGCCCACGAGGCGACGTGGCGGCGCGGCCTTGCCCAGCCGGCAGCTCGCGCCGCAAATGTTTTGCTAAATCAGAGAGAGTCGCCGCCGCTTTATTAACTAGCGTTACGCCAGCACTTTCAGCACGACGAGCGACATTTGGTGTCTCGGGAAAAACACGTAGCATCAGAAATGAATGGCGTCAGGCACTTCCAACTCGCAAATAACCGTGATTAACAATAATAATAACGGCAAAAGTGCCTGTTTATTTTTATAAGATTTATTGCAGCGTCGGACTGTGTTAAATGGCGAAGACGAGATGGGAACGGACAAAAAGCAGTTACAGAACTCCGTCAAGAGACGACGGTAATGTAAATAAAAACCATCGAGGTTGGATGATTTTATTGAACTCTAGCGTAGGGCTTTTTGGCATTGTAATATACAGAGGGCTCAAAAAAAAAAAGGATCCACTGTTTAAAAGTCCATAACTTGCAAACTAATTCACGGAGTTGTCTCATTTTTGGTGAAAGTGTAGCTTAAAGTCCAACTTAAAGATATCACTGTAGGTGTTCGAAATAGTTCACCATTAACATCCACACGCAAACGATGCCGCCGAACTGCAGCACGAACTATTGACTGCAACTAATTCAGTTGGATATTTGCACATGCATGTAGGATGGATTCTCGAAGTTCATCCAATGTGCGTGGCTTTTGCCGATAAATGATGTCCTTTAGTGTTCGCCACAGGTAAAAGTCCAGAGGAGCTAGGCCTGGGGAACGTGGTGGACACTCCACAGCACCTCTACGGCCTATCCATCTTGTTGTTGTTGTTGTTGTGGTCTTCAGTCCTGAGACTGGTTTGATGCAGCTCTCCATGCTACTCTATCCTGTACAAGCTTCTTCATCTCCCAGTACCTACTGCAACCTACATCCTTCTGAATCTGCTTGGTGTATTCATCTCTTGGTCTCCCTCTACGATTTTCATCCTCCACGCTGCCCTCCAATACTAAATTGGTGATCCCTTGATGCCTCAGAACATGTCCTATCAACCGATCCCTTCTTCTGGTCAAGTTGTGCCACAAACTTCTCTTTTCCCCAATCCTATTCAATACTTCCTCATTAGTTATGTGATCTACCCATCTAATCTTCAGCATTCTTCTGTAGCACCACATTTCGAAAGCTTCTATTCTCTTCTTGTCCAAACTATTTATCGTCCATGTTTCACTTCCATACTTGGCTACACTCCACACAAATACTTTCAGAAAAGACTTCCTGACACTTAAATCTATACTCGATGTTAACAAATTTCTCTTCTTCAGAAACGCTTTCCTTGCCATTGCCAGTCTACATTTTATATCCTCTCTACTTCGACCATCATCAGTTATTTTGCTCCCCAAATAGCAAAACTCCTTTACTACTTTAAGTCTCTCATTTCCTAATCTAATTCCCTCAGCATCACCCGACTTAATTCTACTACATTCCATTATCCTCGTTTTGCTTTTGTTGATGTTCATCTTATATACTCCTCTCAATACACTGTCCATTCCATTCAACTGCTCTTCCAAGTCCTTTGCTGTCTCTGACAGAATTACAATGTCATCAGCGAACCTCAAAGTTTTTATTTCTTCTCCATGGATTTTAATACCTACTCCGAATATTTCTTTTGTTTCTTTTACTGCTTGCTCAATATACAGATTGAATAACATCGGTGAGAGACTACAACCCTGTCTTACTCCCTTCCCAACCACTGCTTCCCTTTCATGTCCCTCTACTCTTGTAACTTCTATCTCGTTTCTGTACAAATTGTAAATAGCCTTTCGCTCCCTGTATTTTACCCCTGCCACCTTTAGAATTTGAAAGAGAGTATTCCAATCAACATTGTCAAAAGCTTTCTCTAAGTCAACGAATACTAGAAACGTAGGTTTGCCTTTCCTTAATCTTTCTTCTAAGATAAGTCGTAGGTCCAGAATTGCGTCACGTGTTCCAGTATTTCTACGGAATCCAAACTGATCTTCCCCGAGGTCGGCTTCTACTAGTTTTTCCATTCGTCTGTAAGGAATTCGCGTTAGTATTTTGCAGCTGTGGCTTATTAAACTGATTGTTCGGTAATTTTCACATCTGTCAACACCTGCTTTCTTTGGGATTGGAATTATTATATTCTTCTTGAAGTCTGAGGGTATTTCGCCTGTTTCATACATCTGGCTCACCAGATGGTAGAGTTTTGTCAGGACTGGCTCTCCCAAGACCGTCAGTAGTTCCAATGGAAAGTTGTCTACTCCGGGGGTCTTGTTTCGACTCAGGTCTTTCAGTGCTCTGTCAAACTCTTTACACAGTATCATATCTCCCATTTCATCTTCATCTACATCCTCTTCCATTTCCATAATATTGTCCTCAAGTACATCGCCCTTGTATAGACCCTCTATATACTCCTTTAACCTTTCTGCTTTCCCTATCCATCTTCTTGGTAGATTTTTTTCGAGATACGCCCTAACACGATTTTGGTAGTGGGCTGGGGCACCATCTTGTTGAAAGTAAACTCTTCCGTCTCCATACAAGTCTCTGACGGGAGGTAAAATGGGGTAAAATGGATGTCTGAAGCTTCTGAAGGTTCACCTCACCGGTAACTCTGCCGTCAAAGAGGAATCGCCAAATCAAGCCCTGGTAAGACAACCCACACCACACACATACTCCTCGCAAATTCACGGTTTTGTCTACATGGACGTTCGGATTTTCGGCGGCCCAGTAGATGTAATTCTGGCGATTTACTGTATCATTGAGTGTGCCTCATCAGACCACACAATCATCTCTGCAAAATCTTCATCGTTGCGCACGATGTTAGTAAACCACTCGTAGTACTCCATTCTACGATCTGGGTCGTCCTGGTTCATTGCGTGTAGCAATCGTGCGATGTAGCATTTCCACTTTGCTGTCTTCAAAATACTAAAGGATGTCGTTTATCGACAAAAGCCACTCACATTGGATGAACGTCGAGAATCCATCGTACATTCATGTGCAAATATCTAACTGAACACGTTGCAGTCAGTAGTTCGTGCTGCAGTTCGGCGGCATCGTTTGTGTGTGGATGTTAATTGTGACCATTTCGAACACCTACAGTGATATCTTTAAGTTGGACTTTAAGCTACACTTTCACCAAAAATGAGACAACTCCGTCAGTTAGGTTACAGGTTATGGACTTTTAAACAGTGTATATATTTTTTGAACCCCTCTGTATACTCGCGCTATTTCTTTTTGCCTAAATTTCAATCTGTAAATTTGTCTCTGTGTGTATATGAGTGAGCGTTCCAGCCAAGGAAAAAAAGCTTAGTATCCCATGACTACAATATCAGTGAGTTACATTTGGAATCAGTCAACTCCTACAAATACTTGGGTGTAACAAATAGTAAGGATCAGAAATGACAAATCGCAACGGCTCCGTCGCAGTTAAAGCAAGTGGCAGACTTCACTTCGTTGGTACAGTAGTGGATAAATGCAATTTGTGTACAAAGAAGATTGCTTACAAAACAGTCGTGGGACCCATCCTAGAATATTGCTCAAACGTGTGGGAGCCGTAGCAGAAAGGACCAACACGGTACAGTGAACATATACAAAGGAGGGCAGCGCGAATGGTTACAGGTTCGTCTGAGTCACGGGACAGCGCCAAGGAAATGCCGAAAAAACTCAATTGGCGGGCTGTTGAAGACAGATCCAATTGATCCTCAAAAAGGCTTCTTGGAAAATTTCAGTACCAAAAGATATTCTTCAGCCTAGTGCTTGGCACTCCTGTAGGGATCTTGAAGACGAGATCAGAGTAATTACGACACGCACAGAGGCGTTTAGGCCTTCATTCTTCGCATCCTCCATAAGCAAGTGAAACGGGATGAAGATCTTATAACTGCTACAGTGGGAACTATCTTCTTCCATGCTCTTCAAAGTTTTTGTAGAGTACATGTGGAGATGTAGTCTGCAAAACATCGAACAATTACGCCAAGCTTAGCACACGTGTCACTGACTACACGAAGATAAGAGTATGGTGGAAATGACACACCCGTAGCATTCCAAAAATTGTGGTTGTAGGTGGGAATGCTTAACTTGAGTCGAACACAACTTTTCTGAGAAGTCTTACAAACGAATGGAACTTTGCAGAATCTTCTAGAAGAATTAAATGTGCGAATCTCTTTCCCATACATGTATGTTCTTTAAAATTGACGTAAACAGACGACAGGACAACGTAGAGTCTTCAACTAATGTTATATAAAAATAGACTACATATTCACTCGAAACATGACGTTCAACGCCGCTTTACCATTGTTTTATCCTCTGTTATAAACCACTGCAACTACATAGAAATTAATAATGCACTTGTAGCAACCACTGAGTTCGCCATGTAGTTGTTACTTGGACCACGTTGTTTCACAGTGAAATAAATGAAAGTAAACGCCGAAATACGAGCACGCTGGCTCGCAATTTTTATAGAGATTTCTTCTCAGAAACTGTTGTGCTACCTGTAATTCCACTGAATTTTAGTATTTTTTTGACCTTCTAACCTGTATTTTTCTTTTTTGTTGCAGGTTTGTTAGCTCCTGCCTGCTTGACATGGAAGTTGCGCTTGATCATCAGAATGTTATTGTGAGTACCTCGCATGTTTGTTATGCTGTGAGGCGCCGGTGACTAGCAGCAGCATTTCTCACCGAACACATCCTACGAGACACACTCAGACATTAAATATGGTGCTATCAGCTCAGTATGTTAATACCTGGTGATACCTGGTGTTAATACCTGGTGATACACGCGGAATTGAGTAATCATTTTCATTGGTATGTGTCATAGTATGAAAGTATAAGTATAAAATATATTTTCCTATTGTTCACCTCTTTTACGCAATTTTGTAAATTTTGGATCTGAAGATGGCTCGTCAATGAACTGAAATTAGTAATGAGTTTTAGCGACCTTGACTTACGATTTGTATCCACACATTTTAAGTTAACAGATCGCCCGTCTTCCGATTCGACAATGTCAAATAATAGCTTAATTGCCTGCTACATCATAAATCCTGCACAGTTTACGTCGTTCGGTGCGGTGCATTACTGACGCCAGTATTATGCTGTACATGTCTGTTACCTCTCTGCCAACATTCTTCAGATATTTTTCAGAAACCATCAATATAAGTGACTTCATAATTGAATACAAATCTTTAAAGAAATATTAATATAATATGTGAAGTTGCGTTAATCCACCAGCAATTTCTTATTAATTATTAGTCCAAACAATAACTTCGATCTACGTGACTGGTTTCTAAAGACAGTGAAATATATTATTGGAAAACGTAAAACGCAATCAAAACATGTCGTGGGATCGGATAAATATTTTACAACGATTATGCGTCTAGAAACATGGGTTTCTTTAATTTCCGTTGTGACATCCTTCGACATCTATAGTAAATATTCGCTGCACTTAATAAATTGACATAAATGGAACACCATGACCCATCTGATGCTCTAGTACTTCCATAATTGGCCGTTTCTGACCCATTTCTCCACTACATCCTTCCTTCCCGGCATGCATGCATGAGAACTTCTGTGGAGTGTGGAAGGCAGGAGAGAGGTACAGTGAAGCTGTGAGAGAGGGTCGTGAATCCAGCTTGGATACTCAATCGGCAGAACTTTGTCAGCGAAAGGCAAAGGTTCGTGGTTCGAGTGCCAGTCAGCGTGCCGAGAAGTGGACGTTTCTCCCGGCGGAGCTTAAACAAATCGTGTGCGTTGCGAAACCTCTCCTCCCCTGAAAGTGACACGTCTCTGGTTTTCGTGGCGTGATTGACTGATGGTGTCGGGATGAACTTCACAGTCTGGTTGGAGTACAGCCGCCGAAGACGCGGTTAACAGCACGTGAGGAAAGCGGCTAGTTCGATATGCCAGGTGCTGTGCAGAACAACTGAATCAACAATTTGTTCTGTTAATCGAGCACGGCGAGGAAACCAGAGATACTACAGCATTGTCGACGGGCCTCGCTTTCCTTTTTGACCGACGAGTCACAGTCGACAATTTTAGGTATTCTCACTACATGAGATGCTGCGGGAGCGTTTACGGGTTAACACACGTCATTGGAGCACAGCCTGGTCATCTCGAACGACTAAATACATTCACATACGTGCTCCGCAAGCCACCTATGATGCATATTGGAGGGTACCTTGTACGCGTGGTAGTCATTCTCTTTCCTGTTCCAATCGCAAAATTTGTATGCATCCGTGAAACCCCCAATTTTTCTCGTCTTGCTTCGCGGCCCTTCCGCACGATGTACGTTGGTGGCTGTAGTATCGTTCTGCAGTCAGCTGCAAATGCCGGTTCTCTAAACTTTGTCAACAACGTTTCCTGAAAAGAGCGTCTTGTGCCCTCCAGAGATTCCATTTGAGTTGACGGAGCATCTTCGTTACACTCGCGCATTGTTCGAATCTACTGGTAATAAATCTAGCATCACGCCTCTGAATTGCTTTTAATCCAACCTGGTGGAGATCCCAAACACTCGAGCAGCGCTCAAGAACACTCGTTCCCTGTATGCGGTCTCCTTTACAGATGAACTGCACTTTCCTAAAATTCTGCCAATAAACCGAGGTCGAGGATTCGCCTTCTCCACTACCGACCTCACGTGCACATTCTGTTTCGTATCGTTTTGCAACGTCACGCCGAGACATTTGATCGATGTGGCTGTGTCAAACAGCACATCACAGTAGAAATGATATTCTGTCCAAACCATCCTGCGTCCTCCCACAGCCACTCACCGCCTACAGCACAGCGTCATTCTCAAACGCTTGTGGATCGTTTTATACACGGACTATTTATCACTATCACAGGTACAATTTGTTTGGCTACTAGAGGACAATGAAGCGAGCAAATATTCTCATTGTTCCAGTACCCACTATGTAAGCATAAACGCAGTCCTGCCAATGTTACGTGACTGTTCATGTCCAAGGCTACGTTTACGTCGAAAGATCGGAAGCGAGGGGAAATTACAAAGTCATGAAGTGACTTGAGTGACAGTACTACCGTGCTGCATACCTAAGTACTGGCAAATAGCGTATCGACGATAAGCTCACCGGTCTTGACTCGAAAATCCCGTACCCCGACTTGAATCCTTTAAGGGCCTCTCACATGTTCAATAACACTGTCAAACTGTCAACATACTGACCGTCTGAGGGCGCTTACTGACGTATTGTGAAACTAGAAACTTTGAGGAGCAGTATTGATGGACCGCAAACTATTTTCACCATCGTCTCTAGTCGAGAATTGACAGATCGCCATTTGTATGTTGATAGAGCTCCATGAACCAGCCACACGACGTTACTTTTCACTGTTTATGTCCAAGGTCTGTGTAGAAGTTGGTTTATGTTTTCACTTCGTCTTTGAGCATAACATACCTCAGATGTAATCGTCCCAGTAGTGTTTTAAAACAGTTTTACTAGGACTATGCAGTAATAACAACTTTAGTATGATCGAGGAATTATTCACCATGGCATTGCTTTGTTTACTGACTTGAGGACATAGTACGCCTCGCCATAAATATGTGATGACTGTAAAATACCTGTCAGCGTGTTACCACATTATCACAAAACGTACATACATTTAAGCGCCAAAGAAACTCGTATAGACATGCGTGTTCAAATAAAGAGAAATGTAAACAAGCAGAAGACCGAGCTACGGTCGGCAACGCCTATATAAGAAAACAAATGTTTGGCACAGTTTTTAGATAGGTTACTGCTGCTACAGTGGCAGGTGATCAAGATTTAAGTAAGTTTGAACGCGGTGTTGTAGTCGGCGAACGAGCGATGGAACACGCCATCTCCGAGGTAGCGATGAAGTGGGGATTTTCCCGTACTACCGTTTCACGAGTGTACTGTGAATATGAGGAGTCCGGTAAAACGTCAAATGCCCGACATCGCTGCTGTCGGAAAAATATCCTTCAAGAACGACATCAACAACTACTGAAGAGAATCGTTAAAAGTGATGGATGTGCAACCCTTCCGGCAGATATCAGTACTGAGCCATCAACAAGTGTCAGCGTGTGAACCGTTCAACGAAACTTCATCGGTATGGCTTTCGGAGCCAAAGGCCCACTCGTGTACTCTTCATGACGGCATGACACAAACCTTTACACTGACATTGGACAGTAGATGACTGGAAACATGTTGCCTGGTCGGATGAGTCTCGTTTCAGATTGTACCGAGTTGATGGACGTGTACAGGTATGGAGACAACGTCCTGAATCCATGGACCCTGCATGTCAGCAGGGGACTGTTCAAGCTGGTGGAGGCTCCGTAATGGTGTGACGTGTGTGCAGTTGAAGTGAAATGGGACCTCTAATGCATCTAGGTACTACTGTGATAAGTGACACGTACGTAAGTATCCTGTCTGATCACCTGCATCCATTCATGTCCATCGTGCATTCCGACGGATTTGAGCAATTCCAGGTGGGCGACGCGACACCTTCCACGTCCAGAACCGCTACAGAGTGGTTCCAAGAACACTCTGCTGAGTTTGAACACTTCTGCTGGCAACAAAATTCCCCAGACATGAACATTATTGAGCACATCTGGGATGGCTTGCAACGTGCTGTTCAGAAGAGATCTCCACCCCCTCGTACTCTTACGGATTTATGGGCAGCCCTGTAGGATTCATGGTGTCAGTTCCCTCCAGCACTGCTTGAGACATTAGTCGCGTCCTTGCCACGTCGTGTTGCGGCACCTCTGCGTGCTCGCGGGGGCCCTACATTCTTTGGCTGTTCAGTGCACTTTCTGGGCAGGTTGTGTTTCGTCCAGCCTGTTGTTCCGCAACGTTTCGTCTGGCTGGTGGACCGTGGGCTGGGCGGCAGGGTTGACAGCGGCAGGCAGAGGCCAGCACCTGCACGCCGCCGCGTTGCGTCAGCGGCGGTGACATCAGACGGGTGCGCCGGGCGTCAGCTCCGGTAATAAGCCCGGCGCCCCACGTGCCCCGCGCACCGCCCGCCCCGGGGATTAGGCGACATTCCGATCGAAAATGTGTAATTAACGAAATCGGCGCCCGCCACTGCCGCCTCCGCAATTAACCGATAATCGGGCGCCGCTTCCACTGGCAGCCGCTGATGTCATCTCGCTTTCTCTTCCGACGCGAGCCTCTCGCCGTTCCAATGTTACCTGACTGTTTCCCACGTAAACTGTTTTCACCGGTGAAGACACCGGTCGGTCATCGCTGCTGAAAGGAGCGGTTTACGAGAAACAGCGCTGACTCAACTAGGTGCTTAGCCACAGGCGTGATGGGAGGTCCCGACGGTGAGCTTTAAGTAGCTACCTGCCGTAGGTTGTTTGCAGAAAATTTTTCCTACTTTCTCATATAATTGTAGCGTGCGAACCAGCGTGGATTTCGAAAACATTGAACCTCCGGAACTCAACATCCGCTTTCGATACAACATAATAGTAGCCTGGATCAAGGAAATTCGAGGTATGAAGGACCAACGGAAGAAACGTAAATCCGTTTAATTAGGAAATTTGTTTATGCCATAGTCTGATGGCCAGCCATCGGTACTACAAGGCAGTTGAAATGACTTTCGAATAACATGGCAAAGCCAGCGAGATACAGAGGGTTTTACTTTTAGTAGTAACGGAAAGAACGTTCTAAGTTGGTGTCTTCTCAAGGAAAATATAGGGGAACTCCAAGGTTTGCTTCCACTGTTTGCATTACATCAGTTATGTCAGGTAGGTTGCGACTGGAAATGTGATCTGTTGACTTTCTTACTCTCTGTTGTTTCCTTATAGTGATACTGTTTGATTTGAAGCCCGTATCTTTAAAACGTGTGGGTCCTCTCAAGATGAAGGCGAGAAGCCATCTGATATTCAACCTTCCTAGGGACCTTAGGGCAGTGTCACATGAGTTAGACAGTGACTCAAATGCTCATGGTTTCAGTGTTTCAAACAAATGAAACCCCGCGAAGGAGAACGGGTTATTCAGAATTTCAATTTGTTAAGTAAGTGGATGATCAATCTTCCTATTTAACCAGGTTAATTTCTGTGACATTAATTGCTCGTAGAAGCCCTAACCACGACATTTAAGATGCCAGAGATTGCTCTTTCCGATACGTTGTAAGAAAAGAACGAAATGACACTGTGAGTGAAATCCCTGTTTCTCAAAAGGACTTCATTGATTTGCTGTTTCAACATTCAGCATATGTCCAACAGAGATGCAGTATTTTATAGTTACTATGAAGATGTAGGCAATAAAGCAATGAATGAAGTTATTAGATTTTTGCACAATTATGTGAGTAAAATTCTTGATACAAAATTAAGGGTTGTAATATTCTGTGATTCGTGCTCAGGACAGAATACGAACTGTATAGTGTTTTTACCTTCACTATCTCGTTCATGCCATTAAGAGATTAGATACTGTCAAAGTAGTATTTCGAGTAAATGGTTTAATGCTTTTCAAACGGCAAAAGTGAATCAGAGATCTTAAAAAGTCATCCCAATTCAGCAAGAAATTGTACAACACTGGACAACCTTCTTGAAAGCATGTTACAAACCGATGTTATTTCTAGACACGACCGCTGAGGGAAGCTCTGGTTGTGAAGGTAAGCTGTTCAAATAGATGGTTACTTACGATGGATCCTGGAAACCAGTAGATTTAGAGCGTCCTGGTGATCTATGCATGTAGTCGTCGAACCAGAGTACCAATCGCAGGGACTTGACAAATTATGGCCTCATGGAGCATGTAATGGTAAGAATTTTGTAATATGAAAGTTATTTTACGGCAAACATGGCTGTTTTGCAAATAACTAATTCTAGGGTTATACTATCAGAGCAGCTGCCAATACCTTATGAAAAGTACGCAGACACTCAAGAACACAAATTAGTAGTGTGGTCAATACGCAAGAAATTGCTATTACAGTCCATCACATAACGAACCAAAATCAGGACCAACAAAAAGAAACTTCCAGTATTAAACAACACAAAGAAGTGACGGCAGCCTACCAAAAAGTGACAGTCATACAACGTTCTTTGCATGCTCAAGTAGTACTTGCTTTGCATGTATTGCCTTTTTTAGCCTATAATTTCAATTGTTATTTCTTCATCCTCTGCAGCCACCAAATTGGGCATCATAATTATATTGATTAGACTCGCCTGGAGTGTTTTATGTATTTTTTGTAATCTCGAAAGATTAAATTGGCTCTTCTGAGAAATGTGCAAATTGTGACTTAGCGCGTTTTTCCGTGGGCTGCTGATATAATATTTCTCGAATTTCTAGAGCTCTTGTGCTCGGTACCTCATCAAGGATTACTTTTTGTACCAAAAGAGGAAACGTAATGTGCTGCGACCGACAAGTCATCTCACACAAATACCTGCGTGTTTATAGGGATATGAAATGATCACAGAGGCTCACTTGTAGGTAAGGCAGATGGCAGACATACTCGGGAAATGCAGGTGTGTGAGACTAGTACCAAATATTATCAACAGGGGATACTGGCGTACGCAAAGACGAGCAGCACAAGATGTTAGCGGTTTCTTTGGCGCGTGGGAGAGCGTCACGGAAATCTAGAATACATCTGCGTCTACATACGTACTCCGCAGTCCACCTTATAGCAGCATGTAACTCTGCAGGTTATTTCCCTTCCTGTTCCCTCGCAAACAGAGTGACGGAAAAACGAGTGTCTATATGCCTCCTTACGGGCTCCAATTTCTCTCATTTGATCTTCGCGGTCCTTACCTGGAATGTACGTTGGTGACAGTACAATCGTTCTGCAGTCAGCTTCATAATTTTCTCCATAGCGTTTCTGGGAAAGAACGTCATGTTCTGTCTAGGGATTTCCATTTCAGTTGACGAAGCATCTCGCTAATACTCGCAATACTCGTGTGTTTATGGAACCTACCAGCAAGAGGCCTAACAGCCCGCCTGTGAATTGCTTTTATGTCTTCCCGTATCCGACCTGGCGCGGAACCCTAACACTGGAGCAAGTACTCGAGAATGAGCTCACTAGCGTGCTATACACGGTGTGCCTTACAGACCAACCACACTTCCCGAAAGTTCTCCCAATAAATCGAAGTCATCCATTCACCTTCCCTACCAACTTTCTTAGGTGCTGCATTCATTCCGTATCGCTTTGTCAGAGTATGTATCTCCTACTGATCTGCATTAACTTACACTTTTCTACACTTAAAGCAAAATGACGTTCACTAACCGACTAGAAATTCTAACTCATTGTCTCGTCCTGTGGTCAGCCATCGACGTCACACCGTCTCCTACACGGCAGCATCATCAGCAAACAACGGCAGATTGCTGCTCCACCGCTCCCTGTCCGTCAGACCATTTATGTATACAGAAAATATGAACGGTTCTGTCGTACTTCCCTGCACCGCTGCTGACGATAGCCTCGTGTCTGATGAACGTTCGCCGTCAAGGATACTTAAAAAGTCTTCGAGCCACTCACATATCTGGAAACCTATTCCGTATGCTCGAACCTACTTTAAGAGTATGCAGTGGGGTATCGAGTCAAAAATTTTCCAGAAATCTAGGAATATGGAACCTGCCTATTGCCCTTCATCCGTGGTTCGCAGGATGTGGTATGAGGAAGTGGAAGCTGAGTCCGTGCTAATTTGTGGAGAGAAACTCTTCTGTTTCAAGAAAATTAATTATTATCAAATTCAGAATGTGTACAAGAAAAATTGGAGCAAGCTGATGATCAGAATATTAAACTGTAATTTGTCGGGTAAGCTCTTTTATTTTTGTTACGCACAGGAGTGACCTGTGCTTTTTCCCAATCGCTTGGCACTTTGTACTGGGCGGGAGATTCGCGGAAATGCGTTGTAAGTATGAGGTTAATACCATATACTAATAATCTGTAGAACGGAATTGAGATCCCACCCGGTTCTGGCGACTTACTTGTTTTCAACTCTTTCAGTTGCTTCTCCACGCCAGCGATGCCTGTTAGTATGTCCTCCATACGGGAGTCTGTCCAATGGTCAAATGACAGTACGTCTGTACGATCCCCCTGCGTGAATGACTTCCTAAACCGGAAATTTAAAATTTCGGCTTCCCTTTTGTTGTCTTCAGTTGCCACACCAAACTGGTTAACGAGTGGTTGAGTAAACGCCTTCGACACGCTTAGCGATTTTATGTAGGACCAGAAATATTTCGGGTTCCAGGCAAGATATATTGCTACGGTATGACGGTGGTAGTAGCTACTGGCCTTGCCGCAGTGGTAGCCCCGGTTCCCGTCAGATGACCGAAGCTAAGCGCTGTCGGGCTGGGCTGGAATTGGATGGGTGGCCATCCGGTCTGGCGATCGCTGTTGGCAAGCGGGGTGCACTTAGCCCTTGTCACGCAGGGTAAGGAGCTGCTTGATTGAGACATTTACATAAATGATCTAGGTGATAATCTGTGTAGCCTACTTAGATTGTTGGCAAATGGTTCAAGTGGCTCTGACCACTATGGGACTTAAAATCTGAGGTCATCAGTCCCCTAGACTTAGAACTACTTAAACCTAACTAACTTAAGGACATCACACACATCCATGCCCGATGCAGGATTCGAAACTGCGACCGTAGCGGTCGCGCGGTTCCAGACTGAACCGCTGGGCCACTCCAGCCGGCAGATTGTTTGGTTCTTTGCAGATGACGCTGTAATTTACCGTCTAGTCAAATCATCAGACGACCAATTCCAAAATGATCTAGAGAGAATATCTGTATGGTGCGAAAAGTGCCAGCCGGTGTGGCCGTGCTGTTCTAGGCGCTTCAGTCTGGAACCGCGTGACCGCTACTGTCGCAGGTTCGAATCCTGCCTCGGGCAAGGATGTGTGTGATGTCCTTAGGTTAGTTAGGTTTAAGTAGTTCTAAGTTGTAGGGGACTGATGACCACAGATGTTAAGTCCTATACTGCTCAGAGCCATTTGAACCTTTTTTTTTGCGAGAAGTGGCAATTGGCACTAAACAAAGAAAAATGCGAGGTCATCTACATGAGTACTAAAAGAAATCCGATAAATTTTGAGTATACGATAAATCGCACAAATAAGGGCTATCAATTCGACTAAATACCTAGGAATTACAGTTACGAGCAACTTCAATTGGAAAGACCACATAGATAATTTTGTGGGGAAGGCGAAACAAAGACTGCGCTTTGTTGTCAGAAAAAGGATGCGACAAACCCACTAAAGAAACAGGCTACATTATACTTGTCCGTCTTCTGCGGCAACATTGCTGCGCGGTGTGGGATCCTTACCAGGTACGGCTGACGGAAGACTTCGGAAAAGTGCAAAGAAGAGCAGCTCGTTTCGTGTTATCGCTCCATAGGGGTGAGAGTGTCACTGATATGACACACGAGTTGGGTGGCAGTCACTGAAACAAAGGCGGTTTTCTTTGCGGCGAGATCTATTTACGAAATTTCAATCACCAACTTTCTCTTCCAAATGCGAAAATATTTAGTTTACATCCACCTACGTAGGGAGAAATGATCATCGTAATAAAATAAGAGAAATCAGAGCTCGAACGGAAAGATTTAGGTGTTCCTTTTTCCCACGCGCCATTCGAGAGTGGAATGGTAGAGAAAAATGAAAATGATTCGATGAACCCTCTGCCAGACACATAAGTGTGAATTGCAGAGTAACCATGTATATGTGGATGTAGCTCCGGTCTCGTAAACTGACAGACGTCCGGGAAGGCGGTGTGCTGACCACGAGCCCCTCCATATCTGCATCCAGTGACGGCTATAGGCTGAGGATGACACGGCGGCCGGTCGGTACCGTCGGGCCTTCATGGCCTGTTCGGGCAGAGTTTAGTTTATGACGGTGATAGTTGTTCGCTTCGCCCATCTTGAAAATCATGAACTGGCAGACTCTTGAAGATGATGGGAAACTACCCCGCGAAAAGCTATCTACTAAATGTAAGAATCACTACGAACTGAAAAATCTAGAGATACCCTTCATCCCACTACGTGTTGCTTCAGCAGGTGCTTTAAGACAGAATTACTCCGACAGCAGCGCCCACATTTAGACGTCATTTTTCCGCGCTTCACGCGATTAGAAACAAACCCTAACAAGTGGTACCTTGTGAGTACCTTCTGACAAGGATTTGGGCGTGGTTTGAAGAATGTGTCTCTATCTGTACGTGATGCAGGTCCGTATCGAATGGTCAGGATGCACTAACGGCTAAAGATGTGGTAGTACGCTGGACAGCACACATGTCGTTACTAAGCGATTTCCCACACCTAGTACGGAATGTAAACGATTTACAGGCAGATAGCGTACGCGACGTTCCTTTAGCCGAGCTAATGGCGGAATGGCGCATCAGGAAGGCCATCGGGTCACAGAAACAAGTGCCAGACGCATTCAGTCGAGGACCAGTTTGCGGCTGAAGGACACCACCAGACAACTGAATACATCTGCTGCTGACATTACGCGTTTAGACTGTCGCGTTCTGAGTGGTAAGTGATGTTGTGAACGCTGATTACGTAGATTTTGTAGTGTTTACTAAATTTGTTAGCTGGATACCTCATTACGCATTTATCTGTTAGCGCGTATTTTCCTTCGCCTGCCTCTGCTTTTTCCTTAAATTTTATAAGATTTTGAGTGGAAATATTTGACTACATATTCTTTTGATCCAACATTCTGTCGGTACCAGCTCTACAATAAACAAGCATTTACTGAATGAAATCATATTCAGAAACGTCATAGAGCTGCAGCCACATTCAACTTATTACCACCTGCGCATGTTTCTGGATAAATCCAGTATCAACAGACAGAAGTGAAAATGTGCAGAATTAACAGATGTAATGGTGCAAGTGCTCTGGCGTAACGTCAAAGGCCGGAACGAAGATGCGGAACGCAAGACCAGAGAAGGTGGCGAGGAAACGTCGGTCAATGGTGCGCGGAATCGGACCTCGCCGCGCCAGGAGCGCCCGAGCAAGAAGTGAATAAAAGCAGCGCTCCTGCCAGCCTCGGCCGCTCAGATCGCCTCAGTGCACAGACATCAGTGGAACGTATTTGCAGAGCGAGCTACAAGAACAACTAGTGGTGATCCTTAGCAGTTATTTGTCTGGACTTTGGCTATAGCGAAGACTGTTACTGTTTGCATGTCACTTTCGACACCGATGTAAATCCAAAGTTAAGTAGTGTCAAGCTAGAATGAGATTTTCACTCTGCAGCGGAGTGTGCACTTATATGAAACTTCCTGGCAGATTAAAATTGTGTGCCGGACCGAGACTCGAACTCGGGACCTTTGCCTTTCGCTGGCGAGTCCTCTACTATCTGAGCTACCCAAGCACGACTCACGCTCCGTCCTCACAGCTTTACTTCCGCCAGTACCTCGTCTCCTACTTTCCAAATTTCACAGAAGCTCTCCTGCGGACCTCGCAGGACTAACACTCCTGAAAGAAAGGAGTGAAGTTTGGAAAGTAAGAGACGAGGTACTGGCGGAAATAAAGCTGTGAGGACGGGACGTGAGTCGTTATTCTCAAGCTGCTTATAGCAGTAAAACTACTGATGTTATTTGCTCGAATTGTTGTATAGCATTCCGAGAACGCAGAATCCTTTAGGCACCCTATAAGTAACAAGTGGACAAGATCTAACAGCAAGTAGTTTGCAACCGTAGTGCAACTGAGGAACCGCACAGTTTGCGACGCACTTAACACCGTGCATATGTTCAGTGATTCGCCAGTGTTTAGTTACAATGGTCGGAAGGGTGCTCAGTGGCACGTGGCCTTACGTGTAATATGATGTCCTCTCATTTCAGTTTTTCTTACATGTTACTGAATGTAGGCGTACGATGCTGCTAAGTACGTGACAGTCGTATCTTCTTCTTTTGTTTTTCTTTCTACAGCTTAGTGGCGTCTATAAGTAAACAGCCTTAGATAGAAAGCAACAGAAGAGTTAGTAAATGGTATTTTCTAAAGAAGTATTAAGTGATTCTCTGAAACTGGACTCGAAAAATTTTTGAAAAAACATACTACATTCAGTTGTGTACGACAAATAGCGTGATACATCGATCATCCAGAACATTACGACCACCGACTGCCATTCAGACGACAGCAGCACCACCTGGCTAGGAATGACTGCTAGTCAGACACACACGCCTTAGTGTAGAGTGGAATGAGGAGGAGCGCGAGCTGTTTGAGTTTGACCGAGGGCACATGAAGGCCGGGAAGCTCCCCACGAGCATTTCGCAAACTGCACGACTTGTCGGGTGTTCGAGGAGTGCTGTGATGAGTGCGTTCAACACTGGCGAAACCAAGGTGGGGTTGGGCGGCCACCACGCAGTACAAATGTCAAACGTCGTAGGCACTGCGGACTGGTAAAGTAGAACAGAAGAGGCACTATGGTGGACCCAGCATCAGACTTCAATGCTGGGCAGTTTACAGCTGTGTGTGAACACACAGTGCACCGAATATTCATAACGATGGGCCGCCGCAGCCGACGACCCTCGCATGGGCCAGTGTTAACACCATTACATCGGCGACTGCAACTGAAATGGGCACGTGACCAAAGGCACTGAACATTGGCGCACAGGCAGAGCGTTGCATGGTCTGCTGTATCCCGATACGCTGATGATGCCGATGGGGTGGGGGCGGTGGTGCAATCCGTCGTTTTCCACTGGAACAGCTCCTTCATACCTGTGTTGCGGGACGGAGACAATCTGGCGGCGACTGCATTACGCTCCGGGCAACGTTCACGTGGGCATATACGTCTCGTGTGTCCAGTGCAGCTCGTGCAAAGCACCATCAGGGGCAATGAGTATCGTACACTGATTGCAGACCACGTACACCCCTTCGCGACTATCATATTTCTCGACGGCAGTGGCATTTTTTAACAAGCTAATGCTCCGAGCCACAAGAGCAGTAGTGTAATGGAGTCGTTCGGGCAACACAGTGGTGAGTGCCAGTTGATGTGATGGCCCCCTTCCTCGGCAGATCTGGACCCGATCAAACACATTTGGGATTTGATTGCAGTAGAACCGGGCCGTAGGTGAATATTTGGTCGCGGTGGTCTAGCGGTTCTAGGCGCGCAGTCCCGAACCGCGCGACTGCTACGGTCGCAGGTTCGAATCCTGCCTCGGGCATGGATGTGTGTGATGTTCTTAGGTTTAAGTGGTTGTAAGTTCTAGGAGACTGATGACCACAGATGTTAAGTCCCATAGTGCTCAGAGCCATTTGAACAATTTTTTTGAATATTTGCTGTATAAACTGCAGAATCTGTGAAGATAGTCTGAACGGACACCCCAAGCGGTTTGTAACTGGGAGAAAACTAGGACCTGACGAGTGACGCCTAAATTCCGTGGACTGGACATGGAGACAGTCTGAAGAATGCTTTGGACCGTAGTGAATGGAGGCTGAAGCAAGCTAGCGAGCACTGCCAGACAATTCGCCTGTGCTCATCACCATCCCGTGAAAAAGTGTGCACACTGGAGGGGTTGTGTTGTGTTGTGAGCGCACTGTCTTTGACGAAGTAAGCAAAATGGCGCAGGAAAAAAGAATCTAGATGTGGGAACTCGCCCGTAAACTTGAAATGGATGAAGATAATGCACTTAACGCTGGGCTGCTGAACTTATATCAGCATTATTACAAATCGTTGCACGCATGTCGATTAACAATTTTCGGTGACTTCCTGTTACAGCAGAGGAGGAAATTTAAAAGCTGAATACGAGTTACAGGTGAGTAACACAACCCGAAAACATTTACACTCACGTTATTAGTTAAAAAAATGTTCAAATGTGTGTGAAATCTTATGGGACTTAACTGCTAAGGTCATCAGTCCCTAAACTTACACACTACTTAACCTAAATCATCCTAAGGACAAACACACACACCCGTGCCCGAGGGAGGACTCGAACCTCCGCCGGGACCAGCCGCACAGTCCATGACTGCAGCGCCTTAGAGACCGCTCGGCTAATCCCGTGCGGCGTTATTAGTAACGAAAGACATTTATGGTAGTGATTATTTCGAATTTTAATAGCTGCTATATGTGAGGTAGTTTCTGGTGACTGCAGTGAAATATGTGAAGCAGTTCGAGGATTTTATTAAACTACGTATAAGGGGAATAACGTCAATAAAATATGGTTAATGAAATGAGAAATACACGTAGTAGCTGTCACATTGACTATTTGATTAAATCTGCGGTGTAATTTGTTAGAGGACAGATAGCGACATCCTGGGTAAAATCTCTAACGCCACGTAATTGTAGCTACCGTGAACATAAGCAACGAGAAGGATCAGGTCCTTTTTAATAAACGCAAATGCAGAGCTTGATGCTTATTCAGTCCAATAAAGTATGAAGCGAGAAGAATCAAATGAAACCATCCTCTTCCTCATCTGCTTCGGTAATTTTCTACCAGTTGTGTTTCATTTTTCTGCTGATTCCAGAAGCATCTACGTTATTGTTCTATCGGCAACGTTACAGTCTCTTGAGACCACCTCATGCCTCACGGAACTCGTGTCAACAACGGAAGTAGACAAGATAGCAGACGAAAGCTTTTCTTAATGCTAGTGCAGAATTGGAGAGGACGCGAACTTCCTTTGACAGCTCAAAAATGGTTCAAATGGCTCTGAGCACTATGGGACTTTACTGAAGTCATCAGTCCCCTAGAACTCAGAACTACTTAAACCTAACTAAACTAAGGACATCACACATCTATGTCCGAAGCAAGATACGAACCTGCGACCGTAGCAGTCATGCGGTTCCAGACTGTAGCGGCTAGAACCGCTCGGCCACCCCGGCCTGCCCTTTGACAGCTCGCTAAAAGACCGATAATCTGCGAATGTGAGCCTAATAGGACCGAATGCCGTTTCCTCGCGCGCAACTAGCCATTACAACAGAGAGAACTGACGTCCTCTGACAGTCGCTTGTTTCGGCTGCGGTGTAAAGCAGGCTTCCGCTGCGGTGCTGCCCGGCTGCTGGGGCGGAGAAACACCAGCTGGGCGCGGCCGGCGGCTCCTTTGATGCGGGCGCCGTGTCTGCCGCTGCGCCGCCCCACCTCGTAACGAGGCGATCCGATGGCAGATAGCACAGCGGGGCGTTCCGGCCGCTACCTAAACCACGAAAGAGTGCAACAGTTCACATAAAGAAGCCTCTCTTCCCAGCCAGATGCAGTGGACTTGGCGCGGCTATTTTGCGCGCCTGTTTTAACCAGTCACGTAACACTATGTTGTATATGTCTCTGCCTCATTGTTGTCGCAGCTCCATAGACGACTATTGTCTTCGCCCGCAACCATTTGCACTTCGCAGTACAGCGCCGGCACCTGTTAAGGGGACGTTCTGACCCGACTCCACTGTAGGCACTGCCTCACTGCCCTTTTACACGTTCCTTAAAAAGCGAACGGGAAGAGTCGCGTGTGGCTAGACGCGCCACACGGCGAACGCAGGTACAAGTCGGCTACCTGGGAGTGAGAGGGCATCGGTCGGGATATTTCACGACGACACGCTCAACCGCTTGACAGTAAGCGCACAACTGTCCTGGAAGGATTCCCAGTGCGATGTGTTCTGTTACGACGCGTTTACGCCCGCGCGGCCTGCGGTTAGTCGCCGTGCGGGCGTGCTTGCTCCACTGTAATTGTCTGCTATGTCACCGCTTGTTTCCGGTAACGGTCACGAAAGGGCAAGTGCAATAATGTCTTGGTCGGGCAGTAGAGCTACTGCGGACGTAGCGTCGAGTGGTGACAGGGAATCGGCAATTCTTGCTTTCCCTACAGTCGCTGCGTTGTATGTAGTGGCAATGAACAACGTGAAGAGAGGAATACCTTCATTATGGGCGAAAAAAATGGGCGAGCAAACGGGAGAAGTTGGCGATTACTCTCAAATTCTGTGCCATGCCACAGGTCACTCGGACTCAATGAAAAAACTGTTACTGCAATTATGCTGATGTAGAGCACTTTTCTATCGTTTATGTTCAGACAGACTCTTATGACAGTTACGAATCTTCTACATTGTATTTGACGAAAATGTAACCGCGCGGTCTAGGGGGCCTTGCCACGGTTAGCGCGGCTCCACCCGTCGGAGGTTCGAGTCCTCCCTCGGGCACGGGTGTGCGTGTGTCGTCCTTAACGTAAGTTAGTGTAAGTTAGTTTAAGTAGTGTGGAAGCTTAGGGGCCCATGACATCAGTTTGGTCCCATAAGATCTAATTTCCTCGATACCGCATCCGGTGACAAGAGTGGCACAGGACGACACGGCGGTCGGTCGGACCCTTCTAGGGCAGGAAAGCGGAACTGTGCATTGGGCACCCCTGTGCAGGTGGAGCAGTGGCAGTGGGCGGCCCCCAGAGGAGCCGGCGCGGCCACTTAGGCCTAAAGCCACAGCGCGTCGCGAGGTGCGAGCCGCCACCAGGGCTGAGTGCCGGCGCGGCCGCCGCCTGTAATTACGGCGCAGCGACGCGGCGTCGCGCGGTGCCCCTCCCTGCCTCCCCCCCTCCCCCTCTGCTCGCCCCTGTCGTCATTTTTTGTCGGCGGTCGCCGGCCGGCCGACCGCAGCTGCTGGGAGCAGACACGGCTCGGCCCCTCCTCCCTCGCCGCTATATTAATTTGTACGACGACACTCGAGCCGTCGAGGGTTCCCTTCCGGCCTGTTTGAACGACAGAACTGTTTGACCCCAGCGGTGCGAAGCGTGGGAGCAGCTGGCGTCATACAGTTACGGGGGCCCGCAGTAGCCTACGTGTAACCTGTTACCATCTGGGTGTTGCTCTTACTGCAGGATGCGAGGCCTGCTCTTATCTGTTGTCACTAGTGTAAGTGCACGAGTTTCATAAGTCATGTTTGCAGAGTGCTGACACTGTTGATTTAAAAAAAGAACCGAAAAAGAGTTAGACGCCGAACTCTGGGAAGATCAGTGTCGGTTACGGAGAAATGTAGCAACACCGGAGGCAGTGCTGGCCCCAATACTAATGTCAGCTGATAGGTCGAAGAAAAACGAACCCATGTTCATACCAGTTTTAGTTTTAGAGAAAGCTTTTCACCATACTGACTGGAATACAGTTTTTGAAATTTTGAGGATACGGGGTTCGAAAGGCTGTATAGAAATCAAACAATAACTATAACAGTCGAAGGTAATGAAAGGGAGGCATCAATTGAGAAAGGAGTGAGACAGGGCGGTAGGCTATTCTGGTTGCTTTATTTTGGGGAAGGAGACCAGACAGCGAGGTCGTCGGTCTCATCGGATTAGGGAAGGACGGGGAAGGAAGGCGGCCGTACCCTTTCAAAGGAACCATCCCGGCATTTGCCTGGGGCGATTTAGGGAAATCACGGAAAACCTAAATCAGGATGGCAGGACGCGGGATTCCACCGTCGTCCTCCCGAATGCGAGTCCGGTGTCTAACCACTGCGCCACCTCGCCCGGTCCTAAGGTATTGAACCTGTACATTCAGGAAACTGTAAGGTAAGCCGAAGAGAATTTTGCAAGGGGAATCTGAGTTGAAGGAGCAGAAATAAGAAGTTTGGTGATTGACAGTGATACTTTACTTCTGACAGAGAGAGAAGAGGAGATGGAAGAGCAGTTGACCGGTAATAGACAGTCTCTTGTTTTGTAACCGTGCTGTGGTGGCCGAATTGTCACTGTTACTGTAGGCCGAGTTTGTGAGTTCGCGAAACGGTTTCTGGTGCAGTACACCACTAAGACGATTTCTCCCTGCCACTGCTACACGGCTATGCCCCAGGGTCAGGCAATAACACAGGAGAACGAAGGTTCTACAACACTCCAACAAATTAGTAACAAAGCCACGCAAATGAATCAAAAACTTTATTTATATTTGTGACTTGTTCAAATATGAGTCTGCAACACTGTTTGTAATATAACAAAAACGGCCCTCAATGGCTAAGTGCGAACAATCATACGTAAAATTAAAACTGTGTGCCGGACCGAGACTCGAACTCGGGACCTTTGCCTTCCCGAGTTCGAGTCTCGGTTCGACACACTCTGCCAGGAAGTTTCATATCAGTGCACACTCCTCCGAAGAGTGAAAATCTCAGTCTGGAATCATAGGCAAACTTCACAGTAGAAACCAAATGCAATTTATAACAACTGTTTGTTCACTTCTAAGAGTTCACTATACGACGTTCCCTGTCTTAAGTCAGCCCTGGACGATGATCTGTAACCAAGTGGGTGAGAGCTGCTCTTCTGCCTTCCGAGTAGGCTTCTCTCCGTTGTCGTCCGGTCATTGGCGGATTGTACTCGGCCGACAAAATGCCGAGGCGAAGTGGATATCTTCATCCTCAGCACCGCCCGTGGCGCTGGTGGAATTCGCGCAAGTGGCGAGTCTCTAAGGCACTGGCACCAGCTCGCATCTTTGCCCTGTGCTGCTTTTGCTCTGACTGTGTCTTGCTCTGGCTGTGTCTTGTTCGGACGACACAGCATCTCGAAAATAAATTATGAGATCACTATGAGCAAAAGTGAAATACGATTACTGGACTCTGCGGACACGGATTCTGTAACTAAATTAATCAACAGCGCTTCTCACCTGCATTAATAATGTTGATGCAGCCACGGTATCATTCAACGTGTCATACCGCTTTCTGTAGCAGCTGTAGCCGCGGAGGAGACGTATTTGCAAGAACAGTTACAGGTGTTGGCCGTCGAAGCGACTTGGGTACGGCGGACAGATCGCGGCTCGGAGAAAGCAGCGGGTGTGCCGGGCTCTGAGAGATACCTCGGCATCCAGCGGCACGAGTGCCCATCCAGATGCAAATCGAATCGCGCTGAATGCGTGCAGCGTGGCACAACGAGATCGCCGGTGGCGGGTTCCTGCCGTCGCGTTCCCGACGCAGCCAGACAATGATGTCGTTGTTGGGGCGTCTGTAAACGGCGCGCCACGCTCCGTCCTTGAATGCGTAATACGAAACGCGTTCTTTTGCATCTCACACACGGCACGCATTAATAAGAATGGCTCGGCCGTTATTACCATTATTTACTGCGCACGACGCCCACACCAGCGTCCCACGTGCCGGGCCGGGATGTGGCTGTGCGCCCCGTTACCTGCTGCGACTTCCGCGTTATGGCCGCGATGAAGGATCGGCACGCCAGCCAAGCTAATAAATGCGAAAGTCGGCTTCCCGTATACGCGCGGCTCGTTGTTTGTCGACGCAGAAATCGATTGACGCCTATGCCCTGCGAGCCGACAGAAATTAGCTGTGCGGTTGCTTGGCAGATCTAGGCTCTAAATTCGTTTCTTTCATCTACATCACACTCCGCAAGCCACCTAATGGTGTGTGGCGGAGGGTACTTTCGGTACGACTATCTGATCCCTTCAACCCTGTTCCACTCGCGGGTAGTGCGTGGGAAGAATGATTGTCGGTGAGCGTCTGTATTGGCTCTAATTTCTCGAATTTTCTCCTCGTGATCAATACGCGAGATGTATATGGGGGGGGAGTAATATGTTGTCTGACGCCTCCTGAAAAGTGCTGTCCCGAAATTTCAATATTAAATCTCTCCGTGATGTACAACGCCTCTGTTGTAACGTCTGCCAGTGGAGTTTGTTTAGCACTTCCGTAACGCTCTCTCGCCAGCTAAACGATCCCGTGACGAAATGCGCCGCTCCTTGTTGGATCTTCTCTTATCTCTTGCAGTCCGACCTGATAGGGATCCCAAATAGATGAGCAATGGTCATTCCACTTAAGGTCGCTCTGGGTAGTTACGCCTAGATATTTTACGGCAGATGCTATCTGCAGCTGTTTCTCATCAGTAGTGTAGCTGTACAGTAGTGCAGTAGTGGATTTCTTTTCGTGGATTAGTTCTGTGCCATCAAGTACACAAAGCACTTTGATGACACTCTTGAAAAAATTTAACTTTCTCCAATTGCATAGTGGAGAGCCAGGTCCACTACGAGGACTTACTGTCAGAAAGAAGTGTTGTGTGTCACATATATAAACATCGCCACACACTTCGTCGTGACAAAATTCGCACTGCAATTTTCTGACTCCAGGCGAACCGAAGCCCATGTTGATAATGTTGTCTTATGATCTTGTCTATCCTCAACTGTTTCTGGAAAATTGAGACATTCAATATTCGCATTGCATAGTGGAACTTAGCTTAAAACCCTCGTCATACGTTTTCCTGAATGTCGACGGAACCCGAACATGATGTACGCAAACTGACACAAGAATCTACGATTGGTTCACGTTTATTTGCCAGAAGAAATGATCACTTTAACAAGTTTGTGATACTCTGAAGAAGTTGAGATGCAAATTTTAATGTCTCAGGCTTTCTACACAATTTGCTCCCACTGGAGTACAACGCACATAAAACCATGTCAAAAAGTCCTTCTGTGAGATGTTTTTCAACTCGCATATGACATTGTCTTGAATCAGGTTTGATTTCATGTGGAAAAAGATGTGCCCAACGACTATTTATTTCAAATGATAAAGAGAACGGCAATCAGTCGGAAATAATATTTATTGCGAAGCCAGTTCGGTCACTGTGTGGCCACCTTCAGCTACAATAATGTCGTACTGTATCTACAGTTGTGTAAGATTTACGTGAGAGGCAATAATAAAATACATACCAGCAAATGTTAAGTTAGAACATTACAGCCAGTCTCACTTACACATACTAACAAGTGAACTAACCATGTGAAAGACCGATTTGGCACTGATCTCTCTGTGTACAATTATTACACGGCAGAGATAAGTGTACGTCACACCAGTCTACAGTGCTGTCTACAAGTGTGATGCATTCATAAAATATATTATCTTTATTTTGCAATCCGCATATTTTATCATTTTATTTATTATTTTATGGTTTTAAAAAAAACCGTATACACATGAAACAAATAACGTGGTTGTAACTAATAAGTGTCAAAAGGTTTACTGTTATACGAATGTGGTGGTGACAGTGTGAACTAACCAGTGCATGTTACCTTACTGTAACTGGATTTTTGTGTGTTCTTGACTACTGAAGATCGCCACACAGTTACCCGTCCGGATTTGCAATTAACATTGTTTGCAACTGATTGCTGTAATCTGTACCGCTTATGATGATTGACAGTCTTGCATAGTCAAAGGTGTGTTCAAGCTGAGCAGCCGGCTGCTGTGACCGAGCGGTTCTAGGCGCTTCAGTCCAGAACCGCGCTGCTGGTACGGTCGCAGGTTCGAATCCTGCCTCAGGCATGGATGTGTGTGATGTCCTTAGGTTAGTTAGGTTTAATTAGTTCTAAGTCTAGGGGACAGATGACCTGAGATGTTAAGTCCCATAGTGCTCAGAGCCATTTGAACCATTTTTTTTTAAATATTGCTAGGAAAGTTAAGTTTTCTGCGAAGAAAAATAGTCGTGGTGTCCATACGCGGAATTTTTCCGATGCCTGTCTTACGAACAGGGTGGCAAGAACTAACAGCATACAGTACATATCAAGAAGTAAACAGGGCACATTTCCAGCGCATCAGATTGCATCAAAGTGGCCCTCAGCTATTCTTTTCGGGAAGATTTCACAGAGAGTTACTTCGGGCAGGGATGTGTGTGATGTCCTTAGTTTAGTTAGGTGTAAGTAGTTCTAAGTCGAGGGGACAGATGACCTCAGGTGTTAAGTCCAATAGTCCTTAGAGCCATTTTTTTCAAGCTGAGCACCATTGCTCACATCAGACTACAAGAGTCTACGGAAGGGCATTTCATCTGAACTGTAGGAGGAATTTGAGGCCAGTGAACAGAACTTGAACAGAACTCTGTCACTGATGATTAGCGCTGACGACTCCTGGGTGCCTCACTGTGAGCTGGAAACAAAAGGGCAGTCGCTGGAGTGGCGTCACGCAGTAGAAATTAAGACTACTACTTGTGCTGGCAAATAGTAATAGTAATATAGTAATAGTAATAGTAATATTGCTGTCATTCTCGTGGTTGTGTTGCCAAAAGGGTCAACCTGAGCTGTGTTGCGGCTCGCGTTGGTGCTGTTTGTAGGTTTTCGCCCTCTGTTGCAGGCCAAACGGTATCGTTTAGTTGGTATGGTTGCGGTTGTTTGTCTTGTTCTCGTATTGACTGGCGCCAATCGGTTTGGCAAACGTTGCCTGTCCGCTAGTGGCAGCAGCGGCGGTTATCGATATGTCGCAACTGTTGCCCTATCTTTGGGGCGACGTCGTTGTTTGGCTGGGTCGTGTGAGCGGCGAGTTCGGTTGGGCACTGAGGAGAAGTCAGGTCCGCACAGTGGAAGAACACGGTGGGACTGGTGGCGGCACCCACGGACTGCCGGATGGAAGGGCTGCGGTCACGAGGGTGCACGACCTCGCCGTAAACCGGATCCAGCAAGCTCTAAGGTGAGTGCATTTCAATCCAAGTAGAGAAACCTCTACCATTGTGATATCCCGCGATTCTCCAGTGACTTGGGTTCGTGTTGCTACTCGCAGTGTCACCGAGGCGAAGAGCAGCGAGAAGAGTGCTTGGGGAAGGCGGATCTGATTAGCTTTCCTTCTTATTACTATTTACTGCATTTAACTTGTTGCAGTTTGTTAAGTTCAACCAGCGGTAATTTTTCATTCCTGGTGGCCGTTAACGCCCCAGTTACCAGCCCTGGGGGCTGCTGTCCGGTAAGGCGAGTAGTTTTGACAGCTTTCTTGGTTGCAGGCCGGCTGGTGATTCCTCTACTCGGGTGGCAGTGATTCCTTTCTCGTTTCGGGCGCTCTAAGGACAGTATTCTGGGGACGTAGTGCAGACTGCCGGTTCCGGCTTTGGCGTATTGTTCCATCGTTGCATTATCGAACGTCAGGTATCTGCAGCACGATTGTCAATAGTCATTCGTTACACTGCCACTAGTCTGAGTTACCATCTTGTGAAGTGAATGCAACTTGGCTGCCTATCTCATCGCTCGCGAGGGTGTTTGTTGCCGGTCCTTCTCAGAGGTCGATTCCTGGAGCACCGTCTGGATCAGTTGCTTGTTTTTTAATTAACTTTTGCTGTTTTAAAGCAGGTTTCAAATTTTTTTAATATTATTACCGTTCCTGGAGTGTAAGTCCTTCAGCCGTGGTTGTGGTCATTTGCCTTAAAATTTTAATTTGATATTTGTGTTTTAACAGTAAGCCTTAAAGCCTTATTTACGGCTATTCCTGGCGTCTGATGCCTTCTGCTGTGTTTGTGGCGACTTACCTTAAGATTTCAATACCTGTAAGTTGTAAATTGCTGCGAGTTCTTAAACAGTTCGTAATTTATTGCCATTCTTGGTGTGTGAGGTCTTCAGCCGATTGTGGTCGCTTGCCGTAAAATTCTAATTTGGTATTGGTATTGAAGCAGTAAGCGTTTAGAACCTTATTTACTGCCACTCCTAGCGTCTGTTGCCGTCTACTGTGTTTGTGGCGACTTGTCTTTAATATTTCAATACATGTAATTTGTTAACTTGCAGCGAGTTTTAAGCAATTCTTAATTTACTGGCATTCCTGGCGTGTAGACCCTTCCGCCCAGATCTGTTGTATTTGTATTTAATGGTGATCTGCTAAATTATAACTCACTGAAAACACTATTATTTACATTTTTCTTTATTCCTTCATTAACAACGTTTCGTATTTTTATCTATTGTTGAGTTTGCAATTACTGGTTTAACATAAATTGAATGTAATTGTAAAAGGCAACCAATAGTAACTGATTACGAGGGCTCAGCCCCCTAATCCTACCGCGGTCAGAAAATGGTACCGAATCCTCCCAAGCCCGCAAGGGTCTGTGAACGGTGGGACCGGATGCTCCCGTTTGAAGCAAGTAGCAGTTCTAAACGTTATGAATACTCGAAGCAGGCAAAGGAAAGCATATGAAGTTACAGTAGAAGATGTAAAAAAATTTCGCGTGTATTGTATGTTGAAAAGTTTTATCTTTTATCTTATTGATAAGCAGAGCGACAGCGACTAAGTCCCGCCCAAGGCCACGCGCAAAGTGTGCATAATTGAATCAATATTTTTTGTTTAAAACGTGGGAGGGAGGGGTAGGGGAAGGAGATAAGGAAAATGGCAGAGATAATTATATTATTGTGTATAATACAACATACAAAGTGTCAGTTTGGGACGATTCAGCCCTTTTACCTGCTTACCTACCTGGTTTCTGGAGGATTCGGGGCTGCTCCAGAGTACGGCTCCGTCCACAATCGTAAGCGAATCCTGCCTCGACTACCAGCAGGTTTCACAATCCAGAGGCACCTTTGAAGACTCTGAACAAACTCAAGAACTGAACAAACCAAGTAACTGTTTGCTACGTCATGGGTCTGACAAGAAAACGGAAGAAATCTTGCTCCAACACGATAGTGCATGCCCACACACACAAATATCAGAACCCAGAAAGACATTGGCAAAGTGGGTCGGACACCCTCGGCCGATTCCCCCTGTCGCGCAGACCTAGAGTCCTCGAAGAATTTTCTACGTGGAGAGCACTCTGAAGATGATGAGAGCTAATTCGTGCAGCGAAAACGTGGGTACGAGTACAACATAAAAGTCTTTACCAGTAGGCAATACATGCTCTTAAACATCGCAGGCGTTACGTGATGGAGACGGTGGAGGAAAATGGAGCACGTAAAGGAAATGTTGACTAAGACTGTCACCAAATTCTAATTCGTAACTGGAAATAAGTACTGAGGAGAAAAAGTTGTGGGGCATTATTTATCGAACGACCGCCGTAATTGGGGAATGTAGATCATTTATTAATTGCCAGATTTAAATCATGGCGTTATACAGTAGAGGAGTTTAGGTAAACAGACAGACACGTAATAAGTCATTTCAACTTTTAATAAACAGTTGTACCAACCCGTTTTGTTAACCTTACATGTGTAATTTGTCCCGCATTTTGAAAGGCGAGTTCGCAGTGAGAGATTGCGCTCGTAAGGCGTAAGGGTCTGACAACCTGGGCGCCGCTGACTCGGGCCGGAGCGTCAGCGTTGCCAGATAAGACTAAAGCAAACAGAGGTCAGAGCGCGACAGCCGTCAGTGACGAACAGTATGGACACTGTGCGGTGCGGCCTCTGGGAACGCAAACACTGCGGCAGGACGAGGAGGGTGGGCTGGCCGCCTGCGCTTTATTGCCGCCACCACGGCCGGAGAAGGCTCCCTTTGTGCGCTTTAAATCACTGCTGGCTGCCACCACTGCTAGCACCCCCCGTCTCCCACCCCCAGCGGCAGCGTGGGAGTAGACGCCGGCCGTGCTGCGTCCAGAGCTGTCGCAGGCGCAGGGGCAGCCTCGCCCCCACTTGTGTTTACCTGCGGCTGTATTCAGCTTGCCGACGTTGGGGCAATTACATCCCACCTGACAGCGGACTACACCTTCCAAGGTTCAAGGCAGAAGCCTAACTACTAGCACGCGACAACATCTACGACAGCGTTCACCCGTACGTGTGGTGCAGGCTACTTTGCTCAGCACTGTCACTTCCCGCCCTTCCTGTTACAGTCGCGAATGGTTTTGCGGGAACAACAGTTGTTAGTAATCCCACGTGTCAAGTCGAAACTCTCTAATTTTACGTTCTTGGTCTTTTCGCCAGATATACGTAGGAGCAAGCAATATATTGCTTGTCTCTTCTACGGACCTACGCTCTTGACACTTTAACAGTAAACCACACCGTGATAATGACGTATCTCTTGCAGCGTGTTGTTTGAGCATTTTCCTTGCATGCTACAGTGAAGAGGCAAAGAAATTGGTACACATGCTTAATATCGTGTAGGGCCCCCGAGAACACACAGAAGTGCCGCAACACGACGTGACATGGACTCGACTAATGTCTAAAGTAGTGTCAGAGGGAATTGACACCATGAAGCCTGCAGGGCTGTCAATAAATCCGTAAGACCTTCTTTCTGGGTGGAGATGTATTCTGAACAGTACGTTGCAAGGCACCCCAATGTTCAGTATTGCTCAATAATGTTCATGTCTGGAGAGCTTGGTGGCCAGCGAAGTGTTTAAATTCAAGAGTGTTTCTGGAGCCACTGTGTAGCAATTCTGGGTGGGGCGTCGCATTGTCCTACTGGAATTGCTCAAGTCCATCGGAATGCACAATCGACATGAATCCATGCAGATAATCAGACGGGGTGCTTACGTACGTGTCACCTGTCAGAGTGTGTATCAGGGATCCCATATTACTCCATCTCCACACGCTCCAAATCAATAAAGAGCCTCCATTAGTTTGACCACTCTGTCTGCTGCTGAAGTTCAGGGTCCATGGATTCATGATGTTCTCTCCAAACCTGCACACGTCCATCCGCTCGGTACAATTTGAAACTTGACTCGTCCGACCAGGCAACGTGTTCGCTGTCATGAACAGTCTAATGTCGGAGTTGGCCCAGACGAGAGCTGTAAAGCTTTGTCTCGTGCAGTCATCAAGGGTACACGAGTGGGCCTTCGGCTCCGGAAGTACATATAGATGATGTTTCGTTGAATCGTTCGCACGCTGACACTTGTTTGTAGCCCAGCACTGAAATCTGCAGCAATTTTCGGAAGGGTTGCACTTCTCTCACGTTGAACGATTTTCTTCAGTCGTTGTTGGTCCCGTTCTTCCAGGATCCTCTTCCAGCCGCAGCGATGTCAGACATTTGATGTTTTACTGCATTCCTGATATCAACGGTACACTCGTGAGATGATCTCACGGGAAAATCCCCGTTTCTTCGCTACCGCGGAGATGCTGTATCCCATCGCTCATGCGCCGCCTAAAGCATCACGTTCAAAGTTACTTACATCTTGATAACCTGCCACTGTAGTAGCAGTAACCGATCTAACAACTGCGCCAGATACTTGTTGTCTTACATACACATTGCCGACCGTAGAGCCGTATTTTACATGTTGACATATCTCTGTATTTGAATACGGATGCGTATAGCAGGTTCTTTGGCGCTTCAATGTAAATAAACCTGTGACGAAACACGCTGCTCTTCTTGAGATGTTTTCTATTTCCTCGATCAATTCTATCTGGTACGGATCCCAGAGTGACTGGCTATTATCAACTATTGGTCGAACGACGCTTTTGGAAGGAATCGCCTTCGTGGGTCGATTACATTTCCCGAGGGTTCTCCCAATGAATCTCAGTCTCTGCTCTGCTTTACGTGCGAATAATTTTGTGTCGTCGTCCCACGTTAAATCGTTATGTACACATACTCTCAGATATTTTATCGAGGTACCTGCATCCAGTGATGTTTCTGCAGTCGTGTGACTTTCTTCCTTTTCATGCGGAATACTTCACATGTTGATATTGAGCCTCCGCTCCCTGCGCCAGTCGTGGATGCTCTGTAGGTCTTCCTGCGTTTCACTACAATTTTGTAGCTTTACGACTTGTGTGTATCCAACAGCATCAGCCGCGAAGAGCGTCACAGAAGTTCCGTCGTTCTCCTCTAGGTCGCTTACATATATTTTGTGAAAATTAATAGCTCTGGGGCACTCCGTTAGGGTTCGCCTGGAGTTACTGTTACATCTCAAGATTTCTGCCCGCTCAGAATGACACGGTGGGTTTGACCTGTTTGCTAGAAACTCTTCGATCCACTCACAGAGCTGGTCTGATATTAAACTTCCTGGCAGATTAAAACTGTTCCGGATCGAGACTCGAACTCGGGAGCTTTGCCTTTCGTGAGCAAGTGCTCTACCAACTGAGCTACGCAAGCACGACTCACGCCCCGTCCTCACGGCTTTACTTCTGGCAGTACCTCGTCTCCTACCTTCCAAACTTTACACAAGCTCTCCTGCGAACCTTGCAGAACTAGCACTCCTGGAAGAAGGAATATTGCGGAGACATGGCTTAGCGACAGCCTGGGGGATGTTTCCAGAATGAGATTTTGACTCTGCAGCGGAGTGTGCACTAATATGAAACTTCCTGGCAGATTAAACTGTGTGCCGGACCGAGACTCGAGCTAGGGACCTTCTGAGTTCGAGTCTCGGTCCGGCACACAGTTTTAGTCTGCCAGGAAGTTTCATATCAGCGCACACTCCGCTGCAGAGTGAAAATCTCATTCTAGTCTGATATTGTTCTCTAGCCGACAGTGCGGAACTGCATGGAACTTCTTCCAGAAGTGAATGAACTAGAACACCAGTGTACACAGTTTTCTGGGTATCGTGGTTTTCACACGATCGTTGTGCTCGAAATGCATGTTGATTCCTACAAAGGAAATTTTCGGTTTCCACAACAGTCATAATACAGGATCATAAAGTATGTTCCAATATTCTAGAACACATCGACATTGGACATATAGGTCTACAGTTCTAGGTGTCTGTTGGACGAGACGTCTTGAAAACAGGAATAACCTGCGCTCCTCAACGACCCATGGCGTACTGCTGCTAGAAGAGAAATTCTTTCGCATACTCCATATAGAATCGTACTGCTGTTCCCTCGCGTCCAGTATTATTTCCTCTGTTGATCAATTGCATTTGCAAATATCATAATAGACAAAAAACGCCCTTGAAAATTGGAATAATTTCCCTAAATGCGTCTTCCGAAAGGTAAGTAAAAGGAAAATCGTATCCGGCAGCATTTACTCATCCGTAACCAGTGAGGCCCACAGCGTCGTGTGATCCCGTACCTGCCACGTAGCCTGGACTAGCAACGGAACACAGCGGTGTTCGGTGGCCAGCCTCGAGACACCCGCTGTTCCAGCGCCGCCGGCTGCGCAGAGCGTGGTCGGCGCCGCCCCCGCGGCTCCTCCGAGGGCGGGGAGGCCGGCTCACCCCGTTCAGGGGTGGACAAGAAATCAACCACACTGAAGCGGTAGCGCTGCAGCTGTAACTAACGAGCGGCTTCGTCGACCCTTCTTACCTCTTTTTCTCCGTGCTTGTTGTTTCGCGGTCTTCAGTACGATGAACCGTTCAGTGCAGCTCTCTGCGCTACTTTATCCTGTGCGGGCCTCTTCAACATTGCATTAACTATCGCAACCTTCGTCCAGCTGTACCTGCTTACATCATTCGTGTATCGCTGTCCGTGTACCTGTTCCACTCCCCACACTTCTCTGCATTAACAGACTGACGATTCCGCGATACCTCAGGATGTGACGTATCAGCCGGTCCCTTCCTTTAGTCAAGCTGTGCTGTAATTTTCCCCCTAATTCGATTCAGTACCTCCTCAATACTTATTCGGTCTACCTGTGTAACCATCAGCCCACTTTTGTAGCACCACATTTCGAGCCTTTCTGTTCTCTTCTTGCCTGACCTGTTTACCATGAACGCTTCAATCCCGTAGAATACTGCATCCGGCCAAATACCTTCGGGAAAGGCTTTACATCAGTAACATCCACATTTGATGCTAAAAAATTCTTCTTCTTCAGGAATGCTTTTCTCGCTGGATTTTACATCCTCTTTTCTTCGACTACGTTCAGTTTATTTGCTGCACAAACACAAAATTCAGCTACAACTATTAGTGTCCCGTAGCCTGATGTAATTTTGTCACCATAATGTGATTTAATTCAGCTACATGCTGCAACACAGCTACTGAATCCCTTCCATATCATTCCCCAAGATTACATAATAATAAATCACTAATTAGGTATGCAATGTGCCGGCAGGGTGTTAAATGTGGGAGCTCATGGTGTTTTCGTCAGTATTCACCTGAAGATGGCCGGAAGACTCTGCACCGAGAAATATCGGGTCAGCAAGTGTGTGTGTGTGTGTGTGTGTGTGTGTGTGTGTGTGTGTGTGTGTGAGTATGTGTGTGTGTTCTTAAGGGACCAAACTGCTTAGGTCATCGGTCCCTAGACTTACACAATACTTAAACTATGCTAAGAACAACACACACACCCATGCCTAAGGGAGGTCTCGAACCTTCGGCAGGAGGGGCTGCGCAGTCCGTGACATGACGCCTCAAACCGCGCTGTCACTCCGCGCGGCGGCCAGGAAGTTGCCGGCAGCTGGCAACTGTAAGTAGTTGTCTCTTGGAAAACATAATTATTTGTATTTTAGTACTTAAGGAGCCGATGGTATGAGATTACTAAGATAGTGCCGAACATCTGGAGACCGCCAGGTCGTTAAACGACATCGTTAACTGACTGAGTACTATGCGGAGTGCTTGGAATCTAAACTTGGTGGAAGCGTGCTGGGGAAGTGGCGTGCAGCGATAGGGAAATACCGTACAGCACACCAGTGCAGAACAGCAGTTAGATCTGACGTACTGTATCGTCTGTTGATCACTTCAGCTATATTCACATTATTATTAATAAGTGTACTTAATTAATGTTCATTTCATGATGCGTTTTGTGACAAGGTGGGACGATGTACGAAACAAGAAGATAAACAGGAAATAAGAAGACTCTACCTTTAGCCTTGAGTAAAATTCCTGAAATAGTCATACAAGAAATAGTTATAAAGGATACGGTGACTTGCGATGCCTCGCAGTGCGAAATTTGTTCTTTTTTTTTTTTTTTTTTTTTAACTTTGTATATCCATATTATTAGATCAGACACTAGACTGTATGCAGTCCTATATGCCCACGACCTTTAGATCAGACACTAGACTATATGCAGTCCCATATGCGCACGACCTAACACTGATTGCGGAGCCTAAATACGACCTTCAGATGAGAGCCTGTAATTGGCAACAGATAGCCTCAGAATACAACCTAAAATTGTGTCCAGATAAAGCAACAGTGATGGCGTTTCAGGGCACGAAACTAGTAAGATCAGCAGTCGTCTTGAATAATAAAATTTTGGAGCAAGTTAAACATTTTAAGTATCTAAGAGGCGACGTCACATACGAATACAGCCACGATGTGTTCCAGAAATTAAACAAATTTACTTGCACATGTGGATCAACTGTAAAAAATGTGCAAAATAGGACGAGGAAAAAAATCCAGCTGAAGTTCTACGAAATCATAGATGTAGCGATTCTTACTTTTGGAAAAGAAGCTTGCATAATGAGAAGACACCAAGAAAGTAGAATGCAAGCTAAAGATATGTTTGTATGGAGAGTGGAAGGATATACTAGAGAAAATCATTACAGAAATAGGGATAATTATAAGGTAAGTTTCAGGAGCGTATAACGTAAACGAAAAATATAAAAGAAAACAGGAAAAAATGGAAGGAACATGTAGACTATATGGATGGAAAAGGGTTCCCGGTAAAGACTGTCAACTATAAATATAGTAAATGTAGTGGAAGAAGAAATGTAGGAAGCCAATAGCGCAACACGAAATTAGTCGAATAATACATGAAGAAGAAAATGAAGAAGGAGGGATTCGGGGGGGGGGGGGGGGGGGGGGGAGTCGTAATGTTTCTGAGTTCTTGCATAATGTGCAATAAATACTACTTGTGAAGGGAGGCAGTTTTTGTGTAGGAGCGTGGAGCTCGTTCGGGGAGAGGAATGGGCCCGTGGGGGTGCGGGTTGTTTGTGTGGAGGCGTCCCGGCTGGCTTCCTAGCCGCCCCTCTGCCAGCTGAGGGGGCCCTGCTTCATCGGCCAGGGTCACCCTGGGCGCCCGGCCCTGGCCGGGTCACAGCCAAGGGCGAGCGGTGGCGGCTGAGCAGCTCAAAAAATCTGTCCCCACACATTTCTCTGTTCTCCTCTTCTCTTTCGTCCGCGTTTCTCTGCCTTCCGAAGGTCGGCCAACGCATTGTTCACCCGTCCTGCTCCCTCGTGGAATACAGGACATTATGTTATCTGTCATATTTACATTCCTTACCTAAATATTCTCCGAGATCTGATAAATTTAACTGCAGTGTACGAAATATTCCTCTTTAAATTTCTTATTCACAGTTGACATTTCCACCCCTCCGCTGGGATCATCTTCAGCAACTTCTAGTGAACAGTGTTCTGCTAACTGGGGACAAGATCAACAATACGGAGATTAAACAAACTCACTGAACGCTGAAGAACACGTTGTTGTTTCGCTTTAGTCGCCAATTACCAGGATGTGCGCTAGGTCCTTGAGAAGGTGTGGCATGCTTACGAACGAATCGCACATCCTGTCTTTCAACATTCTGTGGGTTCACAATTCGTGGGGACGACCACAGGATCGAAATGTGGATCGCGAAGAAGTAATTTGAAGAGAAACATGAAGTGCCTAACAGTCTAAATATTTTGCCTTCGATGACAACAGCCAGGAATTTTGCAGACTTGCATGTATTTAAGTACATCTTCCTGCATTGCAAGTTTCTGTAATTCGTGGTTATATAGTATTCTCCACTCCTATGCTTCTCTCAGAGACCCATAAACTTTTCGCAGGATTTTTCCTCCAAGTCCACTGAGGCTGTTTTAGTCCGTTCCTGCCATTGTCCAAACTTAAGACTCATATATAACAATTGGTCATATAAATGAATTTTAATTGTGTTATTCGTGGAATTACCCGTAACTTCGCAAAATAAGATCCATTTTCTGTTTATATACTTTCTCTCTAATACATTGGATGAAATTATTGTGAGTAGCTAAATGGACGGCTAGGAAACTAAAATAATCGACGCATTTAAAACTTTTATTATTCTAGTGATATGCTGATCTTGTGGCCCTAGAACTGGACATTATTGCTTTACTGGAAACCAAATTCCGATCCGAATTGAGCGCCACAGTAATGGTTCATGTTGTGATTACGTAGGCTTTCGCGGCGTAATAAGTCTTGAAAGTCTCTTCGGGTTGCTGCCGGATCCTAAAATCACCTTGACTCGATATTTCGGCGATCCAACTGTTAGCCATCTTCAGGAAAATGCTGCTTCTGCGTCTGCTGCATCAGCAGAAGCAGCATTTTCCTGAAGATGGCGACCAGTTGGATCGTCGAAATAAGTCAAGTTGATTTTAGGATCCGGCAGCAAACCCGAAGAGACTTTAAAAAAATGGGTCATGTTGTTAAGTTCCGTAACTCACTTCCCACTACAGGTGGCTATCTGCAAACCGGACAGGTCAGTCTGTCCAGTATCATCCACTCCCTGCCGGAAATATCGAAACTTGCATGTGTGCGGAACTGGGCCTCCCAGGAGCTTTGCTCACTCAAGCACAGCCGACCGTCCTAAAGAGCAGGTGCCCGAGGTAGCCTGGGCACGCGGCAGCGGGCATACGTACGTCTCGACCCGTCAAAAGGGCTGCAGCTCACTGAATATAAAGTGGCGTCAAATCGAAAGACTTGCACCCGGCGAACGGTCTACCCGGCGGGAGGCCCTCGTCACACGGCACTTACATCTTGCCTGGTACGCTTCGCAAAGTAATACGGAATGAAGTATTTTCGCGTGAGAGTTGCGGAGGGGAATTAAGGAGAAGGCAGTGAGTCCTTTCGTACTACACATTCCAAACTGAAAAGTACCAGTGCAGGAACAGAGGCCTGCAAGTGAACTGCACATACATATCAGCACCTTTATCTACGTAGGCGTGTGACAAGCGAGAGAACTCTTCCAGAGCTCAGCGTTTACTATCGACTAAGAAGCAAACCGAATAATCGACGTAACATGTAATTCCTGTGGGTCCCCAGCACGAGTGCAGCCTATCCAGGCACGGGGAATTCACATCTAATAATATGCTGTCAGATTCGAAATGGCTCCGGGTCTCCTCTGTGTGGAAGCCAACCCCCACCCCCCACCAGGATGTCCTCGACCAAGGTACAGGTGGCGTGTAAACGGCGTTTGGTGTCCGAGAGGCCTCCACGGCGAATGGAACCTTGCTCGCGGCGATGGCAGCAGCCACTCTACATGCTTGCCCCCTCAGCAGCGTTAGTGACGTCATTCAGAGTTTTACGAATTGTGAACCCACAGAATGTTGAACGACAGGATGTGGGATTAGTTCGTAAGCATGCCACACCTTCTCAAGAACCTAGCGCACATCCCGGTAACTGGCGCCTAGAGCGAAACAACAACGTGTTCTTCAGCATTCAGAGAGTTTGTTTAATCTCTCCTGTTGTTGATCCTAAAAACGGTGCTTATTTTTCGCCATTGGTGACGCGTGAAACTGAATCTGGAAAGATCGCGGTGTCCTGAAAAAGTATTAGCCTTCGTGGCTGCTTGATGTTCAGACGGCTCTGAGCACTATAGGACATCTGAGGTCATCAGTCCCCTAGACTTAGAACTACTTAAACCTAACTAACCTAAGGACATCACACACATCCATGCCCGAGGCAGGATTCGAACGTGCGACCGTAGCAGCAGTGCGGTTCCGGACTGGAACGCCTTGACTCGCTCGGGCACAACGGCCGGCGCAGTTTGGCGTAACTCCCTTTGTTGTGGTTCACTTACTTCTTGCAACAGAACAGTTTCTGAGCACTTAGAACTACTTAAACCTAACTAACCTAAGGACATCACACAACACAATGACAGTAGTCCTAGACCCCTAAACCCTGGTAAGCTTTGCGATTGCGGTTCGTACCATTTCGCGGTTCCCGCGAATCGGATATTGTCGATTAAACAGTACAGAATAAAATATGTTGAAGTAATATTTACGGTAGTTTATTAACAGTGTAACATCCCCCCCCCCCCCCAGTTCAAAAGGCTCTAAGCACTATGGGACTTATATCTGAGGTCATCAGTCTCCTAGAACGTAGAACTACTAAGGACATCACACACATCCATGCCCGAGGCAGGATTCGAACCTCCGACTGTAGCGGTCGCGCGGCTCCAGACTGTAGCGTCTAAAACCGCTCGGCCACCCAAGGCCGGCCCCCCACTAGTGTTCTAGTATTATATCGATAATCACTGAGTTTCAAGAACATTTTGTTACCAATCTTGATACGTAAATGTCAAGGACGAAGATTAGGTTCATGAAGGTATTGGGACACTAGTCCTTTCACACTGCATTTGGTAATGGATGATCGGACACACAGCTACCTCATAATTTACAATCGACCAGCGACTTTCAACGATTGTTTCTCGTACATAGAGTTAGAGCATCAAAAAATACGAATACATCAGAACTATGCAGAATTTTTTGGCAACGTCCTCAACATAACGATTACACCTCCGCAACAGGAAATAAACGCCATTGGATTCACCTTTTTTGTTCCTGCTCATTATTAACAGTCTGCGATAATCATCTCACACATCACATTATTATTAACGTGTACTTCACCGTAAATGTACAAACATGGAAAACTGTGCAATAGAAAGGAAAGGAAGTAGCTACAAAGGACGACTAATACTGAAATGTTTCAGCGTCCAGGTAATAGCACAAGGTAAATTTTGTATTATAATTCTGAATGTTAATTTTTGTACTACTATGTACAATAATTTGTTAACTTACTAATAAATATTTCTTCAAAAATGGACTTGGTGAATGCAAGTGCGTACTATATCTGGAGACATATAGGATATTAGTTAGAAATATCCTTCGAAAAGGGAAAAAAAAGAATAGGTTTTTACCAATACGCATTAAACTGTTTGCTGGGATAACGCTCGAGTAGCAGGTGAAACGAAACCGCTCACAGGATCTAAACTGCCGACAAACATGGAAGAAAGTAGGTACAGGGGAAACTACAAGTAAAAGGCTGAAGGGGATCGGTGTACGGTCAACGCTTGCCCGTCGTGCTGATCTGCTCGTGCAACGTAAAGCGTAGCGCGCTAGCTTACCAGACAGGGAGATGTGCCAGACGCGGATCGGATCGGCGCACCGCATTAAGTATCGTGTACTGGTACGTTGGGCGGTGTGAGTGTGGTCTTTAGACGCTCTTTTAGGAGAATGCTGGTCGGGTTCTCAAATTCCGCTGCGGAGTATTCGGTACATTAATTTACTACGACACACAGGAGGAAGACTGCACGATTCACGGTTGGGTGGTGCACACGACATCCCTCACTTAAACTTTCCTCTGACGGTTCGTGGACTACTAGCTGGTCCACTTTAATGACGTCACAGCGTGGAATTCTACGTTCCACAACACTGCGAAGCGTGAAAAGAAGAACATGGCAAGTCGGGTTTCTGGGCCGTGGGCAGGAACATGACCGATGAGATGTGGCATTGGTTTTACGTCCCAAGCAAAATTTAGGGGACGCCATGTTGGATTAAGTCTTGTATAGTAGAAGTCCGTCTTTGGTGTTTTATTATTATTATTATAACGAGGTGTTGTGGATACGTGATGTTTCAAAGCAGCGGCACACGTAGGATGTCTGGAAACGCGTCGTCGTAAGTACAATTTGTTATTAAAAAAAAGACAGAAAACTATGCGTCGGTACCTAAAGGACGCCATATTGGATTAAGCAATATGGAGTATTAGATGTTTTTCATACTATAATTTCCGTACTATCCATCTGTGCAATTTCAGTCCTGCGAACCATTGGTGGTTTATCAAAAGCGCGTCGTTTCTGGTACATTTTGCTTCTGTTAAATAAGAAATAATGACATCTGTAGCTCTTAGAAGTTTGTGTAATTAGACTCCCATGCCCGGGTTCCCGGGTTCGATTCCCGGGGGTGTCAGGGATTTTCACTGCCTCGTGATGACTGGGTGTTTTGTGACGTCCTTAGGTTAGTTAGGTTTAAGTAGTTCTAAGTTCTAGGGGACTGATGACCATAGATGTTAAGTACCATAGTGCTCAGAGCCATGTGAACCATTTTGTAATTAGACGCTGATGCAAGAACCGTAGCTAGTTGATAATATCATGAGCTGTGAAAAAAAAGGTGGTAGTTTAGTGCCTCGATACCTGCGTTACTGTTCACATTATGTTCTCTAAAACATTGTTGGACGTTCTTATTAATTTAATAGAAGTGTGATCTGAAATACTCTCTGTTATTTTATTATAAACAAGAGCGCTCTCTATCCAGGGCAGAGTTTCTTCGATTTTTTCAAAGTGCCGGAGTACATTGGTCAATGAATTGCAAGACTGTCCTCTACGCCAGTGGCTGATTCTTTATTTCTTCGACGATCGACAACAGGGTTAACGCGCGTCCATCTTCGTAAGGAAACTGTGTGATAAGCGCGCCAGCTGCAACGGGTAACTGCCGCTGGGGAGGGCGTCGGTCACATATGACGACGACGAGCGCGCTGCGTTCAGTGAGAAGTAGGCAGGTGGTTTCAGGGCGTGCAGCAACCGCGTCTGGCGCGCTACGCGACGAGAAACGACTTCGGGGCGCCTTCGCGACTGTGGCGTCAGGAAGGGCATCCTGACAGAAAGTTAAATAGTAAGATAAAATTAAAATCGTGAAAAAGCGGACCCTGTGCTAGACGAGTTAAAAGCTGGCGGAAAGAAGCGTAAGCTTGGAGATATAGCTAGATCAGAATGCCAGATGACAGGCAGGCAGAGAGGTAAGTTCCGGTTCCAGAGACGACCTGACGTCTGGAATCCCGTTAGCGAAGGCGCGCCGTGTTTCCTCAGCATGTCGTGTCCTGATAATTCGGCGAAGGCGGGCAGCCGCAACGCAGGCGGACTGCTCGTCCAGACCGGTCACCTTCATTAAGGTGGCGGGCGTGGGCTGCGGGATCCTGCTGAACTTGTAAACCTCGCCTGTCGGTCTTTACCTAAACGTTGCAGATAAGTCATGTGTTACCTCCGGGGCGTTCCTCCTGTCACCATTACTGCGGAAGCGTCGAATTTCTCTTCCAACTGTAGGTGTTTCTGCCGAAACAAGCTGTCAGAGTATACTGGGACAAGTAGAACCGTTACTGCCAAAGAACAGTTGCAGAATTTCTACTTGAATGAGCTATACTCTTCGGTACCAATGAAAGGTGAGGTAGTCTTTCCATTTTGGCAGTCACTAATCCACAGTACAGGATTATTATTGGGAACAGCCAAGTCACACGTGCGAAGTTATTAGAACAGAATAAGTACAATAATTATATAGAAATTCACTTACTCCAGTCCAGAGCATTTTAGTGATAGAACGACAACGCGACAGCAGACCCAGGCTTGTGTAAGAAACAAAGAAAATCGTTCGAATTTTATTTGCGTGGGGCAAACGGTGCTGAGACTGAATGGGAGTTGTTAGCTAGCCAAGAGAGTTCTGCGGATCCGTTGGAAGCGGCTACATAAACCGTAGCGCTTACCTACGCCTCAGCGAAGTATATTAGGTGGGTGGCAAACCGTAGCATCGATGCCGGGCGTGTGGGGTCTCTACTCATGCGTCGGGTGATTCCACAGCTTCGCTATGCGACGGAGTTCATAGTTCGGAAGCTCTCTAGCAGTCTGGATCCAGAGTCACGGTAGCGAACGCTACCTGGCACGAAGGCAGACTCTGCACCAATTTACACGTTGGCGAGAAACGAACCAGGCGGATCGCGGTGTCTCCGGCGTATTTGTAGCGTGGGTGGTGTGCCTCTACAGCTAAAAAAAAAGTAGTTTGTGCTCCGAAACCTACAGCCCAGTTGCACTCACCTAGCTCTGTTATCTCTTTATGGCTGGGTGAGGACCTTTGTAGCTTTAGGGCTGCACTCTCCTCATGGCGCCAACCTGAAGACACGCAGATAAAAAGTTTTCCATCACGAACACTTGGACCACACACAAAATTTAAATGCAAACTGCTCTTCCTAACAGCCACTACGTTATTAGGAACTTTGATAAAAGTCATTTATGATAACCACGTAATGGTTCCCACGCCGTTGTCTGATAGTTCAAATGTTCCACCATACATTTTTACTTTCAGAACTTAGTGCATAATTGATTGTCGGTAAGAGATTTGCATATTATGCTTATGTACATGCTTAATATACATGTAACCGAATCATGATTGCAGTAATTTTACCAGATGTCAGAATCTTTGATCTGAATTTAATTATCTGGATATGAAAAGCTCTTTGTTTGTTTGGGCTGGGTATAACGGATGCCTTGGTCTTGCCAACGTAAAAAGGATTCGGTCCGGGGAAGTCTGTCGTCTGTAGAGCAGTAGTGGCAGCTGTAGTAATATCAGTGTTATTCATCTTGTGGCCGCAACTTTATTATACGGTGCTGCCTTGAGCTAACCCAGCACCACCAGCAAAGCCATACACAATAACTCAAACCACAAGTAACACACAAACAAGCCAGTTTCCAATGCGTGCTACACAGGTCGAACAAAACTTTATTCAGTAAGGACAACTACAAGAATGAGCTGCAAATTATCAAACAAATAGCTACTGAAAATAGTTAAGAAACAAACATGATTGACAAACAGAACCATATAGTTCATTTAAAAATGGAAGAGATATTTAACAACAAACAGATCAACACCAACATGCAAAGCCACACAAAACTTAGACATGTATAACACAAAACACACACGACACACCTGAACAAGAAACATCCAAAACAACAAATGACAAACATTCATCTGCAACAACAAAGCAGCTCACAGAGTTGGCCAGAATGACTGAAAATAGGCTACATAACTGATGACTCCATACAAAAGATACTGAAAAATGTATCACATGTCAAGATTGCAACTCAGTTTGTATTAGACTGACAGGTAGAAACTTCAGCATCAGATACACTGAACACAGAAGAACACTTAAGAGTAACAGAAGTCATCCTACAGTTGCATACATGTGTATGGATATGAGACACAGACCAACAGACACAAACACTGCACTAAAAATTCTTAAATGTGCAAAGGACCCTCCACAGAAACTTATAACAGAATAAAAAATTGTGATATACAACTAGCCATGATAGAAAGAAAAGGAAATAAAATGATGAATTCGCGGCACTCTACTAGAGAACCTGGTTCTTAGCTCAAAAAGTACAACTTCAAGATCATACGCATAACACACTCACACACACACAGACACACACACGACAGAGAGGGAGAGAGAAAGACAATCCTCAGCGCCTGGTGTCATTACAGAATTCGAAATTCCCGTCCGAGCCACACAAAGCAATGCGACAGAAATGATGAATATTGATACACAGGGTAATATTGCTGGTTTGATAGTACACTTTACATATCCTGTAGGGACATGAAAATACAGAATGAACAGAAAGTACTACCAATCCCCCACCCCAACACCGACATCGTTCATCATACATTCATGACCAACAGATGCCTGAACATTTTTGAAAATTTATACTTTAACCTCACAAAGGATAGTTAAAGAATAAAATAACAGTTCTTTATTGGCAGCAGAATATAAGATAACAACAGTCCTGAATGTAACATTAGCAAACTAGGAAAAACAATAATTTCGTTATCGTCTAACATTTCGGTAAATATACGTATCATAATATTGAGAAATTTTCAGTAACTAAACAAGACACCATTTTTAGCCTTGTTTCACAATTTATTATTAAGGTTATTGCACAACTTAGGTTTCGTGTTAAATGCTCATTTTCAAGTACAGTACTGATTCCCAATGATGATAATGCACAGATAAACATGATAACATGGCAAAGACAATCTCAACTTCTTAAGGTATAGTAGTCATTTTAATCAACAGTATTAGGGTAATTATGGTAGCGAAGGTAGGGAAAGTAGTGGTGACGGCGGAGTCGCCATTGTGATTATAGAGTTACTTTCTGCGGCTTTTTGCAGTGATATTTCAAAGTTGTGAGTTCCCTGGTCATCTTATATCGAAAAGTTTCCTTTTCCATTCGATAACTGGAATGAAACACAACAGACAGCAGACGAACTTCTGACTTCAGACAGCTGAGCATGCAGGAGAGTTCAGGAACAGACTGGTAGTTACCGTTTCGCAGCTACTTTCTGATATAGATCAGGTTGGTTCGCAATCGAATTCACGGAGTTTATACTGTAGCTGCGTCCACCGAAATTATAGACTGCGTTTCTCCCACATTTCCTCATCCGGCTAATCGGTTTGCGGTTCATACGTGCCGCGAACGCCCACGTGTCACTTTGTAAACGAAATGGTAACTGGCGTACTACTCAATAGAAGCGTGCGTCGGTGTGCCAATGTTTTAGCGCTCCAGCGTTTTCGTGACATCTCAGTGTAAACAGCTGAGCTTCTTGTCTCGAACATCCGTGCGGTGCCCTACACTTGAAGATGTAAGCCATGTTTATCGCGTAACAACAAGATAATCTTAGCAGGTAACATGTCATGACTTGGAGATTACAGATAAGGCGTCACAGAAACAGCGAGGGGACGAGAGTGACATTCCTACGGCTGCCGCTTGATACAATTTCATTTCGGGAACTTGCTTCGATAAAGCTGTCACGGGAGATAGGTATGATGTTTCTACGCGTTCCGAGTTAGCATTCCACAGATTTCCTAGAGGAAGCAGATATCTCCGACAGTAGGCGGACCGGCTCTGCAGGGTGTTTAAAACACAGTGCCACATATTCCTGCAGGAGGTAGTATCTGTCAAAACTAGACAAACTTTCTATAATGACGTGTCTGGAAACCAGTACCTGATCTCTCATTCCCGTCTGCCTGTGACGCAGAAGTAGGCACTGTAGGCAGTTCTTGCATGTGGTTGCCACGCATCCTGATCCATCCTTTAGTCTTCCTTCACGCCGAATCACGCCTTCTCCAAACACACGTGGCACTGTTTCCATTGCGTCACGTGCATTAGCCACGCGCTCCCGTACCGTCTGCGGTGGATGGCATACGCCAGTGCCCATAAATGACCTGACAACCACAGATCTAAGGGAATGAGGTCCGGTGACCGGGGAGTCCATGCTTACAGGAGCTCCTCGACCGATGCATCGCCCATGAAACGCTGCGGTGGGCTGCTGTCGCACAATCCACAGAAAACCGGACGGTGCACCGCCGCGTATAAACTACGATCGTGGTCTTTCTGCAAGGGAACGTTCTCCAATAAAGCTGCTAATTCATCGCGCGGAAATCGATGATACGCAGCTCCTGTTAATCGGGTTGGTAAAGAGTGTGGCCCCGTGAGGCTATCACCGACAGGTCCTACATGTACGTCGATACTGATTGCTCGAGGATTTGTATCTGCCCACACGTGCGTATTGTCGTAATTTTCTTGACCGTTTCTCGTGAATCCTGCCTCGTCTGTAAATAAAATCCAGGCTGTGATCTGCGGACCTCCAACGACCCATATCTCAACAGGTATTTCTTCCCAGACACATTATTTCAGGAATTTCTTTCTAGTTTTGAGGAAATCTACTCTTTTTTAAGCACCTTTAAATGGAAAGAGGGAGAGGCGTGGGGTTACTTACTTAAAACAGACCCAACTCTCCAGTTACAATCTGCCGTGAACATACACTTTCATTGTACTGTTTGCTTTTAGTGAAAATAGATTTTATCGTGTAACGGGAAAAATGAAGCGTGTAACTATGACAGCAGTCGTCCAAACGAGCTGTAATAAGGTTAAAATATTCTATATTAACGGAACACAAAGAAAATTGTACAAATTACTGGTGAAAGCATGCAATCAGCTGATGAGTTTTTGCATTCTACGCTGTTAAATACGCCAATGAAGCATTTGCAGGATGTTAATCTGTAAGGGCCAAAATAGCCATTAATACCGTAGCAATAGAGCACGTTAAATTATTTTATCGTGAGTGTGATATCAAATGATGTCAATAGAAAGCTACAGATTTAGAGTAGGTACGTGGCGTAATCAAACGGCATTTTAAAGCAGTGGAAGAGCGCGTTGCTTGAGCTGTAGAAACGAATGGGAGTAGTAATGTTTTGTATGGATGTGAATGTTGGAAACTTACTAATATAAACGACACATCAGAAGGACAGATAGTGCACAGGTGCGATTTCTGAGAGCAGTGGCTGCGTACGCTTTGCGTGACAGAACTGAAGATACCACGACAGAATTAAAAGCATTTAATGTGAATGAAGAAATAGTGAAGCACAGGAACAATGAAAAGTACATTTAACGAGAATGCGAGTATGAAAGAAACTAGTCACCGCTAAAGTATCAGGCAAACCAAGGTAGGAGGAAAATGCAATTACAGTGTTATGAGCTACCGGGGAGCACGGGTCCCCCGTACTAATATACTTAGGAAATATTTCTAAAAACCGTTGATGGTGGTGCCTGGGTTGAAGCATCCTTACCTCCGCGAGGCCTCTACTTTCGTAGAAATACAGTTCCTTTTTTTTATTTTATTTTATTTATTTATTTATTTATTTATTTATTTTTTTTTTTTTAATAGGCTGCCTCCCCTTTGGGAAGACAGTGTTTGTGGGAGGCAAGAACCGATCCGCGCGCACGCTGCAGCTGCAGCAATTTAGAGAAGCATTTACTGATTTACTGTGTGGAATCTACTGAAACTATCTGTGTGCAGAATACTGTTTATTTATTCACACCTAGGTGGCGGGCGAGTAAGTATCAGATTGTGAGGGCGTCGCTGTCTGTCGAGTAAGGCCACGGGCCGCCTTCGACGCTAGGTTGTCCTTTAGTTTCCTGACGAGGCTGTTTGCAGTTCTTCTTGAACGTGCGTACGTTTTCCTGAAGTTTTCGTGCAATCGTAGAAGGACTGTTGATTTTCCTGCCGGCAGGATAAACGTGGTGGCACGTGAAGTATTCGCCTTAGCGCCTTATTCTGAAGTATCTGTGATGGTGATAAGTTCCTGTGGGACCAGAGGTGGTGATAAGTTCCTGTGGGAGCAGACTGCTGAGGTCATCGGTCCCTAGGTCCCTAGGTCTACACACTACTAACTTAAACTAACTTACGCTAAGGTCAACATACACACCCATGCCCGAGGGAGGACTCGGAACTTCCGACGGGGGAACCGCGCGAACCGTGGCAAGGTGCCTGAGACCACGCGGCTGTGAAGTTTCTGGAGCGTTCAGGTGTGGAGCCACGCTAAGTTTCCACGCACTCTGCTCCATTGGTCTGATGTAGGCACGAGAGATTCTTAGGCCACACTGGACGGAGAGCTCAAATATTTCGTTGGATAAGGGCTAGTGTGACCCTACTCTTTGGAGTGTCTCGTGCTGGGTGTCCTGAATAAGGTTGCACCAGCTGAGCTATGAGTCGCAGTTGACAGACACACAGTATTTCGCTTCTTTCGCAGTGTTTGTGTTAAAAAGAGTGTTGTCGCTCGGTGAAAACTACAACCAGGCGTTTCATCGCGCTGAGGCCCATCCTCTATTTTGCTGTCCAGATTTCTAGGTCGGTGAATGGTTCCTGCAGCCTGTGGTGTTCCGCAGTTACGCGTTAGGAGTGCAGTGTCGTCTGCGTATGCTGCACCGGTCGCCCAAAGTGTGTCGTGCAGGTCAGCAGTGCGAAATGAGTACAGTAGTGGCCCAGGTATTGAACCCTGCGGCACGACGTTTTCAGTCGGTCTGGATAGTGAAGTGGCTTTTCCTGCGATAACTGCGAAGTTTCTCCCTTGTAGGTATGTGTGGTCAGTCACTTCGCATGTTTGTTATCTATTTATATGTATGTCTAAATTCGCCTCGTCAATGATAGTAGTTTGAGTATAGAACAGGAAGTGTTGAGAGGACTGCTGCACTCCTCTGAAGATCACGTGAAAGGTGCATGTTTTGTTGCCGTCAATCCTTGCGTACTGTCCACGTGATAGTAGACGCACCCAGTAGAAGGGGCACCAGGCCGGTGAGTCGAGCAGCGATGACGGATGAAGTGAACGTGCGTGCAAAGTATTGAGAAATTTATCATTTGGGACGGAATGTCGAGGATGGAAGAAACACGCGAGTATTACGAGTGATACGATGAAACAAATATTAAAGTGGTGTCAGTATTCGACAAAATGTCTAACGTTATTAACCAAGGTTGTGCAATCGGTCCTAGTTTTGGATATTACCAGTCGATAGCGAAAACCCAAAGTGAATATTAATTTATAATTAATTTATGACTAACCGCGGGAGTCTTCTTTAATTGTCATTTTCTCACAAAACGTTAACATGAAAGAAGCGAAGCGGCACACTCTCCCTATTGCTGATGCAGTTTATGGATCGACATTTTTCGTTGCCACAGTATTTCATGGAACTATGTAATTATTGGAATGATGTGCGTATCAACATGTTTATTCTTACATTCAATAAATCAATTCTCACCAAGACATGACTTATGATTTGAGGCCGCAGCATGATATTGATACTTTGCAGACGTAGTTTGACTATTCTTATATATCTCAATTTATTAATGAGATAGATAACACTTGCAAGTTAAACGGAACACATTGTAGGCGTGCTTTAAGCGTAGAAAACGTACAACTAGACTTTTTTTAACACTAAAACTACGGGTGTCAGTGCAAAAGAACGAATATAGCGTGTCACAGATTCTCTCACCAACATTTCCTTTTGCGGTCGAATTATATGATACAAAAACAAAATTTGCAAAGAAATAAAAAAGGAAACAAATTGACATAAACATTTATAGAGAGTTCTTGTAATACAGTGCGAAGCTTCAAAAGTGATGGTATTAATTAACAATAAACGAACTACAACAACAGTTTCACATCGCAGAACTGCTGTCGTAGCATATTTGGGTGTGAAACCCCGGTGTGAACAGCTTGCGGGCAGTCCCTAAGGCCAGACGCAAACAGAAGCCCCGGGCATCTCCAATAATGTGGCGCCGCAATATTCCTCTTATCGAAGGTGACAGTGATTTCTTCAGTTACACGAAGAGGTGCAGCGTGGATGAGTGGCCTTTGCGAAATCTGTATTGTTCCTGAGACGAGACGTTTTCTCGTGCAGTCTTTGCAGAAAATCTTTGTAGCAGTATGGTAGCAAGAGCTGTAGTGGGCTGATTAGGCCTACAGTTAGGTTTCAGGGATTGCTCGTGGCGCAGCGCACACGGCCGCCTTCTGGCCGGCGCGGCCAGCACAGCCCAGCTGAGCCCTCCTCCTCCCTGCTGCCGTGCTGTCGTCACATCCGCGGCGCCGCTTCCGCCGTACGACGTGATCCACCGTGGCCCGCCGGGCACCGCCTCGGCAATACAGCTGTGTCCCCTGTGTGTGGCCGACTCCCGAGCCAGCGTCACCACGTCAAATGTGAAAGTCTCGCAACAGTAGCAGATGCAGCTATGTTACTGGTTGGACGTTTGCAAAGGCATTTCACAGCACAAAATATCGGTTTCCAGGCAGCCTTTACTATTTTCATCTTCCTGGTTAATTAATTTTTTTTGTTTGGTTCATCGAACCGTACTACAGACAGCTTGGTACAAATCTAGAACATGTATAGAGAGATATCACAAATATAAATAGTTTGAACAACGATTTAAAATTATTTTACGGTCTTCGCATAGGTGCTATACATATACCTAAGGAAACTTGACTTAGTACAATAGAGCAGGGCTCTCCAACCTTTTCAGCTGGCGGACCCCTTCTTCAGTCGAAAATCCATGGCGGATCCATAGTCAGTCAAGAGCATAGTAACTTTAAATTTCAGAGCGAAACCCATGGGAACTGAAAGCTTCTTAATGCGAGTGCCATGTTCCCTAAGACGCCCCCTCCCCTCGAAGTATCAATAATCTCTGGTTTAGAGATGAATGAAATTATTTATCCAATTTGAATTCCCATTGTATCCAGACATTTACTAGTGGATTCACTCACTTTGTTCAAAACACTATAGCTTGATTAAAATTACTTGGTAATTGAAATTTCACACTATGGAGCTGTTTTACTTCAAGAGCAATCAACGTCACGTCCAAACTGTTCGCTGTTGACAAGCTGCCACTTATGATCTGTTCATTTCCACTATTTGGCTACTGCTGTTTGAGGAGCATACATACACTCCTGGAAATGGAAAAAAGAACACATTGACACCGGTGTGTCAGACCCACCATACTTGCTCCGGACACTGCGAGAGGGCTGTACAAGCAATGATCACACGCACGGCACAGCGGACACACCAGGAACCGCGGTATTGGCCGTCGAATGGCGCTAGCTGCGCAGCATTTGTGCACCGCCGCCGTCAGTGTCAGCCAGTTTGCCGTGGCATACGGAGCTCCATCGCAGTCTTTAGCACTGGTAGCATGCCGCGACAGCGTGGACGTGAACCGTATGTGCACTTGACGGACTTTGAGCGAGGGCGTATAGTGGGCATGCGGGAGGCCGGGTGGACGTACCGCCGAATTGCTCAACACGTGGGGCGTGAGGTCTCCACAGTACATCGATGTTGTCGCCAGTGGTCGGCGGAAGGTGCACGTGCCCGTCGACCTGGGACCGGACCGCAGCGACGCACGGATGCACGCCAAGACCGTAGGATCCTACGCAGTGCCGTAGGGGACCGCACCGTCATTTCCCAGCAAATTAGGGACACTGTTGCTCCTGGGGTATCGGCGAGGACCATTCGCAACCGTCTCCATGAAGCTGGGCTACGGTCCCGCACACCGTTAGGCCGTCTTCCGCTCACGCCCCAACATCGTGCAGGCCGCCTCCAGTGGTGTCGCGACAGGCGTGAATGGAGGGACGAATAGAGACGTGTCGTCTTCAGCGATGAGAGTCGCTTCTGCCTTGGTGCCAATGATGGTCGTATGCGTGTTTGGCGCCGTGCAGGTGAGCGCCACAATCAGGACTGCATACGACCGAGGCACACAGGGCCAACACCCGGCATCATAGTGTGGGGAGCGATCTCCTACACTGGCCGTACACCTCTGGTGATCGTCGAGGGGACACTGAATAGTGCACGGTACATCCAAACCGTCATCGAACCCATCGTTCTACCATTCCTAGACCGGCAAGGGAACTCGCTGTTCCAACAGGACAATGCACGTCTGCATGTATCCCGTGCCACCCAACGTGCTCTAGAAGGTGTAAGTCAACTACCCTGGCCAGCAAGATCTCCGGATCTGTCCCCCATTGAGCATGTTTGGGACTGGATGAAGCGTCGTCTCACGCGGTCTGCACGTCCAGCACGAACGCTGGTCCAACTGAGGCACCAGGTGGAAATGGCATGGCAAGCCGTTCCACAGGACTACATCCAGCATCTCTACGATCGTCTCCATGGGAGAATAGCAGCCTGCATTGCTGCGAAAGGTGGATATACAGTGTACTAGTGCCGACATTGTGCATGCTCTGTTGCCTGTGTCTATGTGCCTGTGGTTCTGTCAGTGTGATCATGTGATGTATCTGACCCCAGGAATGTGTCAATAAAGTTTCCCCTTCCTGGGACAATGAATTCACGGTGTTCTTATTTCAATTTCCAGGAGTGTATTTCGTAACAGTCGTGTGTGTGTGTGTGTGTGTGTGTGTGTGTATGTGTGTGTGTGTGTGTGTGTGTGTGTGTGTGTGTGTGCGCGTGTGTGGGTGGGGTTCGCGAAATCCGAGGAAAAATGTTGAAATGTATGTAAAGTCTTTGGTCGTCCCCCTTCCTCATTCACTTTAACTGGAAACTTCCGTTGTTGTGAAGGCGATGGAGAAACTGCACCCTTCTTCAGTGATCCTCACTTCAGCCACCGATCCATGTTAGAAGTAATAAACTGGTCAAAAATCGGCTTATGAAATAGGTAGTGTACTGACAAAGCAAGTTCAACATTTAATTATGCCTGGGACCGCATACGTGCCAGCGAGCGCTGTGATTGGTCGACAAAGCTCGCTCCGCGCATGCGTAAATGGTTTCACCGCATCTAGCGCCGTGAGCCGCGGCACAAACGACCCCCGTATTGTTGCGAAACAGTCGATCACAGACGCCGCGTTCTCACTTAGGAACCGCAAAGGCTGCTTGGGAATCACACACAAAAAAATAGTGATAAATTTGATTTTCACATTTTTATTCAGTAATTTTACCCCTAAGGGGTCCGCGGGCCACAGGTTGGGAAGGCCTGCAATAGAGAATAGAAACTATTCAACAGACATTTGGAAGCATACTCTTGGAGATTAGAGTGTCTATGCAACCACAGATAGAACAAAAAAATTTCCTACATTCAGGCTACAATTGCCTAGAAAATGAAAAAGGGCTTCTTACGTTGGAGGACCGTCATGGAACAAGAAAACAAGAGCGCCACGCAACGTTTCATAAGAGGTTTCGCTGCGTTTCAACGAAAGTGCAGGAAAGCAGCACGTAGTTGACATCTCCTTCACCTTTCCTCTGATTCTTGCAGAAAAGATTATTCTTGTGCTCATGCACAAGGTGGAAAGAAGTTGAACAACGGCTGGGACGCATTCGTACCGAGGCAGCCATCAGCTTGTTTTTTTGACTGAAATTTTAGAAACGAGCGGGTCCTTCTGACTAGATTGCAGCACAGTGTTGATCTTTGTGGCAGACTGAAAGGCGCCAATCCTGTGTCCATTCTTGCTCGGCCGCTTGCCGCAATGCATAACATGGACTCGGACGTTCATTACGCTAAACTCCTTCACCAGCTCGTGGACCTTGTCACTGTAGACCAGTCATACCTGAGCTGGAGGGTAGAAAGAAGATCTTCATACCCTTTCGTTACACCTCTTCGTTTATTTTGTAAAGATTCCGTATAATTTCCAGTGTTGGAATATTCACCTTAGTGTTCCACTTCGGCTTTCAGTACATTGTAATGTGGTTTTTGAGGCTGATACTATCAGCAAGCTCTCTAGCTCCGCATGCTAATCAAAACTGAGAACCTCTCCAGCCGCTATTTGTACCGAGGTAAAAACTGAACAGTACAGATACAGAACGAAATTGCTCGGGATATTTCAGTTTCGGGACAAGAAATGAACATCCTACCGCTAAAGCCTCATGCCATTAGTATACTCATGAAGTAGCTGCGCCCAGTGAAGAAGATTAGTGTAAGCACTGAAGCGTAAATTGATACCTGGATGTGGTCCCAAATGAGATCGTACAGGCTGTCCCGAAATGTCGCGATAAACTTCGAGGGGCTGTAGAGGGCGTCTTTAGAGACAAATCCAGGACGCATGTGACGACGCTTACAGGCGCCAGCGCCTGCCACTGGCCACTGCCCTTAGGCAGCAGCCGTGGCTCTGTACCCTGACTTACCGTAGGCGGGACGTCTCGCGATGCCGTTTGCTATTGAGTGATCGTGGGTGAGCGCCACGGTTACCATTGGAGAAAATGGAGCTAGCTGTGACGTGGAAAGGCCTTGTCTCCTAGGAGCGTGATGCTCTTTTACGTCGGTTGATGACGGTTTCAGACAACGGTCTCTGTCTGCAGTTTATATTTCTCCAGAAGTCATCTACAATCTCCATTGTTTTCGGTATACGCGAAAAAAAAACTATGGATGGAAACCGTCACCTACCAAAGCAGCAGAACATGGAATTCGTAGGAGACGTGGCGTGTCTAAGCAACAGCTGGCTCCATCTTCTCCATCGGCGATTATGGGAATCAGTCCCGTTCATAGAATAACGAACAACATTGCGAGACGTTCCGCGTACCCTCAGTGAGTGTACAAAGGTACGTTTGCTGCCGAAGGGACGTCCTAATGGCAGGCTCTGACATCTGTAACTTCGACGCTCTGTAGTGTCGTCGGATGACGTTTTCGGACACGGGTTCGTATACTCGATTTGTCCTTCGAGCTGCACTCTACAGCCCCTCAAAGTTTATCGCAACATTTCTGCGATGCCCTGTATAAATATCATCCTGATTAAGTTAACTGCCCATTGATGCGTCTTTATTCATTTATCAAAAATACCATTCTCATATCTTTACAGTAAATAGATATAAATTTAGAATTGCTCTTTATTTTTCTTAAAAACTACGTAAGCCTTTTTAGCTACATTGATTCAAGTCCTTAGCAATGAAAATGAGGGCTACACAAATTCTTGTGAAAGAGTAATATCTGTCTCCGCGGATTCTACTTACAACTCGTTTCTTTTATCGATGTGAAATTACGTAAAATAAACCGACAGAAGGATGTGGAGAAATGCACCAAGACTTTCTATATTCTTACCTGCAAATAATCATTCCACGGTGTAAGTTTCGGTACTGAAGCCACAGTAAAAACATAAGTTATGTACAAGTATGGTGTCCTGAGCTGTCAACCATTCAGCTTTGGTATCACCGTGACCACTCTTTCTCTGTGTAGACTGCAAGTAAGCGCGCCATCTGCTTTACGGGAGAGTAGTGTCCTTGTCTGTCTGACGTGAGGATGGCGTTTCGTCCTGAGTCTACGTCTACACCAGTACTGGACAAATCACAAGGCATGGGCTGTTGCCCGCTGTGCTACATACTGCGCAGTCTTTCTCTTCCAGTGACGTATGGAGCGCGATTCTTCACTTCATATTGGTTGTGCAAACCTAGCGCAGGGTAGATGAAATCTATCCTGAAGCGTCTGACAGTTTCTCAGGTTTCTAAGCATTTCTGTGACACTCTCTCGTGTTTCAGACAAATCTGGGGCAATTCTTTCCATACGTTCAATATCTCCTATTATACGTCCCATACTCTTAAGCAATATTCTAGGATACGTCGCACGAGTCCGTTTGCAAGCAATCTCCTTTGTAGACGCATTACATTTTCTTAGCATACTACCAACGAATAGAAATCCGCGAACTGCTATATCGTCCACTCAGTCTATGTGATGGTTCCATTCCATGCCTCCTCAAATTGGTATACCTTCCTACTGGTATGAGTCTACTGATAACGTCACTCATTGGTATTATAGTCCCGTGCAACGTTCTCGTGTTTAATAAAGTGTACAATTTTATATTTCTGAGCACCTGAAGAAAATTCCCAACCACCTTGGAAATTTATCAAGACACAACTGCACAATAGAGAAGCTTTTTTCAGGTGGCACTTCTTGCGTGTAATCACATCATCCGCAAAGTGTCTGAGGTTGCTTGCTGTTATTATTCTCTGTAAACTAATTACTATATAAGAGGCAGTCAAATAAAGAAAGACAGGTGGAAAAAATTGTCAACTGTTCATTATTTAAAAAATAAATATCATAATTGTTACAGTACCTTCGTGTAAAAATGTTTGCGCTTGGTTACGGAACCATCGTTGTACCCAGGCGAGCATCTCTTTGTGTGAAGTAGATCGATGGCCAGAAATGTCTTCCGTCAGGGCTCCAAACCTATGGAAAACGCATGGGGAGAGAGCGGCATTTTATGGAGCACGTCTAACGGCTTCAAAGCGAAACTTCTGCAGCACAGTCGAAACAGGTTTGACAACATGTCGGGTCGCTCACATATTCGCTGGGAAGCCCTTTCACATGCTCCATAAAGTCCCCATCTCTCCCCATACGATTTCCGTATTTTTGGAGCCCTGAAGAAAGACATTCGTGGCCGCCGGTTTGCTTCGGACAAATAGGTGCACGCCTGGGTACAACCAAAGTTCCGTGTTAAACAGCGAACGTTTTTTTGCAAGTAGGTACTGACTGTCTTGGCTCACTGTAGGTAAATTAATTAACATTAATGGGGATTAGTTCTGAAATAATAAACAGTAAGAAATGAGGGCTCGTCAGCCCTTCGGCGACGCGAGGCACTCCTGCTTGGGAATCATCACTGATGAAAGGTGGAACTTTGGAAAGCACATCTAAACTGTAACCCAAAGTACTTAATAACCTTATCTGCATTGGTCACAAAAGATTTCATCTTCCCCCTCATTTGATAAAACTATATCACAACAGCATCTTAACGTCAATAGTGGGTTACGGGTCGGGAGTCTGGGCGCACAGGCTCACGAGGGTGGTGCCCGCCATGTCAGTGAGAAGGGTGCAGAGGAATATGACAATAAGGTCAGTGGGGGCCTACAGGACATCTCCAGGTGGGGCCCTGTTAGTGATAATGGGGCTCCGCTCTCTGGACATCAAGATTAGAGAGCAGGCAGCATGGTTATGGGCCAAGAAAGGGAATATTGAGAAAACAGATGACATTCTGGGCGTTCGGGTTGGGGACAAGGGCGGGGTTAGGAGAAGAGGTGAGGAACTGTGGCAGGAATCGTGGGACACTGATGATACTGGTCGTAGAACATTTCAACTTCTGCCGGACGTGAAAGAAATGAAGCACTTTGATCCAACTCAGGGACTGGTCCACTTTCTCGCTGGTCATGGGCCCTATCCGACATATCTGTGTCGGTTTGGGAGGAGGCTACACTTGCGTGTGACTGTGGCGCACCGGAGGGCACTCCCGACCATGCGGTTTACGAGTTCCCCCTTTTCAGTGATATAGCAGCCGCATTACGAATTTAACTACCCAACAATGACACATTCTTCCTACTGAGACGTGAGGAGACATTTCGAACTCTGAACAACCTAGCCAACAAGGTATCACGGAAAGTTTTAACAGAATATCTGATGGAAAACCAGGAGTAGCAGGAAATAACTAAATGTGTCCCAGTGCGCTGATCAAGTACCGCCTGTGCGTGGATAGGTCGTCTCACAGTACAGTTGGAATCCGCCACGTGGAGGATAGAGTGCAAAAACTGAACTGAGACACGCACCGGACTTGACGTAGGATAGGATCTTAGTTAGTAGGACTTAGGTATAGGAAACACAAATAGGAACCTGCAGCGATTCAAGTCATCCTCGGCCTGCCTAGTGTCAGGAGCACCCTCAGCGGGGTTAGCTCGGTGGGCGAGGCCGTGCAGTAGGTTTATACAATCACTGACACACCTGTGCCGCTGCATGAGTAGCCATTAGAACTAAGTAGAGTACTAATAGAATACAAAGCGACCGTTGTAAAACTGCACTGTAGCTCACTTGTAATAATTGTAATTAGCTGCTAACAATCATGATATTGTAACATCTTAGGACCCACAAATCAATGAAGCTGGTGGGTTGCATATGTATATTATAAAGATGAAGAATAAAGATTAAAAAAACAGTTTACTTATTTTTTACATCTGTGTCTTTTTCATTTCACTGCTACTTATACAACATGAGCAGTAATGGTTCCAACACAGCTGCCAGGGGCACGCTTGAAGTTACTTCCACATCTGTTGATGACTCTTCATCTGAGATAACATGCTGCTTCCCAACTACGAAGTAGTTATCAGTTCAGTCAGATATTCCACGCAGTCCTGCTTCCCACGCAGTCCTACCTGTTGTAGTTCTGAGTCAAATGGTTTTGCAGCCATTTGAGTGGTTTGATCCATGGCTTTCAAGTTATTTTGTTAGAAAAACATTAGTTGACTTTCACACGACCGATGATTTTTAGGAATCCGTGCCGATTCCGATTGAGAAGGTCATTCTTTCGGAGAAAACTCATTACGTTTAACATCAGAATACGTTCAAAAACTGGACAATAGTATTGTGCATCACATATCCTGTCTTACTTGCAAACTGGATTTGCCTGTGCTTTACTCCAACTATACAGTTCGCGCGTTTGCAGTAACCGAGTGTGGAACGTAAACGATCGGAACTTGGCACAATCAAATGAATTCGTCGTGGGCCATTTGGCCCCCGGCAGAGATCAAGCGCCTTGTGGTTGCATTACGCGGACGGCAGGTGGACACGTGTGGCCATGTCACCACTCGCGGCTGCCCGTCCAGAGGCGACTGCGTGAGTGGAGTAGAGGTCCGATGATGAATCGCACGGGCCGTCCTGATTTATTAATCCACGCGCGCTACACAATGACCCATTTCGTGCCGCTCACTACATATTGGCTATACTGCTGTTCGTGATGACGATAATAAATTGAGCGACGCAAACCGGACCGGGACACGCAGACGGCATAATAGAATGTCATCCACTACTTCGTAAGGTCCGCTGCTGCTCTGCCCCCCCCCCCCCCCCCCTCTCTCTCTCTCTCTCTCTCTCTCTCTCTCTCTCTCTCTCTCTCTCTCTCCCACTCTGCCCACCCCTGATTTATCTCCTCTATACTCGATTGCCTTCCACGCACTGGAACCCCGCTGTTTCGTTCAGTTGTAAAATGAATTACGTCATTTGAATAGCATAGATCTATATTTCACGAATTTTTGTATTGGTTTGTTCGGGCAAAGTTATTTGTACTGGGAGCTGTTGCATTCATACGAAACAAGAAGACACTGTTTCGGATCTGACGACGATATTTCATTTCATTTATAAAGCTCAACAACAACGTTGCCCAGGTATAAATACACAAGTCGAACGTAGACAGTAAAGAAACGTGCACTGATAAGCCAGAACGTTATGAGCACCTACCTAATAGCCTTTCGCACAGATATCAGCGAGCGCGGTGGCATGGAAGCAATGAGGCCATGGTATGTCGCTGGAGGGAGCTGACGCCACATCTGGACACAGAAGTCATCTAATTCTCGTGATTTACAGGCAGGGAGCCGATGTGCTCTGATGCCACGTTCAGTCACATCCCAGATGTGTTCGATCGGGCTCAGATCTGGAGAGTTGCGGGAGTGGGGGGGGGGGGGGGCAGCTCATCAACTGGAACTCGCGACTGTGTTCCTCAAATCACTCCACCACATTTCTGGTTTTGTGACATGACGCATTATCTTGTTGAAAAATGCCATTGCCGTCGGGAATTACGACCGTCATGAAGAGGTGTATGCGGTCTGCAACCAGTGTACGATACTTCTTGATTGTCGTGGTGTCTTGCACTAGCACAGCTACACCCATGGATGTCCACGTGAATGTTCGCCATAGCATATTAGAGGCACCGCCAGCTTATCTCGATCCCGCAGTAGAGGTGTCAAGAAGATGTTCGCCTGGAAGACGACGGATTCGCGCCCCGCTATCAGCATGATGAAGAAAGTGGTATGATTCATGACACCGTGCAACACCCAGCCACTGCGCCAGTGTCCAATCTCGATGGTCACGCGCTAACTTGAGTCGTAGTTGTCGATGACGTGGTGTTAACATTGACACGTGCATGTGGAGGCGCGTCGTTAGGAGTGTTTGGTGCTCTGTGTGTCTAACAGTTCGCCTTTGTCCTGTTTTACCCGTCTGCCCATCCTGCGACGCGACGTTCGAAATCTGTAATGAGGGGTGGCCGCCCAATCCCACGACATCTGTACATGGTTTCACCTTGGTCTGGCCACGTGCTGAAAACACTCGCCACAGCATTCCTCGAGAACCCGACAAGTAGCGCAGTTTCCGAAATGCTTGTGCTGAGCCTCCGGGCCATCACAATCTGCCCTGCGTCAAACTCGGATAAATCGTGCACAGGAAGCCGGTGTACAGCTTGCTATGACAGTGCGTCTAGAATGAGTGAACGTCCTGTCCCTGTGTAGAATGATGGGAAATGCGAGACAGGGCACTCTGTAACTGCGACGAATCGTATGTTGCACAAATTTCTTTATTATCACGAAGCTTTTGCAAACTGAAATTAAAAATCATTTGTAATTCGGAGTAATTGTAATTATTATTATTTTTTTTTTTTTTTTGGTAAAATAACTGAAGATGGGCATCTGGTCCTAAACCGATGATACGTATCTGAACGAAAGCGATATGGGCAATGAATTTGGATTCTGTTTTGAAGAGAAACTGAACTAAACATGAAATTTACCACGTGTCTATTGTAATCTCATAAAAAATTTCGAAATTGGTTGGAAAGTTTCACATACGCTAGGCTAAAAGCAGAAATTAATTACTTATATAGTAGTTGCTCCTAGCCCCATATAGATTCCTAACTCCATACAGATATTACTGACAAAATTTTACTTGTGAATTTTTAATAGCTATGTCAATACCAGTAAAATCAAAAACGAATAACCTGTGGCGTATCGAGTAGATAATAGTAAGAATTGTTTACAGTAATTGTTGTTGGAAAAATCACACAGAAGTACATGTCATATGCGGTGCAATAAAATTGTTAGTGAAATAGGTAAACGATTCATGCATCTATTATGTAATGCACGCGCCTTAAGTTTGTCATTTTAAATTTTGCAAGTATTCTCAGCTATTAAAAATTAACAAGTTCATGTTTTCAGGATTATGTGTATAGGCTTAGGAGTCTGCACGGGGCTAGGGTAAATTGTTTGATACTTTTTAGTTCGTTTTAAAACATGTTACATTTAAAAAAAATAGTTAAATAATTATGATGTGGTTCACGATAAGAACTTGAGCAAAATTTTTCATAATACAAAAAAAGATGATGAAAATGCAACTGTCTTGTGGTTTGTCGGTAGATTGTGTTGCAGCAAGCGGCGGGTGAGACGCTTTAGATTTCTCGTACAAGGCACTGTTTGTGGCAGATTTGTGTCGACTTTTACAATCGACGAGGAGGAGCTACTGTCTGCCAATATATCCTGCTACCTCCTTAACGGTGTGTGGCGATGGATGATTCCTGCACCACTATCATTCCTTTCCTTTGCTGTTGCTTTCTCGAACTGTGCATGGGAGGAACGCCAGACCACAAGCGTCCTGTGAACTTTTAAGTCTTTTCAACTACCCGTCACGGTCGTCTAGCGCTGTGCACCCAGGGCGAAGCAATACCCTGGTCGGCTCTTCCTGGAGCGTCCAGTCTCGGAATTCCGACAGCAGACCTCTCTACAATGTCCTGCATCGTCTGCCTCTGAAGTCTGGTAATCATGTCTGTAACGCCTTCGCGCTTACCAGACGCGCCCGTGTCAAAGTGCTCCATTCCTCTCGGGACCTTCTCTCTTTCCTGTGTTAACTTTGCTCTCTGAGGACACCGCAATCACGTGCAGTTCTGAGAAACCAGTCGGCGGAGTTATCTGTAAGGCACTTCATTTGTGGATGAATACAGTTTCATTAGAATTCAACTACGTACTTTATATCTGTCACTGTTTCCACTGACTGGCCGCTAACAGTGTAATCTGTAATGGGTCTTTCTTACAGCGTTTATTAACTATTCCAGTCAAGTTACAATAATTACATTAGGCGACTAGTTTCGAACCTTACAGGTTCATTTTCGAGCCTAGTCTACTGAGACTGCACGGACAGTGCCCGACCTTAATAATAAACATCAAAATGGCAACACATGCTCTATAATTGTTTGCAGACTGAATGCTACAACCCACACGCGTCTCTTACGAAGTCAGAATTGTTGATATTTGATGATGACTTGGTACGAGACGCGTGTGGATTGTGGCATTCAGTCTGAAAACATTTATAAGTCATGTGTTGCCACTTTGACGTTCATTATTAAGATCAGGCACTGTCAGTGCAGTCTCAGTAGACCAGGCTTAAAATGAACCTGTAAGGTTCGAAACTAGTCGCCTAATGTAATTACTGCAACTGCTGAGTAGAATCGTTAATAATCACTTTAAGAAATTTAAGAAAGTTGCTGGTTTCCTGTCAACAAAATGTTGAAACTGAAAAAACGAGTCTTCCTGTTATGTATGCACAATACATTACACGTATTTACACTCAACATCAACTACTAATCGCTGTACCAAGTACAGATCCTTAGCAGCTCTTCCTGCATTCCGCAACAGTCTTCTCCCGTTGCTACTTTTCCTTATACCACTCATGGAAAGCCTCATAGGTTACTTTATGTTATGCACCAGATTATTTATAAATGTAGTGAACATTTTTTACAATTTTTTTGAGGAGCAAGATAACATTGTGGGTAGAGCAAACCAAAGACTGTGACTTATTGGCAGAACACTTAGAAGGTGCAACTGGTCTACTAAAGAGACTGCTTACACCACTCTTGTCCGCCCTATTCTGGAGTACTGCTGTGCGATGAGACTGACGGATGACATCGAAAAAGTACAAAGAAGAGCAGCTCGTTTTGTATTATCGCGAAATAGGGGAGATAGTGCCACAGACATGATACGAGAATTGGAAACAAAGCCGTTTTTGTTCAAATTTGTGTGAAATCTTATGGGACTTAACTGCTAAGGTCATCAGTCCCTAAGCTTACACACTACTTAACCTAAATTATCCTAAGGACAAACACATACAACCATGCCAAAGGGAGGACTCGAACCTCCGCCGGGACCAGCCGCACAGTCCACGGCTGCAGCTTGACCGCTCGGCTAATCCCGCGCGGCATAGGCGTTTTTCGTTGCGACGGGATCTTCTCATGAAATTTCAATCACCAATTTTCTCCTCCGATTGCGAAAACATTCTGTTGGCACCCTCGTACATAGGGAGAAATGGTCGTCAAGATAAAATAAGAGAAATCAGGGCTCGCACAGAAAAATGTAAGTGCTCGTTTTTCCCGCGTGCCGTTCGAGAATGGGACGGCAGAGACAAAGTTTGAAGGTGGTTCATTGAACCCTCTTCCAGGCACTTTATTGTGAATAGCAGAGTAGTCACGTAGAGGTAGAGTTTGTTGTGCCCACCACAAATTCCTTTCCTTGTGCCAACCTCTTCGTATGGGAGGAGCAGCTGCATCCTGTGGTATCACGGATCGGTACCACCCCACTGGCGTCTTAAAGCTGGAAACAGAACTGCCAAGTTTCCGTCAGACGCGGACAGCGGTGGCGGGCGGTCTGGCGGACCCAGTGGTGCGCTCCCATAACTCTGGACTGCGGGCGTCCCCTGCCGCCGAAACACAGCCACACAGTCCGCTCCCACCTGGAGCGTCTTTGCTACCCCGACACCATCGTTCCTGGTTAGTTCAGGTAGCCTCTTCCTTGTTGACATTGAGAGCTGGACTCTACTTCTTTCTGAATTATGTGTACTGAGGCTTCGTGCACTTGGAGAAATACAAGTTAAGCATACCTTCTGTTTGCTGTGTTAACTTGTTCGCTCCTGTCCAGTTTTCCTACAACGACACTTACTGCACCACTCTGTAGCTCACCTCTCCTTACTGTTGTGCATGGAGTCGTACACAAGACATCCTATGTGCTCAGTGATTCATTGGCTGTATTCCAGCCTGTGCCTTGCCCTACAGCTTTTAGCCTGTACAGCTCCCTCTAGTACCTGATGCCGTAATACATGTCCTATCATCCTCTCTTTCATTCTTGTCACTGTTTCTCCACTTCGTTCTGTAGCATCCACTGTCTTGTTTTCCGGTTTTCGCACAGTCCATGAATGACTACTCTACAGTAGTGTACTCCGAACTTCGTCAAATTAAGTTCGATGTTTGATACCAGTGAACTTATTTTGGACAGGAATGCCCTCTTTGCATGATAGTTGGATTTTCATATCCTCCTTGCTTCGAGGCTCTGAGCACTACGGGACTTAACATCTGAGGTCATCAGTCCCCTAGACCTTAGAACTACTTAAACCTAACTAACCTAAGGACATCATACACATCCATGCCTGAGGCAGGATTCGAACCTGCGACCGTATCGGTCGCGCGGTTCCAGACTGAAGCGCCTAGAACCGCTCGGCCACACCTGCCGGCCTCCTTGCTTCGACCGCCATCCATTACTTTGCTTCTAAGGTAGCAAAATACCTTGAGTTCGGTTACTTCGTTGGCCCTAATTTTTATGTTAAGCTGATCGCCAGTCTTATTTTTCTTACTCATTACTTTCGGCATTCTTCAGTTTATTCTCTACGCATTAGATTGCTAATTCATTCAACAGATCCTGTTCCCTTCCACACTTTCACTGGGGATAGTAATGGCATCAACAAAACTTATCATTCATATCCTTTCATCCTGAATTCTAATCCCGCTTCTGAAACGTTCCTTCATTTCCAGTTATTACTTCTTTGATGTATGTATTAAACAATAGCGCTAAAAGATTGAATCCCTGTCTTACATTTTTTCCTTCCTGTACTTTCATTCTTGTTCTCTCTTGGTTATTGTACATATTGTACATACTGTACGTCACCCGTCTAAGTACATAGCGTACCCCCATTTTCTCAGAATTTCAAAGCTCTTGGACCATTTACACTACACTGTCGAACGCTTTTCCCAGATCTACAGATCCTACGAATGTGTCTTGATTTTTATTAAATATTACTTCCATTTTCAAGCTCAAACTCAGAACCAACCCTTTGAAGTTTTCGTAGAGTCAACTGATCTTCACCTTCCAGTTCCTTTATTTTCTTTTCCACTCTCCTGTATATTACTCTTGTCCACGACTTGGATGGATGAGGTGTTAAGGTGATTCGGCGATTGTCTTCGCATTTATGTGCCCTTTCTCTCTTCGGGATTGTGTTGATGGTATCTTTCCGAAAGTCTGCCACGAACAGTGAGGGCCTTATAACCGACTCTTAAGGTGCTCCAGAAGCTATTTGTAGTGGTGTGAAATGCCTGACGTGGTCAATATCTGGGCACTAGGTGTCTCGTACCTAGTAGCGCTAGGACTCTGGATCATGATGAGAAAAATCACTGCTTCATGCTGTGAGTGAATTAGTGAGGAGACGTGTAGCAGTGGTAATACGGCCGTTGTCGGAGGACGTTAATTTTAGGCCTCGCGATGAGTGTGTGCATTTGGTGGAGCGTGAAGAAACGCAGCGGAACTACATCAGGTAGCTTGCGTGTCTCCTTTGCCCTCCTCCCAGCCGCGTCCCAGAAATAATAATAATAATAATAATGATCTCGTCAGATTAGATCCTACTGAGGTGTGATGTACTGCCGTGCGCTGGCTTGTTACGAAAAATAAGGCGCGCCTCTGAAATTGGACGGCCTGCATCAGACATGTAATAGCAGTTTATCACGTGACAGACGAGGCGCAGCAGGTGTCAGCCCAGAAGCTAATTGTAAGGCTGTGCGTGCGCCCGGTGAGGGTCGGCTGAGGTTCTCCAAATTAGGCGCTGGGACCAATGAAAGCGCTGGTAATTGGAACTTCGGCTAACTGTATCCACCACCTGAACAACAACTTTCGATGGAGACGGACAAAATAAAGCGTTTTACAACTCTGGTGCCAAGGCTCACACACACAACACACTCGGGATTGGGTGGTGGAAAGAAAGATGTCTGGGGGAGGAGGGGAAGAGGATAGTTTGTACAGACTTGGAATATCCCTTTCAGCGAAGAAAGGAAGCAGCGCTTCCAGCAGCGACCGAGTGTGACTATATTGTTGCGAGGTCTCAGGCAGTTGCTACTGCTGTGCTTTTCTGCCACCACCAAAAACATATTGGAACACAGTGTGTCACAATGCATACTTGAGGTCACTCTGCGGCGTGCCCACAAAAATAACACTTCAAATAACGTGTTGTTCGCAGCGAGAATCCAATTAACATGGTTTCCTATAGTTTTCTGCTCGGCTTCAAGTATTGTCGCTTCAGCACAAACGCTCATTAAGCTTGTTTCCACAGCAATGCGGTTCATACCCGCTGTTCAGATCCCCGCCATTTCGACCAGCTAATTCCATGGAACCTCAAGTGATGCAGTGATTCCACAGACTACTCTCGTGTCCTTCCCCATCACTGTCCTAATAAGCTAGAGCTGCGGCTCAAACGACATCAACGCCGGCTACACGTTTAGCTCTAGCCTTCCCTCCTTGTTCCCACCAAATATTGCTAATAGTCTCTGGTTTAGGTCGCATTTCTGTGCGCCATCTTCTCTCATTAAAACAAGCTACGAGGTCTGGAGATAAAAAGGAACCAACGTGTATGCTTAAACTGCAGGGTTATTCATAAATACTTCTGGTTTTTTTCAGCCCTCCTAGTTTTTAACACACATTAACGTGCTCACCGTGGGTACTCTTTGTGATGCGATGAAGGTCAGTACGTGCGCGTAGTTCATTGAAGTCGCTGACGCGAACTGCCCGGAAAGGCGCGACAGCGGCCCGCTTTGGAAGCACGTTTGTTGGTTCGCCTGTATGCAGGCGCCAGCTAATTTAATGCGACAATACGGATCGGACGATTTGTCCGTGTTCTGACACTTCTGCCCCCGTGTGCAACTTTGTCACGACGAGTATCACAAATCGAAATTTGGGGAGGTGCTCTATCCACTGATGTGTGTATTGTTTCTGTACGTCTGATAATTTTAGCGCAGTCACCTTCTGAATCCGCGCCGGCCGATGTGGCCGTGCGGTTCTAGGCGCTTCAGTTTGGAACCGCGTGACCGCTACAGTCGCAGGTTCGAATCCTGCCTCAGGCATGGATGTATGTGATGTCCTTAGGTTAGTTAGGTTTAAGTAGTTCTAAGTTCTAGGGGACTGATGACCACAGATGTTAAGTCCCATAGTGCTAAGAGCCATTTGAACCACTTTTTTCTGAATCCGAGGACGTACTTGTAAATAACCGCGTATTTGTGTACGTCTGCAGGCTTTCGTGCCGGTGTCACGGAACTTAAAATCATCTGTGTTGTTCGGCCGCGTCATATTTCTTCAAACAATCGACGTTTCAATCCATCTACTGGGATCTTCTTCAGGATCTTATGCAGTTCACTGTTGATGGAGCACTTGAGTGCTCAGTCTACAGTATACAGTGGACACTACAAGATCATGAAGAAGATTCCAGCAGAGGGGTCGAAACGTCAGTTATTTGAAGATTTTAACTTCGGTTTCAACCTGCCTCGGTAACAAAATTTAACGGAATTGTTTTAGTTCTCATAAGGAGCATCCCACGCTTTTTGTTGTTCAGAGTCAGCTACCACCTTACAGATATCTACATTATTTTCTAATTCTACATTATTTTCTAATTCTACATTATTTTCTAATGTCTTAACTAGACGGCAAAGAACAGCATAACATACGAATAAACTAAGAAGGTAGCTCAGATGTAACTTCAGTTAGACTGTATGACTTCCCATCAGTTATTATGAAATGCGGCGGCTCTTTTGACTAGAAATAACAGATATAGCCGCAGAACAGAGTCGATACTCCACAGGTCACTATTTGATTAGAATCCGATTCTGAAGAACAGTGTCAGAAACCATCAAATCAACCTGAGGTTCCCTGTCGATAACTCCCATTAAAAGCCAGGTGTTTTTGACAAGACCGATGTTTTATGAATCCGTGTCACCTGTGTGTCTAGATATAATTTCCTTCGAGATTCTTCGTAATGTAGGAACACCGTGTATGTTTCAAAATCCTACCACAAGTCGATGATGGTAAGACAGTGATAAGCTTCACTAGAGAATGATGATACAAATTTCTGTGCACAGTCAATACACTTTAAACTGCCAGTAGCGCCTCTTGATATTGTATGTACAGGGAGGTTGTAATTAATCGTGCGCTACTTGAGAGGGTCCCCATGAAAAACCGGTGATCGTGGGACAATGAAACTTTGTCGAAACATTTCCAAGGACATGCAGAAGAGAAATAAGAAATAAACCATCTAAAGAAGCACATTTAATTTCCGCAAGAGAGGGAAATTCTTATTAATTGCGTACCATATTTGCGTTCCAGCTAACAAACGTAGTTCAATAAGACAACCATCTGCACCCACGGCAGCCCGGAACCGCCCTTTGAGATACCATTGCACAATTGTTCGCAGCACTTTTCGAACGGTGGTCCAAGGAACGTTGAACACATCTTATTCATCGCTTGAAGATCGCATCTTGCCTCCAGTGTTCTGAGCCGTAACAACAGCTTCTTCTACAGTTTGTGGCGCAGTTGGCCGTCAGCCTCTCCCATGAGCAATTCCCAAATCGCCATTTAACTCGAACTTCCTAATCATGTTGTTCATCCCCGGTGGAGAAAGGGGCACCTCTCCGTGTTCCTTTAACGCGACGATACTCGCGAAGAGCAGTAGCGCTGTTGGTGTTGTTTTGATAAAACAGCTCTACAAGTAAAGCCCTGCACCGTATCCAGACACATCTTGATTGTCTGAAACTGCAAAAATGGTGGTGGTGGTAAGTTCCTACGACACCAAAATGCTGAGGTCAACGGTCCCTAGGCTTACACACTACTCACTCTAACTTACGGTAAGGACTCGAACATCCAACGGGGGAACCGCGCGAAGCGCGAACCATGGCAAGGCGCCTAAGACTGCGAGGCTACTCCGCGCGGCTCTACAAGTGTAATGAACGCTGATGCTTCTGTTTCAATCATACATCGCCGTACTAGTAGAGGCTTCTAACGGCAAGTCATGACACTAACACTACTAACGACTCAAATCCTGAAGCCCGCTGTCTGAACATCGTCCGAATCACAGACTGAACAAGTAGGGAAAGTTTAATTATGACCACCGTGCATCTCGATGAAGTGCACGCTCTCGACTTATCGCCAGGGTCAATGCTGCGTCATCAGGTCCGCAGCCTGTTCTCGCGGAGGCCGTGTCGCCGGGCCCCGCCGCCGCACAGCTCATCCAGGGCGGCATTGTCTTTCAGCCGGCAGTCCCCAGCCGTGCCCGCTCAATGAAAGATGGATTTTCTTTCCTTGTAAGCGCTACCACTGCGGATGCTTAATTGACGATTAGCTTTCCAGATGAAACACTCGAGCGTCTAAATTGTTCGGCGATGTTTGTTCCGCAGGCATTATGCGTGCGCAAGGGGGAACTGACATTCCCAATGTGCGGCTTTCTAGCTATGAAAGCAGGCTCTTCACCTCAACTTGGCAACAATCGTGGTCGACGACGGAGAAAGGTATTGCATTCCTGCAAGTGTTCTGTAGCCACCATTCGGTCACGGTTTTAATAACAGCGGCTCACTTCCTCGTACGGCGAAGAGTTTCTGCCACAATCGTCAAAAATTAGGTGAAGGAAAACGCTTGTGTTTGGTATCCGGTCGAGGACGCTCGCGGTCTCCACACGCGATAACCACATGCACTGCTCACGGGAAGTCGCTTGTCTCTCTGTTCGCATTTTGTTCCACAATATCACAACAGCGGGCATTGCACTCGCATACGGTAATTTGTTACAGTAATGATACTGCAGTTACATCTATATACATCTTTGCAAGCCACATTATGGTGCATGGCGGAGGGTACTTGTACCACTACTAGTCATTTCCTGTCCAGTTACGACTCACCTGTGTAATACTCGCGTGTTGCTATAACCTACCGGTATGAAATCTAGCCGCCCGCCTCTGAATTGCTTCGCTGTCTTCCTTCAGTCCGAGCTGGTGCGGATCCCGAACACTCGAGCAGTACTCAAGAATAGGTCACACGAGTGTTCTGTACGCTGTCTCCTTTTCAGCTCAACCACAGTTTCCTACAATTCTCCCAATAAACCGACGTCGACCATTCGGCTTCCCCACCACAGTTCTCCCATGCTCGTTCCACCTAATATCGCTCTGCAACGTTACGTCCAGGTAACTTAACGAACTGACTGTATCAAGCAAGACACTACTGATACTGCATTCGAACGTTGTGGGAATGTCTTTCTTACTCATCCGCGTTTCGTCATTTAGAGCTAGCTGCCATTCATCTCACCAATTAGGAATTTTGTGTAAGTCATCTTGTATAGTCCAAGATGATACCTTTCCGTAAGACACGGCATCATCAGCAAACAACCGCAGGTTAATGATCACACTGTCCGCCAAATCATTTATGTGTATAGCGAATAAGAGCAGTCCTATCACAGATCTCTGGGGCATCCTGACGATTCCCGTATCTCTGATGAACACTCGACGTCCGGGACAACGCAGTGGGTTCTATTATTTACGAAGTCGTCGAGTAATTCATATATCTGGGGACCTATTCAGCATTGTCGCAGCTTCATTAACAATCTTCAGTGGGGCACCATGTCACATGCTTTTCAGGAATCTAGGAATATGGAATCTGCATGTTGTCTTTCATCAGTGACGCGCAGGATATCATGTGAGACAGGAACAAGCTGTGTTTCGGAGGATTGATGTTTATGAATGCGTGTTGATTTGTGATTTCCGTTGCAAGGAAACTTATTATATTTGAACTCGGGAGAAAAAAAAGTTCAGATATGTGTGAAATCTTATGGGACTTAACTGGTATGGTCATCAGTCCCTAAGCTTACACACTACCGCTCGGCTAATACCGCGTGGCGAACTCGGGAAAACTCTGCAGAACTCTGCAGCAAACCGATGTTGAGCATTCTGGTCTGTAATTAGGCGGGTCCGTTCGTTTACGTTTCATATGTAGAGGAGTCACACGCGCTTCTCTCCAGTTGAATGTGACTTTAAGCTGGGCGAAAGATTCGCGATAAATTGAATCGAAGTAGGAGGTCAATGTTGTAGAGAACTCTTTATAAAACCAAACCGGACGTGGAGGCTTATTGGTTGTAAACTCTTTCATTTGCTTCTCTACGGCAGGGATGGGTATCATAGGGTTCTCCATAAGGGAGCCTGTACAACGGTGTAGAGACAGATCCTCCTGCGAGAATAATTTCCTCAGCGGGTAATTTAAAACTTCAGCTTTCCTTTTGCTGTCTTCTATTGACATACCAGAGTGGCCACGATTGGAAGAAGTTTTAGACCCGCTTAGCGAATTTACGCACGACAGAACTTTCTCGGGGTCTCATCAAGATATTTTGATAAGGTATGACGCAGGTACTTGTTGTATGCTTCGCGGAAAGATCACTACTAACTTTTGCCTATCGTCGTTTGCACGTATTTTTTGAACCATTAGTAGGACAGTCTCTACTTTCTCAGCAATTTCCAAAATTTTCTTGTCAAACCACGGTGGGGCGTGATTTACAATCCGTTTAAACTTTGGTCATAACTCCTCTGCGTCGATCATACTAAAGGATGTGCATTCATTTTCTAAATGGGGTGCGATTTTGTTGTTTTCAGGAATTCTCACACACTGTGGTTCGCTGCCTAACATGCTGTGGTCCAGATGTTCGAAACTGCAAATTCTTTTGTCAAATTGAGGGCTATGTACGATACTACTCCGATTATTTTGGCCAGAAATGTCTTCTTTTCCTATGACGCTCTGCGGTTTTATATCCTCCTTCTTATGTTCGTCTTGTGTTATTTTGCTTCCAAGGTTGGAGAATGCAGTTAATTTCGTGTACCTTGTGGTCTCCATTTTGCATCAAAATAATGTGACATTTATCGCTAATTTCATTTCTGCTACTCATCATCTATCTTCGGTTTGCCCTCAATTCGTGCTCTGCACTTAATGGAGTGCTGTTCATTCCATTGAACACGTCCTATAATTCTTGATCACTTTCAGTAAGAATAACGCTATAACCCAGTCGCCTTTGTCGTCACGATCTACGAAAGTAGGAGGCATTAATGTGCAGCAACGGGCATTCTGAGAATTCACAATGTTTATCGCACAGCGGCACGGAGCCCAGGGGCGGCGATTTTCATTTTGGCGGCGGTGTTTCTACCCGCGCCGCGGGCGTTCCTGCGTGCGAACCCGGCTGGGCGTGGCTGCACTTCTAACCCTAGAGTTGGCTTCCTTCTGCGGAGGGGGGGCCTGTCCAGTACAGCGTAGCGATCCGTAGGGTCGAAGCAGGAGCCATTAGCCACACCATACGGAGACCCGCCCCGCGTTGGCGACTGATGCAGTGTCGTTCCGTGCGTGAGCTGGTTATATTTATTGCCCCGTTCGCTTGTTTTGCGCCTGTTGGCGGTTCGCGCTGTAAACTGAGCCCTGCGGACGTTGAGCCGGCCGGGCCCGCAGGTTTTCGCTGGGAGCCACGGTAACACTGCGAGGCAGTTCTCCGGAAATCAATCGAGACGTCGCCCCGGCAATAGAAATATAACCGCTCTAACGCTGAAAACGTTTTTACATCTATTCTCAGAGCGTAACGGAAAGAAAATTTCAGAATACTCGCAAGATTACCAATAATGGGTATTGAAGGGACTGCAAAAGACGCCGTGGAACGATAGAACGAGGAATGTTCCTCAAGGGTCCTCTGAATAAACGAGGAGAGGCGGATAATTACGAAAATTAAAACCATTTGTACAAGAACCAAAAGTGAACGGTAAGAACACAGGAGAAAGAGAGAAGTGCTCACTTTAAAAATGGTGTAAGAGACGCATTGAATCTCATCAACCTGTGTATGGAAGAAGCGATGAACGAGATGTCACTACTGTTACTGTTTCCAGTGAAAACAGTGTAATCGAACAGTAATGACCCCTTATACCTGTTACGCCGAACGTGTTAGATTTATTTAGCTTGACGTTCAACTACTGCTACAGTTTCATACCGCTAAGTTCAAGTCCTATTTCCCAGACGAGAAAACAGTAATGAGAATACAGTGAACAGTGTTCCTGATGTGGATAACTTATCGCTCCGACACTTTTTCTCAAAGCATTTACATATATACTCTGCAAAACACTGTGAAGCAAACTGCGGAGGGTAGTTTTTCTTTTGCCATTTTAGTATTCATTTGTTCTATTATCCATACGTTTTGATTTAGCTATCATTGCGACTCAAGGACATGTTTTCTACTTCTTACACAAGACGCAGTAGAAAACAGCAGAAAATATATTGCACTACCTTTCTTACGGAGCAAAAAAATGGTTCAAATGGCTCTGAGCACTATGGGACTTAACATCTGTGGTCATCAGTCCCCTAGAACTTAGAATTACTTAAACCCAATTAACCTAAGGACGAAACTTCCTGGCAGATTAAAACTGGTTCAAATGGCTCTGAGCACTATGGGACTTAACGTCTGTGGTCATCAGTCCCCTAGAACTTAGAATTACTTAAACCCAATTAACCTAAGGACGAAACTTCCTGGCAGATTAAAACTGTGTGCCCAACCGAGACTCGAACTCGGGACCTTTCCCTTTCGCGGGCAAGAGCTCTACCATCTGAGCTACCGAAGCACGACTCACTCCCGGTCCTCACAGCTTTACCTCTACCAGTATCTAGTCTCGAGGACCGGGCGTGAGTCGTGCTTCGGTAGCTCAGTTGGTAGAGTACTTGCCCGCGAAAAGCAAAGGTCCCGAGTTCGAGTCTCGGTCGGGCACGCAGTTTTAAACTGCCAGGAAATTTCATATCAGCGCACACTCCGTTCCAGAGTGAAAATCTCATTCTCGTAACCCAAGGACATCACACACATCCATGCCCGAGGCATGATTCGAACCTGCGACCGTGGCGGTCACACGGTTCCAGACTGAAGCTCCTAGAACCGCTCGGCCACACAGCCCGGCCTTACGGAGCATATCATATAAAATATGTAACCAATTTAAAAACGCAAACATTAAAATAAGCTTCCGCACAAACAACAAACTGCAGCAGTTAGCAGCTCACAACTTATAGAATAACAACCGTCCATACAACGAATCTGGTGTACAGAAACCCAGCTGTCAAAGTTGCCCCTCTTACTATGTACGACAAACTGGAAGAAGCATTAAGTCACGTTTCAAAGAATATATAGATGTCATATGTGTGAACAACATTTCAAAATCCACATTTGCCATGCACACAACTACTAACAGTCATGGAATAAAGAGCATTGAAGACCAAGTACAGGTATCGCACCACGCTGAGAAACGTAGCCGTATGAATTTTCTTGAGGAAATTGAAATGTACTTAAAAGAAAGTCACCACAAAATCTCCTCAATGAACAAACCGAGTTAGCCCGTGAAGTCTTTCTTCAAAATTTCATTCACCTGCTTTGCAATTTAAAGTTAAAAAAGTCCACCGTTGTAATATTTATATATTCACATCCATCCCAACCCATTTACTGTGCCTTCATGTATGTCATAATATGTCCATAGTTGTAATATTTATTCATGTACATCTAGCCCTTATCGTTTACTTTTGTTCCAATGTATAAGGTAATATTTACGTAATACCACTGCGGTAAAACTTTATAAATGGTTGCTTTATTTGCTTATATTAATTTTAATCAGTTCTAGTTCAATGTAAATAGTAAGTAATGCAAAATTAGCAATTTGTAAACTTGTACTGTCACATATAAGTACATAATGAAATATCCCTGAGAGTGGAAGTCTTTGGCATTGTTATGGTTATAACATCGCCATCTTTGTATACACACCTGCATGTGATGAAACTTCTTAGTGTGTGTGTAGTGCCTTACATTATATATATACACAAAAAGTGCATTATACAGTTTTCGCTGCTGCAAGGTGATGAGCAACCTGCAGTGGAACATAATGGCGCGGATTCTTCATCGTAAGTAACCGATACATCTTCCTTTTAATAATAACAATTCGTTTACATCACTTAAAATCGTGGTGAGGTACAGTTACAGTTAAAAAGACGTTGTCTGACATCTTGTTTTGGTTGTAGGGCACCACCACCCGGAGGAAATTTCATCAGGTGGGGAAACAAAAGGCGAAATCATGTGAAACGTGAACTGGTAGTCTGAAGATGAACCTGGCAGTTCGAAACCGGTAACGGCGCTGTTTAAATAAATAAATAGCATTGTAAAAAATGGCTGGTTGCTGTAATCTTTTGTGTAAGAGTGAACCCATAAAGTACAGGGAACGAAAGGCTATTTACAACTTATACAGAAACCAGATGTAAGACTCTAGAGGCATGAAAGGGAAGCAGTATTTGAAAAGGGAGTGTGAGAGGCTTGTAGCCTATCCACGATGTTTCTCAATATGTGCATTGAGCAGAGGGCGTCATGGAAATGTTGAAAAACCTGCATCGACAGACACGTGGCAGACGTAAGTTATCCCGTGATGGCGTAGTCATAGCGGCCAAGTAATAAGTGAAAAATCTTGAGACAGCGTCCAGTTCCCTACGTATCACTTCCGTGAGGAGCGTGAAGGCATTTTTAGGCCAATTACGGCACGCACAGACGTATTTAAGCGCTTATTCTTTCTGTGCTCCATAGGCGCCTGGACCGTCAACAGACGTCCACATGTAATCCCCTGGTAAGTACCCACTGCCAAGCGCTTTTAACAGTGGTTTGAGGAGTATGTGTACAGATGCTCATTACCGTGTCCCCGGTCCTAGTTACTGTGGAGACGCTCTCCAGTTCTTACTTATCGCACTTCGTTTTGAGCATCGTTCTGTTAAGTCAGATAATCACATAAAAGCGAGTGCAGGAACATCAGGTAAATGGCTGAGATCATACGGATAACTTTGAGGAAAGTAATTCTTAATTCACGACAGAAGCGGCTGGAACCCTCGACACTACGTCCCTTGCCAACTGCCTCCGTTTTAATTGCTTGCGGTTAGTCCCGTTTTTTCTGCTGCACCTTATTTTCAGCTTGAGGGGTAGCTTTCCGATGAATAGTGGGCGCTGCCTCCCTCAATAACGGACCGGGGCTGGCAGTGGTGTGGGAGATGCGGCCCCTGCTCTCCTGCTGACCTGATTATTTCTCTCGCCTTGTTTTATTTTTAGCGGTCCAACTGAGGTCGGTTACGTTTTGAGCCTTCTCGCTTTTACTTAATCTCCCGACTAGAAGGCATCCTGTGCTTTATACCATCTTCGTCCATAATCGCGTCAGCGTATGTTAGGTGGGGGTGGAGTTTCTCTCGTCACAAATGAAGTCTAGCAGACACCTCGTGTGCCGTCACCTACATACCGGCCGACGCATGCACCTCCACTTTGCCTTACATTATTTCTCGGCTCAGGCTTCCGTGTTGCTTTAAGTGCCTCGATTTTTTCCCTATCGTACATAACTTTATGATCCGATCATATTTCTGGCGGTCGCCAAATTTCTGGCGGCCTCTTCACCGAAGGACTGACGACCTCGCTATTCAGTCTTTTTAATCTCCCCCCCCCCCCCCACAACCAACCAACAATTAATACACGTGTTCGACAGATCACTGAGTATTGCGCATATCTGAAATTATTACCAGTTTGGATTAATACTAGACTTAGAGAAGATCGAACGAAGAGCAGCGCGTTCGCCACAGAATCTTTTCTAAGCGTACCACCGTGACGGAGATGTTCAACAAGCTCAAGTGGCAAGTGTTACAAAGGAGGCTTTACGTATCATGGAGGAGAAAACGTTTCAGACAGACAGGAGCAATGTATTGTCGGGTTGGTGCGTAAGTTGGTAGCGTTTAATAAACACGACGGATACGCAGAACAGAGACTTTAGCCGCCAATAATATATTCTCCTTCACCATTTACAACAGTCTTACAACGTTGAGATCGCTTTTCGATTCAGCAAGTGTAGAAACCACGTCGTTTGAGGCGAAGAACTCGACGAGCCATGTTCGGAGCACATTTTCGTACGGAAATGAAGTTCCTTTGAAGGTTGTTGGATAGAGAGCGGTGAAAGACTGACGGCGCAAGATCAGGTGAATAAGGTGGGTGCGGAATTACTTCCCACCCCAGCTAATGTATCATATTTTCTGTCAGTCTACTAGAATGTTGGAGGGCGTTGTCATGGCTTAGCGCCACTTAACGCAGTCTTCCTGGTCGCTGTTTTCTGAATGCCTCTGCAAGACATCTCCGTCGTTAACAATAAATGTCAGTAAGGGGAAGTAATTCGTAGTAAACCACACTGTCACTGATCCACTAGACGCATAGCATTATCTTCTGTGGATGCGCGCAAGTGTTTATTAGGGAAGCTGCTGCTTTCTTTGGGCTCAACTGTTCCATTTATTTCCTTTCCTTATGTTAGCATGAAGACACCATTTCTGGTCATCAGTAACGGTGCAGAATGAGAATGGTCGATGTCGTTCACGAACCAACTGGTGACGAGCAAGGAGAGACGCACATATGATGGCCACCCGCAAAGGTTTGTGATTTTAGCTTAGAGCATGCAGCGTCCATACACCCGATTTTTGAACCTTCACCATTGCATGAAAATGTCGCACGATACTGCAATGATCACAGTTCATCACATCTGGCAGTTCTGGAGTACAACGATGTGGATCATTGTTGATTAATATGTTTAAAGGATCTTTATCAAACGCCGAAGGCCTTCCTGAACGTGGAGAGTCACTAACGTCAAAATCATACTCCTTAAAACGAGAAAACCATTTCCTTGCCGTGTTCTGTCCAGTGGAATTATCCCCATGCTCGGCATAAATGTTTCTGGCTACCTTCGCTGCTGTCACCTCTCTACTGAACCCAAACAGAAGAATGTGTCGGAAATGTTCCAACTTCTCCACTTGGCACGGCATTTTCTAGCGCCCATAGCTACGCTCGCTGTCTCCAAATGACAGTATGTAAACTCAAATAACAACAGTGATATACATATAAGAACTGACAATCGATAAATAAGCCCATAGCAACCGAGAGACCAACATGCACGACAAAAAAGCTACGAAATTACGCACCTACCTACTACTTCCTCCAATATACTTCTTACTAAACGACTACGACGAGAAAATGAGATAAATTGAGCTCATACTGTGACTTAACAACAATCATTCTTCACATGAACAATACACAGCAGGGAAAGGGCAAATGATGTCCGGCGCCACACACCGTAAGCTTGCTTGTGTGACGTAGATGTAGAATAGACCTTACGATAAAGAATACAGTTCGACATTCGCTTCATAGTGATGCGTAGAGCATATATGTAATTTTTTTGTTGCGATAATTGTGTAATTCAGATAATTCTAAAGTTTCATGTGTTAACGTTAAACACCTTTCATTGGTGGGTAAAAGTTCACCCTATTACGCATAAGAACCAGCCCAGTGCCACTGGAGGCCGTCTGCGTCACCTGTCTCCATGAAAATCGTGGTATGTGTTGGTTAATAAGACTTATAGGTTTCCCATGGTCTAGGGGTAGCGTCTTTGATTCATAATCAAAACGTCTTCGAATCCGGGTTCGATGCCCGCCGCTGCCTAAATTTTCATAAATAATCAGCATTGGCGGCCGAAGACTTCCGGCATAAGAAGTCAGCCTCATTCTGCCAACAGCCTTATCAAAGAGGGCGGAGGAGCGGATAGAGGTTCAGGGCACGCTCTTGTCCTAGGGGTGGGAAATTGCCCCTAAAGGCGGAAGAATCAGCAATGATCAACGACATGAGGATGCAGAAGGCAATGGAAACCACTGCATTAAAGACACGTAACGTGTATCCACAGGACATGTGGCCTGTAGTTGAAGTGTCATGATGATCTCTCCATTGGCAAAAGATTCCGGAGTAGTCCCCCATTCGGATCTCCGGGAGGGGACTGCCAAGAGGGAGGTTACCATGAGAAAAAGATTGAATAATCAACGAATGGATAATGTTCTACGAGTCGGGGCGTGGAATGTCAGAAGCTTGAACGTGGTAGGGAAACTAGAAAATCTGAAAAGGGAAATGCAAAGGCTCAATCTAGATATAGTAGGGGGTCAGTGAAGTGAAGTGGAAGGAAGACAAGGATTTCTGGTCAGATGAGTATCGGGTAATATCAACAGCAGCAGAAAATGGTATAACAGGTGTAGGATTCGTTATAAATAGGAAGGTAGGGCAGAGGGTGTGTTACTGTGAACAGTTCAGTGATCGGGTTGTTCTAATCAGAATCGACAGCAGACCAACACCGACAACGATAGTTCAAGTTTACATGCCGACGTCGCAAGCTGAAGATGAACAGATAGAGAAAGTGTATGAGGATATTGAAAGGAAAATGCAGTATGTAAAGGGGAACGAAAATCTAATAGTCATGGGCGATTGGAATGCAGTTGTAGGGGAAGGAGTAGAAGAAAAGGTTACAAGAGAATATGTGCTTGGGACAAGGAATGAAAGAGGAGAAAGACTAATTGAGTTTTGTAATAAGTTTCAGCTAGTAATAGCGAATACCCTGTTCAAGAATCACAAGAGGAGGAGGTGTACTAGGAAAAGGCCGGGAGATACGGGAAGATTTCAATTAGATTACATCATGGTCAGACAGAGATTCAGAAATCAGATACTGGATTGTAAGGCGTACCCAGGAGCAGATATAGACTCAGATCACAATATAGTAGTGATGAAGAGTGGGCTGAAGTTATCGACATTAGTCAGGAAGAATCAATACGCAAAGAAGTGGGATATTCTAGTTCTAAGGAATGATGAGATACGTTTGAAGTTCTCTAACGCTATAGATACAGCAGTAAGGAATAGCGCAGTAGGCAACACAGTTGAAGAGAAATGGACGTCTCTAAAAAGGGCCATCACAGAAGTCGGGAAGGAAAAAATAGGTACAAAAAGGTAGCTGCGAAGAAACCATGGGTAACAGAAGAAATACTTCAGTTGATTGATGAAAGGAGGAAGTACAAACATGTTCCGGGAAAATCAGGAATACAGAAATACAAGTCACTGAGGAATGAAATAAATAGGAAGTGCAGGGAAGCTAAGACGAAATGGCTGCAGGAAAAATGTGAAGACATCGAAAAAGATATGATTGTCGGAAGGACAGACTCAGCATACAGGAAAGTCAAAACAACCTTTGGTGACATTAAAAGCAACGGTGGTAACATTAAGAGTGCAACGGGAATTCCACTGTTAAATGCAGAGGAGGGAGCAGATAGGTGGAAAGAATACTTTTAAAGCCTCTATGAGGATGAAGATTTGTCTGATGTGATAGAAGAAGAAACAGGAGTCGATTTAGAAGAGAGAGGGGATCCAGTATTAGAATCGGAATTTAAAAGAGCTTTGGAGGACTTACGGTCAAATAAGGCAGAAAGGATTGATAACATTCCATCAGAATTTCTAAAATCATTAGGGGAAGTGGCAACAAAACGAATATTCACGTTGGGGTGTAGAATATATGAGTCTGGCGACATACCATCTGACTTTCGGTAAAGCATCATCCACACAATTCCGAAGACGGCAAGAGCTGACAAGTGCGAGAATTATCGCACAATCAGCTTAACAGCTCATGCATCGAAGCTGCTTACAAGAATAATATACAGAAGAATGGAAAAGAAAATTCAGAATGCGCTAGGTGATGATCAGTTTGGCTTTAGGAAAAGTAAAGGCACGAGAGGAGCAATTCTGACGTTACGGCTAATAATGGAAGCAAGGCTAAAGAAAAATCAAGACACGTTCATAGGATTTGTCGACCTGGAAAAAGCGTTCGACAATATAAAATGGTGCAAGCTGTTCGAGATTCTGAAAAAAGTAGGGGCAAGCTATATGGAGAGACGGGTCACATACAATATGTACAACAACCAAGAGGGAATAATAAGAGTGGACGATCAAGAACGAAGTGCTCGTATTAAGAAGGGAGTAAGACAAGGCTGTAGCCTTTCGCCCCTACTCTTCAATCTGTACATCGAGGAAGCAATGATGGAAATAAAAGAACGGTTCAGGAGTGAAATTAAAATACAAGGTGAAAGGATATCAGTGATACGATTCGCTGATGACATTGCTATCCTGAGTGAAAGTGAAGAAGAATTAAATGATCTGCTGAGCGAGATGAACAGTCTAATGAGTACACAGTATGGTTTTAGAGTAAATCGGAGAAAGACGAAGGTAATGAGAAGTAGTAGAAATGAGAACAGCGTGAAACTTAACATCAGGATTGATGGTCATGAAGTCAATGAAGTTAAGGAATTCTGCTACCTAGGCAGTAAAATAACCAATGACGGACGGAGCAAGGAGGACATCAAAAGCAGACTCGCTATGGCAAAAAAGGCATTTCTGGCCCAGAGAAGTCTACTAATATCAAATACCGGCCTTAATTTGAGGAAGAAATTTCTGAGGATGTACGTCTGGAGTACAGCATTGTATGGTAGTGAAACATGGACTGTGGGAAAACCGGAACAGAAGAGAATCGAAGCATTTGAGATGTGGTGCTATAGACGAATGTTGAAAATTAGGTGGACTGATAAGGTAAGGAATGAGGAGGTTCTACGCAGAATCGGAGAGGAAAGGAATATGTGGAAAACACTGATAAGTAGGAGGGACAGGATGATAGGACATCTGCTAAGACATGAGGGAATGACTTCCATGGTACTAGAGGGAGCTTTAGAGGGCAAAAACTGTAGAGGAAGATAGAGATTGGAATACGTCAAGTAAATAATTGAGGACGTAGGTTGCAAGTGCTACCCTGAGATGAAGAGGTTATCACAGGAAAGGAATTCGTGGCGGGCCGCATCAAACCAGTCAGTAGACTGATGACCAGGAAAAAAAAATGTTACTCATCTCTCTTTGCATCAATGAACTTGGAGAACAGTAACTGAATTCGATATCGTGTAGACAAGGAAGCTGCCATATATCACGGATAAAGTACTTGCCCTGTTTCATTAACGGTAGGGAACAAGTAGCGTACGCAATTATACTTTGTGCACGCCTACCGCGTGTGCAATGTCCACCGATCACAACTGTTCATGAAAAACCCTGATATTAAATAATGTAACGGTATCCCCACAACAAGTCGGTCTGACTTCAGACAGATATGGCATGCCTCAAAAAATTCCCTTGTCTCTCATACTCAATTTAAAAATATTGTGTATGCGAATAAAAATGAAATGTGGAATATTCGTAAAACGGTTCTCAGTGTTACTTTTTATTTAGGTGTTTAATATCTCACATAACATTCGTGAACTAACATTGAAAGCAAAGTGAAACCACTTTCACTTCTTTAAAGAACCCTCGCGTTTGAAACTCAAACTACGATGAGAATCCAGCAAGTTCAACGTAAGGACAGGGATAAGAGAAGTTAGGAAGTGCGTAAAGAGTAGATAATCCCGAATTAAAAGGAAGAAGGGCGCATTCTGTACATAGTATAAAATCACAACCTTCCACTAAAAAATGTAAATTCCATATTTGTTTAACCAATCGAGAGATGTTTGAATTGGCGTTTATTTTGCACAGAATATGCTGTTGTATACAATAAAATAGCCTGTGCTTGCAACATCGTTACATCGTCGACGCGTGGTTCGTCCCTTGAGAACCTCAATCTGGTTAAAACGTACGAAATGACTTCAATAAAACCATAACTTTTGTGACTTGTAAAGGAAACGTTATTCTTCAACGAAACACTTGCTTGCTCTCGCGTGAACAGGTAAAAGTACCAATATGAGCATTAGTCACGTAAAAACTCAACAAAACGAAGAAAAAAGTGCTTCCGAATAGTCCACTATTTAAATGAAACTATTCGTGATTAACAATAACAATCCGACTAAGGGATGTGTTCCAAGGAATATTACTTCTAAGCACGGCAGCGACGGGACATCCAGTGGTGTTTCAAAAAAGCCAGCGGAGGCAGTCGATCCCGCAATCCGTTTCTCGGGAACTAGGGGGACGGAATGCTTTGTGTAAAAAAATGGGAAACGTTCTGATTAGCAAGGAAACAGCTTTGTTAGAATGTCGGCGTCGGTACTACACAGCGCAGACTGCACAAGAATATTTCTACTTCCATGACAGGCACGTTCACTCTTTGCTGAGATTATACAGGGAAACAGATAGGATATAGGGAAGGCATCCTGCGTATTTTCTTAGCAGGCACTATACGTGCCAACCGGATCAAACATCTGCACAACGTATAAAATGACAAGTAAACAATATCACACCGCCAGAAACGGAAGTTTCTGTATCTGAGTCGGAAAAACGTCGGACCTACCGCTTTGCTCGCGGAGGCAAAAGATAGGCGTCTGACTTCTCGGGACACTGAAAGAAGTGGAGGAGGAGCGTACCGCCTTAACGTTAATGTCGGCAGTATCTGAGCTTTCTTGAGCTCCCTCTGGAGGTTATCGGCTGTTGTTTCCGCGGGGACGCAAACTACGAGCCGAGTCCGTGACCCCGGAGGCCGGCTGCCAGGAGAGAAGTAAGCACTAAAGCACTGCCGCGTGAAATACGGCCGCCTTTTCAAGTGCGCCGTGCACTACTCATTTGGCGGCATCTGATCTCTGTTTGTGTGCGGCTAATTTTACGGCGCAAAAACCGTACGCGCGCGGTTTATAACTGTCGTAAATATGCTGGCCGCTCTCGATTTCCGCAGCCCGGAAAGAAGGGCCCGCCTTGACCTTAGGCAGAAGTTGAGGCGGTCTGCTTTCTCCGTCGTTGGCAGCCCCTCGGCGAGCAGAGTGCGGGCGTCCTCGGCTGCCGGAGACGGGCCTGTGTGGGCGCCCGCCTGAGCACGGACCACCAGCTCCGCTCTTGCGTGACGGGGCGGCTTACCAGTTACGAAATGTCGCGACAGTCGCCACTTCCTTAAGGCAAATCAGTTGCAGTGGCATTAAAATGAAGTAAGAGAACCCAGTACGATGTCGCGGATGGCGACTTTTCATCAGGGACAAGGGCGTGGTAGGACCACTCTTGTTCTCCGTGAATATACACGAGTTGCCGGACGGCTGAGCAGTAATCTGATGAGGCTTTAGCATCGTCATTGAGTGACTGAAGAATAAGAATTTAAATTCCCGTCGTCAGCGCGCCTGTAGGTTCAAAATGGCTCTGAGCACTATGCGACGTAACTTCTGAGGTCATCAGTCGCCTAGAACTGAGAACTACTTAAACCTAACTAAGCTAAGGACATCACACACATCCATGCCCGAGGCAGGATTCGAACCTGCGACCGTAGCAGTCACGCGGTTCCGGACTGAAGCGCCTAGAACCGATCTGCCACCGCGGTCGGCGAAGTGTCAACTGTCAAGTAATTTTAATCCGAGAGCTGGGAGTCCCATTGGTCTGCGTACAGAACATTCGGTGTACGGCTGGCTTTCTTGCGATGAAATCCTGTCGCCCGCAGGCCGGCCAGCAGTGTGCATTTGCCTACTGACGAGCGAGCTGTCGCGGTTGACAGAGGCAGGCGGCCACCTGTGTTGACGGAAGCCGCCGCCAAACAGAGGTGCCCGCCGCGATCCGGCGTACAAACAGGCGCTGCGCTCCTCCCGGCCGCGGCTGCCATGTTGACTCCTCTGGCAGCGCGGGCGCACCGTGCTGCCTGCTAGCTGCCAGCGTTAATACGCCGGTCAACAGCCCGGCCCAGCCCACGTTTGGACAGCAGGCCACTTGCCGTCGTCTCCAACCGGGGGCGCAAATATTACCGCCGGCCGTACTGGGGCTATCATTTTTTATTTCTATTATTACACACTGCAATCGTGAAACGTACGTCTTGTTGTGCCTCCCAGAGCTCTGTCTAATCAGCTATCGAAGATTTTCGCTGCTACATCCTCTATAGAATCATCTCGGGGTTCAGATCGCTTCAAATCGGACTTAAAACTCTTGCTTTTGAAGATAATGGTGATTATCTTGCTCGGGAAATAACTCTGTTTCCGGAGCAAAGTAGGCCTCCTTTACAGTGGGGTTCAAGGTTCTCATTGTTATGGTGACGTCGCTCATAATCCGAAATTTAATTGGCAAAACGACGTCACTGAGACGCCCGCTAAACCCGTTGGGCAGAATAGGTAATTAGGATTGTGGAAAGGGCCAAATAAGGTTGGGGTCAGTTTCACCTTCTAATTGTAATTTATTGTAATTTAATAACACATTTACAACCAAAGCGGCACATAGCCGAACCTTTACCAAATGCAACTCTTCCACGGCTGAAGGCCTCCAAACACGAAATCTTAAAAATCATCAAGATCCAATTAAAATAGCAAATAAAATAATTAAAAAACATATATCACAGTTAGTTGGAAAGCCTCAAAGCAAAGTAGATAGAACAAACGTATGCAAGGTGCAATACAAATGGCTCAAGACCACAATTAAGTTTGAAAATTTTAAAACATATTACCATAATCATTTAAAAGGCAGAAGGCTTAAGCTTGGAAGATAACTTTAACAATAAGATTGCAAGGCTGAAAGCCCACAATTAATTTGTAAAATTTTTAAGGAAAAAAAGACAACATAAGCGATAAGTTTTAAGTAGCTGAAGACAGATAATTAAACACCGGCGGGAAAGACAATAAAGACAACGGCACTCAGAAACCTCCAGGGAGGTCGGTCTGTCCTCGTTCACTTACGTGAGACACGTGGTGAGCCCCACTGTACTTGATCGGTGGATCCCAACCAGGGGACAGCCGCGGACCGACCGACACAGCGACTTGCTGCCCGTCAATCAGTACACGAGAGCCCAAACACAAAAGGCTACCAACGTGATACTCCACAATAGAGTACGTGTCAGCTGCCAACATTACACACCATATTGGACAGCGTCAACAGGTGAGGAAAGGACGGTGCCTGAAATTACGTTAGTGGCCAGGGCAGGTAACCGGAAAACTAACGGCCACTAACGCAGCAATCGACCTATTCGCCACAGAATGCCGACAACATCTAAAATAGTCGTCAGGAGATAACGCCCACCACACACACAACCTGACAAACACTTCCACGAAGACCTGAACGATACCCAACAGTAACTAAACACACACGAAGACAAATAGGGAGTCAGTGCACGTACGCGCACACACACACACACACACACACACACACACACACAGCCGGCTCATGAACGATCGGCGAACCAACGCCGACCGACGATCTACCAAGACCGTGGCCCGGCTCAAGTGACGCTTGGCGGCAATGGTTGGGCGAGCCATGCCGACGCAGACCTCGATGCTCCAACCCGACTGCACTAGTGCCGCATTGCAACCCGACTGGCAGATCCGGACTGCACCCCAGGCACGTCCCAACTGCCTGGCAGAACCGAACTCGCGACTTCGCAACCTGAACTCGCTATCCCGAACTACCCTACGACAGACAACTGCAGTCGAGTAAAGATACTACGAAAGGGGATCTATCGATACGCGCTGCTAGAGTCGCTCACGGTCAGGCAAAGCACAGCTGCAGGAAATCTGTAATGAGGCAGTAAAACCCCCTCCGCCACCAGGCTGCGACTCAGGGGCGGAAGAGGGACGGAGACCGCTTGCAGCACCACAAATCGTCATAATAATTACGGTTTGTGGATTTATTTCTGTGACGGCGCTCCGTCTCAAGTCTTCGTCTCCAGGGGTCATTGAGATTGCAACTTCCGTCTTTGTCCAGTGTTGGAGCACGTGCGAACTTCTACCGCACAGAGCACAAAAAGTCGATGCTTTGGAGAGGACCTTCAGACTGAGCGACGCCGTCCGACCACTGACGCCAGTGTACTCTGAAGTGACAAAGAGTCGCGGGATGGCGATGCTGGCGGTAGTCAGTGAGAACTGATGGTAGGGTTCGAGTGTGGCACAACGCTTCGTAGCCATGGACCTAAGTTGTCAACAAGGCACTGTGCAAGCTGCTAATGGCCTCATAACGGTGTGGGCTGTTTTCCCATGGAATGGACTGGGTCCTGTGGTAGACTGAACCGATCATTGACTGGAAATGATTATGTTCGGCTAGTTGGAGATCATTTGCAGCCATTCATGAACTTTATGTTCCCTAACAACGATGGAATGTTTGAGGCTGACAATACGCCTGTCTCTGGAGCTCGGTTGTTAGCGATTGGTTCGAAGAACATTATGGACAATTCGAGCGAATGATATGGCCAAACAGATCATCCCACATGAATCCCATCGAACATTATGGTACATAATCGAAAGGTCACTTCGTCTACAAAACGCTGCACGGGCAACTCTTTCTCAATTATGGACGGCTATAGCGACAGCATGATACAGTATTTCTGCAGGAGACTTGTAACAACTTATTGAGTTCATGGCACGTCGAGCAGGTGCAAGGAGGTACGACACGATATTACAGGATATTCAATGACTTCTGTGACGTCAGTGTAAATGAGAGGTGCTGATTGTCTTCGGAAACTCGAGTTATAACTCAGATTGGTTTCGGTTTACACACCGAGAAGATCTTATACGACCATAGCACCTGTTCAAATTCAAATGGCTCTGAGCACTATTGGACTTAACATTTGTGGTCATCAGTCCCCCAGAACTTAGAACTACGTAAACCTAACTAACCTAAGGACATCACACACATACATGCCCGAGGCAGGATTCGAACCTGCGACCGTAGCGGTCACGCGGTTCCAGACTGAAGCGCCTAGAACCGGACGGCCACACCGGCCGGCTAGCACCTGTTGCTCTATCATATAAAGGAGGCCAGATCTGATAGCTCAGTCACAAGGGCACTTACCGAGAAAGGTCTCCGGGTTAGAATTCGGGATGGACATTCAATTTTAAACCACGGCGAATGTTGGATAATATGTATCATCTTCATTGTCATGGATCTGACGTGAACTGCTGGACATTTTGGAACGTCATGGTCTCCATACATACACACCTTTGTTGGACCCGCATGTTGTTGTCACCTGCTTGTCCATTCGGCGTCTGTTCTGTGTCTTGGGATCCATCAATCGATTTATTTGATTCGTCTACGGTCGCTTCATCTAGCGACATGTCCCATGCACTGCCATTGCATTTTAATTACGCTCTTACACTCGACAATTTTTGTAAACTATATTATTTACCGAAAGCAATTAAGGAACTTGTACTCACTTGTCTATTACTTCGCTGTCATCGTCGTTTGTTCCAAATACGGAAAGATATCGCTTACTATCTGACTGCAATATTCAGTTGGATTACTGTCTATTTGATATTCTTCTGCTTATGTATTATCTTTGGCCCAGTGGCAACTGTCAAGCCTATTTTCAAAATTTTTGTAAGTTGCTCCGTTCGTTGAAAGAAGCCAAACGAAGGTCCCGAGAAAACTTTCCAACACATATCATAAACCCTGTAGAAGGAGATTCATCAATAAGCATAAGTGAGCAGGTCGTTACCACCGCCGTAAGTAACTTACAACGGGATTCCCCTTTTTGGTTATTAGGGCGTTTCTGGTTGAGCCAATAATTAGAATATCAGAGAGAAACTTAGTGCAGAGTATTGTGTCAATTGACGAAGTTGGTGCTCATCGTATAACAACAAATGAACTCTTGTTAGTTGCGAGCTATATCGAGTCGAAACAAAGCCCCGGACTAAACAACATTCCATTGGAACTACTCACGGCCTTGGGAGAGCCAGTCCTGACAAAACTCTACCATCTGGTGAGCAAGATGTATGAAAAAGGCGAATTACACTCAGACTTCAAGAAGAATATAATAATTCCAATCCCAAAGAAAGCAGGTGTTGACAGATGTGAAAATTACCTAACTATCAGTTTAATAAGCCACAGCTGTAAAATACTAACACACATTCTTTACAGACGAATGGAAAAAGTGGTAGAAGCCAACCTCAGGGAAGATCAGTGTGGATTCCGTTGAAATACTGGAACACGTGAGGTAATGCTGACCTTACGACTTATCTTAGAAGCTAGATTAAGGAATGGCAAACCTACGTTTCTAGCATTTGTAGACTTAGAGAAAGCTTTTGACAATGTTGATCCGAATACTCTCTTTCAAATTCTAAAGTTGGCAGAGGTAAAATACAGGGAGCGAAAAGCTGTTTACAATTTGTACAGAAACCAGATGGCAGTTATAAGAGTCGAGGGACATGAAAGGGAAGCAGTGGTTGGGAAGGGAGTAAGACAGGGTTGTAGCCTCTCCCCGATGTTATTCAATCTGCATATTGAGCAAGCAGTAAAGGAAACAAAAGAAAAATTCGGAGTAGGTATTAAACTCCAAGAAGAAGTAATAAAAACTTTCAGTTTCGTCGATGACATTGTAATTCTGTCAGAGACAGCAAAGGACTTGGGAGAGCAGTTGAATGGAATAGACAGCGTCTTGAAAGGAGGATATAAGATGAACATCAACAAAAGCAAAACGAGGATAATGGAATGTAGTCGAATTAAGTCGGGTCATGCTGAGAGAATTAGATTATTAAATGAGACACTTAAAGTAGTAAAGGAGTTTTGCTATTTGTGGACAAAATAATTGATGATGGCCGAAGTAGAGAGGATATAAAATGTAGACTGGCAATGGCAAGGAAAGCGTTTCTGAAGAAGAGAAATTTTTACCATCGAGTATAGATTTAAGTGTCAGAAAGTCGTTTCTGAAAGTATTTGTATGGAGTGTAGCCATGTATGGAAGTGAAACATGGATGATAAATAGTTTGGACAAGAAGAGAATAGAAGCTTTCGAAATGTGGTGCTACAGAAGAATGCTGAAGATTAGTTGGGTAGATCACGTAACTAATGAGGAAGTTTTGAATAGGATTGGGGAGAAGAGAAGTTTGTGGCACAACTTGACCAGAAGAAGGGATCGGTTGGTAGGACATGTTCTGAGGCATCAAGGGACCACCAATTTAGTATTGGAGGGCAGCGTAGAGGGTAAAAATCGTAGAGGGATACCAAGAGATGACTACACTAAGCAGATTCAGAAGGATGTGGGTTGCAGTGGGTTTTGGGAGATGTAGAAGCTTGCACAGAATAGAGTAGCTCTCCATGAGCTGCATCAAACCAGCCTCAGGACTGAAGACCACAACAACAACAATAACAACATATCCGTGATAAGGACGTGCTTGGTTTTTCAGTACAATGGTCGCATGGGTCCAACACGACTTAATGTTGCGGGTTTAACTCCTCAGTAAGTATCCAAAACACTTCGAGAGTACCCTGTGGACAATACTGGGGCAGTAGCAGAGAGTTCCCTAAGATAACGTTTGCAAGCGATGGGACCAAATGAATCTCAGCCCAACGTTCCCAGACTCCGTTGAAACGCGTGCAGTGAGACTTACGCTTTGAACAGTTGCTGTAAGATGTCAGATGTTTGTGACAAAAAAAAATCTAAGTACTCTTTACTTCGCTGGTTCAGTATCGTAAAGTGCTGCTTTTTCTATCCTCAACCGTATGTAAATTTTACCCTTAGTGTCTTGGGACAGGCTGTAAATTGTGCAATGAAAGTAGTCTCAAGATTTAAGTGGTATTAGGTTGGTGCATAAGTTCGTAGCGATTTTGTTTTGCTTGCAGTCATTCCGGTTACTATTGATTTATTGATCAAGTGCCGTTTTTTATCTGTACTTCACTGTTGTTTTTTGAGTTTACATATTGTCATTTGGAGACTGAGCGGAGCTGTGGACGCTAGAAAATGGCGTGCCAAGTGGAGAAGTCGGAGCATTTTATGTCTAAGTTCAGGAGAGGTGTGACAGCAGCGGAGGCAGCCAGAAACATTTATGCCGAGTAATGGGATAATGCCACTCGACAGAACACGGCAAGGAAATGGCTTTCACGTTTTAAGGAGGATCATTTTGACATTAGTGACTCTCCACGTTGAGGAAGACCTTGATTAAGATCGTTTAAACGCATTAATCCAGAATGATCCACATCGTTATACTCCAGAACTGCCAAATGTGATGAACTGTGATCATTGCAGTATCTTGCGACATTTTTATGCAATGGTGAAGGTTCAAAAATCGGTGTTATGGGTACAGCATGCTCTAAGCTGAAATCATAAAAATCAAAGGATGGCCAGCATATGTGCATACCTCCTTGCTCGTCATCAGCTGGTTCTTGAACGACATCGACCATTCCTCTTTTTTGTACCGTTACTGGTGTCCAGAAATGGTGTCTGCATGCCGACATCAGGAAAGGAAATGAAAGGGACAGGTGAGCCCAAACAAAGTAGCAACCTCCCGTAGGAACGCCTCCTTGCATCCACAGAAGATAATGCTATGCGTCTGGTGGTACAGTGACAGTGTGGTATGCTACGAATTACTTCCGCGAAGTGTAACCATCACTGCTGACATTTATTGCCAACGACGGAGATGTCCTGCATAGGCAATCCCAGAACAACGACCAAGAAGACTGCATGAAGTGATGTTACGCTGACTAAAAATACTATACAGTATTTAGATGGGGGAGTCATTCCACACCCACCTTATTCATCTGATCTTGCGCCATCAGTTTTTCACCTTTTCTGCTCTCTATCGAACAACTTCCAAAGAAACTTATTTCGCGGAGAAAATGCGCTCCGCACATGGATCGACGAGTTCTTCGGCTCAAAACCACGTGGTTTCTACATCGAAAAGTTACCCCAGCGTTGGCAGACTGTTGCACGTAATGAAGGAGAATACAGTCACATCAAAAAAGGTTTTGCATCGCCCCGGTTCTCAGAACTCCTGAAGATAGACGTTGACTGTGGATATTGTATCACAGACACAGTCACTTTGACTGTTAACAGATGTCACTAAACCCGCCCAGAGATGTAAACAAACATGCATGAGCAGCGCCTATTAGACGGAGGGGGTCCGACAGCCTATCACTTCCAGTCATTCCACTAGGAAGGAGGTACACGGCTCTTGTTGTCTGTAGTTCAACCGTGCGTATACGGTCAATACCGTGGTTAGATCGGGTACGCATTGTTACTTTGTGCCGGGAAGGGTTCTCAACAAGGGAAGCGCCTCGGCCTGAACCAATGCGATGTTGTTCGGACATGGAGGAGATACAGAGAGACAGGAATTGTCGATGGCATGCCTCGCTCAGGCCGCCCAAGGGCTACTACTGCAATGGATGACTGCTACCTATGGATTACGGCTTGGAGGAACCATGACAGCAACGCCACCGTTTTGAATGATGCTTTTAGTGCAGCCGCAGAACGCCGTGTTACGATTCAAACTGTGCGCAATAGACTAGATGATGCGCAACTTCACTCCCGACGTCCATGGCAAGGTGCATCTTTGGACGACACCATGCAGTGAGGTACAGGTGGGCCCAAGCTAACAACATGCCGCTTGGCATCACGTTCTCTTCACCGATTCGTGTCGCATACGCCTTCCACCAGACAGCCGCACGGAGACGTGTTTGGAGGCAGCCGGTCGGGCTCTACGTCGTAGTCACATTGTACAGTGAGTGCTGCAAGGTGGGCGGGGCGGTCATGGAAGGCGCCTTAACCACCTCTGAAGGTCTCGCATGATGGTGGTACATCATGCAACGTGTGTAACAGACAGGACGGAAATGACGTTTATGTTGATCTCTGTTCCAATTTTCTGTACAGTTTCCGGTACTCTCGGAACCGAGGTGACTCAAAATTTTTTTATGTGTGTGTTATTAATAACTGAATTCTGTCTTAAGTGTGTATGATGTGTTTATGGATAAACGGTACGAACTTATGCACCAAGCTGATAGATGCTGCTTTACGACTCGTTATTAAGTTGCAGTGACAGATATGCTCCCTGAGAATACACACACACACACACACACACACACACACACACACGTAGCGAGATACAGGGAAAATGAGATGGTGTGGGGTGGCGCTGGGGAGCGGGGTGGGGGGAGACGGATAGCGGAGGACAATAGCGATAGCGTCGTCTTATTGCAGTCTGTATGAGTTATTTTCCCAAGAGTGGCACAGGTTGGCAGGCTGATGCTATTGTTGTTGGGTGAAACGAATAATTGACTGTCTGCTGCCGTCAAGTAGACTGGAGACGTAATGAATTTCTTTCGCGTAGAAACGTCCGAGAGCGAGACTGACAAGCGGCGCGGCCTCTTCCTGCCCGCAGCCGCTACCAGAACCGGGGCCGGGCCGGGCCGTGCCGTGCTGTGCTCTTCCCCGCTGAGACTGCGACTTCCTGCACGGCGCCATTTCACGCTCCGCCCGCAGCGAGCGCGGCACGCAGCCCTTGTGAGTGTGCGTGTGTGTGCGTCTGCGCGCCACACCTATCCGATTCGATTCGGCTGCGCAGCTCACAGGCGGGCCTGCACGGCTGTCTAGCGGCTCTACACTCCAGAGGACCACACATTCTCTTCACTGCGTTCATCTGCTAACCAACCATACATTACCGCGGTAACGAACTGGCACACAACGTACGCACGGTGTTTTGCCTCTTGTTTACATGTGCTGAACTTCGCTGCTTTTTTCTTCGTTGTTAGCGGAGGGTGAAATGGAAAAAACTCTGGAAAAACCCTGGGTGCACATTCACTCTTTGCAGTTATGCGGGTTTTATAAACACCTGTTTTCCTACGATGCGTTTGTGTTTCCATCCACTTTACGTCGCTTTTACAAACTCTACAGGAGGAGTAATATGGCACTTTCACGTGTTCCTCACTCAGCACAGTGTTTTTTTATGTTTTCTGTGTAGGTTATGATTATAGGCATCCTTGTGAATACAATTTTTTCCGACCCTTCTAGTCGTGTACTCATCTGTGTGTGTGTGTGTGTGTGTGTGTGTGTGTGTGTGTGAGAGAGAGAGAGAGAGAGAGAGAGAGAGAGAGGCGTTGAGGGAGACAGAGAGAGAGAGAGAGAGAGAGAGAGAGAGAGAGGATATAGTTTTGTTTTTTAAGGGGCGGTATGACATTCCACCTTTTAGGAAGCTCGTGCAGTAGGCTTAAGTAACATATATCAAGACTACATTTTTTAAACTAGGAAAAGAAGCCATAACAACAATAACCGAAAATAGTGATCGAACATATAGTAAAGATCAGTTCAAATCGATCTTAGCTGGGTGGTATGATTATACTTACTAACCACTTATTCACATAAAAAAACCTTGATAATTACTCCACACGCAGATCTATCATGACAGTAGAACAACACTCGGACTGGTATTTGAAAGTGCATAGTGTGGTACATTTACTAATTGGTTATCCACATGAGAAACGTTGATAATCACTGTAGAAACACCTCTGTCATGACCATGGAACAAGACGCGGGGTGATATTTCTGAACGTATTGTCTGGGAAAATGGATAGTATGGGACGTAGAATGAGAGGCAGGCCATGGCTACAGAGAAGGAAGCGAGAGTAGTATGAGAAAGGAGACGGGAAGCATGACTAAGGAGAGGCTGCAATGGGTCAGTTACAGCCTCTTGCGCGGTTTCTATTGTATCCTTAGTAGGGAGGGACTGCGCAGTTTACGCTCGTACTTCTTGCATACGCTTCTCGTTTGAGAACATAAGTTGGAATGCCTGTCTTGAGATGTATGAAATATTTTGCACGCCAATTTAATCTTAGACGCTCCGCAGAAACTGAAACTTGCAGACTGCTGTGCTAGCGATCGTAGCTCTCTGAATGCCGTCGACTGAAAGTCTGGCGAGGCGTATCGGCGCGGCGCGGCGTTTAATTTCCGAATGTAAATGAAACTCTGCCTGGCGGTAGCCGGCGGGCGGCACGGCACGGCACGGCACGCGCTCACGGCCGGCCGGCGCCGCCAGAAATCTCCATTTTTATGGGCGACTCGGTGTGCGTTCCGTGAGGCGAGCGTCTCCACGCGTGTCGTGGCTTCGAGGTGTCTGTTCTGTGTGTGTGCAGCCGCGGTCGCTTGCCGCCTGTGTCCACGCACACAGTACACAGCACTACTAATTTGGCCTCGATCTGCATTAGAATCTCAGTCACCACTGTAGTTGAGTGTTGTCGACAAGGGGCTTCAAAATGGTAACGTATTTCTAGATTTCCAAAACGCTATTGACACCATACGTCAAAAGCGGCTTGTAATCAAATTGCGAGCGTATGGAATATCGTCTCAGTTGCGCGACTGGATTCGCTGTTTCCCGTCAGAGAGGTCGCAGAACGTATTAACTGACGGAAAGTCATCGAGTACAACAGATGTGGCGGTTCTCAATGCAGGCCCTCTCATCAGAAGATCAAAATCAACTGCAAAGCCGACCGCTGTGGCCGAGTGGTTATTGGCTCTACAGTCTGGAACCGCGCGACTGCTACGGTCGCAGGTTCGAATCCTCTCTCGGGCATGGATGTGTGTGATGTCCTTAGGTTAGCTGGGTTTAACTAGTTTTAAGTAGTTCTAAGTTCTAGGGGACTGATGACCTCAGAAGTTAAGTCCCATAGTGCTCACAGCCATTTGAACCATTTGCACCATCTTCAAAACGATTTAGATTAGACATTTGTAGCGTGTGGTGTGAAATTGATAGTTGACCCTAAATAATGAGAAGTATGACGTCATCCATGTTGTTGCTGTGGTCTTCAGTCCCGAGACTGGTTTGATGCAGCTATCCTGTGCAAGCTTCTTCATCTCCCAGTACCCACTGCAACCTACATCCTTCTGAATCTGCTTACTGTATTCATCTCTTGGTCTCCCTCTACGACTTTTACCCTCCACCCTGCCCTCCAATACTAAATTGGCGATCCCTTGATGCCTCAGAACATGTCCTACCAACCGATCCCTTCTTCTGGTCAAGTTGTACCAGAAATTCCTCTTCTCCCCAATCTTATTCAGTACCTCCTCATTAGTTATGTGATCTACCCATCTAATCTTCAGCATTCTTCTGTAGCACCACATTTCGAAAGCTTCTATTCTCTTCTTTTCCAAACTATTTATCGTCCATGTTTCACTTCCATACATGGCTACACTCTATACAAATACTCTCAGAAACGACTTCCTGGCACTTACATCTACACTCGATGTTAACAAATTTCTCTTCTTCAGAAAGGCTTTTCTTGCCATTGTCAGTCTGCATTTTATATCCTCTCTACTTCGACCATCATCAGTTATTTTGCCCCCAAATAGCAAAACTCCTTTACTACTTTAAGTGTCTCATTTAATAATCTAATTCTCTCAGCATGACCCGACTTAATTCGACTACATTCCATTATCCTCGTTTTGCTTTATTTTTATGTTGACCTTATATTCTCCTTTCAAGACACTGTCCATTCCTTTCAACTGCTATTCCAAGTACTTTGCTGTCACTGACAGAATTACAAGACGTCATCCATATGAGTGCTAAAAGGAATCCGTTAAACTTCCGTTACACGACAAATCAGTAAATTCTAAAGGCAGTGAACTCAACTAAATACCTATGAATTACAATTACGATCAACCTGAATTGGAAACAACACATAGAAAATGTTGTGGGGAGAGAGAACCAAAGACTGCGTTTTATTGGCAGAACACTTAGAACAAGCAACAGATCTACTAAGAATACTGCGTACACTACAGTTGTCCGTCCTCTTTTGGAGCGGTGCTGCTTGGTGTGGGATGCTTAGCATGTATTACTGCAAAGTAGGGGAGAGAGCATCACGGGCATAATGCAGGGTTTCGCATGGAGATCAATAAAACAAAGGCGTTTTTCGTTGCAGCAGGAGCTTCTCACAAAATTTCGTCGACCAACCTTCTACTCCAAATGCGAAAATATTTTGTTGACGCAGACCTACATAGCTAGAAACGATCATCATAATAAAATGAGGGAAATGAGAACTTGCACGGAAAGATATAGGAGTTCGGTTTTTCTGCACGCTGTTCGAAATTTGAACAATAGAGAATTATTGTGAACGTGGTTCGATGATACCTCTGCCAGGCACTTAACTGTGATTTGCAGAGTAGTCATGTAGATGTAGATATAGATGAATAAGGCGGACAGTAGCCTTGTGTCTTATTCACCTAAGAGAGCAGTATTGCTGGTCGTCATAGGAGAGAATGGAGGTAACCAGGCGTCAGTGCATGTGTGTTGAACACATTCTATTGTTTAAGCGACGAGTCCTACGCTTCTAATCGTTATAGCATATAGGGTACTATGAGGGCTGGTCACCATCCTCACAGAGTCCTCCAACTTACTTTCCGAACCCTACAGTCAACACTTCGACGATTGGTCCGTCTTTCAAGACGATAACGTACGAGCACAGCGGCTCACCTCCTAAACACCTGTTTCAACGAGGCAGGAGTCAAGAGATTCCTGCAGGTTCTGCTCACGCCAGTAACCCACCCACCCACGATTCTTAAAAGAATCAAACTTGCACGTGTAAAACAGCATCACACGTCTAATCAATGTACAAATGAGTTAATGTGTTACATATTTACGTTAGCTATGTTCATTTTATCAGTTTAGGTTTATTGACCTATAGACTAAAAAGAAAGTGGAAACAAAAACTGTGGAGTTGTAAGCAAGAAGAAATTTAAAAATGTTTGAAACTATGTTTAAAGTCTGTTGAAAGTGGCTAAGTTATCTCATTGTGAAACATTGGGTAATGATAGTTCCAGTAATTTTTCGCCCCTTTTCAAACCGAAGGTTTCCTTCACGACGCCGTATCTCCAAAACTACCTGTCGTACAGTGCTATAACTTCGCGTCCACTTTCAGTGGTATATACGAGGATCACTCCAAAAGAAATGCACACTATTTATTTTTTTTTAAATCCATCTTTTATTCTACATGATTGAAAGTTTTACAGTGTGTAGATACATCCTTTAGGAACAATATTTTCGTTTCTCCACAGAATTTCGAGCCCTCTCAACTGCCTTACGCCATCTTGGAACCAGCGCCTGTATACCCGCACGGTAAAATTCTAGACCAGTCTGTTGGAGCCACTGTTTTGCAGCGTGCACAAGGGAGTCATCATCTTCAAACCTTGTTACACGAAGAGAGTCTTTCAGTTTCTCAAAGAGATGATAGTCACATGGAGCCAGGTCAGGACTGTAAGGCGGGTGTTTCAGTGTTGTCCATCCGAGTTTTGTGATCGCTTCCACGGTTTTTTGACTGACATGTGGCCGTGCATTGTCACGCAACAGCAAAGATCCTGCTTTTGCAGATGTGGTCGAACACGACTCAGTCGAGCTTGAAGTTTCTTCAAGTGTCGTCAGATATGCATCAGAATTTATTGTGGTTCCAATTGGCATGATGTCTACAAGCAGGTGTCCTTCGGAATCGAAAAACACCGTAGCGATAACTTTTCCAGCAGGCGGTGTGGTTTTGAATTTTTTTTCTTGGGTGAATTTGCGTGATGCCACTCCATTGATTGCCTCTTGGTCTCTGGTGAAAAATGATGGAGCCATGTTTCATCACCTGTCACAATTCTTCAAAGAAATTCATCTCCACCATTCTCGTACAGTTCCAAAAGTTCGCTGTATACCGTTTTATTTGCTTCTCTGTGAGCCACTGTCAACATCTTGGGAACCCACCTGGCGCAAACCTTTTTAACGCCAACACTTCCAGTATTCTGCAAACACTTCCGTCCCCTATCCCAACGTAGCGTGAGAATCCGTTCACTGTGATGCGTCTATCAGCAGTCACCAGTTCGTTAGCTCTCTGCACATTGTCTGGAGTGTGTGCAGTACGAGGCCTGCCGCTGCGAGGACAATCCTCAATATTGCCGTGCCCGCTTTCATTGTGTAACCTGCTTCCCCACCGACTAACTGTACTGCGATAGACATCAGGATCTCCATACACATTTTTCAACCTCTTGTGGATGTTTCCCACTGTCTCGTTTTCACAGCACAGGAATTCTATGACAGCACGTTGCTTCTGACGAACGTCAAGTGTAGCAGCCACCTTGAAGACATGCTGTGACGGCGCCACTCACGGGAACAGGTTGAACTAAATTTGAAAACAAGCGTTAAGGATGTATCTACACACTGTAAAACTTTGACACATGCAGAATGAAAAATGTATTTTTACAAAAATAGTGTGCATTTCTTTTGGAGTGACCCTCGTATGAATACCGTTTGCAGAATGTGCTGTGAATAGAGGAAGTAGTAAAGAAGTAATAAACGAAAACATCATGCCTGAAGCTGAAGTTTTATTGCAAGAACAACGAAAATGTACAAGGGCGTACTGACAAGTAATGTATACGAATTTTTTATGTGAAAACTCTTTAAACCCTTTAAATAAAACAAACTTTATTACGATTCTAAATTTTTATTCTTCATGTCTAAATATCCTAGAGGGTTCCGAAATGCAGGGTGTTAGATGGCGGCGTGTGAGAAACAGCGGGCTGTATTCTAGTGGGTTTGGTACACACACAGAGCACCCTGTCCTTAGTATGACGATGCCCGACCACACACGGGCGCTGCCACGTCCGCAATAGTCCTGCGCCTTAGGTTGACTGTCATCGATCATTCGCCATACAGTGCCTTGGCCCCATACGATTTTCATCTGCTTCTGAAACTTAAAGAACACCTTCGAGGACTTTAGTTTGATAGCGATGAAGCGGTGAGGACCCCGTGAACAAACTTTCTACAGTGACTGCACCAAGAAACGTGTCTCTCATTGAAAGAAGTGTGTTCGTCTGCAGGGTGACCCTGCACCCCGTCTTCAGGCCACAAGTGGCCCATCTGGACCATCCGACCGTCGTGTCATCCTCAGTTCAGGATGTGGATAGGAGGGGCGTGTGGCCAGCACACCGCTCTTTCAGTCGTTACGATGGTTTTCTTTGACCGGAGCCGCTACTATTCGGTCGAGTAGCACCTCAATTTACATTACGAGGCTGAGTGCACCCCGAAAAATGCAAACAGCAACTAACGGCCCCGATGGTCACCCATCCAAGTGCCGTCCACGCACGACAGAGGTTAACTTCGGTGATCTGACGGGAACCTGTGTATCCACTGCGGCAAGGCCGTTGTCACAGTGTGCCCATGCTGAGGAATAAATGTGTAGACATGAAGAGTAAAGATGTGGAACAACATTTGCTTTGTTTAAATAGCTTAATAGTTTTCACATAAAAAATCTCGGAGGCATTACGTTTCAGCGCGCCCTCGTACCAAACTGTCATCTGTGCTGTTGCCACAATCCGCTTCAAATGTGCTTTAACTGATTTTCGTAGTGTGCACTTGGAAACTGTGAAATAGTTTAGTGGCAGCTTGTTAATTCTTTGGAGCAGATACATTTTACATTCGTTAGTACGATATCAACATGTTCAGAAGTGTAAAAAGTGACTAAGAAAAAGGCAGTTGCAACATAGAGTGGATGTAAAACAATTTTGGGGACCGTATCTTACTACTCTTGTACCTCCATATTTACTTCAAACTCCGTGGGTGAAATACATACTATGCCGATTTCATAGCAAACTGAGAGGATTGTGCCAAAAAGTAACGAAACAGCACTGCAGTTTTGTAATACTAAGTACCAAGAATATGAAATATTGTAGAAGTAATGCTGCAGCATCATAGAACCTAAGAGTAATTTTTATTTCCTGTTCTTTCAGGTAAGCCTTCACGGATGAGCAGCGTAGCACGCTACTTCTCGAAGTCAGAAGTGGTCGAATTCCATTTTATACCCGGCGATTACCCAGCAACATGCATTCACAGTAAGTTACTACTATTCTTTTGGGACAGCACAGTGAATCCCAGTAATGCTGGATGGCTTCGCGTGTCTCAGCGGCGTGACTGCAACAGTCAGGACCAGGTAGGTCGAGGCAGAGTACCGATTGTCACAGCTGATTACAATATGCCAGTCATGTACGAACTCACCGATAGTGACAGTTTGATCGCCGCGAGACAGGTCATACAGTTTACAGGTATAGCGAAAGGAACTGTGTTGATGCTACTGGAGTAGTCGCAGTACGGAAAATATTGAACTCTATGGGTCTCTCGACTGGTGGTTTGTGTGTTGATCTCCGTAATGGTTCGAACTCAGGAGCAAAACAGTCTTAGTGGAATGGGGATAGGGATAGTGTCAACGCGGAAACAACCCGCCCATGCGAGGTCATGGAGTCGTTTAATGGTGACATTTTCTCGGGTTCTTGGGAAGCGATTGTGATAAACGTTATCCAACGCGGAACAAGTATTATCAGATTTTGATACCTTATGAGCAAAGAGGAAAGTGTGACACGCAGCATGACAGTTTAGAAGACTTGGGGCCCAATGTTGTGCCACCCAGTGGGATGGAGCAGTGCTTTGGAAAGGCGAGAGTCACAAGCTGGATTTGGATTCCCGTGCAGCTGTCATGATTTGCTTAGAATATGTCCTAGAGTCAGAAGAGCTCGTTTATGCGGCAGCCGGTATTTACTCGCTCATTTAGCGTTACGGATGGCGCACGTCTAGGCTTCTACTACGGACGCGAACTGGCTTCGCACTGTTCTGCATCGAGGAAGGATCTCAGAGAAAACTTAAAACCGCATCTAAATTCATTGACCTACCAGCGACCTCCTACCCCCATGAACCACGGACCTTGCCGTTGGTGGGGAGGCTTGCGTGCCTCAGCGATACAGATAGCCGTACCGTAGGTGCAACCACGACGGAGGGGTGTCTGTTGGGAGGTCAGACAAGCGTGTGGTTCCAGAAGAGGGGCAGCAGCGTTTTTGACTGATCTGGTCTTGTAACACTAACCAAAACGGCCTTGCTGTGCTGGTACTGCGAACGGCTGAAAGCAAGGGGAAACTACTGCCGTAATTTTTCCCGAGGGCATGCAGCTCTACTGTATGGTTAAATGATGATGGCGTCCTCTTGGGTAAAATATTCCGGAGCTAAAATAGTCCCCCATTCGGATCTCCGGGCGGGGACTACTCGAGAGGATGTCGTTATCAGGAGAAAGAAAACTGGCGTTCTACAGATCGGAGCGTGGAATGTCAGATCCCTTAATCGGGCAGGTAGATTAGAAAATTTAAAAAGTTAGATATAGTGGGAATTAGTGAAGTTCGGTGGCAGGAGGAACAAGACTTCTGGTCAGTGCCTGCAGGGTTATACACACAAAATCAAATAGGGCTAATGCAGGAGTAGGTTTAATAATGAATAGGAAAATAGGGGTGCTGGTAAGCTACTACAGACAGCATAGTGAACGCATTATTGTGGCCAAGATAGATACAACGCCCACGCCTACCACAGTAGTACAAGTTTATATGCCAACTAGCTCTGCAAATGACGAAGAAATTGAAGAAATGTATGATGAAATAAAAGAAATTATTCAGATAGTGAAGGGAGATGAAAATTTAATAGCCATGGGTGACTGGAATTCGTCAGTAGGAAAAGGGAGAGAAGGAAACGTAGTCGGTGAATATGGATTGGGGGTAAGAAATGAAAGAGGAAGCCGCCTGGTAGAGTTTTGTGCAGAGCATAACTTAATCATAGCTAACACTTGGTTCAAGAATCATGAAAGAAGGTTGTATACATGGAAGAACCCTGGAGATACTAAAAGGTATCAGATTATATAATGGTAAGACAGAGATTTAGGAACCAGGTTATAAATTGTAAGACATTTCCAGGGGCAGATGTGGACTCTGACCACAATCTATCGGTTATGAACTGTAGATTAAAACTGAAGAAACTGCAAAAAGGTGGGAATTTAAGGAGATGGGACCTGGATCAACTGAAACAACCAGAGGTTGTACAGAGTTACAGGGAGAGCATAAGGGAACAATTGACAGGAATGGGGGAAAGAAATACAGTAGAAAAAAAATGGGCAGCTCTGAGGGATGAAGTAGTGAAGGCAGCAGATGATCAAGTAGGTAAAAAGTCGAGGTCTTGTAGAAATCTTTGGGTAACAGAAGAAATATTGAATTTAATTGATGAAAGGAGAAAATATAAAAATGCAGTAAATGAAGCAGGGAAAAAGGAATACAAACGTCTCAAAAATGAGATCGGCAGGAAGTGCAAAATGGCTAAGCAGGGATGGCTAGAGGACAACTGTAAGGATGTAGAGGCTTATCTCACTAGGGGTAAGATAGATACTGCCTACAGGAAAATTAAAGAGACCTTTGGAGAAAAGAGAGCCACTTGTATGAATATCAAGAGCTCAGATGGAAACCCAGTTCTAAGCAAAGAAGGGAAAGCAGAAAGGTGGAAGGAGTATATAGAGGGTCTATACAAGAGCGATGTACTTGAGTACAATATTATGGAAATGGAAGAGGATGTAGATGAAGATGAAATGGGAGATACGATACTGCGTGAAGAGTTTGACAGAGCACTGAAAGACCTGAGTCGAAACAAGGCCCCAGGATTAGACAACATTCCATTGGAACTACTGACAGCCTTGGGAGAGCCAGTCCTGACAAAACTCTACCATCTGGTGAGCACGATATATGAGACAGGCGAAATACCCTCAGACTTCAAGAAGAATATAATAATTCCAATCCCAAAGAAAGCAGGTGTTCAAAGTTGTGAAAATTACCGAACTATCAGTTTAATAAGCCGCAGCTGCAAGATACTAACACGAATTCTTTACAGACGAATGGAAAAACTGGTAGAAGCCGACCTCGGGGAAGATCAGTTTGGATTCCGTAGAAATACTGGAACACGTGAGGAAATACTGACTTTATGACTTATCTTAGAAGCTAGATTAAGGAAAGGCAAACCTACGTTTCTAGCATTTGTAGACTTAGAGAAAGCTTTTGACAATGTTGACCCGAATACTCTCTTTCAAATTCTAAAGCTGGCAGAGGTAAAATACAGGGAGCGAAAGGCTATTTACAATTTGTACAGAAACCAGATGGCAGTTATAAGAGTCGAGGGACATGAAAGGGAAGCAGTGGTTGGGAAGGGAGTAAGACAGGGTTGTAGCCTCTCCCCGATGTTGTTCAATCTGTATATTGAACAAGCAGTAAAGGAAAAAAAGAAAAATTCTGAGTAGGTATTAAAATCCATGGAAAAGAAATAAAAACTGTAAGGTTCGCTGATGACATTGTAATTCTGTCAGAGACAGCAAAGAACTTGGAAGATCAGTTGAACGGAATGGATAGTGTCTTGAAAGGTGGATATAGGATGAACATCAACAAAAGTAAAACAAGGATAATGGAATGTAGTCGAATTAAGTCGGATGATGCTGAGGGAATTAGATTAGGAAATGAGACACTTAAAGTAGTAAATGAGTTCTGCTATTTGGGGAGCAAAATAACTGATGATGGTCGAAGTAGGGAGGATATAAAATGTAGACTGGCAATGGCAAGAAAAGCATTATTGAAGAAGAGAAATTTGTTAACATCGAGTATAGGTTTAAGTGTCAGGAAGTCGTTTCTGAAAGTATTTGTATGGAGTGTAGCCATGTATGGAAGTGAAACATGGACGATAAATAGTTTGGACAAGAAGAGAATAGAAGCTTTCGAAATGTGGTGCTACAGAAGAATGTTGAAGATTAGATGGGTAGATCACATAACTAATGAGGAAATATTAAATAGGATCGGGGAGAAGAGAAGTTTGTGGCACAACTTGACTAGAAGAAGGGATCGGTTGGTAGGACATGTTCTGAGGCATCAAGGGATCACCAGTTTAGTATTGGAGGGCAGCGTGGAGGGTAAAAATCGTAGAGGGAGACCAAGAGATGAATACAGTAAGCAGATTCAGAAGGATGTAGGTTGCAGTAGGTACTGGGAGATGAAGAAGCTTGCAGAGGATAGATTAGCAATGAGAGCTGCATCAGACCAGTCTCAGGACTGAAGACCACAACAACAACAACAACCAGCGACCTCCGATAAATTGTAGACAGAAGGCACGGAATTCGAGCTGCTTCTTGTAATTTTTTACAAACCAACTGCTCAATTAATCGTAGCGTGCGAAAAGAACAGAGTGTTTCAAGGACTTGTGGCATCCGAAATGAGCAATCAAAGGACTCTATTCCTCAGCTATCAGTCCGTGCTCAACTTGTCTTCAGCTTGTACACTGCAGACATGTCAGCTACAAGATCGCCAAAGTTTGGTTACACCGACTCTGGGTACTTGTAACAATGCTTAGGTGTGCCAAACAGTCAGAAGAAATGGTGACGGTGGCCGTAAACGTTGTGGGCAATTACTTTCGCAAATATGGGGGCGTTCTGCTTCGAAGTAAGTAATAGGCCCAGCGGAAGAAAACTCAACATACAGTTTGAAAACATTACGGTTACAATAAAGGACCAAACCATCTGGCGGAACCCGTGACAGAAGAACTCTGTGCTCCAGAGACCATCTGTCAAAAACATCCGAAAAACTGAAAGGAAGAATCAACATCAAACAGAAGCCCCTGCGCCACACATCTTAAGTTGGCTTACATATGTGGACATATATTGAGCGACATTTTCAAACGACCAATGCTTCTATGTGAAAAATTTCAGTTCACTAGGGATAACGATTATCCATATTATTACTTTCTGCGTGATGTTTTTACATGGTTAGAATACGCAATTCACACACAGAAAAATAAAATACAAAATTTATATATTTGCAAATAGTACATTAACCATGGGAAACGCAGAGGTACCCAGCAGTTACGTTGAATTTGTGTCCGCCTGCTTAGCTGAGTGGTAACGTGTTTGCCTATCGTCCAGAGGGCCCGGGTTCGATTCCAGGTCGCGTTGGAGATTTTGTCCGCTCGTGGACTGTGCGTTGTGTTGTCCTCATCATCACGGACAAGCAAGTCGCCCAAAGTGACAGTCCGGCGGCCGAACTTTCCCGGTTGTAGCCTCCCAGCCATCAATGCCACATTTTCATTTAATCTGAATTTCTTACTTCGGATCTGGAAATTGCAATACTGTACTGGATGTTAGGCGTATAAGTGCAGATATTTGTGTTGTTGACTGAGGACAGTATACTGAACAACATTACGTCAGTATTTATTTCATTTGCAGAGTAATAATTGAAGCTATTTCTAGTAGTATGTTTTTAGGTTGGTTAGTACCACCGTATACGCGTGACAGAAGTTTGTTTTGCCGTGGGCAGCAGATCAGGTACTGAAGTGTGCAGGCGTGGACGCAAAACGGTCGGTGTGAACTGGGAGATGTAGTCCACTTCACGGTGTAGTCATGGCGGCGCCGAAAACATCAAATAGTAAATTATGTGACGTGTTTGCAGGAAGACTGTTAGACACAGATAAAAAACAACTAACACTGAAATAGCTAGGTATTAGGGTACCAATAATCACAATTCTTTCTCGGGGCCTTTGTCCCACTCCAACGTGGTGTCGGGTTTGTTACTACGGATTTGGCAGTGTTGATTGCAGAGGGTGGCCGGATCCCATTCCTGACGCCACCCTAAACCACCCGGGACATAAGTAGTGTACCCCAGCTGTCTGCGTCTAGTGGAAGTCATGAAAAAGTTCGAACGTTGTCAAATGTCTGTGAGTCTTGTAACTGAGGCGGAACTTGGGGACGAGCCCAGTATTCACCCAGCGGAATGTGGAAAAACCCCTAAAAACACATCGAGCCTGGCTGGCACTCCAGCCGTCGTCGTTAATCCAACGGGCGGATTCGACCCGGGGTCGGCGCGCCTACCAGAGTCCTCTAAGCAGCGCATTAGCGCTCTCGGCTACCGTGACGGGCAGTACCAATTATCACAATATCTTTACCTATACCCGTAACTCCCCCCATAGTGCCTCAACCGGTTCACCCCTACGCTATCTCACAGGCCTACTGCTCGACTTATAATTTCTGATTATCCATTTACTGACTTATAATTTGTGATTATCCATTTACGTTTGTTTTGCACGATCGGTTCGACACGTGTGGACCAACCTCTAGACGATTACTTGCAGCATGGGAATAAACCGTTTGCGGACATATTTTCGTCTCCTGTGTTGAAGTCGAGTTCGCGGCGTGCGCGCTTTCGCAGTTCGCACAGCAGCCTGCAGTGCGCGGTATCGCGGTGCTCGGCCTTGACCGGTGGCTGGGAGCCAGCAGCCAGCAGCTAAGCCTGCCTTCCCGAGCCTGCCGCCGACTCTTCTTTCGCAAGAGTTGCGCCGCGACCGGACGGCCGCACTGTCCTCGGAGATCAAGGATCAGCCTTTACGGCGTCCGGCAGTTGCCTCACCCCGCGGCTCACTAAAAATTCAGCATCTAGATAAGGGCGCTGTTTACGAGAACGCGCGCCTCTCCACTTCTTGTTTGCGGCAGCAGCCGTGGCCGGCGCTCACTCGCCGTGACGTCGCGCGGCGCCTCTTGCCCGCTGCAGCCGCGGCGGCAGGATGCGTGTTTATCGCGCTGTTCGAAGGTCACCCGTGTTTCTGTTTTTCTCCAGTTCCGCCTCCGAGAGGATACTGACGTACGAATGCTGATACAACATCCGATCGCGAAAGCATTAGCCGACTTTAGAATCTGAAATTACACCAGTTTTATTGTTTCTTCGCCATGTGAAATGCGCACACGAAATTGCTGCGGGCGGAAAAAGACTTGATCGTTCGTGCGTAAATCGCAAGAGAATTCGGCAGTAAGAGCCTTGCTGCCCCCTGTCTGTTGCGGAACCAAGAAGGACCTTGACGTTTTTAAAACGGCAACAGTACCGACATCGGCCTAAATTATTGTTTATTTTCGTCCATTCGTTAATTTCGGCATTGTCAAGCGGTAGCTGACGGTATGTGGGTAGGCTCCAGCATATGGCGGGCAAACAAAAACTCGTGACAGCCATGCAAGAGGCCATTTGGAAAGGTGCCAACGGCTTCAGTTTTGTGACGCGACGGTTATTCGGTCACGTAACTTTAAAGAATAACTTTTAAGAGCATTTTCATTATAGGCCGTGACATACAAGAACAGCGGTTGGGCCGTGAGCCGCTACACACACACACACACACATACACACACACACACACACACACACACACACACACACACACACACACACACACACACAGCCAGCCGTTGTGGCCGAGAAGCTCTAGGCGCTTCAGTCCGGAACCGTGCTGCTGCGGCCGCAGGTTCGAATCCTGCCTCGGGCATGGATGTGTGAGATGTCGTTAGGTGTAGTGGTCTGATGACCTCATATGTTAAGTACCATAGTGTTTAGAGCCATTTTGAACACACACACAAACACAAACACACACACACACACACACACACACACACACACACACACACAGAAGCCTATTTACTGAAACATTCTGTACGAGAAGGATTGAGGAATATTTATTTTTTATAAGGAAAAGATTTTATTGTACCCATACAACTGTTACAACTAGATGGAAAATCAAACTTGGGTTATCAGTGTTAAAAAGAACTCAATGGAATTTTTGACTTTTTTTGTCATCCACGAGAGAATCAATACCTGGATTAAAACTGCAAATCATTATCTACGTTCAATCTATTTCTGTACTTATTTTTCAAAGAAAGTGTCGTTGAAAAGGCTTGTCCGCTTAGTTAGTCTGTCGGGAAAGTCACGCAGTTTATAAGTGAATAGTAATTTAGCAATCTCTCCACGGGGACTGTGTGAAGTGGTGCAGTGGCTAACGCTCTCAACACGCGTTCTAGAGACCCGGGTTCAGTTCTCGGGTCGGCCATCTAGGTACTAGTTTTACAGCGGTCGCCCACGTCACTGCATGCAAATGCCGCGATGGCTGCTTCCTCCTCCTCAAGTTGTAAGAAGTCGAAGCAAAGCTCCGTCTCTCATAATCGTAGCCGTGGACAGGTCGTAAGAAACTAATGTTCCTTCCTTCTTCTTGTTTCAGGATATTAAACGAGCAAGTTTCAAGCGAGTCGTTCTCGTGAAAAATTGTGTCTGCGAAACTACCAACTCGAGAAATTACGATCGGATTGTGTAACGTTATGAGTTAACGCCGTGAGCAGCCAGGCAAGGCCGCTCGCTAGTCCTGTAGGAGTGTGTGTACACTTCCAGCCGCTCCACTGCCCAGCATTTTTCATTATTTAAAACACTGGCAAGCATTTGAACTCTTGTTTCGTTGTGTCCTCGCTGAGGTTGAGGACTGACGAGCGAAACCTTGACGCCTGACGAGCGAAACCCGTAAAGTTCCAGATAACTTTTATCTTGTCTTGGGGCTGTCGATCAGCCCAGTGTCCACCGCAGGCCGCGACCCCGTGGTATGCACTTGTCAACAGCAGGACTCCGCCTTGTCTTGCGGTGAATGGAAAGCCCAGTCATGTTGAAATAAATGGCAGTACCAATAAGTGCACATAATGAAAACAGTTTCATTAAAATGAGGTTTCTTAAAAATATTTCTAGTAATATGCAGGGTGGTCGGAAATTCCCGTTACAGACTTCTAGGACTTGAAGAGGGGAATGAGTACGTCGTACTTTGAATAGGAACGCATGTCCGGGAACGTCATCCAACGAGACTACAAAGCGTCAAAGTTATAGGCGCGGGCGTCTGTAAATGTACGTACACACGGGGTGATTCCATGATGATGTTACAGACTTTCGAGGATGATGGAGAACGTAAAATGTATTAATTCGAAGTAAGGATCCCTGCACCGGAAACGAACGTGCGTTTCACAACGAAGATACGCCATGCGTAGTATATACTCTTTATTCTACACAGGTGCTGTTGCCATTGGTCTCTGCTGTCACTATGTGATAGCTTATGCAATAACTAGACAAAGTGAATATGTAGCTGAGGAGAACGAACCAATTACTACCAATGGATAACGAACCAGAAAGAGATTTTCACTCTACAGCGGACTGTGCGCTGATATGAAACGTCCTGGCAGATTAAAACTGTGTGCCGGACCGAGACTCGAACTTGGGACCTTTGCCTTTCGCGGGAAAGTGCTCTACCAACTGAGCTACCCAAGTACGACTCATGCCCCGTCCTAACAGCTTTAATTCCGCCAGTACCTCGTCTCCTACCTTCCAAACTTCACAGAAGCTCTTCTGCAAGGTTCACAGAAGAGCTTGGGTAGCTCAGTTGGTAGAGCACTTGCCCGCGAAAGGCAAAGGTCCCGAGTTCGAGTCTCGGTCCGGCACACAGTTTTAATCTGCCAGGAAGTTTGATAACGAATCAGTTACCTTCAGGCACTGAGTTTTGTGGACACAAAGCAACGCGTGGGAAGACTGCGACTGGCAGCGTGGCGTGGTCCGCAGCTGGCGGCCAGCTGCGACACACGTGTGTCGCACGTAGCGGGCGCTTCCTGCCTCCGGCCGCATTGGGGACCAGGGGAGCACTGCGCAGCGCGTCAAAGGCCACAGCCTGGCAGGGGCCACGGCGGCGCCACAGTCCGAGACATGTCGCCTTAACAGGTCGCCTCCAGGCCCGGCTCGAAACTTCGCATGTCACTCATGTTTCCACCCGTGACACTCCTCACGAAAGGCGCTGTGAGGACCGCAGAGCTAAACGTCCCCCATCCGAAGGACGGACAGGTGCTAAAGTGTCACACGCCCTCGTGCCATGAGAGCTCTGTGGTTTAATCTGGCATCTTAGCTCAGTGTCTGGCGATCGATCAACATCAGGCATGCCCCTTGATGTCCTTGTTGAATATGAATGACCTGGCAGATAACGTTAATAGTTACGTAGACTTTTCGTAGATGGTGCAGTTACCTACAGTGTGTTTCAAAAATACTTTCACAAACTTTGCAGACAGGTTCCTTACAGCAAAACAAGAAGACAAAGTTTAATTAACGTGGGCTCTAAAATGCATACCTTAAGAGCTAAGAACAATTGTTCAAGAGAAGAGAACTGTTTCACGGCATAAGAGATGAACAAGTGCTCACAGCTGTTTACTAGACATCTTTTTCTTCGTTTGTTGTAAGGGACTTGTCGCGAAAGTTTGTAGAAGTATTGCTGGAACACCCAGTGTAACGAAATACTGTCCGAAAAAAGCTGCTCTGAGAAAGCAGGAACCGTAGGGTCGAATCACGGCCGGGCACAAATATTAAGTTGATCACGACGTATTCTTTACGATGAAGAGTTTCAAAATGTTTGGAATGCTATGGTTCTAAAACGGATGAAATTTCCTTGTATTTGACAGCTGTCTCCTAATGTGCTGCGGGTTTATTTCTGTGTAGTTTATTCGATTTGCTATAAAAGTTTATTAATTTTCATCACTTAAAGACTTTTTGTGCACCGAATAATGAATTTGATTGGACAGCATTTCCGTGCTATGACTTGCTACAGTTTTAAATTCAATTTATAATTCGTACAACGAATTCAAAAGACATCAGTTTTTCTTAGTGATGAAGGACGCCGGAAAAATGTAATTACCGATGTAAATATTTCTCCTGTTCCAACAATGATTGACGAAGATAGACGGACGTCTTATGAATTTATTCCCGCGATATTGTGCATTGGTATGAGTGAATCCTAATCACACAGTTATGCCGCTTACACAGCATTACTCAACAGAGCTAGCAGTACACCTTTGGATAAGCATGCTAACCTTGGTGAGCTCAGTACAATCAAACAAACGGCTACAGCAAATGGCACGCTATTTAACGGCCTCAGCCAAAAAAAGAAAAAAGTATAAAATAAAGTAAAATAGCTTGCCTTCACAACACATAACAAACTGCAGCCCACAGAGACACAATATTAATACACATACAGATAACATTCACAATCAGGTATTTATAAAACAGTGTGTAGTATCTGCAAAGCCGTCTATGTAGTCCAAACCGAGCGAGTCATAAAAAAAAATATATATATAGTGGACATTTAAATGCCTGCCACACTAACAACTATAACAAATCAGCAATAGGAAAATAAACAACCGGGACAGTAAACGTATTTTTATGAAGAATTGGCAGTATTCATTCATGGCATAGCACGTGGATATATGTTACTTAATGATAGGCTTCAAAATAATAATATTAACGTCGTTAAAAACTTCTCCAATGTTCAATACCTAATCCATTGAAAAAAAGTGTTTACCAGTTACTAAATATTTGCCATTACATAAATACATTTATTTGTAAATGTCTCGTTTTCACTATATACTTCTGTTTTATCGTTAGAAACTTTGGTACTTTTTTATCAACTCATCTTGCCACACCGGCCGACAGAAAATGGAATATTTCAGAGCGATGGTACATCGAATTGACGAACAAAATGAAAGCAAGATAGTTAAAACAGTTCCTCATAATAATGAATATAAACCCATAATAATAGAAAAACTCCACAACAAAATGCAGACTAAAAACCACAGGTCCACTTCACAGCAGTCACTTCAAGCCAAATCAGTGTGCCACTGAAGCCAAACCTAAATATGCTACTCTCCCATACATAGGCCCACTATCATACCAAATAGCAAACTTATTTAAAAAGAAAATAATCACAATCATCTTTTTTCAGAAATAACAAATTACAACAAAAAGTAATCCATGATGTAAGTACCTCTAAGAGTCCCTTAGTAAATCAGGAATATACAAACTCCAATGCGATACGTGCCCAAAATTGTACATTGGACAGACAGGCAGAAGTTTTGAAGTTAGATACAAAGAACACGTTGATGCTTTAAGGTTTGGCAACTTGAACAAATCTGTATTTGCAGCTCATATCGCTGAAGAAACCCATTCAGTGAGAAACATGGAGAACAACTTAATGATTTTACATCTAGCAGAAAAAGGAACCGCTATGAATATATTAGAAGAAATTGAAATACACACACACAAAAATAGCACCCCAGACTATATCCTTAACGAACAAACCGAATTAGCTAACATCCCATTCCTGAAAAATTTCCAAAAATTATTTTCCACCCTCTAAAGCAAATAATATTCCTACGCCTATCTGCAGATCAAGTAGCAAATTTATATCTTACTATAATTCTCATGATGCTTTTATCCGATCAGTGAAATTTACTTCGTGTTTCTGAAAGCAAATATGGCCCTGTCTGACAAAAATATAAAAAGTGTGAAGAAGAATAAATTCTCGAGAATTGAAATAAAAAGCTCATTAATCGACACTGAAAGATGCCCGAATGACAGGAAGGCTACCAGTTTTATTGGCATACAAACTAAGATGAATTTGAACAAGTTAAAGACTGAGAGCTCCTACCAAGAAATAATTTATTTCAATTCGAAATTTGAGGAAGAGACAATGATGGCTTTCTATACCATAACGTTTGATTATTTAGAGAAACGGTCCATTTCTTTCAATAAATATCAAGTTTTGATAGGATGACGCTATCTGAAACCCCAGATCGGGTGATGATTGAAAACACTGTTATATATGAAAATGGTGTGAAGATTTCAGACGACAATTGGGAGCTTCTTAGAAACGAACCGTGTCTCTGAAGAATTAAATGTAAGCACCCCGATGAAGAAAGGTGGATTTATTTTCTTGAGGAAACCGAAAATCCTGAACGCAAATGCGAACTGCTAAAATTATGAGTATTTGTTTTCTATTCCCGCTCACAGCGCCAGTGTCGAAAGAGTATTTTAGATGGTGTCGGCCTAGTGGACCGATGAAAGAAATCGACTTCTTCCAGGGACTGTGGAATCAGTCTTACAGTGCCAGTTTAACTACAAGCTGACTTTCATGGAGTTTTATAAATACGTAAAAGAGAAATAGACTTGCTGAACAAGGTGAAATCTTCCGAAAAAAATATGGTACTAACTGCTTCCGCCGCAACAAGTTCCATGTAATTGGGTTCTAAATAAAAAGTAAATAAATATTTTGCCTCATTTGTACAGCCCCGTCTCAGAGAGTCCTGTCAAGGTCCCAGTTAGGTCCGGCGACGGAAAACCTCCCCTTCCAACTCAGCGCTGACGGCGCGTCTCTCAGGTGCTCACGGACGCTGGTAACGAGCCAGTGCGCTGCACTATCGTGCTGAAAGTACGTAGTCTCGCCAACAGGTCCCAGAGGAACACCACAGTACACTGTACTACGTATTCCATTCAAATCAGCATGTAACAAACCTAAACATCAGACGCAGTAAATTCATTTCAGGTGTAAGTATTCACCGTTCTTGCACTACTTAACTATAATTAGGAAAAAAAGTAATTAGAAAGTACGTTTTACTTATCCTTCTCTACTGCTTCCTGCTCTTTATCTAAGGTCGTCTTTGTAATGTGAGGATTAAAATAAGTTTTTTAGTCTTTTCCGTCAGTCATCATCATCAGATCAACGGTTCACGACTCAACTGCTACAAACAAGTCAGACAAATGACAAGCATCTTCAGACGAGTGGCATACTATTTTCCAAGTAGTAAGTCAACCACAGACTGTCTGACATACATAAATCACACGTCAAAAGCTAAAGACAGACCCCCCGAATTTGTACTTTGCTCCTGTATTTATAATCTCAGATTTACTTCGAGAATTTCCTCGGAACAAGAAACTTTTTAATTTCAATAACATTGTGCGAATATTAGCACATTAATTTTGACAAAAGTAAAATTTTTGTTTGGTTGGTTGGTTCGCTGATTTGGGGGAGGGGACCAAATAGCGAGGTCATCGGTCCCGACGGATTAGGGAAGGATGGGGAAGGAAGTAGGCAGTGTCCTTTCAAAGGAACCATACCGGTATTTACCTGAAGCGATTGAGGGAAATCACGGACAACCTAAATCAGGATGGCCGGACGCGGCTTTGAACCGTCGTCCTCCCGAATGCGAGTCCAGTAACTTTTGAGGAACATGAAAATTAGGATTACGAAAATACGATGTCGATTATCCAAATATTATTGAATTTTGCAAAATAATTTTCTAGAATGAGAAAGTTTTATACAATAATAACTTTTCAAATAAACTATTTTTATAAAAGGAAAATTGTTCTTTCAGAAATGCAGAAAAGGAGATTTCTATTGAGGTATGTCAAGGCAAATACAAATAACTTTCACCAATACAGGAATTTTAGTTAATGTAGACATAGTAGGCACTGAAATTTCATATTTCTTTAAAAAGGTTTTCGTAAGACTAATTACGCTATTACAATCTTCAATAATAAATTTTAATTTGAACATCTTTAATAAAATTTCGACAACTTCTGGGCTGCATTGGTTGCATCTTTTAAGTTTAATACACAGTATAAAAGAAATATGAAGTGTTATTTGGATCATTACTTTAATTTGCGTACTTTATTTTAAATTTATTTTGAAATAAAGTTTTACTAGTAACAACGCATATTAATAAAATAATTAGTAATATCTGATCAGCTGTTTAAATTAGAGGTCACTGAGCAGAGATTTAGCATGCGAAATGGGCTTGATGAGGTGTGCAATATAATTAAGATAAACGTCTCATATAATTCAGCCGCATCAAAAAGAGAATCAAAGCCAAATTTTGTGCGAAGCTTCATGTATTCTAGCCCATAGTGTTTCCCTTGTACTGTGGGAGTACCATTTATTCTGTTTTACTGCACTTCATGAAGGCGAGGCTGCACGATGGAACGTTCAACTCGCTGATGTGGAGGCGAGTTTGACGTAAGGCGGTGCATTGTCTGTGGTGAGCCCCAGTGTGTGTCGGCCGATGACGTGGCGATACCTTATCTCGTGGAACGTTGAGTAGCTTAGTCAGTCTTCCGGGAAGCTTAGCAGCGAAAAAGTGAGTCTTAAATTCGGCTACAAACAACAGTTTATGTTTCCGCGTAGCGCTGTTAAGTTTATGGAGGATTGCACAGTGCATTTTGCGCATATTTACATCAGGAAATTCCACTGCTGGGCAAATGGGTAATCAGATAGCGACAGCCATCACTGTCTGCGTATGTACTAAAAGAGGGCATAGGTATGGATGAATAACGCTGTGTGCTTCACTATAATAACTGGATGAGTTATTCATCTTATGGGGCGAGTACTCAGCAATATGCGAGGGTGTTCAATCACGTAACTATCTTCATACAGGGTTCTTAAGATCTCTGTGAGTCACTTGAGGCGAAACCTGGAATGGTTCCTTGAACAAAGCCATCGTCGTTTCCTGGCGACTTATTTTCCACTATTCTGCTGTTGTTTCCTTAAGGGAAAGTATTTTCTAAACAACGGCTGTAAATAACAGAGAAAATCGTAAGACCAACAGGGGCTCGAACCCCAAAATCTAAGATTTGTTGCGGTGGTCTCGCGGTTCTAGGCGCGCAGTGCGGAACCGTGCGACTGCTACGGTCGCAGGTTCGAATCCTGCCTCGGGCATGGATGTTGTGATGTCCTTAGGTTAGTTAGGTTTAAGTAGTTCTAAGTTCTAGGGGACTAATGACCACAGCAGTTGAGTCCCATAGTGCTCAGAGCCATTTGAACCATTTTTTCTAAGATTTGTTGTCTGGAACTTTACCCACGTTTCAGTACAAACAAACCATAAGAAGTTACTTATCAACTGAAAACGGCACTGGGCTAAGGTTACGAAGACTAGAGTTTACGTCCGAGAGGCAGGCAGGGGAGGTAGACTCCACTAGAAGAGAGTTTTGTAGCGTGCAACACTTTCCAGACTTGGGCCTCTAGCCGGCTTTGTAATACAAATTCACTATATTTCCCTGTTCGATTTTTAAGTGACAGCATTCAGTTATAATGTGCTGCAGTCTTTTTCTGAAATTACAAAATATTACTCCAGGTAGGTAAGGTTTTTCTGAGAGTGATAATCCGTTCCAACCTATGGAATGGTCATGTACCTTGTACCTAATATTCTACTGAAATCTGAAAGCGTTGCAATCGAGAAAATCTCGCCAATACTGTGTTTAATAGTCTATCTGTTACTCTTCTACATACCGCTGATCAGAAAGCGAAATCAAACTAAGTAACAGTATTATCAAAAACCGGCTATTAGTTAAGTACATTTTTAAACAGAAGAAGAACAGAATCTCATGGCAGGTATAGTTGTTAAGACAATAAATAACCCGATTTTATTTACAAATAATACACATAGTATGGTGGAAGACCTTATTCATTTCAAAGAACAAAACAGTGCACGGCTGAAGAAGTATAGCTTAAACATCGGCATGTTATACAACTATTTAAAAAATGTATAGAATTTTACTGACCGTGAAATTCTATAATAGAACAGTTAACAGTATCTTCCCAATAGCTTTAATATTCGAGGGTTAACTGAAAAGTAATGCCTCCACCTTCGTAAGTCTTCAACATTTGGCAGCATTGGTATGCGGCAGGTACTGGCTTGTTCCATAGCCTCTTCTCTACAACTCCAGTTGGCGGGAAACCTTAGCATTGAACGATTGTGTTGTTACAGTGTTAAGTATGGAACCCTGCGCAGACGGTCGGTCAATGTTGTTCAAGTAACGTGTAGTCATTGAATTCTTGACAGCAGAAGGTGTCACCCCAAAAGAGATTCATCAGAAAATGAAAGCAGTTTATGGTGATTGTGTTGATGTGAGTACAGTGCGGCGTCGAGTGAGTAAGTTTAAAGATGTTGATGCGGAAACATCTCACCTGCGTGACAAATAAAGAGTTGGATGTCCTGTGACAGCAACCGCCGAGTTCCACAAGCAAAATGTTGACAGATTGATTCAGGACGATCGTCGTATCACTCAGAGAAAAACTGCAACCACAATCGGCATTTCACAAAAACGTGTGAGACACATTATTGCTTTGCTTGGGGCTGTCGGAAGACTTGTGCAGGATGGGTACCCCGGATAATGACTTCTGAAATGAAAACGCACAGACCTGAAATTAGCCAGAAACACCTCTCGCGTTACGAGAATGAAGGTGACCCCTTTCTCCATTCAATTGTGACAGGAACACCTCTGGCGTTACGAGAAGAAGGTGACGCCTTTCTCTGTCCATCTGTGACAGGAGACGAAACGTGGGTACACCATTACGACCCGGAGACGAAACGTCAGTCCATCAAATATCGACAAAAAGACTTGCCCCAGAAAAAGAAATTCAAGACACAGCCCTCAGCTGGAAAAATCATGGCCACAGTGTTCTGCGACGCAGATGGTGTTGTTGTTGTGGTCTTCAGTCCTGGGACTGGTTTGATGCAGGTCTCCTTGCTACTCTATCCTGTGCAAGCTTCTTCATCTCCGAGTACCTGCTGCAACCTACATCCTTCTGAATCTGTTTAGTGTATTCATTTCTTGGTCTCCCTCTACGATTCTTACCCTCCACACTGCCCTCCAATACTAAATTGGTGGTCCCTTGATGCCTGAGAACATGTCCGGCCAACCGAACCCTTATTTTAGCAAAGATGTGCCACAAATTTCTCTTCTCCCCAATTCTATTCAATACCTCCTCATTAGTTATGTGATCTACCCATCTAATCTTCAGCATTCTTCAGATGGTGTTATCCATGTTGATTTCCTCGATCGTGGAACAACAATAAATTCAGATCGCGAACTCCGAAACTACGGCTCACAAGGGTCTGAAAGGAAAAGGGAAATGTTTTCCTGCAAAAGGAAAAGGGAAATGTTTTCCTGCAGCATGACAATGCCAAACCACACGCTTTACGTGCCATTACAGCAGAACTTCACAGAATGAATTTCACTACCTTACGGCATCCTCCATACAGACCAGAGTTAACACCGTCTGACTTCCATTTGTTCCCGGTAATGAAAGACGATCTGCGGGGACATTATTATGCGTCTGACGAAGGCATTGAGAAAACTCTGAGACTGTGGTTGCGGAAACAGAGTATCGACTTCTTCCGTGACGGCTTAAGACAACTTGTTCATCGTTGGCATAAATGTATCCAATTGACTGGTGATTATGTGAAAAAGTGAATATTGATAATTAAAGATCACATTCTAAGGAGTATTTCTGCGTTTGATTTATTAAGATATTCCCATCCAAACCCAGTTAACGAAGTGGAGGCATTACTTTTCATTCAACCGTCGTGCCATGTAGCACCTAAATGTATAGAAGTAAAGATGTTTACAAATGCTGCACAAAACACAACCTCATGTCTCACAACGATAAAGACAGGTGAAAATGCCGGGAACTGGTTGTGGTTGTCTCTGGTTCGTATACTTTCTCATGATTCTAAAATCGGTCACTAGACTGAAGCAGTTGAGTTCACTCGGGGCTACTGATTATTTAAAGATATCATTTGCTTGACATCATATGAGGTAGTTCCTTTCTCCGCACTTAGTGACTCGTGCATTTAGGCATCTTTCAAAATCAGATGCAATAGATGGAGTAGTTTTTTCTCAAATTTTTTTTGCTAACCTAGAATATCAGTTATATTTAACAAAAATTGTGAAATTTTTGCAGTCATTGGTGTTTCCTAGTATCGCATAAATTAGTGTAATTATACAGATATCTATGTTATCGATCAAATATTATGATGTGCATTTTCCTTGTTCTTGTTTGGTGCAGTGTTTGAATACTACTCCATTCAGCAATTGTGCCACGTTCTATAATTTGCGCGTCATCGACAATCGCTGTCAGTATGATTAATGATGTTCACAGCAAGTTGTAGCTTCCTCGAACACTTTTTGCGCTCGCACTGAGAGGTAACGACGCGTGCTGCTTTGTACTGGAACTTGACTGTAACAGCTGTGCCAAATGAGGTAGCTTCTTTACGCCACCATAGCGGCGCCGCGCTCACAATACGTGCTGTCTTGTTCTAACGAACATGTGAGTTAGCGAGCAGGTGAGCGGTGGGTGACTCACCCGCACTGCCTGGGGAAGGCGCCATTCATTCATACTTAACCGGCCGGCCTCAGCTGTAGTGTATGCTGTAGATGTTGCTGTTGTTGTGGTCTGCAGTCCTGAGACTGGTTTGATGCAGCTCTCCATGCTACTCTATCCTGTGCAAGCTTCATCATCTCCCAGTACCTACTGCAGCCTACATCCTTCTGAATCTGCTTAGTGTATTCATCTCTTGGTCTCCCTCTACGATTTTTACCCTCCAAACTGCCCTCCAGTACCAAATTGGTGATCCCTTGACGCCTCAGAACATGTCCTACCAACCGATCCCTTCTTCTAGTCAAGTTGTGCCACAAACTACTCTTCTCCCCAATTCTATTCAATACCTCCTTATTAGTTATGTGATCTACGCATCTAATCTTCAGCATTCTTCTGTAGCACCACATTTCGAAAACTGATGTCCTCTGCGGCCGGCCGATGTGGCCGAGCGGTTCTAGGCACTTCAGTCTGGAACCGTTAGACCGTTACGGTCGCAGGTTCGAATCCTGCCTCGGGCATGGATGTGTGTGATATCCTTCGGTGTAAGTAGTTCTAAGTTCTAGGGGACTGATGACCTCAGAAGTTAAGTCCCATAGTGCTCAGAGTCATTTGAACCATTTTTTTGTCCTCTGCGTCAGCTCTGTGTGGAGATCAGCGTTCTAAAGCGGGAGACCCCAACCTAACTGAAACGTTCTAAGGCATAAGTAAAATGGGGTTCCCATTATCGTTCATTCACGAAACTAAATTCTTTGTAAAAATCATCACTGTTTCGTTTGAGACTAATATTTTTTTCATTGTTGACCTTTGGTTTTGTGACCCTAAAGCCATCTATAATTTACCCTGTACTTAAGAACAATAGTGAGTTTGGAGAGTTATATGCGTACCAATATTGCTGTATTGCAGAGGGAAAAAATCATTTCCAAAATAAGTAGCGTAAATTTAATAAATCTGTATCAAAAAGCTAATTTGGCTGTATGTATGCACTAAAATGTGTATGTCCCTTTCGTGTTCTGCCTTTTTTGCGTTGTCTGTCGCTTATGACCTCGTTGTCGATGAGACAATAAACTCTGATCTTCCTTTTTTAAACCGACCACATGTAGATTTCATGCTAACTAGGGTTGTATGAAATTCTCTTGCCGCAGTTAGCTTTGTATACCAATGAGTTGTCGGGATCACAGCGTACATATGTCTATGATGTTTCCTTTCTCCAGTCTTCCTCGTCTCGTTCACATGGCCATTATAAGTTCACTGGAATATTCATTGGATAAATAATCAGTAAGCAGCTAATTTCAATTTAGTTTTCATTTTTACGTTTAACATTCGTCAGATAATCAGGTAAAAGTCTGGAATAGCATTCGCGATGTAACAACATAGCCAACAGCTTGTGGAACGAAGTTGTTTGGAATTCGCGCGCCTTGCACGGAGATCGCAACCTTCCGTGGCCATCATCACTGGCTGTTACGTCGACTTACAGCCACGCTTGCTGCACACAGTTTCACCTGTCGGCTGCTGGCACACCATCTGAGCTGAAACAGAAGGTAATTTAAGGTACTTCGAAACTGACACGTCTCACAAATTTCTTTGAAGAATATTTCGTTAGAAGTACTGTTGCCAGCTTTCTTGTCACATTTGAGCTTTACTAACTCAGGGCAGAAACTGAGGACAGTTCGATGTCCCTAGAGTTTTATTAGCGGTTAGTTTTCTGAAGTACAAAATCAACAAGAACGTGATGGATATATTATCAGACAGTCACATTCGAACCATTATATGATTCCTTGGCTTTCGCTGCGACAGAGGAAGTAGTATTGGGCAGCGGTGGCAACACTTGGGTAGCTAGTATCCAGTGTTAGCGGAAAGCCTTGAGAATATTGATTTCATTCGTCAGCGCTTACAGGTGTGCAACTGGATTTCCGTATACGGTAACAATGGAAAAAAAACCAGGAACTCGATCAACCTGGAGTACGACTTTCGAAGTGCGTTGGCTGACACAAAACAGAATACAGAAAAGGACCTGACAAAGAAGCTCTACCAACAATATCACAGACACGTCTATTTTGGGTTAATGTTAATTAAATATTATTCATCGTTCTTAATTTTAAAACAGGAGTGTTTAGTTTTCGTTATCAATGTAAAGTTTAGTTTTGCTGTAAAACTTTCTTGGGGCTGACATATGAGTCACGATATGGGAATTTGTGGTAAGTTCCAGTGGGACCAAACTGCTGAGGGCATCGGTCCCAAGGCTTACACACTACTTAATCTAACTTTCGCTAATGACAACACACACACACACACACACACACACACACACACACACACTCATGGCCGAGGAAGGATTCGAACCCCGCATGGCTGTCACGATCGATTTTCTTGATTCAGTTGTTTAGTAGAGACAAATGCATCAACGGCCGTGCTGAGGTGAATACACCGGTTTCCCTCAGATCACACAAGTTAAGCCTCGTCGGGCATGTTCCCTACTGGCATAGGCGACCGCGCCGCACGCTGTTGACAATTTTCCCTTGCCTTTACGGCAGAGAGGACAGGAGGGGTGGTGGGGTGGTGCTGTAAAGTCCCTGATCACCAGTCTTTGCGTCGATGTGTTGAGTTCAGTTCCACACCTCTCCACTGTGTCTCACTGAGTGAGCAGATCCGGCACTCTTGAAGGCGTTTCGTCAGTCGGCTGGTGACGTGGTGTTCGGTGGGCTCCATGATGCTCTTGCAGATGTGCCGGCTCGGGTGTTCACCTTCTCCCTTCTCTCATAATCTGCAACACGGACACTACAATTCACACACACACAGCATTCCAGTAATCTACACTTAAAAGATAGTCTTACGCACACGGCTTTCACACTTCGCGAAGGAGAGGTGTCTGTGGGTGCGGAGGATAGCAAAAGTCTTTCCTGCTGGGCGGCTGAATCTGTCCTTCGGGGTCTCCGAGCCATTCATGCCATACGACTTCACTCTGTGCTGTTCCGTTTGGCACCTGAACGGTGAAAGTGAGGCTATGAGTGACTATCCTTCCCTCGAAAAAACAGACCAGCCACCCGGAGACCAACATTCTGCCCCGTTCGAACGCAGTCACATGCCGATGTTGCAGCCCGTGATGTCGGCGAGGCATAGTGGCACTCGGTTACGCGTTTCCACTTCGTATGACAGCTCCGCACCGACTGAGCATTGCGTAACACTGACCTGCCCGGTCCCAGGAAAGAGGGCTCTGTTCAGCCTGCGTGCACGCCACCTCTCAGTCATTTAAATCACTCTTTACGGTTATGCTGTTCTACCCGTCCTTTTCTATGGTGGCATGTTGTGACCATTGCTTCTTTCACTTTTTACAAACAGTAGTGTACATATGCATATCTATTTTTATAATTTTTATGGATTTGTGATTGCATCATAGTTATTCTCGACCGAATATGTCAACTAACGGGCGCAGTTTTCCTCATTTGCGGGAAATTTTAATTTTCTGCTTCAACATGAAGAAATCTGCGGCTGACGTTCGTACAATACCTATGGTGAGGCACCTATTAGTGAAAGAACGTGCAGAGAATGGCTTTAACGTTTCAAAAACGGCGATTTTGTGGTCGAAGACGGCCATGGCGGAAACAAACGCAGGAGATCGTTATCGAAGGCTGCTGATGCGTTGGAGCCGATCACTGAAAAACAAACGGTCACAATACAGCGATCGACACGAAAAAGTGATTTTGCATGTCGGGAAGTACTGCCCCACCCTCCGTATTCTCCAGAGATTGCTCTCTCTTGACTCCACCTTTTTCGATGAATGCCACACGGCCCTGCTGACCAACACCTCTGGCCATATGAAGAAGCGCACAATTGGATCGATTCATGGATCTCCTCGAATGACGTCCAGTTCTTCAGCCACGGGATTCTTATGTTTCCAGAAAGATGGGAGAAACGAATGGCTAGCAATGAAAGGCTCTAATTTCGAGAAAAAAACGGCGTAAGCAAAGTTGTACACCCAATACGAGGGTTGCCCAAAAAGTAATGCATTTTTTTCTCAGCCGAAAACAGTGCTACGAATGCGAAACGTTACGCGTGTATTGTATGAAGTCTCCTGAGTGAGCGCGCCAGGTTTCCGTCACTTCCGACGGATAGCGTAGCTGCAGGACAGTTTCAAAATGATGTACGTTACAAGCAACGTGCCGTCATTGAATTTCTCACCGCAGAGAAAGAAACTGTGCGGAATATTCACAAACGCTTGTTCAAGGTCTATGGAGCATCTGCTGTCGACAGAAGTACAGTCAGTCGCTGGGCACGGAGGGTGAGGTCACCAGAAGGCGGCTCGGTGGAGCTCCACGATTTGCAGCCGTCGGGGAGACCATCCACGGCCGTCACACCTGCCACACCTGACCCAGCCCCCTCGGACTTCCACTTGTTTGGGCCGTTAGGGGATGCCACATTCTGAGGACGATGAGGAGGTGGTTCACTCAGTGAAGCACTGGCTCCCCCACCAGGACAAGGGTTGGTGCCGACGGGGCGTGCACGCCGTTGTTTCGCGCTGGAGGAAGGCCACAGAACAGGATGAGGATTACGTGGAAAAATGGGGTGTGTAGATGCTTGTAATTCTCGTTATGTTCAATAAAGAATTGTTGAAGCAAAAAAATGCGGTGCAGTACTTTCTGGGCAACGCTCATATATGCGGTGCAAAAACACCAGAAATATAATGCTTTCTGATGAGTACTGTCACTCACTTACTGCATTTGGCCAAGAGGCATAATTATTTCGCTTTTTCAATACTCTGATCCTTTTTAAGTCTTCAGTATTTTGAATTGTCCGATGTCATCCCCCATCACTTCGTACCTTGTCATAATATTTTCATCTCCAGCGACAAACACCCTCGACAGTTCATTTTATGTATTTTAATGTCTCACTACAGGGTCCGCCGGCTAATATACCGTATCAGAGGTCCTACTGATCTGCTCCTTCACTTGGAAATTGTTTCCTGTAGACTCCATTTGTTCCCTATTCTTTACAGTACCTCTTCTATTTATACCTCATTAATTCTCTTAATTTTTAACATCTTTCTACCCTTAGTTCCACATCCATCTTCGACATTTGCGAAGTCTTCATTTTGTAGTACCTACGCGAATCTGTTTATAATATTTTCCCTGCTCATTGCATAGTGTCTCTTCTTATATGGAATTTTATCAAATCTTGTCCTATTTTAATGTTAACTATTCTATTATTCTCTCTTCTACTACTCTTCGTGGCATTGATATCACCAACACGATTGTATAAAGATGTAACTTTTAACCTTTTGATAATTAAAGTTCAGGACGGCTGAAACTGATGTAATAACGTTAGACTGTCGGTACTAATGGCACAAATCCAAAAAAATCGTGGTCGTAAGCTGCAGATTGTAAGTAGTGGACTGTGGCCGGTATCTCACCGTGGCTGCCGGGACGACCTCGGGCAGACACCGCCAGCCGTAATTCAGCCATCGGTGACCGTGCTGCTGGAAGACTCTAATTGGGTCTTGCTCTCCCGTTAATTGGCCTCGATGACGACTCTGCGCTGATTACAGGCTTTCTCTGAAAGTGAACGCAGCCGAGTTTATGGTCACTGTGGGCAGTAACTCAGACGGAGGGAATCGACCGCGGTGCAAGTTGGAGACCCATTTCGTAATTCAGGTATCCACCGGGCGATCAGTGTTCCCTGTCAGGCACGCATCAGGCGGTGGGCGGCTGGCCAGTCTCGGACGGAACCCTCCCTGTTGACGTTGATGTAGCGGTCAAGTCGAGGCTGCCACTTGTTCCCGTATTGTCGAGCGTGAGTGTTGGACCTGTCATTCGGCGGCCGGTCTACGTCACACGGCTCTGCCTGCGTCTCACGTAATCGAAACTCAGCGAGAAAACAAATGATTGCTGTGCAATAAAACTCTGAAAATGAGACAACGGGTAACGTTTAGCTGCTTGACAGTGTGTCATGCCGTCAAAACGCTCTCGAACTCCCGCAATGCCATTAAATTAATTTGTCGTAATGAGCCCGATTGGTTGTACGCTCATCGGCCATCCACACGTCGATTTAGCACTGTGTGCAGCACAGTTGTTACTCGTCAGTGTCTTCAGACAAAACCCTTGGATCTCTGTACAACGAATGTCTTATCGACATTGTTCTACACCAGGAAGCGAGGAGAAAACGATTGTCGGCATGCTTCTCTATACGCTATCATCCTTCTTATTCACATTGTCCATATTTTTTCCTGTTTAGAATTCCGTCGGATGGTAAGGTCGGGAAAGTTTACTCGGTATTATATGCGTTTCAAAACAGTCATCCCAGTGTTTGCTTTAAGAGATTAACGGGACATAAATCTGTATTGCCAGACACGGATTCGAACCGACTTACACTCTAATGAATCTAGTGTCTTGAACATTGCGATACCTCGCTCACCACCTCGGATATCATCTCTACACGAGATATACGATGCGAGCATTAGAATTACTTCACGGATACCTGTTTTCTGAATTTTAGGCGACATCGACTTTTCCTTTCTTCAAACGATTCCCCCAACTACAGAAACTACACTTTGGAATGCCCTAACCGATCTGCTATGATCCTTGCAGTACGTCCCTCAATTTCTCGTCATGCTATCCCAGCCCTGATTGATAAGAGCCCCATTCGTTGAAAAGTGTTCGAGGATAGCACTATTGTATGTAATTTCCTTGTAGTATGTAGTGGATTTTTCCAGAATTCTCTCATCAGATCCGATTCTTCCATTCGATTTTGGTGCTAGAAATTTTAGTAGTTCACTCGATTATAATTCCTGATACTTATGTATTGTTACCCTCTGGCTGTTTATACGACGTTACAAGGTTGCGTTGGTCTTTCGCCGTCATGTATCGCGTCATTTATATTGTTGTCATTGTTCCTTTGTGCTCTTCAGTCTGAAGACTTTGATGAAGCTCTCTACGCTACTCTACGCTGTGCAAACCTCTTCATCTCTGGATAACTTCTGCAACCTACGTCCACTTCACCTGCTTACTGTATTCAAGCTCTGACCTCACAGTACAGTGTTTACCTTCCACACTTCGTTTCATCACCAAATTAACGATTCTGTTTTGCATAAGTATACGTCTTACCAGTCGATCCCTTGTTCCAGTCGATTTGTACAATTTATTTATTTGTTCCCCAATTAGATTAAGTACATCGTCATTAGTTATCCGACCTGCCCATCCAGTCTTCATCATTCTTCCGTTGCTGCACACTTCACTTCAGAAGCTTCTTGTCCACATTATTCATCATTCATGCTTCACTTCCATTTGGAACTACACTCTAGGCAGATATATCGAGAAAACACTTCGCAACACTGAAATTTATACGAGTATTAGGAGTAAGCGTAAAAATATTTGTTCTTCTAAAGCTTTTTATTACTGTACCTGTCTGCATTGTATATCGTCTTTACTTCGGCGCCCTTCAGTTATTGTACTACCTAACTATAAAACTCATCTGCTAATGTTAGTGTCACATTTCCTAATCTTAACCCCATAGCATCATCTGATTTAAATCGACAACAGCCGATTACCATAGTTTTTTTTAGTGGTGATCATTCGTAATCTCTCTTTAAGACGCTAGCCGTTCCAGCCACCTACTCTTCCGAGTCCTTTTTTATTTATTGTGTCTGATTTGTGTGATGCAATAATTCTTCATCCCTACAGACGTTACGCACGGCTGTGTTTCTGTTGATAGTCGACATTGTGCTGAAGTGTCGCACAGCTCCTTAGGATTCTCTGGGCTCTTCGCAACCGGGAGTGAGCCGCTTGCTGGTACGCTGTTCCCCATAGCCGCTTATCGTCACTTCCTGCTTCCCTGTTCAGCGATTAGGCCTTGAAGGATATGTGCATGAAGGGCCAAAACATTATAACTGCCTGCTTCAAAGTTTGCTTGTCCATCTTTGGAACGAAATACATCACTGATCCTGCGTATCAGGGATCCGACAGTTTGTTGGTAGGTTTTTGGAGGTATGTGGCGTTACATGTCTACGCACAGATCATCTAATTCGCGTGAATAACGGGCCCCTGTTTCGCGTCCGCGGCTATGCCGCCCAATAGCGACCCAGCTGGATTCCATAGGATTTGCATCAGGCGAATTCGGTCGCCGAGACATCAACATGAGTTCACTATAATGCTCTTCAAACCACTGTAGCACGGTTCTGGCACCGAGACACCGACAGTTATGCTGTTGAAAGATGACATCGCCGTCGGGGGAGACACCAAGCTTGAAGAGATGTAGGTGGTTCACAGCTGTCATTGTGTCTTCGGCTACTACCACAGGTCCCATGCAAGCGCAGGAGAATGTCTCCCATAGCATAATACTGTTCCCACCAACCTGCGTCCACGGCGCGCTGATCGTTTCCAGCCGCCGTTCACCTCGATGTAAGCGTTTATGGAGACTACCATTGACCTTGTGATTCACCCGAAGAGTTGACACGTTTCCGTCGATCGACGGCCGAATTCCGCCGGTCCCGTTCCCGTGTCCACTGCAGTCGTAACTGGCGACGTCGTTAGGTTTACATGTGGAAACGTAGGGGTGACTGCCTGCAGGGCTTCGTGTTCAAGGTCATACGATGTACGGTGTGCTCCGATACACTTATGCGTGCACCAGAGATGCAAAGCCTCCGAACCCCTGCGTTGTGTGACGTGTCATGGACGTCCAACCGTATAGCGCCTACTGGTGGTTTCACAGTTCTTCTACCTCTTTGCGCAGATGCTCACGACAATAGCTCGTAACCATTCAACCGGTCTTGCCGTTTTCGAGATATTCATTCACAGGCCCAGCATAATAATAATCTATCCTCTGTCAGAGTCGCTTATCTCAATGAATTTCGCCATTAGCAGTCCATATCTGGCTCATGAGTGTATAGTTCTGAACCGATCGCGAATTACTAGTTGCAGGTGGCGTGCAGCCGAGGGCCTGTCAAGCCTCAAGTGTCGAGGTAGAGCCAGCTGAACACGCACAGTGCACGTTTCAGACCGTGCGCTCGGCGGCCTAGAGGGCGGACATGAGGGTTCGGGGAGAAATACGAACCCCTCGTGCCTCTGTTTAGTGTGGCCGCTCCCCTGTTGACTCGAGGGAGGGCGGAAACTTATTTAAGAACGGATAAACACGCGTGTTTCCTCTCACAGACACGGCCCTGCCCTCTCCGGTAGCCTCCTGATAGGACGACCCTTACGGCGGCGGTGCGAGCTCCTTTACACACAAAGAACACTAAAGGGACACTCCTCGGCAGGTGAGATTAAGTCGTACTTGGAGGTGAAGGTGAGTAGTGGAAACAGCAAAAGACTCGGGCCTCCTTTTTTGGTTTTATGCGATGTGTAAATTTTACGCAGTGGCTCTTTGTCTCCTGCTTTTCCTCACATTACGGCCGGCCGCGGTGGTCTAGCGGTTCTAGGCGCGCAGTCCGGAACCGTGCGACTGCTACGGTCGCAGGTTCGAATCCTGCCTCGGGCATGGATGTGTGGGATGTCCTTAGGTTAGTTAGGTCTAAGTAGTTCTAGGGGACTGATGACCACAGAAGTTAAGTCCCATAGTGCTCAGAGCCATTTGAACCATTTGAACCTCACATTACGATCTGTAAGTAACATTTGCGGATGTTAAACTTGCGACGTTGCTGTGGCGTTGTCGCAATCTAGACAACTTGTTTGTTTTATTGGATGCCGTAAGAGACTTCTTCGGGCACAAATTAAAATGTTTGGCCTTAAAGAGAGAGGAAGAGAGACTGTGTGTATTTGTATATCTTGTGTGTGAATGTGAACGTACAACGACGTACTCGTTTTCTGTAGAGTTTTACATAAATAACCTCATGTATGTAATTACAGAAGCATCAAAATAACAAACATGCCACAAAACTCAAGAAGTGATTTCGTACATAAACAACACTGTAGCTCTCAATCCGTTCTCAGATACCGATGCAGTGACACACAAATTTAGACACAAACAGGCTCTTTCCCTCTGCCTCTCCTTCTCCCTCCCACCCTCTCTTCCTCCCTCCCTCCTTCCCTGTCTGTCTGTGTGTCCCTGTCATATACACTGAAGAGCCAAAGAAACTGTACACGTGTCTGATATAGTGTAAGGTCCCGGCGAGCACGCAGAAGCGCCGCAACACAACGACGCATGACCGTTTCCAACGTCTGAGGTAGTGCTGGAGGGAAATGGAACCATGCTGTCTATAAATCCGTATGAAGGGGTCGTGATCTCTCTGAACAACACGTTGCAAAATATCCCAGATATGTTCAATAATATTCATGTCTGGGAAGTTTGGTTGGCAGAGGAAGTTTTTAAACTCAGAAGAGTGTTCTTGGACCCGCTCTGTAGCAATTCTGGACCTGTGGGGGTGTCGCATTGTCCTGCTGGAATTGCCCAAGTCCGCCGGAATGCACAATCGAAATGAATGGATGCAGATGCTCAGGCAGGATGCTTTCGTACGTGTCACATGTCAGAGTCGTATCTAGACGTATCAGGGGTCCCATATCACTACAACTGCACACACCTGACACCAATACAGAGCCTCCAATAGCGTGAACAGTCCCTTGATGACATGCAGGTTCCATGAATTCATGGCGCTATATCCATACCCGTAAACGTCCATCCGCTCGATACAATTTGAAACGATACTTCTCCGACAAGGCAACGTGTTTCCAGTGATCAACAGTCGAATATCGGTGTTGACGGACCCAGGCGAGGCGTAAAGCTTTGTGTCGTGCAGTCATCAATGATACACGAGTGGGCCTTCGGCTCCAAAAGCCCATATCGATGATGTTTCGTGGAATGGTTCGCACGCTGACACATTTTGACGGCCGAGCATTGAAATCTGCAGCTATATGCTGAAGGGTTGCACTTCTGTCCCGCTGAACGATTCTTTTCAGTCGTCGTTGGTCTCGTTCTTGAGGGATATTTTTCCGGCCGCAACAATGTCTGAGATTTGATGTTTTTCCTGATATTCACGATACACTCGTGAAATGGTCGTACGGGAAAATTCTCATTTATCGCTACCTCGGAGATTCTGTGTCCAATTACTCGTCCGCAGCTTATAACATCACGTTCAAACTCACTTAAATCTGAACAGCCTGTCACTGTAGCAGTAGTAACAGATCTAACAACTGCGCCAGACACATGTCTTATATAGGTGTTGCTGACCGCAGCGCCGTATTCTGCCTGTTTACACATCTCTGTATTGGAATACGCATGACTAATCCAGTTTCTCTGACGCTTCAGTGTATTTGCTGAGTTCAGTAACAAACGATCAGTCAATCTAAGTTGTGTAGCAGTTGACAGTGTATGTTGTTGTGGCTGCTTGGAGCCAGCTCATCTCGCTGCTGTGTCCTGTGCGAACCTGACTTCTGCAACCTGCCTGGCATTGGTGTTCCTCTACAGTTGCCACCCCCACCACTTACCTCCTTTACCAAACTTATTATTCCTTAGAGCCTCAGCCTGCATCCAACAAGCCAATCCTTTTTTCTGCTCAACATTTGCCATAAATTTTGTTTGCTTCTCAATTCCATTCAGTACCTATTGACTGGTTATTCGATCAACCCATATGATTTACAGCTTACTGCCACAGCACCACATTTCAAAAACTTTTCCTCTGTTCTTCTGTGAACTGGGTATCGTGTACATTTCCGTGTACATTTCCGTAAATTCTTCATTTCAGGAAAACACCTTCAGAAAAGATTTCTTTCACCTAAATTTATATTCTGTTCTTCATAATTTTTTTTTCTATTCTTAATCTGCATTTTATGTCGTCCCTACTTCAGCCATTCTTACCTCTCTTGCTGCCAAAGTAACAAAACTCACCTAACACTCTTAGGCTGTTTTTTTTTATGTATGCGGGGATTCAACTAGCTTGACGGAGTTTCCAAGCGCCTTCGTCATCACACGGAGCTATATTGTCATTTCGTAAATGTTTTGTCAGCTACTCACGATAAGCAGGCGGTAGTGACATGTTTAAAACTGACACCCGTAGGTGAGGTTTGACTAGAACGCTCGACCGTAGCTACCGACGAAGCTCTTTTGCGGAGTGCTCGTATGTTAATGTTGATATTTCGGCCAGGAAGGTTAGTATTGAAATAAAACAATAATAAGTCAGTTCATGAAAATAGAACAATTATGTTTTGGGAGTTAAAGGCTAGTTAAATTGCCAATGAATTTAAGTTCATTAAACACACACTTTGTAAACGTCAAAGCCCCGTAGGATGCTCAGTGTTAGAGAGCTAACAGAATGAACAAGATTTAAATGTCATAGAGGTAGCGTCTTTGAGAAGTAATCCAAACGTCTCGGCCCCGGGTCCGAACACCGCCACTGCATAAATTATCAATAAAACTCATCAAAAATGTTGATCAGCTGGGCAGGGTGGCCGAGAAGTTCTAGGCGCTACAGTCTGGAACCGCGTAACCGCTACGGTGGCAGGTTCGAATCCTGCCTCGGGCATGGATGTGTGTGATGTCCTTAGGTTTTTTAGGTTTAAGTAGTTCTAAGTTCTAGGGGACTGATGACCTCAGCAGTTAAGTCTCATACTGCTCAGAGCCATTTCAACCATTTTTTGGGTAATTCAGTTTAAAAGGCGGGAGAAAGAAAGACTTTCTATAGGGCCACGGTAATGATGCAGTGTGGTACTCAAACATTCCTTCGTATTGTAAACAGCTTTACATGCTTATAATATGTCAGCCGACTGCTTGAGCGCTAATAAACTTGCAATGGACCTGAGGAAGAATTCTTGCTATTGTCAAGTGGGCTGTAAGGGTTATCCAGTTGCTTAACGACGTAAAAGAAAAGGCACCAGTCCGTTCGGCAGACGGCAGTGGATGAGTTCCGGAAGGCGTCCTGACTCCCCAGGCAGACTCTGTCTGAGCACAGAAATGGCGGCTGCAGCAGTGGGTGGGCCGCGTGTTGCGAAACGGTGCGGGCGAACGGAGCAGCGGCGCTAAGTGCGCGTCATTAGCTCTCCGAGGCGCGCTGCATTCACGCTGCACAGGCCGGCGCCCCTGTACCATTCAGCAGCGGCGGTCGTGTCTGCGTGTGTTGCGAAAGACGAGCGTCGCAGCGAGTGTTCTGTTGTAACGTCCCTGCTTACTGCCGGGGAGACGAGCAGCTGTGGAGGCGGTCACGTAGGACTGTACCACATTTAGGTGAAGGACTGTAGGTTCAAAATGGTTCAAATGGCTCTGAGCACTATGGGACTTAACTTCTGAGGTCATCAGTTCCCTAGAACTTAGAACTACTTAAACCTCACTAACCTAAGGACATCACACACATCCATGCCTGAAGCAGGATTCGATCCTGCGGCCGTAGCGGTCGCGCGGTTCCAGACTGTAGCGACTAGAACCGCTCGGCCACTCCGGCCGGCGAAGGACTGTAGGAAAAAGACCCTTATTTCAGTCTCCTTCTTCCTCTTCCCACCGTCGCCTCGGGTCCACACAGTTCACTAGTAAAACTCGTGTCTTGGCTCTTTCTTCTTCTTTTACTTTTGTGTTAAAAGTGTAATTGCTCCATCCCAACAGGCCTCGGAAGGACCAGTGGCACCGACTGACCGCCGTGTCATCCTCAGCCTCCAGGCGTAATTGGATGCCAATGACGGAGAACGGCGGTCACGTCAGTTCTACTGTCTAGTTTCTGTGTTGTTTTGCCCACGGAAGACGTGCAGCTTTATCTGCCACTGTGTCCAAAGGCCCTTTGCCATGTTTGCTCGGAAAATGGCTGCGAAGGACTTGCATTCACTAGCGGCAGCAATTCCTGGCGACAGGCGACAGTTGTCTTCGGTCAGGATATTCTTAGGAACACTGTTGTCACGCAGTGTTAGATGGCTCCCTGTGACACCGCGCTCCTTGTAGATGCGTTGTACGGCCCGCGTTGACACACCTACCCGCACCCGGCAGCTGTCGTCACGCTACTCTTATCACGTCTTCACATAGCCCAGCTCACTGCGCTGCTTCCATGTACCCGACTGGCACATAAGCTGACTTACGTAAGCGTTGGATTGTCAAATGACCATCTACTATCAATGCTGTACCACCAGCAAAACCGCCCCCCTCCCACTCTTCCCCCACCCACGATTCTTTAATGTGAGTAATTCTTGAAATGGGCCTACGTAATAACGGCACACTTTTTCAGAATGTTGACGCACTATTTTTTAGATAAAATTGTTTTCTGCTATTTTAGCGCAACTCCACTTGTTGAGAAGGAGACGCATTCAAAACTGTATTAAATAATTTGTATAATAAGAGTTAATACTCATCCTGTTTTCCATGGATGTGGCAACCATCATCTAGTTGGGTACGAATAGGCCTCGGATTTTCTAGCAAGATTTTAGATAATCGCTCCACGATTTATTTAGCAATTAAATAGTCCCACATTTCTTCACCATTTCAGAATTTTTACATCGCAACACCGTTATAACTACAACATAAAGTGTTTTTTTTTCACACGTATGAAAATCATTTGCGCTAATCTCGAAGAAACATAACAATAATGTACCTCTTTCTAGAGCTAGATACAGGCTGCGTTTTTTGACGCGGATTCGGCAAAATTTGTAACTTAATTTGGTTTACAGAGTGTTCTAGATATTTCTTTATCAAATTAACTACTGTAATAACATCCAGTTTCACAAACAGTCAAAATATGGATAACAATGTAGCTTTTTTCACAATTAGAGAAATCTGAGAATCAAAATAGCTCCAAATGATATTTTATACTGCCCTGCTGTAAAATTAAGAAGTTTCAAAATATTACAAGTGACAGCGTCTGTTTAAATTCTAACAAATCATACTTTTGTACCATCTGAGCAGTTCTCTTAGACTGTTCGCAGATGATGCTGTAATTTACCGTCTAGTAAGGTCATCCGAAGACCAGTATCAGTTGCAAAGCGATTTAGAAAAGATTGTTGTATGGTGTGTCAGGTGGCAGTTGACGCTAAATAACGAAAAGTGTGAGATGATCCACATGAGTTCCAAAAGAAATCCGTTGGAATTCGATTACTCGATAAATAGTACAATTCTCAAGGCTGTCAATTCAACTAAGTACCTGGGTGTTAAAATTACGAACAACTTCAGTTGGAAGGACCACATAGATAATATTGTCGGGAAGGCGAGCCAAAGGTTGCGTTTCATTGGCAGGACACTTAGAAGATGCAACAAGTCCACTAAAGAGACAGCTTACACTACACTCGTTCGTCCTCTGCTAAAGTATTGCTGCGCGGTGTGGGATCCTTACCAGGTGGGATTGACGGAGGACATCGAAAGGGTGCAAAAAAGGGCAGCTCGTTTTGTATTATCACGTTATAGGGGAGAGAGTGTGGCAGATATGATACACGATTTGGGATGGAAGTCATTACAGCATAGACGTTTTTCGTCGCGGCGAGACCTTTTTACGAAATTTCAGTCACCAACTTTCTCTTCCGAATGCGAAAATATTGTGTTGATCCCAACCTACATAGGTAGGAATGATCATCAAAATAAAATAAGAGAAATCAGAGCTCGAACAGAAAGGTTTAGGTGTTCGTTTTTCCCGCTCGCTGTTCGGGAGTGGAATAGTAGAGAGATAGTATGATTGTGGTTCGATGAACCCTCTGCCAAGCACCTAAATGTGAATTGCAGAGTAGTCATGTAGATGTAGATGTACCAGGGGAAATGGTTTTAGGTGAAATTAACGGAGTTCTTCGAATGCACTGAAGGCTATTTATCTGATGAACAATGAATTACAATTTTCCACATCACATATGAAATTTGGAATATTGGTAAGCGGATGCCTCATCTGTATAAATTGCGTGAATAAAATGAAAACAACTTCGTTTCTTGTAAATACACATCTTCTTCTCTATTGTTTATTTTTATTTACTTATGAAGTGAAATTTATAGGGTGGCTACCTTTCGCAATTTTACGTTTTTACAATGAAACTTACAAAAACTATTTTGTACATTATAGACAAATTTTTGAAAGATACGATTTCGGAAATTGTTTAAAGAATGGATAAAACAGCTTGAAGTTTCTAATTACATTACAAATGACTTCATGTGCTAAATATTTGCCGTTAAGTATGTAAGACCTTATGGTTGAAGACACAAAACCGGAATTGTCTTGGTTTTATTAATTTTGAATTATTCATCGATAGACTAATGAAAATGTCAGAGCAAAACCAATGTTGTATCTTTACTGTTATACTCGCATGCGGATACCGTCTGCAAAGTTGCTATCGCAAAGAAGTAACATAAATTAAAAAGTCACATTTGATGCTGACGTTTACCACATGGAAAACGAACATTTAGTATGCGATGAATTGTTCTCCTTTAATTATTTCGTTGAGTTGAAAGCACGAAAAGAGTTTAGAACGGGGTTGAAAATATGTTTAAAGTTTGCTGGAAAGCACTAAGTGATCTCGTCCCAAATTATGGATGGAATGTCATCTGCGTAATTTGCGTGCCACGAGCGACACTGCCTCAAGAGAGATAGCCAGTCTTCAGCTTCAATACTTGAATTATACGGCAGCGCTTTCACGTAAGATAACATTTCTTATTGAGCAGATTATGACAGCGATTACAATTTTTTTAAATACTGAATACGAAGTTGCTCCAACAAGCCTTTACACAGACACCTCGCACCTGTAGCCGTGCACCATTTCGGCCGTTAAGTTATATCTACATCTCTGCAAAGCACTTAGTCTCCTCTTTCAAATGGCTTTCTAGAACTTAGAGCATAGGTATGCAGCAGTGCCACGCCTAGTAAACACAATAGTGTTGGAGAATCTTGCGACTGATGATACGTCAGCGAGCATGAAATAACTCGTAGTCCCAGTGTCTGTCTGTTGTGGTACATCGAAGAGCCAGAGAAACTGGTACACGTGCCTAACATCGTGTAGGGCCCCCGAGAGCACGCAGAAGTGACATATCAGGGATCCCGTATGACTCCGACTGCACACGTTCCACACCGTTACAGAGCCTTCATTAGCTTGAACAGTCCCCTGCTGACATGCAGGGTCCATGGACTGATGTCTCCATACCCGTACACGTCCATCCGCTCGATGGAGACTCGTTCGACCAGGCAGCATGTTTCCAGTCATCAGCAGTCCAGTGTCGGTGTTGACGGGCCCAGGCGAGGCGTAAAGCTTTCTGTCGTGCATTCATCAAGGGTACACGAGTGGCCCTTCGGCTCCGAAAGACCATATCGATGATGTTCCTTTGAATGGTTCGGACGCTGACGTTTGTTGCAATTTGCGGAAGGGTTGCACTTCTGTCACATTGAACGATTCTATTTTGTCGTCGCTTGCCCTGTTTTTGCAGGATCTTTTCCGGCTGCAGCGAAATCTGATCTTTTACCGGATTCCTGATATTCACGGTACACTCGTGAAGTGCTCGTACGGGAAAATCCCCACTTCGTCGTTACCTCGGAGATGCCGTGTCCCACCGCCTGTGCGCCAACTATGACACCACGGTCAAACTCACTTCATAACATGCCATTGCAGCAGCAGTAACCGATCTAACAACTGCGCCAGATACTTGTTGTCTTATGCAGGGTGTTACAAAAAGGTACGGCTAAACTTTCAGGAAATATTACTCACACACAAAGAAAGAAAATATGTTATCTGGACATGTGTCCGGAAACGCTTGGGCGCTAAAGACTATACTGTTGAGCTCTCATAACACCATATCCATCACCACAGGAAACGCTTACTTTCCACGTTAGAGCTCATTTTATTACTTCTCTTCAAATCACATTATTCATGGAATGGAAGCACACAGCAACAGAACGTACCAGCGTGACTTCAAACACTTTGTTACAGGAAATGTTCAAAATGTCCTCCGTTAGCGATGATACATGCATCCACCCTCCGTTGCATGGAATCCCTGATGCGCTGATGCAGGCCTGGAGAATGGCGTATTGTATCACAGCCGTCCACAATACGAGCACGAAGATTCTCTATACTTGGTACCGGGGTTGCGTAGACAAGAGCCTTCAAATGCCCCCATAAATGAAAGTCAAGAGGGTTGAGGTCAGGAGAGCGTGGAGGCCATGGAATTGGAATCTGTTACTGAGAAGCGTACGAACACTCCGACTGAAGTGTGCAGGAGCTCCATCGTGCATGAACCACATGTTGTGTCGTACTTCTAAAGACACACGTTCTAGCAGCACAGGTAGAGTATCCCGTATGAAGTCGTGATAACGTGATCCATTGAGCGTAGGTCGAAGAACATGGGGCCCAATCGAGACATCACCAACAATGCCTGCCCAAACGTTCACAGAAAATCTGTGTTGATGACGTGATTGCACAATTTCGTGCGGATTCTCGTCAGCCCACACATATTGATTGTGAAAATTTACAATTTGATCACGTTGGAATGAAGCGTCATCCGTATAGAGAACATTGCTGGATGAACCATCCGCAGAAGGAGCACTGTGGGACTTAACACCTTAGGTCATCAGTCCCCTAGAACTTAGAACTAGTTAAACCCAACTAACCTAAGGACATCACACATACCCATGCCCAAGGCAGGATTCGAATCTGCGACCGTAGCAGTCACGCGGTTCCGGACTGCGCGCCTAGAACCGCGAGACCACCGCGGCCGGCTCAGCTGCTGATAGTGCCTGCACACGCTGTACTTGGTACGGAAACAACTGGTTCTCCCGGATCACTCTCCATACAGTGACGTGGTCAACGTTACCTTGTACAGCAGCAACTTCTCTGACGCTGACATTAGGGTTATAGTCAACTGCACGAAGAATTGCCTCGTTCATTGCAGGTGTCCTCGTCGTTCTAGGTCTTCCCCAGTCGCGATTCGTAGGCTGGAATGTTCCGTGCTACCTAAGACGCCGATCAATTGCTTCGAACGTCTTCCTCTCGAGACCCCTTCGTTCTTGAAATCTGTCTCGATACAAACGTACCGCGCCACGGCTATTGCCCCGTGCTAATCCATACATCAAATTGGCATGTGCCAACTCCGCATTTGTAAACATTGCACTGACTGAAAAACCACGTTCATGATGAACACTAACCTGTTGATGCTACGTACTGATGTGCTCGATGCTAGTACTGTAGAGCAATGAGTCGCATGTCAACACAAGCGCCGAAGTCGGCATTACCTTCCTTCAATTGGGCCAACTGGCGGTGAATCGAGGAAGTACAGCGCATACTGACGAAACTAAAATGAGCTCTAACATGGAAATTAAGCGTTCCCGGACACATGTCCACATAACATCTTTCGTTTATTTGTGTGTGAGGAATGTTTCCTGAAAGTTTGGCCGTACCTTTTTGTAACACGCTGTATAGGCGTTGTCGACTGCAGCTCCGGATTCTGTCCTCTTATATATCTCTGTATTTGTACGCGCATACGTATACACGTTTCTTTGGCGCTTCAGTGTATGTAAAGCAAAGCTATCGACCTGTAGCGTTCCACGCCACTACAGCTGAAAAGCAGGCGGCAGCTTGTGGTTTGTAAAGCGTGACGGTCCACGTGGAATGCGGCGCGGGCGTAAACAGCCAATCAATTAGCCGACCGACCGCCCTTCCCGCCGCCGTGACGAACGCTAACTGGCCGCCTCCGGCCTTGTCACAACAGCGGCAGCGGCGCGCCCCGCCAGCAGGCACTGCGCCACACACTGCGACGTCGCCACCCACTTACCCCTCTACTGTACGGTGGAGCTGCAGTGCGAACATGTAGCGACATTTTGAGTAAAGCGTACAATACGTGCAGGTTGACACCGTAAGTGGGGTTAACTTCATTACATCCCGACATCAAGTTCCTGGGTATTGCAGATGACGTTGCAAAAACAAAATCAGAAACTTTTCATTCAGACGCTCGACGTCTACGTTCAGAGAAGACGCTCTGGATGAACTGAACATTAATGCCAAATCACGGGTTACTAATTTTCCACGCTTGGGGGTTCACTACAGATGAATCTATTGATTGGTACGGATAATGTTAGGAGTCGATGTAATACTTCTAGGAAGATCATATGCAGAATAAAGATGTCATTTCGTGAGAGCAAGTGGCACGAACGTGGTAGGAATCGGCCTTTCAGAGCGAACGCTCCTTTAATAGCCAAATCCGTTGATGGCTGTGGGTCTCCGCGTTTCTCTCAAGCACCAGAATGTCATCGAGAATGTGGTAAATTTGGGAGCCACACCTAATTGCACCAATCTCTCTACCACCCTCCCATACGAAATTCATAAGGTAATTCCGTTTTCAATAATATACACGCCGGCCGTGGTGGCCAAGCGGTTCTAGGCGCTTCAGTCCGCAGCCGAGCGACTGCTACGGTCGCAGGTTCGAATCCTGCCTCGGACATGGATGTGTGTGATGTCCTCAGGTTAGTTAGGTTTAAGTAGTTCTACGTTCTAGGGGACTGATGACCTTAGATGTTGTCCGATAGTGCTCAGAGCCATTTGCACCATTTTGAATAATATACACCTTGCCTGACAAAACAATGTGAAGAGCCCAGAAGGGTAAGAGAAAACGGAATGAAACTTCATGGGTTGAGAGGGTACGCGATGTTATTTCAGTGATTGCAATATCGAGTCAAATTTACAAAGAAGTTGACGCTTCGAGCCCAATTATCACTACGACAGTGCAACCCCGTCTGCCCTAGGTAAATGCACTGCTTCAGCTGGGAACTTGTATTCTATCCAGAAGCAAACTAGTCCACAATTGTTGCAACTGGTCCTCGATATCGTGCATTATGGGACACAGGGACTGTGTTAACGTCCGAGATGGCCGCATACGCGTTCCACTAGAAACAGAACTGGAGATCTTGCTGGCCAGGACTACCTCAACGTAACACGGGCGCTTCACGGCGACGTGTGCCGCGTGTCTTGTTGAAAAATGGCACCACGGAACTATAACACGAAACTACACAGGATGTGAACGCACCGTTGAGCTGTGAGAGTTCCCTCACCTGTGACCAGCCGTGACCTAAACTCACGCTCGACGGCGCCCCACAATATGACACCAAGAGTAACACCAGTGTGCCTCTCCAAAACCTGCAAGAACTGGACTCTTCGACAGTCATCCCCCGTAATGCGACGCCACTGATCAGCAACCCATGCTTTCCGGCCACGGTACCTCTCCAGACACAACCGTCTCTATTGTTACTGATAGCTTTACTACTTTCAGTGACTTTACTTAGGCTGCGGACCCAGTGCTTATCAAATTTTTGGATTCGTTTGTATTCAGGTGATACGGGATACTATGCAACCCTAGTGGAGATGCTGCTAGTCTCCAGTGGGATGGCACGCCAAGTGATGATAACGCTGACTCGCACCAGTGAATGGTATTTCCTTATCACTCGCAGAGATCACCTGACGCTGTTCACTCTCCTTGTGTGCCCTGTCAAGCTTGGTACGAGCTCTTAACACACACAACACTAATGGATCTGGAGGCCATTACACCTCTCACGGAGAAATGTAACTCTAATCATTTATAGCCCGGCCGAAGGTGGGTGTAGGTGAACAAAGTTGCATTGGCATCACACCATGTCTTCACTTTTTTGTCAGGTAGTATATATAGACATCCAACAGTTCCTGTATCTCTGTACCTCCTCCACGTCCGAACAACATCACTTTGGTTCGCTCCGAGACGCGTGGGTACTTCCCATGGCGAGAGCCCTTGCTGGCACGAAGTAACAATGCGGTCGCAATCGAACCGCGGTATTGACCGTCTAGGGATGGATTAGCTACAGACAACACGAGCCGTGTACCTCCTTCCTGATGGAATGACTGGAACTGATAGTCTGTCGAAGGCGCTGCTCATGCATGCTTGTTTACATCTTTGGCCGAGTTTCGTGACATCACTGAATAGTCAAAGGGACTGTCTCTGTGATACAACATCCAGTCAACGTCTGTCTTCAGGAGTTCAGGGAACTGGGGTGATACAAAACTTTTTTTAATGTGTGTACACAGTTTCCGACTTAAATACTCAAATTTTTCTTTTAAAACAAACTCCTCCACCAAGCCACGAGTGCCCAAAGGGCGTCCACCAGGTGCGGGGTCATCCTCTGCCATGTGGCCAGCACGCCGCTCTGCCGTGGAGTCGCTTCTTCTCCAACAAGTAGATCCTCTTTTCGCATTGTGAGGCCGAGCGCGTTCCGCACCACTCTTCCCGCCAAGTAAGTGTGTTTGACAGTACCGGAAATCGAACTCTGGTCCTCCGCAAGGCCGCTCTGCTCCGAAGGGGGACTACTCTGTTAAAGTTTTAACGTAAGGGTGTACCTGTTAACTATAGTAGATTATGACATAATTTTAAATTTTTAAATTCGGCGAATAATTATACGAAATAATGAAAATCAAAATTTTGTTGGCTGTGGAAGCTGTTAAATAGATATTCTGCAACTGGGACCAGGTTGGCAGGTGACCATTTTACGCGTTTAGTCATATACGGTGTACTACACTGCGAGGAAATCAGCCAGTCACACAGACACCAGTCTTGCAGTTCATTGGTCCATGCTCTGCGGCACATGCACAAAGTCGAAGCGACTGACTTTTGAACGGAGAGCCCTCATAATTATTCAGAATATTTTGCTGTTAGCGCACTTATTTATACATAATATCGAATTGTTCAGAAAATTTTATTGTTAACACTCGTTTGTATCTTATTATTGAATAGTACAGAACATACTGCTGTTAGTACAGTTATTCATATTTATTATGCAATATGTAGGATCGTTCTGCTAGTCAAATTAGCAGGAAAGAACCATAAGTTTTTCGAAATCATGGAGGGGACTAAAAATTGTTTGTACGTAGTGAGCAGGACACCAAACATCAAATGTGACTATAAGATTCAAGAGACCTTTTCAAGTTTCAAACATCAGACTGAAGCGATGAATGAAAATTTGTACCAAGACCTGATTTCGAACCCTGGTCTCTGGCTCACTGGGCAGATGCGTTAACCACTACTGGCTTTTTACAACTGCAGGGAAAATCCTAGCATGCTTCCCCTCTCAGTCCACATTCCCATTCACGCATCGACTCTCTAGTATTCTCCCTAACCCGAACGACGTTTCAGATGCTCTTCAACTGTACTGGAGTAGCCCCTTAGCATCGAAAGATAAGTGGGATCCTGAGTGAAACCCAAGCATAGGTCATTTAATCAAATGGAGCTATATGGCTCCAAGTCTGAAAGATCTGTGATGTATGTACGCAGATCGAAGTCAGAAGGGTGGCGTAGTGGTTAGCGGGACCGCCTACTGAGGATCGGAACCTCGATACAAATTTTCATTCGTTGCTTCACTCTCCATATATACATCGTATTCAGTATATAACCTGCGTCCCTGACTATTACACCACAGTTCACAAATGTTCCGTTAGTCAATGCCTTGATGTGACTATGTTATAAGTGCTTTAACAGCCGATATACCACTTCCTGACATTTTCTCATAACAGATCGTAACAAAAGTGACAAATTTGTTATAATTCTTCAATGCACTGGCGCCTTCTAACAGCGCACTTTCATAGGACACAAGTTATAATACGAAAAACACCAAATACGAGAAGGCTCTCAGCATCGATATGTCTTTCTCGCCATTCTCTCCCTACAAGTCGTACAAAAAACATTGCGTTTTCGAATGTGGCGCTGCTTTGAAACAACATATATTAATTGCGTACCTTTCGTCTTCTGAGTTCAGCTTGCGATCTAGCATCTTATTGACAACGTTGCTCTCCGCGATGCAAAAAATGACGCGCCTGATTCTGGCTTTCACGCTCGGGAACGCTCCGCGACGTGAGGTTGCCCGTCGTGGCGTCACAGAACTGGAGCAGCTGCACGCGCGCGTTTGCTGTCGCCAGCAGCCAGCCGCGGCCCCCGCTCCTCCTGCCTCTGTTGTCGAGGCGGCGAGCGTGACAGGTGCCTTGGCGCCCGCGGGCGCTGCGGCTGCGAACAATGCCCGCCCGTCTTCTGCCCCGGCTGCGGGCAGGCAGGTGGGTGCGGCAGGCCTGAGGACAGCACGGCGGCGCTGACCAAGCCCCGCCCCGACACACTCGCGCTCTCGCTCCGCGGCTTCCCCGGCCGCACTTTTATTGTTCTTCGTATCATTATTATTATCAGCGAAAAATCTAAAGTAAAATTCGGTGGTGAAATTTCGCAACATTTTGAAATTAAAAAAATAGTTAGACGAGGTGACGGACTGTCTCCACAGCCTTTCAGTTGTGTCTCGGAAAAAGTAGTAAGAGACTGGGGAAAATTCGTATCAGAGCTTAAGATTGGCGAACGAACCAAATTAGAGAGAACCAGTACTAGGACAGACTGTTTAGCTTCTGCTCACGTCCTGGCGATTCTGTACCAAGACATTCATACAACACAAAAACAAATACATGTTTTAAAGAAACAGCACAAAGATTAGGGCTCCAGTTCCCGGTTGAAATATCAAAAGCAAGAAAAAAACCGAAAGTACATCTGTAGTAACAACCTGGCACCAAAAATGGTAAAAAAGAAATACACCATAATCAACAAAATTTGTCAGTTCAATTGTTCAACTGATACCAAGGTTATCTCCAACACAAATAAAAATACAAAAATGTTCAGGTAGCTGAAGGTTGCACATGACCAATTCCTCTATACAAGATTTTATTTAGGACAGTACATTACTAAACTAGTAACAATGTTAATGTATCTTGAAAGATAGAAATGTCCTTAGTAGACAAATCAAACATTAAGAAGTCTAAAATGAGATATTACTTAAGTTGATTACAACTAAATCCAGTACATATGGTAAGACAAGTGACAACGTTGTGAGCGAGGAAGGGGAATCTGCATGAACGTCCAACGAAATCTCAGATAATCTATGAGCCAAAACTGGGAGCCTACACTATATGTCTAATGAAGTGCATGAATCAGTCGTGTGACAGTCATTATAAGTTTGGCCCATCTACATCCATATCAGTATTAGTCAGTATCTATTTCGCTGCCCTTCTACATCTTCTGTCAATATTAATCAGTATCTGTTCCAGTGTCTGTGTCAGTGTCAGAGCTTGTGTCTTGTGTTGAGGTTCTGTTACTGTCTGTGTCTGGCAGGAGGATGTTGATTTTTCTATATGTCAAGCACCGTCGTTGACACTGAGTCAGCCAGACTATTTGAGGTGTTCCATGTATCTGGGTCAGTGTCAGAGCTTGTGTCTTGTGTTGAGGTTCTGTTACTGTCTGTGTCTGGCAGGAGGATGTTGATTTTTCTATATGTCAAGCAGCGTCGTTGACACTGAGTCAGCCAGACTATTTGAGGTGTTCCATGTATCTGGGTCACGAACAACCGCACTGACCTCGCCGTCTCTTACAGCAGGTTATGCATCGTCGAGTAAGTTACACGTTAACACAAAACATGCTTAGGCGCTCCAATAATGTCACATGTGCAAATCTCCGTTTGCCTTAGTCCCATACGGTGTAGATGTGTTGGATATCATCCATGCCCAGTCAAGTACAGAACCCCGCCACGACTTGGATCTATGTGTTTTAGTTTTAGCCTCTAAGATACATTTGGAAAAAAGGAGAAAACCACCGCCCTTTATCTGATGTCTCCCATTCTCTTTGCCACGTGTCTGATTTCTATTTGTGTAGCTGTTGTTTAGTTGTATGTTTTCTCCTGTTATTTGGAATACAGTTTCTAAGTCACCATTTTCAACCAATATGAGGCAGCTCTACAGCGACTAGTGAGGTCTATGCTCCTAGAACCACATACAGGCCTCAATATTGTTTTGTGGGTCACTAGACACAGACGATGCGACCAGGCACTAGCTGCAAAGCATGCAATGGACTCGAATAGTGCTGTATGATACATCTGCATCGTCATTAGTGGCAATCGAAACTGCGCTGAATTTAATCTAGCAAATCTATGCACAATTTTAGTAGCTTTGTCTACAGTAAGTTTTATATGTTCTTTGAAGGAGAGCCGTTCATCTAAATGAAGTCCTAAATATCTAGCTACCTGTTTCCTTTGTATATTAATGTTATTGAATTTTATGCTAGGATTCCGCTGTAGTACTCCCTTAAGCAATAAGTAAACTGTTTTGTTACCTTCCATTTGCAATTGGCTGGACAGTTGGACTGGCACAAAATCCCAACAAGTCTGCAACAGCTTGGGGTGACGAACGGAAGAGAGACCATTGTGAGATATTGAAAGTAATGCCGGCACAAAGAAAACTTAAAAGAAGCCCCTCGAAATGCTCCTCGTACATCGCCTCATCCACTGGCACTCATTAGTTCCTGTGGCCCCGGTAAAGAAAACGCAGACAATTATCTATAGCCCTCTTGTTACCCTTATCTTATAAATACATCCTCTCGCTAAGGGTCTGTCGTCTTTCTGCGTCCGCGTATTTATGAAATAAGACTCGTTTCCGCTAGTGTTTGGGTGTGAAGTTCGGATAGCTAAATCTTCTGTCTCTCTAGAGCCCCAAGTATTTTTTTTAAAGAAATTTGTTAATTATAGCTTTACTTAGTATAGTGAATCTTAAATCACAACAAAAATTTAAGAGCCAGAGTTTTAATACAACTTTTGCCTCGCGATGTTCGTACGGTTTCCTCCGTCACGTGAATAAAATCTCGACAACACTCAGCCGTTAACTGTTTACAGAGTGTAACGCTGTAACTGCTCGGTTCAAATTTAACTTTCAGCAGGCACTGTATTACTTTGTGGGAGGAGTTTAGTGATGTGGCTGCCGCACGGAGCAGGCAGGTAGGCGAGGCGGGGAGCTTTTCGCTGGGCGGCAGTCGGCAGTCGGCAGTCGCAGTGGTTGCGTGCCGGGCGTGGCCGCGCATTCCGTCCCCACGCACCGCTCACGCCTGCCGGGCGCGCGTGGGCCGGTTGCTAGGTTACCAGCCGCAGCCAGGTGCCGCCGCCGGCCTTCCCGGGTCGCACTGGGTCGCTGCACTGCGGCGCCTGCCTGCTCCGTCCAATAGAACACTCTACTGAGTAACGATTATGCCACCAGGTTCCGTCTACCTCTATAAAACTCTTCACCTTCGTCGCCTTTGCTTTATTTACCCATAAGCTGTGATATGTGAAACTCTTCGCCCCCCCTCCCCCCTCATTCCTATCTTTTATTTAATCGCATGGCTAGGGCCTCTCGTCGGGCAGACCGTTAGCCGGGTGCCGGTCTTTCAATTTGACGCCACTTCGGCGTCCTGCAGTCGATGAGGATGATAGGATGACGATTAGGACAGCACAACACCCAGTTCCTGGGCGGAGAAAAGTCTCCGACCTAGCTGGGAGCCGAACCAGGGCCCAGAGGATTGACAATCCGTCACGGGGGGCGGATCATTCCTATCTACGAGGTCGGAACTCTTCCGAACATCCGGCCGGAAGACCTACATCGTCGGCTTATTTGTGTCCCTCGATGTTCACTTCCGGAATATTTTTTCCCTTCATTCGCTGATTTTTCGGCGTACGGGTCGAATTTCTTCTAGCAGTGGATCCGAACTAGCTACCTGCGCGTCGAGCGTCGTAGAACCAGCACACGTCAGGTGGGTTACGTGCGACGTGTGACGCAGCGAGTTCTCGCAGAAGAGCTCTCCTCGCGACGCGCTGATCGTCGCTGAGAAAGGTTGCGAAAGCAGGCCGCAGTCGCCAAACGCGAGAGCGCTCGCCCCGCGGGCCCACCTATACAGCGACGCGCTCTCACTTTCTCCCTGCCGGTTGCCTCATTGCGTTTGCCATACACTTGGGAAGTGGCGCCAGCGTTATGGCGGCATTATCCAATGTGCGGGATTCCGCGCCCCCATCGTGTGTGTTACGTCGCCCGACGTCGTGCTTAAGCTAGGTGTTCGACTCTCAGGGAACTGTTGCGGGCAATACCTGTCGCATGAAGAGCGCCGAGAGCCACTCGCCTGCGGTGTCCGAGACTGGGGTGAGATCTCAGGTAGTCGTACTCTGCGTCTCGCGTAGACGGCAACCACCATCTCTTGATAGCTGCTCGCCGTAGCCCTCAGTCAAGAAAAATTATACCGGCACCGTTGGCAGAGCTGAGAGTAATCGGAGAGTGCTGAGGGGCCATATTGCGTCCCAGATAACACAGTTTGTACACTACCACATCTTTGTAATAGACTTTGTCGTTCACGTTAAATAAAACTGCCTGTCTTGACCGATAATATGTGGTCGTCGCATGTTTCTGAGAGAAGAAGTCGCCCGTTTCACCTTCTAAACGAAGAGCACGAACGATCTGCCTATTTCGTATGTTCTACACTTAAAAAGCAGTACGCAGCAAATAACATATAAAATCTCATAGACCTACCACGCAGAATTAAGAAACGGAAATAAAAATAAAAAGTTGTCATTGAAGTGACTTGACCCCATGTTAATAAGAAAATATGAATGAAAGTCTAGCGCGCTACTTGTTCGCCAAATTAACAGTGCAACCAGCCTGTCTCTACACTTGTAGCGGGATTGTTACTGTTGTGAGTGAATGTCGGCGTTGGGTTGGCAAAAATGTACCGAAGAAAGCTTCCAGCAAGTGGACTGAGGACGATGTTGCACATTTAATTAGTTTGTACCAGAAAAGGCCAGCGTTATGAAATGCACAGTTCACTGGACTACGGGAGAAGCGAAGTTTGTTTGCTGAAAGGGCTACCGTTTTTAACAGCTCCATAGGAGAAATTTACCACAATATCCATTGCTTAAGGGACTAGTCAGAATAGTTTTATAACATAGGTTAATTAACAAAGAGATCCAAGTTATGTTGAAAGTTGTCGTTTTGGAACTCGGAAAATTGCCATGTAACTTCAAGTAACCCATCTGCGCCTGTAATTTTATATGACGTGGTAATTATTATGTTACTACATTGGCTGTTGAAGAAAGGACCTTCAGGAGTTTACAAGTGGTTCCTTAAATGAATACAAAATGGTTCAAATGGCTCTGAGCACTATGGGACTTAACATCTGTGGTCATCAGTCCCCTAGAACGTAGAACTACTTAAACCTAACTAACCTAAGGACATCACACACATCCATGCCCGAGGCAGGATTAGAAACTGCGACCGTAGCAGTCACGCGGTTCCGGACTGAGCGCCTTAACCGCGAGACCACCGCGGCCGGCTAAATGAATACAAGTAGAACGTTTAAATAAATGTACGTCCGTAAATGCTTCATGTATCAGATATCTGCCCTATTTGGCTTTTGAACTTATGTGGGTATTGAGATGAAATTTGTCTAATGTTATTTCATCGTCATTGTTATTTTACCTAATATTAAACCGAATAACCGTAGCTGATACTAGGATTCTTACTGTCACAAGCAGTGTGTCTTTAACAGGAATGGATTTATGCATAATATTTAGATTGCCAATTTCGGTCCAATCATAAAGATTATTTCTTCCCGACAGAAAACATACGGGGTACTCTTGCTACAACAACATTAAGCGACTCAATCCTGTTAACATTTGCTGAAAAATTCTTTTCGTTATTTTCCTGGTAATTTATTATCGGTGCGCTCTCGGGTGTAGAGCCTTGTTGTTGGCTCCATTTTACGCACAAGACTCAATTAATAACCCAGCTCTGCACCTGTGAGCACATCATTATTCACCTTGTACGTGTTTTCCATTCCCCTACTACACTCATTTCTTGATACTGATGGGTTTGGCGCATAAAGTTAGTACTGATACAACTCTTGTGAGGCGATAAAAGTTTCTTTTAGCACGTGACATCGCTTTTTGAGCCAGGAAGATAAGATATGTCTTGCTGCGTATCTGTTAAGCCTGTTTCTGCGTACGCTTGACTCATTGCAGTGCGGCGAAGTGGCGCTGACTAAATTTTGAATGGGTGCTGTGCCGACGTCGTTACTGGAAACGATGTTGAAAGTGGCATTAGAAAATGGTTCAAATGGCTCTAAGCACTATGGGACTTAACACCTGTGGTCATAACACCTCTAGAACTGAGAACTACTTAAACCTAACTAACCTAAGGACATCACACACATCCATGGCCGGGGCAGGATTCGAACCTGCGACCGTAGCAGGCGCGCGGTTCCGAACTGAAGCGCCTAGAACCGCTCGGCCACAGCGGCCGGCGAAAGTGGCATGACAGATTTCTTTGTGACGGGGAATGCAGGTACAGTAAGACTGTACTAGCAACGACTTTAGTTAGAGTTTACAAGACAATGAAAATCTTACATAGAGAGCGAGAGATTGGTTGCGTTTTCGAGGTGTATGTGGTGATAGAAAGTTATTTATCAGTTGCACCTTACGTGGTATAGAAGATTGCGTGAGGAAACGCCTAATGCAGTTCGAATACTACTTTTCATTCTCAGGAAGATAATAGGAGAAACGAATGATCGGCCTGTAACCCTATAGGCTGACCAAAATTCCACTTCTCGCATCTACCGCAGATAGCTCTGTGTAGACAAGGAACACTAAAGCGCGACTACGTAATGATAGTTACTCAACCTGCGTTGTCTACGAGATACATAAAGACCTGTGCATGCCTCATTCCCGTTCTTGCCGTTTCTCATACTTCAGTCCCTGTAGTTTAAGCTGTGGGTATTCGCGTCTAGTGTATATTAGGAATTTTATGAGCGATACATTTCCGGTGGGTGTTTAATTTTCGTCTTCAACAACAAGATTACTGGTAAGCAATTTCTTATGTAATAATTGATTTCAGAATCCCTAATAGATTTTTAATATGAATTACTATTTTTGTCGTTGCAAAATGCACATGGAACCAAACGCACGTGTTTCTGAGGAAAAAGTCCAAACATTTAATATTTTAAGTAGAGTCATACATTACATACATTAGTTGCAAAATGCAAATAGAGAGGACGGGTAGAATTTACTGAACACCAAACAGCGCTCTAGTTGCATTTTGCCACCAACTAGTTGAATAAAGAAAAATGGCTCTAAGCACTATGGGACTGAGGAGGTCATCAGACCCTTAGACTACTTAAACCTAACTAACCTAAGGACATTACACACATCCATGCCCGAGGCAGGATTCGAAACTGCGACCGCAGCAGCAGCGCAGTTCCGGACTGAAGCGCCCAGAACCGCTCGGCCACAGAGTGGAATAATATCGGAGCATTTGTCCTCCATGTGCGTTGTGTAAAAGAAAACGCGTTCTCACAATATGATATACTTCACATTTTTAGATATTTAATAGAGTTTGGATTATGTCTTATATATAGAATCACAGTTATTACTTTTCTGTATTTATTGCAGGATATCACTAATAAATACATTCATTGAACGACTGATCAGAAAAGAAGTAATAATGGTGTATTGCTGCGTTCCATTGTTTAGAAACGAAGACTGAGAAGAGGACTCATTTTATAAATTTCCAGCAAATGGCGACTTGCATGAAAAATATTTAAAGCTGTATCGGCAACAGAGGAAAGGAGTATTTCGTAGCCTTCCAAAAAATCGGTAGTACGTAGTCAGCATTTTGACGATAGCTGCCTTAGTATTTGTAGAGTTCTTCCCAATTTCATTTCAATAATTTTCCCTGAATACCCATCATATAAGCAGGCAAGAATTGAAAATCCACACAGAAAAAATAAATTACTTTACAACTTTCTTCATTGAGCAAGTAAGTAGTCTCGGGCATTTGTCCCACGCTGCCCATGATAATGTGGCAATAGAAACTGCAGCTGTCATTGACAATGACGCTTTCAGTAAAATAGAGACGGGAATTCAAGTACCTTGTAAGATATTCTGCTCTTCTTATGGGAATGTGGGGAAGCATTATTCACGAGGGAAAAACAAAATCGTGGCTGGGGTGCATGCAGAAAATAGGACACTAACGGTGAAACTCCAAGCTAAAAATTAAAAAAAAAAAAGTGTGAACTCATATGGAGTAATAAACTTAGTGTTCCGAATTATTACAATATCATCCTGCCGTTTAATTGCCTTTGTTTATATTTCACATCAAACTAATCTGAGGGAGATAGTAACGACTCGTACTACGCACTCTTTAACTTTTATAATATAAAGATTTCCAATATTATGCCATTTAAACAGGTAATAAAGTACAGAGAAATAACGACGACATCAACTGATGGTGTCGGAACTACCGGCGGGGTGTCGAATTACAGCTCGGAAAAGCAGCTCGATGCGTAGGCATTACGTGTCTCGTAGGCAACGCCTGTCGCTGCACACTATTTACGCATTCGGCCGGCTAAGCTCGCTGCGGTCTTAGAGGCGGGGTGCAGGACAGCTCAGCCAATCACTGGGTGAGCGCAGCCGCGGCGGTGCCGGCAATGGCCCGGGCTGCGCGCTGCCGCTAGATCTGCCCCGCTCGTTCGGCCTGCTGACGCGGCAATTAATTTTCAATCGCGAACCCGTGTCGCTGCGTCGGGCGGAAGTGGCCGCAACAGAAACGGCGAGTCACGGCGCCAGTAATGGGCGGCCGATTAGAGCAGACAGGGAGAGAGAGAGAGAGAGAGAGAGAGAGAGAGAGAGAGAGAAAGAGGCCGGGCGCCGTTAACTCGCTGCTGTGTATCTGCGCCTAGCGGGCGAGCTAAAGGCACGTTGAAGACCACGGCACTGAGAACGGCGATACCAGAGTCCTTCACCGCTGAAACTATAAAGGCGTATTCTCCGCAGAGTGCACTACAGGTGCAAGCTAGAATCTGTCTCGCTCTGGAGGTTTCAGGACAAAAGTACACTGGTTGTCAAAGCTTACGCTATATGCCTGAGTAGACAGTTTATTAAATAACTAGATCTGAAGACACTGAAATAAGTAAGATGATGTTGTTGTAGTCTTCAATCCGAAAACTGGTATGATGCAGCTCTTCATGCTACTCTACCCTGTGCAAACCCCTTCATCTCCGAATAACTGCTACAACTTTCATCTCTCTGAATCTGCTTGCTGTATTTGTCTCTTGGTTTCCCTCTAAAATTTTCTCCGCGCACTTCCCTCCAATCTGTAATCTGATCCCTTCTTCTACTCGGGTCGCGCATCAAATTTCTTTTCTCCCCAGTTCAGTTCAGTACCTCTTCATTAGTTACGTGATCTACCCATATAATCTTCAGCATTCTTCTGTAGCACCACATTTCAAAAGCTTCTATCCTCTTCTTGTCTACACTTTTTACCGTCAATGTAGCATTTCCATACATGGCTACACTCCAAACAAATACTTCCAGAAAAGATTGCATGAAACTTGAATCTATATTCGATATAACAAATTTCTTTTCTTCAGAAACACTTTTCTTGCCGTTGCCAGGCTACATTTTATATCCTCTCCACTTCGGGCATCAGGAGTTATTGTGCTTTCCAAACAGCAAAAACTCGTACTAATTCCCGCAGCATCACCTGATTTAATTCGATAATATTCCATTACCATTACCATGTTATATCCTCCTTGTAAGACACTGTTCATTCCGATCAACTGCTCTTGCACGTCCTTTTCTTTCTCTCACAGAATTATATCATCATCGGCAAACGTAGCAGTTTTTATTTCATTTCCCTGGACTTTAATTCCTACCGCAACTTTTCTTTTCTTTCATTTACTGTTTACTCAATATGCAGATTTAATAATATCGGGGATAGGCTACAACCCTGTCTCACTCCCTTCTCAACCGCTTCTTCCCTTTCATGCCGCCGGCCGCTGTGGCCGAGTGTTCTAGGCGCTTCAGTCCGAAACCACGCTGCTGCTACGGTCGCAGGTTCGAATCCTGCCTCGGGCATGGATGTGTCTGTTGTCCTTAGGTTAGTTAGGTTTACGTAGTTCTAAGTCTAGGGAACTGATGACCTCAGATGTTAAGTCCCATAGTGCTTAGGACCATTAAATACCTTTCATGCCCCACGACTATTACAACTGCCATCTGGTTTCCGTGCAGACTGTAAATAGCCTTTCGTTCCCCGTGTTTTGTGCCTGCTACCTTCAGAATTTCGGAAAGAATATTTCAGTTAACACTGTCAAAAGCTTTCTCTAAGTCCACAAATGCTATGAACTTCGACTTGCCTTTCGTTAACCTCTTTTCTTAGTGAAACTTCCTGGCAGATTAAAACTGTGTGTCCGACCGAGACTCGAACTCGGGACCTTTGCCTTTCGGGGGCAAGTTCTCTACCAACTGAGCTACCGAAGCACGACTCACGCCCGGTACGCACAGCTGTACTTCTGCCAGTACCTCGTCTCCTACCTTCCAAGCTTTACAGAAGCTCTCCTGCGAATCTTGCAGAACTAGCACTCCTGAAAGAAAGGATATTGCGGAGACATGGCTTAGCCATAGCCTGGGGTTCGCAGGAGAGCTTCTGTAAAGTTTAGAAGGTAGGAGACGAGGTACTGGCAGAAGTAAAGCTGTGAGTACCGGGCGTGAGTCGCGGTTCGGTAGCCCAGATGGTGGAGCACTTGCCCGCGAAAGGCAAAGGTCCCGAGTTCGTGTCTCGGTCGGGCACACAGATTTAATCTGCCAGGAAGTTTCATATCAGCGCACACTCCGCTGCAGAGTGAAAATCTCATTCTTTTCTTAGTGCTTTTTTCTCAGAAACTGATATTTTAAGCCCGTGGCTATTAAAAATATAGGTAGACTCTTACATAGAAGTTTACAGCAACAAACGACTTTTTACGATGCTGTTTATATATTTAAACAGCACCGTTACCGGTTTCGAAACGGCAGGTTCATCTTCAGACGACTAGTTCACCTTTTGTTTCCCAAACTGCCGAAATTTCCTTGAGGTGATGGTGCCCTGCAACCAAGACAAGATGTGAGACAATGTCTTTTTAACTATAATTGTGCCTCACAACGATTTTAAGTGATGTAAACAAATTAGTAAAGGGAAGATATTTCGGTTAGTTACGATGAAGAATCCGCGCCATTATGTGCCATTGCAGGCGGGTTATGATCTTGCAGCAGCGAAAACTGTATAATGCACTTTGTATTTATGTGTATACCCATAATGCATCTACATATACATAAAAAGTGCATTATACAGTTATGTTCTATTGCAGACTGCTTATGAGCTTTCAGCAGCGAAAACTGTGTTCGTGATGAAACATTAATTAAATGCATAATAGCTTATTTTACACGAAAAATGTTCATTTTGACTACTTTAGCAGATTTCTGGCACCGTTTTCCAGCCGGCCGTTGTGGCGGAGCGGTTCTAGGCGCTTTAGTCCGGCATCGCTCTGCTGCTACGGTCGCAGGTTCGAATCCTGCCTCGGATATGGATGTGTGTGATGTCCTTAGGTTAGTTAGGTTTAAGTAGTTCTGTGTCTATGCGACTGATGACCTCAGATGTTAATTTCCATAGCGATCAGAGCCAGCTGAAGCATCTTTCGTTTTCCAAATTTGAAAAATCGACAAATATTGCACGGATAATCCGCAAACATGATGATCCCTGTCTTTATATACGCCATTTGCTTTGAAAACGTTGACTGAAATACACTGTTTGAAATCCGGAAGTTATCAATCATGAAATAGGGCTAGGGCAAGACTTTCTAGAACTTGCACAGAAAAGACATTGCACTTACAATCGTCGACGCACATAAAAGGAAAGGAAGTGAAAGATGGATGTAGGCTTTCACGTATATCGCTGGTGTGTAGATTGAGCCAACAGTAAAGGAAACCGAGGAGAAATTTGGAGAAGAAACAAAAGAATGTAAAATCTGCCAAAGATCTAGCAATTCTGCCAGAGGCTACAAAGAGTTTAGAGGATCAGTTGTAATTAACGTATACTGTATTAAAAGATAATACAAAACGAACATCAACAAAAGTAAAGTAAGCGTAATTGACTGAAATGGAATGTAGTAAGGTGATGATGTACAATTCGTTTAAGGTATGAGATGCTTAAACTAATATAAGAGTTTTGTACGCAACTTACTCTTTGATGTATTAAAACAAGTCCTGTCGTACACTTTCTTACTGTCAATGTACCGGTCTCACCGAGTACTTCCTGTCTTATGACAGCATGTAATTTTCAGTTTCCTTCTACAGCACCACATATCAAAAGTTTCGATTCCCTTCTTTTCTAGTTTTCCCACACTTGAGTATTTGCGTTACTTAAAGGAATGTCTTAGTAGATCCAGTGGCAGGCCGGGCAGTGTTGTCTTTGAGGTACTCTGTATAGCACCTTTTGCAGCCGGAATCCCGAACAGACATGCTGGACCCTCAGAAGACGAGTTCGTGGCAGTCCGGTCTGGTGAGAGGCGAGTGCAGCCGGGGATGCTGTCAGGGGAGAGAGGACTGTGGCGAAGCGCCGTGTGCGTGGCTCGGTGCCTGACACGCTGCGGCTGCCAGGCCGGCCTCGTCCTTGGCACGGTGATCTCCCGGCGCGGCGCCGTCACCCAGGCAACGCGACGCAGCGCTAGGTCGCCTCGCCGCCTGCGCGGCCGCCAAACGCCGTTTTCCCCGCGTCGCCGAACCCACCGGAGGCGCGCCTCTTCCACCCGCGTGCGCCACGTGCAGGGGCGGCGAGGCCCGTCGCTCGGACCGCCGCGGCTCCGCCCGTGCCGTGTGCACACGTGTCGCCGGCGAGGTCGCGGGAGTAGCTGACCCCGATTCACGCACGTTTACTCAGGAGCTCGCTTACTGACACCGTTTTCAGTCGCACGCGGAGTAGTCTGAGACCTCGCTTGAGGATCACGAGTACTGTGGAAGCGAAAGATCCGACGGCTGTGCTCCGACGAAGCGTAGAAATAAGACCGCACCGCTGCTCATCTCAGTAGTCTATGCGTACATTGATGAGCTGAAACATTATAACCACCCGCTTAGTAGCTTGTTTGTCCGTATTTGGAATGAAATACATCACAGCTTCTGCGTATCAGGGATCAGACAGTTTGTTGCTATTTTTGCGGAGTTATACGACATAAGATGTCTATGCACGCAACCCACATGGGTGCCATAGGATTTACATCAGGAGAATTTGGTCCCCCCAGACGTCAACGTGAGTTCACTATAATGATGCTCAAACCACTGTAGCACGGTCCTGGCTCTGAGACGTGGACAGTTATAGTGCTGAAAGATGACATCGCCGTCGGGGAAGACATCAAGAATGAAGGGATGCAGGTGGTTCGCAGTTGTCAACGATCCTTCGATTAGTACCACAGATCCCATGCAAGCACAGGAGAGTGCCTTCCATAGCATAACACTGCTCCAACCAGCCTACGCCGTGGTGCGCTGCACGTTTGGAGCCGCCGTCCACCTTGATGACAGCGCCTGTGAAGACGACCGTCGACCTAATCCAACCAAAATGTGAGTCACCAGAAGAGCTGGCACGTTTCCATTGATCGACGGCCGAATCCCTGTGGTCGCGTGTCACTGCAGTCGTTATGTCAACACGTGAACACGTACGCGTTCAACGATGTACAATGTACGATGAACGGTGTGATCCAAACCCCTTGTGTGTACACGAGCATTTTGCTCTTTCGGCAGAGATGCTACAGATCACCATCTGCTCTACTTTACAGAGCAGACAAGCCTCCGAGCCCGCATCTCGTGGTCGTGCGGTAGCGTTCTCGCTTCCCGCGCCTGGGTTCCCGGGTTCGATTCCCGGCGGGGTCAGGGATTTTCTCTGCCTCGTGATGGCTGGGTTTGTGTGTTGCCCTTAGGTTAGTTAGGTTTAAGTAGTTCTAAGTTCTAGGGGACTGATGACCATAGATGTTAAGTCCCATAGTGCTAAGAGCCATTTGAACCAACAAGCCTCCGAATCCGAAATTCTGTGAAGAGCTATGGACGTCCAACCATTTAGCCCCTAGTGGTACTTTCATTGTCCTCCTACCTCTTTCCGCAGATTCTCACGACAGTAGCACGCGAGCATTCGACCGGCTTTGCCGTTTTAGATAGTCGTTGACAGGCTCTGCGTAATCATAATCTGCCCTTTCATAAAGCAATTCATCCCAATCAATTTCCCCATCACCAGCCCACACCTTCGCTAGGGGGATCCCCCATCCGTGTTTGCTCCGCTTATGTGCTTTAACACCGCGACTCGTGTCCGCAACGCTACCAGGAGGCATCCAACTTCGCGGTGGGCATTGGTCATGATGTTTTGGCTTATCAGTGTAAACGACTCACTTTCCTATAATGAATCACGAAGTTAGACTGCTGCAGCGTGCACAGATGCATGCAAGCAGGTACTCTTCTACTGCCTCATACGAGAAGGGAACGGGAAGGAACCCGAGCAACTCGGCCGGCCGCGGTGGTCCAGCGGTTCAAGGCGCTCAGTCCGGAACCGCGCGACTGCTACGGTCGCAGGTTCGAATACTGCCTCGGGCATGGATGTGTGTGATGTCCTTAGGTTGGTTAGGTTTAAGTAATTCTAAGTTCTAGGGGACTGATGACCACAGATATTAAGTCCCATAGTGCTCAGAGCCATTTGAACCATTTTTGAATCGAGCAACTGGTACAATGGTGAAAACTCTCCACCATGCACTTGACAGAGGTTTGCAGAGTAGGGATGTAGGTACGTAGGTGCAGATCTCATAGAATGAACTCTATATAATTCGCTGTCTTCAGCAGTTTATCAGCAATCGACAATGACGGAAGAATGAGATATTGTTAATAATTCACCGCCACTCTTCCCATCCCCATCGCCCCGTTGCACACACACACACACACACACACACACACACACACACACACATGCACGCACATCTCACCATTAGCAAACTAACAGATCCGATGTTGCCTTCAGGTAACTCCGATCATCCTATGCCTTCCTTAAGTCTACTTGTGCCGTGTATATCGTTTTCTGCCCAGTTTCACTCAACACATGTTCATTAGTTATCCCACCTGTCCGTTGCATTTTCGACTTTTTTCTATCGCACCACATTTCAGAAGATTCCCAATCTTTTTTCGTCTGAACTGTTTATCCAGCTATGAAATTTCCTGGCAGATTAAAACTGTGTGCCCGACCGAGACTCGATTTCGGGACCTTTGCCTTTCGCGGGCAAGTGCTCTACCAACTGAGCTACCCAAGCACGACTCACGCTCCGTCCTCACAACTTTACTTCTGCCACTACCTCGTCTCCTACCTTCCAAAGTTCATAGAAGCTCTCGCGCCAACCCTGCAGAACTTGCACTCCTGAAAAAAAGGATATTTCGGAGACATGGCTTAGCCACAGCCTGGGGGATATTTCCAGAATGAGACTTTCACTTTGCAGAGGAGTGTGCACTGATTTGAAACTTCATGGCAGATTAAAGCTGTGTGCCGGACCGAGACTCGAACTAGGGACCTTTGCCTTTCATGATCTGCGACGGCATATGATGGCTGAAGTTATCGATGTATCGAGCAGAAATTTACAGATATCAGCAGCTGAATGCTGGCCCCTATTTTGAACGAAACCGAGGTTGTAACCTGCCTACACATCCGTCAGGAAGCCTGAAGATGTCGCCGACGGAGTGGCCGAGCGCTTCTATGCGATTCAGTCTGGGACCGCGCAGCTGCTATGGTCCCAGGTTCGAATTCTGCCTCGGGCGTGGATGTGTGTGGTGTCCTTAGTTAGGTTTAAGTTGTTCTAATTTCTAGGGTACTGATGACCTCAGATGTTAAATCCCATAGTGTTCACAGCCATTTGAACCTGAAGATGCCATAGTAAGTCGGCGAAACTTTGCCAAATAAAATAATAGCCTCGAAATTAGACAGCTGAAAGGTATTTGATTTGACATGGTATAATTACTAGCCTGCAAATGAAGTAAACACTGATCAACATTGTTGCGTGTAGTGTTCTCAGTCAGCGAGAGTTAGACTACTGGCTATTAAAATTGCTGCACCAAGAAGAAATGCAGATGATAAACGGGTATTTATTGGACAAATATATTATACTAGAACTGACATGTGATTACATTTTCAGGCTGTTTGGGTGCATAGATCCTGAGAAATCAGTACCCAGAACAAGTACCTCTGGCCGTAATAACAGCCTTGATACGCCTGGGCATAGAGTCAAACAGAGCTTCGATGGCGTGTACAGGTACAGCTGCCCATGCAGCTTCAACACGATACCTCAGTTCATCAAGAGTAGTGACTGGTGTATTGTGACGAGCCAGTTGCTCGGCCGCCATTGACCAGACATTTTCAATTTGTGAGAGATCTCGAGAATGTGCTGGCCAGGGCTGTATCCAGAAAGGCCCGTACAGGACCTGCAACATGCGGTCGAGCATTATCCTGCTGAAATGTAGGGTTTAGCAGCGATGGAATGAAGGGTAGAGCCACGGGTCGTAACAAATCTGAAATGTAACGTCCACTGTTCAAAGTGCCCTCAGTACGAACAAGAGGTGGGCGAAACTTGTAGCCAGTGGCACCCCATACCATCACGCCAGGTGATACGCCAGTATGGCGATGACGGATACACGGTTCCAATGCGCGTTCAACGCGATGTTGCCAAACGCGGATGCGACCCTCATGATGCTGTAAACAGAACCTGGATTCATCCGAAAAAACGACGATTTGCCATTCGTGCACCCAGGTTCGTCGTTGAGTACACCATTGCAGGCACTCCTGTCTGTGATGCAGCGTCATGGGTAACCGCAACCATGCTGCGGCAGACGTCGTCGAACTGTTGGTGTAGATGGTTGTTCTCTTGCAAATGTTGACTCAGGGATCGAGACGTGGCTGCACGATCCGTTACAGCCATCCGGATAAGATGCCTGTCATCTCGACTGCTAGTGATAAGATGCCTGCCATCTCCAGGACGGCATTCCGTATTACCCTCCTCAACCCACCGATTCCAGAGTCGCGACCAGCACGTTGTCGCCACCGGAGTCAGCCTTGTGTGAATGCTAATCATTTGCGTATCACAGCATCTTCTCCCTGTCGTCGTGTGCAGCACGCCATCTCCGCGGTGGCCAGCAGTGTACGTGCACTTGTTTCGCGGCCTCCCTGACCGCACTGTGTGGTGTCTGCCCGCAGCACGCCAACAACGTGCGCACGGCCGCCGAGGAGTACATGGCCCGGCGGCTGGCGCGCCGCTCGGCCAGCAGCGCCAGCCTGATGAGCGCGTCGCTGTCCGCCACCGGCTCCATAGCGCGCCCTGTCATCGAGGCGGGGCCTGTGCACTTCCTGCCCGCCGCGCAGCCCGGCACCTTCTTCGCGCGCGACAACGTCTCCAACTTCATCCGCTGGTGCCGGCACGCGCTCGGCGTCTTCGAGTGCCTGCTGTTCGAGACCGACGACCTCATCCTGCGCAAGAACGAGCGCAACGTCATCCTCTGCCTGCTCGACGTCGCGCGCCGCGGCGCCAAGTGAGTACAAACTCAAACTAACTTTTTTGTTAACACTGACAACAGAATTTTCCCTGACGGAGACAACTCAAACTAAACCTATTCATTTATTATCCACAAAATACACGTCCAACGCAGTCTGACTCCTGTAGCGGGTGATCAAAAAGTCAGTATAAATTTTATAACTTAATAAACCACGGAATAATGTAGATAGAGAGGTAAAAATTGACACACATGCTTGGAATGACATGGGGTTTTATTGTTGTTGTTGTCGTCTTCAGTCCTGAGACTGGTTTGATGCAGCTCCCCATGCTACTCTATCCTGTGCAAGCTTCTTCATCTCCCAGTACTTGCTGCAACCTACATCCGTCTGAATCAGCTTAGTGTATTCATCTCTTGCTCTTCCTCTACGATTTTTACCCTCCGCGCTGCCCTCCAATGAAGAAACTGCAAAAAGGTGGGAATTCAAGGACCTGGGATCTGGATAAGCTGAAAGAACCAGAGGTTGTACAGAGTTTCAAGGAGAGCATAAGGGAACAATTGACAGGAATGGGGGAAAGAAACACAGTAGAAGAAGAATGGGTAGCTCTGAGGGATGAAGTCGTGAAGGCAGCAGAGGATGAAGTAGGTAAAAAGACGAGGGCTGCTAGAAATCCTTGGGTAACAGAAGAAATATTGAGAAAATATAAAAATGCAGTAAATGAAGCAAGCAAAAAGGATTACAAACGTCTCAAAAATGAGATCGACAGGAAGTGCAAAATGGCTAAGCAGGGATGGCTAGAGGACAAATGTAAGGATGTAGAAGCTTATCTCACTAGGGGTAAGATAGATACTGCCTACAGGAAAATTAGAGAGACCTTTGGAGAGAAGAGAAGCACGTGTATGAATATCAAGAGCTCAGATTGCAACCCAGTTCTAAGCAAAGAAGGGAAGGCAGAAAGGTGGAAAGAGTATATGGAAGGTTTATACAAGGGCGATGTACTTGAGGACAATATTATGGAAATTGAAGAGGATGTAGATGAAGACGAAATGGGAGATAAGATACTGCCTGAAGAGTTTGACAGAGCACTGAAAGACCTGAGTCGAAACTAGGCCCCCGGAGTAGACAACATTCCATTAGAACTACTGACGGCCTTGGGAGATCCAGTTATGACAAAACTCTAGCAGCTGGTGAGCAAGATGTATGAGACAGGCGAAATACCCTCAGACTTCAAGAATAATATAATAATTCCAATCCCAAAGAAAGCAGGTGTTAATAGATGTGAAAATTACCGAACTATCAGTTTAATAAGTCACAGCTGCAAAATACTAACGCGAATTCTTTACAGACGAATGGACAAAAAAAACACCCCATATTGTTAGACGCGTGAAAGATCTCTTGCGCGTGTCGTTTGTTGATGATCGTGTGCTCAGCCGCCACTTTCGTCATGCTTGGCCTCCCAGGTCCCCAGAACTCAGTCCGTGCGATTATTGGGTTTGAGGTTACCTGAAGTCGCAAGTGTATCGTGGTCGACCGACATCTCTAGGGTTGCTGAAAGACAACGTCCGACGGCAATGCCTTATCATTACTCCGGACGTGCTTTACAGTGCTGTTTACAACATTATTCCTTGTCTACAGCTATTGTTCAGGAATGATGGTGGAGATATTGAGCATTTCCTGTAAAGAACATCATCTTTGCTTTGTCTTACTTTGTTATGCTAATTATTGATATCACAAGAAGCGCCATCTGTCGGACATTTTTTGAACGTTTCTGTTTTTTGGTTCTAATAAAACCCCATGTCATTCCAAGCATGTGTGTCAATTTGTACCTCTCTGTCTACATTATTCCGTGATTTATTTTTTCAAATTTATACTGACTTTTTGATCACCCGGTACATTGACAACATTGAGATGCCCTGCTTAACCCACACGACAGGACAGATTGAATAAATTGTGGAAAGGGGCCAAAATAAGGGCTGTCAGTTACACTCTACATACATCTTTATTATTTGACTAAACATTACGCCAAAAATATTTTCTTAAGGGGAAAAAAAACATAGCTTTAATCCGTGGACCTTATTTACCGGCTGAAAGCCACTTTAAAACGGCCGAAGACCAATAACTTAATCACAATAACATAATCAGAAATTTAAATTAATAACATAATCAGAAATTTAAAGGGCAAGTCTTATCTTAAAACAGTTCTTTATTTAGGCTGAAGTAAAGAAGTAAAATTCAAACTGGCTGAAGGCCGAACAATTAAAACCCCAAAACATTATTTTTTTAAAACAACAAAGTCCTTACGTGAAACAGTTCTTTAATTTAGGCTGAAGGCCTTAAGAACAAACAACTGAAACTCAAATTGGCTGTAGCCCGAAGACTTAAAAATTCAATAGGTTGAAGTAAACAAGTCAAATTCAAATCGGCTGATGGCCGAAACTTAAAAATTCAAAACAAAATTTAATTGCCAAAGGGATTACGTGAAACAGTACTTTAAACTAGGCTAAAGGCCTTAATAGTATAACAACTCTAATTTAAAGCACAAAACCGGCTAGAAGCCATACAATTACCAACAACAAGAACAAATTAAAATAAAATAAGGAAGTCCACACAAGGGTGGCCTGATGTTGGTGGGTCGGCCTGTAATTCAAACACTAACGGTCGCTTAGGTGAGAAAGGCAGTCGGCCAGCCATTCGCGATCCGACAGCAACCCAACCGACCGACAGTCAGCGGACCCACCGACAAGATAACTTTTACTTCACCCGACCAGGGCCCAACAGAGAGTTCAACGGAACAACGTAGAAGATTTTGGCGCCCACAACCAGTCATACACAGAGCTGTCAAACTACACACCGTGCTGGACAGCAACAACACCATGAGGTAACTACACTGCCTGAAATTTACGTCTACGGCCAGGATAGGTAACCGGAACGTTAACTGCCACAAGGCAGAAAGATAACCGCGAGAGATTAAAGACAGAATCGCAGTGAAGGTTTAACCCAGCGCATACCATGAGCCAGCCATGGCTCAACCGTGACTTCCAATAATTAACACAAAAGAATGGCTCTGAATTGAAAGAAATCCCAACAATAATACAAATCCAAAAAATATGAAATTAAAGAAGCTGAAACTACCTCCAACTCTGCTGATTGCTTATACTCATTTCAATCACAAATCCCAACTGTGTAAATCCCATTCTTTTTCATAAGTCACCTCACGAAAAATCTTCATAACACGAACTACAGCAATTACAGCAAGTACGAACTACAGCCAGCCAAATAAAAAGATTCTAACTACTACAATCTCTTACTACTACCAAGCTTATGCTTAGCGAAAGAAAGACGTTGTTGAAGAGCAAACAATGTAGATAGAAAATTTTACCTTATTCAAGTGACATCCAGTTCCAAAAATTATATAGTTGACGGTAATTCCACTGCCCACACGTTATCAACCAAACGTCCATCGTCATACAGTTCCTTGCGTATTTCGTTATAAACACATCTTTTTATGTCACTGTACAATGCATGTCCTACCAACACAGTCTTCACTAAGAATACCATCTCTATACACTTTCCTATCCACTTCCTAACTGTTGGTCCGTCCAACCATAGAATCTCTTGCCGATGGTACAGAGCGCTGTCAGCGATATTAACACAGTCTACAGCGCTGCCAACATACAAAAAGGATACTTACAAAACTCGCACTCCTACTCCATGAAGCGCTCGCGATCTAGCTCCTGCGTATAACAAGGCGAAAATCCCCATTAATGTACGAGTAGAAAATAAATGCCCAGTCTATGGAAGCAGTAACGTCCGTCAAGTAACTGGGTGTGACTATTCGAAGTGATCTCAAATGGAATGATCAGATTACACAAGTAACGGGTAAGGCGAAGTCTAGATCGCGGTTTATTGGTAGAATCCTAAAGCGATGCAGCCCTTCAACAAAGGAAATAGATAACAATACGTTAGTTCATCCAGTCCCGGAGTATTGTTCGTCTGAATGGGATCCTTTGCAGTTGGGTCTGATTCAAGAGATTGAGAAGGTCCAAAGAAGAGCGGCAAGATTCGTGGTTGGTACATTTAGCCATCGCGAGAGCGTTACAAATCTGATAGAAAGTTTGAAGTGCGACACACTTGCTGATAGACGCCGCGCTAAACAGAAGGGCTGCTCACTAAATTCCATAATTCGATCTTCACCGAGGATGTATAGCATATATTATTACCACCAACTTTCAAATCGCGTAAATATAAGGGAAATAAGAGCTCGTACTGAGGCGTTCACACAGTCGTTTTTCCCTCGCGCGATCCGCGAGCGGAACAGAGGTGAGGAAATATGACTTTGGCGCGAATTGTGCCCTCCGCCACACACCGCTTGGTGGCTAGCGGAGTATATATGTAGATGTAGATGTAGACTGCCGGTGATCGGGGCACCCTCCTGCAGATACGTCGCTTAGGCTGCTGTCAAGTATTTCTGCAACATAAATACAATTGTTAACCGTTTCGTACCATTACGTATAATGCTCGAACCGACATGTAAGCAAACTGCGAGTCACCAATATTCGACCATTAAATTCGATGGTATTCGTAAATACCTCTGGGACTTCAGAAAAAGACTGCGTGAAAACAACAAGACGCACAGAAAACAGACACGTGTCAGTAGAGAAGACACCTCCACAAGCTCTCAGCTTACATTAAGGGCGCTCAATATGGCCACCGTTTGTGATACAGCAACCGTCAATAAGCGCTTACAATTCGTTCGTCGACCCGCTGCTGGTGCAGTTCCAGAAGGCGCAACAACATCAGCATGCTCTGGAGGTCTGTTTCTTGTGTTGCCTTTATACATGCGCAGACTAATTGCTCGCGACACTACAGATTCGCCAGCTTGTCTACACGTTTGTCTCCTCGCGCAACTCCGCCAAACATAGAGCGCTGCTCTTTCCTCTGATCTATGGCTCTTGTCTGTATGTTTTGTACGTTCCGCGCGTTCATCTTATTAAACCCCAGGAGTACTTTTCAACAACGCTGTACATCTAGATATTCGAGGCCGTTTTCAAGAAAGCCTGACTCGTATCTGTATAAAAATACAGAGATCCATCAACATAATACCTCGTTATCTGTGTATTTAAACTTAAGGTGTAATCTTGATACATACAAGGCCACGTCCCGACCTACTGACTCACTCACTGACTCGTCATCGCCGAATTGTTAAATTCTTTTTGAAATCTGAGGCATTTCGCCTGTCTCATGCATCTTGCTCACCAGGTGGAGCTTTTGTCACGGTAGGGTCTCCCAAGGCTCTCAGTAGTTCTGATGGAATGTCGTCTACTCCCGGAGCCTTGCTTCGACTTTTTCACTGCTCCAATAAATTCTTCTCGCAGTATCATATATCGCATCTGATACTCATCTATGTCATCTTCCATTTCCGTAGTACTGCCTTCAAACTGATTTCCCCTATATAGACCCTTTACATACTCCTTTCACCTTTTAGGTTTCCCTTCTTTAGTTAGGAATGATTTTTCATCTGAGCTCTTGATGGTCGTACACGTGATAATATTTTCTGCAAAATGCGTCTGTAATTTTTCTGTAGGTGGTGCCTATTTTTCCCCTAGTTGTATATCCTTCCATTTGTCCTCTAGCCATTCCTGCTTGGCCATTTTGTACTTTTCCTTTTTTTAAAGGTTTGTTTTCCCTTTCACCTACTTTATTTGCTGCATTTTTATATTTTGTCTCTTCATCAATTAAATTCTTTTTGTCCTATGGTATCCAAATATTTGTAGTAGGCGTTGTCTTTTTACCTATGTGATCCTCTGCTGTCTTCACTATTTCATCTCTTAAAGGTACCTATACATCTTCTACTACATTCCTTTCCCTGTTGTAGTCAACAGTTGCCTAATGCTCCGTCTGAAACTTTCAACAGCCTCTAGTTCTTTAACTTCGCCTTAGCCCACCTCGTTGATTTCCTACCTTTTTGCAGTTTCTTCAGTTTGAATGTACAGTTCACATTCAATAAACTGCGATCAGAAACTACATCTCCTATTGCAAATGTCTTACGATTAAAAATCTGGATCCGAATTGTCTCTCTTCCCGTTATATAACCCGTATTAAACCTTCCGCTGTACTGGTCTCTTCCACGTATATAACATTCTTTCATGAATTCTCAAACCAAGTGTTAGCGATGATTAAATAACGCTCTCTGCCAAATTCTTCCAATGGCTTCCTCTGTCAGTTCAGTTCCTCTTTCATTGCTTTCCTCCCGTCCTTGTACACCCACCGTTTTTCTTTCTTTTTCTTTTTGTACTCTCGAATTCCAGTCCCCGATCACAATTAAGTTTTCGTCTCCCTTAAGTAAGTTTCTTCAGTCTCTTCATCACCAGCGGAGCTTGTTGATATATAAACTTGTACTACTTTGGTCGGCGTGAGCTCCGTGTCTATCTTGCCTACGACAATGCGTTCAGTATGCTGTTGGTAGTTGCTTACCCGCATTCATGTTTTCTTATTCATAATTAAACTCATTTACCGCTATGAGACTTTGTATTTGTGAGCCTATATTCACCTGACGAGAAGTCCTGTTCCTCCTGCTGCCGACCTTCACTAATTAATACCCGCTACATCTATCCATTTCGCTTTTTAAATTTTCCAATGCGCTTGCCCGATTAAGGGCTCTAACATTCCACGCTCCGGTCTGTAGAACTCCAGTTTTGTTTCTGCTGATGACATCTTCCGGTATAGTCCGAATGTGGGAATAAATTACCTCGGGAATATTTTACCCAACAGGACGCCATCATCAATTCACCACACAGTAGAGCTGCGTGCCCTCGGGAAAAATTTCGGCCGTAGTTTCCCCTTGCTTTCAGACGATCGCAGTACAAGCACAGCAAGACTGTTTTTGGTTGGTGTGTCAAAGTCAGACCAGTCATCCAGTGCATTCTACAGCTGCTGCCTCTCTCCAGGAATCACACGTTTGTTTGGCCCCTCAGTAGATACCCGTCCTTTGTGGTTGCACCTACGGTATGGCTATCTGTATCGTTGAGGCATGCAAGCCATCCCACCGACGTAGGGAAGGTCCAAGGTTCATGACAAGCAGGTTAAAATCAGTTAATCCTGAACGTTGGTGGGGCTTTCTCAGTCTCATTGCAGAAAAGAAAGAAAGAGAAATAAAAGTTTGCACACATTCATCTGTCGGACACTGACCGCTGACATAAGGCGAGATCTGGCCATGCCGCGTACTGTGATCCTGTGCGGCGCTGCACGAGCAAGGCGCCGTCAGCGGTAACTGCGGAGGAGGCGCTGATGGGATCGCGCCTCCCGGGTCTTTAGAAGGCTTCATCGGAATTACGGACCGCGACTCGACCATTCCGTTGCTCTCGCGAAACTCATTCAGCGCGCGCTTCAGTGCCCATTCCGATCCCGGCGAAAGTCCGAGAAAGTGTTGTGACATAGGCGTCAATTTCTGTATGGCCCGTCTCCATTAGCGGAGGGACTGGAAATGCTAACTCGTAAACTCGAAATCCGTAGAAGAATTCTGAAAACTACGTCGAGGGCGTTTGCGACAGAGGCTTTAAAGAGACATTTCTTACGTACATAATCGTTTCTTTGTTTCACTTATAGTATTATTTTCGAGAAAAACAGTATTGAAAGTCTATGAGATACAAATATCGGGAAGGCAGTGTTTCGATTGTGCGTCTGCTAGAAAACACAAGTCATTCTCCGTCCTTACAATCGACTGTAACATTTCTTGTGCTGAAAGTGTGAACAGATCATTCGAATAACTTAAACCGTCTGCGGAATATTCTACACCGAATGTCTCTTAATGACATTTCCTATTAAACGCCATGTATTATTAAGTACTACTGCGCTGAAAGAATATACACCTTCTTCTGAAGTGACTTTAAAGAAGTTACGAATTTATTTTGTAGGGTTCCCTCGTTCAGCCGTCTCGCACTTGATTATTAGTAGCTTGATCGATCCGGACTGTTTAGTGGTCACTTACGACGACTAAGTTACAGTTTGTCAGTCGAGAATGGGGTCTGCAGGCGGACCCCATCTATCTACAGCAGTAGTTATGTAATTTTTTTTACTACTTTTTTACTTTGGGAAAGATTTCTCACACAGTTTTAGGTTGACAATAATTTCTTCTTACATTTTCGGTTTAGGCGTTTATACTGTTAATACTGTTAAGAGTTTATACTGTAACGCAGTCGAATGAAGCCGTCAGCTCCAACAGTGATAGGCAGATATATTAGCACCGTGGGCATTTCTCCAGCCCTCTTCCGTTGACGAACTGCTGTGTAACGTATACAAGTTCGCTTGGCTGTGAATGGAAATTTTATATGTAATTTACTTTTCTAGTAGTCTAGTAATCTTCCTTTTCTTTCTTTTCAAACAGATCATCTTGTTATGACTTGGTAATACGTCAAAATCGGTTATGATATTCTCTGTGTGATGTGGGGGTGAAAAAAGAAAGAAAGAAAGAAAGAAAGAAAGTAGGATAAAGGGAAAGCTGTAGATGTTCTCGGTGTGGTGAGCAATGGGCAATGGCCTTAGCATAAGAAAAAATACCATGTTTTGTATGATGAATTAATTTAGAGAAATAACAGAATAATCGGGATGACAGACTTGGAATCTGAAACAAGTTTAGTCTCTTAGTCATTGTCAATACGATGCACAGTTTTGCTACGCAAGGAGTTTCCGAATAGGGAAATGGTGCGTATTGACAGTCTCGGTGGCGTCTTTTCCATTCCGTTATTTATTTATCTTTTCGTTTTCGTTTTGTATGCCGCCTGTTGTAAGAGTTTGGGAGGTTGCCTACGCGGCAGGCGCCTCTACAGATTGGCACGCAGGCAGCTGTGCCAAGCCACGAAAGGCGCGAGCGACTTGAAGGAACAAGACACCCGCCGCACTGGTCTGCAGCATTTCTGCTGCCACCGAAAAACAATCATCGCACAACAAACCTTCCTGTCAGTGGGATGAGCCGTTTCGTTTTGGCTCTTCTAGCGGCACCCTGCAGTACTATGGCACGGGGATTTGCAGACACGTACCTGAAAAAACGATGAATTAATGACGTACTTTTATATTTCTACGAGATAATAGTTATAACTTTATTTCTGTCTCTGGTAGCAGAGTACAGCGCTGACCATATCGTCATTAGCAGTGTTATGTACGCCCCCTCTTCGATTTCTCCACGGGCATAGTGGAACAGATGAAGTAGCTTCTCACACTTCCAAACTTGACTTACAGTATTCCTCAACAACGCCATAGCTAGTTATTGTTACGGGCTCAGTCCCAGAAGCGGATAATCCAAATTGCTTATATTATCTTAGGGTCCAGGAAATATTTTTCGGGCCGGTTTTTTCTTGCTTACCTGGTAGAATCTTAGTGGTCAATGACATCCAATCTAATTATATTACTTGGGTAATGTTAATGTAGAAAGCGTGGTATTTATACTTCTCGTACTGTCGCGAAGAACAGCAGTCGCTCTGCGATTTGGAAGCAGCCGCAAGTGAATTACGATTGAAACAGAAGTTTCTCTTCTGGCACAGATGGAACAGTCACAATATCTAGACTGTCATTAATCTTAACAACTGAAATTGCATGAGTTCAGCTTGTTGCCACTGAGAAATAACTCCAGACTGAATCGGCAGATGACTCCTTCACTACAGGCAGACGCGGCCTCTGCGGTGGCGAGGCATGTGTTCTTACCAGTTGCTGTAGTCCTGTTAAAACGCCCGCCTAACGCCGTGGACTTTCGAAAAACTGCCGATTTGCCCTATGGCGGAAAGCGTTGCATCTGAAACGAAGGAACTGAAGGGTCACCAACACTGCCTATTCCGCCCGTATTGGCCACGAGCTGCTTATTGGAAAGAAAACGTAGCAAACAACAAAATGTGTTCATGAAACATAGCTTTTTCCATATACGGCTGTCAAATAAGTTATTTTTCTATTCATTACGATTGGTATTTCAAGTTACTACTCATCTTGTGAAGCTGCAAGCATACTACAAAAAATAAGCGTTTGTTCTGTGTACTATGCAAAACTGTGTGTGGTCGATCTCAAATATACATATTCACACAGACATAAATAATGCCGCTAGTTCCAACATCGAGCGAATACGAGCGCTGTCCGAGTCATAAGGTACGCTAGTAATCACAAAACCAGATAAAAACCGTACAGAAACACATTTCACACGTTCATATTATTAGGTAAAAGTTAATGTGATACATGGATAACTATCTATCGGGATCACACGAACGTAAGAAAAAAATGTTCCTGTACTGTATGACTTTGATACCGTTCACACTCTCTTCTGTTTTGGACTAGAGGCTGTATTTATGCCTGTGTGGGTGTTTGAGACTTGTAAGCACACGATTTATGTATTTTATGCAGAACAAACGTGAACCGCTGTATGTATTGTTTGTGGTACGCTTTCAGCAGCAATTTGACAGCCGGATTTGTCGACCTAGAAAAAGCTTTCGACAATGTAAAATGGTGCAAGATGCTCGAAATTGTGAGAAAAAGAGGGGTAAGTTATACGGAGAGACGGGTAATAGACAGTATGTACAAGAAGTGAGAGGGAGTAATAAGAGTGGACGACCAAGCACGAAATGCTTGGATTAAAAAGGATGTAAGACAGGGATGTAGTCTTTCGCCCCTACTGTTCAGTCTGTATTTCGAAGCCGGCTGCGGTGGCCGTGCGGTTCTAGGCGCTGCAGCCTGGAACCGCGAGACCGCTACGGTCGCAGGTTCGAATCCTGCCTCGGGCATGGATGTGTGTGATGTCCTTAGGTTAGTTAAATTTAACTAGTTCTAAGTTCTAGGGGAGTAATGACCTCAGAAGTTGTGTCCCATAGCGCTCAGATCCATTTGAATAGCAAAGCCTTTCAGTCAGTAACGAAAGGAAAGTTGGGAGAGTGTGGAGTACGCGTTGCTGGGTACCCAATACGTTCGACTTCCCGAGTCGCCCTCCTACCGCAGGCCTTCGCCATCCATCACAGTCCGTCACCTTGTGACGTCACGCGGCATGGTCGTTTTTCTCCAGCGCGACGCTACACCGGGTCGCGCAGTATTTCAGGCGCGACGAGATAATTATCACTAACTTTGGTGAATCACGACGTGGCGGCTGTTTGGCACGCTTGATTAATTGCTTCGTCTGAAACAAATTGCTCTGAGGATCATAGGTCCAGACCGAGAGACGTTTTCTTTTTTACTTTGCGCTGAGACTTAATGGTGAGGGATACAATTTCGTCAGTTTCGTAATGCTTAATATCCACAGGAGAGGACGACGCCAGGTAAGGCGGTAGGTGAACGGCAGGACTGTGCCATGCCGCCCAGTGTTGGTGTCTGGAATTTAATTAACCCGTTTTGTGTCCATGGCTTCATCTAGAGAACATCGTGTGTTGGGCCTCCTTGCTACCCAAATCCACACAGTCCTTTCCCTGGCTGTGTCCTTGTACCCGATGGAAGAATATGTGCTCTGTTATGTCCGTTTAACACCAAGTAGACGTTACGGTGTAAAATAAGAACTAATTGGAAACAGTAGGTATTGTAAAGCAGGTGTCTACAAAATTCAGTGCAACAACTGCATAGTGAACTAAATCGGGCACACTGGTAGCATAAGGACGCTTTTCGGCTTAATTTCTAAAACTCGGCCGTAGCGATGCACGTTCATGAGACGGGCCACTCTTTGTGGGAAATTGGAAGACCTTACTGTTTTGCACACTAATCTAATGGAACACTTATAAATTGTGATACAAAGAGGTAAAAACGAAAACACGTTTCATGCACACATCACAGAGACTAAAAGAACGTTTTCGTAAAATTTTTGTTATCTGCTGTAATACCAGGATCTCTATGGTTAGCTACTTTTTAGTGATCTGTTGACGTTGCTTGCATCTCCGTAGGGATGTGCTTTATCTTACATCACTGCTGATGGTCTAGTCGGTTTCTTGATTATGCACACGTACTGCTCATTCGCTCTACATATGTGTTTGAATTACAGGCGTGGTCTTTTCTGGGTGTATGAAACCGTGCACGCGAATAGCTGTTACCGCAACACTGAATATATTCACGAACTGCTTATGTCCATTCATTTTATGTAGTTTTACCGACTCGTCGAGTATATTGAGGTACAATTTAGGAAGACACGAATGCAAGGGAAGTGATCAGAAATTTTTAATATTTTTGAACATATTTGCAGGCGACTTCGAACGCCAGAAAGATATTTTTTGAAATGCATGATACAGAGGTGTATTATTACATTGTTATTACGAATTTTAAATTTAAAAAAAATCAATTTCCTATGAAAGGTATTGATACGGCTCTGCGTCGTGATTTTCAAAACATTTATATTTTCATTTATATTTTTTCTTTATTAGTTTTTTAAGATTCTTGGAAAATTATTCTCGTGATGAAAGCTTGCGCGCGTCAGTTTGAGTGCTTGTGCAATGTGAAAGGTGGTTTAGCCTACATTTTAACATAGACTTTAACTACACAATCCCGTTTCCGTCATGGATAAAATCATTTGTCTTGAAACTTGAGTGCTACTATAGTTATGAAAATTTTTGTGTTTTTCTGTTGCAATTCCTTCTATACGATGTTTCAAAATTATGAGAGGGTCTTCGCAGGCTTGCAGAGACTATAAAACAAATTTAGCGTAAATACGCCTGTGCAAGCAGAATGTATTACCAGGTTTGGGAAAACCATTCAACAACTGACCGTTTCGGTCGATGAGCAAAGTTGTGTTTGCCTGTCGGCACCTGCGTGTACTGCCAGTGTTTCTGCTACTACTGTCTGAGCGCCGACTGTGGTGTGCGTGAAATTACTTGCTTTCAACGTTTTTAACCCAGGTAAATTTTTATTTCCTAAATTATTAAGATTTTTGTTCCTGTACATAGATACATTTACAAAATATCAGCGTAATAATTAACTGCCTTACATGCGCGTGATTTGATTACGTGAGTATTTGTGTCAACTTTTTCTATAAAGTGTGTATCCTTATTAACAGTGAATAACACAGGTCACAGCATACGATAATAGAAGCAGAAATGGGCCTGTAAACTTGAGCGCACACTCAGTGACAGAAGTCATGGGATATCGATATGCACATATGCAGGCAGCAGTGCTATCGCGTACACAAGGTGTACAAGGACAGTGCACAGGCGGAGCTGTCATTTGTGCTCAGGTGATTCATGTGAAAAGGTTTCCGACGCGATTATGGCCGCACTACAGGAAATAATAGACTTGGAACGAGGATTGATAGTAGGAGCTAGGCGTGGGCGAAGGGGCCACTCCATTTTGGAAATCGTTAGTGAATTCAACATTTGGAAGTCCACAGTGTCAAGAGTGTGTGGAGAGTACCCAATTTCAGGCTTTACCTCTCACTACGGACAACACAGTGCTCGAGGGACTTTACTTAACGTCCGAGTTGTCGGAGCTAACCCAGAAACAACAATGAGGAGAATAACAGAAATCAGTTTGGGATGTAGCACGAACGTATCCGTTAGGACTGTGGTGCGAAATTTACGTTACTGAGTTATGGCAACAGACGATCGATGCGAGTGCTTCTGCTAACAGAACGACATTGCCTGCACTCACCTCTCCTACTGTCATCACCCTATCGCTTGGACCATACACAACTGAACAGATGGATCCCGGTTTCAGTTGGTAAGAGTTGATTATAGGGCCGATGCTTTAGAAGCATCCGTTCTTTATGTGCTGCTAATGTGTTTACGTTGAAGGTCAAACCGTAGCACCACTAGCTTCTCCAAACTAACAAAAATGAATTTTTCGACGGAAATGAAAGCGCTGCCGCGAAGGGATTGAGGTGGATTTTAGTCCATATCCCATGTTATTCAGTCTGTACACAGAGCAAGTGGTGAGAGAAAGGCAAAATATCGTGCTGTTAGCAGAAGGTTGCTGATGAAAATTTGGAAATTTTTCGTGAGATCTTATGGGGCCAAACTGCTGAGGTCATCGGTGCCTAAGATTACGCACTACTTAATCTAACTTAACCTAACTTACACTAAGGACAACACAAACATCTATCCCCGAGGGAGGGCTCGAACCCCGGACGGGGGGCGCCGCGTGGACCGCGACAAGGCGCCTCCGACCGCGCGGCTTAGCTGATGACAGCAGTGGTAGTAACACTAGCAGGACACGCAGTCGCCAACACGCATCTCACCTTTGCTCATCGAGCCAATTTTTCAGGGATAAAAACAATAAGGTTTTATTGTTTTTCGTTCGTCACAGTAACTTATTTTTTCAAAGATTATTACTATTATCACTATTGCGTAAGATTCTAATATTCATTACGTAAGATACAAATAATTAATTTTTTTTCAAATACTAGCATTAACACGTAACACACTGGTAGCTGCAGCTTGTGACATGAATGTCTGAACTGTTCCTCACATAGTCCACCAAACCTGGTAATACAAATGTAACGATATACACCTGTGCAAGCAGCATGTATTACCTCTGAGGGGTTTGGGAGTCACAGGAATGGGTCCTTTTGAAATGCGGTGCTACACAAGAACGCTGCACCTAATATGGTTATTCTTCACTTGTTTGTCTATATTATCCGTAGATTCATTATAAATGTTGAAGGTATTTTAAATCCGGGTTTGCAAATATAAGACGAAATTGCAAAGACTGATTTAAAAACTATAAGGCATAGTCGCAAAGTCGAAATTAAGAAGTACAAGATGCAGTTGCAAAGACGGGTTTAAAAACCACTACATGTCGTTTCCTAATAAGATGTGTCCACGCGACAACTAATGAGTAGGCATTGAGCCGAAATGGGAACGAAGGAAATTTGTGGCACAAATTGATCAAAAATAAGGATCGATTGATAGGACATACCCTGAGCCGCGAGGGAAATCACTTTGGTAATAGAAGTGTGAGGGAGTAAGTATTGTAGAAGAGATTAGGGGATGAATACGGTAAGCATCTTGAAATGGACGTACGTTGCAGTGTTGCACAGGCGAGAGGAGCTTGGAGGGCTGCACGAAACTACTGTTGCGACTGAAGACGCTGGCACGGTAGCGGTACGGTATTACGTGCGCACGTGGGCTGCCGGATGCATCGTCTGCAATCAATGTAAACTCGACGGTGTCGACAGCGAGGGTGAAAGTGCGAGGAGAGGCGAGAAACCAGGAACAGGCAACAGGATGGGCAGGTGAGGGCCGTCCTATCACGTGCGCATCGCTGGCATTTGCCGGTCACGATACACGCCGGGTTCCTGCTGCTGCTCAGCGCACCGCACAGACCGCCGCCGTCTCTGCTGCTGACGATGCGCAGGCTGGCGAAACAGCGTTTTGTGGTTGGCAGGAGAGCCAACACCGTGTTACTAGAGGAGGCCGAAAGGCACGCGATTTAGCTCACGCAGGCTGGCGTGAGATCTGGAACAGGACAAGGAAATTAGAATTTTGAAACAACGGACGTAGCTGGTGGAATACTTAACTTTAATCCATTAATGATGAACGTCGCTCTTGACGGTACATAGTTCACAATATCAATACTAACTGATAATGGCGCCTTGCTAGGTCGTAGCAAATGACGTAGCTGAAGGATATGCTAACTATCGTCTCGACAAATGAGAGCGTATTTAGTCAGTGAACCATCGCTAGCAAAGTCAGCTGTACAACTGGGCGAGTGCTAGGAAGTCTCTCTAGACCTGCCGTGTGGCGGCGCTCGGATCTGCAATCACTGACAGTAGCGACACGCGGGTCCGACCTATACTACCGGACCGCGGCCGATTTAAAGGCTACCACCTAGCAAGTGTGGTGTCTGGCGGTGACACCACATTCCTCCCCCGCAAATCGGCGTACGGTTGTGGCATAAGGCTTCCGCCCGCCGTGGGGAGGACCCCATGTTGACGTATGCGACGAGGTGGGGAGCCTAACAACAGGCCAGGCTGTGCCACCCGCACCCTGCCATTCGGACCGCGGGGAGCTAGGAAACGCCTGAAAACCTGCTCCAGGGTGCACGCCAACATGCGGTGTATGCGCCTGTAGACAGACAGGAGGGGCCGAAGGGTCGACCTCCATCGGGCCAGGGCACTCGACGGGCGAAGACCCGACATATGGTCCGGAGCGGGCAAGAGTTCCATGTCGGAGGACAACTGGTCACGGGAAGCGATCGGCGGCGCGTGACCCAGGGAGGCGCCCGGCGGTTGCAGCGACGCGCCCACTGTGGGCGTCGTCGGGAGAACAGGCGGCGGCGGCGGCGCGTCTCCATGGGGCAAAATGGAAGGCAGCGTCGGTAACACCTGGGGCTGAGGCGAGCCAGTAGATGGGTCCCCGGGGCGCTGACCGGACGGCACCGTCGCTGAAAGCAGACGGCGAGCGGCAGATCCTGTGCGACGACAGAGGCGCAGCTGATTTAGATGCCGGCGCACCGCACCAGAGGCCCCCAAAACGAGATACATAGCGCTGCCGAGGCAGCGAAGAATGCGCCGTTCGTCCCAACGCCGTGAACCTCGATAGTGGCGATAGTAGACAACGTCGCCTGGAGCAAACGCATGTGTCTGCCGCTGCACAGGAACCTGATGCGGCGGATGTAGCAAAGACATCAAGGTTCGATGAAGACGACCGTGGAGCAACACAGACGGCGAGCGACCATCTCGGGGCTGAGAGCGATACGAGGACAAAAAGAGCAATAACGCGTCCTCCCGAGAATGTGACTCTTTCAGCTTCAACATCTGTGACTTGAAAGTCCTGACCAATCTTTCAACGGCACCGTTTGACTGTCGCGAAAACGGCGCGGACGGCAGATGTTGAATACCATTGGCCTTGCAGAATGAATTGTGGGCCATTGTCGGAAACAATAGTCTGTGGAAGACCTTCAGTGCAAAAGATAGCGGATAACGCTTGGATGGTGGCAGATGACGACGTGGAAGACATCCGGACAACAAAAGGAAAATTACTGAATGAATCTACCACAATCAACCATCGAGCATTCCAGAATGGACCAGCAAAATCGATGTGTAAGTGTTGCCAAGGGAAAGTGGCTTTTGGCCATGCAAAGAATTTCCGCGGTGGTGCTGATTGTTGTTCGGCACACACCATGCAAGAAGAGCACATATTCGTAATCGCGCCATCAATTCCGAACCAAGTACAGTGCTGACGAGCAAGTTGTTTCGTTCTCACTATACCCGAATGTCCTTGGTGGAGAAGCTGTAAGACAGAGGGCTGTAACGAGCGCGGGACCACGGCCCTGGACTGATCATTATCAGAACGCAATAGCAAAACACCACGTCGTACAAAAAGTCTCTCCTTGTGAGCAAAAAAACGGCGAACCAACGGGTCCCCGATCCGTGACTTTGACAAGGGCCATTGCGTAGCAACAAAACGCAGAACGGGAGCAAGGACAGGGTCGGCAGCTGTGACTGTAGTTACACGACAAAAATCAATCGGAAACGATTCGACCACGTCATCGGTTTCCGCATCAATGAACATGCAAGCAAGTTCGGAGGAATCGAATGTCCTATCCTCAGCAACAGGCAACCGGGACAACGCATCGGCGTTTCCGTGCTTAGCAGTGGACCGATACAAGATATCGTAGCGGCACTGCGAGAGGAAAATAGACCAGCGAATGAATTTCTGCGCTGTACGTGGAGGTACAGGCTTGGCGGGTGAAAAAGCGATGTCAAAGGTTTGTAGTCTGTGATTATGGTAAAGTGACGACCATACAAGAAATCATGAAACTTTGTAACACCAAATACGAGAGCCAATGCTTCTTTCTCGATCTGTGAATAATTTCTTTGAGCAGACGAAAGCAATTTGGACGCAAAGGCAATAGGGCGATCGTGCGATCTATCTTTGTGCGCAAGCACAGCACCGATCCCAACATCCGATGCATCCACCATCAACAAGAGGGGCTTCTGGGCATCGAATGGCGTAAGGCAAGTATTGGAAAGCAACGCCGATTTCAACCGGCGAAAGGCGCGGTCGCATTCCGTCGTTCAGACGAACGGTACACCCTTACGGCGTAAGCGATGAAGCGGAGCTGAAATAGAAGAGGCGTGTGGTATATAACGGTGATAATAATTATTTTTTTCCAGCACACTCTGTAGCTGCTTCAAATTCTGCGGCGGAGGCAAGTGTTGCATGGCACGGACGTCCGTTGGACTGGGATGTATGCCTTGGGCATTGCGTACATGTCCCATGTATGGCAAGTCACAAGCAAAAAACACACATTTGTCCTTCCGCAAGCGAAGACCATTTTGTCGCAAGACGTGAAGTATAATGTTCTGAGATTGGCCAAATGTTCTTGTTCCGTCTTTCCGGAGATCACAATATCGTCCAGATAATTTGCTGCAGTAGGGACTGACGCACAAACAGTTTGTAGATATTGCTGAAACAATGCAGGGTCGGATGCACACCCGAATGGCAGTCGATTGAATCGATACAAACCAAGATGCGTGTTAACCACCAAAACGCGCTGGGATTCTTCGTCCACCGGTATTTGCAAGTACGCATCTGCTAGGTCCAACTTCGAAAAATATTTACCCGGGCACTATTTTTCAAAAAGATCTTCCAGGCGGGGTAAAGGAAAAGTTGGAATCACTAGTTGTGGATTCACTGTTGCCTTGAAGTCCACACAAAGTCTCAATTTGCCGGAAGGTTTTGGCAAAATTACTAAGGGTGATGCCCAGAGAGAAGACTGCACACGTTCAGTTACACCTTTTGATTCCAAATCGTGTACTGTTTTTGCGACCTCATCACGCAATGCGTGGGGAACATTGCTCGCTCAGGAAAATTTTGGTTGCGCGTTTACTTTCAGTTCCAAATGCGCTTTATAGTTCTTAGCGCAACCGAGGCCCGGTGCAAAAATGTCTGCAAATTCTTCACATAGACGAGAAACACCGTCTGAAAGCACCGTCTGGTTCACTGATAGGACCTGATTTACTATAGACAAGTTAAACAACTGAAATAAATCGAAACAAAACAAGTTCACTGCAGAAGAAGAACGAAGGACGTAAAATGACACAAGTTTTGTTTGTATGTTTCAAGAATGCCGCACTGGCCTAACACAGGGATCTGTTGACCTGAATAGCTAGTTAACAACATTTGCGGCACGTAACGGAGGTGTGCCCAGCAGTTTGTAAGTGTCTTGTTTGATCAGTGAAACTGCAGCTCTGGTATCGAGCTGGAATTGTATCACTTTGCCGTTAATGTCCAAGCTACAAAAAGTTTATTGTCCTGCTGACGACAAGAGCGACTGTCTCGTACAACGTGAACTGACACTGGTACATAATCACTTGCTACTTGACGGGAGTTCCGGCGATGTCGACGCACACTATTTTTGGGACTGTTAGAGAGAGTGGCACTGCACGGAGTGGAATGCACTACATGAATTTACATGTGCGAAATTTAGCGAGCCTGAGTATCCTTAGTTCGATTTCGATTCTGGCGCAAAGCAAAGGGCCTGGAGCCGTTTTGGGCTTCCGATCTGAGCTTTTTCTGGCAAACACTCTGAACATGTCCTTTTTTTTATTACAATAAAAGCAAATATCTTGGCGTGACGGGCAATTCTCACGCGAATGTTTAGTAGCACACCGCGTGCACGATTTGATCACTGCATTTGCTTGCCGGCGTGGAACACGTGGCTGAGAGCCTGGAGGCAGCGGCGCGGCCGGGCGCGAGGGCTGTTTACTGCTCCGCGCAGCTCGCCCGGCGGGCCGGTTAACCTGACACACTGCTGGCGAAGTTTCAAATGATTCCTGAGCAAAGTCAAGTGTGTCCTGCCGATCCAGTATGTCCATCACTTGTTGAAGGGAGGGATTTACTAGTTTCAAAATCGGTTTCCTTATACGAACATCAGAAACGTTCTGTGCAATTGCATCACGTACCATAGTATCTGAATAAGGGAGTCCATACTGACACTCAAAAGCACAATCCCTAGTAAGGCCTTGCAAGGTTGCAACCCACTCCCGATTAGTCTGACCTGCCGTACGTTTTGTACGAAAGAAGGTATACATTTTCGCAACTACATTGACTGATTCTTTGAAATATGCATCTAATGCAGACAAAATTTCTTCGTAGGAGAGAGTTACTACGTCGCGCCGGGGAACTAATTTGACTATTACACGGTACGTGTTCACCCCGACTGAAGATAACAAAAAAGGCTGCCGCTCGTTACCTTGAATTCTGTAGGCGGCGAGATGGACTCAAATTGGCGTGACCACTCCGTCCAGCTTTCCAGTGCAGCATGAAAAGGTCGAAAAGTTGGTGCATCAGCATGTTGTGGCTGCGTTAGCGATGAAGCGGCTGCTGCCGCATCGTTATGCATCGCACGTTGACCCTGGACGAGCAGTCCAAGAGCATCCAGTAAGGCCTGCGTCTGCTGATTCTGTAAACGATAAAATTCGGACAGTACATCTGGAGATTGTGGCGAAGCCATTACACAAGTAAATCAGGGCAATACCGATAACAACGCGGTTGTGCCTCGTCGCCAATGTTGTGGTTGGCAGGAGAGCCATCACCGTGTTACTAGAGGAGGCCGAAAGGCACGCTATCTAGCTCACGCAGGCTGGCGTGAGGTCTGGAACAGGACAAGGAAATTAGACTTTAGGAAAACGGACGTAGCTGGTGGGATACTTAACTTTAATCCATTAATGATGAACGTCGCTCTTGACGGTACATAGTTCACAATATCAATAGTAACTGATAATGGCGCCTTGCTAGGTCGTAGCAAATGACGTAGCTGAAGGCTATGCTAACTATCGTCTCGGCAAATGAGAGCGTATTTAGTCAGTGGACGATCGCTAGCAAAGTCAGCTATACAACTGGGCGAGTGCTAGGAAGTGTCTCTAGAGCTTGTAGCCGCGATGCATTCACCCTGTACAGCTTACACTACTTCTGGCAGTACCTTATCTTTAGAACGTGATGCAACTGAGCGCGAAGTGGTTGGATTGCACAGTAACTCGGATGCATTCATACTTCCGCATTTTGTTCCCAGCTGAAAGCATACTTTCACTACATCTGTAAAATATGGCCCTGTGAATGTGGTGAACGTCCGAATGTCACCTGCACTCATATTCACACAAGCATTCCGAAACCTGAGGTTCATTTCGGAAGTGTCCATACGTTTGGTTGTGTGTTCGCACAAACACATACAAGAGGGACTCGTGGCTGTTGCCAAAATTTTTTGTTGGAACATGAAAAACATTGTACAAAGCTTGTGTACCTTCTGGTACTCGTGTCGAATATCTCAAATTTTTCCCCAGCCCGAGCTCGTTATGTGCCTACGTGTTTTAGTCCACACCATGCTATCACCTAATAATTTTTTCCCCTATATTTTGTTTCACAAATTCTTCCATCGCCATTTTTTGGGTTCATCGACTGTAGTCGATAATGTTAACGGCACTGACCGGAAAGAGGTGGGAAGCGTAAAGCTTAGTGATAAACTTAGCGCATCACGCATCCACACGCTATACGAATTCGCAGCCAGTATGCAAGTAAGAGCAAGCGCGTGATTTTTAGACGAGCTGTGACTTCCGCGTGGCTGTCAAGAGGAGCTCACGCGGCTGCATTATCAGGCGAGATAGCGTCGGTCATCTTCGGGCAATATCGCCAACATTCGCGAAGTGTATTCGCCCTCTCTCTGGCACACCTCAGCCACGCGCGGGCCACGCGGATAGGCCACGCGTCTGCAGAGCTACCCTGCACAAATGGTGGAAAGTACCTCTTCCGACTGTATCCCACTGACCAACAAATAAGTTCCAACGTACCAGTCCAGAAAACCATCCATATCATCTTCTTACAGCACGGTGTTGTGTTCGGAGCCACACCTAGGCACAGGGGCGCTTATTTTGACGGAGATGCTATTACTGGTGGACAGTCTCCGTGAGCAAGAGGTCCTGCCAGGCAAGTAACCGCCCGTGCGTGTCCTCACACTCGTGAACTTACTCTGTTACCAGAAACTGAGCCTCACCCCAGAATCGGATAGAGACACGAGCTCTGTGAGACACGACGGTGCTGGAGCGCAGCGCAGATGGAGTCGGAATCTGGACGCCAAGTGTTGACCTCGAGAACTCTGGAGATTAAGAGAGACGTGGTGTGGCTGAATGCGAGCGCCACTTGTCACCGGCCTCAAGCGAGAGTAATGGGGGGCAGAGCGCTCGCTTAGCTGCGTCACTGGCGCGTCCCAGTGATCTCACAGCAGCAACTTGCAACTGTGCACACATATTTACAGACGTGCATCACACTCGCGTGCCACGTTAAGTTATGGACAGCGACAGCAAATCGTGGTATACATCTTCACCCTCAGTTAAAACAAGTAGTTTTATGGGCTATTAGATTGTAGAAACTTCCTCTATTAAAGAGAGAGAACCTCTTTCGCCTTGGGAAATAGAACAGTCCGGCATGCTACGTGAGCAGGCGACAGCAAAGGCCGTCAGTGTGACATTCGACCGCTGTGTGGGCAAGGCACTCAGTACCAGTGTTTTCCACGGCGGCCAGGTCACGGGTGTCCTACGCGTGGGACGTTCCACCTACGGCGCCGTGCAGACACTCGATGTTTCGTGAACCGTCGGGCCATGGAGGTGCTGAGGCTACCTGGTTACGGGAAAAGCCGCTACGGCCAAAATAAGGCACTCTGGTGTATGAGATGTTGATGAAGGAGGTGTAGGCCCAGTGTCGCGAGCTATGCAACTGTGGATGACCGACTCATGTTGTTGTGGCCTTCAGTCCAAAAAATGGTCTGATCCAGCTGACCATGCTAATCAATTCTGTGCGTAACTGCTGTAAACTACAAGTATTTGAACCTACTAACTGCACTCATCCCTTGATCTTCCTTTATAATTTATACTTCACTATCACCATCTCCCTCCATTATCGAGCCAACGATTCCTTGGCGTCACAGAATGCCTCGTACCAGCCAATGTCTTCTTTCAGCCGGGTCGTGACGCAACTTCCTTTTTTACCCAGTTCGACTTAGTACCTACTCATTACTTACATCTACCCATCGAATCTTTAGTATTTTTCTACGGCAACACATTTCGAAAGCTTGCCTGAATTGCTTATCGTGTATGTTTCATATCCGTTCAACGCTGCTCTCTAGGCAAATACATTGATGATGATTGACAGCCGCTAGTAATTAGATCGAAATAAATTCGCTGAATACGAGTAACATGACGTCAGCTGCATTAGGTACAGATGTTCATATGTTACCAAAAATGACTTCTCAATACTTAAACTTATATTCGATCGTAACAAATTTCTCTTTATCAGAAATGGTATTCTTGATAATTACAGTCTGCGTTTTGTATCCACTTTCCTTCAGCTGCCAACAGTAATTTTACTTCTCGAATACACAAGTTCTTCTATTGCTTTTATATTTTCCTCAGCATAGTCTGATATATTTCGACTATTTTTCAGAACTTTGTTTTACTTTTGTTGATGGTCATCCAGTCGTGTACGAGCACTGAGAGAATTACAGTATCATCGGGAAAGCACAAAATTTTTGTTTTTATTTTAGCAGGCCGGGGTGACGGAGCGGTTCTAGGCGCTTCAGTCTGGAACCGCGCGACCGCTATGGTCGCAGGTTCGAATCCTGCCTCGAGCATGGATGTGTGTGATGTCCTTAATTAGGTTCAAGTAGTTCAAAGTTCAAGGGGACTCATGAACTCAGAAGTTAAGGCACATAGTGCTCAGAGCCATTTGAACCATTTAAACACGAGAAGAGTGTCTTAACTATTGCGTTTCGCGGTCAAAGATTTATTTACATCTTTCTCGAGGTTCCTTGTACTTGTTGTCTTTTTATTGCAGGCCATTGAAACTATCAGCGGAGGTCACTCTTCTTCGAAGAATATGTCACATTCGCTACTCGATTGCCATGATCCAGAGGATACACGACGAGCCGAATATATAAGAGAGAAAGTAGTACTGTTACCACTCCTTCGAAAGTGCTGCACTCGTAACCGACAGAAAGAGTAGGATTCTTATCTAGTAGTACAGATGTAAACTTGGAGAGTGGTTTTTGGAGATTTGTGGTAAGGAGTTATGGGACCAAACTGCTAAGGTCATCGGTCCGTAAGCTTACGCATTACTTAATCTAACTTAAACCAACTTACGCTAAGGACGACACACAAACCCATGCCCGAGGGAGGAGTCGAACCTTCGACGGAGGGGAGCAGCACGGACCGTGACAAGGCGCCCGAGACCACGCGGCTACCCAGCGTGGCACAGAATGGTCTGTCCAGTGCATTTGTTACCTGTCATAGTCTTCTATGGTTGTGCCTGGCATAGGACTTACCCTTCCTCGACGTTGTTCAGCCAGCCAGCTTGGGGAGAATTCACCAACAGTGTTCTATAAAGTACATGTCCGGTGTTCTGTACTGTGCTCATTATCCTCCAGATTCGTAATCTCACATTTCTTCGCTTACGACATTTAACTTCTCGTTTGTTATTCTCACTGTTGTCAGATTTATTGAAGTGTTTCGCCGACAGTAGTGAATTAACCTGCTCTCCTGAACGGGAATGGAAATTACTCAGCTTTGACTAATCACGGAATTCTTTTCGCAGTAAATATTTAGAACTACGGAAAATGCAAACGAGCTCAGCCGTGAGTAGCATTTAGTGGCGGAGTTCCCAATGGGAGGATACTATTTCACTTTCGTGCTGAATCGCTGCATTTTATTTTCCGAATTTATTCATACCAAAGAATACGGTCCTCAACTAACACTTTCTTATGTAAACAAAAAGTGGGTTCGTTTTTCTCCGTTTGTTTTTCAGGAGTTCTTATTTTTCCTTTGTATGTATCTATGACCAAAGAGTTGCTTGGCTGTATACTTGTTTGCGGAAGGGGTTTTCACCAGACCGAATCTTTGACAAATTCGCAAACACAGATAACCTCTAATCAGAGTGGAACAGGATACCCCTGCAGCCTCTGAAAACACGTTATCTCACACCTTATCGCATTTCCGTTCCTTCCATCCGTGACCACACGCTGGTTTCTGCGCTTCAGCCTGTAACCTGTCTTCACGATAAGTAACCGTGCTTGGAGCACTGGGCTGCAAAGTGCTCTCCAATTGTACTGTGAAGTGTTTTTTTTTTCACCATTACTGACAGCGCTCATACATAAAAATATGTCAGTGTTCATTTACTGTGCATTAATGTCAGTGTCAAGTAAGGCACAGGGTATAAAGTACTGGGGAAGCGGCGATTGACTCCGTTCGCCCTCCAGTCAACAGACTCACATCAAGAGTCATGACTCCAGGTAAATAGCCGACAGTACCGCAACTCTTCCATTCGACATGTTAAGTTTAAAACACTGATATGATGCGCTTCACTACCTCAGCACATGATTTCCAAGATATCGGCGGTGTAGAATATCTTACTTAGAACTGCACAGCTTCAAAATATTGATGTGGGTTTGTGTTGTATCACCATAATCTCATAAACAATATACACACATTAGTCAGGATATTATGTCCAATGGATAACAGCGGCGATGCTTCGTGGCATGGTAGGTCGCTGGAGTGCGTTGTCACCACAGCTGCACGCACAAGTCACACAATTTCCGTGAATTCCAGGGAGGGGGACGATGAGCTCCAGCTTCAGAACCGAACGGCGACTGCCTCACCTGCCCGTAGCCTCGCTGGTGCCCTCTTCCGCTGGCCGCCGCATTCCGTGTGTTTCGGACGCAGCCCCGTCCACGTGCTTGTTTTGTTCGGAAACTCATAAGGCGACAGATAATGGCCGGCGCCGTATTGTCGCCTGGGCGTGCCCGCGTACGCATAGTAATGCTGCCTGTGTGACGGGCCGGGTGCACGGTGTGGAGGCCGCCCTGGGGCAGAGCGGGATGTCGCGGGAGCCGCGTGTCTCGTAAAGCTCGACCACTCGTTTCCTGGGCAGGCGCTTCCTCGTTTTCCTGCTCGGCCACTGAAACGATGACACTGCTTTCGTGGAGACGCAAGTGTCACACGATGTCATAGCTCTCCCGCGCTCCGACAACAAATATTTACACTACTGGCCATTAAAATTGCTACACCAAGAAGAAATGCAGATGATAAACGGGTATTCATTGAACAAATATATTACACTAGAACTGACATGTGATTACATTTTGACGCAATTTGGGTGCATAGATCCTGAGAAAAACAACCACCTCTGGCCGTAATAACGGCCTTGATACGCCTCGGCATTGAGTCAAACAGAGCTTGGATGGCGTGTACAGGTACAGCTGCCCATGCAGCTTCAACACGATACCACATTTCATCAAGAGTAGTGACTGGCGTATTGTGACGAGCCAGTTGCTCGTCCACCATTGACCAGACCTTTTCAGTTGGTGAGAGATCTGGAGAATGTGCTGGCCAGGGCAGCAATCGAACAATTTCTGTTTCCAAAAAAACCCGTACAGGACCGGCAACATTATCCTGCTGAAATGTATGGTTTCGAAGGGATCGAATGAAGGGTAGAGTCATGGGTCGTAACGCATCTGAAATGTAACGTCGACTGTTCAAAGTGCCGCCAATGCGAACCAGAGGTGACCGTGACGTGTAACCAATGGCACCCCATACCATCACGCCGGGTGATACGCCATTATGGCGATGACGAATACATGCTTCCACAATGCGCGTTCACCGCGATGTCGCCAAACACGGATGCTGTAAACAGAACCTGGATTCATCCGAATAAAGGACGTTTTGCCACTCGTGCACCCAGGTTCGTCGTTGAGTACACCATCGTAGGCGCTCCTGTCTGTGATGCAGCGTCAAGGGTAACCGCAGCCACGGTCTCCGAGCTGATAGTCCGTGCTGCTGCAAACGTCGTCGGACTGTTCGCGCAGATGGTTGTTGTCTTGCAAACGTCCCCATCTGTTGACTCAGGGATCGAGACATGGCTGCACGATCCGTTACAGCCAAGCGGATAAGATGCCTGTCATCTCGACTGCTAGTTATACGAGACCGTTTGTATCCAGCACAGCGTTCCGTGTTACCCTCCTGAACCCACCGATTCCATATTCTGCAAGTCATTGGATCTCGACCAACGCGAGCAGCAATGTCCCGATACGATAAACAGCAATCGCGATAGGCTACCAAAATGGTTCAAATGGCTCTGAGCACTATGGGACTCAACTGCTGTGGTCACCAGTCCCCTAGAACTTAGAACTACTTAAACCTAGCTAAACTAAGGACATCACACACATCCATGCCCGAGGCAGGATTCGAACCTGCGACCGTAGCAGTCGCACGGTTCCGGACTGCGCGCCTAGAACCGCGAGACCACCGCGGCCGGCGATAGGCTACAACCCGACCTTTATCAAAGTCGGAAACGTGATGCTGCGCATTTCTCCTCCTTACACGAGGCATCACAACAACGTTTCACCAGGCAACGCCGGTCAGCTGCTGGTTGTGTATGAGAGATCGGTTGGGACCTTTCGTCATGTCAACACGTTGTAGGTGTCGCCACCGACGCCAAGCTTCTGTGAATGCTCTGAAAAGCTAATCGTTTGCATATCACAACATCTTCTGCCTGTCGGTTAAATTTCGCGTCTGTAGCACGTCATCTTCCTGGTGTAGCAATTATAAGGGCCAGTAGTGTATATTATCACGTAGTATCCCATGACTATAATATCAGCGAGCCGCTGATATCCACTCATTCAAGAACCTGGGTGTAACAATTTGTAGGGATGTGAATTGGCGCGATTACATAAGCTCTGCCCTAGGTCAACCAAGTGGTAGTCGTCGGTTCGTTGGTAGGCTATTGGGGAAACAGAATCAGTCCACTAAGGGGACTGCTTACAACACACTCGTGCGACCCATCCTGTATACCGTTCAAGTGTGAGGGACTAGTACCAAACGGGACTAACAGCGAGTATTGACCCATGCGAGACATTGTGGAGAAACTGTACTGCTAGACTCCTGAAGGTAGACGTAACCTATTCCGACAAAACGTACTTACAAAGTTTTCAAAAAGCCGACTCTAAATAATAACTCTAAGAATATGCCTAAACCCTATAAGTATCGCCCCCTTAAGGATCGTGAGGAGATGATCTGATTAATTACAGTGGGTACAAAGACATTTAAACAATCATTCTTCCTATGTTCCGTACCTTACTTTAACGGAAAAAAGCCCTAAGTTCCTATAACGGGACATACCCTATGCCATCTTCTTGGCAGCGCTTTGCAGAGTATACATGTAGATGTAGCTGTAGATGCAGATTTAATCTGATCAGATAAGCTCTCTCCGTTACCTAATAGCGCTTTCACACACAGATCTCACTGCGTCACAATTTGATTAAGTATTAATAACAGGTATAACATCATAATTAATAGTAATAACGCTGACAACTAAACAAAGACAAATTGAATCAATTATTCTGGAAAGGAAATCAAATGAAATAAAGATAAACTGCGTAACTTTGCAAGTGATTTTGCGATGCTTTCGTCAAATCTGCTACAAAGAGTTACTTAAAGAAAACCTCTGGAAAGAACAGCGAATAGAAATGGTCTCAGAAGTTCAGCTGAAGAAACAAAAGTCATTAAAAATTCACCAAAATACATAAAAAGCCAATTACTGTGAAATAGAATAAGTTAATACATTAAAATATCTTGGGGAAACTATACAGTAGCGTCGCCTGGAGAAATTTGCAATATATGTAAGATAGAAGAATAAAGAAGATCCAACGGAGAGCAGCACGCTTCGTTACAGGATCATTTAGTAATCGCGAAAGCGTTGCGGAGATGATAGATAAACTCCAGTGGAAGACTCTGCAGGAGAGACGCTCAGTAGCTCGGTACGGGCTTTTGTTAAAGTTTGGAGAACATACCTTCACCGAAGAGTCAAGCTGTATATTGCTCCCTCCTACGGATATCTCGCGAAGAGACCATGAGGATAAAATCAGAGAGATTAGAGCCCACACAGAAGCATACCGACAATCCTTCTTTCCACGTACAATACGAGACTGGAATAGAAGGGAGAACCGATAGAGGTTCTCAGGGTACCCTCCGCCACACACCGTCAGGTGGCTTGCGGAGTATGGATGTAGATGTAGATGTAGCTGAATTGATAAAACGGAAGGAGACTGTGGATTCACAACAGTCTATACAAAATGAGATGCAAATAACGAAAGCAATACATTATACGACACTGATAAGAGGAAAATGTTTTTATACATGTCAATGCTTAACGATGGTGTATAAAATGAACAAAATAAAGGTTCTTGATAGACGGTATATTAGGAAAATAATGCGTCAATACCAACGGCAGATGGTTGAGAAATGAGAAGTGAAGAGGAGAGCCGCACGGGATTAGCCGAGCGGTCTTAGACGCTGCAGTCATGGACTGTGCGGGTGGTTCCGGCGGAGGTTAGAGTCCTCCGTCGGGCATGGATGTGTGTGTTTGTCCTTAGGATAATTTAGGTTAAGTAGTGTGTAAGGTTAGGGACTAATGACTTTAGCAGTTAAGTCCCATAAGATTTCACACACACACACACACACACACACACACACACACAAGTGGAGATACGCGAAAGTAGATAAATAATGTCGGAGGTAATGCCAAGGTGAAGATTCTTAATCTTTGGACGCCTAAATAACATGAATGGAATAGACTTCCATTCATCAGAAACAAATATTCATGTATTTCTGGAAAATAGCAAGGATTACAGAAATAAGGAAACACCCAGAAAGAAATAACACCAAAGAATGGAAAATAACAGAAAGAAATCGGTTTAAGAATAATAAAATATTAGATTTAGAACTCTTTCAAGGGAGAAGAAATAAGAAATTGGGAAAATCATAGAGAAAAGAAAGGACCAGACATTGTAGGAGCACCGGAAAAATACGAAACAATAAAGAAGGAAGAAGAACTGAAGTTGTCTTGTGTTCTTAGTTGATCATTAGCAAGACAGAACAGTGGCAACAAAAATGGAACGAGTGTATGAAAGCTTACTCGAAATAATAGTATAGACTAGGAAGTAGCCGCGCGGGGCAGCCGCACGGTCTGGGGCGCCTTGTCACGGTCCGCGCGGCTGCCCTCTTCGGAGTTTCGAGTTCTCCCTCGGGCATGGGTTTGTGTGTCGTCCTTAGCGTAAGTTAGTTTAAGTTAAATTAAGTACTGCGTAAGCTTAGGGTTTGGTCCCATAAGAGGTTACCATACATTTCCAACTAGGAACTAACAACTATAGCTGAACATCTGTAGAAAAGTTCATGGGTTTTTGGGAACGTATAGCTAACTTTCTGATAACCTGTTACGAATCTTCATGTTCTCACGGCGTGTTACTTGATCCGAAAATAGTCCGCAATTTAGATGTAAACGTTGTGTGTTGGTGATGTTTAGACTGTAAACAGTCCAGCCATCGTCGTGGCCGGAAAGGCTGACGGTAGGGAGAGCCAATGCGCATGCGTGGGAGACGTACCACACTAGCCGTACAAATATATATACTACCGTGACGCCCTCTCCGAAGCGTGTGGCGTCACAAATTCTGGTCGACAGGGGAACAGTACCGTAGTCTGTCAGAGGTAACTATTGCCAGTGCCAGACTTCACTTTTCTCAAGGTTACAACTATCATGACTGTTAGTTAAATCATTTGTCAAACGTGTTTCAGCAGCTTTCTGAAAATCCAATGCTCCAAGGATGTTTAAATGTGGACATTAATGTAGTCGACAGTGTGGCCTGCATGAATATATTGCTCGGTCACCGCAAATTTGTGAGGCCGTAATGGGCAGATTCTTTAGTGTCTTTCAATTTAGACGTGTGTTCAAGGCATTTGGTGTTGTGAGACAGGACAGAGTCTTTTTTTATGCTACCGAAAATCTCTTTAGTAAAGGCAGCTGGATGATGAATTGAGGCAGAAATGATTTCGCTCTGATGGATGTGTTTTCGGGATAAGAGCCTTAAGGTAGAGAACAGATGTGAGATGCTGTATATCTTGGTAACTCTGTGAAAGAGGCAGAATGTGTGGGTATAGCTCACTGCATGAAAGAGTGAAATATGGTCAAAGTGACAAACGACATACAAGATTCTTGAACTTTAACACATAGTGTATATTTAGTGGACAAAAATGCCACCAGAAACGAAGTACCAGCTCTGTGTCATAGGCATGGGGCGACGAATGTAACGTGGGCTTTTGTGGAGGCAGAACACAGGGATTTGTGTGAAAAAATTAACAGAATCACAGAAAGCACGAGTTAGCTAGTCGCATCACAACTGGAACACTGTTAGTGCGTACTAATGTCTCTGGTCTTAGATTTATAAACGCAAGCGTGCGGCATGAGTTACCACTTCATCTAGGATTCATAGATTTAGAGAAAGCTTTTGACTAAGTTGCAACAAAATCGATACGGGCAGCCTCTGAGTAACACGAAGTGTTGATTTTTTATTATCATCACAGAAACGAGGAAAGCAAGACTTGAAACATTTTGATGATAAACAGAACTTTCGATGGAGAATAGAGCGTTTTGGATATGGTGAGACCTTGCTCCACATCTATTATACAGAAACAGAGGGACAGGACTGTCGCTGGAGTGGATTCCTGTGATTTTTTCATGGGACAAAGACAGTAATATGCTGGTGGACTGTCAACCCCAGCGCTGTGGTGTAATCAGAGATAACTTCACCAGCCTCCCCGAAAAACTGAAGCAGCGATCGAAATGGGACGCCGTGAAACGTTGGCTGGGGGATCCTTCGGTTACAAGTCAGCGCAGCTTAGCACACGTCCCAAGCTGTGGTTGCCAAACTGGAAGCCGCGTGATTGCATTTGGTGGGCCTCCTGTATTACTAAACGTCTAAAAAGTCACCCGGTCCGAGTTTCAGGTTCGAGGGGCAAGAAAAATTTGATTTTCAGTTTTTCCTATAGTTATTGGCTGAATTTAAAATTAAAATTTAAATTAAGCATTTAAAATGCTGTCATAAAAACTCATTAAGATGTATAATCGTACCTTAAAGGTGTGATACAACAAGTCAAGTATTAAAATTAGAAAGCATGTACAACATAACTCACACGATACTACATAGTTTGAAACCTTTTCATAATTTTTTTCTCGCTGACATACCGGACAAAATAATGAAATAAAAAAAAATACTTATCACTTACAACTCTTTCGCTGTTAATACATTAAAACTACAGCACCAGACATGACGTTTTAATTTATTACTTATTTACTATTAAGTGCTGTTCGCAACGCATTTTGGAGACAGTATCCACATATACCATTGAATGTACATGGGGTGCACAAAAATTATCGGTGCAGGAAACTCGTCGGCATCCAAACCAGATTCCAGCCGTCTCGGAATGTATAAATACAAGTCCTTTATCGTTTTCAAGGCAATCTAATATTATCCTTCCTGCAACATTCAGGTTACGGTGACGGAGTTGGATTGTTATCACACAGCCTTCTCTCCAAATTATGTCACAAAGGCTCAATAATACCGAGATCTGATGACCGTCAGGGGGGATGCGACAATTCATCCTCGTTCTCACAAAACCAGTGCTGAACGATGCGAGCTGTGAGAACAGGAGCCCTGTCGTCTTGGGACAGAAAATCGCCTTTGGGGAACGAACAGTGTACCATGGGATGGACCTAATCAGCCAGAATGGTCAGAATGGTCACATTACCCTTGCCGACAATGTGACCTTGCAGAGTAACCGTGGAGGCCCACGGAATACCACGATATGACTGTGCCCAGATCATCTCGGAACCCCCGGCTCGTTTCATCTATGGCGCGTAAACTCCACCAGACGTTGGAAACAGTGTGAAACAAGGTTCATCCGACCAAATGACTTTCTTACTTTGCTCCATAGTCTAGGTTTTATCGCTACTCACGACGTTTTTCTGATGCGTGCACCTGCATCGCAAATGTATGGTTTTGGAATTCCAATTCCCCCTGCAGTTCCCAGGATCGCGTTGTTTTTCTGCCAACAGGATTCGTGAATGCTACATTCAGCTCTGCAACGACATTTTCTTCTATTTTCGTCTTACTTTTCATCGCAATCCTCTTCACTGACCGTCTGTCACAGTCGCTTAATACACATTAGTCCGTGTTGTGACTTAGCAGGTAATTTTGCAATTCACTGTATACGGTATAAATCTTCGATGCGGCGTCTCTTGAAGACGAAAGTATCCATCATATGAGCAGAAACGATTTGCCCACGTGTGAGTGCCATTAGATCCTACATAATGGACTCAGAAGTAGACAGAGCACTGTTCTGGCCACGAGTGACACTTCCGACGTACTGAGGCCCTTGCACAGGTTCCGTCCTTGGTCAAGTACAACAGCGCAACCTGCACGCTCGGCTGGCACTTGCATTTATAATGAAACACGCATTTCTCATGGCGTTTCCATATTTTGCTCCAACCCCCCCCTGCCTGCAAAATTAAAATATATGTTGATACAGCTGTATATTTCAATATACTGTATATAACGTTAGAAACATTGATATGCGTGTTAGACTAGTTTCTCTTGAAAGTGAGCACAAATTTTTGTCAAGAATGAGGGGCAGGATGCCCGGGCGGTGTGGCCGAGCGGTTGTAGGCGCTTCAGTCTGGAACCGCGCGACCGCTACGGTCGCAGGTTCGAATCCTGCCTCGGGCATGGATGTGTGTGATGTCCTTAGGTTAGTTAGGTTTAAGTAGTTCAAGGGGACTGATGACCTCAGGTGTTGAGTCCCATAGTGCTCAGAGCTTTTTTTTTTTTTTTTTTTTTTTTTTTTTTTTTTTTTTTTTTTTTTTTTAGTGGTAGGATGGGGGCTTATTTGTCCTCCGTATCCATCTGACCTGGCCCATGGAAAATGCTATTTATTTCTTAACTGGAGAGGGTGCGATTTTGACAGTGCTATACTGCTCAGGGATGGCTCACAGTGGTTCCTTTTCGAATTGACAAGGGCGTCCGATTCGGGGAAGGGGGAAAGGGAGAACATATATTCAATAAATGATGTCCACTGTCGAAACTCACGTACCACTCCATTTGCACAAAGCCATAAGCTTTTCATTGTCCCCTCCCAAATCTAAAAAAATTTCTGAGTGGGTTGTTTTGGTATATGTATAATGTTTGTGTGTGTGTGTGTGTGTGTGTGTGTGTGTGTGTGTGTGTACCTTCTGTAGATCTCCGTCTATGTGGGAACTGGAATTTGTAACGGGATGGTGATTCACACAAGTGGTATGGATGTTACCGTGTGTAGCACCTGCAGTGGTTAAGAACTCTGACTGCTTGTAGTTATTGTAAAGTACAGAACGGGAGACTGCACAAAAGCGTGGACAGCATGGGAAGCTCTTTGTGAATGGCGCTGGGCGGAGTTCCCACACAGCTCGGCCGTAGCTCACGGCCCCATTAAATTCAATGGCGGTGGCGGGAATTAGAGGGCCTGCCTCCCTGGGGTAGCGACTCTGCGGGAATTACCGGCCCTCCATCACGAGCTGGCTCGCGGCCCTACTGCCGCTCTGCGTCGCCCTGCGCCCAAAACCGTAAACACAGGACGCCCGGCTAACGCGCCCGGCCGGCCAGTACACAAATCGCCTGCCGCCATTGTGCGGCGCGACGTGCGCCTCCAGCCCCGTCTGCGCAGTGCCGGCTTTATGGCACAGTTTACCGAACCAGCTAGAGAGGCCGAAGCGGTCCCAAGCCTCTCCCCTCACACCAGTCACCGGCCGTAACATCCTATCGCATTCATTTTTATTTAATTCGTTTCAGGTAAAGCCCATTTCACCAGAATCAGTTATTATTGTTGTTGTTGATGGTGATGTGGTCTTCAGCTCAAAGACTGGTTTGATGCTGCTCACCATGGTACTCTATCCTCCGCAAGCTGCTTCTTCCCAGAATAACGACTCAACTTACACGCTAGTGAACCTGCTTACAATATCCATCTACGATTTTTACCAGCCACACTTCCTTCCAATGCTATGTTGATGATCCCTTGATATCTCAAAATGTGTCCTGAAAGCCGATCCCTTCTTTTAGTCATTTTGCGCCACAATTTTCTTTTCTCCCCATTTCTATTCAGTACCTCCTCTTTATTTGCGTGATTCACTCATATACTCTTCAGCATTTTTCTGTAGCACCACATTTAGAAAGCTTCTACACTCCTGGAAATGGAAAAAAGAACACATTGACACCGGTGTGTCAGACCCACCATACTTGCTCCGGACACTGCGAGAGGGCTGTACAAGCAATGATCACACGCACGGCACAGCGGACACACCAGGAACCGCGGTGTTGGCCGTCGAATGGCGCTAGCTGCGCAGCATTTGTGCACCGCCGCCGTCATTGTCAGCCAGTTTGCCGTGGCATACGGAGCTCCATCGCAGTCTTTAACACTGGTAGCATGCCGCGACAGAGTGGACGTGAACCGTATGTGCAGTTGACGGACTTTGAGAGAGGGCGTATAGTGGGCATGCGGGAGGCCGGGTGGACGTACCGCCGAATTGCTCAACACGTGGGGCGTGAGGTCTCCACAGTACATCGATGTTGTCGCCAGTGGTCGGCGGAAGGTGCACGTGCCCGTCGACCTGGGACCGAACCGCAGCGACGCACGGATGCACGCCAAGACCGTAGGATCCTACGCAGTGCCGTAGGGGACCGCACCGCCACTTCCCAGCAAATTAGGGACACTGTTGCTCCTGGGGTATCGGCGAGGACCATTCGCAACCGTCTCCATGAAGCTGGGCTACGGTCCCGCACACCGTTAGGCCGTCTTCCGCTCACGCCCCAACATCGTGCAGCCCGCCTTCAGTGGTGTCGCGACAGGCGTGAATGGAGGGACGAATGGTGTCGTCTTCAGCGATGAGAGTCGCTTCTGCCTTGGTGCCAATGATGGTCGTATGCGTGTTTGGCGCCGTGCAGGTGAGCGCCACAATCAGGACTGCATACGACCGAGGCACACAGGGTCAACACCCGGCATCATGGTGTGGGGAACGATCTCCTACACTGGCCATACACCTCTGGTGATCGTCGAGGGGACACTGAATAGTGCACGGTTCATCCAAACCGTCATCGAACCCATCGTTCTACCATTCATAGACCGGCAAGGGAACTTGCTGTTACAACAGGACAATGCACGTCCGCATGTATCCCGTGCCACCCAACGTGCTCTAGAAGGTGTAAGTCAACTACCCCGGCCAGCAAGATCTCCGGTTCTGTCCCCCATTGAGCATGTTTGGGACTGGATGAAGCGTCGTCTCACGCGGTCTGCACGTCCAGCACGAACGCTGGTCCAACTGAGGCGCCAGGTGGAAATGGCATGGCAAGCCGTTCCACAGGACTACATCCAGCATCTCTACGATCGTCTCCATGGGAGAATAGCAGCCTGCATTGCTGCGAAAGGTGGATATACACTGTACTAGTGCCGACATTGTGCATGCTCTGTTGCCTGTGTCTATGTGCCTGTGGTTCTGTCAGTGTCATCATGTGATGTATCTGACCCCAGGAATGTGTCAATAAAGTTTCCCCTTCCTGGGACAATGAATTCACGGTGTTCTTATTTCAATTTCCAGGAGTGTATTTTCTTTCAGTCTAAACTGCTTATCGTCAATGTTTCACTTCCGTACGTAGCTACAATCCATATAAATACTTTCAGGAAAGACTCCGTAGCAATTAAATTTATATTCGATGTTAACAAATTTCTCTTCTTGAGAAACGCTTTTCTTGCCGTTGCCAGTCTACATTTTATATCCTCTCTACTTCGGCCGGAATCAGTTATTTTGTTGCCCAAACAGAAAAACTCGTCTATTTCTTTGCGTATCTCGTTTCCTAATCTAATTCCCTCAGCACCACCTCATTGCATTATTTTTGTTTTCGTTTTGTTGATGTTCATTTTATTTCATCCTTTCAAGACACTGTCTCTGACAGAATTACAGAGTCACTGGCAAAGCTCAAGGCATTTGTTTCCTCTCCCAGAACTTTAATTACTGCTTCAAATTTTTCTTTGGTTTCCTTTGCTGCTTGCTCAGTGTACAAATTCAGTTCCATGGGGGATACAGACAATCTTGTCTCACTCCCTTCTCAACCAAAACTTCCCTTTTCATGCCCCACGACTGTTATAGCTGCCGTCTTGGCCCGTTTTCCTGCTTTAGTAGGCTGTGTTTCGGACTGAGAATGGTGTTCAAATGGCTCTGAGCTCTATGGGACTTAACATCTGGCGTCATCAGTCCCCTAGAACTTAGAACTACTTAAACCTAACTAACCTAAGGACATCACACACATCCATGCCCGAGGCAGGATTCGAACTTGCGACCGTAGCGGTCGCGCGGTTCCGTACTGAAGCGCCTAGAACCGCACGGCCACCGCGGACGGCTGAGAATGGTGTTCATACATGTTTGGAGAAATATGATGAAACGTGTGCGTCGAACGTATTTTATACAGCATAAGTATTTCTATATAAATACTGCAGTTTTGACAATTTTGTATTTATATATAGTGTTTGTAACAGCTTTGGTTCTGTCATCTGGTAGCTAAACAAAAAATTAAAGAACGAATAAAATACCTAAAATGAGAGAGTATACGAATGTATAGCGGTTGGACAAAAATATGGAAACAGCGCCAGAAATGCAGACGCTGTGGAAGCCTGCAGGGTGGACTGTTGCATTTGACACGCACGGCACCTGCGCAGTGTCGTCAGTATGTTGCGAGTGTCAGCAATGGTCAAAACAGTGTTCGGTGGACTTGCGGATGCACTATGTCGGAGATAAGTGGGTAAATTTTCGGTGCTCGTATGATGGGTGCTTTCGTAACCAAGGTAGCCTAAGTGTGTCAAGAGGCACCTTTATCGAATATATACACCGCGTACGGGAAAAACGAAAAAAAAAAAATCCGCTAAGTCACAACGGAGACTGAAATAAGTGTTGAGCTATCGTGACAGACGGTCATTGACGAGGACTGTGGCGAAAAATAAAAGATGGACAACTGCAGAAGTGACTGCGAGCCCTGTCAGTACCAGAACAACACGAAGGGAGCTCCATGAGTTGGGAGTTGCAGGGCGAGCCGGAATTCCAAAACCGCTCGTCTGTGGTGCAACAGGGAAACGTGATTCCGAGGCCATAAAAACAGTGGAAGGAAGCAATTTTGTTGGATGAGTGTTGTTGCTCATCACTTCCAACTTCTGGGAGATTTTACGTCCCAGAAGTGAAACGTGGCGGGAGTTCTCCATCTAAATCTACATCCATATTCCGCAAGCCACCTGACTAGTGTGTGGCGGAGGGTACTTTGAGTACCTCTATCGGTTCTCCCTTCTATTCCAGTCTCGTATTGTTCGTGGAAAGAAGGATTGTCGGTATGCCTCTGTGTGGGCTCTAATCTCTCTGATTTTATCCTCATGGTCTATCCGCGAGATATACGTAGGAGGGAGCAATATACTGCTTGACTCCTCGGTGAAAGTATGTTCTCGAAACTTCAACAAAAGCCTGTGTCGACCTACTGAGCGTCTCTCTTGCAGAGGTCTTCCACTGGAGTTTATCCATCATCTCCGTAACGCTTTCGCGATTACTAAATGATCCTGTAACAAAGCGCACACCTCTCCGTTGGATCTTCTCTATCTCTTCTATCAACCCTATCTGGTACGGATCCCACACTGCTGAGTAGTATTCAAGCAGTGGGTGAACAAGTGTACTGCAACCTACTTCCTTTGTTTTCGGATTGCATTTCCTTAGGATTCTTCCAATGAATCTCAGTCTGGCATCTGCCTTACCGACGATCAACTTTATTGATCATTGCATTTTAAATCACTCCTAATGCGTACTCCCAGATAATTTGCGGAATTAACTGCTTCCAGTTGCTGACATGCTATATCGTAGCTAAATGATAAGGGATCTGTTTTTCTATGTATTCGCAACACATTACACTTGTCTACATTGAGATGCAGTTGCCATTCCCTGCACCATGCGTCAATTCGCTGCAGGTCCTCCTGCATTTCAGCACAATTTTCCATTGTTACAACCTCTCGATACACTACAGCATCATAAGCAAAAAGTCTCAGTGAACTTCCGATGTTATCCACAAGGTCATTTGAATATATTGTGAATAACAACGGTCCTACGACACTCCCCTGCGGCACACCCGAAATCACTCTTACTTCGGAAGACCTCTCTGCATTGAGAATGACATGCTGCGTTCTGTTGTCTAGGAACTCCTCAATCCAATCACACAATTGGTCTCATAGTGCGTATGCTCTTACATTGTTCATTAAACGACTGTGGGGAACTGTGTCAAACGCCTTCAGGAAGTCAAGAAACACGGCATCTACCTGTGAACCCGTGTCTATGGCCCTCTGAGTCTCGTGGACGAATAGCGCGAGCTGGGTTTCACACGATCGTCTTTTTCGAAACCCATGCTGATTCGTACAGAGTAGATTTCTACTCTCGAGAAAAGTCATTATACTCGATGAAAATACGTGTTCCAAAATTCTACAACTGATCGACGTTAGAGATATAGGTCTATAGTTCTGCACATCGGTGATCATTTTGGCAGCAGTGGTTCATGTTTCTCTAGATCGCATTTCTGCCGAGGATTGTGTAACCATTTTAACTTATCGATCCTATGGTATATTGTACGCTCTCCAATGGTGATACTGTGTTCCAAGACGCCAAGGTCCCTGTTCACACAGCTCGCATCGTTCGGGACTGGTTTTGTGAGCACGAGCATGAATTTTCGTATCTGCCCTGGCCACAACACTCGCCGGATTGGAATATTATTGAGCCTTTGTGTTCCAGTTTGGAGAGAACAGTGCGTGATCGCTATCTAGCCCCATCACTGTTACTTGCTGTTTTACAGGAAGAATGGTATAATATTGATTTGAAAACGATGCAGGATCAGTATTTATCCATTCCGATAATACTCGAAGCTGTTCTGTATGGCGACGCTTTTGCTGTATCGTGTTAGACATGGTAGTGTGTTACGTTTTTGGCCTTTCCATATTTCTGTTCGCCTCTATGTAACACATTACAGAGCGACGTTCTGTGCTACCACAAGAAACTCGAATACAGCATGGAGAGACTTTGCACAAGGAAACCTTTCAACTTGGATCTGAGCTCTTGGGACTTGTTACTCAATTTTTACTTTTCTGCAGGAAGCCTGTTGAAAATGAAGTTTGCTGAAAAGTGCGCACCTCTCTGCACAGTGCTTTAGGAAATGTTATCCAAGTGCGTATTGTTATTCCGCCTTATTTTCACTGAATGAATGCCGCATTTTCTCCTGCATGAAGCAGTGTACCCTACGACTGAATTTACGTCCAGGGACGACAGAATCAGATTTCCAAGACACCTGAACAACGGCCTGCGCGAAGTTCGACAAGTAACAGTGGTCAGCCTGTCCACCCTTTTGTCGGCTCAGAAAGTTCTCGATGAGTACACAGAGCTTCCCCAAAATATAACACCATACGAGGAAATATAGAGAAAATAATCAAACAACACTCTGCATTTCAGTGTCACATACTGTGGAGGTCATTCTTACAGTGGAGATAGTAACATCCAGTTTCTGCGTAGTGTCTGATAACTGGGGGTTGTGTGATGTCCTTAGGTTAGTTAGGTTTAAGTAGTTCTAAGTTCTAGGGTACTGATGACCAAAGATTTTAAGTCCCATAGTGCTCAGAGCCATTTGAACCATTTTTTTGCGTAGTGTCTTGAGCGTGATACTTCCAAAGAATTCTTCCACCTACAGTCAGTCCTTTGAAATTAATATTGTCGAACTCACTGTCTGTTTGAAATCCTTGAGACAACAAAATTTTGCTCTTACAAGACTCCCGTGTAAAAAATTATACGTATTTCGTTTCGTTACAGCTAAGCTTTAATTTGTTCTCCGAAAGACATTTGCTGATGTTACTTTGTACCCTATTAGACCAATCATTATATTACAGTCGACGTATTTCACAATAACACTTCTGTCATACACCTATATTGAGAATGACTTTATTCTACACACTCAAACTCCATATCACCAGTTATTTTAAAAGTCTTCCCCATAAGTCAGGAACTACGCCCTCTTCGCCGACTGTGGTTTGCTGAAACGGATAAGCAAGCGTGGTGTCCTGTTTGCCATACGGTCTCCGCGTTGGGCTGACGTCTGACTGCTGCAAATGAACAGGTCGGAGTGTCCCGCCTGCAGCCACACTTTGCACTAACCTATTGCTTCTGCTAGCGGGCGCGGGTGTTACACGGAGCTGTTCTACTGAGCAGGAAATGCAGACCTTGCCCTTTCCCAGGAACGAACAAATCCATGTTACAAGCGCTGGCCTCCCCATTCCTGAAGGACTTGTCGGAGCCGTAATAAAGTCTCTCCCCTTTTATTAGCACGGTATTGCGTGCCTGCGGTGAACAGACGGACTTTACGGTCAGATATCGCGCGTTTAAGGTCACAGAAGAGCTGGCGCCATTAACTGCTGCACTGTATCAAGTGCCGGATAATGAAGCAATACACTTAATCACGAGTGTTATAAGGCCAAGAACGAGCCGGTCAAGGCTACAGGCGGCGCTGACGATGCAGCTAGGGACGGCTGTAGAACGAGACTGGTCGGAACACATTGTTACGGGTTTAGCGGAACATCCCCTAGCGTTGTAGAGGCGAACACATTCTGTTGTCTACAGGTAAAGAGCGTGAAACATATTCTAGTGAAAACCGAACTACGAATTATAATGACTACAGTTGAAGATAATCAATTGAAAGAACAATATCGGAGAATCACCGATAGTTATTGTAACGAATCTACAAAGTGAAGTTTAAAAAAACATACAAACTACAGGGATCGATTCTTGACGGAAAATAGAGGGAGAAAAGGTGCTGTGTGCGTGTGTCCTCAAATGCACCGTTGCCACGGTAGTTAGCGCTGACGAATGAAAGTTCAAGCAGGACACACATAATCGTACTTTGGCTCACACCATGTAGACGAGCCACTTGCCTGGAGCTTGTATTAAGGTCCGTCTCAGTATACTGTAGAATCTGGTTCACGGACAGTCCGACGCCTCTCTGCACATTCGTGTGTCTGAATCGCCCAAAAAGGGTTTGAAATATCGTATGATGTGCTTGGTGTTTGTGACGGTACTTGTTTTGGTATAGCCTCGACCGTTTTATCTTCTTGGCCGTACACAAACGCCATATCGGCTTGTTCCCGACGTAAATACCGGACCACTCTGCTCGTTACAGTACGCTGTGTCAACCTCACAGCTTGCAATACACGGCACTTGGTCAGAGGAACTGTCATTCGTCAGCACTATCTACCGTGGCAACGATAGATTTCCGCAAACATTTTCACGGAACATTTTTCTTCCATTTCCAGCAGTTTGTCGGTTTTATTAATCTTCACCTTGTGTAACTGCAGACACCTGGTTATGCTCCAACGAATGTCCTCAAGTTACGGATTAACACTATGTCTAGTTTGAGGAAGTTTCGTTGTTCTACGGTAGTGTTATTTAGTGGCAGCATCTCTCACATACACGGTCACCTATTACCTCATATATTTTCCAGCATACACGAAATGCAACATTCGACCCTCTGTTGAAGTATCAAGCATACTGCCTCACCATATATTACTTTGTCCAGACAACATATCTAACACACGAATTTCGGACTTGGGGTGGAAATATTAATAAGCATGTTAAACGGAACATTTATGGCAAACATGGTAAAAGGCACAACATGTGAGATGTAGGCGTATATAAATAGGTCGAGAAAATTTGTCATTCACGTGGCAGCGAAGGTGGTGGGTAAATTTGAGTTAGGGAAATACTGCGGTATTATTCATACGATAGAAAGAATGAGGGGAGGGGGGAGGTTTGGGAGGAATTTCCCCCTTTCTTTCAGAGTGAAGCAATATGTCACCTTCTTCATACCGAAGGAATGATGAGGGTATTAGAAAGCTGGTACCACGCTACGACAAATGTCGTAAGTTTGCTGGAAGTTGCAGCTAAATGTTGCAAATAAAACATTTTTGATTTTTATTGAGGCTTGCATTTTCCGACTGATGGGAACATGGAGAAAGTAATAATAAAAAGAGGCATCTTATTTTGCAGTGGAACAAAATAAATATTAATATTTGAATAATCTGACACTGGGAGGCAATGTTTCTATCCTTTGCTTAGAAATACATGTTGATGCCGAAATATGTTACCTAGAGGCACGAATGATGTCTCGAAAGGTGTACGATAAAGGACGGTAGAGTTTAAGAATAATGCTGCGAGATACTTTGTCATCCTTTGTGAATCCAGTGGAGCGCCGCGTTTCCGCAAACACGAGCCTCGGGGGGTGCGTCCGGCGCACCTGCACTCCGGGCCAGCACTGCTCCGCCGAGGGCCCCGCGTCACCGCCACGCGTCAGCGGCAGCTGTGAGCCTCGTTGGCAGGCCTGCTGGCCGAAATTAACAGGCAGCCAGACGGCGCAGAAAAAACGTGTCACAGCTGCGGCCGCGCGACGCGTCCCCGCGACGTCGGCTATGCAGCAGTACAACTCGCGGACCACATCACAGGCCGGCGGCGCTCCCGTTACTCAGGCGCGCCGGACGTGGCAGGCAGTAGAAATTAACCGTATCACGTACTTGCCCCGTTATGGGCGGTATTGTGGACGAATGAATAATTCACTGAAGAGCCAAATAAACTGGCACAACTACCATATATCGTATAGGGCCCCCGCGAGCAAGCAGAAGTGCCGCAGCACAACGTGGCATGGACTCGAGGGAATTGACATCGTGAATCCTGGAGGACTGTCCATAAATCCGTAAGACTATGAGGGGTCGAGATCTCTTCTGAACAGTACGTTTCGAGGCATCCCGGATATGCTCAATAATGTTTGTGTCTGGGGAGTTTGGTGACCAGCGAAGTGTTTAAACTCAGAAGAGTGTTCCTGGACTCACTCTGTAGCTATTCTGGACATGCGGAGTGTCGCATTGCCCTGCTGGAATTGCCCAAGTCCGCCGGAATGCACAGTGAACATGAGTGGATGCAGGTGATCACAAAGGATGCTTACGTACGTGTTACCGCTGAGAGTCGTATTTAGACGTATCAGGGCTCCCATATCACTCCAACTGCACATGCCCCACGCCTCCGCCAGCTTGAACAGTCCCCTGCTGACATGCGGGGTCCGTGGATTCGTGAGGTTGTCTCCATACCGGTACACGTCCATCCGCTCTCTACAATTTGAACCGAGACTCTTCCGACCAGGCAACATGTTTCCAGTCATCAAAGTCCAATGTCGGTGTCGACGGGCCCAGGCGAGGCGTAAAGCTTCGAGTCGCGCCGTCATCAAGGGTGCACAACTCTGCCTTCGGCTCCGAAAGCGCATATCGATGATGTTTCGTTGAATGGTTCCCATGCTGACACTTGTTGATGGCCTAGCATTGAAATTTGCTGACGCCACAGCAGAGCACCCTACAGTGTGCAGAAAAACCGTACAGGCGGATCAAAACTCTTGCGCTTGCGCTCTAGTACTTCTCTGGTCTCTCACACGCCCAAGGCAATTCTGTACGTTCTCTGGCCCACAGCTTGTGCACTGAAACCCATCAGGAACATTTGCAGTGGTGATGTCCGTGTACTTTCCTGTTGCCTGGTATCAACAGACAGCCAGCTGCAATAGCGTGTAGTCCTTGTCAGTCTCTAGTCCTCTCGCCACGTGCTGGCCCGCACCACGCCCACTCATAATGCGCTGATGGAGTCCTCCTTATTCTTTCCGTTTTACTCTCCCTGTTAATACTTATCGATAAACCCAGCATCGCAGTAGACTAAGCTGGGACCGCTGTGTCGAATGCTCAAATAAAATCTCACCTTTTGAAAACAATTGTAACGATATGTCGCTTGAAATACATCATTACAAAATCGAAATAGCAAATGCCTACCGAAACACCAGAGACAATGCGCTTAATTACTCGTAAAGTCACCATGTAGAGGCTTGCGTTGGGTTGTTTGGGGTAGGAGACCAGACAGCGACGTCATCAAATGGTTCAAATGGCTCTGAGCACTATGGGACTTAACATCTCAGCTCATCAGTCTCCTAGAACTTAGAACTACTCAGACCTAACTAACGTAACGACATCACACACATCCATGCCCGAGGCAGGATTCGAACCTGTGTCCGTAGCAGTCGCGTGGTTCCGGAATGAAGCGCCTAGAACCGGTCGGCCACCGCGGCCGGCCGAGGTCATCGGTCTCATCGGACTAGTGAAGGACGAGAATAGAAGTCGGCCGTGCCCTTTCAAAGGAAACATCCCGACATTTGCCTGGAGCGATTTAGGGAAATCACGGAAGACCTAAATCGGATGGCCGGACGCGGGATTGAACCGTCGTCCTCAAGAATGCGAGTCCAGTGTGCCAAATACTGCGCCACCTCGCTCGGTCACCATGTAGGCAACATTTAGTTACTACCTGAGTAACAGAACGACGCTTGCAATTAATATTGCTTTGAAATGGAGTAAAACATACGTACGTCTCGCCGATGATGCCTGTTTCTGTCTCTGTACGGCTGCACGTGACGAAGAATCAAACTGGATTGGCGTTGTTTTATCGACAGTTCGATAGGGTCATTGGACACTCGAGAGAGGCAGAGAAGGAGCGGAAAGTCGATAGTTCTAAGGAAAGCGTGTAAGGAACCAGGAGTGTCATTTAATGTGTTTTGTATGATGATTTCATTTCACTTGCGGTTTTATTTTTTAGGAACTAAATTGGAACTTAATTTACGTTAAGGGCAGTAAACGTCATCATCATTTTTATGGACGTTAAACGTCAACAAAAGTAACTAAAATCATTGTTGATAACGATTATGGGACAGTTCAAAAAATGGTTCTGAGCACTATGGGGCTTAACATTTATGGTCATCAGTTCCCTATAACTTAGAAGTACTTAAACCTATCAAACCTAAGGACATCACACACATCCATGCCCGAGGCAGTATTCGAACCTGCGACCGTAGCGGTCACGCGGTTCCGGACTGAAGCGTTTAGGACTGCACGGCCACACCGGCCGGCTATGGGACAGTTGCTATTAAACAAAAATTCAGTGTTAAGTTGCAACACAGTGAAACTTTCATAGTTTCTTTTCATTTTTTTGTACATCCCTATAATCAAATGTATTTCTTTCACGTTATGGATAACTTGTTGAATAATTTTGTAGCTCATGGCCAAAATATAATTGCGTGTAACAAACTTACTTAATCTTTTCATTACACCTCAAAAGTAACTAGGAATTCAGTAAAAGAGATATGTACAAGAACTTTAGGTGTTTTCGGATAGTTCCTTACGTGTGTCTTGTATTGGTTGTATTTTCACGTAGTATAACGAGTATTTTTGGTGAGTTTCACGGATAATTTTGATTGAATAAAGTGTATTTGGTTTGTATTGCTTCATTGTCTAGAAGAATATCTGCTATTTCTGGGGTGGCGGAAGTTGGCCGTGGGGTTGGAGTACCGTATATATCAGTTTTAATTCTCTTATCGTTAACGACGGAACGCCAAATATTCCGTTTCAGGGTGTTTCTTGGGAAACTTGACGAGTAGCTGTTGCGTGTGAGGACTCCACCTATACATCCCAAGAAACAAACTAAAAATAGTTTGAGAAACACCAGAGAAAAGGCACTCGACGACGACTCGTGTAACGGCCGTTCGACCTGCTTCCTGTACTTTATCCCCAAGAGGTAACTTCGTTTCAGCGATCGTGGGGAAAAATAAGAGTGTTAGTGTTTCTTATAGTTTTTCAACCATTACGCCTCCTATCTGCTCGGCAGAAGCGCTATGCAAAAGTGGACAGACATCTGTAACGCTGCAGGCATTGTGGGCAGGAGTACCATGACGAAGTGCGGCAAAGAACTGCCGGCTAGCGCGTTGCCTTAAACTGCCGCACTAAGGGGCGGGCGGGCGCCTTGTGTTTTTGTATTTCCTCGTGGACAGGAAGTGTGTTCTGGAGAATTAGTATGGTGTCTCCTCGGTCCGCTTTATTTCCGTGCGTGTGGTGGTGAGCCTGGAGCGTTCATTAGGACCCGCTTCCTGTCTGCGCTGACGTCGGAGCAAACAACTGGGTCCGTTCCGTAAACAGGGGGCGTGTTTATAATGACGGGGTCTGGTGCCGCCTCGTTGCCTGTCCGTCTGCCTGTCCCGTAAGAGGACGGCGCGCGCCGGCGTGTCTTCACGGCGCCGCTGCGCTGAGGTTTCACACAGGCGGTAGGTGCGCTATGGTGCCCACGTTGCTGCCGGACAAGGCTGACTGTAGTACCCTCACAGTGCCATAACTGCAGCTGAGAAACATCCTAAAGAGGGGGAGAGAGAGAGAGAGAGAGAGAGAGAGAGAGAGAGAGAGAGAGAGAGAGAGAGAGGCACACGACCTGACCGTTATCAGTGCCAAGATTGTATTTAATTAACTTCAAATGTTGTCTATAGAATTTTAGATTACAAAGATCACACAACCCATTGATTAAATCCAGATACAAAACAATAAAAGTAAAGCTTAAAGTATTCCACAAATAAAACAGTTCCTGCATCAGTCAAATGGTTCAAATAGCTCTGAGTGCTAAGGCACTTAACATCTGAGGTCATCAGTCCCCTAGAACGTAGAACTACATAAACCTACCTAACCTGAGGACATTACACACATCCATGACCGAGGCAGGATTCGAACCTGCGTCCGTAGCGGTCGCGCGGTTACAGACTGTAGCGCCTAGAACGGCTCGGCCACTTCGGCCGGCCTGCGACAGTCAGTTGTTTATTTTGCCACTACTCATTTCGTTCGTTCAAACTGTTATCTTCAGTTGGAGAATTGTTTCTTTACGTAGTTGGTGTTGGTGACGTGTACAGACATTTTTGCACAGTAGTAGACCAAGCGCAGTATAGGTAATTTTGAGTCTTTTGGTAATAATCAAATTATTTATTTAGAAAAGGCACTTTTGAGGTTAAAAAAGCACTAATCTCTGACGGTCAGTCTGAGTGTCGTACCAGCTATGTAAATAAACAATTCTCCACTTCAAGATGATGGTGTGAACCATTGAAACGCGTAGTGGCAAATAATAGCTGACTAACACAGAAACTGTTTTACTTCTAGAATGAGATTTTCACTCTGCAGCGGAGTGTGCGCTGATATGAAACTTCCTGGCAGATTAAAACTGTGTGCCCGACCAAGACTCGAACTCTGGACCTTTGACTTTCGCGGGCAAGTGCTCTACCAACTGAGCTACCGAAGCACGACTCACGCCCGGTCCTCACAGCTTTACTTCTGCCAGTACCTCGTCTCCTACCTTCCAAACTTTACAGAAGCTCTCCTGCGAACCTTGCAGAACTAGCACTCCTGAAAGAAAGGATATTACGGAGACATGGCTTAGCCACAGCCTGGGGGATCTTTTCAGAATGAGATTTTCACTCTGCAGCGGAGTGTGCGCTGATATGAAACTTCCTGGCAGGTTAAAACTGTGTGCCCGACCGAGACTCGAACTCGGGACCTTTGCCTTTCGCGGGCAAGTGCTCTACCAACTGAGCTGCCGAAGCACGACTCACGCCCGGTACTCACAGCTTTACTTCTGGCAGTACCTCGTCTCCTACCTTCCAAACTTTACAGAAGCTCTTCTGCGAACCTTGCAGAACTAGCACTCTTGAAAGAAAGGATATTGCGGAGACATGGCTTAGCCACAGCCTGGGGGATGTTTCCAGAATGAGATTTTCACTCTGCAGCGGAGTGTGCGCTGATATGAAACTTCCTGGCAGATTACTTCTATTTATGAACAGTCTCAGCCCTCATAACGCCGTCTCTTACGACGAAATGTTCATTAGCTTATTCTTTTTCTCTTTCCTGGCCTTTATCCCGTATCTGCACGGGGTCGGCGTGTTAATTTGCGGATTCGCCAATGCTGGTGCATCTGACTATCCCAGCTGTCTGCTTCTAGTGCCGCATCACGTGAAAGCGTGCGAAAATTTTTTAAATATTTGCGAATAGTGTGAGGTGGAGCATTGGTACCAACCGGGACGTGGGAAACCGCCTAAAAGCCACGTCCAGATTGGCCGGCACGACGGTCCTCGGACACATCGGATTTCGTAATGAGTCCTGCTGTCAGTCTGGATCGCTGGTGTTATCAGTATTCCCTAGATCGTCCACTGGCGCAAGGCGACTTAGAGTGTCCCATTCTTCTGGTTGGTTAGGACATTCGTTATGCACTTTGAGGCGTAATTGATGAATGAGCTTCTGGTTTGTCAATACTGCAATCCCTGAACTCATTCGGTCGTCTGGTTTGTATACTTACCAGCGTAGTACTTATTTTCTTTCAGTTTTTTGCAATAATCTTGAGGAGACGTAATTCACCCACGGAGAATGTGGCTCACAAAACTCTCCTTCGACTGATACTTTAAAGCTCGTCAGTTTCAGACGCACACATAAAGGGGCTGCTACAGGAAACAGGGAAAATACAAAGAAGAGCAGTGCGTTTCGTCACGGATTTGTTCAGCAAGCGCTAGTGCTTTACGGAGACGTTCGTACAGCGTCAGTGGCAGACGTCACTCACTGGAGAGGCTTGACGTTAAAAACTGTCTAATACCCTACGGTTAGGTTCAAACGTGCCGTCACGTGCACTGAATTTCCTCAAAAATATGCCAAAGACACCAAGGGCTTTATTCTGACAGGTGTGCTATTGGACTAAACATCTACTTAATAAAGAATGAACCTAGATCCGTCTAACAAATTTATTAAACAGTCCTCACGAAAAATACAAAGAAATTGTGACACACAAAGATTGATACATGAAGACCATAGTAGGTGTCAACAGGGCGCTGCACAATAACCGTAACGAATCAGTATCAGAAAAATCCGTATGATAGGTAACAACGTTTTTTACTCTCTCTCTCTCTCTCTCTCTCTCTCTCTCTCTCTCTCTCTCTCTCTCTCTCTCTCACACACACACACACACAGAGAGAGAGAGAGAGAGAGAGAGAGAGAGAGAGAGAGGGATTCTATGGCGATGAAAAGTTCGACGTCAGTGAGACGAAAACTCGGCACTATTGCAGGAAGTTCAGGTTTAACACGAATAGTACCAATATTCGTTTTCATTTTTTATCACTATTGAACGTTGTGATTCGTACTATAGGTAAATCATTTCGATCCTTCGACGAGGAACAATCGGATGTAACAGTACGCACAGTTTGTGCTTTTGGAATCAAAAATGACCTCTCCACAGAAAGCAAACGAGTACACGTACTTAGGAAATGAGTAGTTGGTGACAGGAATGAACCAAGACACCAGTCAATATAGCCTGATATGCGTTATGTGTTATCATTGTTAGAAAGAAATACATTTCCCAGTTGAAGGGGTCGGCAGAAGAGAGTGAAAATACTCAAATTTCTTAGGATTAGAAGGCTAGTGTTTTCGAATATGCCACATGCTAGTATCATGTAGCGCGCTATGTACGGCTAGAAAGCGCTTTCTGGTAGATAAGCTGTTTTTAGTTTCTGTATTGATGTTCCTATGTTTTAATTTATTCGAGCATAAAGAACGCAACAGCTCAGAGAACGCTCTTGTACGTTAGCATTTTCTTCCTGCGACAAGGGAGGCGCATTTATGATGATCCAATGTGGATCACGCCAATGTCACGCTGAGTGGCAGCCATGTTGCTTTTTTTAAAATCACTAGCCATGAGACAGCCGGACGGTTTTAGGCGCTTCAATCTGGAACCGCGTGACCGCTACGGTCGCAGGTTCGAATTCTGCCTCGGACATGGATGTGTGTGATGTCTTTAGGTTACTTAGGTTTAAGTGGTTCTAGAGGACTGATGACCTTAAATGTTAAGTCTCATAGTGCTCAGAGCCATTTGTTGTTAAGTCCTTTAGTGGTCAGAGCCATTTGAACCAATAGCCATGAGACGTTGGTGGGCTGTTGTAGGAACTTTTTCCTTTCAAAATAATAGCCCAGTAAAGTGGTTGTGGAAGGGAGTCATTCCCGATTTTCAGTGTTTGGGACAGGTTTTCCAGTTGCAACGTTGGTCCGATGGCCAAGGGGACCCTTCCTGAAAGCTAGATCGGAGCCAGTTTATACCGGACAGTGTCGTCTGCTCTCCCAGACAGAAGCTGGTGTGTGACTGGGGACGCGTGCCGCAGGTTCGGCATGGCGGCGCCGATGCTGGTGCGCTTCGAGCGAGAGATCGACCGCGAGATGGCGGCCGAGCAGCGGGCGCTGCAGCGCGCCAGCAGCGTCGCCACCGAGAGCGCCGACAGCGACGACGACGACGACGACTTCGACGCGCCCGTCGGGCCCGTGCCGCAGATCGTCACCAACGACCTCAAGAGCCTCGACGAAATGGTGAGTAGCCGCCGGCCGCCGCCCGCCGCCATACACTGCAGCACAGCGCAGCACCAGCAGCGGCAGGACTCTGCACTTCGGAGCCTCGTTGGCGTCTGCGAGGTCGCCCCGTGGCCACAGTCCACGCCATGTGCGTGGCGCGTTACAGATTACGCGGCGTAATGCTCAGCAGATGTGATAGGCGGACCTGGATGAGTACACTGCACTGCTACACGTGGAATATCAGTGTACAGTGTAAATAACAGTCGCCGCGTCACTTTGACGCCCGAGACAAGATTAAACTACTAACCATTTCAAAGCGAATAGTGCAAAGTCGTGTAGCATTTTCAACGACTTTCACATACATTCTGAGAGCCCTGGACTCACCGCTAACAGTTCGTACACCGCTCGCGACTGGCCCCTAGCGGTTCCCGCCGATAATCCTACCACAACACCCAACCAGTATACTACACTCAGATTTCCATGGAAACGAATACAATTCATTGCGTTCAGTGAAAACCTCACCAAACAGCATCGCCGAGCTAACTACTTGGCTTGACAGCCAAATCTCTCTAATTTTACATTCGTGATCTCCTCGGGAGGTATAAGTAGGGGGAAGCAATATATTCGATACCTCATCCAGAAACGCACATTCTCGAAACCCGGAGAGCAAGCTACACCGCGATGCAGAGCGCCTCTCTTGCAGAGTCTGCCACTTGAGTTTGCAAAACATCTCCGTAATGCTGTCACGCTTACCAGATAACCCTGTGACGAAACGCGCCGCTCTTCTTTGGATCTTCTCTATCTCCTCTGTCAACCCTACCTGGTTCGGATCTCACACTGATGAGCAATACCCAAGTATAGGTCGAACGAGTGTTTTGTAAGCCACCTCCTTTGTTGATGGACTACATTTTCTAAGGACTCTCCCAATGAATCTCAACCTGGCACCCGCCTTACCTACAATTAATTTTATATGATCATGCCACATCAAATCATTCCGTACGCATACTCCCAGATATTTTACAGAAGTAACTGCTACCAATGTTTGTTCCGCTATCATATAATCATTCAATAAAGGATCCTTGTTTCTATGTATTTGCAATACATTACATTTGTCAGTGTTAAGGGAAGTGCCTGCCTGCTGAGCACCTGTACGCAACGTAAACGGCAATACTCCCCTACAAAACCTGAATGCGCACGGAAACGCGCTTACGCCATCTCTCGACTGCCCCGTTGGTCACAAAATACGCTAGAAAAACACACCTTAGCACCGGAGGATATATGTCTTCTACACCCCCTGCGAAAGGTCAGTGCAGTCCTCGATTTCAGAAGCTCCCATAAATGCTCCGAGACATTATTTAAACATTTAGGCGTTCAAGACAGTCGGAATTAGGAGCTGGATGTAGGCATTTTCAGTGGCTTTTTCCCCCTGCTTAAGGCATTTCTGCGAGGTGCTGCTTGCTGCGTTGACATTCAGAAGTCTTTCTGTAGTGGGTGTCGGAAAACGCCACAACTCGTGGGAAAATTACTCGCCCTTGAAATCGTCCTAATCGAAACCGAACATCAGGCATTTATGAGGATCGAGGAAATCACAGGTCGAACGAAAACCCCCTTCCCACTGGATCCGTAATCTGGCCTCTGTGACATAACTAGCAGAAAGGGAGATCAGGGAATGATTTACTACGACATAACTTCACTTGTTTCCTGTCACCACCAATGTGTATCCTTCCAGAGAATGTCACGCGACTTAATTCAGTTACCTTTCTCGACTAAGAGGTTACATTTACAAATTACGTAATCTTTTACGTACCTATATACACTCTAGAGTTCCTTTGTGCTAGAACAGTTCTGCAAATGGATGACAAGTGCACAAACTGCGTTTCTCGCACTATTATCGATTCCGGTACAAACCTCTTTTCGGTGTGTTAGGAATCCACAGAAGGAAGGATGATTAACATCTCTTCTTTTTCAGACTATCCAGCCCGGGATTTCCCTTTAGCGGCTTGGGGAGACCACCGAAAATCTGAAATCTGCACGGGCGCTCAGGATATCAACCAGCGTCCTCGGGAGTGCGTGTCCAGAGACTTGGAATATGGCGCAAATGGGCTCGATTATTTAGCACGTCCAGGTAACAACTGATTGCGACTACTAAGATGTTAACTGGCGGAGCAATAAGAGCAAGTGTCTGTAGCAAGCGACGGAAGCGACCTGTGGGTCTGCACGACGTCACACAGTATCCACTGCTCTTCTCACTCCTTGTCTGTGTTTGACAAGATTTACACTAGAAGGCCTTCGTTTCGCGGAACACGAGTCTGTCAACCTTGCAAATTTATCGAATGATAAATTATAGTTTCTGAAAGACCATTTTATGCCATAGCTTCAAATGTCGAGTTAACATTGTTGCTAACGACTTCCTATAACGTTTTACCGATATCGTTCAAAATCTCTGGCACATGCATAATTTCTAACTGCAATTGTTATGGCCTTGCGTTCTTATAAAAATATTATTCTACGAGAAAATCAAATAAATAAATGTCTTAAAAGAATAATGTGCAAGTAAACAGCACATTGAAAGCTCAAGGCGCTTCAACTGAATAAAGTTTCTGATCGTAACATAGGCACTCAAGACTGTGCAGTAATCAACATGAAGCGTAAAGCGGTCTAGTAAATGTATGCTAGTAATAACTGCCACAAGAAAAATACAACAAAGTAAAAAAAGTCATAGGATAGCGATGTGCACATGTACAAATGGCGGTAGTATCGCGTCACAAGGTACAAAAGGGCAGTGCCTTGGTTGAGCTGTGATTTATATTCAGATGATTCATATCAAAAGGTTTTCGACGTGATTGTGGCCGCATGACGGGAACTAACAGACTCTGAACGCGAAATGTTAATTAGTGCTAGACGTGTGCCGGGCGGTGTGACCGAGCGGTTCTAGGCGCTACAGTCTGGAACCGCGCGACCGCTACGGTCGCAGGTTCGAATCCTGCCTGGGGCATGGACGTGTGTGATGTCCTTAGGTTAGTTAGGTTTAAGTAGTTGTAAGTTCTGGGGGACTGATGACCTCAGCAGTTAAGCTGGACCCTAGACGACTGGAAAACAGCGGCCTGGGGAGATGAGTCCCGATTTCAGTGGATAAAAGCTGATGGTAGGGCTCGAATGTGGCGCAGACCCTGCGAAACCGTGGACCTAACTTGTCAACAAGGCACTGTGAAAGCTCCATAATTGTGTAGGCTGTGTTGGCATCGAATGGACTGGGTCTTCTGGTCAAACTGAATTGAACAATGACTAGAAAAGGTTATGTTCAGCTACTTGGAGACCATTTGTATTCACTCGTGGAATTCATGTTCCCAAACAACGATAGAATTTTGATGGATGACAATGTGCCTTGGTAAGGGGCCACAGTTGTTCGCGATTGGTTTGGAGAACATTCCTCACTTCGAGCGAATGATTTGCCAAACCAGATGACCCGAATTGAATCGCTTCGAATATTTATATGACGAAATCGAGAGGTCAATTTGTGCACAATATCCATTCGTAATTATGGTCTGCTGTAGAGGCAACATGGCCCAGTATTTCTGCAGGAGACGTCCAACCATTTGTTGAGTCTATGTCGCGACGAACTGATGCACTATGCGGGGTAAAAGGACGTCCGACAAGATATTATGAGGTATCTGATGACTTTTGTCACCTCAGTGCGCAGCACATTGCGGTTATTCAACGAGAAGACGACAGTTATATAGCAAGCTCGCAACGCCAAATCGAGGGCTCTGAGTGCTACTTGTTATCTCCACTTACCTATGAATGATGTTTTTTAAATATAGACTTTACAGATATTGATGAAATTAACAAGTTTGAGACGTAAAACCGTAATTACATACCCGCTCTTAACTTCGTCATTTTCTCGAAATTTGTACCACACTGTAGTAAGGTAGCTCCTCAGTTGTCTAAACGAAAGTTAGTTGTAATGCTAAATGCACATAACACTCATTAAGAGCTCTTATTATGACGAGAAAGTTGTATTCATAACTTTTCTGTCCTCGCACAAAATGTTAGAGCGCCTTTGTGAACATTGGTCAGTTGTTACCATACCCTTGCCTCATAAACCGTAGAGGGAATAGCAGTGAATAAATACAAGTCAAACAAAACACCGTTTGTGGTGTATCACTCTCTAACATTTATTTTAATGACAACTGCAGCAGCGTTTTCGGTTGACTGTATGTATCACATAGCGTAACTAATGAGCCATCTTTGTTCATCGTAAACAGTGGCTGTAAAAGACGCAGTAATAATAACAATATCCAAAAAATGTCACTTTATAATACTTAGTTTGGGGTCTGATAATTTGTGTTTTGCAGTAAATATCTCTCTCCGTTCATCGAAGCTTCTCTGAAGCCATCTAACTTTTCATCAGACATGCCCCACTAGGCAAGACAGTAATGAAGGCAACGCCCTGCTAAGTAACGTGCTTATGTAAATCTCTGCAGGTGTGAGAGGAAATAAATCGATTCCGCTTTAATGGTCAGCACACTCAATCTTATAAGCCAGCCAGAAGCCACAAAAATTTATTGCACTGGCAGCAAATTGTAGATACGCCGACGTGGAAGGTCATTGGTTCGGAGAATTACTTTACACCTAGCGACATGCCAACGTTCCGGTAGTCCGAACTGGCTGCATCGTTACCCATTCTTACATCTCAAGGCATTTCCCCTCCAAGTGATACCTGATTCAGGTGAGGAAAGCTTTCCCGGAAACTGTCGCCTTCATAGCCCCCACAAGGCCGGCGAAACATTCATAGGGGTCTCGAAGGCTACTTGGCTGGCATCGGCAGCATTTCCGCTAAGAAGCTGATGCTAGTTTGACTTGGCGATAAATCAGTATGTGCGACGTCACTATGAATGAAAAAGCATTTTTAAACTAAACGGTGTATGGATATGGCTGTAAAATTTGTAGCTTCTTTAATTTACCTCATGGCACTAATTGAAATTAGTCTAAGAGTTACAACAACTAAAAGAAAATTCCGATCCAGCTCCGTTGCGCTAATGAAATAATGCGGGATTTTCGGTACGACAACTGACGTCTCGCCCGAGAAAAATTTCTAAAAAATTACCCTATTTTAAGGAGGTTGGTATATGGTTACTCATTAAGCCTTACCTTGAATCTTAACAATCAGAAAGTTGTGCGACAAACTCAAGTTATCATGACTGCGGGGGACAAAGTTCCTCTCCGGCTGAAGTGGCCGAGCGGTTCTAGGCGCTACAGTCTGGAACTGTGTGACCGCTACGGCCGCAGGTTCGAATACTACCTCGGGCATGGATGTGTGTGATGTCCTTAGGTTAGTTAGGTTTATATAGTTCTAAGTTCTAGGGGACTGATGACCTCACATCCTTGCCCGAAGCAAGATTCGAACCTGCGACCAAAGCGGTCGCGCGGTTCCAGATTGAACCGCTGAGAACCGCTCGACCACACCGGCCGGCTGTGGAAACGGCAGATCTCAGTATTTTGTATTGGGTTATTCATAGGTACCAACGGTGTTTCAGAAGAGAACTGCGTGAAAACTACATGAAATGCACAATACAGACACATATCAGTATAGAGTGTCTTTCGCTCTTCTTAACTCCCATTAGGGGTGCTTATTGTGGGCTCTGTTTATGGGGTAGCAAATGTCATTACATGCAGTCGATGGTGCTGCTGCCTGGGAAGGAGCAACGACTGCAATCAGCGCGCGAAATCTGTTCTCTGGACTGCCTGTGTGCAGGCGCGAAGTAATTCGATGCGAGAGTACGGATACATGCTCTGACACGCCTTCGCCCTGTGGTGTTGTGTAGTTACGGCGCAGTCGACTTCTGAAATCCCAGAGGTACTAATATTAACGCTGTACATCTGATGGACAGTTTAGTTTCCAGAGGCGACGCTGGTAGCAGGTGACTGCACAGAAAGTCAAGCTATATCTACTACATATGCAGTTGTACTCTGAAACCCAGAGTCAGTCGCGGGCGATACTTTGATTGCCACCCCTCCCGTTTCGTGTTCCAGCGACAGTAACTGTTGTCCTTCCGTCTCCACCTGAGCTGGAATGTCTCTCATTTCAGCTGCATGGTGTAAGCGCGAGATAAGTGGAGAAGAAAGAAATGCACGCACGATGCAGTCGCATTAATGTGACCTCACGCTGTGCTCGACTGCAACGTGCAGCAACCACTCGCATACGGCAGGTCGTAACACTAGCAGCGGGGCGTATATAAACGCGTCGGGGTGACACGGGAAAGTGTGCAGTCGCTGTCGTAATGCGGAAACGGAACTGTTTATCTGACGTGCTAAGGACATGTTCATTCGCTTTCCGACCAAAGATATAAGCATGTCCGGAGCGGCCAAGTTCGTAAATTGTTCGCGTGGTGCCCTGGTTAAAGTATGCTGTGCGCGTTAAAGTGGTGCCGTGCAAAACCGACGCCGAGGCAACTGTGATACACCATGTGCGTTAGATAAAGGGTTTAACGATGTCTGCGGAGACGTGTACGGGCGAATAGAAGGTCGCCTGTTGAGTAACTCGTCCCATAGATGAACCGAGATGTAGTAACAGTGTCCTCTCAACGGTCGTTCAGCGAACGTTGCTGCATTTCGGCCTCTGCAGCAGCCGCCCGGTTTATGCACCCTTGCTGAGTCCTGTTCACAGGCGACGAAGGCTAGAACTACGCGCCAGTACCGCAACTGGACGTAAAGTGAATTGCGGCATGTGGCTTTTCAAGGTGATAGATGTACGTCGACGTGTACGGCGTAAAGCTTCTGAAAGCAAACAACCTGCAACAATTTCTGGAAGGATTTAGGCAGGAGAAGGGAGCGCTGTGGACTGGGGACTGTTTTTTGGCAATCCGTCGATGATCTCGCAATTCTAGAAGACACAATGGATCAACCCAAATATGCATATAACCTTGGGGGGACCATGTCCATTCCTACATACAGCTTGTTTTTGCGTGCACAACGCCATCTACCAGCAGGGCAATGCAGCGTGTCAGACAGCTCGCAGGATATGTGCGTAGTTCGAAGAGCAACCGGACGACTTTACCGTACTCCCCTGGCCACCAAACTCCCCGGATTCAAACCCAACCGATGATGTATGGGACCACCTCGATTGGGTTGTTCGCACGACGGCTCCTAGTTCATCAGGCCACAGGAATGGAATCGGCATTTCTCCACACCCCTGGCTGTACCTACCAGAACCTCACTGACTCTCACTGCACATCCCGCAGCGAAGTTAGTTATTTAGGATTCTGACAGGTGATCACATTGATGTAGTTGGTCAGTGTATGATGCTGGACTCTACAAGGAACTTATGCTCTCGGAATTTGGACCGTATGCGATGCATAACGTCCCTTGTAGCGTCTGCCGCTGGGCTCTGTGGCGCTTTCGGAGCGCGGTGCTCCTGTCTTTATTATTTCCACCATCAGCCCTACCTGGTAGCGGTCCAATTGTGGGGGGCAATACCTGGCAGAACAGCGGTTTTGTAAACCATTTCACATTCTGACGGTTCTCTCAATGAACCTTAGTGTGGCATCTGTCTTTCCTCTGATTAGTTTTGCGTACTGTAAGCAGCAGAATAGTCCGGTATTCATGTCGGGAACAAGCGGAGACGGTGTTTGTGTACGGCCAAGCAGATGCAAACGGTCGAGGGGTAGCACGGCTATATCAAAACAAGTCCCTTCTCAGACAACAGTCACATCACACAGCATTTCAAGCCCTTTTTGGCCGTTTGTGTGACCATGGGTCCTTACAGATATACGAACGTGTTGGCGGGCCAGTTGCATGGAGCTTGTACTAGGGTTCGCCTCAATATTCCGTAGAACCCGGAACTCCACATCTGGTATAAGCACAGTCCGCAGCTAACCCGCACATTCGTCTGTCTGAAAGGACCCATGCCGAAAAAGCATTTGAAATGTTGTGGTTGCTGTCTGCGGGGATACTTATTTTGGTACAGGCGTGCTGCGTCTCAACCGTTTCCATCTGCTTGTGGTACACAAACACAGTCTCGGCTTGTTTATGACATGAATACCGAAGCATTCTGCTGCTTCCAGTACGCTGCATCAATCACACAGCCTGCAACACACAAGGAACACGCGTCATATGGTCAAAGGAACTTCCATTCGTCAGCGCCATCTACCGTGGCAACGATACATTTCCGAAAGATGTTCATAGGACCTTTTTCCCTTGTTTCCAGCCAGGAATCCGTTCCTGAAGTTAGTGTATGTCATGAAAAGTAATAGTCTCATAATACACTACTGGCCATTAAAATTGCTACACCACGAACCTGACGTGCTACAGACGCGAAATTTAACCAACAGGAAGTAAATGCTATGATATGCAAATGATTAGCTTTTCAGAGCAGACACACAAGGTTGGCGCCGGTGGCGACACCTACAACGTGCTGACATAAGGAAAGTTTCCAACCGATTTCTCATACACAAACAGCAGTTGACCGGCGTTGCCTGGTGAAACGTTGTTGTGATGCCTCGTGTAAGGAGGAGGAATGCGTACCATCACGTTTCCTACTTTAATAAAGATCGGATTGTAGCCTATTGCGATTGCGGTTCATCGTATCGCGACATTGCTGGTCGCCTTGGTCGAGATCCAATGACTGTTAGCAGAATCTGGAATCGGTGGGTTCAGGAGGGTAATACGGAACGCCGTGCTGGATCCCAACGGCCTCGTATCACTAGCAGGCGAGATGACAGGCATCTTATCCGCATGGCTGTAACGGATCGTGCAGCCACGTCTCGATCTCTGAGTCAGCAGATGGGAACGTTTGCAAGACAACAATCATCTGCACAAACAGTTCGACTGCATTTGCAGCATGGACTATCAGCTCGGAGACCAAGGCTGCGGTTACCTTTGACACTGCATCACAGACAGGAGCGCCTGCAATGGTGTATTCAACGACGAACCTGGGTGCACTAATGGCAAAACGTCATTTTTTCGGATCAATCCATGTTCTGTTTACAGCATCATGATGGTCGCATCCGTGTTTGTCGACATCGCTGTGAACGCACATTGGAAGCGTATATTCCTCATCGACATACTGGCGTATCACCCGGCGTGATGGTATGGGGTGCCATTGGTTACACGTCTCGGTCACCTTTTGTTCACATTGACGGCACTTTGAATAGTGAATGTTACATTTGAGATGTGTTACGACGTTTCAGCCGGATAATGCACGACCGCAGTCTGGATACAGAAAATGTTCGACTGCTGCCCTGGCCAGCACATTCTCCCTATTGAAAACGTCTGGTCAATGGTGGTCGAGCAACTGGCTTGTCACAATACGCCAGTCACTACTCTCGATGAACTTGTGGTATCTTGTTGAAGCTGCATGGGCAGCTGTACCTGTACACGCCATCCAAGCTCTGTTTGACTCAATGCCCAGGCGTATCAAGGCCGTTATTACGGCCAGAGGTGGTTGTTCTGTGTACTGATTTCTCAGCATCTATGCATTCAAATTGCGTGGAAATGTAATCACATGTCAGTTCTAGTATAATATATTTGTCCAATGATACCCTCATCATCTGCAACTCTTCTTCGTGTAGCGATTTTAATGGCCAGTAGTGTAGTCCTTTACAGTGTACACAGATCTTTTTTTAAGTCTATTTGTTTATGCTGAGAATGACATGATGTGTTCTACGCAATGGGAATTCATCCATCCAATCCCAAAGCTGGTCTGGCACGCCGTACTCTAGAATTTTGTTCGTTTTGCGGCAGTGCGTATCTGTATCGAACGCTTTCTGGACGCCAAGGAATGCTATAACGAGTCTTGTCTTGCGGATCTCGCTACGGACGGAGTGATTATTGATTGCGGAATGTTGATTCTTTCCCGCTATACGTCAGCTCTTCGGTACCTTGCGGAACAAATGCAGCTTCCAGGGGCACGTAGTCGGCGGGGAGACGTGATCGCCTTGCAGCGAACTCATGGGCACTCGCGTTGCGTGCTCGGACGACCGTATGGTCGCCGGAGCGGGCTGTCGGCCGTCGTGTGTGTCGCATCATTGCCGGGACGTCAGAGCTCCCCACGCAGAGCCACCCATTGTGCGTCGCGCGTCACAAAGCGTCGCGTCTTAGCGCGCGCTGCCTACCGAATGCGTAAAAGGCGGGCCGCGCCGCGAGGCCTAATGAAGCACGCATTGTGCGGGCGACCTGGCTGCCGTCATCAGACGAGCAGCAGGCGCACTCTTTTTCCCTTCCCTCCAGTTCGGCGTCGGAAATCCAGAGCCAGGTGGTTGTGTGATTCACCGCTCTGATTAAACGGACAATGGCGGGGCAGCCCCAGCCTGGAAGGTCGGCAGGGCATCGAACACGCTCCCCCCAGGCAGGCAGGCAGGCGTCTGTTCGGGTTCCGCCAGTGGATCTACTGGCTTCTGTTCGTGCAGGCCACGACGTTTTGTACTCTTCGCTTTGATATATATATATATATATATATATATATATATATATATATATATATATATATATATATATATATATATATATATATATATTCCTGGAAATTGAAATAAGAACACCGTGAATTCATTGTCCCAGGAAGGGGAAATTTTATTGACACATTCCTGGGGTCAGATACATCACATGATCACACTGACAGAACCACAGGCACATAGACACAGACAACAGAGCATGCACAATGTCGGCACTAGTACAGTGTATATCCACCTTTCGCAGCAATGCAGGCTGCTATTCTCCCATGTAGACGATCGTAGAGATGCTGGATGTAGTCCTGTGGAACGGCTTGCCATGCCATTTCCACCTGGCGCCTCAGTTGGACCAGCGTTCGTGCTGGACGTGCAGACCGCGTGAGACGACGCTTCATCCAGTCCCAAACATGCTCAATGGGGGACAGATGCGGAGATCTTGCTGGCCACGTTGTGTGGCACGGGATACATGCGGACGTGCATTGTCCTGTTGGAACAGCAAGTTCCCTTACCGGTCTAGGAATGGTAGAACGATGGGTTCGACGACGGTTTGGATGTACCGTGCACTATTCAGTGTCCCCTCGACGATCACCAGAGGTGTACGGTCAGTGTAGGAGATCGCTCCCCACACCATTATGCCGGGTGTTGGCCCTGTGTGCCTCGGTCGTATGCAGTCCTCATTGAGGCACTCGCCTGCACGGCGCCAAACACGCATACGACCATCATGGGCAACAAGGCAGAAGCGACTCTCATCGCTGAAGACGACACGTCTCCATTCGTCCCTCCATTCACGCCTGTCGCGACACCACTGGAGGCGGGCTGCACGATGTTGGGGCGTGAGCGGAAGACGGCCTAACGGTGTGCGGGACCGTAGCCCAGCTTCATGGAGACGGTTGCGAATGGTCCTCGCCGATACCCCAGGAGCAACAGTGTGCCTAATTTGCTGGGAAGTGGCGGTGCGGTCCCCTACGGCACTGTGTAGGATCCTACGGTCTTGGCGTGCATCCGTGCGTCGCTGCGGTCCGGTCCCAGGTCGACGGGCACGTGCACCTTCCGCCGACCACTGGCGACAACATCGATGTTCTGTGGAGACCTCACGCCCCACGTGTTGAGCAATTCGGCGGTACGTCCAACCGGCCTCCCGCATGCCCACTATATGCCCTCGCTCAAAGTCCGTCAACTGCACATACGGTTCACGTCCACGCTGTCTCGACATGCTACCACTGTTAAAGACTGCGATGGAGCTCCGTATGCCATGGCAAACTGGCTGACACTGACGGCGGCGGTGCACAAATGCTGCGCAGCTAGCTCCATTCGACGGCCAACACCGCGGTTCCTGGTGTGTCCGCTTTGCCGTGCGTGTGATCATTGCTTGTACAGCCCTCTCGCAGTGTCCGGAGCAAGTATGGTGGGTCTGACACACCGGTGTCAATGTGTTTTTTTCCATTTCCAGGAGTGTATAGAGCATTGAAGAATAACAAAGCACCAGGTGAGGATGGAATAGTAGCAGAAGTGTGGAAACTAGGGGGCCTATCCGCATGGCAGAAAATTCACGAAGTAATTAAAGACATTTGGACAGAAGGAATCATACTCAGTGACTGGAAACAAGCATTGATCCACCCTCTCCATAAAAAAGAGATAAAACAGACATCAACAACTACAGGGGCATATCCTCGTTACCAGTGACATACAAATACTTTCAAATCACTTTTAAATAGAATAGAGGAACAAGCAGGACCTAATATAGGAGATTATCAAGCAGGATTTAGAAAAGGTAGATCATGTGCAGAACAGATTCTTAATTTAAAAACAATTTTGAGAGTGAGAGCTATACAAAATAAAAATTCAGTAGTTACTTTCGTAGACTTCAAGAAGGCCTACGACTCAGTTGACAGACCAACACTATTCCAGATACTTTATGAATCAGGGATAGATGAAAACACCAGAAGACTTGTTGAACAAACGCTCACAGATACAACAACAAGAATTAAGTTTCAAGGCAAAATTTCTGAACCATTCAAAATCAAAACAGGGGTTCGACAAGGACTGTCTCCAATTCTCTTTAGCTTGGTTTCATATAAAATAGTAAAAACATAGGAAAGCACATTAAAAACAGAGGCACGAGGGGTGTAAGCATGGGCCAAAGAAAGAACAAATCTGAAGTGAAATGTTTAGCCGTTGCTGATCATATGGCATTGATAACTGAAAACCGAACAGACGCAACAGTTATGCTTGATCTGTTACACGAGATTGCTGAAAAGACTGGGCTAAAAATATCCTATGAAAAAACCTTGTACATTGAACATAAACATAATACAGAAAAGTTTATGAAAACAAAGTGTGGAAAAATTAAAAGAGTTGATAGATTCAAATACCTGGGGGAGTGGATCCAATCCAATGGACTGGATAACACAACAAATAAAGAAAGAATAAAAAGGAATTTGCTTATAAATTAACACAAAACTACTACAATAAGAAATCAATATCCATACAAGGGAAGGTTAAACATTATAATTCAGTTATTAGGACACAAGCAACGTATGGATCAGAGTGCCTAACGTTGAATAAGATAGGTGAATTAAGAGAACTAGAAAAAAGAGAGAGAAAAATACTAAGAAAAATTCTAGGTCCTGAGAAAAACAAGGAAAATAGGTGGATTAAAAGGAGAAATAAAGACCTATACAAAAATACAGAAAAGATCACAGATACAATCAGGAAGAGACGGCTAAAACTTTATCGACATTTAAAAAGAATGAAAGAAACACGGATTACAAAGAAAATTTTTAATTACGTTAGTAAGCTGAAAAAAAAAACAGTAGGATGGGTAGAAGCAGTAAAGAAAGACGCCAACAAAATAAGTGTTACAGAAGAAATAATACGTGACAGGGATCACTTTAGGCTACTTATAGAAAACGCAAACTATGAAGAAGATGAGCAAAAACCTCGACCCAAGAGAATGTAACCAGATGAGCAGAGACGAGCAGTTGGCGATATAATGAAGAAGTACTGGGAAGAACGGAAGAAAAAGAAACACCGTAAGTCTTAAGTTGTATGCAGTCCATAGCTGACCAAATTCATATATATAGTCAGTCCTTGGTGCGTAGTATTTTTCTACAATTTCCTTCAGCTTCTCGCTAGGTTGTAGCAGGGGACAGATATGGGATACGGATGCCCCGATTCTCAGAACATGGCACTACTTTACTGGTACAACCTGTCCCATCAACCGTGAAAGGGTTAAAAGGTTCTGTCACTTATCACACGGAGTGGAAATTGTATCGAAGTCTGTCTGCATTGTCTAACAATCGTTGAAACTTCCCTGTAGATAACGGGATCGCCAGCGGGCAGTGCTGCTGTAACTCTGATGTCTCAGTAGAGTCCGCGTCCTCCTCCATACACTGCCGACGAATGGGGCCTACCGCCTTCCTTCCCGGCTGCTCGGCGCGGCCGTGACTCAGCGCGCGGCGTGCGTCAGCCCGCCGGCCCAGCAGTCACGGCGGCATCCGTGACTCGCGTGTCAACTGAAGCGTTCGATACCGCTTCACCGACTCGCTACCGAAATGTCACATTTCAGTCTAACATAGACCTCGGTCCTCGCTGTAGCTCAATCTCACAGCACAAGCTACACCCCGAAAAACAATATAGGCCAAAACAAGTGTTCTCAGTGCCGCATCTCTTTCTCTTTTCGCACGCATATCGTAACATGTCGCATTTACGTTACGGTTAAAGCTGACATCCAGTATCGGTAGGTCCGATTGATGCTGCTGTGTGTTTCTCATACCTTTTTTCTTCTTCTTCCAGTTTCCTTTGCACACGCTCTTACTTTTGTATTTGCAATTACTCGGTCTACTCCTGCAAAGCAGCTTTTTACGCCCTGGCTTCTTCCAACCTGATTATCTGTAGAGCATTGGCAAGTGCAGTATCAAATAAATTGTCCAAATTATTCATAAACTTCACAGCGCTTACACACTTCTTGACAGTTTTTCGTGCGTCTTGCAATTTTCTCCATTCCGAATGCAGGTTAATAAGTTTTTGCCAACAATGCTGAATAGCTCCAGGCAGAAGTCTTGCTTTCTCCCAAAGTGTAATGCGACACGATCAGTAACAAATAAACAACGGACTGCATTATAGATGAGACGACGTCAGCCTGACATGTGCAAACATTGTGCTGGATCATGTTCCTCGCTCGAGTCGGTGCTTAAGTCGGCAAGCGTTACACTGCTTCGATCGCCTCAAAATTTTGTACAGTCATGTTTCAGAGGCATTCAGACAGCACTGACGTCGCAGAATAAAGAACACCCTACTGTATATTGATTGAATGTATTTACAGATACATCCGACAGTGACTTACGAAATATTTATTTCCATTCAACTCTGGTCAATGGAAATGAATAAGTATTTCCTAGCTGACTAGTTACAGTTGCCTGTGTGTGTACTCCATTGTTCTGAAATCTTAATGTATGATGATCGAATGTTAATTTTTTCAGAGTAAGATTCCGAATGGTAAGTACAGTCGTGTTAAGTATGGTCCAGAATAAAAGAATTTTTATAGAAATAAAATAAATCATAGTGTAGGCCTCATCTAATATCCTTTAATCAGGTGGTTCGCCTTGTATTTGGTTTGGACCGCAAATGTTGCATTAATTTCTTAGCTAGTCTTAACATTTGTAGAAACAGTAGGACCGACCTTCATCGTTGTTCGTATGTCATACTCAAATAGCCAAATATTTCACACCGTTTTTGAGGTGGACTGATGACGTAAATTCAGTTGGACAAAAGGCAAATGCCGGACTGACGCCGAATCAGAGAATATTTGCGTTAACTGAAATCCGTCGACACAGCAGTCCTGTTTCAAGTTTTACTCTTAAAACTAGGAGATGCTGAAGTTTCGAGTCAGGTAACGTACAATACTACTACTACTACTACTACTGATAATAATAATAATAATAATAATAATAATAATGATAATTTTGTGTGAATCGTTCGGTGACTTGTATGTTTATAACGTACTCCAATAAACCTATCGGGGGAAGGGGACCTGTAGTTACCCAGTCTGTGGAATTTGATTAGGTTTAGTAATGAACCTCGGACGTTAGTATACGGTTTGGGATCTCTCCATTCGAGAGCATTTTCCACACAAAATCGGACGGCAGTAATACTTATAGTGTAATCTTCTCCCGACGCTTAGACTCTGAAGTTGAAGTTTTCTTCTCAGTCGGCGGCGCAGCTTAGCTGCCAACTGCATTCGTGATATTAGTTGGAAATTCCGTGTTTTTTCGTAAAAAATGCATTTGAGTGCTCGATAGCGAAATTCCTTTTAAGCGAAATCGACGGAGCTGGCAGCTTTTAAAAATTTTATCATTTAACATTATCCGGGCTTTGATTAACTTCATAGCTTCTCGCACTTTCCTCTGAAACACGTGCAGATTTTTTTTCTTTTAACGTTCACAGCTGAGACGTTCCGTACCACGCCTTTGTCCCGTTCGCAGCTCTTCTGACAGGTCCTATTCTACCACGATTCCTACTTGCTACCTACAGTACTTGTTGACCACCGCTAAGTAGCGTACATGACACTGAGGTGACAAAAGTCACGGGAAACCTATTAATATCGTGTCGGACCTGCCTTTTCCCGGCGTAGCGCAGCATCTCGACATCGCATAGACTCAACAAGCCTTTGGATGGCCCCTGCAGAAATACTGAGCCAAGGTACCTCTCTAGCCGTCCATAATTGCGAAACTGTGCAGAGTTTTGTGCATGAACTGACCTCTGGATTATTTCCAGCAAAGGTTCGATGTGATTCATGTCGGCAAATCTGAGTGGCCAAATCATTCTCTCGAATTGTTCAGAATGTTCTTCAAAGCAATCGCAAACAGTTGTGGCCTAGTGAAATGGCGCATTGTCATCCACGAAAATTCCATCGTTGTTTGGGAGCACTGGCTGCAACTGGTCTCCAAGTAGACGAACATAACAATTTTCAGTCAGTGATAGTTTCATTTGGACCAGAGCACTCAGTCCATTCCACGTGTATACAGCCCACACCGTTGTGGAACCACCGCCAACTTGCCCATTGCCTTGCTGACGACTTAGGAGACGGCTTCGTGGGGTTTGCATCACACTCGAACCCCACCATTAGCTCTTGCCAATGAAGTCGGGACTCAGCTGACCAGGCCACGGTTTGACAATCGTCTGTAATGTCCAGCCGGTTTGGTTACGGGTGAAGGTGAGGAGGCACTCTGGTCTGTGTCGGCTGCCGCCATAGCCCATTAACGCCATATTTCACCGCTGTGCGCTAATGGATACATTCGTCGTATATCCAACATTGATGTCTGCAGTTATTTCACGCAGTTTTGCTTGTCTGTTATCAGCGGCAACTCTACGCAAACTGGGCTGTTGTTGGTCGTTAAGTGAAAGCCGTAGTTCACTGCGTTGTCCGCGGTGAGAGGTAATGTCTGAAATGTGGTATTCTCGACACACTGTTGACACTGTGGATTTCGGAATACTGAATTCCCTAACGATTTCCGAAATGGAATACCCCAAGCTTCTAGCTCCAACTGCCATTCTGCGTTCGAAGTCTGTTAATCCACGTCGTGCCGCCGCAATCCACGCTGGAAACCTTTTCGCGTGAGTACAAATGAAATCTCCTCCAATGAACTGCCCTTTTGATACGTTGTGTACGCGATGCTATTGCCATCTGTACATGTGCGTATCGCTGTCCTATGACTTTTGTCATATCTGCATCAGATCCTGTCTCGTAATACGAATCTGATATTGTAGCTAAACTTGTAATGTTGCCATACGTCCGAAACGGATGTATCTCTTAATTCTTTGTCCTGAAACGCAATATTTTCAAACTCGGAAGAAGCATTTGTGACGTGGGGCACAGGAAGGTTCACCAAGACATTGCTTTTTGAAAGTCGTGTCGTTAAAGCTGTCATAAAGACAAACATTGGCTTCCGGAAACGGATAAATGGAGTCCTCCGAGAGCTGGCACATCTCGGATAGCATTACGCACCAAAAACACAATAAATTTCAGTGCCACCTTGAACACATTCTGTTTATACTTGACACAATGTTCCATTCTGTATTAGAGACGCGACCAGCAAACACCGTTGCTATTTGGTTATGTAACAAGTTCTGATTGCCGTAATATTAATGTCGCTGTGATGTGAATCAAGGTCCTCGGTGTGCTCTCTAGCTTTGTTCCAGTGGCTGTTCAGATGTGTGTGAAATCTTATGGGACTTAACTGCTAAGGTCATCAGTCCCTAAGCTTACACACTACTTAACCTAAATTATCGTAAGGACAAGTACACACACCCATGTCCGAGGGAGGACTCGAACCTCCGCCGGGACCAGCCGCACAGTCCATGACTGTAGCGCCTAAGACCGCTCGGCTAATCCCGCGCGGCCCAGTGGCTGTATTCCCTGTTTACGTCAATACAATTTTTAATTGATTTCACGTGCCTGGCTACTGGTGAAGATGTGAAACATGTTGTATAAACTGTATACTTGAAACCGTACTCTTAGTGACATTTGCTGTGTGTCCTAGCACCACGTGAATTGGTTCTGCAAAGAGTGACAACATTTTCGTGACAAGTGATTTAACGCCCCGTCGTGGAGTGAGCCGCTGTAGTTTCGCTTCTTCTCACTTGTCCCTGTTTCTTTTATTCTTCAGCTGTATTACTTTCTACAGAAGAGATACTGCTTCTGTCAGTTCCTCAGGGAAGAAGTGAGGTAGTTCTCAGCCATGGTACCGCTAGTGTACATTGTTTTCATTCGAAGTTTTTAAGGTGATGGGTTTGGATTAGGTTTCTTTTTTTCCAGTGATATTCGAATAAAATATAATTTTTTATTCGGTTATTTTCCAATACTTCATGCTTGGAATTTAATTAAATCATATTCAGTTGTTGAATATTGACGACCGATTGGTCTGTACTGGGACCAAACTCAGGGTCAATTGTCTTCAGAAGCCTCTGTCGAGAAAGGTTTTTCCCCGTCGTGCACGGTGTGACAGGGTGCACCGAAAATAAACTAGCAAAATTTCAGTATCAGTTCCTGCACTTAGAAGTAGAACTATGTGGACACTTCGAACTTTTTGTACTACAACTCAAGAATGCGGCGTCGTTTTTCCGTAATCGAATTCTAACTTTTCGCGATCAGCAAGTATTTTCTCACAGCTGTTGAAACGCGTCAGGAACGAACATTTCTGTCAATGTTTTGACAGAAACTGTCTATGTTGCCAGAGTCTAAAGTTTTTCTAACCAGGATCAACAGTCGAAATTACGATGATATGTTAGAGAACAGTCTACCTGACCTGCTAGAAGATGTGACTTAGTCAATGTGATGGAACATGAGCTTCATGCGTGTTCGAGCTCCTCTACATTTCAGTCTTGACGCCCCCCTAGCTTCTACATAACAGAAGACGGTAGGTTTCAAGTAAAGCATTTCCAGACGCAGTCCAAACAACAAGTTTCCTTCTGCTTTCCCATACATGGAATGGTTCCCGAAACTTTGGCTGTTTTGTAACATACCATTCCGAGCCTCTTCAAGGCCTTGGTTAACAGACATAAATATGTGATTCGGATGTTAGTTTTGGAGCAGGGATTTTATTTCCTTTCGAGTCTGTCTCGATAGACTGTATCTGGTATGTGGCGTAATTTGGCTTCACCTAAAGGCGACATGTTTCTTTTTGTTTCGTAATTCGTGTGTAATGTTTGATGTAGATGGGATACACAATGCCGGTTACTTATTTATGATTTTCCTAACTATCTATTTCAGTCCTTTGTTTGCCATGCTGAGAATCACTGGAGAGGAGTGCCGATAATGTTAGCTTCTACACAGCCTCATGAGAAAAGTGAAACGCCAAGAAGATAGGGTCGGATCTCGGTGTAAATTAGAACACACACACACACACACACACACACACACACACACACACACACACACGCACTATCGCCGGGCGGGCTAGCCTGATGTTGGACTGGGTCGAAACGTGAGGGCAAGCAGACTCGTCGCCGAGTTTCCGGTCGACCACGTCTGACACCAACAGCGATAAACGCCGTTCTGTGGAACAAGCATATCGTAACCTCTTCACATGCTGCCGCCCATCGTAGAATAAGCAGTGGACTCCCTGCAAAATTACGCGTCACCTTGCACCGTCGGCTGGAAACTACGAACAGCCGGGCTAGGGAATTGTCAGTCAGTGCGTAGGCTGTCGTTAACACGACAGTGCAGACGGCGACATTAGGCACGGTGCCAGGATCGGGGGCGGTGTCGCATTGTGTCGTGCAATGAACACTGGTTCTGCGCCACACCGGACGGCAGACGTCGGCGGGTGTCGTGGCGAGCCGGTAGGGGTCCCAGTCTCGCAGTGTCTAGGAGAGGCACAGTGGTGTTGTTTCAGGCGTCACTGTGTGAGCAACAACCGGTCACAACAACTGGTCACGGGTAGTGAACGTCGGGAGAACTCTGACGGCACAACGTTACATCACGGATATTCTGCGACCTCTCTCGTGACACTATCGTGTGGTTCCATTTTTCAACAGGACAATGCTCGTTCACGCATGGCGTATGGCTATGAACTATCTACGTGATGTTGACGTACTGCGACGGTCACCAAGGAGCCCAGATATTTCCCCGCCAGATCATGTGTGGGGCCATCTCGGGCGTTAACTCTATCGCAGTGCCAGATTGATATGGAGGAGCAGTTACAGCAGTCGCGGGCCACCTTGCCCCAGGTGATGATACAACGACTAACTGACACCCTTCGTAACCGAATATGTGCGTACATACAGGCCAGAAGGGGTGCAACGTCATACTGACAAGTGGGCTCGTGCTGCCGTCTTGTTTGTACAGTTGGCGCCGCGATCACATCGCGTTCCCTCCCAGCTCGTGAAGTTTCATTCCGTTTCCTCCTCTCCTTCTGGGTGCTTCACATTTTTTGTCAGGCGACCATAAAGAAAACCGGACAGGTGCGAGGCCTCCGTACAAACTTGATGAGTGTATCAAAATATGTGACATAGACTATCTGGTCGTATCTTCTGAATACACTCTCTTGAAAGCTTAAAGTTCTTTCTTCGGGAAGAGGCCGTGCACCTTAGTGAAACAAATTTCAACTCGACAGCTGTGCTCGTTCCTGAGAAAACGGGTTCTGAACAGTCGGGCAGAGATACAGATAGGCGGAAAAAAGTGATCCTATAAGGATTTGCCGATTGATGTACTGAACCCTAAAAATAAAGTAAGATAATCAGTCAGTCACTCCATGTTTATGGAATTGAATTTATTGGTCTACCTGTGCGGACGGACCGCTCGTCTGCTATGCGTCTTATTGTTAGTAGGAATAATGATGTCACTGTAGAAAATAAAAATTCATTATCCGTACTTGGCGATGTGCAGCGCAAGACGGTATCTGACCAGATTTCATAAAATGCTTCTCAGTACACAACTCACTATGTGCAACGCGAGTGTGCAAACAGTCACGAAAGTAAATGAAAACGGGGAACTAATCTGAACGACTGATAAATGAGAAGAAAAACTCCAAGTTTAAGTATGCTTCACTAACCGATAAGGAGCAACACACCTTTTCCTAAAGTTCTCACAGCTAGATAAGTTAGCAAAACATTTCTTAACAACTCTTCTGTGTACAGTTGCCTCCTCTGAGACTTGTTTTAGCTGTAAGACAAGAGCGTATGCTTCATAACAAAACACGCAACCATACGCAATGTTCTAACAATGTGAAGCTACACAGTTACAAATATATAAAAAGACTGAATTATCTTAAAAGGTGGCTTTTATCATTCTTACATTAACATAATCTCATTTGCTGAAAACATATTATTAGAAAATCCTTTTTAAATAATGCTGCCTCCACTGCGTAGCAGGCCAGCTTCCATCCTTTTTAAACGAAGTACCTTGCCACACTGTCCGACACGCTCAGCTGCTGTTACTCTCTCACTTACTCTGACGTAGCAAAGTTAACCTCTCTGACCAAAGTCTCTGGTCCCACAAAGAATGCGATTATATCGATATTGTAGAGGTTGAGAATAATTGTCGAATCCGCAGTTTCGTTCACATTTAAGTCCAAAACTTCCTTAAATCATTACGGCTAATAGGACAGTCCCCCTTTCGAGGGGATCGTGAAGTGTCGGTAGCTGTCTGTAATCTACATCTACATCTACATTCATACTCCGCAAGCCACCCAACGGTGTGTGGCGGAGGGCACTACGTGCCACTGTCATTACCCCCCTTTTCTGTTCCAGTCGCGTATGGTTCGCGGAAATAACGACTGTCGGAAAGCCTCCGTGCGCGCTCGAATCTCTCTAATTTTACATTCGTGATCTCCTCGGGAGGTATATGTAGGGGGAAGCAATATATTCGATACCTCATCCAGAAGCGCACCTCTCGAAACCTGGACAGCAAGCTACACTGAGATGCAGAGCTCCTCTCTTGCAGAGTCTGCCACTTGAGTTTGCTAAACATCTCCGTAACGCTGTCACACTTACCAAATAAACGCGCCGCTCTTCTTTGGATCTTCTCTATCTCCTCTGTCAACCCGACCTGGTACGGATCCCACAGCCCACATCTCGTGGTCGTGCGGTAGCGTTCTCGCTTCCCACGCCCGGGTTCCCGGGTTCGATTCCCGGCGGGGTCAGGGATTTTCTCTGCATCGTGATGGCTGGGTGTTGTGTGATGTCCTTAGGTTAGTTACGTTTAAGTAGTTCTAAGTTCTAGGGACTGATGACCATAGATGTTAGGTCCCATAGTGCTTAGAGCCATTTTAACCATTTTTGAACGGATCCCACACTGATGAGCAATACTCAAGTATAGGTCGAACGAGTGTTTCGTAAGCCACCTCCTTTGTTGATGGACTACATTTTCTAAGGACTTTCTCAATGAATTTCAACCTGGCACCCGTCTTACCAACAATTAATTTTATATGATCATTCCACTTCAAATAGTTCCGCACGCATACTCCCAGATATTTTACAGAAGTATTCCGCTATCATATAATCATACAATAAAGGATCCTTCTTTCTATGTATTCGCAGTACATTACATTTGTCTATGTTAAGGGTCAGTTGCCACTCCCTGCACCAAGTGCCTACTGCTGCAGATCTTCCTGCATTTCGCTGCAATTTTCTAATGCTGCACCTTCTCTGTATACTACAGTATCCATCAGCGACATAGAACTTCCGACACTATCTACTAGGTCATTTATATGTATTGTGAAAAGCAATGGTCCCATAACACTCTCCTATGGCAAGCCAGAGTTTACTTTAACGTTCTGTTTGCTAAAAACTCTTCAATGCAGCCACACAGCTGGTCTGATATTTCTGTGGTGTCACCGCCTGACACCACATTTGCTACGTTGTAGCCTTTAAATCAGCCAGGGTCCGTTAGTATACGTCGGACCCGCGTGTCGCCACTATCAGTGTTTGCAGACCGAGCGCCGCCACACGGCAGGTGTAGTCCATAGAGACTCCCTAGCACTCGCCCCAGTTGTACAGCCGACTTTGCTAGCGATGTTTCACTGTCTACATACGCTCTCATTTGCAGAGACGCCAGTTCAGCATAGCCTTCAGCTACGTCATTTGTTACGACCTAGGCGCTATATTCAGTTACTATGAATGTATTCTGAACAGATAATATTGTGAATCATGTACCGTCAAGAGCGACGTTCCTCATTAATGGATTAAAGTTAAGTATGAAACTAATTACGTCCGCTTTCTGAATTCTCATTCCTTGTCATGTTCCAGACCTCACGTCAGTATAGTTCTTTCCTCCTCACGCCAGCCTGCGTGAGCCAAAACGCGCGCATTTCGGCCTCCACTAGTAACACGGTGTTTTTTCTGCCAACACAACAATTTCAATAGGTACTTTGTTTATCAGACGACAGTGCGGGGCTGTGTAGAACCCTTCCGGAAGTCAAGGAAATTGGTATCTACCTGGGAGGCTGTATCTAATATTTTCTGGGTCTCATGAACAATTAAAGCGAATTGGGTCTTACACGATCGCTGTTTCCTACAGAGTAGATTCTGGGTTTCCAGAAATGACATGACAGAGGAGCAACAAAACATGTTCTAAAATACAACAGATCGAGGTCAGAGATATAGGCCTACAGTTTTGCGCATCTGCTCGACGATCGTTCTTGGAAACTGGAACTACCTGTGCTCTTTTTCACTCATTTGGGACCCTGCGTTCCTCCAGAGACTTGCGGTACACGGCTGTGCGTTGCGCTAGGAACCGCGGCAGTGGCCAGCTGCGGGCGACGAGGCGCGCCTAAAAATACTCTGGCAACGACCCCGCCGCTGACCCGCGCTTCCTGAGAGCGCGGGCGCAAAAACGAGTGCCGAGATAACGTGGACCACAGCGGTCCAGCCCACCCACTGTCTCGTAGCGCCAGCAGCCCTGCCGGACCCGTAGAAACGGCGTCGCCACCCGGGCTCGCGAGTTCTTCTCGAACCAGTTGCGCTTACACAGTCCGGACTGGTGCGGACAAATAATAGGCGCGCAGCAGATCAGCGAGACAACGGCAAGAAAAGCCTCAAAGTGGCTCGCTGTGTGGCCTAAGGTCTGCTGTCTCTCGGAAAACAGCCGTATTTCTCTCGTAACGAAGGAAGGAAGATCCAGGTTTCAGTGCGCCTTCGACGATGAGGCCTTTACGGGTGGAGCACAGACTCCGATTGGAGAACCGTGGGAAATGGAGCATTCCCAAGCTCACCATCGTACTTTTGGCGAGAGTTTAATCCACTGCCTACGCGATTGCAGAATACCTTCCTTTTACGGGACAGAAAACGACAATTGTAGCATGTGTACATTGAGCATACATTAAAGGAAACCATCGAGAAATTTGTCATGGTCATTGTAGTTTAGGGAAAAGCAATTCTTAACCGAATCCAGGTACCTTCTCCTTCGTCTGCCCCGACTCCTCCTACCCTCTACTGCTGAATCCATGAGTCTCTTGGGTAACCTTGCTTCTCCCATGCGTGTAACGTGACCCCACCATCTAAGCCTGTTCGCCCTGACTGCTACATCTATAGAGTTCATTCCCAGTTTTTCTTTGCTCATTGTGGCCACCCTCCTGCCATTGTTCCCATCTACTAGTACCTGCAATCAACCTAGCTACTTTCATATCCGTAACCTCAACCTTGTTGATAAGGTTACCTGAATCCTCCCAGCTTTCGCTCCCATACAACAAAGTTGGTCGAAAGATTGAACGGTGCAAAGATAACTTAGTCTTGGTACTGACTTCCTTCTTCCAGAAGAGAGTAGATCTTAGCTGAGCGCTCACTGCATTAGCTTTGCTACACCTCGCATCCAGTTCTTTCACTAAGTAGCCATCCTGTGAGAATATGCATCCCAAGTACTTGAAACCGTCCACCTGTTCTAACTTTGTTCCTCCTATTTGGCACTCAATCCGTTTATATTTCTTTCCCACTGACATTACTTTCGTTTTGGAGATGCTAATCTTCATACCATAGTCCTTACATTTCTGATCTATCTCTGAAATATTACTTTGCAATCTTTCAGTCGAATCTGCCATCACAACTAAGTCATCCGCATATGCAAGACTGCTTATTTTGTGTTCACATATCTTAATCTCACCCAGCCAGTCTATTGTTTTCAACATATGATCCATAAATAATATGAACAATAGTGGAGACAGGTTGCAGCCTTGTCTTACCCCTGAAACTACTCTGAACCATGAATTCAATTTACCGTCAACTCTAACTGCTGCCTGACTATCTCTCCGGGTTTCGAGAATGTGCGTTTCTGGATGAGGTATCGAATATATTGCTTCCTCCTACTTACTCCCGAGGAGATCACGAATGTAAAATTATAGAGATTCGAGCGCGCACGGAGGCTTTTCGGTAGTCTTTCTTTCCGCGAACCATACGCGAGTGGAACAGGAAAGGAAGGTAATGGCAGTGGCATGTAAAGTGCCCTCCGCCACACACCGTTGGGTGGCTTGCGGAGTATAAATGTAGACGTAGAAGTATCGATACCGTATTCGGATGACAGTCACGACGAACGCGATCAGTAATATCGCAAAACGATAACCTGCACTATCGACAGGCCCCGTCCCTGCCGCTAGACGTGTAACGCGACTCCGTCACTAACAGGCGACTTTCAAATGGTTCAAATGGCTCTAAGCACTATGGGACTTAACATCTATGGCCATCAGTCACCTAGAACTTAGAAGTACTTAAACCTAAGTAACCTAAGGACATCACACAACATCCAGTCATCACGAGGCAGAGAAAATCCCTGACCCCGCCGGGATTCGAACCCGGGAACCAGGGCGCGGGAAGCGAGAACGTTACCGCACGACCACGAGCTGCCGACGGCGACTTTCAAATACAGTCACTGAACGAGAAACGCGCTGCGTAATCTTCTCGTATATACTGATTGAGCTTCGGTGTTGTCTCTGTTACCTACGTAATCCGTCTGCATTGAAATGCTCCTCATTTGGATATCCGAGCCAATATCACATTTATTGGATTAATCGGCACCATCGTATTTAGTAATGAAAGACGACAGAAGCAGAGAAGCAGAAATCCTTGCATAGCAGGTATTAGCTCCTCCATTTTGAAAGTGTGGTGGTGGACCTGCACATGTTTGAGGTTTCCGGTACACGTCGAGACCTGTATCCGAACCCGATCAGTCGGCAGGAAGACAGATGCTTGTACCGCAAGAGAGAAAAAATGGCGCCCACCGTAAGAGGCGGAGGTGCTGCCCGCCTGTATTTGGCAGAGCCCGGCCAATTATCGCCCAGCGTGACCGGCCGAGTCCTGATCTGAGCTGACTTGTGTTAAGTAACGGTGCCGGCGCGGCTGCGGCTCCAGCTGTTCAGGTCGCGGGCTCCGTCTCACCCACTCGCCGGAGTATCGAAACTACACTATGTTGTTGTTGTGGTCTTCAATCCTGAGACTCGTTTGATGCAGCTCTCCATGCTACTCTATCCTGTGCAAGCTTCTTCATCTCTCAGTACCTACTGCAACCTACATCCTTCTCAATCTGCTTAGTGTATTCATCTCTTGGTCTCCCTCTCCGATTTTTACCCTCCACGCTGCCCTCCAATACTAAATTGGTGATCCCTTGATGCCTCAAAACATGTCCTACCAACCGATCCTTTCTTCTGGTTAAGTTGTGCCACAAACTTCTCTTCTCCCCAATCCTGTTCAATACTTCATTATTAGTTATGTGATATACCCATCTAATTTTCAGCATCCTTCTGTAGCACCACATTTCTATTCTCTTCTTGTCCAAACTATTTATCGTCCATGTTTCACTTCCATGCATGGCTACACTTCATACAAATACTTTCAGAAACGATTTCCTGACACTTAAATCTATACTCGATGTTAACAAATTTCTCTTCTTCAGAAACGCTTCCCTTGCCATTGCCAGTCAACATTTGATATCCTCTCTACTTCGACCATCATCAGTTATTTTGCTCCCCAAATAGCAAAACTCCTTTACTACTTTAAGTGTCTCATTTCCTAATCTAATTCCCTCATCATCACCCGACTGAATTCGACTACATTCCATTATCCTCGTTTTGCTTTTGTTGGTGTCCATCTTATATCCTCGTTTCAAGATACTGTCCATTCCATTCAACTGCTCTTCCAAGTCCTTTGCTGTCTCTGACAAAATTACAATGTCATCGGCGAGCCTCAAAGTTTTTATTTCTTCTCCATGGATTTTAATACCTACTCCGAATTTTTCTTTTGTTTCCTTTACTGTTTGCTCAATATACAGATTGAATAAAATCGGGGATAGACTACAGCCCTGTCTCACCCCCTTCCCCACCACTACTTCCCTTTCATGACCCTCGACTCTTATAACTGCCAACTGGTTTCTGTACAAATTGTAAATAGCCTTTCGCTCCCTGTATTTTACCCCTGCCACCTTTAGAATGTGAAAGAGAGTATTCCAGTTAACATTGTCAAAAGCTTTCTCTAAGTCTACAATTGCTAGAAACGTAGGTTTGCCTTGCCTTAATCTTTTTCTAAGGTAAGTCGTAAAGTCAGTGTTGCCTCACGTGTTCCTGTATTTCTACGGAATCCAAACTGATCTTCTCCGAGGTCGGCTTCTACTAGTTTTTCCATTCGTCTGTAAAGAATTCGTGTTAGTATTTTACAGCTGCGGCTTACTAAACTGACATTTCGGTAATTTTCACATCTGTCAACACCTGCTTTCTTTGGGATTGTAATTATTATATTCTTCTTGAAGTCTGAGGGTATTTCGCCTGTCTCATACATCTTGCTCACCAGACGGTAGAGTTTTGTCAGGACTGGCTCTCGTAAGAGCGTCAGTAGTTCCAATGGAATGTTGTCTACTCCGGGGGCCTTGTTTCGACTCAGGTCTTTCAGTGCTCTGTCAAACTCTTCACGCAGTATCATATCTCCCATTTCATCTACATCCTCTCCCATTTCCATAATATTGTCCTCAAGTACATCTCCCTTGTATAGACCCTCTATATACTCCTTCCACCTTTCTGCTTTCCCTTCGTTGCTTAGAACTGGGTTTCCATCTGACGTCTTGATGTTCATACAAGTGGTTCTCTTACCTCCAAAGGTCTCTTTAATTTTCCTCTAGGCAGTATCTATCTTACCCCTAGTGAGATAAGCCTCTACATCGTTACATTTGTCCTCTAGCCATCCCTGCTTAGCCATTTTGCACTTCCTGTCGATCTCATTTTTGAGACGTTTGTATTCCTTTTTGCCTGCTTCATTTTTTGCATTTTTATATTTTCTCCCTTCATCAATTAAATTCAATATTTCTTCTGTTATCCAAGGATTTCTGCTAGCCCTCACCGTTTTACCTACTTGATCCTCTGCTGCCTTCACTATTTCATCCCTCAAAGCTACCCATTCTTCTTCTACTGTACTTCTTTCCCCCATTCCTGTCAATTGTTCCCTTATGATCTCCCTGAAATTCTGTAAAACCTCTGCTTCTTTCAGTTTATCCAGGTCCCATCTCCTTAAATTCCACCTTTTTGCAGTTTCTTCAGTTTTAATCTACAGGTCATAACCAATAGATCGTGGTCAGAGCCCACATCTTCCCCTGGAAATGTCTTACAATTTAAAACCTGGTTTCTAAATCTCTGCCTTACCATTATATAATCTATCTGATACCTTTTAGTATCTCCAGGGTTCTTCCATGTATGCAACTTTCTTTCATGATTCTTAAACCAAGTGTTAGCTATGATTAAGTTGTGCTCTGTGCAAAATTCTACCAGGCGGCTTCCTCTTCCATTTCTTAGCCCCAATCCACATCCACCTACTACGTTTCCTTCTCTCCCTTTTTCTACACTCGAATTCCAGTCACCCATGACTATTAAATTTTCTTCTCCTTTCACTATCTGAATAATTTCTTTTATTTCATCATACATTTCTTCAATTCCTTCGTCATCTGCAGAGCTAGTTGGCGTATAAACTTGTACTACTGTAGTAGGTGTGGGCTTCGTATCTATCTTGGCCACAATAATGCGTTCACTGTGCTGTTTGTAGTAGCTTACCCGCATTCCTATTTTCCTATTCATTACTAAACCTACTCCTGCATTACCGCTATTTGGTTTTGTGTTTATAACCCTGTAGTCACCTCACCAGAAGTCTTGTTACCCCTGCCACCGAACTTCAGTAATTCCCACTATATCTAACTTTAACCTATCCATAGCCCCTTTTAAATTTTCTAACCTACCTGCCCGATTAAGGGATCTGACATTCCACGCTCCGATCCGTAGAACGCCAGTTTTCTTTCTCCTGATAACGACATCCTCTTGAGTAGTCCCCGCCCGGAGATCCGAATGGAGGACTATTTGACCTCCGGAATATTTTACCCAAGAGGACGCCATCATCATTTAATCATACAGTAAAGCTGCATGCCCTCGGGAAAAATTACGGCCGTAGTTTCCCCTGACTTTCAGCCGTTCGCAGTACTAGCACAGCAAGGCCGTTTTGGTTATTGTTACAAGGCCAGATCAGTCAATCATCCAGCCTGTTGCCCTTGCAACTACTGAAAAGGCTGCTGCCCCTCATCAGGAACCACACGTTTGTCTGGCCTCTCAACAGATATCCCACCGTTGTGGTTGTACCTACGGTACGGCTATCTGTTTCGCTGAGGCACGCAAGCCTCCCCACCAACGGCATGGTCTATGGTTCATGGGGGGGGGGGGGGGGGGTAAACGGTTATTCATTGCACAAAAACATTATACTAGAACTGACATGTGATTACATTTTCACGCAATTTCGGTCCATAGATCCTGAGAAATCAGTACCGTGAACAACCACCTCTGGCCGTAATAACGGCCTTCATACGCTTGTGCATTGAGTGAAACACAGGTCGGATGGCGTGTACAGGTACAGCTGCCCATGCAGCTTCAACACGATACCACAGTTCATCAAGAGTAGTGAATGGCGTATTGTGACGAGCCAGTTGCTAGGCCACCATTGACCAGACGTTTACAGTTGCTGAGAGATCTGGGGAATGTGCTGGCCAGGGCAGCTGTCTAATATTTTCTATATCGAGAAAGACCCGTACAGGACCTGCAACATGCGGTCGTGCATTATCCTGCTGAAGTGCAGGGTTTCGCAGAGATTGAATGAAGGCTAGAGCTACGGGTCGTAACACATCTCAAATGTAACTTCCACTGTTCAAAGTGCCGTCAATGCGAACAAGAGGTGACCGAGACGTGTAACCAATGGCACCCCGTTCCATCACGTAGGGTGATACGCCAGTATGGCGATGAGGAATACACGCTTCCAATGATCGTTCAGTGCGATGTCGCCAAACACGGATGCGACCATCATGACGGTGCAAACAGAACCTGGATACATCCGAAAAAAAATGACGCTTTGCCATTCGTGCACCCAGGTTCGTCGTTGAGTACACCATCGCAAGCGCTCATGTCTGTGATACAGGGTCAAGGGTAACCGCAGCCACGGTCTCCATGCTGATTGTCCATGCTGCTGCAAACGTCGTCGAACTGTTCGTGCAGATGGTTGTTGTCTTGCAAACGTCCCCATGTGTTGACTCAGGCATCGAGACGTGGCTGCACGATCCGTTACAGCCATGCGGATAAGATGCCTGTCATCTCGACTGCTAGTGATACGAGGACGTTGGGATCCAGCACGGCCAACGCGAGCAGCAATGTCGCGATACGATAAACCGCAGTCGTGATAGGCTACAATCCGACCTTTATCAAAGTCGGAAACGTGATGCTACGTGTCTCTCTTCCTTAGACGAGGCATCACAACTACGTTTCATGAGGCAACGGCGGTCAACTGCTGTTTGTGTATGAGAATTCGGTTGGAAACTTTCCTCATGTCAGCACGTTATAGGTGTCGCCACCGGCGCCAACCTTGTGTGAATGCTCTGAAAAACTAATCATTTGCCTATCACAGCATCTTCTTTCTGTCGGTTAAATTTAGCGTCTGTAGCACGCCATCTTCGTGGTGTAGAAATTTTAATGGTCAGTAGTGCAAAGTGTTTTACACCCACGTATTACGGTGTTTTTGGTGAACGCCCATCTCCTCTGCAAAAATTCTCATGCATTTCGCAAACGGACAACTTGCGGAATCAGTACGCTGCCTTCGTACGTAACCCACACCTCTGCAGATATAGGCGACCGGACGGGTGCTGCGTTTCTTGTCTTCAGAAAGGCATTTGATACAGTTCCACACTGCAGTTAAGTGAAAAACATTTACGGTCTTACAGAGCATCAGACGTAATTTGTGACTGATTCAGGACTGCGTTGCAGTTAAATGCTCTACACATCGCTCTCAAAAACGACAGCTGTAACTCGAGGCGGTCCGACAGGGTCATTAGTGTCTTCAGCGCATGTTAACGATATAGTACATGACGTCGGAAGCTCCATAAGGCAGTTTGTAGATGATGCATTTGTCCACAAGGTGTTCGGAAATTCCAATTACAAACATGTAGGATTTGTAGAGGGGACTGAGTTCATAATATTTTGAATCGATCCCATGTTCGGAAACGTACCGTTTGCGTGCTAAGCCGTTTGAAAACATGTTTGCTAGGTAGGTATACAGCAGGGTAGTCATGGTGGCGGGTGCTTACGTGGGATCGGCTGATATCATTTGAATTCTGCCCTATCTCTCCGACCTGATTCGAGCCTCATTCCGTGCCTGTGAGTGTTGCAGCAACATACACTACTGGAATGGAAAAAAGAACACATTGACACCGGTGTGTCAGACCCACCATACTTGCTCCGGACACTGCGAGAGGGCTGTACAAGCAATGATCACACGCACGGCACAGCGGACACACCAGGAACCGCGATGTTGGCCGTCGAATGGCGCTAGCTGCGCAGCATTTGTGCACCGCAGCCGTCAGTGTCAGCCAGTTTGCCGTGGCATACGGAGCTCCATCGCAGTCTTTAACACTGGTAGCATGCCGCGACAGCGTTGACGTGAACCGCATGTGCAGTTGACGGACTTTGAGCGAGGGCGTATGGTGGGCATGCGGGAGGCCGGGTGGACGTACCGCCAAATTGCTCAACACGTGGGGCGTGAGGTCTCCACAGTACATCGATGTTGTCGCCAGTGGTCGGCGGAAGGTGCACGTGCCCGTCGACCTGGGACCGGACCGCAGCGACGCACGGATGCACGCCAAGACCGTAGGATCCTACGCAGTGCCGTAGGGGACCGCACCGCCACTTCCCAGCAAATTAGGGACACTGTTGCTCCTGGGGTATCGGCTAGGACCATTCGCAACCGTCTCCATGAAGCTGGGCTACGGTCCCGCACACCGTTAGGCCGTCTTCCGCTCATGTCCCAACATCGTGCAGCCCGCCTCCAGTGGTGTCGCGACAGGCGTGAACGGAGGGACGAATGGAGACGTGTTGTCTTCAGCGACGAGAGTCGCTTCTGCCTTGGTGCCAATGATGGTCGTATGCGTGTTTGGCGCCGTGCAGGTGAGCGCCACAATCAGGACTGCATACGACCGAGGCACACAGGGCCGACACCCGGCATCATGGTGTGGGGAGCGATTTCCTACACTGACCGTACACCTCTGGTGATCGTCGAGGGGACACTGAATAGTGCACGGTACATCCAAACCGTCATCTAACCCATCGTTCTACCATTCCTAGACCGGCAAGGGAACTTGCTGTTCCAACAGGACAATGCACGTCCGCATGTATCCCGTGCCACCCAACGTGCTCTAGAAGTGTAAGTCAACTACCCTGGCCAGCAAGATCTCCGGATCTGTCCCCCCATTGAGCATGTTTGGGACTGTATGAAGCGTCGTCTCACACGGTCTGCACGTCGAGCACGAACGCTGGTCCAACTGAGGCGCCAGGTGGAAATGGCATGGCAAGCCGTTCCACAGGACTACATCCAGCATCTCTACGAGCGTCACCATGGGAGAATAGTGGCCTGCATTGCTGCGATATACACTGTACTAGTGCCGACATTGTGCATGCTCTGTTGCCTGTGTCTATGTGGCTGTGGTTCTGTCAGTGTGATCATGTGATGTATCTGACCCCAGGAATGTGTCAATAAAGTTTCCCCTTCCTGGGACAATGAATTCACGGTGTTCTTATTTCAATTTCCAGGAGTGTAGTTAACTACACGTTTGCATGACACACTGAACGATCCTTCTGCAGGCGGAGCTCACGGCTGTGGAAGAGCTGCTCGTCGCCTTCATCGATCCACGACGGTCGTTATCCACAACGTTCGACTCCATCGAATACTCCTTTCGCCACAGCTATGCAATAGCTTAAAGAAAGGGGTACCTTCACCGTTACTAGGCGTGACTGTGGTGCTGAAGGAGGCGCCTCACGTTCCAGGCCGTACAGCAACGTTGAAGAGAATCCCTCGTGAGTTGCGTGTGCGCGGGTGTGACTCTCGGTCACATTTTGTGTTTCCGGAGGGGACGCTAACCAGCACTCGATACGTGCAGGAAGTCATTAGACCCGTTATTTTGCCGTTCTTGCAACAGGAAGGAGATGTATTGTTCCAATAGGATAATGCTCACCCACGATCTGCCTGTGAAACAGCGTGCTCTGTAAGACGTGCAGAGACTCCGTGGTCAGGACAGTCTCTGGACTTGCCTCCAATTTAGCTTGTGAAGGCGTATGACGGGACGAGAAGTGACCTGCGCAGCTCGTCAGCCGACAACTTCTACAGAACCCCGTGGACAGATGGAGCAGCCGTTGCATGACGTGTCCCAGGACAGTATTCGCCATCTGTACGACCGACTGGATGCCGAAGTCAGCGCCTGCATTGTCGCCTGTAGTAATATGGGTGCTTCAGCATGAGCACCTGGTACCTCAGAACCGATCGTGCTACTGATCTGCAAATGTGAGCATAGCATTCCATGCACTGTTTCAACATTAAGTCTTGAGTGAATTGGAGACTTGTAAAAGGGAGTACTGATTTTTTTCTGGCAATGTATTAGTCCTACAGAAGAACTGAGCACGACCTTTGTGTAATAAATTTAATGCAGTTAAATTTTCTAGCAGAATACATTTTCACTAAGGACTGTAGTTACGAATTATTTATGAAAAGTACCTCGAAAACTGTGGTTTCCAGGAAAAAGGCTACCATTATAAAATTTAACTACATTATATCTCCTACAACAACTCCTTGTTAATTTTCTGTAAGATTAATAGTTTGCATGTAGGGACCGAGAAAATATGATAATGTCGCTAGCGGTTTTTTAAGGCATTGCGGATAGCATAAAACCTATCGGGAGGGGCTGCTGAACCAGCCTGTATGTGTTGCTTCTCGTAATGTCTTTTCTCAAGTATTAAAGCTGCTGAAGAAATGTGAGGTCTTGAAGCACGTAATTTTATTTAGGATATCGTCTTTCCTTTTTGGTCACGGTTGACTATTTCTATTTCTTGCAAGATGTCCCTCTTCCAGTTATTTACTGAGGCCTATTGCACTGTAAAGTCGTTATCTGTAGCGGCAATATGTCCTGTTTGGTCTGTGTTCCTCGTTATCGCTGATTTGTTAGCTTTACCACGTCTGAAACAGTCAAGATATTCTTTAAGGCAAAATTTTTTAATTTCTTCCCGTTTGGGCGGCGTAATTTTTCTTGCAATTACTGCATGTCAGAGCTGCTCAGTTTGTCAGCTCGTTGTGAAGTGAGGTACCGTACGGAATAGCGTGGCTTACTGGCCGCTTGGTGCGCTGCTGTCGCATCGTGTGCCGCACACGAGCAGAAGCTTCGCGACTGTGCGTCTCAGGCCGCGGTCGCCTTTGAACAAAGCCGCCCCCCTGGTCTGCAGCTGAGCGGCCCGCACGCGGGGTCCTCCGCGTTGCAGAGCAGCGCAGGCGGGCTCTGCTGCGCTCCCGCTGCCACCGGCCTGCCCTTTTTGCGGGCCGCGGGCCGCCTTTTTGCCGGTGCCGGTGCGCCGGGCTGCTATGTACGCAGTTGAGGCCACTTGAGCCGCCTCGGCGTCTTCATCTGGCAGTCCTGCCAACGCTGCAGTGCACGCACCTCCCGGCCTACGCGGTGCCCGTGTTCGCTCTGTCTCTCACTACGGAACATCGCCAACTCCGCCTCGTATTTTAAGGACAGAAAAAGTATACCTATAAGATCTGAGCCTCAGCAATAACACTGCGCGAAAACTTCCGGTAGTACGCAGTTATGATCTTCCGAACGTACAGCTTTTGAACCGATTGTTTGCCACACCCCGTCCCCATTACAGCCCAAGCCGAGCGCCAAGTACTGTGCAGTCTACTGACAACCGGAGCTGCCCAATTCACGTATGTTGAAGGCGAGGCGAGAGGAAGGGGCACGTGGAAACATCTGCTCAATAGGTTTTGAAATCTTTTTCGAGAACTCCCGTTATTCTACGCGAGAAATAGGTAAGTAATATCTGTAATACTGGGCGATTCCGTAACGATATTACCAACTTTCAGGGATGATGGAGAACGGTAAATGTATCACTTTTGGGCAACAGACCCTGGTCCGGAAACGAGCGAGGCGACAGCCTATCTCTGACATTGGAATACATGTACCAGTACACTTGTTGCTGAGATAGCAGCACACCCAACTTTCATAGACATGGGGCTCTAATACCTTACAGAGCTATGAGCATTTGTTCATAATCTCTACTGTGACACACCTTTCTTTTTGTGAACAAGTAGCCGTTTTCAGAATGAGATTTTCACTCTGCAGCGGAGTGTGCGCTGATATGAAGCTTCCTGGCACATTAAAACTGTGTGCCGGACCGAGACTCGAACTCCAGACCGAGTTCGAGTCTCGGTCCGGCACAGAGTTTTAATGTGCCAGGAAGTTTGAAGTGGCCGTTGCCCTTAAGGAATGCGTTTCAGACCCCACGTTCACCTAACATTTTTTTCTCGTTATGATCCACACTACCTCTTCCTAAAATATGGAAAGCGAAGAGCTTGTAGTAGATGTTTCTCGCGGTACTGAAGATCGACAACTACTCGTAGCTCTTGGCGTATGCCTTTTAGAGCCCACGTTCAGTATACTCTGTTCTTGTTTCGTCCATACTACCACCTCTGAAAAATGCCTGCCCTGCAATCTTAGCAACAACAGTACGGGCACAGGTATTCCACTGTCATAAGGCCGTTTCGCCTCAGGATCCCTTATATCGAACTGACTCATCTCTCTCCTTAACATCCCTGGAAGTTTTTGACGTAATCAGGGAACCACCCTATATGTCAACCTCACGCTCATACACATTCAATATTATTGTAACAGTATTCTCGTATTGATATTGTGTGTGATTCCTGAGGGACCAAACTGCTGAGATAATCGGTCGCTAGACTTACACACTACTTAAACTAACTTATGCTAAGAACAGCAAACACACACACATGCCTGAGGGAGAACTCGAATCTCCGGCGGGAGGGGCCGCGCAATCCGTGACATTGCGCTTCTAACCGCCCGGCCATTCCCGCGGCTCGTATTGACATTCCCCACCTATAGATTGGCCCTAAATTCAGAATAAATAAATCCATGCAAGTGGTTTAAGTGGTTCTGAGCACTATGGGACTTAACATCTGAGGTCATCAGTCCCCTAGAACTTAGAACTACTTAAACCTAACTAACCTAAGGACATCACACACAGCCATGCCAGAGGCAGGATTCGAATCTACGACTGTAGCGCTCGCGTGGTTCCCACACCGGCCGGCTAAATCCATGCAACTAAAGAACTGTTATGAAATGCAGTTAATGATTTTCGATTCTCACTTCAATCATACGAATCATCTTGACGAATAGCACATCCCCTGAGTATGTACTTCACTTTAACATCGATGACTATTCCTTAGCGACGGACACGGCACAACACAGAGAAATAGTAACGCGGTGCATTCGTTCCATTGAGGCACATGCTCACTTGTTAGTGCAATAAACGGCAAGCCCAGTTTCAAACACCGTATGGTACAATTGTCCCTGCATACACTGGGTGCAAGAAATAGCGTGAAGTCATCTTCAGGGATCATTCGTGAATTCCGAATCGCCACCAGCAGTTCGGCAGGCACAGTGATGTGCTCAGTGAAATAAAAAAGAATGGAGCACAATGGCAGGACTTCTCCTCATAGGCCACACGTTTCTGTAGTCAATTTTAAGCGACGCTTGAGGTGCTGTAAAGAGCGACGCCATTGTACAGTGGATGACTAGGAACGAGTCATTGGCAGTGACGATTCACATTGTGTCCAGTAGCAATCCGACGGAAGACTTTGGATCTGCCGAATGCCTGCACAACGTTAGATGTCATTGTGAATAGTGGCAACAGCGAAGTACGTAGGACGTATCATTACTGATGTTTCTCGCGGTCACCTTATTGAACTTAAGAAAACGCAAAATGCGGAAGGATATGGACACATGTGTAACTTTATGTACACTCCTGGAAATTGAAATAAGAACACTGTGAATTCATTGTCCCAGGAAGGGGAAACTTTATTGACACATTCCTGGGGTCAGATACATCACATGATCACACTGACAGAACCACAGGCACATAGACACAGGCAACAGAGCATGCACAATGTCGGCACTAGTACAGTGTATATCCACCTTTGGCAGCAATGCAGGCTGCTATTCTCCCATGGAGACGATCGTACAGATGCTGGATGTAGTCCTGTGGAACGGCTTGCCATGCCATTTCCACCTGGCGCCTCAGTTGGACCAGCGTTCGTGCTGGACGTGCAGACCGCGTGAGACGACACTTCATCCAGTCCCAAACATGCTCAATGGGGGACAGATCCGGAGATCTTGCTGGCCAGGGCAGTTGACTTACACCTTCTAGAGCACGTTGGGTGGCACGGGATACATGCGGACGTGCATTGTCCTGTTGGAACAGCAAGTTCACTTGCCGGTCTAGGAATGGTAGAACAATGGGTTCGATGACGGTTTGGATGTACCGTGCACTATTCAGTGTCCCCTCGACGATCACCAGAGGTGTACGGCCAGTGTAGGAGATCGCTCCCCACACCATGATGCCGGGTGTTGGCCCTGTGTACCTCGGTCGTATGCAGTCCTGATTGTGGCGCTCACCTGCACGGCGCCAAACACGCATACGACCATCATTGGCACAAAGGCAGAAGCGACTCTCTTCGCTTAAGACAACACGTCTCCATTCGTCCCTCCATTGACGCCTGTCGCGACACCACTGGAGGCGGGCTGCACGATGTTGGGGCGTGAGCGGAAGACGGCCTAACCGTGTGCGGGACCGTAGCCCAGCTTCATGGAGACGGTTGCGAATGGTCCTCGCCGATACCCCAGGAGCAACAGTGTCCCTAATTTGCTGGGAAGTGGCGGTGCGGTCCCCTACTGCACTGCGTAGGATCCTACGGTCTTCGCGTGCATCCGTGCGTCACTGCGGTCCGGTCCCAGGTCGACGGGCACGTGCACCTTCCGCCGACCACTGGCGACAACATCGATGTACTGTGGAGACCTCACGCCTCACGTGTTGAGCAATTCGGCGGTACGTCCACCCGGCCTCCCGCATGCCCACTACACGCCCTCGCTCAAAGTCCGTCAACTGCACATACGGTTCACGTCCACGCTGTCGCGGCATGCTACCAGTGTTAAAGACTGCGATGGAGCTCCGTATGCCACGGCAAACTGGCTGACACTGACGGCGGTGCACAAATGCTGCGCAGCTAGCGCCATTCGACGGCCAACACCGCGGTTCCTGGTGTGTCCGCTGTGCAGTGCGTGTGATCATTGCTTGTACAGTCCTCTCGCAGTGTCCGGAGCAAGTATGGTGGGTCTGACACACCGGTGTCAATGTGTTCTTTTTTCCATTTCCAGGAGTGTACTTCATACAGTACAGGCGAAGTTCGGAGGTGATGACTATGTCAGCATGACAAGTCTCCCCGTCATAAAGCAGCCTGTGTGAGGCAATAGCTTGTAGGCTGTAACATTCCCGAAATGGGAGGCCTGCCTAGGAGTCTCGACCTGAACCCAGCGGTGCGGCGGTGGGACGGGTTAGGATGTCGACTTCACTGCAGACCACAGTGTCTAACATCACTGCCTTCTCTGTTTGCGGCTCTTGCGGAACAATGGGCTGCCGTCCTTCCCTTACACATCCCAGTCAAAGTGTCCCCAACAGAGTTCAAGCCGTCATAAAGGCTACGGCCGGACTCTCCCGGTATTAACGTCCGCTAGTATGTGGACAGATACTCGCAAGTGTTTCACATACATTATTGTGAAAAATGTAGGTCACTGTATCGCCGTGTTTGTGCTGTTGTTGCTGATGACGATAATGATGATGCTGCTACTGATGAGAGGAGCGAGAGGGTGAAGCTCGGTGTCGGCACCTGTGGACTTACAGTGTGCATCCCGGCACAGCAGGGTACGTAGGGCCGAGAAGAGTAGCATGAGACACGAAAAGTGGAGGAAAGCTTCCGACAAGTCCGAAGAGTGACGGCTAGTCGAAACTGGCGGAACATTAGTTAATAACACTGATGTAGACAGAACTGATGAACCAGAATGCGGCAAGAACGAAATGTCGTAAATATATATAGACGACGGGCTAAATCCCCAAACCACCTGTCAGCGAGGACATAAACAGTAACCGAGATTGTGTGGGCTGCGTGGTATGTACATCAGATGCCAATAAAATACAATTAAGATAAAGAAATATGTGTCTCTTGTATTCTTTGCGCTCATCAGCCAGTATTTCCAGACAGCGGCTAAATTTTTTCTGGCTTCTGTAAATTTAATAAAGCATTGTTGTCAGATTCCAGCACAGGGTGTTTCAAAAAGAACTTTACAACTTAAAAAATTCATATAAATTTATCGAAAGAAAATACAGTGTTGGGGTTAGTGTTATTTTGTAGGGAAACAGATCAAGTTTTTTTTTTACCTTCAACTAAAGATGTATGTGGCTTCCGTTGGTTATCCTGCACACATTCCATCAGAAGTCAATTTCTTCCCAAGATCGCTGTAGCATTGCAGATGCATCTTGCTCAGTGGCGGCGTAAATTCTTGCTCTAAGTTCAGGTAGAGAAGCTGGCACAGGAGGTACAGACACGATATCCTCGATGAATACTCATAAAAAAAAAGATTGGCGTCAGGTCTCGGGAACGTGGGGGGCCATGCAATTGGCGCATCACGGCCAATCCATCGATCTGGAGGGCGTCAACCAGGTAGTGGCGTGGTGCGCCATCTTGCATGGAGCAAATATTTCGTTCGTGGTCATCGTCATCGATCTATGTATGGCATCGAAAACTGTTGTAACATAGCCAGGTATACTAACCCGTTGTGGTTCTCTCGCCGGAAAAAAAGGGCGCACACTTTGTTCTTGCTCAGGGCAGAAAAAACGTTCAGTTTAGGGCTATCACCAACATGTTGCAATGTTGGTACGGAAATTACGCCGCACTCTTGTTATCGACTTCGATTCTTCAAATGAAAACACATTGCTACCACGCTTCGGTCCACCTTAACGCAACCGCCGTTAGCGCTCCTTACAGTGCGATTCGGCGGTAGCCAACTACGTGAGACAAAACGTGATGTATCTCCCTTAAATTGACAATACAGTCATATCTGTAGGTACTATGAATTAATTTACATGAATTTTCAAAGTTGTAAAGTCCTTGTTGAAACACCATGTACTGCGCCCGTTAGTTTTATGAGGGTACGGCGTAGTGCTGAAGTTGGTAGAGTCAGTTCCATTGGCTAGAGGCTGAGGGAACGGTGGATAAGACACACGGCCGAACCACACCAGGTTTCTGAGTAACTGCAGCATGTGGTGGATTGGGCCCTAATAAATCGTCGGTCTTTTTTTCTTTGTGGAGAAATCTCTAGCAGCGCAGAATAAATTTTTGTGCCCACTTTAGATGATGAACAGCGGCGACGTGCCGTCCATACCAGCTTCCGCGATAAGCGGCAATCTGCGCATGCGCGGGGAACAGAGGCTCCTGACAGCCGCTGCGAAATCCATTTACTTGCGCCTTCGACGGCAATCCAATTTCCTTCGATCTTCATTAGGTTCAGACGGTCCCAGCGACAACACGGCCCGTTAATCTCGAGGATGGGGATTTGAAGCATGCTGGAACGAGTGTTGAGCCTCGGAGAAGAGCAAACAGTGCAGACGAAACACGGCGCGCCCCTTTTGAGGTACTCGACGTCATAATTAGACGGACGCAGCAGTTTATCTCATTAAAGTTTAGACTACTTTGTCCGGTCTTTTTGAGCGTGCTCTCGATAAAGCTAGGTTAAATAATGAGAAGATTTTCGTAAATGTCACAATTAACGACGGATATTTCACTGCTTACTTATATTTCACAGACATCGAATGAAAAGCTGTTTTTACTGCCTTCTGCCGAATTTGTTCCAGTATTTCAACTGAATGAGTAATGTCTTTTAGTTGTAAAGAATTTCACGATTAAATAGTAATAAGTGTACTGATAAAAGCAGCGGAACCAAAGCAGACCCAGAATTTCTTTCAAGTTTAGAGCTGGGAAGATGTGTCTACTGTCATGACCGACAGTCAAATAAAGCGAAACCGATCACTTCACTTACTGAGCATAGATGAGAACCTGCGAATGGGAACAAACACTGGCATCTAATAACTGTACATTTTTTAAATAAATCATTGGTTAACACACGTGAAAAAGATGTTCATATATTATCAATAATTTTCTGTTGACTGGTGTACAAGTTTCTTTAGTGTTTTGTTAAAAAATTACAAATTGCCTCTCGCCTTCGCGACCGTTCAGCCATCCATTATGTGTATATTCCACGGCATGCTGCTCTATCATCTGTTAGTTAATTTTTTTAACTACACAAACAAATTAAGATTATTATTTAAGAAACACAATCTTCAATAGCTTAAGCTGCACTATAGAGTTTTATTATTTTCGTGCTAAACATGGGTCAGGCATTTACTTTCATAGTCATCGCGGACAGAAAATAAAAGTGTGGGACCTACATTAAAAATGAGAACTTTACGCAGCGATCCTAAGAAAAGTTTGTGATGTGATGCCATTATATTAAGATACATTTTCAGTCGTATGGTAAGGTTTAATGAATAACCAAATGTTAAGTTCGTTAACCAGGCATAATTTTGTAGAATAGATCTCGGGCGGGACATTGGACGTTGTTGTGAAGTTCCATTAATATGCCTTCAGCGCAACTGACCGACATTGTAATTTTGTTTTTGTTGTTGCTGTTGTTGTACGTTTAAGATGAATGTCGATTACTACAGTTAAGTAAATTGAAACAGTTATAAATTTTACAGCTATCCTCTAAGTATAATAACAAAAATGGTTCAAATGGCTCTGAGTACTATGTGACTTAACTTCTAAGGTCATCAGTCCCCTAGAACTTAGAACTACTTAAACCTAACTAACCTGACATGACACACATCCATGCCCGAGGCAGGATTCGAACCTGCGACCGATGCAGTCTCGCGATTCTGGACTGAAGCGCCTAGAACCGTTCGGCCACACTGGCCGCCAGTATAATAACAGCCAGACATTGTTTTGCTTTTTTCTTCTATTCATAGTGGCTTAGCATACACTGATCGGTAGGGAAATACATACTGCCAAGTGGCACCAGCTTCGGCTTCCCAGCAGAACTACCGTAGGTCCCAACCAGGCAGGCTTCGAGAGCGCTCACTCTTTGGTAGGAGCGTTACGCCGGCCTTGTGATGGCCACTGTCATACTGACCCCTGATACACCTTTCCATATTTTTTAAAAAAAATTAAGGAGCTACATCTCTCATGCGTGCTGTACACTTTCCAGGTAAGCTTTTTTCACCTGAATTACGTATCATCGTGAGGAGAAATGCCTTGAGGTGAATGGACGGGAAACGAACCACCGCAACGTTGGAATGTCGCTAGGTGTTAAGTAATTCTCCGAACCAGTGACCTTCCATGTCAGCTTACCTGCAATATGCTGGCAGTGCAGGAAATTCTTGTGGCTTCTGGCTGGCTTATAAGAACGAGTGTCCTGGCCATTAAAGCCAGATCGTTTTATTTCCTTCGCTACCTGCAGACGTTTACATAAGCACGTTACTTAGCTGGGCCCTGCCTTCATGGTTGTCTTGTCTAGTGCCGCTCTTCTGATGAAATGGCACATAGGCATGCGGGTCCTTTAGAAGACTCCAGAAAAGCTTCCACGAAGAGCAGGAGGCTTTTACTGTAAAACACACATAACTATTTATCCCACACGAAGTGTCATCAAGTGATTTTCTCTCACTTTCCGATATTGTTATTATTGCTGCTCTTGACAATGAACAAAGATGGATCATCAGGTACTGTCAAAGAAAATCGATCTGCGTCTCACTTTAAAAGAAAACGTTTAAAAACGATAAGCTCGCAAAAGTTTTTACGAGATGATGTCGCTGAAGCAATGTGGTACAATAATGGGACGCACGGCGGGTCAGATTTCCGTCCAGATACCCAGATTTAAGTTTTCAGTGCTTTCCCTAAATTGCTTAACATAAATGCCAAGTTGGTTCCTGTGAGTAGAACACGGTCGATTCCGTCGTCATCCTTCCTGATTCCATGTTGCATGTCACCGAAAGTACATTAAAAGCTTGTATTTCATTTTTTATTCGTATAGTGGTCTTTATTGTTTTTATATCAATCATACTCGATGCACAGTGTAATATTTTTCTGCCATTGGTTGATTGTTTTAATTGTCCTGTAATATGCCTTCTGCTATTTGGTGGATTAAAAACAACATACTTTACAAATTCTTTAGGTGGGACTGTGTGGATTTATGATTGTAACCCCCGAAAATGTGATGCCCTTCAGTGATAGACATGCAAAAATTAATGTCGAAATGAAATTGTATTATTCTGTATAGAGGATGCGTTACCTTGTGGCATGCAACAAGTAAGAACGTTGTATCGGACTGCAGCTCGTATCGGGATTCATGCCTTTTGTGAGTAGTGTGTCAGCATTTACGTCACCCGAACAGCCTTACAAACCGACTGGAACTTTGAAATACCCAAATGCATCCTCATACACTATTGTTGTAACAAGAGAGTTCTCAGACTGTGTGTGAGGCAAACTCCCTGCTATTTCATGCCTCTGGGCGGCGTACAGCATCGTTGGAGAACCTCTTTGAGATATGCAAGAGGGGAGCCAGGGAGAGGCGTGTTCGGATAGCATAGCTATTGGCACACTTTTAGTGAAAGTCAAAGTGCTTAACTTCAAACGTCCTATCAAATTTCAATGTGACCTGAAGAAAAACGAGTCAACAGACAATACCGGAGAGCTTCAGTCGGTGACAACATGTCTGCCCGTTTGGGAAAAATGTTGTGCTTCCTTACAGCTTTGTAAATGTTACATAGTTACCACAGGAATTGCTATTACAGGGCAAGTGATATTACGTTTCGTCAATTTATCATGCCGGTAGACTTTGCAATATTGGCTATGTATGAATCAGTAGGAAATGTCACCCAAAACAGGCAGGAGGAGGAAAAAGGGGAGAGGATCAGGAAAGAAGGAGCAAAACAAAGACCATGAGAATAAAAAGGTGCTTTACCAAAGTGAGCAGCAAACACTAATAAAGTGTTCTTAAATTGATAAACTTGGAATGCTTCTGCTTCTTGTTATGCTCCTTCTTTTCACGATTCTCTCCTCTTTTTCCTCTTCTTCTTCTTCCTTCTTCTTCTTCCTCAGAGCGAGGTGGCGCAGTGATTAGCACACTGGACTCGCATTCGCGAGGACGACGGTTCAATCCGGCGTCCGGCCATCCTGATTTAGGTTTTCCGTGATATTCCTAAATCGCTCCAGGCAAATGCCGGGATGGTTCCTTTGAATGGGCACGGCCGACTTCCTTCCCCGTCCTTCCCTCAGCCGATGAGACTGATGACCTCGTTGTTTGGTCTCTTCCCCCCAAAACAATCCAATCCTTCTTCTTTCGTCTCCCCTCCTTGTCTTATTTCTCTTACTACTACCCTCGAATTCCAACCCATACTCCACTGTTTCTCATTTTCTATTTAGACTCGTCCTCTTTTGATGCTAAAAGAACTATACAGAAATGCAAATGCCGCAATGCTTCATTGTCTTAATACTCTTGTGTACTTTACAATCAACTAGCCTTACGAATGGATATGCTGATAATTCCCAAGCATTAAAACTGTAGCAGTATCAAAGAGTGCTACAAATATTTTGAATGAATCAAATGTCAAATATGTCAATGCTGTAAAAAGAATCGGTGAAAGACTGAATGTTGAAGCTACAATAAAACAAGAACATTGGAAAACTGAATCAACGCGATTCGAAATATTTGCTGAAGTTACCTGCTTCATGAAAGACTGGAAGGAAAATAAGATTGTAGTGCACATTTAATTTCACATGTAGCTTCTCTTAAGAGCCTCTGCAAATCTTGGTTATGATAGTCAACCTACGAGAGTACTTAGTAATGATGGGAGAAAACTTAGAAAAGAAGCTGGAGTTTAGAGGTAAGAAGAAAGAGATAAGGAAGAGAAAGAACTTGTATGAAGAGAAGGAAAGATGTTTTGTGAAGAAGGAGGAGACAATGAGGAGAAACACGCATGGAGATGAAAAAAGAAGAGGAGAAAGCGCAGAGGAAAAAGAAGGAGAATGAGGAAATATTTGTAGGAACAGAAATGGTAGTATGCGAAGTAGAAGAAGATGCAGAGGACGAGAAGCAAAGAGGAGCATGTCGTGTTTCGCATTAGTAAATGTACATTTCTGCAAAGAAATCTGGCGTTACACGGAAAAGAACACTTCCGAACATGCAAGCAGACGAGGTTTCCTAGTGTGAGCGAAAGTCCAATATAATATACTGTAAGTGAAATCAATATCTTGTGCAACGATCTAGCAAGCAAGCCGAACTCTGCTCATGTTTCGTTACAAACCGCTGATAATGTTTCAGTTAGGCGTTTGCTGACAAAATACGTATTTCCTTATAGATGCAAAAACTAATTTAAAATATTTTCAATAAATTCAGAAAATAGCTCAAAAAGGATCAAGCCTCTTGAAAAAGGTGGAAAATGTAGTGGGGGAGGGGGGGGTGTGAATTCTACAAAACAGTATTATGAAGAGTTCCATTAAAAAGTTCCTTGGACTATGTTCATTATTGTATTAGCCTTAAGTGTATTACATCCATTTCTACGGGTATTACGAATTACCGCCCTTTGGAACGGATCAACAACGTCTTCTTCAAATGTTCAAATGTGTGTGAAATCTTATGGGACTTAACTGCTAAGATCATCAGTCCCAAAGCTTACACACTACTTAACCTAAATTATCCTAAGGACAAACACACACACCCATGCCCGAGGGAGGACTCGAACCTCCGCCGGGACCAGCCGCACAGTCCATGACTGCAGCGCCCAAGACCGCTCGGCTAATGCGAATCTTCACAGGTGTCAGACGAATGTCAACGATCCTGAATCGGATCCATATTCTGGAATGTTGTTTTTCAGCAGTTCTTTATTTGACCCATTTTGTGCGATTTTTCTTTCGAGGAATACACCCTAAGACAAAAAACTAATAATAATAATAAGCGATGCCCCACGGAGGAATTATCTGACTTGGACGGAAATCGGAATATTTGTACAGAAAACAAAAAGTTTAGAAAAATTGGGTGATTCATCAAAGAAAAAGATCTCCACAAATTGAGCAAGTGAACATTTCGTTAGTCCACCTCTGGCCCTTATGCAAGCAGTTATTCGACTTCAGAATGATTGATGGAATTGTTGGACGTCCTCCTAAGGCATGTCGTGCCAAATTCTCTCCAACTGGCGCGTTAGACCTTCGACGTCCCGAGCTGCTTGTAAGGCCGTGGACATAATGTTCCAAATCTATGCATTTTGGCACAGATCCAGCGACCTTGCTACCGGATGTAGGGTTTGGCCAGCACGAAGTAAAGCAGTAGAAATTCTTACCGTGTGCAGGCGGGCATTATCTTGCTGAAATGTAAACCCAGGGTGGCTTACCATGGCCGGCCGTGCGGTTTTGGCGCTGCAGTCTGGAAACGAGCCACCGCTACGGTCGCAGGTTCGAATCCTGCCTAGGGCATGGATGTGTGTGATGTGTTAGTTAGGTTTAAGTAATTCTAAGTTCTAGGGAACTGATGAGCTCAGAGATGTTAAGTCCCATAGTGCTCAGAGCCATTTGAACCAGCTTACCATGAAGGACAACAGAATGGGACGTAAATACTGTCGACGTAACGCTGTGCTGTAAGATTGCCGCGGATGACAACGAAAAGGCTCTTGCTATGTAAATACATGGCACCCCCAACCAACACTCCTGGGTGATAGGTTGGCTTCCCACGGCTGTTGGGATTGTCTCGAGACGCGACTTTGTTGCTCATCGGGACACCGTTGCAAGCTGGACTCATCGCTGAAGACAGTCCTACTCCAGCCAATAAGATTCCATGCCGAAGACGTGTCTGGAGACGCACTGAATAGCGGTGGGATGCCGTGCTGACTGCCATCCGTTGTACTACACGACGACCAAGGGTAATGGCCATTTATTTCTACAGCGGGACCCATTTGGTTCACATGCGGATCCGTGCAGGACAGCGGTACGTCGACGATGTTCAACGCACCATTTTGTTGGCCTTCATGGCAAGCCATCCTGGGCTTACATTTCAGAAAGATAATGCCCGCCTGCACATTGCGAGAGTTGCTACTCCTTTTATTCGTTCTGGCCAAATCCCACGATGCCCAACAAGGGTCGCAGGGTCTCTCCCCAATTGAGAAAGTGTAGAGCATTATGGGCAAGGCCCTCCAACCAGCTCGGTGTTTTAGGATCTAACGCGCCAGTCATGATATCATTCAGGAGGACATCCAACAACTTTATCAATGAATGCCAAGCCGAGTAACGGCTTGCATGAGGGTCAAATATGGACCGACGCGTTATTGAATTGTTAAATTTGTAGCCAGTCTCCGGGCAGATCTGGGAGACTATATTCAACGGGCGGGGCGGTAAATTAGTAGGAAATCAGGGAATCAGATCGGCAGGAGGAATCCGTCAAAAATACCCTCGGAGCCGGCCCGCGGCTGAGGTCTGTCGCAGAAGTCTTGACTTCCGGAAAGGGTTTGACTCGGTGTCCCACTGCAGACTCCTAACTAAGGTACGAGCGTATGGGATTCGTTCCCAAGCATTTGAGTGGCTCGAAGACTTCTTAAGTAATAGAACCCAGTGCGTTGTCCTCGATGGTGAGTGTTTATCGGAGGTGAGGGTATCATCTGGAGTGCCCCAAGGAAGTGTGGTAGGTCCGCTGTTGTTTTCTATCTACATAAATGATCTTTTGGATAGGGTGGATAGCAAAGTGCGGCTGTTTGCTGATGATGCTGTGGTGTACGGGAAGGTGTCGTCGTTGAGTGACTAGGAGGATACGAGTTGACTTGGACAGGATTTGTGATTGGTGTAAAGAATGGTAGCTAACTCTAAATATATATAAACGTAAATTAATGGAGATGAATAGGAAAAAGAATCCCGTAATGTTTGAGTCCTCTATTGGTAGTGTAGAGCTTGACACAGTCACGTCGATTAAATATTTGCGCGTAACATTGCAGAGCGATATGAAGTGGGACAAGCATGTAATGGCAGTTGTGGGGAAGGCGGGTAGTCGTCTTCGGTTCATTGGTAGAATTTTGGGAAGATGTGGTTCGTCGGTAAAGGCGACCGCTTATAAAACACTAATACGACCTGTTCTTGAACACTGCTCGAGCGTTTGGGATCCCTATCAGGTCGGATTCAGAGAGGAGATAGAAGAAATTCAGAGGCGGGCTGCTAGATTTGTTACTGTTGTTTGATCAATATGCGAGTGTTACGGAAATGCTTCAGGCACTCGGGTGGGAGTCTCTGGAGGAAAGGAGGCGTTCTTTTCGTGAATCGCTACTGAGGAAATTTAGAGAACCAGCACTTGAGGCTGACTGCAGTACAATTTTACTGTCGCACACTTACATTTCGCGGAAAGATCACACAGATAAGATAAGAGAGATTAGGGCTCGTACACAGGCATACAGGCGGTCATTTTCCCGTCGTTCTGCTTGGGAGGGGAACGGGGAGAGGAGATGCTAGTTGTGGTACGAGGTACCCTCCGCCACGCACCGTATGGTGGATGTAGATGTAGAGGCCCGCGGCTGAGGCACGCGCCCCGCGCCTCCAGGAGCGCGCGTGCCTCTAGTGGCGGAGCGGCGCTAATTAGCCGCCTCTAACAACGCACCTGCCGCGGCGGCCGACGCAACCCCAGGCTGCGAGGGCCGGGCTGCCTGCCGGCGGCAGTCACAGCACGCTACCAGCAATGGCGTCCAGGGGGCTCTCGTAGCCAGAACATTACGACCACCTACCTAATGGCCCCTACGTCAACCTCTGGCACGGATAATTACAGCGACGAGTCGTGGTATGGAAGCAATCGGGCCTTAGTAGGTCGCCGGAAGGAGATCTCTGAGCCGTGGTAAAAATTGCTGTTTTGAAGAGCGCGCCGCAGCGCGTAGTGTGATGCAGTTGCCCTCCGTTTCTGGCGGTGGCGCCGCTTTGGCAGTCGCAGCTTTGGTGTCTCCCTCTGGTGGGAAAGGGGAAGATTGCCTGTTCACGTGCATTTAAGGGGCGCTATGAGCTCGGCAGTAAGTCGGTCTGGGTCAGACGTTTGTCCCCCAGCTTGCTAGTCTGTCTCTCGTCCGCATTTGTTAGGCACTTAGTGTCTGTCCGTCGTTCGAAGTGCTAGTATGTCTGTCGTTCGGATTAACCTTTAAAGCCGGCAAAATGAGAGTCTTTCCACTCCGCCAGTAAGAGTAGTTTAATGTTATCTGGTGTATTGCAGATTTGCACCAGTGTAGTCTTTCAGAGACTGTTGTGAACGGTAATAACTATGGCCGTGTCAAAAGGAAGTGGCAAGGTTCTCTTCCCGAATGGTCATACCGTCAAAACGTGTTTCTATCTGCCTCTGAATAAATTATAACTGATATTTAGAGAGTGCTTTTTGATTATAATTTTAAATCTGTTTCTTTTAAAAAATGCTTTTAGGCACTATTAAAGTGAATAAAATTCCCATTTTTAAAAGTACTTTGTTTATGATTTTATCAGTTACTCCCTGGCAACTACTTCCATGCTTACATAGTGTGATTAAATGTGTTAATGTTCTTGATGAACCGCTAGTAAATAAAATAAATTCTTAAGAATATTCTTTGAAACTAAATCACGGTTCAATCTGCACATGCAAGTCACACATTTCCCCTAAATTTGCAGAAGGGGACAATGGTCTCTGACGCCACGTTCAATCACATCCCAGATGTGTTCGTTCAGGTTGAGATCAGATGAGTTGGGGGGCAGCACATCACTTGCAACCCGCCACTGTGTTCCTTGAACCACTCCATCACAGTCCTGGCCATGCGCCATAGCTCATTATCTTCTTGAAATATGCCACTGCCGTCCGGAAACTTGGTCGTTCAAAATGGTTCAAATGGCTCTGAGCACTATGGGACTTAACATCTGTGGTCATCAGTCCCCTAGAACTTAGAACTACTGAAGCCTAACTAACCTAAGGACATGACACAATCCATGCCCGAGGCAGGATTCGAACCTGCGACCGGAGCGGTCACAAGGTTCCAGACTGAAGCGCCTAGGCCGCACGGGCACACCGGCCTAACACGGTCGTTATGAAGGGCTGTATGTGGTCTGCAACCAGTACAGGTGTTAAGCAGCTCTTCCCCTGGAAGACGACGAATTCGCGCCCTCCCATCGGCCTGGGGAAGAAGCTATCGGAATTCATGACGCCGCGCAACGCTCTGCCACCCCGCCAACGTACAATGCGACGGTCAGGTGCCCATTTCAGTAGTAGTTGCCGGTGTCGTGATGTTAGTATCGGCACACGCACGGGTCGGCGGCTGCGGAGCCCCACCGTTGGGAGTGTTCGGTGCTCTGTGTGTTCAGTCACGTACTCTGCCCAGCATTGACGTTTGATGTTAGGAACTAACACAGTTCGCCGCCTGTTCTGTTTCACCAGTCTGCCCAGCCTACAACGTGTGGCATCTGTAATGAGGGTTCGCCGTCCGAGCTGCGACTTTTGGACCTTCGTTTCGCCACATGCTGAAGACACTTACCACGCAGCTCTCCTCCACAAGCATTTCGGGAAGGGCTCGTGCCGAGCCTCCAAGCCTTCACTGTGAAACTCAGATAGATCGCGCGTTCTCCATTCTACACACGGACTGCGCGTTCACTGATACTACATGCACCATGCTTGTTTCTGACTAGCAGTGATTCCTCGCCAGGCAAAGCTTCTGTCGCCTGGACGGGTTTATATCGACAGTAGGTCGGCGGTCGTAATGTTCTGGCTGATTAATGATCTTTTATTGATAGGCTTCAGCAGCTGTCATCGTCGAATCCTGTAACTAAAGTGAGTGTGACCCCAAGTACAATGGCCCACACTTCAATAAGTATTCGTTTCCAAAGATATGCTTACTGGTCTCCTTTCCTATTGTACTTCTGACTAGTACTGTGCCCTGTGACAACGTGGGGCACTTTTCTTGTGTGGGACGTTTTTGAGAGGTTTGCTATTTAATACGGGTTACTGACATATGTCTGATAATCAGGAACTTCACGCCTCTGCCTTTCTCTGCTTGCGGGCCAAAAAGTCTTCACGAAAATTCGTTGCACCAGCAGGGCCGAGAACAATCGCGCGTCAACCATTTTGGTTATAGAGGTATTTACCAGGAACCCGCCAACCACGATGCTTTAAAGAACAGAACCTGAGCCAAAAGCTAATTTTTCGCGTATCTCAATGTTGGTGACGTCATATCTCCCGAACTATGTGTCGTCCAATGAAACAATTTCGCAGGTACATGCAGTGGTATATTTGAATAACGTCTGCAAAATGTCTTGCAAAACTAGTGATTAGTGAATAAGCAATAAATTAAAACTTCTTGTATATGCTGTCGTTTTACTTCACCAACATCGGAAATGTAGTAAGCAACAAACGTTTCCCTTTTCGTTATTTTGTAGAAGGTGTCTGTGAGAAAAAGATTTGAAACAGTTTGAAATTATATTTAAAGTTTTTCAGAAATCACTAAGTGTTCTCATTCTCAAATGCTGGACTAAAATAGTCTGTGATTCTTGAGTTTCTCCCGGCGTATTTGATGATCAAAATATCCACGGGTGTACTGCCGGTCTGTAGTGCCGGCACGTTCACAGGAGCTCAGTCCGTCAGTTCACCTGATGATGGCGACATGTTTGATCGCCGAAATATTGTGCCCGTTGGACACTATAGACCGGCAGTACACCCGTGGATATTTTGATTAAAATAGTCTGGGTAATTTATGCACTGTGAGTTACACTGCCGCTAGACATATTACACAGTTTCTGATTTTAATTTTGTGTTGAATCTTTAACGTAAGATAGCTGCTCATAATTTCTTGTGATATCGGCCAGTAATAATCTGAAACAGAAAAAATCAAATACCTGAATTGCCTGAGTAAGATTTGGAGCCTGTAGTGGGCTTCCCTTTCATCAGTGGATTACTGTCTGTGATAATTAATGCACTGCCCGTATTTTCGCCCAGCATTTAGCTTTTGATCGCTCAGTTAGCGAATACGTCGTAGGCATTTGTGATGCTGGAAACGTAACGTCGATATTACAGTCTGGAACAATGGCCGCCCGAGGCTAACGGTAAGCAGAAGGCTTCAGCCTGGTGCATTACTGATAATGGCTGCAGTTTTCTACTCGGTAGTTCTGCTCTTGGCGAATGAAGCGGTCTAGATTCCTTCTTCACGGACCCGACAATCTTGCTATATCGCTCAAGGACAGTATGAAGGAGGCACCACAGACTATTTGCTACTCACAAGCTACACCCTTATCGTCGGGAAGCTGCAGTGAAGTTTTCGTATTGCGTGTAGACAAGTAAAGTTGTATTTGCTACTGACCCAGTTGGTGAAGACACTAGGCTCACATTTACTATCTCTGTCTAAAATCCTTTCTCTAATGTCCTGCCAGACCTTGTGCGCCGTCTGTGACGATCTCATCGCTGGCAGTGCGTTAAAGCTCCACCCGTGTACCTGCTTCCGACTCAGCCGCCAAAAAAGCTGCCTAAAGGACTGGCAGAAAGAAAATATTCAGAGGGCCGCTTTAAAATGCGACGGTGGAACGCTCGTACCATCTAGTTTATTGAGAAGAATCATGCAAAGCAACATGATGACAAATTTAAATGTGGAATCAACGGCGGTCGTAAGCAGGGAACATCTGTACGTTTGTGGAGGAGTTTCGTCAGTGAACTGACTGTCACGCCACGACTTCTTCTGTGGTGTCAACCTCTTCAGCTCATAGCAGCGCCCTCAACCAACACCCTCAACTGTTATTATTATTATTATTATTATTATAAATTCCGATTCCTGTCTCCCTCTACAGTTTTCTGTGCAGCTCCCTCTAGTATCGCGGAAGTTACTCCCTGATGACTTAGTATCCCGCCTTCTTGTCGCTGCTTTCCATGTGTTCCTTTCTTGGCCGATTCTGCCGGAATCCTCCTCATTCCTTACCTTACCACTTCATATAATTTTCAAAATTTTCCTGTGCCATTACATGTCAAACTCTTCCACTTCCATCGTTTTCGGTTTTCTCACAGTCCACGGATCATACAATGCTGCGCTCCAAATGTAAATTCGCAGAAATTTCTTCATCTGATTTATGACGATATTTGATATTGGTATACTTCTCTTGATTAAGAATGCCCTCTTTGTTAGTGCTAATATGCATTTTATATCCTCCTTGCCTCGTCCATGATGGCTCATTTCGCGTCCAAGGTACCAAATTCCTTCTTTCTCTAATTTGCGGTAATCAGTTTTGACGTTCAGTTTATCACCTTCTCATTCCTGCTAATCCTCTTATTTTCGCCTTTCTTCACGATCCATATTCTGTGGTCACTAGAATATGGATTCAACACGTCCAATAATTCTCCTTCGCTTTCACTGAGGATAGCCAAGTTGTCACGAATCTTACCGCGTCTTTCACTTTGAATTTTAATCCCGCTCCTGAATCTCTTATTTTTGACAATACTTCTTCGATGTGTCGACTGAACAGACCAGGCCAGATCCCTATCTTAGGTATTTTTCTAATCGGAGGACTTTATTCTAAGTCTTCCATTCCTATTGTTCCATCTTGGTTCTTGCACGTGTTGTATATTACCCGTGTTATGCTGCAGCTTGCAGCTATTCTTCTTTTACATTATCGACCGCGTTGTCTTGGTCGACAGTGTCTTGCTCCGTGGAGTATGATCTTATGAAGTCTCGTCTCTAAGGACGGAGTGAGTCTCCGTCAGAAAGTGACAGCCAGTTGGACGGCGGGGGAGCAGTGAGGGCTGTAAAGCCCGGCGCGTGGCCTTCCCGTGTAGCACGCGCGCCACTGACGTGCTGGAGGTGTCCATGTAGGGCAGGCGCGTTTGTCCTTTGACCAGGCCTTGGCTGCCACATACGGGCGCTGTCAGGCGCGGGTGAAGGCCTTCACCTGCCGGAAGCAACACTGTATCACGGGTCGCAGTAGATTTGTGAATCTTTCACCATCAGCTTCCGTCCTTCCAGTTAGAGAGGTGCCTCTGAGGCTGTCTTTATACAGAAGTAATTACCTTATTTTGATGCCAGAAAAAAAAGACGCCATAACTTTCCTCAGAAAAGGCTGTACAGATATTTTTGTTTTTCTTTAGTGGAATTTTTATGTTGTTCACAAACTGCAGTACATTCTAAATTATCCGCTCTAACTAAGGGTTTTCTTAATTCTCCCTTCTGATTGCTTATGATCATATTTCCATAGAAACTTCTATCCCTTCAACACATTTCTTTATTTCTAACCAAGAGGTCAAATACGAATTGTTCATACATTTAGCTTAAAAAATGTCTTAATACGAGGAAACATGTACTTAAATGTTTTCATCCCCTATTTGTTCCTCGTAGGGGTTAAATTTAGAAAAACTCTGAAATTCGTTTTTTTTTGTTTTTTTTTTCTGCGCGAGAACTGAGATACCAGTTTTCATAGATGTAGCTTTAAAAATGGTGTAGTAGTATATCAATAATGATTTATTTAAATAAATTCGCCAATTGTTTTACCCTCTGAATGGATGAATTTTCAAAAATCATTTATTTCTGAACGAGAAACCAAATACCAATTTTCGTAGTTTTAGCTCCAAAATTGCCAATATAGCGACGTATTTTTTTTTTAAAAAAACTTTCGTTCCTTACTTCACCTCCTTAGGAGTGGAATTTCGAAAAATCTCTTCTTAAACGATGTTTACAGTATAAGATCAACGCACTCTGCGAATTTCTTGTGTCCTTAGCAGTTTGCGCTGTGTGATGGTGGGTGAGTCAGTCAGGACATTGTCTTTTATGTATAGAGATAAATCAGCCGAAGATGGAAGCCTGACCGAAACAAGTTGCCATACTACACTGTATGGTGGTTCCACTGTGTCGTACATAAAAATTTTTATGTGTATGTGTGGAGGTCGAGAGGCATCAAACCATTCGGGAGGTAAACAAGAATGATGAAAGTGTGATAGCTTCCCACCGGAACTTCTGCAGCGTGGTGGGAACAACCTGCCAACAAAATGTCCGCCCACATGTTACCAAGGTTGTTATGACTTGTTGTAGAAGTTTCGCTGGGAAGCCCTTACACATACACCGTACAATGCCGATCTCTCCTCATGCGATTTCCGTGTTTTTGGAGTCACGAAGAGAGACATTCGTGGTCGTCGATATTCTTTGGACGAAGAGGTGCAACCGCAAACATTTTTCCATGAAAACATTGATTGTCTTGTCTGAAAGTGCGATAAATACATCATGTGATCATCTGGACACACCCAAAAACATACGTTTTTCATATTTGGTGCATTCTGCTGCCACCTAATGCCAGGTACTCCATATCAGTGACCTCAGTAGTAATTATACATCGTGAGAGAGCAGAATGGCCCTCTACGCAGACCTCACGGACTTCGAACGTGGTCAGGTGATTGGGTGTCACTTGTGTCGTACGTCTGTACGCGAGTTTTCCACACTCCTAAACATCTCTAGGTCAACTGTTTCCGATGTGGTAATGAAGTGGAAACGTGAAGGGACACGAACAGCACAATATCGTACAGCCGACCTCCTCTGTTGAAAGACAGATACCGCCAACAGTTGAAGAGGGTCGTAAAGTGTAATAGGGAGACATCTATCGAAACCATCACACAGGTATTGCAAACTGTGTCAGGATCCACTGCAAGTTCTATGGCAGTTAGCCGGAAGGTGAGAAAATTTGGATTTCATGGTGGAGCGGATGCTGATAAGCCACACGTCACGTCGGTGTAAGGTGCGTAAACATTGGACGATTGAACAGTGGAAAAACGTTGTGTGGTGTGAGGAATCACAGCACACAATGTGGCAATCCGTTGGGAGGGTGTGGGTATGGTGAATGCCCGGTGAACGTCATTTCCCGGCGTGTGAAGTACCAACACTAAAATCCGGAGGCGGTGATGTTGCGGTGTGGTCGTGTTTTTCATGAAGAGCGCTTGCACCCCTTGTTGTTTTGCGTGGCACTATCACATCACAGGCCTACATTGATGTTTTAAGCACCTTCTTCCTTCCCACTGTTGAAGAGCAATTCGGGTATGGATACTGCATCTTTCAACACGATCGAGCACCTGTTCATAATGCACGGCCTGTGGCGCAGTGGTTACACGACAGTAACATCCCTGTAATGGTTTGGCCTGCGCAGAGTGCTAACTGAATACTATAGAACACCTCTAGGATGTTTTGGAACGTCGACTTCGTGCCAGGTCTCACGACTGACATCGATACCTCTCCCCAAGAAACCTTCTAGTACCTCATTGAACGAATGCCTGGAAGACGGGACGCTGTCGTCATTGCTAAGAGTGGTCTAACACCATGCTGAATTCCAGCATTACCGATGGAGGGCGCCACGAACTTGTAAGTCATTTTCAGCCAGGTGTCTGGATACTTTTGGTCACATACTGTATATATGAAGACTTCACTGGTTGTCAGCCGAGTACCATCGTCGGTCGTAGCAACGTTTCGATGGAATGCGTCTCCATCATCTTCAGACGAAGTGTCGAGATATCGCCGGTCGCGGGCTTTATATAACCCGTGAAGACTTCATACATGAAATTCGCCGAGAAAGCCTGCACTCGCACATACTGTATATCAACTATTACGGTGATTACTTTTAAAATAAACTCTTTATATACATTTTTCCATCTGTCTCGTTTCCATTTGATTGTATTTAATAATAACACCAACATAATTACGGTTTTGCCTTGAGATACAATGGTTTTTCGTGCTTCACGTCAGATGGTTAACTCATTGAATCAGTAGTAAGGTAGTCAGACGTGTGAAGCTGTTTTAGACAGATGAGTTAGATTTAAAGAATCGAAGACGGGGGTGCAACAGATTGCCATCTGACGTTCAACCGTGCAGAATCTTCCCTCCGCGGAAACCACTTCCCGGACGCCGCGTACATTATGAGATAGTCGGGGCGATTCCCTCGCTCCAGCAGAGAAAGCTTCCTTACACACGTGGCTGCTGATAGGGTATACGTTTCACCTGCTCAGACACGACTGCGCTCGCAGGGCATCTCCCATCGGCAGCGCACCACCTATTTGCAAGGCTCGTGGAGCGACCTTTAACACGCGCTCCAGACCTCGCAGGTTTCCGCCGGTCGCATCGGCCGGCGGGCCGCTCTGGCGATGCCTCCGGCGCGGCCCAGCGGGTCACGGAACTTTCCCCTAGTTAGGCGGCGCTGCGTAAGCACGGCCCACACACGCCCGCCCGCCGATGCAGATGGTATCGAGCCGAATGGCAACAGTCCGCGCCGGGCACGGCTGCGCCGAGATGGACGGCCCGCGCCCCTCGCGGCGGCTGGTCTACACGCGCGCGCGCCGCCTGCTATTTTATGGCAAAAGGCGCAGGTGAAAGCAATAATACATTTATTAAGCGATCAGAAAGCGAGCGCTGCCCGACAATCGTTCCGCCTTTCGCCGGCTCCAGTTACCGACCGACTGCGGACGTGCGAGACTACTGGAACCCCCAGGCTCGGGACTTTGCTGGTATTACGAAAGCCTACGCACCTGCAGGTGCGACGCGTGCAGGGAGGAAACTAAGCAGCTCCCGAATCGCCTAATAGGCCGCTTTTGTCGTAAGGACCCTTCCCGTCCTCGTTAAACCTCTGTACTGTTGTTGTTGTTGTTGTCTTCAGTCCTGAGACTGGTTTGATGCAGCTCTCCATGCTACTCTATCCTGTGCAAGCTTCTTCATCTCCCAGTACCTACTGCAGCCTACATCCTTCTGAATCTGCTTAGTGTTTTTACCTTCGCTGCCCTCCAACGCTAAATTTGTGATTCCTTGATGCCTCAAAACAATGTCCTACCAACTGATCTCTTCTTCTAGTCAAGTTGTGCCACAAACTTCTCTTCTCCCCAATCCTATTCAATACCTCCTCATTAGTTACGTGATCTATCCACCTTATCTTCAGTATTCTTCTGTAGCACCACATTTCGAAAGCTTCTATTCTCTTCTTGTTCAAACTAGTTATCGTCCATGTTTCACTTCCATACATGGCTACACTCCAAACAAATACTTTCAGAAACGACTTCCTGATACATAAATCTACATTCGATGTTAACAAATTTCTCTTCTTCAGAAACGCTTTCCTTGCCAATGCCAGTCTACATTTTATATCCTCTCTACTTCGACCATCATCAGTTATTTTACTTCCTAAATAGCAAAACTCCTTTATTACTTTAAGTGTCTCATTTCCTAATCTAATTCTCTCAGCATCACCCGATTTAATTTGACTAAATTCCATTATCCTAGTTTTGCTTTTGTTGATGTTCATGTACTGTAGCAGTCCAAAATCGAAACGTAGCCGTGGGCGAGAGGCAGATGCACATCCGCTGCGAGTACCCTAAGATTACCGTATTCGCCCGAATACAAAAAGAACTTTTTTTCCCAAAAATTGGTCACGATAGATTAAGATGCAACTTTTCTGCGCAACCCTGCAAGTACATTTTTCACGTTATCACGGAGCTGTCTTAGCATCACAGGAAGTCGCAATCGCAGCCTGAATACACACACTCTCGACATCGCGACGTTCTGCTCTCCGTATTTAATCCGAAGCTTTTGGTGACGATCCGGATTAATTCTATGCTCTGCTACAGTGTCAGATTAGTGTAACTGAGGACCATCAGCATCGCTCTGACGCGCGAGACGCGGCTAAACTTCTCACTACTCCACTGTCAATAACCAGACTTTCAAAAAGATTTCGAGACCCCATCACAGGACTGGCATAAGTATCCCGCTTACAGCTCCTAAATCGTCTCCAGCTGGTTCATAACAAGATCTACACCTACGTGCACACTCCGGAAGCCAATGTATCGTTGGTAGTGGAGGGTACCTTTTACAACTACGAGACAGTACTTCCCTATTCTACTCAGATGAATCGAGGAAAATACACTGTCTCTACACCTCCGTACAAGCCTTATTTTCTCGGATGTCTTCTCTATCCTTACGCGAAATGTTCGTTGGCGACAGTAGAACTGTTCAGACAGCAGCAGATGCCGGTCTCTAAAGTTTCGCAATTGTCTTTCGCGAAAAGAACTTGGTCTTGACTTTTCATGCTTTCCCGACGGATCTGCTGCAAATACTCTTCTCGGGTTTGCCGCCGGATTGTATTGTGTAACTCGCACAATTGCACAGTTGCATCGACGAAATATTGTGCGAGTTACACAATAGAATCCGGCGGCAAACCCGAGAAGAGTATTTGCAACTTGGTCTTCCCTCCACTGATTCTCATTTGGGGGTATTTGTAACACATGCTGAAGAACGCCAGTAAAGAAAATGATACAAATGCATTATTGTAAAATCTTCTCTAAAACAACGATGATTTATTGTTTCCTGTCAAATGACGCCAAGTCCGCCTCGTTTGTCGAAACACTCCTGCACTGCCGCCCAGCCGGCCACTGGCTCCGTAATCCGACGCAGCGGCTCTGCCCGCCGGGAGCGTCCGCGCTCACTCGAGGGCAACACTCCTTAGAAAAGCGCGGAGGCCGTAATCAGGATTCAACGCTCGCTCGCTCGCGGGAACGCACTTTCCATTCTTACAGAGTTTCCCTACTGGAAAAAATAAGGTTTTCGATGGGTGAGGACCACCAGCGCGTTACTTCTACCACCTCCGCCCCAGAAGTCAGTGGACTTTTAACCCATTTGACAGCTGCCTCCAAACTCCGCGGTTTTGTGACTTGCTTTACCACTCCACGAATCTATATTGTTCAACAAAATTAAAGGCTGTCCTTTTCACAGCCCTGTAATTCTCACCCATTGCGATGCAGAAGTTTGAAATTTGACTCAAAGATTCCTACAATATGGTTTATTAGCGTGGCGCCCTGCGAAGTCACCCTCGAGTATGACGATGCTTCAAACTGCAGAGTGTCGACACATCTGGAAAAAGGGCCACAGCTCAGTAGATCGGGTAATGAGTACTATCGGTTAATGGTGTCACAGCCGCGCGACCTGAGGCAAAAAAAAAAGTTCAAATGACTCTGGGCACTATGGGACTTAACATATGAGGTCATCAGTACCCTATAACTTAGAACTACTTACACCTGACTAACCTAAGGATATCACACACATCCATGCCCCAGGCAGGATTCGAACCTGCGACCGTACCAACAGTGCAGTTCAAGACTGAAGCGCCTAGAACCGCTCGGCCACACCGGCCGGAGATCTAAGGCACTTTGTCAAGGTTCGCGATGCTCCCTCCGTCGGAGGTTCGAGTCCTCCCTCGGGCACATGTGTGTGTGTGTGTGTGTGTGTGTGTGTGTGTGTGTGTGTGTTTTGTCCTTAGTGTAAGTGAGCTTAAGTTAGATTAAGTAGTGTGTAAGCGGAGGCACCGATGACCTCAGCAGTTTTGTCCCATAGAAACTTACCACATATTTCGAGAAAATGATGTCACACTGCAACCAAACCTCACCACAAGTCTGCTCAACGCCACCGTGTACCTGTCGCCCGATGGGAAGGTCGTCACAGTCCCTCTTATCTACGTATCGCACCTTATTTTGAGGCATGTGCGATGGGGGTTACAACCGTGGCGCCCAGCATTCTAATCACGCGATTTTCTTACGAGTGGGAGAGCAAACCTTTCCAGACGCACTGCCACCCAGAAGAAACACGAAAATGCCTCAGAGGGTGGCATAAAGGACCTTAATGAAATGAGACCATCCATCTTCCTGGGGGCATTGATCCCCAAATATTTCGCGATCGAAAACGACAGATCGAAAACGACAGTTCGCACTATGCAGAGCAGCAGGAAGTCGTCGTTGATAATCTTTAATGCTGCTGCAGCCCTTCGCTGAGGACATTGTGGGGCTGAATCCCCATCGAATTTGATCCCGCTCATTTGGAGCGCAGTGCGACCGTTAGTTTTGCTGTCATGTACAGATATGAACCACTTGCGACCACTCAACGCCATCTGACGAAATTTGAAGTTTATTCGAAGCAGTAAAGGGTGTTACTGTTTTTTCATTCACACTGTTTCATGTGATCCTTTTGATCTATCACAGAGGGCTACGAAATTGACACAGTCACGAATAAAACGGCAAAGAGTCCTATTAGGGCACCGCCGGTTGGCAAAACTCTAGGTGCTTGCTACCTGTCTTCATTCAGTGCCGTAAAAATATACCTGTACAGATAGAGGTCTTGAGAAGAGACCAGGTGCCTGCAGGCAGGCTACGCCGCTTCTCTTGCACCTCATACTAGGCCATCCAGAATTGAGTGTGTCGAAGGCGTTGCTGGACAGCAAGCGCCCGTGGATTCGCCGCACTTCTAAAATTCTCAATAAAGGTTGGCGAGTGCCACCGAGGGTTTTGCCGAACTGGGAGACTTAAAGGAACACTTTGGCGTTCTGTTCACAGATTTGTCAATGCCGCATCGCATACCCGCCCCCCGCCCCCCATGATCACATGCTTCAAAGGCTGTCACGGAAAAATAACAGAAGCTAGTTGCTGCATACCCGCCCCCCGCCCCCCATAATCACATGCTTCAAAGGCTGTCACGGAAAAATAACAGAAGCTAGTTGCTGTATCTGCCCAGGTGGCTTGAAGGAAGAGCTGCTGACCGAGACGTAATGCTGTTGCCATATGGGATGCGTTTATCATCGTGAAGAACGCCGAGCGTCGTTTCCATCCTGGTTGGTGCGCGCTCAGAAACAAGCTGGTACATCACATGGAAGACTCTCTGGAACGTAATTTGCGATCAGAGGCTGTTGTCACCTTCTCTGGCGCACGAACCTTGCAATTTGTTTGGGAAGATCGTCCTAAGTAAAATAGCTAAGAAGGTTATTTTTTAAAACAAGGTGCGCCTGTAAATGAGGGTGATAACGACATTCTACCGTGGCTGAGCGAATGCACGCCTGTTATGAGCATTCTGTGCCCCGCGTTTAGACAACACTTGCAGCCATATCGCGTGTCTGTGTGTTGAACCCTGGACGTTAGCAGTGTTCAAGAAAACTGAGTAGCCGCCGGCTGTGAGATACTGTCTGAAATTCGAAACTTGAGTGCAAGAACCTCCAGTGTGGCGTACAATGCGAAACCCAGAGTTTCTGCGCAGGGACAAGATCTAACTTTGACTTTTGGATGGGAGCAACTGGAGCATCCAGCTTACAGTGCAAACCCTTGTTTCGGGACTGGAAGGAGTTCCTTGGCGGCAAACGGTTCAATGAGGAAGAAGGACTGAAAACTGCAGCCATGGATTTCGTTTCTGCACAGCTAAAGATTTCTTTCACATCAGAATTGGAAAAAAAAGTATCGCGGCTCATGACAAATATTTGAACAACGAAGGAAATTATGTAGAGAAAAGCGTCTTCAGTTTGAACAAAATGACCTTTCAATGATATTTGCACTATTTCCCTTCCTATCATACCCCACGTTATTTAAGAAGTACTATCACATCTTAGGTCTGTTAGCGATCGGCCAAGACGGGTGGAGAAAATCACGATAAAGATTTTCGACACGTCGATGGACTGACTGAACAACGAATTGTTACGTGTATTTAAAAATTTTCTTTCGCATTCCTCTCGAGGCATTAACTACGGTCTAGGGCATTTTACTTTATTTAAATATGCGGGGAAGCGTGTCGGCTCTGCAGTGTTTATTGTGGTAATTGTTACTTTTATCATTTTACAAACACCTCTCCCCTTTCAGTTCGTCTATTAAAATACACGTTTGCCTCGTTGCCCGCATGATAGCGAAGTTCTACTGTCTGCAGTAAAGTACTGAATAGTCAGGTGTCACCCAGTGATGTACACAACAAATATTGCAATACATACGTTCTCGTTACATAGCATCTTCACAGAATGGAAGAAATTCACTCCTCAACGGAGAATGCTCTTACTTATATATTACATGGAATATTCCATAATACATCTGTGTTATTGATAGGAAAGTGCCAAAGTACGCTACTGGCCATTAAAATTGCTACACCAAGCAGAAATGCACATGATAAACGGGTATTCATTGGATAAATATATTCTACTTGAACTGACATGTGATTACATTTTCACGCAATTTGGGTGCATAGATCCTGAGAAATCAGTACCCAGAACAACTACCTCTGGCCGTAATAACGGCCTTGATACGCCTGGGCATTGAGTGAAACAGAGCTTTGATGGCGTGTAAAGGTACAGCTGCCCATGCAGCTTCAACACGATACCACAGTTCAGTGACTGGCTTATTGTGACGAGCCAGTTGCTGGGCCACCATTGACCAGACATTTTCAAGTGGTGAGAGATCTGGAGAATGTGCTGGCCAGGGCAGCAATCGAACAGTTTCTGTATCGAGAAAGGCCCGTACAGGACGTGCAACATGCGGTCGTGCATTATCCTGCTGAAATGTAGTGTTTCGCAGGAATCGAATGAAGGGTAGAATCTGAAATGTAACGTTCACTGTTCAAAGCGCCGTCAATGCGAACAAGAGGTGACCGAGATGTATAACCAATGGCACCCCATACCATCACGCCGGGTGATATGCCAGTATGGCGATGAAGAACACACGCTTCCAATGTGTGTTCACCGCGATGTCGCCAAACACGGATGCGACCATCATGAGGCTGTAAACAGAACCTGGATTCATCCGAAAAAAATGACGTTTTTCCATTAGTGCACCCAGGTTCCTCGTCGAGTACAGCATCGCAGGCGCTCCTGTCTGTGATGCAGCGTCAAGGGTAACTGCAGCGATGGTCTCCGAGCTGCTAGTCCATGCTGCTGCAAACGTCGTCGAACTGTTCGTGCAGATGGTTGCTGTCTTGCAAACGTCCCCATCTGTTGACTCAGGGATCGAGACGAGGCTGCACGATCCGTTACAGCCATGCGGATAAGATGCCTGTCATCTCGACTGCTAGTGATACGAGGCCGTTGGAATCCAGCACGGCGTTCCGTGTTACCTTCATGAACCCACCGATTCCATATTCTGCTACCAGTCATTGGACAATGACCAAAGCGGGCAGCAATGTCGTGATACGATAAACCGCAATCGCGATAGGCTACAATCCGACCTTTATCAAAGTCGGAAACGTGATGGTACGCATTTCTCCTCCTTACACGAGGCATCGCAACAACGTTTCACCAGGCAACACCGGTCAGCTGCTGTTTGTGTATGAGAAATCGGTTGGAAACGTTCCTCATATCAGCACGTTGTAGGTATCGCCACCGGCGCCAACCTTATGTGAATGCTCTGAAAAGCTAATAATTTGCATGTGACAACATCTTCTTCCTGTCGGTTAAATTTCACGTCTGTAGCACGTCATTTCGTGGTGTAGCAATTTTAATGGCCAGTAGTCTAATTTCAATAAAATTATAGTGGATACAAAAATATTGGCATAAAACAGGACACTTAGCGACAGATTTCAGGTCAAAGACCACGTCCCTTCCTTAAGCCTTTGTTTGATGTTACTTATTCGATAAATATTCAGCGCGCTGGTGCGTCGGAATGGCGTACTTTCATAACGTGCACGTCATAATACGAAAGCTCCTGATACGAGAAACCGTAAACGCTGATATGACGTTTTCCGTCGTTTTATTATAACTAGTCTGAGTAAGGAGGTCACGTTTTGTAGAAATTCTCGACAAGCCGGTGTTGAGAAACATATTCACAGCACGTAGGTTACCACCAGATACGGGCTTCAACAACAAACGACGTAATCCAGCACGGCGCCTTCCAAGTTCTGCTTGTGACGTAGTAAGCGATCTCGCATCTCGCTGGCCACGTCCCTAACCACGAATTGAGAACCTGTCCGTTTGACGCGCTCGGCAACGCGAAACTCGTCCGGCGCCGGGTGCGCGTTGGGTCTCACGTGCCGTGTGAGGTGAGGGCGTGCCCGGCTAGGTGCGCCGGCAGGCACGTACCAGACCGAGGGTCGCCGGCGCCGAGCACGCCGACGTAACACGGGCGCGCCGGAATTCTCCCTGCTGCAAACGCTGGGCGCGCGTGAACGTAAGGCCTGCAGTCGTTTTCGGTTGACATTCGCTAGCGTTCGCTCGTGTTGCGCTGGTTGTCGGTCTCTTGATGAAAAGTCGAAGGAAGTTCGCGTCTTCTCCAGTTCCGCGCTGGCAGTACAGGAAGTTTTCCTCTCCAGTCTCCGTTCGTATCTACACTTGCGTCGTTGAAGCGAGTGCCGTGAGAGATCGAGTGGTCTGAAGAAAATGTAATGTGGAAGAGCATTGATATCGTACTTTGTTCTGGGATTCGAGAGATCCACAGCACAAATGCCGATGCCATAGCAATACCATTGGTAGAAAACTGCCGAGAGACTCGAAGGTCCATTTAAGGACATGAGAAATACGATAAATTCATTAGATGCTTGCATCAGACAGGGAAGAAGTGAATAAGCACAATAATTTTTTTATTAAATATGACAGGCGCCGTAAAACTCCTTGAATACAAACAAGTGCGATATGTATCTATCATGTTAGCTAAAATTAAAAAAAAAAGATAAACGTGGTCATTCACGTGGCTGCCGGCCAGTGTGACCGTGCGGTTCTAGGCGTTTCAGTCTACGGTCGCAGGCTCGAATCCTGCATCGGGCATGAATGTGTGTGATGTCCTTGGGTTACCTTAGGTTTAAGTAGTTCTAAGTTCTAGGGGTCTGATGACCTCAGTGTTAAGTCCCATGGTGCTCAGAGCCATTTGAACCATTTTCACGTTGCTTTTGTTTATGATAGAGTCCCCGTGAGGCAATGTTTGTGTCGGTAATTCGTCCTTGACACATCGTACAGCACTGCCCTTCTTTAAATGTATCCGTCAGTACAAAGAAAATTGGGCAGCATCTAGGATGCCCTGTCTGTATCGGAACGGAAAGCGACCTGCATGTGACGTAGAGTTTTTATTTTTATTTGCCCTTCAGCGTGAGTACACTAGTTAGTCGTCGACAGTGTACCCTTTGACAATTACACTATTTTGCCAGCAACAATTCCAAATAGTGGAAAATTTTAACATAAAATTGAACATATTATTTTATTGCAACTAAACAATATTTCTTCACTTTTACCAAGAAGAAAAGTATCTTACTTTCTCAACACAGAAGTTATAATTGCGTTCCCCTCAAAGAATATTGGTTACGAAAAGGTTTGTACAGTCATTAACGTTACAATCAATTTTATAATTAACCAGTACAAACGGTGATTGCACATTCTCAGTAGGTGTGTGGTCAAATTTTAAAAATTGCTAACTAAAATAAATTTTATCGGACATGTGAGAATTACCGTATAGTCGCTAATTGTAGAGGACATTGTTTATTTGTTTAAAGCGTGGCTTACATGGATTTGATATAATACATAAAAATAATATGTACAAAACAAAGCGATAAAATTTCACATTGCAGCCACAACGGTAAAGCAGAGTAAATATCAATTTATATTTTAATGTCGAGATCATTAGATCCAGTCCAGTGCGGAATTTGACGCTTCAAAGAAATCACATTGTGCTTCTGGCTGTGCATTCGGTGACAGTTTGCTGAACAGTCTGAGGAAGTTTTCCGCAGTCGCAACTCGGTAAATCGGTTATTCCTCATTTGTAATATGAGTCACGACAAATGCCATGTGATGTTCTTATTCTGTTGAGTGTTTTCCATAGGCGGCGAGGCAGTTCCATTCCTGGTTGTGGTGAGGTAGCGTCGATAGTTGAGTGGAGCTTGAGTCGGTATCAAGGCTGCCCCGTGTTCTCTCCCCATGGCGTTAATTTTGAAACTGTCCCTCAAAAGTAGTTGTGCTAATGGTAGTGGGGCAGATTTTGACTTTAGCATCTGTAGAGCAGTGTTAGCCAGATCACTGTGAAGTGGAAAGTGAGAATCGCCTGCAATTTTGCGGTATTCCTTAACCAGTCTTTCCACTCGGCGAATATGAGGGGCAATACGGTTCAAAACAGCACATTATATTGTACATATACTGTATACACACTGTATTGTGGGTATAAGTGCGTATATTTCTATTTCTGACTGAGGTCAGTACACTGAACATCAGTATTTATGTCATTTGCGAACTAATAATTAAAGTTACTATGCGTGGTAAGGTTTTAGGTTCTCCAAGTACAGTGGCACAAGAAACCGCAAATGGTTCTTTTCCCCTGGGCAGCAGGTCAGGTACTGAAGTGTCGACACGTGCACACAAAATGGATAGTCTACACTGACGGGCGTAGTCCACTTGGTGGTGCAATTAAGACCGTGCACAAAACATGAGGTAGCAAATTCTATGACGTTCTTGTTGGAGGATTGTTAGATGCAGAAACTAAACGACTATCACACTGAAGTGGATACATATTAAGGTGCCAATAATCACAGTATGTCTTACTAAATAGCTGAAAACGTCACCTAATCCATGTACCAGGTTGCCTGTCTAACGACTTCCAGGGACTACAAAAATTTGATTTTGATTATTGCCCAAATTTAAATATTTAAAATATTGTCACAATCGACTCTTTAAGAATTATAATCCAATGTTACCAGTTCAACACAATAAGTCAAGTTTTTAACTTACATGTTGTTTATACATCTTGAGGCAGCATAACCTACGGCGCGCAAATTATCCAGCCTATATTCATCCATTACTTGAGAATCTCAGCAGTTTGTGACTTCCTGTGAACTTTGCACATAGTTTCAAATCTTATGAAAATTTTTTTCGTCAATACCTTCCACGAAATAATAAAAGGAAGAAAGGTTATCGCTTATTCCAGTTTCGCTGTCCCTGCAGCAAAACTTCAGTAGGATGCATGAAGTTTTAATTTATTATTCATTTATTTACAACTATGTACAACATTTTTCGCAGACAGTACCCACATAAACTACTGTACGTACCTGCAAAGTCACCTTTTCGTTAGTGTGTGGGTGAGTGGTCGGAAACTAAAAGAAAAAAATTGCTTTGCTTCTTCGCCAGTAAAACGTCTTTTTACGAATAAGGAGTCAGAAATGTCTGCTCAGCCACATTTTGCGAAAGTGCATGTGAGATGAACTAGTACGCGAAAATTTTTATAAAAACAAGTGTGGAAACAGTGCAGTGAATAACAGCTGATCGAGACACCAGAAACACGCAACAGGACGAAAAATTTTGCATAAGACATGCTGTCAAAAAAACGACGAAAAAGAGCACAAAAATTGGTGTATAGGAATGCAGTTCATTTAGCGATGTAATTTTAAGAAATAAAAATTTGAATTGAAACAAATGAGCCCTCGATAACAATTATTTTTAGTCTTATTGACCAGGTTTCAACACTTCTAAGAGTGCCTTCATCAAAATTAAAAATTGTTTTCTGATGAAGGCACTCTTAGAAGTGGTGAAACCCTGTCAATAAGACTAAAAGTAATTGTGACCGAGGGCTCATTCGCTTCAATTTTACTTTAGAAACGGTCACTGAACCAAGCATTCATGTTTAAAACTTTACAAGAAAAATTTGACCCACAGAAGATAACACATAGGTATCGAAAAATGTCTGGGTAGATATAAACAACCCAAAGATTTTACGTGCTTGGCGTCAATTTTGTAATACATAAACTCATCTGCGAAGTATCAGACATTCGAAGCTATTTTGTACACAGGAGTTCAATACCCTAAGGAACTGGTGTTGGTGCTTTACTGGTATTTTTCTATTCCAAGTTCTTTCTGTGTATCAGCTCTATTAACGCAAGAACGTATTTTTCCCTCGTGGCAGCCCCTCATTCTCTGTGGAGTACATCCATTCATTAGAACGCACACCTTTACTTTGTTGCAACACTATGCTAACATCTGTGCTTCTTCTCTTGTTACAGGTGAGTTTTCCACTATCTTCTCTGCTGTTAGCCTCCCTGCAGTGTGAGTACACTCCTTTCTAAAAATAATTTGTTGCTTAGTACGAGAAGGTAATAAATTGAAATAATTTGTGTACTTTTGTTAACAGTACACGCGAATGTGCCATATTCTAAAAATTAAGTACTAATTTTCTCTTAAAGTAGCTCTTAGTTCAATGGAAAGTTCTGTTAGCAACTGTATTTTGTGACTTCATCCGTTCAACAGTCTGTGCAAAACTGAACTTCAATATTTGAGGACCCTATCATAGGTTTCATTATATATATTTCTGCGATTATAAGTAAATTGTTTCACATTCCTAGTTCAGACTTCAAAGCGCCGTAGAGCGGAATTTGTAGATAACTTTCACATTCCTAGTTCAGACTTCAATGCGCAGTAGAGCGGAATTTGTAGATAACTTTCAGGTAGAGAACCCATGTCCATAAACGTACTGTTTGGATGTGGAATCACTTTCGACACTCTCGCTTCCCAGAGCGCAGAGAATGATGTCTGCTGTGTGCACTGTACTGGAGCCCGCGGCATCACCAGTGTTTCGAGTAGTCGTCGTCGGGTTCTCTTTTACGTGATGGAGGGCGGCCTCATCGAGTCGAGGGAGCGGTGCGCCGCTGGAGCACCACAGTCTGCTCTCCTAGTTGCAGACGAATCAGATTCTCGCAGTCCTTGGTGTGGTCGGGCGAAGATGGTACGTGATGTCGTAATTACCGTGTGCATAATGTAAAGCTGGAGATTCGAAAGTGAGCATATGTTCGAACGAAAGAAAGTGACTTCATACGGATTTTGAGAACGTGCTAATGCTATTCACAGTAATATTTGTTGATGGGAAGCCCAGAAGCAGTCCAGTATAATTTCAATAGGGATAACGTCTACAGACTTCCATCTTTGTGGCTGTCTGCTGTCACACCCAACTACGGCGAGCGAAGAACATACACAGCTTTTCCAGTATTTACGAGTGACAGCGTCTCATCAGGGCACTTTTCCAAAGAAGCGCCTGTGATAAGTCAGTGATCACTAGTGCAGGGTTACTAGTGGAATCCCGAAGAAGATTCCAGTAGAGTGATCGAAACGTCGAGCAGTGAAGAAGTTTGATAAGGAATGCGGCATGGCCTAACGACTTTTTATAATCAAGGTCGTATATTTGATCTTGTATAGTTTCAGTCCTCAAGTTGATAGCGAGAGGTATGAATTTTTATCACTTCGAGATGTGGCTGTTTTGGATTGAAACACCAAAAAATGGGGCGTCCGATGAACACAAACAAGTCCAGCACTGCAATACTGCGCTAGATAATTTGTTCACAGAAGCAGATTATGGGATCGAAATCTTTGGAACCTTTACCAGCACACATTTGTTTATCAGTGCAACTGTACCTCCTCAAATTCTATTGCATTTGTGATAAATGATTTCTACAAGGGCTGTTCGATGTGGCTCGAAATGGAAACAACAGTGAATATCTGATGAAGCTTCGCACATATGTGTCATAATCGTCGACCGCGTCACGTCACTCTTTTCGGTTCTGAGCGCACAGTGAGCACGCAAAAGATGCCTAGAAAATAATGTCCGCCGCCAAGCATCAGGGGGTGAAAAATTTCGGTTAATGTCATGCAGACCACATAGCATAACTGTCGTGCATTTCCTTCTTCGTGGCCGTTCTCTGGCGCACTCTGCAGGGGCAGTGAAGATGCTCCTGCAGCGTTTGCGATGGAAAGTGTTTGATCACCCAAAATACAGCCCGTAATTGGCTCACCCCTGGGTTTCACACATGAACTGCTGCATAGGAAGACAACATTTTGGCACAGACCAGGTGGACCAGCCTAGAGAGCTTAGTGAAAGCAAAGGCGGCTGCCTTTTGCGACGAGGTTGGTATAACGCTACGACAAATGTGTTTTCGATTTTCGCCACGGTTTCTGTTTGGCGACTGCGGAATAGCCCTCTTATGTTACTGTTTCCCACGAGTATTTGGCCTACGAAGTGAAACTGATTTTCACCTGCGATGGTGCCGTGCCCAGGGCGGGGGTCCGGACTTTCACCACGACAATGAGTTTAATTAAGCCCTGCGACCCTCTGTATCGGCAGGTCCGTCCTGGGCCGATGGCATTCTAATGTGGCCCATTCAGGACAAGTCGGGGGTGCGCGTCATAAAACCAGAACATGACTCATCGCCGGCGCAGCTCATCTGGCGCGTGGGGCCTCCTATTCTGGCAACAACGGCTCGTGATCCACAGTAAGTGGTTGAGAAACTATTACGGCTCCGCATTGACCTACAAATTACCTAATTATCTGCTCCGCAGACGTCCTTGTGGCTGTCTGCCTGGAGAGAGGAATGTCCAGTGTAATTTCAGCGATCGATAGCAGATTCTCGCGTTGTTTTATGTTCTCCTTTGTGCACCCCTGATGCTTCAGGAACAAGACGACACCGCATGTGACGGGGAGAAGAACGGAGTTGGAACAGTTGCTTGAAAACAGTAATCTTCAGCGCGGAAACATAATGGTTGGCTGCCAAACAGAAAATCTTGTACAGAGACTTGCGGAGATGGAAAAGATTTCGACAACAACGTTCTGTTTCTGCAAGGTTAGGCGCTGTCTTAGTGAAATGAGCGTGCTTAAAAAGTGAAAGACATTTACTGATTCAGCTGTAACATGCGGTAGATTCCCACGAAAATTTATAAGGCGGTGAGTGGATCCCATTTTCAAAAATTTAAATCACACGTACCTTCAGAGGTATAACAAGCTTAATCGAACGATTTGGTTCTTGCGAGAAGAGTGCAGGGTAACACCACCTAGACGCGTCCCGAAGTTGAGCTCTCGTTTATCTCTGTGCCTACGAACATGCAAATATTAGGTTGCCGATTATTGGCTAAAACTAGCCACGCTTGTGAAAATTGAGATATATTCCAACTCAAAACCTATCCAGTGTATGGTTAATGAATTACTACAGCACATCCAATTTCGATGGAAAAGGTTGTACATAGTGTGAAGAAGATCTGTTTCTCGACGGCAGAAAGATATACTAGAACCCAACCTTTTATCTAGGAAATACTTGCTCTACAATCGTATTAGACGTCAGTGTCCTTTGGGGAAGGTTTAATATGAACTATCTTAATTTACTTGACTGGGTGTCCTTGGTGAAACATTCAGTTATTCTTACGAACTGTAAGCGTAGAAAATGCGCATGAAACTTAGGATTAATGTTCGTGAAACGTAAGCAAAACTTTGTTTTCTTCTCCAGTCGTTACCATGCAGATCAATTCAAAATTATTATAGCGCTTAGAAACAGCTGTAACCATTCAAAGCATAACGACCCATCGACAGGAATTACAGAGAATATAAAAGAAAGTTCATGGTTTCTAATGTTGCACAAGTGGAGTGATTCACTGAGAAAGTTCGCACATTTTTTAATCGGACATCTACTGAACCGTTAAGTCACGACGTCACCGTATTCTGTTCTTGGCCATCTAGATCTCTGGATCTGAAACGATTTGTGTGAGTATGCTTCCGTTGTCGAAACGAGATCGAGAACTCATAATGCACGTTTCTGATGCACATAAAGGAATGATTCCACCTTTTGGTATGGCTTGCCACATAAGAAGCAGATGGACTCACTTTAACCTGTTACAAAAGGATGCGTTGGAAAGAAGATCGAGGATAATTTTTGCCTACTAGCATTTATAATCGCATGATAGCCATTTTCTAAGAAATAACACGCTTGTAGTCAGAACTGTATTCAGCTTTATTTGTTCAACAACTATAGTTACAATGTTGTAGCGTTATTAGTTAATATGAGTGTCTGGTGATAGCTTGGATGTGACACATCACGAGGTACTGGAGGTACTTCTCCGCCTGGGACAGCTCACTGAGCACAGGGGTAGCCAGAGGTACTGAAGACAGCACTATCGCAATAATAAATTTATAATCGACTATTAACAACACATTGATCCGAATGGCTTAGCAGTGATTCAGCAAGTGTTATTATGAAGTTAACGGACAGTAATGTATCAGTTAATATCAACTGAAGTCTAGTTTCTTTTCTGAAAAGTAAAGCAAGTAGCAGGTCCCTTTGTTGCCACTTCCTGGCATAGAGCTATGAACTCTTTTATTTTCTCTGTCGTTTGAAACATGTCCTACGAAAAATGTCAGTTGCAGAGGTCTGGAATTTGTGTTGTTGTTACTCCGATAGAAGGAGAAACTCGCCTTGTGGTGGACGGTCTTTCGGTGAGGGCGTTGTGAGGCCTTTCCCTGCATGACTGTCTCATTCACGGATGCTCTTCGTCCCCTTCACTTTCCACACTAGGCAACATATTGCCTGTTACTATTCACGTCCTTTTCTTGGTTTTCATGAGATCTCATTTGCTTTTTCTTTCAATACAAATGTTGGTGTTGATACAGCAACCAGCCACAAATTTGTATTCACATCGGTTGGACGAGTGTCACAGCCAGTGAAAATCTGTAACGCAACCATGTGTGTGGTGTGCTTATAATTATGTATTATTTATATTTTAGGACAATTAATCTTTAAAAAAAATGCACCACATATTGTAATGAAAGCATGAAAACCGTATGAAGATGAATCGTAACGATTCGAAACCGGTAACGATACCCTTTAAATAAAGAAACTGAAAACAAATTTGTGGCTGGTTGCTGTCTCAACACCATCAACATTTGTCTTCAAATAACAGCCACAATCTCCAACCATGTCATCATGCGACAAAACTCAATTACCTTTTCTTTGGTTTGAATGAAATTAGTTTGGATACGTTCTCTGTCGGATTTTCTTGCACGATGACTAACCAGTGCCCTTTTCTTATAGTCGCATTTCTGTGTGAATCCTAAGCAGTTTTTAAAAAATGTCGTCTCTACATCCTGGATATATTCTTGTGATTCTTGTTCTTGCCGTGAACAAATGTCGAAGGTGTTGAACGAGTAGAAATTTAAAAAATCACCATTTATTTATTTATTTATGAGATGATTGTGTTGTTCTGCGTATCATACTTAAACTGTTCATTTCGAATTGCTTGCAACAGTCATGTGTTAAAGAGAAGGTGATTAGAATGCATCATTTGCTCTAGTGTTTAGTGCTAACAACATCTTTACCTCTAAGAGAATTTTTGTCGCTTATTTCGATTGGGAAGGGACTTTTTGCATTATCGTCACTGGATCTATAGTTGAGGTCCAGATGGCGTCGTTCGTGCTTCATTACATCCCACGTTCTTATGATTTAGTGAAAGGTATTTTCTAAGTAATAAAAGCTAGTCGTAGTTTTTGGAAGAGGTCTCGTTGCTTTCAGATAAAAGATCTTGCGTAGTCGGCCTACTGTAGAGGTTATTAGAGAAAGAGCAGAAGTTCAGAAAGTGGGAAGATGGGGACGAAAATCGGTCGCGTCGTCTTCAGAGGAACCATCACAACATTTGCCTTCACTCATTTAGGGAAATCACGAAAAACCTAAGTCTAGGTGGACGGGAGGGGACTGGAACAGCCGTCCCCCAAATACGAGTCCAGCGTGCGGCGTTTAATCGCAGTGAAGTAATCAGCGTGGATTTCCTTCTCTGTGTTATCATAGATTGCACCTGTCTCCATCTGGACGTGTGACGGACCTAGGTCTGTCTTGCTACGCCACAACAAGGCACACAGCACATTTCGACCAACCTGGACTGTACAAGTGATGTTGTCGTTCCAACACAGAGGTAGCATGGAGATCTTGAGAACGGTTCTTTCGCTGCAAAGCTTTAATAAACATGGAACGAAACAAGCTAAGGCTCATATCTCACCGAAATAATGAGGTCCGTAGTTTGTAGGGATGTTATCTTTGCTACTATAAACATTGTTTTAAGTCGGGCGGTTCTAGGCGCTTCAGTCCGGAACACCGCGGTTGCTACGGTTTCAGGTTCGACTCCTGCCTAGGGCATGAAATTTAGTGAAGTCCTTAGGTTAGTTAGGTTTAAGTAGTACTAACTCTAGGGGACTGATGATCTCAGATGTTGTCCCTTAGTGCTTAGAGCCATTTGAACCATTGCTTTATATACAATAGCAAGCCGAACAACAATGTTGCATAACCAGGTGTGCGACTACAAAAGTCACTCGCAGAGTCATCAGTCGTTTCTGCCAAATAGCTCAACGTGGTATCTGAACCGCGTGTTGTTTCTGGCATCATTGACAGCTGAGTGTTAGGTTAACGGCAGGCTGGAAAACACATGTGGACCGATCGGCATCGGCCCTGCGACTTTTACGTTTCCAGGCACACGCTTTACCGCTTTCGTCGATCCTGTTTCTTGTTTCGACCTGCTAAGTCCTGAGTGGTTCTTTGCGGATGTGATACTCGCAAGGAAAACTTATTCATATACACTCCTGGAAATGGAAAAAAGAACACATTGATCACACGCACGGCACAGCGGACACACCAGGAACCGTGGTGTTGGCCGCCGAATGGTGCTAGCTGCGCAGCATTTGTGCACCGCCGCCGTCAGTGTCAGCCAGTTTTCCGTGCCATACGGAGCTCCATCGCAGTCTTTAACACTGGTAGCATGCCGCGACAGCGTGGACGTGAACCGTATGTGCAGTTGACGGACTTTGAGCCAGGGCGTATAGTGGGCATGCGGGAGGCCGGGTGGACGTACCGCCGAATTGCTGAACACGTGAGGCGTGAGGTCTCCACAGTACATCAATGTTGTCGCCAGTGGTCGGCGGAAGGTGCACGTGCCCGTCGACCTGGGACCGGACCGCAGCGACGCATGGATGCACGCCAAGACCGTAGGATCCTACGCAGTGCCGTAGGGGACTGCACCGCCACTTCCCAGCAAATTAGGGACACTGTTGCTCCTGGGGTATCGGCGAGGACCATTCGCAACCGTCTCCATGAAGCTGGGCTACGGTCCCGCACACCGTTAGGCCGTCTTCCGCTCACGCCCCAACATCGTGCAGCCCGCCTCCAGTGGTGTCGCGGCAGGCGTGAATGGAGGGACGAATCTAGACGTGTCGTCTTCAGCGATGAGAGTCGCTTCTGCCTTGGTGCCAGTGATGGTCGTATGCGTGTTTGGCGCCGTGCAGGTGAGCGCCACAATCAGGACTGCATACGACCGAGGTACACAGGGCCAACACCCGGCATCATGGTGTGGGGAGCGATCTCCTAGACTGGCCGTTCACCTCTGGTGATCGTCGAGGGGACACTGAATAGTGCACGGTACATCCAAACCGTCATCGAACCCATCGTTCTACCATTCCTAGACCAGCAAGGGAACTTGCTGTTCCAACAGGACAACGCACGTCCGCATGTATCCCGTGCCACCCAACGTGCTCTAGAAGGTGTAAGTCAACTACCCTGGCCAGCAAGATCTCCGGATCTGTTCCCCATTGAGCATGTTCGGGACTGGATGAAGCGTCGTCTCACGCGGTCTGCACTTCCAGCACGAACGCTGGTCCAACTGAGGCGCCAGGTGGAAATGGCATGACAAGCCGTTCCACAGGACTACATCCAGCATCTCTACGATCGTCTCCATGGGAGAATAGCAGCCTGCATTGCTGCGAAAGGTGGATATACACTGTACTAGTGCCGACATTGTGCATGCTCTGTTGCCTGTGTCTATGTGCCTGTGGTTCTGTTAGTGTGATCATGTGATGTATCTGACCCCAGGAATGTGTCAATAAAGTTTCCCCTTCCTGGGACAATGAATTCACGGTGTTCTTATTTCAATTTCCAGGAGTGTAACATCTTTTCTTCATTTGCGTGTGAGGAATGTTTCCTGAAAGTTTGACCGTGCCTTTTTGTAACACCCTGTATATGGCAGCAGCATCGCTTACACAAGGTATAAACGTGCAGCGCATTGGCGGAGCTGTCTTTTGCACCCAGGTGATTCATGTGAAAAATGTTTCCGACATTGTTCTGGCCGCAGGACCAGAATAAACAAACTTTGAACGGGCAATTTCGGAAGTCGTTAGGGAATTTATGTTCCGAGAGCCACAGTGTGATGAGAATCACATTTCAGGCATTACCTCCCACCATGCATAACGCGGCAGCCGACGGCCTTCACTTAACGAAAGAGAGTAGCGGCATTTGCGTAGAGATGTCATTGCTAACAGACAAGCAACATTGCGTGGAATAACCACGGAAATGAGTGACAGGTACGACGAATGTATCCGTTAGGACAGTGCTGCGAAATTTGACGTTAGTGCGCTGTGGCAGCAGGCGATCGACACGAGTGCGATTGGTAGCAGCACGACATCGCCTGCAGCGCCTCTCCTGGGCTCGTGACCGTATCCACGGGACTAGATGACTGAAAAACCGAGGCTTGGTGTGAGGCGTTGTGATTTCAGTTGGTGAGAGCTGATGGTAAGGCTCCACCGTGGCGCAGACCCTACGAAGCCATGCGCCCAAGTTGTCAACTGTACAAGCTGGTGAGGGCTCCACAATAGTGCGGGCTGTGTTTACATGGAATGGACTGGGTCCTATGGTGCAAATGGACCGATCATTGACTGGAAATAATTATGTTCGCCTACTTGAACACTATTTTGTAGTCATTCACGGATGTCAAGTTTTATGTATGACAGTGCACCATGTCACTTGGCCACAATTGTTCGCGATTAGTTTGAAGAGCATCCTGGACAGTTCGAGCGAATGATTTGGCCACCCAAATCGCCCGACATGAATCCCATCGAACACTTATGAGACAAAAGGGACAGGTCAGTTCGTGCAAAAGATTCTACACGGGCAACATTTTCGCAGTTACTGACGGCTAAGGAGACAGCAACGCTCGAGTTGCTGCACTGAGCCGAGCATAAGGAGGTCCGACGCGACGTTAGGAGGTATTCACTCCATGACTTTTGTCATCTCAGTCTAAAATAAGTTCAACCTCTCCCCGTCCGCAGCCCCGACTGTTGTAGGAATCGAATCTAACTACCATGTATAAAATAGTTTCAGACGGATGACTACAAATAAATTTGTGTATTAAATATTTGACGTTGCACTTGTAAAACCTTTATGGTCGGAAACGCAAAACCAAAACTATATTGGTTTCATTAGCTTCAGATTATTCAAATATCTCAGTATTTACTACATATCTCCCGAACACTGTGTCGTATAATGATATACTTTTGCACGTTCATCCGGTGCTGTATGTGGATACTGTCTGCAAAACCCGTTGCGAATAGAGTTGCAAGGAACGAAGTTATAAAATTAAAACGTGATGCCTGCTCCAGGATTTTTTACTGCATGAACGGGAAAATGTAGTTAGCGATAAACTTTTTCTGTACCATTATTTTGTGGGGTGTGACAGCCACAAAAAGTTTCGTAAAGGTTTGAAAGTATGTGTAAAGCATTTGAAAATAATATTTTCAACATTTCGCGACCCTGTCAGCAACTCTATAAATATTAATTTTAAATTAACAACAGCCTCAGTTGCAATGTTAACCTAGATTTACCTAGGTTTCAGTTAGGATAACCCAACCTTCTTCAGAATAAAAGGAACTACGATTTGTCTATAATTGACAACGTCAAAAACTAAAAACTATAATGTAGTAATACATCGGCATTTTGTATATCCTAGATAAGTTATTGCAATAGGACGATGCATTACTATATTGTAGTTTTTAGTTTTTGACGTTGTCCATTATGGACAAATCGTAGTTCCTTTCATTCTGAAGAAGTTCGGGTTACCCCAACCGAAACCTAGGTAAATCTAGGTAAACATTGCAACTCAGGCTGTACTTAATTTAAAATTAACTTTTTGAAAATCGCCGAGTGCTGCCATTGTCAAATACTGCACGAGCGGAGTCTCGGTAACTTGCGCGCCGCGTCATCCTCTGCCTCAAAACGCGTGCACAGTTTCCAACTTTAACACTCGATTTCCTGTGTTGGAGCTTTAGCATAAGGTTATCCTTCCTGTTAGTAATTATACTGTATGAAACACTAAAAATAACATTTTTGTTGCTCTTGGAAGTTGTTAGATGAGCTACCTGCAACTGGGAGAAGGTCATCCGGTGACTATTGCAGCCGCTTAGAAATACAGATGCCAAAACAAAAATTTATTTCCATTGTCTCACATGCGTATTGTCACAAATGATTACTAACTTCGATCAAATAATGATCTTCTTCACATCGGATTAGTCTCCTGTCGTGAAGAGGAAATTTATTTTGTAAAAGATCTGGGTCGTAATTTGTAAAATAGGAGGAATAGATCTTTAACAGCATTTTATAACAATTTACTACTGCGGCTGTTTAAAAACAATGTGCTGCTACTTATTGAACCAAACTCTGGGGAATCGGAGGCTCAACTTATCGCGACAGTAAAGTGCCCAACCCAGAATTCAGAGTCAGCCCAAAAAACTAACGCTGTGAGGATGGGAACGTGCCTCGTGATGACTGGGTGTTGTGTGATGTCCTTAGGTTAGTTATGTTTAAGTAGTTCTAAGTTCTAGGGGACTGAGGACCATAGATGTTAAGTCCCATAGTGCTCAGAGCCATTTGAACGATTTTTTGATGGGAGCGACGGCGCTCTCCAGGGGAACGGCGTAAACTGGAGAAAGTAAGAAACACACACTTCCAGTTGGACATAAAACAGCGGATGATTAATGTATCGCGAATATACATCAGCGGGAAACATCGTGCACTGTCTCTAGTAAAACCACACTCGATTGGTTGGTTGTTTGTTTGGGGGAAGAGACCAAACAGCGAGGTTATCGGTCTCATTGGATTAAGGAAGGATGGGAAAGGAAGTCGGCCGTGCCCTTTCAAAGGAACCATCCCATCATTTGCCTAGAGCGATTTAGGGAAATCACGGAAAACCTAAATCAGGATGGCCGGACGCGGGATTGAACCGACGTCCTTCCGAATGCGACCAGACTCGAGGCTTGTAGTACAATTATAATTTATGTAACTTACACTATGGGATAAAAAGTATCCGAACATCCCCAAAAACATACGTTTTCATATTAGGTGCATTGTGCTGCCACCTACTGGCAGTTACACCATAATCAGCGACCTCAGTAGTCATTAGACATCGTGAGAGGGGAGAATGGGGTGCTCCACGGACTTCGAACGTGGTCACGTGATTGGGTGTCACTTGTGTCATACGTCTGTACGCGACATTTCCACATTCCTAAGCAACTCTAGGTCAACTGTTTAGGATGTGATAATGAAGTGGAAACGTGAAGGGACACGTACAGCACAATATCGTACAGCCGACCTCCTCTGTTGACTGACAGAGGCCGCCGACACTTAAAGAGGGTCGTTAAGTGTAATACGGAGACATCTATCAAGACCATCACACTGGAATTGCAAACTGCATCATGATCCACTGCAAGTTCCTTAACAGTTAGCTGGGAGGTGACAAAACTAAGACTTTATTGTCGAGCGGCTGCTCATACGCCACACATCACGCCGGTAAATGCCAAACGACGCCTCGCTTGGTGAAAGGAGCATAAACATTGGACGATTGAACAGTGGAAAAACGTTGTGTGAAGTGACGAATCACAGTACACAATGTGGCGATCCGTTGGCAAGTTTGGCGACTGCCCTGTGAACGTCATCTGCCGGCGTGTGTAGAGCCAACAGTAAAATTCGGAGGCGCTGGTGTTGGGGTGTGGTCGTGTTTTTCATGGAGGGGGCTTGCACCCTTTGTTGCTTAGCGTGGTACTATCACATCACAGGCCTACATTGATGTTTTAAGCACCCTCTTGCTTCCTACTGTTGAAGAGCAGTTCGGGTATGGCTGCTGCATCTTTCTACACGATCGAGCCCCTGTTCATAATGCATGGCCTGTGGCGGAGTGGTTACACAACAGTAACATCACTGTAATAGACTGGCCTGCACAGAGTCGTAACCTGAATCCTATAGAACACCTTCGGGATGTTTTGGAACGCTGACTTCGTATCAGGCCTCACCGACCGTCATCGATATCTCTCGTCAGTGCAGCACTCCGTGAAGAATGAGCTGTTATTCCCCAAGAAACCTACCAGTACCTGATTGAACGAATGCCTGCGAGAGTGGAAGCTGTCGTCAAGGCTAAGGGTGGGCTAACACCATACTGAATTCCAGCACTGGCGATGGAGGGCGCGACGAACTTGTAAGTCATTTTCAGCCAGGTGTCCGGATACTTTTGATCACATACTGTACCTCCAACATAATGGACTTCCTATTGGTGACAGTATCCACCAATAGAAGGTAACAGAAAAAAAATCCGGAAGGAGGAAGAGTATGGCTTGGAAAACAGGCTGTTGCAGCATCGAATCCGGCAAATATACCAGTCCTAGTATCCACCAGTATGATGCAAGGAAAAACTAGCCACACACGCTGGATATCGATTTAATTAATTAGTCAATCTGTTGGATTATTTCCAGGACATCCGCAGCTGGGGGTTTCCAGGTATCCACTAGTTTGTTGAGGACAAAGGTGGGGTTAGTGAGGCACATGGCAGATGCTACCTATTTCTTCTCGAATGTCTCTGTTCCATCCGCTACTGGGCTACAGGTGTGCATAGCAGTGGGAGCGTGAGAACAAAAGGATGTACCAATTAGCAACGCCAGGTCTGCATGAGAGGCGAGAGGGCCAAGGGAGGGAGATGGAAAAGAGAGGAGGTGTGTGCATGCGTTGGTTTACACAAACAGGAGGCACCGATCTGAGAGAGAGAGGGAGTGCATGTGTTTTGACATGAGTTTCTCAGGTAACGATATGAAAGGGTTGCCGCCACCTGATGCTTTGTTTGGGGATTAGCTCGACTTACGGTCTGGTGGCTGATAGGACCCGAGTGGGCGTGGTAAGGCAAAAGCACAAACGTCATTAACTTGCAGACATTCCCTACAAATGCACATAACTATCTTCCCGTTTATTGCAGTAGTATCGACCGAGCGAGGTAGCGCAGTGGTTAGCACACTGGACTCGCATTCGGGAGAACGACGGTTCAATCCCGTCTCCGACCATCCTGATTTAGGTTTTCCGTGGTTTCCCTAAATCGCTTCAGGCAAATGCCGGGATGGTTCCTTTGACAGGGCACGGCCGATTTCCTTCCCCATCGTTCCCTCACCCGAGCTTGACCTCGTTGTCGACGGGACGTTAAACACTAATCTCCTCCCCATTGCAGTAGTATTTGTGATCACGACGTGCGGGAGTGAGTGAAGTCTAGAATTTGTCTCTCTTTCATAAATACAGATACCATGTGTGTGGATATCGTTGAACTAAGGGGATAGTTATCCATCGTTAGCCTTGAGTAGATGAACTGAGCGACCGGTCGATGGCTAGTGGTTAGAATTCAGTGTATCGTTCATGAAGTCAGATCCTATTAAATAAATAAGAAATTCACACTTTTGTGGCTACTAATTAAACTCTAGGGAACGAGATCTATCAATCAATTACAGCGGTGGGTTGATAACGTGGCACAAATATAATTCTATTACGCCATCTCTTCGGCTTGCTTATGAAAGATGATGGAACAGTCTATTTGCTGGGAAAACATTAAGGAACATAAATATAACTTTGTTAGCTTATTGAGAGATGGAAAAGATAAAACTCTGTACAAACGATCTATTTTTTTCTGGAGGATTGCCACGACATTATCTTCTCGTTAGACGATAGCTTGGGAAAGTTGAAGATCGAGCAGCACTTAGGTACAACATTGTCGCCTCTCAAACAGGTAATGTTACGGTATGCAATTTCTTCCTGATCTGGGATATTTGAAAAGAATGTACAATGTTCTTAAAGGAGATAGTACTGGTTCAAACAATAAAATAAGAAAATAAGTTCTATAATGATATGCCCAGAAGCGAATACTTGCTGATAAGTGGACCATTTCACTGCTGCCAAGAACGGCCATTGTCAGTGATTTAGCCTGCCTTCCCTCTGACTTTCACTGTTCATCTCTTACTGTGTTTATATATATATATATATATATATATAAACACAGTGTTCTTTTTTCCATTTCCAGGAGTATATATATATCTTCTTTTTTCCATTTCCAGGAATATATATATATATATATATATATATATATATATATACTCCTGGAAATGGAAAAAAGAACACATTGACACCGGTGTGTCAGACCCACCATACTTGTTCCGGACACTGCGAGAGGACTGTACAAGCAATGATCACACGCACGGCACAGCGGACACACCAGTAACCGCGGTGTTGGCCGTCGAATGGCGCTAGCTGCGCAGCATTTGTGCACCGCCGCCGTCAGTGTCAGCCAGTTTGCCGTGGCATACGGAGCTCCATCGCAGTCTTTAACACTGGTAGCATGCCGCGACAGCGTGGACGTGAACCGTATGTGCAGTTGACGGACTTTGAGCGAGGGCGTATAGTGAGCATGCGGGAGGCCGGGTGGACGTACCGCCGAATTGCTCAACACGTGGGGCGTGACGTCTCCACAGTACATCGATGTTGTCGCCAGTGGTCGGCGGAAGGTGCACGTGCCCGTCAACCTGGGACCGGACCGCAGCGACGAACGGATGCACGCCAAGACCGTAGGATCCTACGCAGTGCCGTAGGGGACCGCACCGCCACTTCCCAGCAAATTAGGGACACTGTTGCTCCTGGGGTATCGGCGAGGACCATTCGCAACCGTCTCCATGAAGCTGGGCTACGGTCCCGCACACCGTTAGGCCGTCTTCCGCTCACTCCCCAACATCGTGCAGCCCGCCTCCAGTGGTGTCGCGACAGGCGTGAATGGAGGGACGAATGGAGACGTGTCGTCTCCAGCGATGAGAGTCGCTTCTGCCTTGGTGCCAATGATGGTCGTATGCGTGTTTGGCGCCGTGCAGGTGAGCGCTACAATCAGGACTGCATACGACAGAGGCACACAGGGCCAACACCCGGCATCATGGTGTGGGGAGCGATCTTCTACACTGGCCGTACACCTCTGGTGATCGTCGAAGGGACACTGAATAGTGCACGGTACATCCAAACCGTCATCGAACCCATCGTTCTACCATTCCTAGACCGGCAAGGGAACTTGCTGTTCCAACAGGACAATGCACGTCCGCATGTATCCCGTGCCACCCAACGTGCTCTAGAAGGTGTAAGTCAACTACCCTGGCCAGCAAGATCTCCGGATCTGTCCCCCATTGAGCATGTTTGGGACTGGATGAAGCGTCGTGTCACGTGGTCTGCACGTCCAGCACGAACGCTGGTCCAACTGAGGCGCCAGGTGGAAATGGCATGGCAAGCCGTTCCACAGGACTACATCCAGCATCTCTACGATCGTGTCCATGGGAGAATAGCAGCCTGCATTGCCGCGAAAGGTGGATATACACTGTACTAGTGCCGATATTGTGCATGCTCTGTTGCCTGTGTCTATGTGCCTGTGGTTCTGTCAGTGTGATCATGTGATGTATCTGACCCCAGGAATGTGTCAATAATGTTTCCCCTTCCTGGGACAATGAATTCACGGTGTTCTTATTTCAATTTCCAGGAATATATATATATATATATATATATATATATATATATATATATATATATATATATATATATATATGCCTAGCCCTGCACCTGTCAAGCTGTTCTCAGAGGTAGCGCTTACAGCTGTCTCATATCGTGGCACTATTTCCCAAGTAACGTTTGCATATTATGCTGGCATGGGTAAAGGACTGGTAATTCCGTGGCGTGTGAAGAGCGTTAACCAGTGAGATGCAGTCCGTATTATTCGGCGTAGCATATTGCAGGCACGGTGTACTGCTTAAATAGTGCTTAGAACTGGATCTTCTGAAGGTTAATCAGTCCTGACATTATATTTACTCTTTCCATTTCGAATATTAATTGCGTAGATTTTTCCAGTTTCGGTAATACTTATTTTTTTACAAGGGATGTTTCCCGTAAAACTACATTTTCTAGTCTTAATGCATCATTTTGATGAAAGAGGACTGCCATACCCCTATGTAATGATTGATTTCTCTCCACGTTACTCTATCCTGTGCGAGCCCCTTCATCTCCGAACATCCACTGCACCTCATCTCAGCCATTTTAACCTGCTTACTGTACTCGGCTCTTTGTCTACCTCTGTAGTTTTTACCCTCTACACTTGCCTCCAGTTCTAAACTGACGATTCCTCGATGTATCAGAAGATGCCCTATCAACCAATCACTTCATTTAATCAACCCCACATGCGACTAAAATTGTTTTATATCTCCTGTTGATACGTCGTTTCATTCACAGGTATTACTATTTCGTACGTATATAATATGGACATGAGTGAGGGATAACGCGTGATTAAATGTGTTGCAGATTATGGAACTGAAACTTTTTTCTACTCTATCTGTGTGGAGTCAGCGCTTCGAAAACTGTTTGGCTGTATTTGCTCATGAAATTTCCCGTTAGTATTTCGCGACACATGATATTCGTATTCCCATTAGCGCCTTGCTGTTCCAGGTACGGTATACCCTACGTTTCGTACTGGTAGTTCATATTTTTGTGCGCGTGCCTCATTGGGCGGCCGCCTTTGGTAAATCATCAAATATATTATTCTATTTACTCTCAACCATGACTTACGTTTCCCCAATATTGTAGAGGGTCTGATAATATTTAGTAGCAATACAGGTGCTAGCTTTTTTCTGTATAGACAAAAATTCCAGGATGAAGAATCAATTACCATAATGCTGATGCCACGCGGTTACGTCTACGTTTGCTTTTCAACGTGATTGGTAGCTGCAGAACCGCGCGCACAGGGAAATGCATGCGCTCCGGACTTTCACGTACCCATACAGACGGTTGTTTTGTGAGGAGTGCGCTGCTGCATGGGAATGTGACAGGCGCGATGGCCGTATTCTTACTTCTGTGTCGGTTTCTGCCCGTCGTGCTGGCTTGTCCGCCCAGCCTAATAACCTGTTTACCATAACGGCTCGCGTTTTTCTTCCGCGTCCAACCCTTTGTCTCTGCACCGGACAGATTGTCGTTACGTCTTTCGTCGGGCGGAGCACGAAAAAAAGAGAAAAAAGATGTATTCGTCCTCCGGCGGATTATTACCGCAATAATTCACTCGTTCCACTACAATTTTTCTTTGCGCGGAGCGGTGTGTGCGGACATAAGCAGCTTTATCTTTAAACTTCAACCTTCTTACTCAGAATATCTTGTTAGAGAGGATTTTCTTTTCGCAGTTTACAAAGTCGCTTTCACCAGCTACTTATTAATTAAGTACGCTCTTTCAAAATTTATGGTATACGCCCTCCTTAAATAAGTAGCTCAGACGACGGGTATGAAAAGGGAATAATGCGAAGACCGAGGGAGGAGAGTTTCTGCCGGGGGGGGGGGGGGGGGGGGGGAGAGAGGGGGGACGACGACGTTGCAGAGGTGTCGCGCAGACGAGGGCACCGACCTGACGCGCTACCGTTCTGGTGGAAGCAGGTAACGATCGTATGTTGCTTATCACTCAGGTATTAAACATTATGTTTGGTGGTGCTGTTAACAGACGAAGACAGTGACTACATTTTATTTGGAATTACTCTGAATTGCTAAAGAAACTGGTATAGACATGCGTATTCAAATACAGAGATATGTAAACAGGCATAATACGGTATTGCAGTCGGCAACACCTATAAAAGACAACAAGTGTCTGGTGCAGTTGTTAGATCTGTTACTGCTGCTGAAATGGCAGGTTATCAAGATTTAGATGAGTTTGAACATGGTGTTATAGTCAGCGCACGAACGATGGGACACAGCATCTCCGAGGTAATGATGAAGTGGGGATTTTCCCGTACGGCCATTTCACGAGTGTACCGTGAATATCAGGAACCCAGAAAAACAGCAGATTTTCGACATCGGTACGATCGGAGAGAGATTCTGCAAGAACGGAACGAACGACGACTGAAGAAAATCGTTCAACGTGACAGAAGTGCAACCCTTCCGCAAATCTCAATGCTGGGCCATCAACAAGTGTCAGCGTTCGAACCATTCAATGAAACATCATCGATATGGGCTTTCGGAGCCGAAGGCCCACTCGTGTACCCTTGATGACTGCCTCGCCTGGGCCCGTCAACACCGACATTGGACTGTTGATGATTGGAAACATGTTCCTGGTCTGACGACTCTCGTTTAAAATTGTATCGAGTGGTATGGAGACAACGCCATGAATTCATGGACGTTGCAGGCCAGCAGGGGACTGTCCAAGCTGGTGGAGGTTCTGTAATTCTGTGGGCTGTGTGCAGCTGGAGTAATATGGGACCCTTTGTACGTCTAGATACGACTCCGACAGGTGACATGTACGTAAGAATCCTGTCTGATCACCTGCATCCATTCATCCTCATTGAGCATTCCGACGGACTTAGGCAATTCCAGCAGGAAAATGCGACTCCCTACACGTCCAAAATTGCTATAGAGTGGCTCCAGAAACACTCTTCTGAGTTTAAACACTTCTGCTGGCCAACAAAATGCCCAGACATGAACATTATTCAGCATACCTAGGATGCCTTGCAATGCGAAATCTCCAGCCCCTCATACTCTTATCATACTCTTACGGATATGTGGACAGCCCTGCACGATTGATGGTGTCAATTCTCTTCAGCACTATTTCAGATATTAGTCGAGTTCATGCCACGTCGCGGCGTGCTTCAGGTTTTGTGAGAAGAGTAATGCGGCTGAGTTTTGTATCTGCCAAAGGTTTTCTTTCAACACCAATATTGTCCCCTTCAAAGTAGTCCCTTTCGGCACCTGTAGACCAAAGGAGTCGTTGCCAGTCTTGGTAGCAGCGCTGAATGGCTTCTACTGGCAGGGCTTGTAACACGTCGGTCACATTCTTTTGAATGTTCTCTCACATTCGTTTGAATGTTCTCCAGAATTCTAAAATGACGCCATTGTAAGACATTTTTCAGTTTCGGAAAAAGAAACAGGTCAAAAGAAATCAGATGAGATGAATGGGGGGCTGTGGAACAACAGCCTTTTTAGGTCAAAAATTGCATGGTACAAGTAGCCTTGTGGTGTGGGGTGCTGTCATCATGCAGCATCTACTTGTCTGCAATGTCCGTAGTCACTCGATTCACCTTTTTTCGAGCCTTTCAAGAACATCTGTGTTAAACAGTTGGTTGACAGTTTATCCCGGAGGAACAAAGCTTTTGAACACAACATCCCTATTGTCCAAAAAGCAAATCAGCATTGTTTTGATATTTGATTTGCTCATTCGAGCTTTTTCGCGGTCGAGGAGATGTCTCAGTGTATGGCTCTTAACTTTACCTTTTTGTCCCAACAGTACTTTAAAAATCCAGGTAGTGGGCACGCGACTGAACCATCCGTGATCGTTGGCAATCCTCTCAAGAATATCCACGCACGCAGTCGGCCAAGTGGAGACGCACAATGAGGCTGCTTTCAAACATTTTCACAGTTTCAGGTACAGTATTCTTCACACCGATCGTTCGACATATGACTCCGTTCTCGCCCCTTACGTACCGTAGCAGGGCTGTAAGAACACTAATCATGAATCGTATTAGTGCTCCCTGGTGGCCATTGTACCCGTCACAGAGGATTGCTGGTCTAATCATCCGCTGGTGGTGCGTTACATTGTCCAAGTTACACTGACACCCTACCATGTGTTCTGCGTCCTTCGTTTTTTTGCCAGGCGATCCATGTCGAAAAATGAACTAAGTAGAAACGGTTAACCGTTAACGTCGTCCGTTTGCTCCGTTTTGAGTTATGTACACCCTCTTCTGCCTGGAGGTCAGATAGCGGAATTCGATTGGTGGACGCTTGCTTGACCTTTTCTGAGTTGCTGCCTGCCCCTCTGTGAACACGGCCCACCTCTCCCTTCCCCCCACCCCCACAACTACCACGCTGCCGGACACCTGGTGGCCCTCATTAGCACCGAGGGCTCCTTGGTTACAGGCGCAAATGAAGCTGCTCTCGTCTCCTCTGCCTCATCTGCATGAAATTGATTCGTTAAAGACGTCCCGGCAGCCGAAGTGCTGCGTTGTGCGGCTGCCGCTTCACGGCGTTTCGGTAGAAATACTTCGCCACGAACGTATCGGCCAGCGCATGACGAGATGTACTTCCGCGTTCTTCCGCGAATTTTTGTTCCACGTGCATCAGTAGCGTTCGGGGATTGTAAATTCAAAAAATGTTCAAATGTGTATGGAATCTTATGGGACTTAACTGCTAAGGTCATCAGTCCCTAAGCTTACACACTACTTAACCTAAATTATTCTAAGGACAAACACGCAGAACCATGCCCGAGGGAGGACTGGAACCTCCGCTGGGATCAGCCACACACTCCATGACTGCAGCACCCTAGACCGCTCGGCTAATCCAGTGCGGCGATTGTAGATTCGTCTGGCGCGATATTCTATAAACCCTGGCTGTTGCCGTAGCGTGGTGACTTCCTCACAGCTTAGTGAAAGGCAAGACGAAGCCATCTCAAACAGAACCACGTCTCGTCACGAATCGTCAAGTTCAAACTAACCTTTCGGTTGAGGACAAATCCATCTTCTTTACTGTTAACGCTTACGACTTCTGTTATGATTCCGTTTGAAGTAAAATAAAAATAAATCATAGATTGTATCACGAATCATGTAATACGACATTTTTTTAAAAATTAATCGGATGAACCATGTGTTGAGATTTCAAGACGAATAGCTCGCTCATTTCACCGCCATCTCTTCCGTTTCGACGTATATGATGCAGAGGGCATAATAGACTCTACAACAGGTAGCCAACCCATCAATTTCTCTTTAATTTCAATTTTTCTTTATCCTCACTAAGCCAGGTCGTTCTGGTCATAAATCAGGCACGGTAATCTAAAAATGAGAGAGGGGTACTACAAAAATTGGCAAGCAGTACAAGAAAATACTAATATTATTCCTGATAACTAGTATCTTGCCGCTGTGCAGTACGGTGAGGTCTAAGTGATCTGATGCACAAACATCTCTCACACGAGCGCAGTTTGCGCTCTAGTTTGTCTTGCGTCGTTCTGTGACGGGTGTTCGCCTACGAGATGCAAATGTACGCCCCCACATAAGTCGACGTCGCGCCTAATTAATGGCTGACTGTTTCTTTCAATCACGTCTCTAAGCCAGTGTACGGCATTTCCGCAAGCGCTCTCGTTTCCGCGTGTAAAGTGAAGATTACGCGCGCCCAGTGAGACTCATCGAGACATAGATGTTGAGACTTTGCTGAAAACGAGTAGAACCTGAAGTTGTGACATCCATTTTATAGATTTACAGTTAACCCTCGAAAGAAAGCTATTTTCAAACTGAGAGGAATTGTTGGCGCACTCAGCTATCTCACGAGGCTAAAAGGCAGTAAATCGGGGATTCGGGAACGGCGAAACGTATGGGGCCGGCGCGACCGTGCCAGCCCAGTGGTGGCCCGTCTGCTGTCGCCGTGATAACTCCAAACTCACTGACAGCTTCTGGCGGATGGTGAATGCTCCTGGTCTTGGCTCGCTCTTCTCAGTCTTGCTGAGTTCCAAACTGTAAGCCGAAAAAAATTTCTCTCTTTTTCCGATATCACGCTCATTCGTGTGTTATCAGGGCCCTTAAAGACGAGATCTCCTTCCTTTTTCCGCTAAGAATTTTGCATTTTATAATAAACTGAATCTTATTGTGAAACCTGCAGACAGGTATTTGCTTTCAGCTGATGTACTTTACCCTACATGGAAACGTCCGTTCGTTGTTCGATGACTTACTTCAAAAATGGTGCAACTATAAACTGCGTTTTGTTGCTATAGTCGTGGGCGATACTTGACTAGTCTCGGAATATAAATATCCTGACATGTAACCAGAACTGTAAAATGAAATGAAAGTACACTGACACTGGTAATAAACCTCCTGAAAGTACCTACGTTCCACTCGGGACCTTCTCGAACTTGCATTTGAACCGAAATATATAACCCACCACATTTCTTCAATGACATTTAGACATTTAAAGCATTAGTAAGCACTTATGCCTTTGAACATATTTATAGTTATCAGAAACACACATCACTTCGACATACGGCGCCCCCTTAACACAGGTCGTAATATAAAATGCCGCTGTATTTATTGATGAGAAAAGTCAGTTCAGAACATTACACATTGTATATCGGTTCACAGTAGCACTAGAAGAAGGTTTCAGATCCTTGGCCTGCAGAAACGTGGAAAGGATACGTGTTTATGGAACCTCGTTGGCCGTATTAATTTTTCTGAAGACATTCCACAGTTTACCTCTAGTGCTTACGATCTTTCAATTTTGTTCTATTAAGTTCGTCCGAACTTAATAGAAGAGGCATGAAAGTAGGTCCTCAATCAATTATAACAAGGCTGAAACGATGTTTAATCAATGAACGCGAAACTATAATATTGATTTTGACGAACTCCGTTTCGTATGTAATTAAAATCTGAAAAATATGTATTTCTTTACTGCTTACGAACATCTTCGGATTTTTTTTTCCAGTTGTTGACGCACAATAACCGGTTACCTACTGTTAGAAAATGCGAACTGGTGCATTTGTTTTCGATCCGTACAAGTGGCTGTGAGCACTATGTGACTTAACATCAATGGTCATCAGCCCCCTAGAACTTAGAACTACTTTAACCTGACTAACCTAAGGACATCACACACATCCATGCCCGAGGCAGGATTCGAACCTGCGACCGTAGCGGTCACGCGGTTCCAGACTTATGCGCCTAGAACCGCACGGCCACACCGGCCGTCGATCCGTACAAGTGTGCAGATATGAAAAACAAAGTTTCAGAAGGTAGAGTTTGGCACGGTCATTCTGAACCCATTCTAAAACGCAGGTAGAACGAGCCACCAACGTAGTGGCGTTGATGTCCCGATTCGCATGAAATGGCATTCGGAGCAAAAATTTTGGAAATTTGGGGTAAGTTCTATGTGACCTAACTGCTGAGGTCATCGGTCCCTGGGCTTACACACTGCTTAATCTAAGTTAAACTAACTTATGCTAAGAACAACACACACACACACACACACACACACACACATACCACATACACACACATGCCCAAGGGCGTTCAGAGCCTTGAAGTGTATCTGATAAAAATTACGATCCGTTGTGAAAGCGGATTATACACTGCGAATGAGACACCAGACTCACACTTGCGAGAAACAGGGTTCAAATCTATGTCCAGTCATCCACATTTCGGTTTTTTGAGCACCCTTAAATAAGCAGAAGAGATTGCGGGGGTGCTTGCTGTCAATACACTGCAGCCGCTTTTCCTTGACGTCATTTTCCAACCCAATTAGTGCTCCGTCTCTAGAGACGTTGATGTCGAAGGTGTGTTGAACTGTATTCACGTCCCGTTCTCTCAGTTTCATCAGAGTTAAGAGCAATACGAAGTTAAAATGGTTAAATAGACACTTATGAACCTAAAGCACTTGGAACGAGCAAGTCGGGAACTGCGAAGCTGTCCTGCTCTACGTGAGCTACTGCTGCTAGCATCTGATAAAAAACGTCGAAGCCACGAGTAGGTGATAACTTGCTGGACGTGCGACCCTCACCACGAAACGTGGAGGCGGGATGCTTGCCCGCCACCTGTGGCAGATCTGACGACGAAGTACGGTGCTGAAGTAGGCACAAGTGTTTTGCGAGCAGAGCGTCCGGCGCACGTTGTTAAACATGGAATTCTGCATTGGATGACCACTACGTGTCGCCATCTTGATCCAGTGACATCGTGAGTTACGATTGCAGTTCAGACGGGACCTTGGAAATTGCACCGTGAATCATTGGAAACGTATCGCTTCGTCGATGAGCGTGTCGGGATGCGCCGTCATACAGGCGAACAGCTCCTCGAAACAGGCGCCGCGCCACGGAGTTACGCTGGTGTTTTGTGCTACGGGTGGCATTCACCTGGCCTTGCACCGAACTCGTGGTAGAAACCGAAGGCTCCATGATAACTGTAGACTACCAGAACATTACAGCTGGACCCAGCAACCCTTCCACGATAGTTACGTGATCTTCCAGCAGAATAACTGTCCAAGTGCCGAGTCGTGCAACAGTGGGTTGACGAGCGTTAAGTGTCTCGGTCATCATGTTCGCCTGACATCAACTGTATGGGAGACATGTGGGACGCTATCTGGCGCCTTCTCCGCCCCCGCAAACGACCGACCGGTAACTTAGAGGAATTACGTGACCCATGGGTAGACACCAAACATATCCACGTCTTGTCGAATCCATGTCATGCAGTAGTGCTTCTGTATTGCGGTCCGAAAGTGGACCAACACGCTGTTAAGCAAGTGGTCATGATGTGTGTGCACATAAATCTGGGATTTAAAGTCGGAAGCCGATTGCGGTCGGTCCTGGTGCCTGTATTAAGGTCGCAGCTCGAACCTAACGAGAGATCGTTCTTGCCACCCACTGTTGGCGGATAGAATGGAAAGGGGCAGGTGGGATTGTCAGTGGTACCGGAAGCACACATCACTGCGTATCGATATTCGAAATTTGTTCCTACGGGACCAAACTGTTGAGGTCATCGATCTCTAGGCTTATACGCAATGTAACTTACGCTAAGGACAGTAAACACACCTATACCCGAGGGAGGACGCGGACCTCGGACGGGGGAAAGCCCGAACCGTGGCAAGGCGCCTTAGTCCGCGCGGCTACTCGATATTGATGTGCGTACTTTCTGAGCTTTGCAACTCTCTAACTGCCCTGAAATACCAGATGTCTTTGGAGACCCGAAAAAGACAATTTGGGTGATGGTGAAATTTTCCTTCTGAAGTGCATTGGTGATGGAAGATACGTGCGTGCCAGGGCCACGTCACAATAGGAGAGGCGCGCGACCGGTCCTGGAGCGGCGGTTCGCCCGCGGCGCTAAATATACGACCAGCTGGTCGCCGGGAGCCGGCCGTGTTCTGGAAGTCGCGGGCCGCCTCCGCCAACTGGACACCCGACACCTGCCCAGTGCCCAGCCAAAAGCGGACGCTCCACAGCCGCCCAGACCTACAGTGTCGAACTTGTATAGGTGGCAGTGGATCCCAAACTAAGAGAGTACTGGTTGGAAAATAACCCTTTTTCCTTGACAGGAACAATCTACAGTTAGCAGAAACAAGGTAAACTCAGAGCAACTGCTGAAAGTGAAGCCCACCAGTCCCAAAACATGCAGTACTTCTTCTTTTATTCTCAATCCGTAGACTGGTAGGCAGCAACTGTCCATTTTCCTTATCCTTCGCAGTTCTGTCCTGTTGGGTGTATGCCAGTAACTTAACTAAAGATTCATCTCCGTGATGTACTGAAGTCGTAGTCTTTCTCGTGCCTTCTCCCAGCCACTTTTTTTCTTTTTTTTTCAAAATTTTCAATGTGGAGCCAGTGTCTCCACAGGCGTCCGTTTCGTGGTAGTCCTTTACAACCATCTTTCGTCTCTCCATTTGGTTATCCTCTCTGTCGATGAAACACAACGCCTGAATAGCCTGTTGTGTTTTCCGTTCTGGCTACCGTAGTGTCCAAGTCTTCGAGCCATACAGGACAACGCTCCAAACAAAAGTACTTGTATACTTCTTCGTGGTGTTTAATCCAGTATTTGTTGAACTTAGTAGTATTTTCTTCTCTTACTCAGTGCTGTTTTATGCTGTGCAATGCTGTATTAATCCCCTGACATGAGCCACGATGGCTACCCATGTATATTCTCTCCATCCAGACGTATGACTGCTACTCTTGGAATACAAGGATTTCTATTTTCTTCTTATTTACTTTCGTGTTATAGCTTTCCGGAAATAACTGTTCAAGTCTCGTATGATATTTTCGAGACTGTTTTCAGATTCGGCTAACTCCACTGCATGAGCAGCAGCTTTTTATGTTTTCTCCGTGCATAATTATTCTTTCAACATACGTGTCTTTACATTGGTGGTTGCAGTGCTACGGCACATCTGCTATAGCCCTTTAAATATACCTGTCTGCTGTTGTGCATAAAGACAGGCAGTTAAGACTCTACCATTTTCTTCAATTTCCAATAAGGTTTTGTACATCAACTACTTGATGTAATCTCACGGGAAAAATGCGTAGGGATCAGATCCAGTGATCACGTTGGTCGTGGGAAGGGGCCTCCCCTTCCAGTTCAAGAATGAGGGTGTCTCTTTTTCAGGACTTTTAACATCTTTGTGTCTTATTCAGATCACATCCTTTTGCAGGGACAAAGTAGCACTGTTTCCAAAAATTGCCACAGCTTACCTCGTATGAAGAAGTGCCGGCTGTTGTTTATTAATGGGGTCTTGAGGAAATGTAATTCATAGAGGAAGTAAGTGGCTTACAAAACAATTATTTTGAGTGTTGTTCGTCAGTATGAGACCCTTTCGAAATAGAATTTACAAGAGACAGAGAAGGTGCACCGAAGAGCGACACGTTTCGACATGGGATATTGTATTAAGCGAGTGAGCGTTATGGGGATGCTCAACAAAGAACAGTTGCAGAGACAACAAGATAGCCGTTGTGCAACAGAGAGAGTTACTAACTAACACTGCCGTTGAATCTAACAGCCATGAGAAGAGAAATATTTAGTGCAGATATTGAGTGCGTCAACTAAAGTTATACACTAGGTAACTTGTGTTATTTTCTACAAAGCGGTCTGTCAGAACGGACAAATTCGTCTCAGCCTTTAGTCACTGTACGGAAGTGTGATGCGACTGGTTGGTTCATTTGGGCGAGGGGACCAAACAGCGAGGTCGTCGAATCAGAGAAGGATGGGGAAGAAAGCCGGCCGTGCCCTTTCAAAGGAACCATCTCTGCATTTGCCTGGAGCGACTTAGAGAGATCACGGGAAACCTAAATGAGTCCAGTGTGGTGACTAGCCACTTCGCCAACACGCTAATTCTCGTGCCGGCTTTGAGTGCTTCGTGACCTATTCGTCGATATCTGGATGCAGGTGAAGAATTATCTTCCCAGTTTGGAGATTCTACCGGACAGTATGGCATTCATTATTTGTGCAAAAGCAATTTTTTTTGTACGTGCTGTTTCATAGCTTTAATAAATTTTGCTATTACCTTTTTGAGCTGTGGTGGTGTGTAAGAGGTTGGGGTTGGGGTACTGTGACGTTCCAGGGAGTGTTTCTTTCTTTTTTAGTTTGGCCGTTAGTTTCAAATCAAGGTATATATATATATATATATATATATATATATATATATATATATATATATTACCACTGGAAATACCTCCCAAACAACAACAAACACAGAATAACTAATTCCGCAGAACGAAAGTGAGGGGAGGGGCTGATGTAATTGGTTAATACAAACCAATGAAAAATGCATGGAAGTATTATTTTCAACACACATTTATCTTTTTTTAAATGAAAACCTGTTATTAGTTTTAGCAGAACTGAAGATAGCAGAAGATAATTAATGCCGTTTCTTACATTGTAAAATGTTAATTACATCCACAGTAATTTGTAACGTAAATATAACGCTTGAGTAACACCTCAGTATCGGAGAGAACCGAATTAATTAGGAGTACGAAAAGAAAAGTGATGTAACGCACGTACAGAAGAGACATTAACAGCACGTTACGTCCACATGCTAACATTTTTATTAGGCCTTCTCTCTGAAGAATACAGTACGGCACTGATTTGTTAGAAGAAGACGTACAGTAACATGAAAATTTAGTTAAACTTACAAATTTGTTTTTGTTTTCAATTAAAGAAGACGGCCGAAGTGGCCGAGAGGTTCTAGGCGCTACAGTCTGGAACTGCGCGACCGCTACGGCTGCAGGTTCAAATCCTGCCTCGGGCATGGATGTGTGTGAAGTCCTTAGGTTAGTTAGGTTTAAGTAGTTCTAAGTTCTAGGGGACTGATGAGCTCAGAATTTAAGTTCCATAGTGCTCAGAGCCATTTGAACCAGTTACAGAATGTAAAAGACTGTATCCTCACATTTCAGGCCAATAAACGTACAAAAGCGGTGTATTGAAGGAAGGTTGCGGGGAAAAGATTATAAAGAGTAATCCACTAATAAGTTATGCTAAAAATGCATATATTCAGATCAGAGAATGTAACAGCAAACACGATGAAATAACACTCTTAAAATCGTGCGTTATTGGTACGGGGCTGTCACAGAACTATATAATGCTCGAAAAGGTACAGTGTTAGTGATCTAACTGGGAATGGTGATAGAGAGAATGTCTTCAGATTTGAACAGCCCGGCGTGGAGGAAATGCACCCGGTGTGGACCTGGCAACTGCAGGCGACACTGAAGTCGGCTGGATTTTCCGGTGGAAGGAACAAGTGCCGGCGAAGACGCGGTCGGCATAATGAGGCGTCCCGGCCCGGCCCGGTCGATACCTCATTAAGGCACGCACGGCGTGGCGCGGCGCTGGTTTCTGTCCGGGGACCGCCGGGGGCTGACGGGGGCGGCCGGTGCTCACGACGACCTCTGCGTCTGGCGTGCCGGCCCTCGGCGGGGAGCCGGCCGCACCTGAGGTGGCGTAGATCGAGCGTGACGTCATCTTACTGCAACCGACACCTCGGTCAGCTGACGTGCGGAATTCGTCTGCACGCACGTTATTCAATGAGCTTGCATTATTCTCCATCGTAGTATTTCTAGTTCAGTTTTTTGATCGTAACGCGGAAACCGTCTGAACAGATGACACAAAATGGATTGAGCTCGACTTGACTGCGGTTCTTCCCAAACGTTCCTACGTGGAGGAACAGCAGCGGGTAGATGCAGAGAGTCAGCAGATGCGCCTCTTCTACAGACCCACGCATTCCCTGTGAACTCTGAGTCATGGGCCGGCCGCTCCAATTTAACCGCTGAGTCGGCGCGCTTCAGGAAATTCCCCGCGTCACCCGCTCACGGATTTAATCGCGAAAATGCGTGCACTGCTGCTCTTACTGTCGTTTCGCTTTAAGTAGCTGACTAATATCAGAGCTGTGCGTTTAAATTAGAGTTTAACTTTTTTGATCGCTCAATAGCAGTATGCGAAAAATCATTACTCGTACGAGATTATAGTGATAAATATTCCATTTTCAGTCAATTTACACTGGTAAGAATAGAATATGACTTCTAAAGCCTTGTAATCGTTTGAGTGTTCACATGGTAACGCTCTTTCAGTTAGTATGAACCCAGCGACGCAACTACCTATAACGGCGTTATACGTTACATGGTTTGTGCTTCACACGAAGCTACTACATTACAAAAATGTTCAAATGTGTGTGAAATCTTATGGGACTTACCTGCTAAGGTCATCACTCCCTAAGCTTACACACTACTTTACCTAAATTACCCTAACGACAAACACATACACCCATGCCCGAGGGAGGACTCGATCCTCCGCCGGGACTATACTCCACTGAAAGAAGTCTTTAGCCCATTTGTCAAAAACTGTCTTAACGCATAAAAGAGATTAACCGTTTGTTGCAATTCTGGGGACAGAACTACGCTCCGTAATACAACAGTCATTGGATGATCAAAGGTTGATAAGTTCCTTTATCAGCCGTGAAGCCATTGTTGTGTCTGTTACCGTACGTTAATGTCTGTCTACCGTGTTGTCGGGTTCGGGATTGACCAGCCCGATATTGGCCTAGACTAGCCTAGCAAACCACCTAAAAGGTACACCTGGGGCAGCCCGTGTCGTTGACCCACCGTCGTTAATGTGCTATGCGCATTCGACTCTGTTGTTGCCCTCCACTCTGCATGTCAAATTGTCTTTATTAATTTCTGAAAGAGACTTAGTGTGTTTTCGCTGGGACAGTACCACGGAACTTCAAACGAAATTTTCAGTTTCGTCCGTTAGACTTCACCTTCACATTTCCAAAATTAAATAAATAAATAAAATGACGATGATCAACTTATATTCAAAATGGAAACTCATATACATTAATAATAATAATAATAATAATAATAATAATAATAATAATAATAATAATGGCGTGTGACGAGGGCCTCCCGTGGGGCAGACCGCTCGCCTGGCTGATAAAACGAAACAGGAAAAGTGGTATTTCGTTCGTGAAAACCTTTGAGTTACACTTGGTCAACGAATGGACTCTTGCAGTATCGCGTAAAGGGTGAACACTGTTGAGCGTATGATAAACTGCTATAGTTATGTAAGTTGTTTCAAAGGGTATAATCGTACAAACCTGCTTTAAAAAATCTGAAACTGGGCTATCAAATGTAGCTACAGGTACTACAAAGGTGTTTGAGTCGTTATATAAAAATGGCGTGGCTGTACAAGAAGACAACGTTTCAACTAGTGTCTTTACTTCTAAAAATTTCAGAAGTCAGTTGCGACGAACAATTTGTACTTGTACATAGTAAAGTTAATTGTGGTATCGACTATATGTCATATACGAGGGCTAACCACAAAGTACATTACGTTTTGGAATTAAAAGTGAATAAAGTATTGGAATTTTTCATTGTATACGGATGAAAGCCACACTTAAATACTACTTTTCTACATAGTTGTCAATTAAATTAAGGCAGTTAGCGTAGCGATGGACGAGCTTGGAAATTCCTTCGTCGTAAAATTCCGCCGCCTGCGCCTTCAACCACGTGGTTACCTCTTCTTGCAGCTGTGCGTCGTCATCAAAAGGCTGCATAGCCAACCACTTCTTCATTGCTGGGAATAAGTGGAAGTCGCTCGGTGCCAGGTCGGGACTGTACGGCGGATGAGGAAACAACTCCCACTTAAAAGATTAAAGAGCTTCACGAGTGGCATTTGCCGTGTGGGCCCGGGCGTTGTCGTGAATCAGCAAGATCTTTGAGCCCAACTTTCCCCTGCGCTTGTTTTGTATTGCTCTTCTGAGGTTTGCAGAGTTTGGCAATATCTTTGAGAGTTTGTTGTAGTGCCTCTTTCCATGAATTCCACAAAAATCACACCTTTTCTGTCCCAAAAGACAGTCACTACGTGGCTGAAGGCGCAGGCGGCCGAATTTTACGACGAAGGAATTTCTAAGCTCGTCCATCGCTACGATAAGTGCCTTAATTTAAATGGCAACTATGTAGAAAAGTAGTACTTAAGTGTGGCTTTCATCTGTATATAATAAAAAGAATTCCAAAACGTGGATAGCCCGCGTATGTACAAGCACTAGAGTGTAGCCCATGAAATTCTCACATTAGTATTATACACATTCACAAGCTGCGACATTGTCGATGCTGGTGCTGATTCCGCATTTAACATTTGACGATGCCACTATGGCTGCAGTACACTAAGACTTTGTTTTTATGAAACGGATCTGACGATGGTCATTAAAGATCGAAACCGGTAATCTGTTAACAAAAATTTTGTGACCATAGACGTAAATTAAGGGAAACTTAGTATTATACACACTCCGAAAAGTAAAGCTTACTAATGTGAGGCAATCTATTGTAATTTTTACATCGAATAGAAAACCCGGGAGACCGTCCATTTGCGGCTCATTTAATCGGACTAAGGGTCGGAGTGTCAGATAAGAATCTATGTCAAGTGGGTGCTTTCACAAACTGCTGTGTACCGCTTCACCTCTTTGAACTCGATGGTACGGCGTTCTTGTAAAATTTCGTGCAAGGTTTATCTGGGTCTGTTTCCTTCCTATAAGAGAAACGGAAACGTCTGGAGTCGGGGAGGGGGCGGCCAACTTTTACGCCGTGCATCTCTGCCGCGCTGTGCCGTCTTTGCTGTGGAGGGTCACGCTACGGGCTTGGCAGCCGTGCCAGCTTCCAGACACCGAGCCACATTGCCCGCCCTCCCCCAGCAAGTCCGCTCGTAAACCAGCAGCCGCCCGTTCGCCTCAGGGCTGTCACTGTCGGCAGACTCTAGAGGGCGCCTTAATGCGAGAGTTTGCAACAGCCGTCCGCTTCTTTTGACAAGTAAAATTAATCGTCCACAAATGGGTCGCTGTCCAGTATGTACACGATGCTTGTTACACACCTTTTTTATTTCAACGAAAAAAACATTTCTGTGAACGTGTCCAGAACACTGGGCCCTTTAGATGTGCAGTTTGACGTATCTTGTAGTTGGTTGAGACGTCAGATCCGTACTTCCCTCTGAGCGCTATGGGACCGTGACCGTAGTAGTCTGGTCCCTTTCATCCCACAAACCAACCAACCACTATGGGACTTAACGTCGGAGGTGATCAGTCCCCTAAAACTTAGAACTACTTAAACCTAACTAACCTAAGGACGTCACACGAATCCATGCCCGAGGGAGGATTCGAACCTGCGACCGTAGCTGTCGCGGTGTTCCAGACTGAAGCGCCTAGAACCGCTCGGCCACACCGGCCGGCTCTGTTACACTTAAGAGAAACTCAGATGTTCGGTTTACAATAGTGATGCATATTATTTGCACAATAAATTTTTGGTATTGTACAGAGAGGGCACATAGCAGCCAGTAATAGTGCTTCTGGCTTACAATGTCCTAAAATGTACCAAGCACAACCGAGCTAGACGTTGTACTTCTGATATTCTAATACCTATTTTTCATAGCCGCGCGGGATTAGCCGAGCAGTCTGAGGTGCTGCAGTCATGGACTGTGCGGCTGGTCCCGGCGGAGGTTCTACATCTACATCTACATTTATACTCCGCAAGTCATCAAACGATGTGTGGCGGAGGGCACTTTACGTGCCACTGTCTTTACCTCCCTTTTCTGTTCCAGTCGCGTATGGTTCGCGGGAAGAACGACTGTCTGAAAGCCTCCGTGCGCGCTCGAATCTCTCTAATTTTACATTCGTGATCTCCTAGGGAGGTATAAGTAGGGGCAAGCAATATATTCGATACCTCATCCAGAAACGCCCCTCTCGAAATCTGGCGAGCAAGCTACACCGCGATGCAGAGCGCCTCTCTTGCATAGTCTGCCACTTGAGTTTGCTAAAGATCTCCGTAAAGCTATCACGGTTACCAAATAACCCTGTGACAAAACGTGCCGCTCTTCTTTGGATCTTCTCTATCTCCTCCGTCAACCCGATCTGGTACGGATCCCACACTGATGAGCAATACTCGAGTATAGGTCGAACGAGTGTTTTGTAAGCCACCTCCTTTGTTGATGGACTACATTTTCTAAGGACTCTCCCAATGAATTTCAACCTGGTACCCGCCTTACCAACAATTTATTTTATGTAATCATTCCACTTCAAATCGTTCCGCACGCATACTTCCAAATATTTTACAGAAGTAACTGCTACCAGTGTTTGTTCCGCTATCATATAATCATACAATACAGGATCCTTCTTTCTATGTATTCGCAATATATTACATTTATCTATGTTAAGGGTCAGTTGCCACTCCCTGCACCAAGTGCCTATCCGCTGCAGATCTTCCTGCATTTCGCTACAATTTTCTAATGCTGTAACTTCTTTGTATACTACAGCATCATCCACGAAAAGCCGCATGGAACTTCCGACACTATCTACTAGGTCATTTACATATGTTGTGAAAAGCAATGGTCCCATAACACTCCCCTGTGGCACGCCAGAGGATATCTTAACGTCTGTAGACGTCTCTCCATTGATAACAACATGCTGTGTTCTGTTAGCTAAAAACTCTTCAATCCAGCCAGACAGCTGGTCTCATATTCCGTAGGCTCTTACTTTGTTTATCAGGCGAAAGTGCGGAACTGTATCGAACGCCTTCCGGAAGTCACGGAAAATGGCATCTACCTGGGAGCCTGTATCTAATGTTTTCTGGGTCTCATGAACAAATAAAGCGAGTTGGGTCTCACACGATCGCTGTTTCCGGAATCCATGTTGATTCCTACAGAGTAGATTCTGGGTTTCCTAAAACGACATGATACGCGAGCAAAAAACATGTTCTAAAATTCTACAACAGATCGACGTCAGAGATATAGGTCTATAGTTTTGCGCATCTGCTCGACGACCCTTCTTGAAGGCTGGGATTACCTGTGCTCTCTTCGAATCATCTGGAACCTTCCATTCCTCTAGAGACTTGCGGTACACGGCTGTTACAAGGGGGGCAAGTTCTTTCACGTATTCTGTGTAGAATCGAATTGGTATCCCGTCAGGTCCAGTGGACTTTCGTCTGTTAGTGATTACAGTTGCTTTTCTATTCCTTGGACACTTATTTCGATGTCTGCCATTTTTTCGTTTGTGCGAGGATTTAGAGAAGGAATTGCAGTGCGGTCTTCCTCCGTGAAACAGCTTTGGAAAAAGGTGTTTAGTATTTCAGCTTTACGCGTGTCATTCTCTGTTTCAATGCCATCATCATTCCGGAGTGTCTGGATATGGTGTTTCGAGCCACTTACTGATTTAAAGTAAGACCAGAACTTCCTAGGATTTTCCGTCAAGTCAGTACATAGAATTTTACTTTCGAATTCACTAAACGCTTCACGCATAGCCCTCCTTACGCTAACTTTGACATCGTTTAGTTTCTGTTTGTGTGAGAGGTTTTGGCTGCGTTTAAACTTGGAGTGAAGCTCTCTTTGCTTTCGCAGTAGTTTCCTAACTTTGTTGTTGAACCACGGTGGGTTTTTCCCGTCCCTCACAGTTTTACTCGGCACGTTCCTGTCTAAAACGCATTTTACGATTGCCTTGAGCTTTTTCCATAAACACTCGACATTGTCAGTGTCGGAACAGAAATTTTCGTTTTGATCTGTTAGGTAGTCTGAAATCTGCCTTCTATTACTCTTGCTAAACAGATAAACCTTCCTCCCTTTTTTTTATATTCCTATTAACTTCAATATTCAGGGATGCTGCAACGGCCTTATGATCACTAATCCCTGTTCTGCACTTACAGAGTCGAAAAGTTCGGATCTGTTTGTAATCAGTAGGTCCAAGATGTTATCTCCACGAGTCGGTTCTGTGTTTAATTGCTCGAGGTAATTTTCGGATAGTGCACTCAGTATAATGTCACTCGATGCTCTGTCCCTACCACCCGTCCTAAACATCTGAGTGTCCCAGTCTATATGTGGTAAATTGAATTGCTGAGGAAGTTTAAATGAAATTTATTCCAGATTTTCTCTAAGTTGTTCTGCCACTAATGCTGCTGGGTCGGGAGGTCGGTTAAAGGAGCCAACTATTAACCTAGCTCGGTTGTTGAGTGTAAGCTCCACCCATAATAATTCACAGGAACTATCCACTTCTACTTCACTACAGGATAAACTACTACTAACAGCGACAAACACGCCACCACCGGTTGCATGCAATCTATCCTTTCTAAACACCGTCTGTGCCTTTGTAAAAATTTCGGCAGAATTTATCTCTGGCTTCAGCCAGCTTTCTGTACCTTCGGTGCTTTCTATCAGCGCTTGAAGTTCCTGTACTTTTTCAACGCAGCTTCGACAGTTTACAGTTACAATACCGATTGCTGCTTGGTCCCCGCATGTCCTGACTTCGCCCCGCACCCTTTGAGGCTGTTGCCCTTTCTGTACTTGCCCGAGGCCATCTAACCTAAAAAACCGCCCAGTCCACGCCACACAGCCCCTGCTACCCGTGTAGCCGCTTGCTGCGTGTAGTGGACTCCTGACCTATCCAGCGGAACCCGAAACCCCAGCACCCTATGGCGCAAGTCGAGGAATCTGCAGCCCACACGGTCGCAGAACCGTCTCAGCGTCTGATTCAGACCCTCCTCTCGGCTCTGTATCAAAGGTCCGCAGTCAGCCCTGTCGACGATGCTGTAGATGGTTCGAGCCCTCCCTCGGGGATGGGTGTGTGTGTTGGGCCTTAGGATCATTTAGGCCAAGTAGTGTGTAAGCTTAGGGACTGATGACCTGACCAGTTAAGTCGCATAAGATTTCACACACACATTCTTTCTCATAAATAATGGCACTTGCACAGCCATTCCACACCTACTCCCCTGCATGCTAATGGAACTTCACTTTTTCACAACCATAAAAGTGTATTCTAAGCAATAACATTAGTTATAATTAATAGCACAGTTCATTTTTTTAAATCTCCGAACTGTGGACGGATAATCCGTAGGCGGGTTAATCCAGCGCCGGATAATTGGGACCTCGCGTTAGTAATGGCACACTGAACACAGTCCACGTCGTGCCGCCCTTCATGAACAAAGTGTTGCCTACTGCCATTTTTTGCCATTATCGGCAACTTCTACGTTTCCTCTGATATCGTCATGAGTCAGAAGACGGACGTGCACCCGACACTTATTCGCGTCGCTTCGAAAGTGTGATGCTTTCTCGTTTTTTCCATTTGTTTTGCGTACTGTTGAAGTCCAACTTTTACGCAATTGCTTGCGGTGGTTGAGTAACGTCGTAATTACCCGACGCTGCCGTCCATTGTGGGCGAGTGGGAGGTGCGCTTTCTGCGCTTGCGGGCCGGCCGCCAGGGAGAACAATTGCGCAACGGCCGCAACAGCCACGGAATTCATTATCTTATTAGGCCGGAAACTGGCCGGCGATCTAATTTCGTTAACGCCGCCGGCTTTCTCCGACTGCAGGGGATGAAAGCGAGCCAGACAGCCAACTATTGGGCAAGAGGATACGGATCGCGCCGGGCTGGCTACTCTGACCTAGGCAACCTCAAGACGACCGCCTGGAACTGGAAACGGGCAGTTCCCAGGGCGGGAAGCGGAGGGCAGCGAACTGCGTCCTCTTGCGAGAATGACGGATTGCGCCAGTGGCGGGCTCTCGTGTCGGGGCGATCGCCAGCTGCGATATTATGGCGGCGGCTGCGCTGCGCCCTGCCGCGGGTCGGCCGAGGGCGCTGTTGGCCACCGGGGCAGGCGAGACTCACCTGCCGTCCTTGTCTGCCCGGAGAGTGCGTCCGCGCCGGCACGGCTGCTCTCGGGAAATGGTTTAACGTCCGTCACCGGGCACGTCCGTTGACTCTCTGCACGTAGCACGCTGAGTGCATTGGTACACATGAAAACAGCTCCAGTAGCAATGCAGGCAGGCGTTAACGTCTTCGTGGTCTTTCTATTGTAAAAATTGGGCCGTGGGCCAAGATACACTTCTCTGTCTGACAAATACACTACTGGCCATTAAAACTGCAGCGCCACGAAGATGACGAGCTACAGACGCGAAAGTTAACCGACAGGAAGAAGATGCTGACATATGCAAATGAGTAGCTTTCCAGAGCATTCACACAAGGTTGGCGCCGGTGGCGACACCTACAACCTGCTGACATGAGGAAAGTTTCCAACCGATTTCTCATACACATAACAGCAGTCGACCGGCGTTGTCTGGTGAAACGTTGTGATGTCTCGTCTAAGGAGGAGAAATGCGCACCATCAAGTACCCACTTTGATAAATGTCGGATTGTAGGCTATCGCGATTGCGGTGTATCGTATCGCGACATTGCTGCTCGCGTTGGTCGAGATTCAAAGACTGTTAGCAGAATATTGAATCGGTGGGTTCAAGAGGGTAATACGGAACGCCGTGCTGGATCCCAACGGCCTCGTATCAGTAGCAGTTGAGATGACAGGCATCTTATCTGCATGGCTGTAACGGATCGTGCAGCCACGCCTCGATCCCTGAGTCAACAATTGGGTACGTTTGCAAGACAACAACCATCTGCACGAACAGTTCGACGACGTTTGCAGCAGCATGGACTATCAGCTCGGAGACCATGGCTGCGGTTGCTCTTGACAGGAGCGCCTGCGATGGTGTATTCAACGAAGAACCTGGGTGCACGAATGGCAAAACGTCATTTTTTTCAGATGAATCCAGGTTCTGTTTACAGCATCATGATGGTGGCATCCATGTTTGGCGACATCGCGGTGAACGCACATTGGAAGCGGTATTCGTAATCGCCATACTGGCGTATCACCCGGCGTGATGGTATGAGGTGCCATTGGTTACACATCTCGGTCACCTCTTGTTCGCATTCATGGCACTTTGATCAGTGGACGTTACATTTCAGATATGTTACGACCCGTGGCTCTACCCTTCATTCGACCCCTGCGGAACCCTACATTTCAGCAGGATAATACGCGACCGCATGTTGCAGGTCCTGTATGGGCCTTTCTGGATACAGAAAATGTTCGAGTACTGCCCTGGCCAGCACATTCTCCTGATCTTTCACCAATTGAGAACGTCTGGTCAATGGTGGCCCAGCAACTGACTCGTCACAATAAGCCAGTCACTGAACTGTGGTATCGTGTTGAAGCTGCATGAGCAGTTGTACCTGTGCACGTCATCCAAGCTCTGTTTGACTCAATGATCAGGCGTATCAAGGCCGTTATTACGGCCAGAGATGGTAGTCCTGGGTACTGATTTCTCAGGATCTATGCACCCAAATTGCGTGAAATGTAATCACATGTCAGTGCTAGTATAATATATTTGTCCAATGAATACCCGTTTATCATCTGCAGTTCTTCTTGGTGTAGCAATTTTAATGGCCAGTAGTGTAGGTTTGTTCCGAATCGATTTCGTCTTGAGCGAAGACAATCTTTTTCTTCTTTTCCTCCCAGACATGCTTGCCACTGTAGATAACTATTATTATTGTTTTACAGTCGTTTTTATAGTTTCGCACCATGTCTTCAATGTCAAACAGCTCTTGTACCTTATTCTGTCTCCCCGTTCACATGATACGTTGTCGCATCGCGTTGTTGGTCGTCTTACAGACGCAAAACCAGGTGAGATGTTAAGGGGTGTCACTTGGGTATGCAGTGAGGTCATCTTCAGGTCGCACATCCGGTCACTTGGACGGCGGCCCGTACATTTCTCACGTGTCAGGGGCGGTAGCTACTCACTATCTTCGAGATCATTGTAAAGTTATATTTCAGCAAGATAACGCAAGCACACATGTCCGGGTCTACCTCTATACAGACGGCTGTGGACTTCTGCCCACTCTGGCCGGCACGTTCCTCAGGCCAAGTTTGTGTTTATAAGTTACTAAACTCAGTAGCTATTTAGCACGCGCTGGATAGGCTCTTGGTCAGAACGCGACAGTTTTAAAATAAATACCTGCAACGGAGGTTAAGATTTTATTTGATAATTGGATTACTGTTGCTGAACCAGACAGGAAATGAAGTGGAGAAATACATTTACTTGGTCACGTGTTGCAGAGAGACTGGCACGCCAGCACTCGCCAGCCACTGCGACTGATTACTTCTTGTATAAAACAGCATGGAATGACCTACCTCGTGGAGCAGTGGTTAGCACACTGGACTCGGAATTCGGGAAGACGACTGTTCTAATCCCCGTCGGCCATCCTGGTTTAGGGTTTTGCGAGTTTCCTAAATCGCACCAGGAAAACGCAGGGATGGCTCCTCTGAATCCGGCACAGTCGATTTCCGTCCCCATACTTCCGTAATCCGAACTTCTGCTCCGTCTCCAATGACCTCGGCGTCGACGGGACGTTAAACTGCGACCACCACCCCCCCTCCCCCTCCTTCTCCAATGACATTCCTGTATCTGTCATAAAAGCTGAGTTGAGTTCGACGCCGATCCAGGTGAGAGCCGCTGTTGGCGCCAGAGTTAGCACTCGCTGTACTAAGTTTACACTTTGTATTAACCTCAAATGTAATCCTTTTACCACTGTACCACGGGAACACAATAACTACTATTTCGTTGATTGGTATCATTCCCGGTGTTGCAGTATTAGTAACCAGCAGTACAGCCTATTCGCAAAAATCATCCAGTTCCAGTTGAATCAAATGCTTATCGTTTTAAATTTATTGCTACTTTTGTTTGTTGTTACAGTCAAAAACGCTGCCTCCAGCAGATATATGTTATTAATAATGATACTTCCTTCCATTACTTAGCTAGATTACGAGTCTTATGGTGTGCAGTTTCCGTCTCTATGACTTTTCCTTCCACGTCTTGACACGTAATCCCAACTCATTAATTATGCAACATAAAGCGCACAATAGGTAAAACTAATAACCGGCCAAAAGTGGGGATTACATCCCTCCGCCAATCTCCTCGATTTGGCCTACCCTCTTGTTTAAAATGAGACTGCATATCCGATCTGCCGAACAGCTACCACTCAGCCGGCCGCTGTGGCCGAGCAGTTCCAGGAGCCTCATTCCGGAAGCGCGCTGCTGCTAGGTCGCATGTTCGAATCATGCTTCGGGCATGGATGTGAGTGATGTCCTTAGGTTAGATGACCTCAGATGTTAAGTCCCATAGTGCTTAGAGCCATTTCAACCATTTTTGAATCTACCACTCATTCCAAAGCTTTAAACGCCACGCACTCTGCCTTGGTTTCCCCACCCTTTTCTTCTCCTCTACAAGTAGCCTCTACCTACTCATCGCTCTCCCTTACATCCTCACACTCATCCAACACCACCGTATATTCTCGATATTTCGCAAACTCTACTCCAGAAGCCCCATTATTTCCCCTACAATTTCCATCTCTTGCATCTAGCCGCGGGGTCTATGGTGCCTTGCCACGGTTCGCGCGGAGGTTCGCGTCGGACGTTCGAGTCCTCCCTCGGGCACGAGAGTTTGTGTTGTCCTTAGCGTAAGTTAGTTTTAGTTATAATAAGTAGTGTGTAGGCCTTGGGACCGATGACTTCAGCAGTTTGGTCCCATAGGAGCTTACAACAAATTTACTAATTTTTTGTTGCACTCTACTGCTCCCACATCAACACATCCCACCAACTCAGCCGCTACACGTTTTCCGTAGTCTCTATGTTTGAGTAAACAAAAGAAAGTGTTGTGACAAAACGACAGCAGTGGAGGTGCAAGTTTGAATCTCCACAGGGCTACACAGTTAGCAAAAACACTGTGGAACCCTGCGGCAGTGGCCTTTGCATAGTGTAGCAGTCAAATTGATTGGAAGGGGAGACGTAAGAGTAGGGGCAGGAGGAAGCCTAACGAACAGCGAATAGACCGTTCTTCTAGTCAAAGCTGCGGTGTTAGACAGTGACCCTTTCCAAATTTGACTCCAATTTCGTTGCTCTTTCTTCGTTCTGAAAGGCGGATTTCTGAGTCGGCAAGTATGGACCCCTCGCGCCAGAGTTAATTAAAACCATGCTAATTGGGTCTCGTAATTAAAGTGCGCTAATCCAGTAATGTAGAGGGGCGATGACGGTACACTTACGAGGAGTGTAATTAAGCTCTGAGAGATAATAGAGGCGCCGGTGGTGCCCACTGCTGACCCAATTAATGCCGAGCTGGCGCTTTATTGAAAGTAAACAAACAGCACTACTCAGCCGTCTCTGAAAGCTGTCCGCGAAGATGGAAAGATACCCCCGTCCTCACCGCTGTCAAAAGAAAGAAACGAATTCTGAAAGTATTCAGAGACGCTGTTGTCGAGGGTGACTCGGCAACTTGTGTTCGTTCCCGGATGGACTCAAGAGTGAGCCTACAGGCTGTGAGGTTCGGGTGTTGTGGCTTCCAGGGGGAACTGGTTCGACTCCCCGTTACCCCGAAGTAAATGTTCTCCGTGCTAGTGATGGCGCTGCAAGTGGGTCCACTCACAACGGAACCGTACCGACTTCATATTTCTAGAATTTAACGTCAATGCCGGACATCAATTTTTCGGCGCAGGTCGATGCAATCCCCAAAAACACTCGACAAGTTGAGTCTGAAGATAGCAGGTTTTCGAACGCCCTTGAGTACACATTTCTAGCAGTTTTATTTAGTTACTGGTAGGTCAGTTATAGCGTGTAAGTTTGTACCGTAGAAATCTATCTAATATTACCGCACAGACAGTTTTATGTTATTGGTAATATTAGACTTACTGCGATTCCCTGTGCATTCTACACGTCAAGAAATCAATAATTAAATCGCTTATTGGATATATCATTTCATAAGGACTGTGGATGGCGCTTAAAAAATACGATTTCTGTTACACTAACCTAAATGGAAATGAAAAACATAATTTCTTTCTGTCTTACGTATCTAATTACGATCACGAACTGGAAACACACTATCAAATACGTTCTATATTATTAATCTGATTGCTAATTGGTTATCGACTTATAAATCCGTGGTCGTCAAAGAAAGTACAATATTCGCAAACGCCATTGAAAAAGATGTTAGACATTAAATGTGAGGTACGTATGCACAGTAAATCTCATCTTTTACAGCGTAATGGTAATGCAATTCAAGTATTAAACAATAAATAGATATAAAGGCAACAAACTAAAAAGGATTAACACTAAACTCGAAAAAACGGTCCCTATACAGCAATAGAAATGATATTAAGAAACACAGCAAAATATTATCAGTGCTTGAGAAGAGTACTGAAGAATTACTTGGAGCGCTATGTGAAAAGTGATACAGAATGAGATTAAACGATAAAACTGAGAGTTGTAACAACAAAATTTGCAGATTTCATAGACAGTCGAAATAAAAACCGAGTGAGGTGGTGCAGTAATTACCACACTGGACTCGCATTCGGGAGGACGACGGTTCAATCCCGCGTCCGGCCATCCTGATTTAGGTATTCCGTGATTTCCCTGGCAAGTGCCGGGATGGTTCCTTTGAAAGGGCACGGCTGACTTCCTTCCCCATCCTTTCCTAATCCGATGAGGCCAATGACCTCGCAGTTTGAGACCAATGACCTCGCAGTTTGAACTCCTCCCCAAAATCTACCAATCAACCCTCAAAACAAAATAAATAAATACAGTAAAAACGGAGGAACAGAATGGTTCAGAAAGTGTGGTAGGCATTAGTAAACTGAAAATTAAGTGAAGCTTTGAAGAGGAGATATACCGAACTGTGTATGGTCATTTAATATTAAATGAGTACTCTGGGCCAGATGTTAATTGATTCCCGGGGCTTCCAATATGGTAAGTTTTTGGCCTTTGTTTGCTACGTATTGGAGAGTGGACTGGGGCTAGTAGACGTAGCCCTCACTTACTATATACTCAGCAGATGTGGACTCTTCAACCAGCACTGCGTTCGTATACTGTAGTACGAACACAATACTGGGCTTTTCATTTATAATTATGTAGAACTTCTATCAAGCTGCGACTTGTGGCAAAGAAAATAGTCCGCTGTGGTGATCGTAAAGGTTGAACTTCGTGCACAGCAGGTGAAGAGAGGGTGGGGGGTTCGAGTCCCGATACGACCGTCCCGATTAATGCAGTCCACATGTCTGCTCAGTGATTCCCAAGATAGTATTAGGTTCCTTCCTAGGACTCCATATCACTGTCTCTAAGACATTAACGATAATGATATTAAAAAATCCCTTAAAAATCGCTTATCATATCCTAAGTCTGGCTATTAGGCTCGCTCGAAAGCGGGCCACACGGGGAAGTGTCGTGTCGGAGCCGGCGTGTAATTGAGTGCCTGCCGTGACCGGGACGTGGGACATCCTCTCCGGCTTTCCTTCTGTTAATATCGAAAGCATGACAAATCCGTCAACGGTGTATCGAATGGGTCGGCGTGAAACTGCCGTCCAATTAGAGAGCAGGGAGGGGCGAGGCCAGAGGCATCGTCCCGCGGCTACACACCACATGCCGCGCTTTGCCGCAGGCTCTGTAAACTGGCACGTGATGGGCCTTCTCGGGGGCGAACCTGCGCCGCGTACATGGCGACGCCACCGAACACCTTTCCGAACGTCACCAGATGTGTCTTCGGCCTGGAATCCCATTGACCGAAGTAGATTATCTTGAGTGATGAGTTCCGCCTCGAGTTCAGCTCCGATGACAGCGGTGGAATACCTACATGACTGTCGCCCGCCATACGGCCCGAGAACCAGCAGTGATGGTAGGGAGTGCCGTTCCATTACACAGAATGACTCCTTCGATTGTCATCTAGCGCACCCTCACAGCAGAGCGGTACATTTCAGCTGGTTTCCCGTGAATAAATCATCAAATTTTTCTGATATTGTAATCATTTATTTGACATGTGCATCACAGCTACTGATTTCCGAAGGAATTATACTAAATTCCTTCGTGGGACGCCATTTTTTTCTGTCCTAGACTGTATATAAATTCAGTGATTTTATAAAAAATTAATTTTGTCATTTTAATAATTAATAAACTGACAAGTCAGTTTAAAAAATTTGCAAAAGTAATGAAGTCAGTTGCTTTCAATGAAGAGATGGCGGAAACTTAATGTCGCGAAATAGGTCATAAAAGAGACCATCGTTCAGTATCGAAATAATCATTATTACCTCAAAATATACTTGAAAACATGCATGCATTAAAAATGATAAAAATATGCATGAAAAGTGTCGAAACGTGCAAGGTCAAATAATAAAAAAAACATGGTAGTTACTGCCTGCGATATATCTCGAAGCTGGACCAGTGCATATAGATTGCGAGGAAGATCGCCGGCCACGCGAATAATTGGGACGTTTTTGATCCTGAGCTCGTGAAGTGTATACTTTGTGGTAGAGATTAGGCGGGGTCCTGTCAGAGATTAGTTTTCAAAAAATTGCAAAAAGAAGACGCACACAGTGTTTCAAATAAGTGTTCCTTCTTTGTCATTGTTTCGTATGCGATACGAGTCAGTCCCCGTGAAACAAATGATACGCACAGGTCCAGCTTCGAGATATAGCGCACGCAGAGGAGCACTGCGTAATATTTTACTTCAAAATCAACATATAGTCAGAAATTTTTAACAACATTGACGTGTAATTAATAGTATCGGACTAAAGTATCGTTTTCAAAGTATTTTGCATTTTGTTTCTATTGTAAACATTTACGAACAGGTACTGTTCCAGATATTCGGTAGTAAGAATGCATCTTCGATCACTCAAAACGTTTTTATAAGCTGAAAACGCCGGTTCTACATCAAGGTAACTGGGCAGTATTTGAATTTGGATGCTATGTTGGCACTTGTCACTACCAAAAGTTTCCTAGTCTTATTAATAAAACTATGAATTTGGGACAAGGGTTCAAAGCCTACTTGATTGTTCAAAATATTTTCAAACTTTTCTTTAAGCTTTCTCGGGAACACCTCCGCAAATAAGGACTTCAGTGGACCGATTTTATTCATTAACTGAATAGATTCATTGAACATCAGATCTTGAGTTTCAAGCTTTTTAATAATCGTATGTGTGTGGGAGAAGTGAATGATAATCACCGTAGTGTTATTTTTAATATGGAATCATTAAATGCTTCATTGCACTGGCAAACTGTCAAAGCCTTTGCACTACCGAAGTCGTTTACTACGCCTCTGATCGCCTCGGAGTGACCATTGTGAAACACCACAGCTTTGACCCACGTACTCCAACAAGTTACCACTGGTTCGGGAGGTAAAGGCACATTTGGTACTGTTTCTTTGTAGGTCTTCATGCGAGCGGGTGCCGTAAGAAACACTTTCTTTGTGGATGAAATAAATTTATTTACATTTAGAAACCCGGATCGTACTTTTTCAGCAAGGCCATGTACTCCGCAATCAAAACGCATCATATGAATCAAATTGGGATAAAATACTCTAAGGGCTTTTCCTATTTTGATTATATAGGAAGCAGCACCTGAGAGGAACAAAAACACCCTATTTATCTGCAGAACATTCTGTAAATATTTTTCTAATACCACCATTCACAATTCTGGCGATCGTAGAATGCCGGCCGCGGTGGTCTCGCGGTTCTAGGCGCGCAGTCCGGAACCGTGCGACTGCTACGGTCGCAGGTTCGAATCCTGCCTCGGGTATGGATGTGTGTGATGTCCTTAGGATAGTTAGGTTTAAGTAGTTCTAAGTTCTAGGGGACTGATGACCACAGCAGTTGAGTCCCATAGTGCTCAGAGCCATTTGAACCATTTTTTTGATCGTAGAATTCTTTGCAGGCCACGAAATAGGAAGAAGAAGCCTTTTAACGCACCAAGAATTACATTTCCGGCCACAAGTGTCGGTAGTTTTGTCAACTGAAATCCAAATAATGTTGTCCTTGAGTTCAGTATGTTTTTACGCGGTTTAGGTGGTATATCTTGATTTAAGCAACATTTGCGCAGGAAACGTTTGAGGATAAGGTTTGTAAGTTTGTGAAGAGGAATATTAGTTGCTATGAATGCTTCACATAGACCCACGTTAGAACCTTTTTTTTTTTTGTTATCTTTAGAGGTTAAATACCTGCTACTGCTTCTTGCCGCTGTCAGAAGAATGTCGTAGACCTTTTTTCCATTCCTGCCATATGAAGATATGTCCTGACACGTAGGTTTGCTTGAAACTTCGCACCAGACGTTTCTCTCGCAGATTCGACAGTATAAAACATTTCCTTCGTGTGTAAATGTTCCTTTATGGTCAACTATCCAGCAAACGACATTTCTTTTTTTCGGGCGGCATGATTTACGCGCGCGCGCACACACACACACACACACACACACACACACACACACACACTACACGTAAACACGTTAAACTTTGTACACATAAAAAGGAAACTAAACGGAAACAATGGACGTGCAGCTAACAACTTAATTGTTGCCGGACTCGTGCGGTATGACAGGAGACTGGATTAAGCGCATTGACTCTGCCCTCCTGTTCTTCTTCAGTGCAAATGTTCAAATGTGTGTGAATTCCTAAGGGACCAAACTGCTCAGGTAATCGGTCCTTAGACTTACACACTACTTAAGAACAACACACATACACCCATTCCCCTAGGGAGGTCTAGAACCTCCGGCGGGAGGGCTGCGCTCTTGTTCAGTAATCGGTTCGATAGCCAGTAGCCTTTCGGTTGGGGATCGCAACCAGTTGTAGGTCGCGGTCACTCTGTGAGACATCGAAACGAGATAAGAGCCACAGCCCGCCCGTCTAAGTTTTTAAAATAGTGTGAACATTGAACGAAAATATTCATCATCACTTGTTTTAAAAATGGCTCAAATGGCTCTCAGCACTATGGGACTTAATATCAGAGGTCTTCAGTCCCCCAGAACTTAGAACTACTTAAACCTAAGAACATCACACACATCCAAGCCTGAGGAAGGATTCGAATCTGCGACCGCAGCGGTCGCCCGGTTCCGGATTGAAGCGCCTAGAACCCCTCGGCCACACAGGCCGGAACTAGTTTTAAATTGAAACGTACAATAACTGGTGAAACTGTGCTAAATGTGCAAGGAAAATGCTTATAATCCGGTCTCTAATTAGTATTCTTAAGGTAAAAGCATCATCAAATATCTACTTTACCTCATCATTAATTCATGCCTGTTTTATATCCGCGTCCTTCTCTAATATACTAGTATTTCATTCCGCGAACGTTAAACCCACCTCTGCCTGTTAGTTATTGCGTTCAGTATCTCGGGGGGATACTTGCGCCTTGAAGGTGATCTCGGTACGTCTAAGGAAGAGAGGCGCCCTGCGTTGTCCGCGACGCGAGTTGTGTGGCGTGCGCCGGAAGGCAGGCAAGAGGCGTAACAGGAGGCTCAAAAGGTAGCGCGCCGAATCGATAGGTCGCGGCCCTTCTTGGACGGCTTTGATATTAAAAGGGAGCCAATATTTGACAAAGGGCCTCATCCGACCTATGAGACTCCAAGTGGGGCCCTTTGAAGGGATTGAGACGATGCAGATAGGCCGCAGACGCGTTCGCTCGCTCCGGCCCTTTCTTCCAAATGCTCCCAGCCACTGCCCTTCTTCGTACTCGCGAACGAGGACACACTATAGTGTGCCAAGTAGCCCAGTTCTTCTTTCTACACGCATCTCCTCTCGCGTTCTCGATTTAACGTTTTAACTGTTCCAAATTATAAAACTGCTTTAACATAACTTTCTCGTTTCTGAAGCTCAGAAACGTTCATTGTGAAACTGAGTCCAACAATGCGTAAAGTTTGTTCACTTGAAAGACATATTCTGATTTCAGTCTCTCTACATCTCTCGAGAGCTATGTTACGAAGTGTAGACGAAGTCACAGATAAATTTGTCTCAGAAATGAAGGAGAAAAAGATCAAGCTTGCAGTAGTCGACGGGATCATCAATGGTGTAGCACCAGTTCTGGCAAGAAATGTGCGGACTCAGGAAAGCGGCCATTTCCAAGAATTTATTCTGCTGTTGCCCGTAACATATTTCCTAAATCTAGATGCCATAGGGGGTTTGAAGTGCGCATTACCCCGAATGCGATTGCAGTGCGTGCACCATTACCCCAGCTCGCTCGTTAAATTTGTCGATATACTGCCGCAAGTATATCCTTACAGCTGCCTTGCACTCAGGTGCAGTTTTACGTTTTCCTTTCTTCCTGGAGGCCACTATATTGTATAGTGTAAAGGTACTCTTAGTACCCACATGTATCTTTCCTCTGGTTTGTAGCAGTTGGTGTTTAATAAATCGCGGGAAACTAGCTCATTCAAGCCTCAGAGTCCGAAACAAGATTTTCCACTGAACACTGTTCGTCTCTTGTAATTTAAAAGGCGTTGTCAGAGCGCGTGGTGGAAAATTTATCGAAAACATATGCACGAGATGCACATTGGGAAGAACACACTGTGCAGAGCACTGGTTGAGCAGAAACTGATTCCTTGTCACAGACAACTCATGCATGCAATGATACCAAATGAGTCGGAATGTAGATTTCATTTCAGTCAGTGGGTTATCCAGCACAGTACTGCAATGTCATACGTCGCACAGTATGTATTTTTTGCCGATGGGGGCTAAAGGGGGGTATGTAAGGTTCTGAAGTCCTGCAAGACAACCTTCCCACGCGTGTTAGCTCCTCTGATGATGATCATATGCGGTAGAACCTGAAGCATGTGTAAATATTGTTTTTATTTTATTGATTCAGGACTTCATTTTCCATGTTGCAGTAGTATGCACACTGACCAGTCGGAACATAATGACCACCAGCCTACTGACGATATAAACCACCGCAGTTCAGGATTGGCTGAAACTGCGTCACGTGACATTAGCAGCCGCTGTGGGCCCAAGAGTTACGTGTGAAGCATAGCAAGTGTTGTTCATGTTCGAAGTTTTAAGTAGAAGAATGCCTCAGTGCTGTGCTTCTGGCTGTTCGTTGCGAGGCTAAAAGGGAGGAAAACTGTACCGAATTCCTTCCGAAGGGAGAGATATAACAAGAAGGAGAGTATTGGTCGCAGTGGGAAAGATTGCAGGAACTCGACTTAACCATTCAGTTGTTTGTATTCATTTCTGGACTTTCGTCTTGTCTCCTTTTACATTTCTGTTACTTAGTTTCCAATCCATTCGAAGAGCAAATACAGTCAGAAGATCTAATAGGATGGTTTAATGGTAATTTAATTACAAAATAGAAGTCTTAGATATAAAACTGCCTCTGCTAGCAGATAGAACGAAAAATAGTGTGTGGTACCGTACAAAGTTATCGTGACTGGTAAAAAATTTGAACTGATTGACTGTACAGTGTGGTTTAAACTTATACTTACGATGCTCAAAATAATAAATTGTACTTTCTTTCACACAGTATAATGTACAAAAAGAAAAAGAATTGCACTAGGCAAGGACTGAACCTACGACCTTTCATTCAGTATTCATTGACGTTACCAGGAGACTATTACCACTGTTCCAAGTTGTCCGCTAATATGCAGTTTATTAATACGAATAGAGTTGTTACTGTTTCCTGCAGCTTACTTTTGACAGTAGGCCTAATTTTATTCGAACACATTTTAAAAATATGTTATTCTCTTGTGCTTTCGTAATCAATCTACTACTATCATAGAACAATTTACAGACAAAATTTTATGGGATAGATCTGACAAAAGTATAAAGTATGCGTAATCATATAGGCACGTATAACAGTTCTATTTACTACGATACCGCACATAAATATTTGAATGGAATGCTTTATTTCGTATAACAAAAGACACATGGGCGAATTTTCGTAGTACCGAGTAGCAGAAACAAGAAGTGCATCGATATAGAGCTTTAAACTAGTGATGGATTTTTCCGTGCCTTTGTGAACTAGTATTGGTTCCCTTTGTCCTGCTGACTATTGGATAGGACTAATTTAACGTCAATTACGAAAACAGGTGTTCAAACTCTATACCGCAACAAGCACTGCGAAATCTGCTTTCGCTTTTAATAAAGGGTAGCAGAGAAAATAACTGCCTTTCATGCTAGCCACAAAATTGCTTTTCGATCATTTAGCTTAAATTTGTTGACATCTTTGTTACTAAATATCCGAAATGTTCCGATGAAGTCACTGATCAGTTTTAGCAGTGTATTAGACGATTGAGTGCACTGCTTTAATATAGACCGCTAAAGGTGCTGCAGAAGTAAATGTATCACCGACAACATAGTGGGCCCAAAATGGCGGCCACTGGCAAGTTCACCGTACTTTCCCTATACAGAGCTTTAGTGTAGAATGGGAAAACCGTGCCATCTAAGTATGACGGCGGGCAGGATGTGATGGACCGGAGAACTTCGGAACCTGCACCATTCGTCGGGTGTTCGAGGAGTGCTGTGGTGTTTTCAAAACGTGGCGAAACCAAGGAAAAACTGCGTCCAGACATAGTGGGCTAGGGCGACGTCGTAGGCTGGACCGACTGGTAAAACAGCACAGGCGGCGAACTGTGGCGGAACTAACATCAGACTATAATGCTGGGCAGAGTACAAGCGTATGTGAACACAGAGTGCACCGAACACTCATTATGATGGGCCTCCGCAGCCGATGACCCAGGCATGTGCCATTGTTAACACCACGACACCGACAGCTACTTCTGAAATGGGCAGGCACGTGACCACCGGCACTAGGCGGTGGCGCAGTGGCAGACCGTTGCACTGTCTGCTGGATCACGATACCTTCTTGACCATGCAGATAGAAAGACGCGATTGGGGAGCAGCCACTTGACACCTGTACTGTGGGACAGAAATAAGATGGCGGCTGCCGCATTACGCTCTGGGGACCATTCACGTGGGCAGCCATAGGTCCAGTGGAGCTCGTGCAGGGCACCGTGAGGGCCAAGGAGAGCCGCATGCCGGTTGTAGACCACGTACATCCCTTCATGACGATCATGTTCCTCGAAGGCAGAGGCATGTTTCAACAAGATAATGCGCTATGTCATCGGGCCAAAAGTGTGATGAAGTGGTTCGAGGAACACAGTGGCGAGTTGATGTGTGGCCCCACCCCCCTCCCCACCCTCTAACTCGCCAGGTCTGAACCCCATCGAAGACATCTGGCGTCAGAGCTCATCGCCGCCCTCCCTGGCATTTATGGAAATTAGGAAAGATGTGTGTGAAGATGTGGTGCCATCAACATACCAGGGCCTCACTGCCTATGTAATAATGGGTATAGCCACCTCTGCCACGGATAACAGCGGCAACGCATCGCGATGGGGTTCCTAATTTTCTGACTGATGAGTGTATAATTCGCCTCCGTAGCTAACCGCGCGGCTTGTCCGTCTGTTATGCAGATGCCCCAGTTACGGCCAGCACTGTCAGGGCCTTTTTCCTGAATGGCATGACTACAGGGCTGCACTCAGCTTCGTGATGCCAAGTGTCGAGCTGCTTGAGTTAGAATTACCGGCACCGAGGACTGGGAAGCAGGCAGCTACCAGGAGATCGGCTTGCTGACCCCACCTTTATTTATTTATTTATTTTTAAGTCTTTTTATTTTTATTTGTGTAGCCTCCCCCCCCCCCTAGCGAATGCGAATGACGCCCTCGGCAGAGGATGACACGACAGCCGATCGGCACTCATCATCTTCGCTGCCGTGTGGCCGCGGGCGACAGTGGCTGTCACAAAAGCTGTTCTGCGAGATTTGCGTTCTATGAGACCCAACTGCTGAGGTGATCGGTCCCTAAGCTTACACACTACTTAATCTTACTTAAACTAACTTACGCTAAGGACAACATACACACCATGCCCGAGTGAGGACTCGATCCTCAGACGGGGGTAAGCGCGCGAACCGTGTGAACGCGCCCAAGACCGCGCGGTGACCCCGCGCGGCTAACACGAGGTAATGGAAGTGATACAAGTCAATGAAAAGCGTTTGAAGTGAAGCTGGTTTTATGGCAGAGGAAAAAAGAGTGCCAAGGCGAGCGGCAAAGCGGAAAAATACTCTGCAACTATCTGGACGGGTAGCAAGAATAGCAGCAGGTTTTCTTGTTGCTGCAACAGACCAAGGTTAGTTACAGGGTATCGTACAACATTCGGCACGAGAGTCGTAGCTTAGGCTCGTCATAGAGAGTATCAGTCCGTGTCGACCTGAAGTACTGTGAAGTTGTGCTGATGTTGGGCGCATCTAATGTCTCTTCGGCCGGCTGCCTGTAACATAGTCTTCGTGTGAGCGGTCGATTCATCATAAAGTGATCGCACGGGCTGTAAGGTTAGGTGGATTTTGTTTGTGTTAAGTGTGCAGATTGGCTGCCCTGCTCTTGCCGGTTGGGAGGCAGCGCACGTTGGGCTGGAAGTGGCAGACAGCTCTGCTGAGATGCTTTTGTGCCTGACACGGTCTGGCGGTGAAGCATGGCTCACTGAGCGTACGACAACCCAAGTGTTAATGATCCTGCCAGGGACAGTACACGAAACTGTCGTCAGTGTGTACCCCACAGTGCAAGCCGAAGGATAAAGGTTAACGTCCCGTCGATAACGACGTCATTAGGGACGGGCGATAAGTTCGGATAGTGTAAAGAAATCGACCGTGTCATTTTCGAAGCAGTCCTCCAGGCATTCGCCTTAAGTGAGTCGAGGCGCCATTATTTTTGAAAGAGAATTTTATTTCCTAGTCCGTAGTTGTACCGGATAGCAGAATTAATTCGAGGAACAAATTTCTGTGAATGAACCTTCCGAGCACTGCACTGTGTGGAAGTGAATTGTGTAACTAAAAAACAACAGAATCGAAGCATTTGAGATGTGGTGCTACACACGAATGTTGAAAATTAGTTGGACTGATAAGGCAAGGAATCAAGAGGATCTCCCAAGAACCGGCGAAGAAAGTAACTCGTGGAAAACACTGACAAGAAGAAGGGACGGTTGGTAGGACATGCGTTAAGACTTGAGGGGATGACGTCCATGGTACCGGAGGCGGCTCTAGCGGGTAAAGGCTATAGGCGAGGGCAGAGATTGGGGTATATCCAAATAACTGTTGGCATAGGACGCAAGATCTACTCTTGAGAATAAGAGATTGACACAAGAGAGGAATTCGTGGTGGCCGCATCAAACCAAAACCAGTCAGAAGAGGGATGACGAAAAACTAATGGATTTCTTAAATAGAAGTTCCACAGCTACACATTTTCGTTTACATTTCATTCTTTTAATCAGCCAAGGTGTGGGACAGCAGGGTGTGAGTATGACTGGCCATAGCTAGACCAGAAGTTTCGATGATATTTGTGAGTGCGGTGTTCCTATGACAAAAAGACAATGAAACGAGGTTGTGTGAAAGCTGGTGCTGTTTAGGCGGGCTGTTTCCAATCTTTCGTCAAGTGAGCAGAATGTGGGCGCTACGCTTATCGACTAACGTTTCTTAATAACAGCCAACATTCCTGTGACGCCAAACCTGCGCGCAACAAAGAAGAGATAGCGTTATGTGACTGCATTCACATCGTGGTACAGAAGGCCGTATTTGCCCGGCTTTCCAAATTGCACTTACTTTACTGAAAGTTGCGCTGCCACAGTCAGTTGTCTCATACGGAATGGCTCAAATCATCACGATGCTTCACTAAGTAATAAGAGATAAGGAGGTAATACATAAACAACTTACAGCTTACAGTAGCAATTTTAGCACATGGCAACTGTTCAGTTAAGACCACGAATTTCGATGCATGCATTGCGATGTAATCCATTGGCAGACACTAAATTATGGCTTCAAAATAATTTATCCTTCGTGGCTTACGCATGTTGTTTGTAACGGGAGAGTACCTGGTGCCCCACTAGTACTTTCCATACATTATTCTCAGGACTATGCATTCCTCGAGAGAGCTGACGGCGAATATTCTTCTACACGATTCAGCAATACCTCCTCAAATTCTACCGAAGGAACAACTCGTTTGCGAAGCTTGCGGCTCCCCGTTGCTTTAATAACATACTTTCTCGCAAGTTTCTATTCACGTCGATAAATTCTTCTCTCTGTTCTCTGCACATTCGTTCGGCTTTCTGCGCACTACGTCCTATTGCACCACGCATTTAATACTTGCTGGAAATTCCTGTAACAAATAATGGTACATTGTTCAACAAGCCGTTGTGAATTGTAAACAAGAGTAACCCTGTCTTGGGCACATCAGAAAAGACTGTACATTCTTTTAAGATAGCGCCATAGGCGTCGACGAGGAAGGCCATTTTTGGTTATTAAACGTGAAAAGCTTACTATTGCGTCTTCTGATTAATCACTCATTCAGAAGCACTTACTGTTTGAAATACTCATTTGCGATCATTGGCGTGGTGCCCTGTAAGTACACTCACGACCTTCGGTTCATTGCCCTCGAAATCCACTCTACCATTGATTTGTTGTCCTCTAACTACACTTCGGAGCGCTGTTGAGTTATTCTGTAAGCAGATTTCCGACAATTGGTGCATAATCATCTAACTATACCACTGACCATTGTTGCATTATCCTCTAACTACATTTCAAGCCACTGGTTTTGTTACACTATAACTACGATCATTGGTGTGTTATCGTCTAATTAAACTTCTCACCATTGATCCGGTATCCTACAACTACATTGCCGACCGTTCATTTGTTACTCTGTAACTACAGTTCTGACCCTAGATGTTTTCAGCGCCCTTTACAAGCAATGTATTTTCTATTGCGCATTTTCTGGTCTTGTAGTGGTAACAGAGTAGCTATCACATGGAACGTCGTGATAAATGCCATTTATTTACTAAATGAACAAACATTTGAAACACTGTGTTTCACTCGCCTGCATCTGCTGCGTCAACGAGGGGTAAGTTCTTGTAGGTCATTAGAGTTTTTTTAATTTTATATTTTTAAGGACTGATTGCCATATCTCCGCACCATCAACTGTAAAGACGTTTCCCAGCAGTTCATCGTTGCGGCAGGCAGAAGCGTTGTGATGCTGTATCCTATGTTCAGCAGTTGATGAAGTGGGTGTCTTCCGCCTGTTTTCGTCATTGGCAGGCCAGCGCAATATGCTCAGAATACTCGTGCTATCAGCCCTCACAGTGTGGCCAATCCATATAGCTGTTTAAAGCGTCGTAACTGACTTTTAGGCTTGCCATTGTTACTTATGATCAGCTCGGTATCGTTCGTATACCATACCAGTGCAGTGCAAATACAGAGTGTTACAAAAAGTTACGGCCAAACTTTCAGGAAACATTCCTCACACACAAATAAAGAAAAGATGTTATGTGGACATGTGTCCGGAAACGCTTAATTTCCGTGCTAGAGCTCATTTTAGTTTCGTCTCTATGTACTGTACTTCCTCGATTCACCGCCAGTTGGCCCAATTGAAGGGAGGTAATGTTGACTTCGGTGCTTGTGTTAACATGCGACTCATTGCTCTACAGTACTAGCATCAAGCAGATCAGTACGTAGCATCAACAGGTTAGTGTTCATCACGAACGTGGTTTTGCAGTCAGTGCAATGTTTACAAATGCGGAGTTGGCAGATGCCCATTTGATGTATGGATTAGCACGGGGAAATAGCCGAGGCGCGGTACGTTTGTTCAAATGGTTCAAATGGCTCTGACCAAATATGGTCATCAGTCCCCTTGAACTTAGAACTACTTAAACCTAACTAACCTAAGGACAGCACACAACACCCACTCTTCACGAGGCAGAGAAAATCCCTGACCCCGCCGGGAATCGAACCCGGGTAACCCAGCGTAGGAAGCGAGAACGCTACCGCACGACCACGAGCTGCGGACGGTACGTTTGTATGGAGACAGATTTCCAGAACGAAGGTGTCCCCACAGGAAGATGTTCGAAGCAATTGATCGGCGTCTTAGGCAGCACGGAACATTCCAGTCTATGACTCGCGACTGGAGAAGAGCTAGAACGACGAGGACGCCTGCAATGGACGAGGCAATTCTTCGTGCACTTGACGATACCCTAATGTCAGCGTTAGAGAAGTTGCTGCTGTACAAGGCAACGTTGACCACGTCACTGTATGGAGAGTGCTACGGGAGAACCCGTTGTTTCAGTACCATGTACAGCGTGTGCAGGCACTATCAGCAGCTGATTGGCCTGCACGGGTACACTTCTGCGAATGGTTCATCCAACAATGTGTCAATCCTCGTTTCAGTGCAAATGTTCTCTTTACGGATGAGGCTTCATTCCAACGTGATCAAATTGTACATTTTCACAATCAACATGTGTGGGCTGACGAGAATCCGCACGCAATTGTCCAATCACGTCATCAACACAAATTTTCTGTGAACCTTTGGGCAGGCATTGTTGGTGATGTCTCGATTGGGCCCAATGTTCTTCCACCTACGCTCAATGGAGCACGTTATCACGATTTCATACGGGATACTCTACCTGTGCTGCTACAACATGTGCCTTTACAAGTACAACGCAACATGTGGTTCATGCACGATGGATTTACTGCACATTTCAGTCGAAGTGTTCGTACGCTTCTCAACAACAGATTCGGTGACCGATGGATTGGTAGAGGCGGACCAATTACATGGCCTCCACTCTCTCCTGACCTCAACCCTCTTGACTTTCATTTATGGGGGCATTTGAAAGCTCTCGTCTACGCAACACCGGTACCAAAGGTAGAGCCTCTTCGTGCTCGTATTGTGGACGGTTGTGATACAATACGCCATTCTCAGGAGCTGCATCAGCGCATCAGGGATTCCATGCAACGGAGGGTGGACGCATGTATCCTCGCTAACGGAGGACATTTTGAACATTTCCTGTAACAAAGTGTTTGAAGTCACGCTGGTTCGTTCTGTTGATGTGTGTTTCCATTCCATGATTAATGTGATTTGAAGAGAAGTAATAAAATGAGCTCTAACATGGAAAGTAAGCGTTTGCCGAAACATGTCCACATACCATATTTTCTTTCTTTGTGTGTGAGGAATGTTTCCTGAAAGTTTGGCCGTACCTTTTTGTAACACCGTGTATATATGGGTGTACTACAGTACTACGATGTTCTCTGATAAAGCTAGATCTTTTCCATTCGATGCAGTGGTCTTTTTCCCATACCAAAGAGTAACTTGGCTGTTTCTCTTCTGCAAGTACACCTGTTATCTTATACACAACAAGGAGTGGTGGCTTGAGAGTACAGAGTATTGTTCCGGCATTTGGAGTGCTTACCGAGCACACGTTATAGCAGAAGTACATAGAATTCAGTGACGCCTTGCTAGGGCTGTAACAGATAAGTGTCGTCCGTACCTAACTGCAAAAGAGGCGCCCTCGGAATCTGAACTGGAATCTTTTCAAAGAGGCTACGTTGTTCTCACGAAACCCTCTAGAGGCAAATTTAATGAACTTGTGTTCGCACAACAGTATATGTTAATTCTGTCGTATAATTCTCGTGTGTGCAAAGAGAATGAGGTAAGAGATATTAGAGTGTATATAGAATCATACAGACCGTCGTTTTTACGTCGCTTAATACGCTCATTTCAGTAAGAATTACCTTCCAGCACGCACTGTGTTGTGTTCTGCAGAGTATATGTAGGTATAGATTGTAATGCATCAGACGTGCGGGATTTTCGGGTGTCTGGACAATACCGTGTAGGCCGACATTTGATGGCGCTAGATGTAATCGCGTTCTCCGCGAAGTGAACTTTGCAAGTGGCGGTCAAGGGGAGCTGTTTGGGGCTTCCTTTCTTTTTTTGCACAATTGCGGCGATTGTCCCCCGTAACGGAGCCAAGGCCGCCGCGGTGGGGCCGAGCAGCAAGTAATTGCAGCGGCAGACCGCTATCTCGCCGCTGACTAAGGCGCCGGATGTGATGTGTCGGCATCCGAGCAGTTGGGCACCGGCCGCTGCAGACTGTGTGTGTGAGCGCGCGCGCTTCCTGGCGAAAGCCTCTCTGCGTCTCACTCACTCTCTCCCTCTCCCTCCCTCCCTCCCTTCCTTCAGCTACCCCCTCCTCATTATCGAGCGAGGTGGTGAAGGGGATAATGCACTGTACTCGTATTCGAAGGGAGCTGTTTGATTGGAAATCCGTCAATCCATATATACGTTTCTGTGCCTTCCCTAATTCTATCATTTTCAAAAAGCACATATTATTCCCTTTTCCATCCTCGCTTCATCTATGATGACGTCACGACACCATAGTCTATGATCTTCCTCGGTGCCTACGTTCCCTCATTCATCCTTCTTTATGTTATTTCTCGTTGGAAATCTCTTTTCCGCCTGGCTAAATAACCAGTATTGAGACTTAAGTTTCTCAGCTCAAACGATCTTTGCGTGCAGGTTGCTTATGGAAGTAAAGGTGCAAGGTTTACATATTTGAATACGGCGAGTAAACTCGATTGCAGTGTTGAGAATGGGTATGATTTGTATTTGAAAGTCTACAGCTAATCAACACCATCAGACTAAAGCGAGAAAAAAAATATCCGTTACTCATCCGAAAATCGCAACAGGTCCTGTACAATATTGAGAGACTTGTCGTGTATTCGTCACGTTTAGCGGCATTTTGTGTGCTGGGTGATTAGGAGAACCGAGCAGACGTGTTATGTAACACTGTGCAATCGATCTCGGTGGTGACTCACATTAGGGAACTTAAATCCGCGTCCGACCATCCACGTTTAGGTTTTCCTTGTTTTGTCCGAATCGGTTTAGGCAAATGGCGTGACTGGTTCTTTGAAAGAGCAAGTCCGATTTTCTTCCCCACACTTGAAACACTCCGAGCGCGTGCTCCGTCACTTAATGACCTCGATGTCTGGGCGTTAGACACTAATTTTCCTTCTTTTCCTCTTATTTGCAAAATAAACTGACTTAGTCTTCCCCCGTGTTGCACGGCTGGCACAAGCAAAATCGCATCTCTCCGCAAACCGCAGACAGAGGTTAGGTTAGAATACATTAGATTAGAGACACCGCTCACTCCGTAGACCCACTATGAAGAGATCCTAGAACATTTGGAACGTGTCACAAACACAGAAATAAATAATACATATTTACAAAATAACTGAAGTGCTAACGTTCTTCCATAGGTTCTAAATAAGATGGTCCTCGCTGACGTGAAAAAAGTGAAAATATTTCAAATTTGTGTGAATTCTTATGGGTCTTAACTGCTAAGGTCATCAGTCCCTAAGCTTACACACTACTTGACCTAAATTATCCTAAGGACAAACACACACACACCCATGCCCGGGGAAGGACTCGAACCTCCGCCGGGACCAGCCGCACAGTCCATGACTTCAGCGCCCTAGACCGCTCAGCTAATCCCGCGCAGTGTGAAGATATTATTTTTTAATTTACACATTCGTGAAAGGGCAGACCTGGGTAAAAAAAATTTCAGCCAATATTTTTATTGGTTGAAAATGTCGCCAGTTAAATTTTTTCAATTTTGTATATTTTCTAATTCGGAAGAAGACCTTTTGGCCGGAAGCTTACTTGTTTTGACAGTCTTTTTGTTGTGCCTATCTGCGACTCAGCCTTCCTCTATATGGTGAATAGCAATCTGTCCTTTTCATAATACATTCTTTGTTCAATGTTAGTATTAAAAAACACGATTTGAAATTTTAAACGCTTGTTTTATTCAAACCAACATTTGCAAGTTGACAGGAGCCATAACTCATAAAATATCTATAAAATTACATTACACCTTTTCGTAATATGAGAGTCGGCGCCTTTTCTACTATAGCACATAGGACTTTTGCGGTATGTTTTAATTTCGGGTTTTGGTGCAAGTTTTTATAACAATTTTTTCCCGAAAACTTTGACTTTTATTTGACAAAGCCACCATTTTATTGAAAACCATTTTTAAATATTCCTACCTACTACGTTAGACTGTATCATCAGTTTCAAAGCAGTTTTCAGAATTTTTTCAAATTTCAAAATTGTGGCTTTCAGAGCTGCCGCAAACCGCCGTCGCATTCGGTGAAGGTCTTTCGTCGATGTGTAGCGTCCTCTGAGTGCAAGTTGTTCACTCAAAAAATACATAATATAATCATAAGGATGTACAAGAAAGGTCTGAAGTCAGTTTTGTAATTTATTTGTTATTTTATTTAAAAAATCAGGTATATTGGTTCCAAAAGTAGAGCGTCACCCTAGTCCACCCTCTTAAAAACCTTACCACAAAGATTTAGATGTTTAAATACGAAGTTCTCAATATAGTGTGTTATTGTTACCTAACAATCAGAAACAGTTCACATGGCTTACGTACGTAGATCGCACTAAAGCTGCTCCGAAATCAGGTATTGCATAATATTCATGTTATATTGCATCGCTAGTAACGTACACGACAATTGCTTCTGGTGAGAAATTTGTCGAATATATAGAACAAGTGGGCCACGAGTAACTCGTTTAGGATCCTCTTAAACTCTCCTAAGCTTTTATAACTGCTCGGAAGGTACTAAAAATGTGCGATCGTGAATAATGGACACGTTCCTTATCAAGTGATCATTTATGAAGACACTTATTATTCGTGGTGTTGATCCAAGAGGTGACCTTCCAGTTTAAATCAATCAGTTAATAAACACACTGAGAAGCAGTATTTAGTGTATCCAGTTGTTTGGACAGCCGCCTTGAATTCGCACCACAAATAATTCATATTACGTGCTTTCACATTTCGGAAATTTTGGTTTCGAGTGATGAATAACTATAAAACATGATACAGTGTGTGATTCTGCAATGAAAGTAAACGAAGAGAACCGAGTTACTTTAGCCGGCCGGAGTGGCGAGCGCTACGGTCGCCGGTTCGAATCCTGCCTCGAGCATGGATGTGTGTGATGTCCTTAGGTTAGTTAGGTTTAAGTAGTTCTAAGTTCTAGGGGACTGATGACCTCAGAAGTTAAGTCCCATAGGGCTCATAGCCATTTTGAACCGAGTTACTTTCAAATTTTTACTTGTGTCCGCCAGCATTCACATTGCAAAAAGATGTAATTGGATGATTCAGCAGTTGTGTGGTATGCTGCTCCCTACAGAATTTCTTACCAGCTTTTAATCCCGAGAATTCAACACGTCAACCTCTTCAGTGTTCGTACACTCCTGGAAATTGAAATAAGAACACCGTGAATTCATTGTCCCAGGAAGGGGAAACTTTATTGACACATTCCTGGGGTCAGATACATCACATGATCACACTGACAGAACCACAGGCACATAGACACAGGCAACAGAGCATGCACAATGTCGGCACTAGTACAGTGTATATCCACCTTTCGCAGCAATGCAGGCTGCTATTCTCCCATGGAGACGATCGTGGAAATGCTGGATGTAGTCCTGTGGAACGGCTTGCCATGCCATTTCCACCTGGCGCCTCAGTTGGACCAGCGTTCATGCTGGACGTGCAGACCGTGTGAGACGACGCTTCATCCAGTCCCAAACATGCTCAATGGGGGACAGATCCGGAGATCTTGCTGGCCAGGGTAGTTGACTTACACCTTCTAGAGCACGTTGGGTGGCACGGGATACATGCGGACGTGCATTGTCCTGTTGGAACAGCAAGTTCCCTTGCCGGTCTAGGAATGGTAGAACGATGGGTTCGATGACGGTTTGGATGTACCGTGCACTATTCAGTGTCCCCTCGACGATCACCAGAGGTGTACGGCCAGTGTAGGAGATCGCTCCAGACACCATGATGCCGGGTGTTGGCCCTGTGTGCCTCGGTAGTATGCAGTCCTGATTGTGGCGCTCACCTGCACGGCGCCAAACACGCATACGACCATCATTGGCACCAAGGCAGAAGCGACTCTCATCGCTGAAGACGACACGTCTCCATTCGTCCCTCCATTCACGCCTGTCGCGACACCACTGGAGGCGGGCTGCACGATGTTGGGGCGTGAGCGGAAGACGGCCTAACGGTGTGCGGGACCGTAGCCCAGCTTCATGGAGACGGTTGCGAATGGTCCTCGCCGATACCCCAGGAGCAACAGTGTCCCTAATTTGCTGGGAAGTGGCGGTGCGGTCCCCTACGGCACTGCGTAGGATCCTACGGTCTTGGCGTGTATCCGTGCGTCGCTGCGGTCCGGTCCCAGGTCGACGGGCACGTGCACCTTCCGCCGACCACTGGCGACAACATCGATGTACTGTGGAGACCTCACGGCCCACGTGTTGAGCAATTCGGCGGTACGTCCACCCGGCCTCCCGCATGCCCACCGTACGCCCTCGCTCAAAGTCCGTCAACTGCACATGCGGTTCACGTCCATGCTGTCGCGGCATGCTACCAGTGTTAAAGACTGCGATGGAGCTTCGTATGCCACGGCAAACTGTGTGACACTGACGGCGGCGGTGCCCAAATGCTGTGCAGCTAGCGCCATTCGACGGCCAACACCGCGGTTCCTGGTGTGTCCACTGTGCCGTGCGTGTGATCATTGCTTGTACAGCCCTCTCGCAGTGTCCGGAGCAAGTATGGTGGGTCTGACACACCGGTGTCAATGTGTTCTTTTTTCCATTTCCAGGAGTGTATTTAATGTAAGATATATATTTGGGTGAAAATTTCCTGCAGGTTTTTAATTGCATGTAGTCAGTTTTGGTGGCAGTAAATTGGGTAGAAATAAATTATTGTTGTCGATCTAAGGCATTGCTGCAGAGAGACGACAGTCGAAATCGCCGTTCGAACATTCAGCTTTAGATATTCCAGGATTTGTCTGAATCGCTTACCTCCTGAGACCTTAATCACATCTTGTGGCGCGGAATATCTGAATAAGCCGTGAGCGCCTCTGCAGCAGGTATCTGATTGGAAGAGCTGGGCGGCGGCATCGTTAGGCCAGACACGCGTCACGCAGCGTCACTGCAATCACAGAGCGCCTCCCAATCAGAGAACGCCCCTTTCCTCCAACTGCGGGCGCTTTCTTCTCATTCGCACGAACGATAAACAATCGAATGTTGTAAGCAGGGCTCCATCAGCGCACGGCCAGACTGCCGGTCACGCACTTGCGGGTCGCTCAAATCGAATCAGGTGTTCGCTGGAGAGGCGAACGGCGAACAGTTAGGTCTATTATAATCTGCTCCTGCTCCTTTCGTTACAGCTTCTTGCCGTGGTTTCTGGATCTTCATGATTTCCGACGCATTTGTCCCAGTGGCTGTATAACGTTTTCTTCGTTGGTTGGTGTGCTTAGTTTTGAGCAACAAAATCGTACCGTCGATTGTGCACGTCACCTAACTCCTCGGAATATGTTTTAAAAATTCGAGTCTCTTTCTCTCGTACCTTCTTCTTTGCCTGATTCAGAGTCTTACGTATTTCTGCGCGACCATCGTCTAGAGTTTCACATTGATGCTCGTTTGAGGTAAGCATTGTACAGACTTTGGCCTTAAACATTCCGCAGCAATACATTCACTTCTGTTTTGAGCAGCATCTAAACGCAGTTCCTTCAATGTTAGTTCTTTTCATGATATATTTTTTTTTTGTTAATAATGAAAGTCCTCCAGCTGTACTTAAGATTTTTTATTAACGCCGAAACTAGTAGCTAAGTAAATAAAAAATGTTAAGTACAGCTGGAGGAATACCATTTTTAATAAAAATTATACCAGCTGTGTCCCACCTTCATCCAGTTTAAATATGGACGTACGAAGATTTAATGATATATGTGTAATCTCTATAGATGTCACGTGGCTTACCTCGGAGGGTAGTTGACACTTCCATATCGAACCTATTGTTGTGTACGACTTCGTACACATGTTAAGGAAATGTGGGCTACAGAATGGCGTGGCAACAGTCTTCGTAGAAAAGCTGGACAGGAGCAGAAATGATAAGCGAGCAAGTTAACACAATATACAGAAGATTTACTTAACTTGTATTTCTCCAAGTGTATGAGGACTCATTAAAATTAATGCATCAAGAAATAAACAACCTCAATGTTAACAAGAATGAGGCTCTTGGAAAATTGCGCAGGTCGCACCAGTGTTTAAGAAGGGTAGTAGGAGTAATCCATCTAACTACAGACCTAGGGTTTTGGAGCATATACTGTATTCAAACATTATGAATCACCTCGAAGGGAACAATCTATTGATACGTAATCAGCATGGCTTCAGAAAACATCGCTCTTGTGCAACGCAGCTAGCTCTTTATTCGCACGAAGTAATGGCCGCTATCGACATGGGATCTCAAGTTGATTCCGTATTTCTAGATTTCCGGAAAGCTTTTGAAACCGTTCCTCACAAGCGACTTCTAATGAAGCTGCGGGCCTATGGGGTATCGTCTCAGTTGTGCGACTGGATTCGTGATTTCCTGTCAGGAAGGTCGCAGTTCGTAGTAATAGACGGCAAATCACCGAGTAAAACTGAAGCGATATCAGGTGTTCCCCAGGGAAGTGTCCTGGGACCTGTGCTGTTCCTGATCTATATAAATGACCTGGGTGACAATCTGAGCAGTTCTCTTAGGTTGTTCGCAGATGATGCTGTAATTTACCGTCTAGTAAGGTCATCCGAAGACCAGTATCAGTTGCAAAGCGATTTAGAAAAGGTTGCTGTATGGTTTGGTAGGTGGCAGTTGACGCTAAATAACGAAAAGTGTGAGGTGATCCACATGAGTTCCAAAAGAAATCCGTTTGAATTCGATTATGCGATAAATAGTACAATTCTCAAGGCTGTCAATTCAACTAAGTACCTGGGTGTTAAAATTACGAACAACTTCGGTTGGAAAGACCATATAGATAATATTGTGGGGAAGGCGAGCCAAAGGTTGCGTTTAATTGGCAGGACACTTAGAAGATGCAACAAGTTTACTAAAGAGACAGCTTACACTACACTCGTTCGTCCTTTGTTAGAATATTGCTGCCCGGTGTGGGATCCTTACCAGGTGGGATTGATGGAGGACTTCGAAAGGGTGCAAAAAAGGGCAGGTCGTTTTGTATTATGACGTAATAGGGGAGAGAGTGTGGCAGATATGATACGCGAATTGAGATGGAAGTCATTAAAGCAAAGACGCTTTTCGTCGCGGGGAGACGAATTTTCAGTCACCAACTTTCTCTTCCGAATGCGAAAACATTTTGCTGAGCCCAACCTACATAGGTAGGAATGATCATCAAAATAAAATAAGAGAAATCAGAGCTCGAACAGAAAGGTTTAGGTGTTCGTTTTTTCCCGCGCGCTGTTAGGGAGTGGAATAGTAGAGAGATAGTATGATTGTGGTTCGATGAACCCTCTGCCAAGCACTTAAATGTGAATTGCAGAGTAGTCATGTAGATGTAGAAGACACGATCGATGGTGTCGGAGCCGCGACTAGGCAGCATCTACGCAGCATCACGGTCCAGGCGCGAGTGGCTGCAGAGAGCGTCGGAGCTCGCTCCTAGTCCAGAGTCAGTGGAGGCGTGACTCAGCGGGCACGCCCCATTGGGTTCGGCGGGTCCCACACGACTGCTATCGGCGTTTGACGGAAACTTGCAGTTTCGTTTCCAACTTAAAGACGCACGTGGGGTGGTCTCAGCACGTGATACCACACCACTAAGTACACTACACGCGGGACGGACTAACTGCACACTACGGTATTTAAGAGTCATACTACAGGTCATTGTTCCAGCGTCCGTCCACTGAGGAAGACGAAGACTCTCGGGGTGCAGGCAGACCATGACGTAGTGAGCAGTAGTTTCCAGGGATATTGGGCGCAAATGTCGCAGCTTATTGTATGGTCGCGCATTTTGAATACTGCAGTCGCTGTTTGTTTTAACGTGTGGTTTGATTTTCTGCCTTTATGTGCATAGCAGAAACAGTTTTGCGTTCACTGATGCAGCTCAACACTCCTACAGAATAAAAAGCAAATGCAACGTACAAAATGCAGTCGAAAATATGGTATACTGACGAATATGTACACGTATAATGCAAGCTGAAGATATGTGAAAGCCCTAAACCTGTCCGCGTAAAATAAAGCTACAAAAAAGATCAGTTGGTTGCTGAGTTTCTTCGAAAAATTCAGTCCAGAGCGGTGGAGCTCAACCGCTATTGTTATGGACCAGTTGATAAAAGACATCCATTATTTGTTCCAAAGTAACAGTCTGTCTCGTGTTACACCGTGAATAGGTACACACAACAAAGAAATGACGCTTGGGCTTGACAAGGACATTGAGGAACACAATGAAAAGATAGTTTCTTCTTCATTGAATTACAAACAAAGTGTTCCCGAACTCTTAGTTTTAAGATACGTTTTATTTGCAGTTTTTTAGGCTAAAACGTGGAAGACACGCTTCTTATTAGAATTTAAGTGTCCATAACAATGAATACACGTTTTTCCAAATGTTAAATTTGCGACTCTTATGCCAAACCCAGACCTTGAATATGTTGCTGTGGGAGCGCGTAGACTGTGGCGCTTTGGAATGGGTGAAGACTGGTGTTTCCTCTCTGATGATGAAAAACCAGAGCACAATTTCGGAGTATAGCGTTTCGAGAAGGAAGGGAATCAATTTAGCCGTAATCTCCTACAACTAAACCAGTCCAACATTTTCCCTAAGTGAGAAGGCGTAGGAGAGTGAAGCAGCTACTATTGCCTCCCATTTATATAGAATGAAAATTACGGCAAATATTGGGGAAACTGGAGCTCCTGTGGAGGCTTTACCGACACTCGTGCAAACCGCACCAATCGCGCGTGCAACAGGTGAGTTCGGGAGTGGTAGCAGGTTTCTCTACCGCACGTCGTAGCGTGGTTCGCAGAGCGCAGCAGTATGTACACTAACTGTCAGATATACCACGCACACGAATCCAACATTCGTACGATAATTCACGTGCCAGTTGTACTCACCCTTTGTGATTTTGTTACATTGGCAGTAGGCCGTGGACCAAGACACTTTATTGTGGCTACTGTTTCGCCTCCTAGCGCAGTCGTCATCATCAGAGTGTACAAAGTATTTTTCAAACAAACTCAGCAAGACGAACTGATTATATGCAACGATCGTGTCGTGATGTCATCAGACGGCTGCGTAAGATCGTGGGGTTGCGCTGACGTGTGTTTTGGAGCCTGTTCCAAAATGGCTCTGAGCACTATGGGACTTAACATCTTAGGTCATCAGTCCCCTAGAACTTAGAACTACTTGAACCTAACTAACCTAAGCACATCACACACATCGATGCCCGAGGCAGGATTCGAACCTGCGACCGTAGCAGTCCCACGTTTCCGGACTGCAGCGCCTAGAACCGGACGGCTACCGCGGCCGGCCTTGGAGCCTGTAGTGCGGAAACAAAGTACAGGGAACAGAGGAGATTCCCTAAGATTTACTGGGATCCTTGGGAGTACCGTCCATGGCAAAACTGTTCCACATAGTGTGCAAGAATACGAGAGAGGGAATTACCATCAGACTTCTGGAAGAACGTAATAATTCCAGCTGCTAAGAAGACAGGTGCTAACAGGTCCGAACACTACCGAACCATCAGTTTAATGTCATGGCTGCACAAGATTGACACGGCATATTGTTAGTAGAATGGAAAAAACTGGTTGAGTCGATCCCATAGAACGTAAGTTTGGGTTATCTGGGATACTGACCCTGTGAATTATCTTACAAGATAGGCTAAGAAAAACCATACCTACGTTTAATGCTCCTGTAGATTTAGAGAAAGCTTTTGACAATTTTGAAAATCTGAGGCGGCGGGAATAACGTATAGGGATTGAAAGGTTACTTACAACTCGTATTGAAATCGGACTGAAATTATGAGAGACGAAGGAAGTGAAAGGGAAGAAGTGGTTGGGAATGGAGTGAGACACCGGTGTTATTTATACTAAACACTGAGTAAGCAGGACAGGAAACCAAGGCGAAATCTAGAAAGGGCGTTAAAATTCATGCAGTGGATACATTTTGTAATAGATGGCAAAGGATATTCAACAGCAGTTGAATGGAATGTATACTGTCTTCAAAAGAAACTATGAGAAGAAAATCGACAAAAGCAAACCAAGGGTAATGGAGTGTAGTCGAATTAAATCAAGCGGTGCTGAGGGAATTACATTAGGAAAGGAGACACTTAAAGCAGTAGATTAGTTTTGCTATTTGGATAGTAAAATAATTGATGATGGCCGAAGCAGGGTGGATATAAAACGCAGACTGACAATAAAAAAAGCGTTTCCAAAAAAAAAAAGAGGAATTTGTTTTCATATAAGATCAGTTTCAGTGTTCGGAAGTCTTTTTCGGAGGTATTTGGCTCGGGAGTACCGTTGTACGCAAATGAAACTTGGACGATAAGCAGTTCAGACAAGATAAGAATAGATGCTTTTGAAATGTGGCGTTACAGAAGAAAGCTGCAGATTTGATGAGTGGATTGAATAACTAATGAATAGGTATTTAATCGCGTTCGTCATAAAATATATTTATCGCGTAGATTGACTAAAATAAGGGATTGTTTGATAGGACACGTCCTGAGGCGTCAAGGAATCGTCAGTTTGGTAATGGACTGAATTGTGGGGAGGATGGGGTATGTAGGCGAAAACTGTAGATTGAGGCTTGAGTACAGTACGGAGGTTGAAACGGATGTGGCATGCGGGAGATGTGTAGAGACGAAGAGGGTTGCACAAGATAGGCTAGCATGGAGAGTTGTATGAGACAGTCTTCAGACTAAAGACTGCTACAACAACAACAGTGCAGATGACCTGGTCCCATTGTATGACCTGCTGCTGACGATTTGTCCCTTTTGGCAAGCCGACAACTCCTCTTTTGTTTTTTAAGCCGGGTGTTCATGCGTCTTTTTGTATTTGCTATGTACACTTAACTGCAATGTTAAAATATTCGCGCACTTTAGTTTTTGGTTTACATACTGTGCCAACTTAGTAACTGCAGTTTGAGCAACACGGACAAATCGGCAGCAACAAGTCATACAGTGAGAACAGACACCAAATTTGTCTCTCCGATTCTACGGTTTTTTCAAGATTAAATCATTATTGCGCTACTACGGAGAGGCTACAGAAATAGTACAGCACGAGGACAAGTTTAACAGAAAAGAAGAAGGATTTCAGTTGGACATGTTGTTAGCCTTAGTAGAAAATAAAGCAAACAGCTTTAACTTATCTCCACTACAGTCACCACATCGCAGGTCGGCTCAACTTCGTGGTTGATGACATGACGTCCCCCCGCGTATAAACAGTGCAGCTCGTGGAGCTTGTCTGAGTTTGAAACTACTAAGTGAGTCTCCAGACTTAATAGACGCAACGTCATAGAAGCAAGCCCAACCCACGTGTAACGAAAATCAGCGAGGATACAAGCGGCGTTTGTGGAAGCCCGCCTTTTGTGGTTAAAACACTAGTTGTTCAAATGGTTCATATGGCTCTGAGCACTATGGGACTTAACATCTATGGTCGTCAGTCCCCTAGAACTTAGAACTAATTAAACCTAACTAAGGACATCACACAACACCCAGCCATCACGAGGCAGAGAAAATCCCTGACCCCACTGGTAATCGAACCCGGGAACCCGGGCGTGGGAAGCGAGAACGCCACCGCACGACCACGAGATCCGGGCCACTAGTTTTTGAGGTGCTTACGCGTTTATGTCAAGACAACGTGAATCGTTGTGAATGGCTGATGGGCTGCACTCCTTCCACTGGTAGCCGGAACAGTCCCGTTTTTCCAGCCACACCTGCAGCCTGGTGCGAGGATTTGCAGTCGGCCTCGTCCCGTGTACGTGCGGCTAACTGTGATGGACGTCGTGCGAAGAGCGAGGGAAGAGACCGAACAAGGGAAGTCCGGCCTTGCTGCGAGGAAAGCCGGTACGGGCCTCGTCCTGGAATCTGGAGTGTCGGATCTGGAACCTGGAATGCCCGCTGTGCTCGGTAAGGCGAGGCGAGAGGCGGGCAGCTCCGCACGCCGTCCATTACAAGGCAGGCGGCCGGCGGGTCGCGTGTGTGTGGGCCGTGGCGGGATCCCCAGATGTGTGTCACGCAGCCCGACTAAACACCCTGCACTTTCGTAGAGTTTTCCTTCCTTCTATCGTGAAACGAAAATCTTATCCTGCAGTCGTGAAATCTCCCAAGTCTTTTTGTCTTTCGCTACAACCGTAGACAAAATACTTTACTCACTTTTCTAATTTAATAATGGATATCCAGAAGTCGGCGAGTTGTGTATCAGAAATCGGTGGATGCAGTCTGCATCACAACAGTTTCGTAATTTTTGGTTTAAATCAGGTACCTTATTTTTTGTATGCGCTTTTGAGGAGAAAATAAATCAGTATTTTGCCTAAATTTGAGATGAACCTCGTTAAGGTAGCTGATGAATAGCGCAGACTGAAAATGGAGAGCTGGAAACACTTACCTATTGTCAACTTTTCGCTGTCGACCGTAATTAAACAACAGCACCTTTTACCCTATAGGTGCGAAACTGCTCATAAATTGAGGTAGAATCAGCAATGATAAAGGGCATGAGGATGCAGAAGGCAATGGATACCACCAGTTTAAAGACATGTGGCGTGTAACTGAAAAATGTCAGGCTGCATCAAACCAGTCAGAATTCCAAATTTTGTACATGGCTGCACGTTCAGAGACCCTGAATAGTTACAATTGAAAGAGAAACAGCTCTCGGTCACAATATTTTTAGCAAATTAACCTGGTTTCAATACTTCGAGGAGTGTCTTCTTCAGAATTTAAAACAAAGAGTTCTTTGACCATGTTATAGAATATAGATCATTGTTTGTTTTAAATTCTGAAGAAGACACTCCTAGCAGTGTTGAAACCAGGTTAATTTGTTAAAAATATTGTTACCGAGGGCTGTTTCTCTTTCAATTGCAGTCAGAATTCTCTTAAGTGTGACGACCGCCACCCCTCCTCTACTACCAGAAAAAAAAGCAATATGAGTCAGAGCGAAAGGTATGAGAACGTCTAAATGCGAAGATATACAGATTGCATTGCTAGTGAGGTTCAAACAAGTTAGGTCTCAGAGCGTTCCCACATCAGGACTTTCGTAGCAACAATGAGCTTATGAACTTTTAAAACAATTGAATTTTGATCTAATCCAATATAATTGCAAGTTGTCAAGAAGAGGAACGGCGTTAGAGTTCAAAAATGTCGGTGGCGAAGCTAACCAAGTTTATCTAACTGGTCGCACAAATGACTCCACGCCGCCATCAACTACTGAATTTCGTTTATTTGTGCAGTAGTGCACAGTTTGAGTATTAGTTCATTTTTAACTAATGTTCGTTGGCTATTTGGCAGTCAAAATTCTGTGATAAATATTACTATAGCTGCCTGCGTCTTTTTTCTTCAATTTCATTTAAAAGTCAATTACGTTCCCTAAATTGCTTGGGAAAAGGGCTGGAAGCGGTCATGTTGTAGCTGTTCGGCCGCTGATTGCTATAAACATGCTACAAATGAAAAATAGAACAATTTATGAAATTACTTGACAGACAGTGAAGTTTGACGACGATAATGTGATGTGTATTCTGAAATCTGTGGTGTAGAGTCCTGGTAACTGTGTGTATGGATTGGGGCGTGGAAGGTATTGGACAGGATGCTGGGTGTAAAAGGACGAGGTATGTATTTGTGGGAAAGAACTGACAATTGGAATGCAGATGTTGGGACAGTAGTGCAAACCTGCCAATCTTTTTCGGTTTATCCGTAAAAGTTACGGAAATTGCTGCATGAACGGTTCTATTTTCGACTTCGCGGACAAAAATTAGAAACGTCATCACTCGATTATCGCCACACTTCCATGCACTCGATTACTTGCGTGGGTCGAAGGCACGTCTATGATAGTCGATAAGTCATCCTTTGATATGAATGGTACTTTTTACCCTGTGATATTAGTGTCCTCATTGGAACTGAATTTAAAGCCGGGATAACAGTTCTTCCATATGAATCTTACGTGTCGACAAGCTGCGCATTGCAAATTATTTGATCCGTTCCATTCACTTGCTGTGATTTAACCGATATTGTTTGACCACGTGTGGACTAATTACGTCCTCTTCCCGTTGTGTCTTTTACCATGTGCATATTATTTGTTCACGAACTTGAGTCGTGTTAGTTTAGTGATTTATGACTTGGTGTGCTTTGACATGTTTCAGTGAAGTGTTTGACTGCTTTGAGAGTTTATGTCATAATTCTATGTGACGTCAAGTGATTCACGTTCCTTCCGATGTGTCAGTACACATCGAAACATTTTTTCGCGGACATATTCATGCGTTACATTCCTATTGTAGAATTCATGAATGAAAGCAATATCTGCTTAATTTATCGAGGACGTTGTGTTATATATGCTCCAAACCAACAGTCATCACACTTGCTACTGTTTAACATGGATTTCTTCTTGATTGTTAAGTTCATCTACAAATCTTTGGCTTATGGTATAGGTAGACGTAATTTCATTGCAGTGTCCTGCTTTAAAGCATGAATTATTGTATTTTGTAGCCCAGAAGTACTATTATTTTCGTCAAGCCGGGGTATGTCGAAAATCGTTAGATTTGTGTCGCGCGTGAGTTGTACTTAACTGCTTTTTTCAAACGTTGACAGGCATGGTAGTGGAATGATGGGTAGGCAAACAAAGAATTGGTTGGAGCCTTTATTTGGGTTCGGATGGTGGGTAGATTATGGCTGAAGGAGGAGTAGATCTCGGCAATGAGATCTCGGGCTGGGACTGGAAGGCGACTGGAATTCCATTGGGAAAGGACGTGGAGTGCATCGAGAGGGAGAGAAGGAGACGCCTGTCGACAGAGAGGCGACAGGATTTAGAGTGTCGGGACTCAAGTTTACTACATGTCTTTTACATGTGTTGTATATGTAGCACGACACACAGCCTAGTACATTTGATTGCCGACGTTATACATACGTTTAAAACGTTCCAAGCATCACGTATGCTAATGAGTCGCTAGGCTAACACGCCGTGTAACGGTTAAACATGCACCCACGTGAAGTATAGGCACACTCGTTCTTCAATCATATGAAAAGGAGTGCTGTACACATCACTTTTGAGATGATCTCAGTAAGAATCATCCAGTGTATTAAGGTCAGGTAATTCTGGACGCCAGACGTGTCCATCTCGGACCGTTCTGGCGTGTCAGATGTCTTACATTAACAGCAAATTGTGCTTGTGCCCTAGCACGTATGTGCCATAGGCCTCAATCACAGGTCTTGGGTGAAGTGAGAACTCAGTTGGATAGAAACTTAGCTTGGATGTTTATACATTTCCGGGGCATTTGTACCAGCTGGGATATTTCATACTTCTTGTGGTGGCTCGTAAATATATATTGGAAGTTATTTCCCAAACGATGAACTTGCCATGTAGTGGATACCCCTCGACAAGTCCATCCGTTCGGAAACATTGTCGAGATGCTGGAGACCTAACCACGTACAGTGATTAAGGTCCTCCCTTTTCGCAATTATTCTCGCACTAGTTCATGGAATTTCATCAGTAGTAAGAAGAGCCCGTTTCTCAAGCTCAGGGGCACGTGCTCATAACTCGCGTAGTCTCCCACCATCCGCTACTCTCTTACCCAGTGAGACTGTCGCTCGAAAGCATTGGTGGTGTCGTGCAGTTGGTGTACGTCTTCCAGATCAACGTTCAGATGACGCTCTGTGCCCGCAATCCCATTTGCCATGCCGCGCCTATGGTGCGTATCCGTAATTTGACAGTATTGTGTACTGTGTACAGTAGAGAAAGAGTCCAGAGACGGTGACTGATTGTATCAGCACGACAGCGTACCCTCCCACAAAAGAGCATCACTGAGGGAATGGTTGGTAGTCAGTAACATTCCTGAAGTGGACTTGCGCGCTCAGACTCCCGAGATGGAACCAGTGGTACACCTCTGGGGTACGTTACAACTTCCTGGGAGTGTCTCCAGCACAGTTGAAGCCTTCATTCAGACATAGGACACACCTCATATTACATCTGCATCTGCATCGATACTCTGCAAATCGTATTTAATTGCCCCGCAGAGGGTTCATCGAACCACCTTCACAATTCTCTATAATAAATTCCAAGCTCATATAGCACGAGGAAAGGACGAACACCTATATCTTTCTGTACGAGCTCTGATTTCCCTTATTTTATCGTGGTGATCGTTCCTCCCTATGTATCGGAATTTCGTGAAAAGATACCTCTGCACAAAAACGTCTTTGTTTTAGTGATGCCCATCCCAAATCCTGTATAGTTTTAGTGACACTCTCTCCCCTATTTCGCGATAATACAAAACTTGCTGTCCTTCTTTGAACTTTTTCGATGTAATCCGACAATCCCACAAGGAAGAATCTCACACCGCGCAGCAGTATTCTAAAAGAGGACGGACAAGCGTAGTGCAGGCAGTTTCCCCACAACATTTTCTGTGTTTTCTTTCCAATTTAAGTTGTTCGTAATTGTAATTCCTAGGTATTTAGTTGAATTTACGGCCTGTAGATTTGACTGATTCATCGTGTAACTGAAGTTTAACGGATCCCTTTTACCACTGATGTGTATGAGCTCACACTTTTCGTTATTTAGGGACAATTGCCAATTTTCGCAGCATACAGATATATTTTCTAAGTCATTTCGATCTTCTGGTGACTTTATTAGACGATAAACAACAGCATTATCTGCAAACAACCCAAGACGCCTGCTCCGATTGTCTCCCAAATCGTTTCTTTACATAAGGAACAGTAAAGGGCCTATAACACTACCTTACTGCGAACTGTGACCTCTCTGACAGGAAATCACGAATCCAGTCACATAACTGAGACGGTATTCCGTAAGCACGCAATTTCACCACAAACCGTTTGTGTGTTACAGTGTCAAAAGCTTTCCAGAAATACAGAAAGAAGGAATCAATTTGAAATCCTTTTTCTATAGCGCTCAACATTTCGTGCGAGTAAAGAGATAGTTGTGTTTGAAAAGAATATTGGTTTCTAAATGTGTGTTGACTATGTGTCAATAGGCCGTTTTATTCGAGATAATTCGTAATGTTCGAACACAATATATGTTGCAGAATCCTGCTGCATATCGTTGCTAATGATATCGGCCTATTTAGTGGGTTACTCCTACTACCGTTCTTGAATATTGGTGTGACCTATGCAACTTTCCAGTGTTTGGATATTGATCTTTCGTCCAGCGAACGGTTGTATATTATTGTAAAGTATGGAGCTAATGCATCAGCGTACTCCGAAAGGAACCTAACTGGTATGCAGCCTGGATCGGAAGACATGCTTTTATTACGTGATTTAAATTGCTTCACCGCGTTACAGCCATGCGGATAAGATGCCTGTCATCTCGACTGCTAGTGATACGAGGCCGTTGGGATGCAGCACGGCGTTCCGTATTACTCTTTTGAACCCACCGATTCCATATTCTGCTAACAGTCATTGGACCTCGACCAACGCGAGCTGCAATGTCGAGATACGATAAACCGCAAACGCGATAGGCTAGAATACGACCTTTATCAAAGTCGAAAACCTGATGGTACGCACTTCTCCTCTTTACACGAGGCATCACAACAACGTTTCACCAGGCAACGCTGGTCAACTACTGTTTGTGTGTGAGAAACCGGTCGGAAGCTTTCCTCACATCAGCACGTTGTAGGTGTCGCCACCGGCGCCAACCTTGTGTGAATGCTGTGAAAGGCTAATCATTTGCATATGCCAGCATCTTCTTCCTGTCGGTTAAATTTCTCATCTGTAGCACGTCATTTTCGCGGTGTGTCAATTTTAATGGCCAGTAGTGTATCTCCGTTGCTATAGACTAGAGAAGGGATTGAATGTGTCTTGCCGCTAGCATACTTCACATACGACCAGAATCTCTTTGGGATTTTCTACCAGGTTTCGAGACAAAGTTTCGTTGTGGAAACTACGAAAAGCATCTCGCGTTAAAGTCCGCGCTAAATTTCGACCGTCTGTATAAGATCGCCATTCTTGGAGATTGTTTGGGTATTAATGTCCACTGATAGGTGTCCGGATACTTTCGACAAGATAGTGTGTCGGGCTGGAGCTACGGGAGTGGAGCCAGCTGACATAGCCGTGTGCACTGTAGGTGCGGTGGCTCCCGGCGTGTTGTCCGCCGCCTATTGATCGGCAGCCCGCATCGCAGCCTGCCCCGTCGCCCCTGCCGTGGCTGTGGCCCGCAGGCCCGGCGCGCCGCATCGATTGGTGGCGCGCGGCGCCCCGGGCACGCCAGCGACGCCGCCGTCGCCGTCTGCCCGTCCGTCTGGCACCACCTGCCTCCGAGGCGCAAAAGTACCCGCCGTGTATCTCGCAGGGGTCTAAACGCCATTGCTGCTGCTGTGGCCTTCAGTTCGATCACCGGCTCGAGATGGAGGTCCCCATACTAATCTATCCTCTCCGCGAGTAACCACTCCACCCTACTTGCTGCGTTCATACCTTGATCTCCCTCTACAGTTTTTACTTCCACTGCCAAACTGACAATTCCCCGATTCCTCTGGATGTGTGTCAACTCGTCCCTTCATTTAGCCAAGTTGTACGACAAATTTCTTCCTGATTAGTTATTCGATCTAGCCATTTAATTGTCATTGTTCTTCCGTAGCTCCACACCTGGAAAATTTCTATTGTCTGACCTGCTCACCGTCTACGTTTCACTTGCGAACCAGGCTACACCTTCAGAAAACACTTCCCAACATCTCTTTATGTGTTAAATGATGCCGGCCGGGGTGGCCGAGCGGTTCTAGGCGCTACAGTCTGGAACCGCGTGACCGCTACGGTCGCAGATTTGAATCCTGCCTCGGGCATGGACGTGTGTGCTGTCCTTAGGTTAGTTAGGTTTAAGTAGTTCTAAGTTCTAGGGGACTGATGACCTCAGAAGTTGTCCAATAGTGCTCAGAGCCATTTGAACCATTTTTGTTAAATTCTTACAAAGCAGTCTTTTTCATAATTTTTAATTGCGACTGCCGGTGAGCATTTCTTTCGTCTCTACTTCGGCCATCGTATGTTACTCCGCTACCCAAATAGCAAATTTCATCGATTACTTCTTCTGTCTCATTTTCCTATTTAATTCTTTTTCATGACACGGTTTAATTCGACTACATTCCTTTTTTTACAACCAGTTTTCAAGACACTATTATTTTCGGTGAACTGTTCTGAAGTGCTTTCCTGTCCCTGCCAAGAATCCAGTGTCATCTACAAACCGCAAAATTTTCATTTCTTCTCTCTGAAATTTGGTCCCCTTGCCCAGATACTCCTCCCTTTTCTTAACGGCTTGCTCAATGTACACCTCGAATAACCACGGAAAGAGCGAACAACGCTGTCTCTCTCCATTCCCAACTACAGCTTCCCTGTCGTGTCCCTCGACTTCTATAGTTGGTTTACATAACGTAATTCCGTCCACAGCGCTTGACGGAGCGATCGGTACCGACTGATCGCCGTGCCGTCCTCCGCCAGTGCGTCATCGGATGCGGCACGGACGGATCTGCGGTCAGGACACCGCTCTCTCCGCCGTTGTCGCAGAGTCGCTACCGCTCGATCGAGTAGCTCCGTCATCAGCTTCACGAAGCTGAGTGCATCCGTTAGTCTCGTTTATGTACAAGTCGAAAACAACCTATTTTGCCAGCATTTTATCCCTCCAGCATTCCGGATTTACAATAATGTACAAGAAACAACATTGTCCAAAGTGTTCCCTAAACCTACTCACGCTATAAACGTAGGTTTTCGTTTCTTGTGTCTTCTGAGATGTCAGTATTGCTTCGCGTTTTCCCACACTTCTCTCTAGCCAAAACTGATTTTCTGGCCCTTGGCTTTTACCAGCTTTTCGAATCCTCTTTAAGTAATTCGTGTAAATATTTTGCAACTGTCAGTTATTAAACTGATAGTTCTGTAATATTCAATCCATTCAGCAACTGCCTTATTTCCAATAGAATTTATTACATTACTCTTTGAATCTGATGCTTAGTCACATGTCTTGTACATTTTGTATGAACGACACCAGTTAGTGGTCAATAACTACAAGCCTAATGAGGGTAGACCTGGGACGTTAGTTGTAAAGCAACGAGCCTACTGGACAGTTAAAATGAACAAATAGAAAGGTGCACCCTTTTAATAAGCTCCTCGGTATAAGTTTCTAATTAAATACGAATTCGTGATGTCTGTTGTTTGGGACATTTCCACGAGAGCAGACATTCATATAATTGATTCGCTTCGATGGGCAATGCATCCACCACTTTCAGTCCGGGCGCACAATTACCTTCGACCTCTTACGGGAATCTTAATTTAGCGATCATGGAGGACATGTACGAAGGCTGCGGATAGATGCCGCTAGGCCGAGAGGCGCACTTAGATAGTTTTCGCAATTTTAGTAAACAGTGAGTCTGGATGACGCAGTGGATAACAACTGCGTAGTAAGCAGGAGACCCTGGCCTCGAATCTTGGTCCGGCAAGCATTTTCCATCGTCGCCGCTGATTCCACGTAGTCCCGATACAGCTAACATCTGTAGTTTATTCCTTTTCCTTCTCTTTTCTCATCTCTCCAGCTTCAATTTACATAATAAGTTTCCGAGGCGGATACTGTTCGTGGTCAAAAATTAAGTGTCCTTCACCATTTTGCCACAAATACAGGGCAGAACGCATTCTACAGCCTGATATCGGCCTACTTAGTGGGTTACTCCTACTACCTTCTAAAACCTCAGATAGTTCAGTTGACAGGTAGGCAGTAAAACGAAAAGGATTAAAAGGTTTATGCTGCGTTAGAAAGTGGTTCATTATAGTTAGATCAAAGTAGTACAGGGTCGCCACTTAACAGATGATGACGTAATGTCATCAGAAGAGAAACAATTAACGGCAAACTGCCGCGCATGCTTCGGTGGGTTCTGACAAAAATAAAAAAAAGTATAAAAAACATGGCTGGAATATCCTGTTATACTTAGAACGGATATTTACGTTTATAAGGCAGATTTATGTGAAGAGAGAAACATCCATATATGGTTAAATAGCGGTGCACTGGAACCAGAATTTGAGCAGCTAATTCACGTGGAACAAGGTGTTATTGTGGGAGGAAAAGAGCGAAGACGAGGCAATGTACGAATCCCCTCATTCTCACGGTACATTGAAGTACGTTTGTCTGCTACTGGTGTATGTAGGACAAAGTTAGTTTCGTCACACCCATTTTTGATTCTACAGAAAGTGAGAACCGTCCTCAGGAAAGGAAATGTATGGAAAGACAGAAACAGAAGACATGGAGGATTATGAACTGAAAGCAACTGGTTCTAGATATACTGTGGATGAAGTGTATTTTCGAAATAATTTATCCGTTTCCTGCTAGTAACGCGTGTTTAATTCAGTGGGCTTTCAAATGTGACATGTTGCACGTTTTGTAAATGTAGCAAATAGTAGTTCCTGGTAAGAACATGGGCATTGTGGGATATCAGTGTTTTTCGGTTATCCATGCAGTCTCGGGTCTGCAGTAACGAGAATAGTCCGGAGTTCTGCTGTGCTTGATGCCTTAGGAAATGAGGTGACGCCTGTGTCTACCTTTTGATGTATGTTTCAGTCTCAGGTCACACAAATGGTGTATCGCCGGCAGAATTTATTACCAATACAATCTTCCTGAAAAAAGGAAAAAGGGATAGTAAAACACTGGGGAAATAAATCAGAAAGCAAAATAAACCCTTTACACAATTGTATGTGCTTGAATCTGTTGCATAGTGATTCGTCTGGTGAAGCCTCCAGAAACACTCACAGTTTAGAGATACCTTCGCTCTCATTGACTACGTAATAGTGTAAAGCTGTTAACTCTTAAATCACAGATATGTTATAAAGAATATTCACGACATAAAGTTAATTGCGAGAGGAAGCCTTACGAAAGTGAAAACTTGTGTAGATAAGCTAGACGTGAACTAGAAGCAGGATAGATGACGCCCTTGTGCAGACGCCATTCGCGAGTACAAAACTGGTAACAGTCGGTGACAAGTGTTGCTATAATAAACTGCTACTACGAGAAAACTAATAATTCACGGTCGTACTATTAGATGCCCAGCACAAAAAGGAACGCCAACAAAGAAAAAGCAAACGACAGGAGATGGAGACATCGTAAAATATCAGAAAATACTTTCGAAAAGGCCTTCTAGTGGAGATGACAGTGTCCATTTAACAGCTGTTGCGGGTGCTTTGTTAAAATGAATGTAATTTGGAGCTCTTCAAATATACCCTAATGGCATCTCTTATGGAAATAGCATCATAAATCAAGATGTTGATCTATGGATCCTTCAAAATGTCTGAAATTTTTTGTAGTTGTGTATAGAAGTTAATCTGATTTGTAACTGCATCTCCTAGTAATTTACTAACGACTTTTTTTCCTTCTTTTTAAGTAGGTCGCCTCCGTAATACATCGAAACTGCAATAGTACCATTTGTGTGAGTTGCGGCTGAAATATATTAATAAAAAAAAAGGAACAGTTTCCCCATCAAATAACATATACATGTTTTTATACGTAATGTCGACCTTCTTTCGGTCTGTTGGAGTAGTGACTGCAACTAATGGTGGGACGCTGTTGTTGCGTTCTTCACTCCGAACACTGGTGTGCAGCAGCGCCTCACGCTACTCTCTCCTGTGTAAGGCTTTTCATCTCCGAATACTTACTACAACCTACGTGGACTTAAATCTAGTTACTGTAGCTAAGTCTTGGTCCTCTATCTACATTTTCCGTGATTTCCCTAAATCGTTTCAGGCAAATGCCGGGATGGTTCCTTTGAAAGGGCACGGCCGATTTCCTTCCCCATCCTTCCCTAACCCGAGCTTGTGCTCCGTCTCTAATGACCTCGTTGTCGACGGGACGTTAAACTACACTAATCTAACCTAACCTCTATCTACAATTTCTATTATCTGTTAGGATGCACCGAATCTATTGACAGGTAATTTTTGCTAGGTTGTACCATAAATATAATTTATTTCCGATTCAGGTCAGTACCTCTTTGTTAGTTATCCATTCTGTGTCTTTGAGATTCACCGTTTTTCTGCTGGCCTGCATTTGAGAAGCTTCTACTTTCTTAATGTCCGTACTGTTGATTGTATACATTCAGTTCTGTGCAAGGGAAGACAAGTCTCTGCCAGGATAGGGATAAAGTGGTCACCCATGGCCACATGCAGTTGCCTTACTGATGGCTTCCAGAGGCAACAAAAGTTTGATTTTCAGTATTTCGTACAATTTTTGACCGACATTAGAAATTTAAAATGCTAAGGAATTCTACTCTTACGTTAAAAGTTTAACGCAACACGTCTAGTATTAGGAACTTTGGAAACATCTTCAGGCAGAGGAACTCATGATTACACAGACTGTATTGATCCAGTATTTGAGAATGAGAACTCTTAATGACAACTAGCGAACTATACTCTTAATTCCAAACGTTTTTGAAACTTTTTCTCGCTGGCACTCCCCATAAAATAATGAAAGGGAAAACTTTTCTCGCATACTATATTTTCGCTGTTCGCGCAGTGAAAAATCAGCATCATGGATGGCGAAACAATTTATTACTTCTTCACTGCTGAAACAAATCGACCAATTAGAGTCTGATTGACACTGACCACTGCTTCAGGTAGCGACAGTTGGATAACGCAGGAAGTGGTCAGTTTCTTCCCCGGTGAAGTTTCGCTGTGTAGCAACCCCTACAGAGAGGGCTGTTGCCTGGTGTCGCCCTCACAGAGCACTTAACCTGTTATACCAAAGCTTTTGTAGGAGGCGTTACTTCTCCATCACTCTCCTTTTTATCCTGGCTTGTGACAGAATTTCAGAAAAAGATACGTGTTGGGAAGGGTACCTGTAGCGTCCACTTAATACAACCCTTAATAACAGAACGTCACCAGCTGTCGTACTGTATCCGTCCAAAGTATTTAATTTTGTAGACAATGATGCTCTCTTGGAAAAAAACTAATTTGAATAATTTATGATAAAATCATTGCAAAAAGTGTTGAGTAATTTTAACAACGTTACAAGAAGGGGAGAAAATTACAGCGACTAGGAGAAATCACGCATGGAATATCATATCATTCCACTTTGTTTACATAGTTACTCCTTTTGTGTATTACTGACCTCATACTTAACACTTATCAGTTAAAGTTGCTACTTTTCGCACATTACACAAGTGTTATATTTATATGGGAGAGTCAGCAACAGTGCTTTTTAAAGAATTATTAAGTGCTTCATTCGAATCGTACTCACCTTTAATTATAAAAGAAAACGGTTATATTCATTTTTGTATGTAGAACAGAATTACATCAACGCTTAATGAAGCTAGTGAGCTGGAGTCAGTGATTTGCCACAATGATCCAGTTGTATGGGTTTACGTATAAGCTGCTGAAAATGCTAACCGGAAGATACATACCGGGTGATCAAAAAGTCAGTATAAATTTGAAAACTTAATAAACCTCGGAATAATGTAGATAGAGAGGTAAAAATTAACACATATGTTTCGAATGTCATTGGGTTTTATTAGAACCACACACAAAAAAACAAAGTTCACAAAATGTCCAACAGATCTAATGCGCGCGTCGTTTGATGATGATCGTGTGCTCAGCCGCCACTTTCGTCATGCTTGGCCTCCCAGGTCCGTGCGATTATTAGCTTTGGGGTTACCAGAAGTCGCAAGTGTATCGTGATCGACCGACATCTCTAGGGATGCTGAAAGACAACATCCGACGGCAATGCCTCAATGCCTCACCATAACTCCGGACATGCTTTACAGTGCTGTTCACAACATTATTCCTCGACTACAGCTATTGTTGAGCGATGATGGTGGACATATTGAGCATTTCCTGTAAAGAACATCATCTTTGCTTTGTCTTACTTTGTTATGCTAATTATGACTATTCTGATCAGATAAAGCGCCATCTGTCGGACGTTTTTGAACTTTTGCATTTTTTTGTTTCTAATAAAACCCCATGTCATTCCGAGCATGTGTGTCAATTTGTACCTCTCTATCTACATTATTCCGTGATTTATTCAGTTTTCAAATTTATACTGACTTTTTGATCACCCGGTATTACTGCGTGTCTGCAAACAGCTACGTTGAGCAGTACGTATTCTTTTCGTTCATTTCTTATGTTTAATTTTCTGGTATGACTCATCGGTTAGAAAGTTGATGGGATGCTGTTGAACTCCCTTTTGGCCGGCGTAGGGGAGAACTAGACGTGGCATGGACTCATCAAGTCGTTGAAAGTACCCTGCGCAAATACTGAGCCGTGCTGCCTACGTAGCCGTCCATAACTGCGAAAGTGTTGCCGATTCAGGATTTTGTGCACGAACTGACCCCTCTATTGTTCCCCATAAATGTTCGATGAGATTAATGTCGGGCGATCTGTCTGGCCAAATGATTCGCCTGAAGTGTCAAGAACAATCTTCAAACCAAACGCCAACAACTGTGGATCAGTGACATGGCGCGTCGTCATCTATTAAAATTCCATCGTTGTTTGGTTGCAAATGGTCTCCACGTAGCCGAACATAACCATTTCGAGTCAATGATCGGTTGGGTAGGATCAGAGGACCCACTCCATTCGATGAAAACTTAGCTCTCAGCCTTGTGGAGCCAGCACCAGCTTGCACAGTGCCTTGTTGACAACTTGGCTCCATGGCTCCGTAGGATCTGTGCTACATTCCAACCCTGTCATCAGCTGTTACCAACTGAAAACGGGACTCCTCTGCCCAGGACCACGGTTTTACAGTCGTCTAGGATGCAACTGATATGATCAGGAGCCCAGGAGAGGCGCTGCAGGTGATGTCGTGCTGTTACCGAAGGCAGTCACATCGGTCGTCCGCTGCCATAGCCCTTTAACGCCAGGTTTCACCGTAATTTCCTAACTGATACATTCATCGGACGTCCCATATTGATTTCTGCAGTTTTTTTCACGCAGTGTTGCTTGTCTGTTAGCACGGAGAACTCTACGGAAAGGCCGTTGCTGTCGGTCATTAAGCAGAGGCCATCGGCCACTGCGTTGTCCGTAGTGAGAGGTGATGCCTAAAAATTGGCATTCTGGGCTCTCTCTTGACGCTGTAGATCCCGGAATATTGAATTCCCTAACGATTTCCGAAATGGAATGTCCGATGCGTCTAGCTCCGACTAGCATTCCGCGTTCAGAGTGTGTTGCGTCGTGGGGCCTGAATCGTGTTGGAAACTTTTTCTCCTGAGTTACCTGAGTGAAAATGACAGTTCCGGAAGTGCAAAGCCCTTTTATGCCTTGTGTACGTGATAACACCGCCGTCTGTATATGAGCATATCATTCTCCCATGGCTTTCGTCAACTCAGTGTATATATGTGTATGTGTGTTACAATATTTTTTCTGACGCGTTGTATAATGGTAAACTGAAAATAAACACAGTTGAGAGCAAAAAATAGTGATATGTAAATCTAACAGACAAGTAATGACAAATATGAAGCTCTCAAACAAAATACTGGTGTCAGCAAATGAAATTTGCTCCTTTGGAACTACTATAAGAGATGGCAACTGAAGAGCAACAGATATTAAAAGAAGAACTGCAATAACTAGACAAACGTTAAGGAGTAAGAGTAATTTTTAAATAAAGAACCACCTTAATGTACAATCCTGGAAATTGAAATAAGAACACCGTGAATTCATTGTCCCAGGAAGGGGAAACTTTATTGACACATTCCTGGGGTCAGATACATCACATGATCACACTGACAGAACCACAGGCACATAGACACAGGCAACAGAGCATGCACAATGTCGGCACTAGTACAGTGTATATCCACCTTTCGCAGCAATGCAGGCTGCTATTCTCCCATGGAGACGATCGTAGAGATGCTGGATGTAGTCCTGTGGAACGGCTTGCCATGCCATTTCCACCTGGCGCCTCAGTTGGACCAGCGTTCGTGCTGGACGTGCAGACCGCGTGAGACGACGCTTCATCCAGTCCCAAACATGCTCAATGGGGGACAGATCTGGAGATCTTGCTGGCCAGGGTAGTTGACTTACACCTTCTAGAGCACGTTGGGTGGCACGGGATACATGCGGACGTGCATTGTCCTGTTGGAACAGCAAGTTCCCTTGCCGGTCTAGGAATGGTAGAACGATGGGTTCGATGACGGTTTGGATGTACCGTGCACTATTCAGTGTCCCCTCGACGATTACCAGAGGTGTACGGCCAGTGTAGGAGATCGCTCCCCACACCATGATGCCGGGTGTTGGCCCTGTGTGCCTCGGTCGTATGCAGTCCTGATGTGGCGCTCAGCTGCACGGCGCCAAACACGCATACGAGCATCATTGGCACCAACGCAGAAGCGACTCTCATCGCTGAAGACGACACGTCTCCATTCGTCCCTCCATTCACGCCTGTCGCGACACCACTGGAGGCGGGCTGCACGATGTTGGGGCGTGAGCGGAAGACGGCCTAACGGTGTGCGGGACCGTAGCCCAGCTTCATGGAGACGGTTGCGAATGGTCCTCGCCGATACCCCAGGAGCAACAGTGTCCCTAATTTGCTGGGAAGTGGCGGTGCGGTCCCCTACGGCACTGCGTAGGATCCTACGGTCTTGGCGTGGATCCGTGCGTCGCTGCGGTCCGGTCCCAAGTCGACGGGCACGTGCACCTTCCGCCGACCACTGGCGACAACATCGATGTAGTGTGGAGACCTCACGCCCCACGTGTTGAGCAATTCGGCGGTACGTCCACCCGGCCTCCCGCATGCCCACTATACGCCCTCGCTCAAAGTCCGTCAACTGCACATACGGTTCACGTGCACGCTGTCGCGGCATGCTACCAGTGTTAAAGACTGCGATGGAGCTCCGTATGCCACGGCAAACTGGCTGACACTGAAGGCGGCGGTGTACAAATGCTGCGCAGCTAGCGCCATTCGACGGCCAACACCGCGGTTCCTGGTGTGTCCGCTGTGCCGTGCGTGTGATCATTGTTTGTACAGCCCTCTCGCAGTGTCCGGAGCAAGTATGGTGGGTCTGACACTCCGGTGTCACTGTGTTCTTTTTTTCATTTCCAGGAATGTATAAACAAGATAGAGATTCATCTTAACAAACACTGCTCCGTACGACGTGACTTATCAGCCATACACGTTTGTCACAAAAACTTTGAAACACTTTTTATAGTAGCTAATATGACTGGTATAACCATTGTTCATTACCTGTCGATGTCACAAAATAGCCACACTGTAAATACTCTGTTGCGGCGAGGGCTGTTGAAGCCAGGGAGGTACTGGTGAATTCTAGAGGAGTGAGTGTTCGGTTTATCATTGATAAATAATAATTTGGGAATGGTCACCACATGCATGGTGAAAATTAATAAAACCCGCAAACTGGAAGGACGGATTGCTGACTGGGCATGGAGAAAAAGGGTCCTATGAACTAGTGTTCGGAAATGTATCGTTGCTACTGTAGATGGTACTAACGGATGACAGTTCCTCTGACCACGTGCCGTGTGATCCTCGTGTGTTGGAGGCTGTGCGATTTTGCAGCGTACTATAAGCAGCAGAATGGTCTGGTATTCATGTCGGGAACAAGCCGAGATGGTGTTTGTGTACGACCAAGCAGATGAAAACGGCCGAGAGGCGGAGCTGCTGCACCAGAACAGGTGCCCTCACAGACACCAGCCACATCAGATAACATTTTAGCCGGCTCTGGGCGTTTGTGTGATCACGAGTCCTTTCAGGGAGACGAACGTGCAGGAGGCGGCGGACTATGCATACAATAGTTTTGGAGAACCGGGTCTTACAGCCTACTGAGACGAACCCTAGTATAAGCTGCAGACCATTGCTCCCCCCCCCCCCCCCCCCCCCCCCCCACCGAACGTGCTGTAAGTCACCGTACGATTATGTGTATTCTTCACCTGCAATCCTATGGAATATTTATTGTGACGTGAATGCAATGCAGCTCTGTACTATGTTCCGGAACGATTTCTTATCGTTGCTCGCACACCATCTATTTTACGCACACATGTTCATTGGACCTTTTCTCCCCCATTTGCAACCAGGAGTCCGTCCCTGCGGTTTGTCGGCTTTATTGAGTTCACCCTGTATATAACTAAGACATATCTAGATATTAAGTTCTGAAAAATGAAACACACGAGGTTCATCCATACAGTACCTGTTGAGCAGAGTTACAAACTAGTGAGGTGGCTTCAAAGTCTACAACTCCATGCACTATACATCTTCAAATTATGTGTAAAGTGCTATTACATCGCCTTTCAAATGTCTTCTAGGGAAAAGTTGTAGTATTATTTTATTTATTTATTTATCCTGATCTGACAGGACCATCAGGCCCTCTCTTAACATCGGAGTAAAGTTTCATACATACAGTACCTTTTATTTACATCGCACTTGCCTATGAAATAACTAGTTTAATATGACGAATAGTATTAAAATGATCTGAGTGTATGAAGTGGCAGTGTGAGTAAATTATACTGACTATAAATTAATGAAGTTAATAGTAACACTACTTATACTACTGCAACTACTGTCAATAGTAGTGATAATACACTCCAGGAAATTAAAATAAGAACACCGTGAATTCATTGTTCCAGGAAGGGGAAACTTTATTGACACATTCCTGGGGTCAGATACATCACATGATCACACTGACAGAACCACAGGCACATAGACACAGGCAACAGAGCATGCACAATGTCGGCACTAGTACAGTGTATATCCACCTTTCGCAGCAATGCAGGCTGCTATTCTCCCATGGAGACGATCGTAGAGATGCTGGATGTAGTCCTGTGGAACGGCTTGCCATGCCTTTTCCACCTGGCGCCTCAGTTGGACCAGCGTTCGTGCTGGACGTGCAGACCACGTGAGACGACGCTTCATCCAGTCCCAAACATGCTCAATGGGGGACAGATCCGGAGATCTTGCTGGCCAGGGTAGTTGACTTACACCTTCTAGAGCACGTTGGGTGGCACGGGATACATGCGGACGTGCATTGTCCTGTTGGAACAGCAAGTTCCCTTGCCGGTCTAGGAATGGTAGAACGATGGGTTCGATGACGGTTTGGATGTACCGCGCACTATTCAGTGTCCCCTCGACGATCACCAGAGGTGTACGGCCAGTGTAGGAGATCGCTCCCCACACCATGATGCCGGGCGTTGGCCCTGTGTGCCTCGGTCGTATGCAGTCCTGATTGTGGCGCTCACCTGCACGGCGCCAAACACGCATACGACCATCATTGGCACCAAGGCAGAAGCGACTCTCATCGCTGAAGACGACACGTCTCCATTCGTCCCTCCATTCACGCCTGTCGCGACACCACTGGAGGCGGGCTGCACGATGTTGGGGCGTGAGCGGAAGACGGCCTAACGGTGTGCGGGACCGTAGCCCAGCTTCATGGAGACGGTTGCGAATGGTCCTCGCCGATACCCCAGGAGTAACAGTGTCCCTAATTTGCTGGGAAGTGGCGGTGCGGTCCCGTACGGCACTGCGTAGGATCCTACGGTCTTGGCGTGCATCCGTGCGTCGCTGCGGTCCGGTCCCAGGTCGACGGGCACGTGCACCTTCCGCCGACCACTGGCGACAACATCGATGTACTGTGGAGACCTCACGCCCCACGTGTTGAGCAATTCGGCGGTACGTCCACCCGGCCTCCCGCACGCCCTCGCTCAAAGTCCGTCAACTGCACATACGGTTCACGTCCACGCTGTCGCGGCATGCTACCAGTGTTAAAGACTGCGATGGAGCTCCGTATGCCACGGCAAACTGGCTGACACTGACGGCGGCGGTGCACAAATGCTGCGCAGCTAGCGCCATTCGACGGCCAACACCGCGGTTCCTGGTGTGTCCGCTGTGCCGTGCGTGTGATCATTGCTTGTACAGCCCTCTCGCAGTGTCCGGAGAAAGCATGGTGGGTCTGACACACCGGTGTCAATGTGTTCTTTTTTCCATTTCCAGGAGTGTAGTAATAGTAATAGCAATAATAATATTGGCAGATCTAAGAAGAATTTATAGATGTACAAAACAGATGTTTTCTGATATAGTGAGTTCTCGGGAAAGAAAATTAAAGGAGACTGCATCTGCTAAGAATACTGGGAATTGAGGAAGATCGGATTGGGAAGAATGATGTAGAAGGTTAGCGATCGCGTACGAAGACAATGGTAATTCTTATTGCTGCTTTATCACTACCTGTCTTCTGAAGCTGGAGATGTTATTCAGTTACCTAATATAGTGCGGGAGTCTATGTCAGAGTCGGAGTCGGATTCATGCTGACAAGGTCTTCGGGAAAGCGGCTGAGCGGGGCAGTGGGACAGAGAGAGCGTTTCAGGTCGAGGAGTCAGTTGCTGGAATCTTCAGAATGTAAATTAAAAGTTATCACTTGAATTTGTTATCTTTTATGAGTTCTTTCCAAATTAAAAAAAAGTTATCATATTTTATATGTTTACTTGTGTCACAAAAATGTGTTTAAATATCAGTGTTCGGTTTCATTTCTTATTCACCGAACAACGCATATCTGCAGGATATCTAGATTGAATTTTGTGTAAATGGCCATACGAATTCACTGTGTTCATTGCAATTATCTCTTCTTTCCAGGTAAGGGACTGTCCCGCTGCCATTCGGCATTGTGAGCGCTCTTCGTGGTAAGTGCCGGTTACCTCGGTATGTCACCAGATGCAAAACGAGTTTATACCAGGGAAGGAAATAACATCATTTGGACGCCCAAGTGTTCAGAGTATTTCTTTTTATGGTCAGTGTCTTGAATGATTTCGGGTTCATGGGTAAGAGATTAGCCTTCTGCATTGGGGCACTAGTAGCTAATCCCGAGTGGAGCATATACGAACAAGCGTAGGAAGTGCGTTTGCACAGGCTTTATCGCAAGGTGCCAACGCCGGAGACGTCAGACCGACGATAAAACTAGACAAAGAAGAAAGAAGCTGTGATATGGGACATACTGGCAAAACAAATCTGAAGCTCTATCTTGGTGGTGATGGTGGTGGTGGTGGTATGATTCAGTGCCGGTGCTCTGATGATGATTTCTGAGGACTAAAGACCGCTGTTATTACACTGATTTAATTCAACTACACTTCATTAGTGTCTTTATTTAATTTTTTGTTGCTCATTTTATAATATCTTTTCAAGCCAATATTCAGTCCTTCCAACTACTATTGGAAGTACTTTGCCGTCTCTGACAGAATTAAAATGTCACTAACAAACTTCCAGGGAACAGTAATTCACTTTCCAAGTTTCTCCTCAGTTTGCTTTACCGCTCACTTAGTGTACAAATTGCATAACATCGAGGATAGGCTACAATCCTGTCTCGCTCCCTTCTCAACGACGGGTTCCCGTCCATCGACTCAAATAGTTTCGGTCTGGTTTGTGTACAAGTTGTAAATAAACATTATCCCTTCAACGTTCAGAAATTCGATGTTTGTGCTCCAGTCAAGGTTAAAGAGCTTTCTCTAAACCTGTATATGCCATAGAAGTAGTCGCTTCGGTCATCTGCTGCCACAGCCCATTAACGCCAGATTTCGCCGCACTGTCCTAACGGATACGTTCGCCTTAAGTCCCACAGTGATTCCTGCGGTTATTTCGAGCAGTATTGCTTGTCTGTCAGCACTGACAACGTCTGACCCCGGTAGCTGAATGGGCAGTTGGCCTTTGGCTGTGCTGCGGTGAGGACGCGCTGTTTGTGTTCCTGCTGTGGAGCGAGCGCTCGTGTTGTTTACATCGTACTCGGCCGTTTCGCGCGTGCCGTACTCAGCATATAGATCACTATGGCGCACCAACCAGGCGAGCGGTCTACTCGACGGGAGGCCCTCGTCACACGCCATTTTTGAGCACTGACAACTCTGACGAAGCGCCGCTGATGTCGGTCGTCAAGTGAAGGCAGTTGGCCACTGCGTTGTCGATGCTGACAGGTATCGCCTGAAATGTGGTACTCTCGGCATACTCTTGACACAGTGGATCTCGGAATACTGAATTCCCTGACGATTTCGTAAGTGGAATGTGCCATGCGTGTAGCTAAAACTGCCACTCCCCGTCCAGAGTCTTTTAATTTAGTGTAGCCATAATAACGTCGGAAACTTTTTCAGATGATTCACCTGAGTGCAAATGACATCCGGCAATCCCTTTAATACCTTGTGTGCTCGATACTACCGCCATCTGTATATGTGCACATCGCTACCCTATAACTTTTTGTCACATCAGTGTATAATATATGTCGTTTCTGTGTTACCCGTTGGACATAAAATTTTTAAATTCAGTCAGTAACTACGCGGAGTTTGAAAAGTAGAGTTTTTGTTGTGTTGTCCTCTGGATCTGGTACTGGCTTCCGGGATAGCGCTTTAGTAAAACATTGTAGATACGGAGTGTGACCCTTGCTAAACGCCCGCCTTGTGTTGGGTTAGGGGAAGCGGTTGTCGTACTATGTGGACGTAAGTTTGGCTCCAGCGAGTGCCGTACAGTCACTTGCGGAGCAGCCGTAGAAGCAGGCTGGAAGTCGGCGTCCCTGGAAGTCGCGCAGCAGCCGGGCGCTGGGCGCTGGGAGGTCTGCTGTGTTCCGCTGGGGGCGCCGATTCGTCAGGCAGGCACCAGCCCGGCTGCCCTTCCCACGCGTTTAATTGTCGCTTTCTCCGCCTCGTCCATTAGGCGATTTACCGGTGCCGGGGGAATGCAGCGCTTCATTAACCAGTCTCCTGCAGGTCTCCTGTCACCGGACATCGTGGCCGGGCTTTCTCTGGGACTTGGTGTACCTTGTGCGTGCACAGGCATGGATACGGGAAGCTCTGTTCTGCGGAGGGCGAGAGGGGGAGGGGTAGGGTGGGGGCTGGCAACATACCACTCACCTCTCCTCATTTGACGTGCCTCAGACGAATAACGTTTTTAGAAATTAAAAATAATAAAGTATATAATTTTTTAATATAATAATAAATTAGTTAAGTAACGTGAAGTGTATAAAATATTTTAATATAACAATAATACTTTGTTGCATCACACTGCGTTATCATAGCGTCCAAGAAATTACGATTTTCAAGAATATATCCATTGGAAAGCACATATATGAAATGGTCGACTGAGTGCTCCAGTTCTTAATGAAAGATTGCTACATTATTGTCTTCATGCCCTCTCTTACATCAGATCAGACACATCACAATTTACAGAGTAGAATTACGTATTTCTGCGTGCCAATTAAAGAAAATACACTGATGGCCATTAAAATTGCTACACCACGAAGATGACGTGCTACAGACGCGAAATTAACCGACAAGAAGAAGATGCTGTGATATGCAAATGATTAGCCTTTCAGAGCATTCACATAAGGCTGGCGCCGGTGGCGACACCTACAACCTGCTGACATGAGGAAAGTTTCCAACCGATTTCTCATACACAAACAGCAGTCGACCGGCGTTATCTGGTGAAACGTTGTGATGTCTCGTCTAAGGATGAGAAATGCGCACCATCAAGTACCCACTTTGATAAAGGTCGCATTGTAGCCTATCGCGACTGCGGTGTATCATATCGCGACATTGCTGCTCGCGTTGGTCGAGATCTCACTGTTAGCAGAATATGGAGTCGGTGGGTTCAGGAGGGTAATACGGAACGCCGTGCTGGATCCCAACGGCCTTGTATCACTAGCAGTTGAGAGGCATCTTATCTGCATGGCTGTAACGGATCGTGCAGCCACGTCTCGATCCCTGAGTCAACAATTGGGTACGTTTGCAAGACAACAACCACTGCACGAACGTTCGACGACGTTTGCAGGAGCATGGACTATCGGCTCGGAGACCATGGCTGTGGTTACCCTTGACGCTGCGTCACAGACAGGAACGCCTGCGGTGGTGTACTCAACGACGAATCTGGGTGCACGAATGACAAAACATAATTTTTTTCGGATGAATCCAGGTTTTGTTTACAGCGTCATGATGGTCACATCCGTGTTTGGCGACATCGCGGTGAACGCACATTGGAAGCGTGTATTCGTCATCGCCATACTGGCGTATCACCCGTCGTGATGGTATGGGGTGCCATTGGTTACACGTCTCGGTCTCCTCTTGTTCGCATTGACGGCACTTTGAACAGTGGACGTTACATTCCAGATGTGTTACGACCCGTGGCTCTACCCTTCATTCGATCCCTGCGAAACCCTACATTTCAGCAGGATAATGAACGACCGCATGTTGCAGGTCCTGTACGGGCCTTTCTGGATACAGAAAATGTTCGACTGCTGTCCTGGGCAGCGCATTCTCCTGATCTCTCCCCAATTGAAAACGTCTGGTCAATGGTGGCCGAGAATGTGGCTCGTCACAATACGCCAGTCACTACTCTTTATGAACTGTGGTATCCTGTTGAAGGTGCATGGTCAGCTGTACCTGTGCACGCCATCCAAGCTCTGTTTCACTCAATGCCCAAGCGTATTAAGGCCGTTATTACGGCCAGAGGTGGTTGTTCTTGGTACTGATTTCTCAGGATCTATGCACCCAAATTGCGTGAAAACGTAATCACATGTCAGTTCTTGTATAATATATTGTCCAATGAATACCCGTTTATCATCTGCATTTCTTCCTGGTGTAGCAATTTTAATGGCCAGTAGTGTACATTGTTTAACTTGTAATAACTGTCTCACATAATAACTGCTGCACTTATAATAAGCGCAATACAATAAAATCTTACAGATAGAAGAGGAGAAAAGAGCAATAAAATGAAGCGTTAAGAACAAAGAGGGAAGGATTTAGAACTAGGAATGGCGGCTATTGCTGAAACAAGCGGTTTTCGGTTTATCGTTTTTTCTTCACGCCAGTTTGACCTGACTGTTAAATCCACTCAAAACAACCAGCCTCTGCAATAACCGATTTTCCGTTTTTATTACTATTACTTCTTGTAATAAATTTAGAAATCGGACAAAGACTGAAAAAATTTTACTCAGTTGCTTTTCTCGAAAAGTGATAAGTCGTCGATATTTCAAAAATTCACCGGTATTCTCCTATTGCTTCTAATTTTTTTGAAACTGTACACACAAATCGTAATTGGGGAGCATACCAATATTTGGGTATTGCGAATAGTCTGCGCTAAAGGATGGAAACTGAGCATGAAGAACTCTTATTTTTCGTGTTAGTTTGTCCCTTTGCAACGCCTACAAGCTGATAAAAGGAATGTCATGTAGACGCAGGCAACAGATCAGGTACTTCCTATGTTTAGTGTGTACTATGAATGAATGATTCATAAATTTTTAATTTGTTGCCATAATTTCTTTCTTATTTTATTATTTCATAGAAATAATATTCGCTTGTTAGTAAAGAATGAAAAGCAACTGTTTCAATCGAAACCAAAGAAATACGGAAAAATTTCGGTTATTGAAACTAAAATATTGGTTTGATTTTTATGCTCTCTGTTTTTCAGACCACTAGTTAGAGCTTGGGAAGGCGTATTGAGACCGCTCGATATCGTGCGTTTGTTCTCATCGACAAGCAGCGTATGCTACTTAGAAATTTTATGCATATGGACAAAAATAAATAAATGCTTCAAATATTTTACCAGCGTCAGTGGGATGGAAGAAACAAATTTCCGACAATGAAGTGTTAACTGTCAACCTCTGATCAATATTCATCGTCGTGGAACTGCACAAAGAGCCAGTCATATTGGTAGTGAATGGTAAGCACTGTAATCTGAGGCCTATATAGACGAGTGCAGGTGTTCTGAACGTCTCTGTGTGAAGACTGAATCATGAACCCATCCTCGTCCTTCGACGATCACGTGTCTTCTTCCTACTCAGCTGTAGCAAACGACGGTTTAGCAGATTTCTTTGTGTGGGCTACTTCTCTTGAAGGAAATGGTGTTACGGTCAGGACGGAGTGGTCCATCCGCATTCAGCTATATGCCGCAAGCCACTTTACGGTGTGACGCTACCATCACTTCTCCTGCTGCAGTCGCGAACAGTATTAGCTGCAGTTTCTGTAATCCTCTCGTTGTGGAGGTTTACGTGGGAGGAAGTAACAGCACAGCCATATTGTCAGTTACAATTTTAGATGTCACCACTATTCATTACACATAGTGGAATGCTGTTATGAGTTAAGAGAGTCGAACAAGCTATATATTGAAGCGAGTAGCTACAGTCGTCTATTGTTCTCAGCCCGACCAAATAGTTTTCGAACCACGCATGTGAGCTTATGTGGCGTCTCTGCTCGTAATCAGGACGCATTCAATTCGTGGTTGCCGAGTTCCGAAGCGCGCCTCCAGAGTTCTGTCCGACGCTAGCTTGGTTTATCGAATTAATTAGCAAGATTCCAGAACGCAGTGGGTGGCAATTTCAGGCCCGTCTGCCATTTGACGCCGCAGGAACCCGAGCCCAACTGCGGAATTTCTCCACTAATTGGCTCCGCCGCAAACTCGCTGGAGTGAACGTCTGTCTACCTGCAGATGCGGGTTGAAGCGGGTGTCTTCTATCGATCACTGCTGGAGAAGAGGAACGAAATTCCGAAGATGCAAGTCCTACCGGTTTCTTTCTTGCATGTATGCTTCAGCAGTTCGAGTAACCCAACGTATGCTAGAGCAAGTACAATCCAACGTTAATGAAGCGCTGCTCAGAATTCGAGAGGCGAAGGCGGAGACAGCTGGTGGTTTGGTGAGGCTAGAACACTGAAAAGTCTTATTCTGTTCAAAAATGGTTCAAATGGCTGTGAGCACTAGGGGACTTAACTTCTGAGGTCATCAGTCCCCTTGAACTTAGAACTACTTAAACTTATCTAACCTGAGGACATCACACACATCCATGCCCGAGCAGGATTCGAACCTGCGAGCGTAGCGGTCGCGCGGTTCCAGAATGAAGCGCCTAGAACCGCTCGGTCACTGGAAGCCGGCCCCTATTCTGTATCCGAATGGATCGAAAAATTCCATCTAGTCAGTCCCTGTTTTTATGGGTACATGTGTGAGTCCGATTATCTGCTTACAGCTTTATATATTCCCAACAGATCCAAGTACTCGTTCCATTTCATTTTTCTTTTTTTCCTGTTTTTACAGTTCGACTTTCAAACAGCGTGGCAGGTTCCAGAAGTTTGTCATTCATGCAGCAAAGAGATACCGTGGATGAAACTCGGCATTTATAGAAATCTAAAGTAAGCAGCCATGTAATAAGAGTAGAATTACCACCAAAATCACATTGTAAGATTATTATCGAGACCAAACTTCGCAGTCCCTACAACATACACTGAAGAGCCAAAGAAACTTGCACAGCTGCCTAACATCGTGTAGGACCCTGCGAGCACGTTTCGACACCACGTAGCACGGACTCGACTGATGTCTTAAGTAGTCCTGGAGGGACTAACATCATGAATCCCGTAGGGCTGTCCATAAAACCGTAAGAGTACGAGTGAGTGGAGATTTCTTCTGAACAGCACGTTGCAAGGCATCCCAGATATGCCCAGTAATGTTCATGTCTGGGGAGTCTGGTGACCAGCGGAAGTGTTTAAACTCAGAAAAATTTCTATTATTTCTACTGTTTTTGTACAAAATCTGCATCACGTTCTATGGCGTTACGCCACCGTTATGTAAGAGCGCTTATTCCTTGTCGCTCTGCGCGTAACCATGTTTTGAATACAGAAATTACACTGAAGAGCCAGAAAACTGGTTCACCTGCCTAATATCGTATAGGGACATCGCACCCAGAAGTGCCGTGGCACGACTCGAATGATGTCTGAAGCAGTGGTGAAGGGAACTGACACCATGAATCCTTCAGGGCTGTCCATAAATCGGTAAGAGTACGAAGGGGGTGGAGATGTCTTCTCAACAGTACGTTTCAAGACATCCGAGATATGCTCAATAAAGTTCTTGAGTGTTTGGGGGGGGAGGGGGGCAGCGGAAGTCTTTAAACTCAGAAGAGTGTTCCTGGATCCACTCTGTAGCAATTCTGCACGTGTGGGGTGTCGCATTGTCCTGCTGGAATTGCCCAAGTCCGTCGGAATACACAATTGACATAAATGGATGCAGGTTATCAAGACGATGCTTACGTACGTGTCACCTGTCAGAGTAGTGGCAAGGCGTATAAGGGGCCCCATATCACTCCAACTGCACACGACCCACACCATTACAGAACCACTACCAGCTTGAAAAGTCTCCTGCTGACATGCAGCGTCTGAGAGTCTGTGGATTCATGAGGCTGTCTCCACACCTGTACGCCTCCATCAACTCGATACAATTTGAAACGAGACTCGTCCGATCAGGCAGCATGTTTCCAGTCATCAGCAGTCCAGTGTTGGTGTTGACGGGCCCATGCGAGTCGTAAAGCTTTGTGTCGTGCAGTCATCAAGGGTATACGAGTGGGCCTTCGGCTCTGAAAGCACAGATCGATGATGTTTCGCACGCTGACACTTGTTGATGGCCCAGGATTGAAATCTGTTATATTTGCGGAAGGGCTGCACTTTTGTCACGTTCAACTATTCTCTTCGCTCGTTGTTGGTCCTGTTCTTGCAGGATATTTATCCCTACTGCAGCGATGTCTGAGATTTGATGTTTTACCGGATTCCTGATATTCACGGTACCTTCATGAAATGGTCGTAATGGAAAATCTCCACTTCATCGCTACCTTGGAGATGCTGTGTCCCATGGCTCATGCGTCGACTATAACACCACATTCAAGCTCAATTAAAGCTTAGTATCCTTCCATTGTAGAAGCAGTAACCGGTCTAACAACTGCACCAGACACTTGTTGCCGTATATAGGCTTTGCCACCCGCAGCGCAGTATTCTGCCTGTTTACATAACTCTGGATTTGAATACCCACGTGTGTACTCGCTTCTTTGGCGTTTAAGTGTAGTTTACAAAAAACGGCATAGTCAACTAAGTCGTTCTGGCTTCTTTTTTGAACTATTCATAATATTTTTGAACTATCAAAACATGCTATTGACTACAGCGTTGTTGTCAGACAATGTTATAGTGCTGCAGAGGCTGTGTGACAGACCCGTTGTATAAATGAGTAGCATTAATAGTCTAGTTACGCTTCTTGAGGACTACCAGCTGTCATTAGATTTTATTTTGAACATTCTGAGAAAATTTTTGGAAATTTGTGGTAAGCTCTTATGGGACCAAACTGCTGCGGTCATCGGTCCATAAGCTTACACACTATTTAATCTAACTTAAACTATTGTACTCTAAGGACGGCACACACACACACATACACAAACGAATCCAAGCCCGGTGGCAGGACTCGAACCTCCGACGGGGACAGCCGCCCGGACCGTGACAAGAAGCCTCAGTCCTTATCACTTGACAGTGAAATGAAATTTCTTGATTTAAAAAAAAAAAAAAGGTAAGCGAAGCTGTGACTGTACATTTTCTCGGGATAACAGACAGTTGTTCGGTTTCGAAGGCGCGAGAAAATTTCTACTCTCGTCGACCTTTTGGCCTAATTAACGTTTCACACAGCGTGGCGATGCGTGGCAGCATCAAGAATAATCAAACGTCGGCCGTTCCGTGCTGTTCTATTGTGTACTGAAAACCAGCACAAGACTGGCACCTGTACGTGGAAAACAGCAAATGAAAACCGCACGAACATTTTCTTGCGAGTTGAAAAAATTGATCTACTCATTTTGCGGCAGCACCGCGTCGCAACAGAACGTCCAGCAGATCGTGTGGGAGTGTTCCAAAACATCATAGCCAACAAATGCTAAGGAATGCTTGACAGTGATTCCGAATGCTATTCACTTGATTGAGAAATTAAATTTAACATCATAAACTACTTTGCTATATATCCACGATATCTGTACCCTCTGTTTTATTATTACTATATTTTTATATGTGTATAATAATACTGTGTGTTCTACGATAATTACCTACTCTCCTGGCCCTCAAACCGCAGTCGGTTTTTGGCCTCGTCAAGCTGGCTCTTCCACAGTATTCTGTTTTCGGAATCTTCTTTTCTTGCTGCCGGTACCTGGAGATCCTCGGCAACCTGGAGTCTCCAGCTACTTTCCGGCCTGCGGCTTTTGTCCCCGTCGGTGCTTGCTGGAACTACAGATCCTCCCCCTCATCGCGTTCATCAAACCCTTCATCAAGAACTTTTGGGACAGTTTCTGTTGCTGGTATTTTAGCCTGCCAGATGTAGCACTTGGGATATACCCATGAACATGAAGCTCGCTATTGTACAGTACCTTTTTATATTCGTATATCAATGATTCCTGCCTTGTGAGATCTGGTTGAGAAGTGTGTTGAGAGCTAGCAAGTTGGTGTATTGAAACTTCCTGCCATATTAAAACTGTGTGCCCGACCGAGACTCGATCTCGGGACCTTTGCCTTTCGCGGGCAAGTGCTCTACTAACTGAGCTACCCAAGCACGACTCACGCCCCGTCCTCACAGCTTTACTTCTGCCAGTACCTCGTCTCCCACTTTGCAAAATTTACAGAAGCTCTCCTGCGAAACTTGCAGAACTAGCACTCCTGAAAGAAAGTGTATACTGCAGAGACATGGCTTAGCCACTGCCTGGAGGATGTTTACAGAATGAGATTTTCACTCTGCAGCGGAGTGTGAGCTGATATGAGGACGGGGCGTGAGTCGCGCTTGGATAGCTCAGTTGGTAGAACACTTGCCCGCGAAAGGCAAAGGTCGCGAGTTCGATTCTCGGTCCGGCACACAGTTTTAATCTGGCAGGAAGTTTCATATCACCGCACACTCCGCTGCAGAGTGAAAATCTCGTTCTGGAAGTTTGTGTATTTTTTAGACGGCCTGTGATATTACGCACTGTCGTGCTGAGTGGTGCGGTTGCTGTTGAGGCCCACAGGAGCTGCACGTTCTGCTGTGCTGTACACTGATCCCGTTTCAGGACAGCAGAACGTTGCAGCTATTGACCTCCGAGCGCCACCACACGGAATTACGGAGGAACTCCGGGACAGGAGACAGCTCGCCCTTATCTTATCGGCTGCGAGTGTAAATTGTGGGAGAGCGCCAGCAGTACAAGAGACGCCTGTGCAGGTAGGGAAGCAGCCGCGAGGGCGCATCCGGGCCCGGCCGGAACCCGGTGCTCGGACCGCGGGCTGTTAGCACAGGAAGCGGCGTCGCGCTGCCTTCCGGCGCAGTTATCTCCTGGTGCGTGGGCGTGCCACACCCTTCGCCGGGCACCGTCCACTTGTAGGCGAGCCTCACCCCTCAGGAGGCTGCGGTCAGGCCTGCAGCGAGGGGCTGGTGGGGTCACGGGGCGGGCGCAGAACGAACGAGGAAGCAAGTCGGAACAAACCGGAGGGCGTAGACCTCGCGCAAGATAACGTGGTACCTGAGCACACCATTTTCTTCTGAGGAGGTGGCTGCCTCACTTGGCAGTCACATGCCTGTACAGTTTTGGAGTCTTGCACCAAGCGAAAGGATGTTGTTCAAAAATGGTTCAAATGGCTCTGAGCACTATGCGACTTAACATCTGAGGTCATCAGTCCCCTAGATCTTAGAACTACTTAAACCTAACTAACCGAAGGACATCACACACACCCATGCCCGAGGCTGGATTCGAACCTGCGTCTGTTTCTGGCGTGCGGCTCCAGACTATAGCGCCTAAAACCGCTCGGCCACCCCGGCTGGCCTGGATGTTGTTATGGCTGGCTGTATCCTCTTTCTACAACCCAAATGTACACGTCCATTAACACGGTTCTTTATGCCAACTACGGTCAAAATAAAAAAAAAATATATAAGTGGTGTTGAACCGTGATTTATTTTCAAAGAATATTCTTAAGAATTTATTTTATTTACTAGCGATTCATCAAGATCATTAACACATTTAATCATCCTATGTAAGCACGGAAGCAGTTGCAAAGGAGTAACTGATGAAATCATAACTAAATTCCTTTTAACAAATGGGAATTTTATTCACATGAATAGTGCCTAAAATCATTTTTTAAAAGAAGCAGATTTAAAATTATAATCAGAAAGCACCCTCTAAATGTCAAACTTACGATTTATTCAGAGACAGAAAGAAACAAGTTTTGACTGTATGAGCTTTCGGGGAGAGAACCTTGCCCCTTCCTTTTGACACGGCCGTAGTTATGACCGCTCACAACGGTCTCTGAAAGACTACAGTGGTGCAAATCTGCAACACACCAGATTACTTTAAACTAACACTTTTAACAATTTACACAAGCACACAAACTATGCACCCGCCGTAGGAGGGATGGAAATGGTACAAAACACTACCAATTAAAATATTGACCTGGCCACCGAAGGTGCAACTTGATTTTAACTTCTAAGAAAAGTCTTACGGTGAATGGGTGGCAACTTTATATACTAAAAAGATCATTTAAATAAAAGCCCATGAAATGCAATCTTATAAAAAATTTCTCCAAGTTTGGCCAAACAATTAGGCCGTTACACTCCAAGCAATAAATTCGCTAACACACCAAATCCGACAAACATGACAAAGGCAGCTACTAAAGTACTGTAGATTGATAGAGAGATTACCGAACAACCCGAATCGCAGGTTGCTCTATCCCGCCCCTACTCCACAAGGGAAAAACAGAACACCCAGTTTACAAACAACCACCTTACCGCGGGTGGGCAAACGGAGTAGAATGGTGGGTCGACCCAAAAGCAAAGCAGCTGGTGATCTCACCTAGAAAACAAGTAGAATTTAACAAGAGTAAATCAAACAACATATCACCAATCATTTAACTTCTAATAAACTTCGATTTCTCGAGAAGACCTGGCGCAGCACCCCCAAATCGCTCTCCCGAACCGTCCGCTGCCAGCCACTTCAACGGACGCAGGAAGGCGCGCCGATATCCCGTCTCATGGCGTCGCAGCTCGCACCGGCCAGACATGTCGTGGGTTGACTCCTGTTGCTCTCGTGTCGACCGCGAAGCCACTACCCCTCGCTATACGGCGCGGCCCACTGGACTCACGTGGCGACCTCACATGCGCCGACGCTCAAGACAAACAAGTCATCTTATGTCTCAGTGCGCGACCGACCTACCGATCGATCCATCCAACCGCCAATGCCCATTGCCTGAGCAAACTCGAGCAGACTGGCGGCCTAACGCGCAAACTCAGATGCAGGAACTAAGCCCCGACCGCGCGACCACTTCCTCTTACTGTCCGAGTGGAAAGACTCTTCTCATTTTGCCGGCTTTAAAGGTTGACCCGAACGAGAGAGATACTAGCACTCCGAAAGACAGACAGACAATAGCTGTTTAACAAATGCGGACGAGAGACAGACTAGCAAGCTGGGGACGAGAAACTGACCCAGGCTGATCGACTGGCGAGCTCATAGCGCCCCTTAAATGCACGTGAACAGGCAACCTTTCCCCTTTCCCACCAGAGGGACACACCAAAGCTGCGATTGCCACAGCGGCGCCACCGCCAGAAACGGAGGGCGACTGCTTCACACTACGCGCTGCGGCGCGGTCTTCGAAACAGTAATTTTTACCACGGCTCAGGTGTCTTTTCTTTCAGACAGTTTTGAGGCAGCGGCCACTATGAATCAAGACACAAAGGAATTGAAAACGTTATCTGCTAATGAGCAGTGGTGTGTGGATTCAGCTGAGAATTTGGGTCTCGCACGAGGCGTACGGGTGTAGTCCGTGCAGTTGCGCTGGCCATTGTGTCTGGGTGGCGCATCTGCCTAGTAAGCTTGAGACCTGCTTTAGGGCCTCGGTCCACCACTACTTTTCAACTTGCCTCATTGATATGAACCAGTGCGCACTGGAAGCTAATGTCTTTAACTCCGTTGTGCCTTAAAATTAAAAAGGCGTTTTATTCTCACCATTTAGCTACACCTTTCGCTCCAACTTAGACATTAGTTGTACCGTGGCTACAACTTTCCAATACACTCGTCATAGAAAGCAGCTGCCTATTGCTTTCCGCCAACTCCCTACGGTGATCTGCAGCTCGCTGTCTGTGTCAAAATGCTGTCCTCATAGCCAGCAGTTGATGCGAGCGAACATATGGATTTCCGTTCAGTACGGTGGGTGACCGACAGTTTCCTACTCAAAACGCTGCAGGAGGTTCGGCTGAATATTGTCTTGAGGAAGGAAACGCATGACCGTTACGTTAAGTGGGATGCACGAAATCATGCAGAAACCCTTAGCAGACATCTCGGTCTTCGCGGGAGACTCCGTTATTCTAAGTATCTACATGTGTTCACCGTCCAGTCAGAACTGAAAATTGCTTCGGTAGCTCAGTTGGTAGAGCGCGTGCCCGCGAAAGGCAAAGGTCCCGAGTTCGAGTCTCGGTCGGGCACACAGTTTTAATCTGCCAGGAAGTTTCATATCAGCGCACACTCCGCTGCAGAGTGAAAATCTCATTCTGGAAACATCCCCCAGGCTGTGGCTAAGCCATGTCTCCGCAATATCCTTTCTTCCAGGAGTGCTAGTTCTGCAAGTTTCGCAGGAGAGCTTCTGTAAAGTTTGGAAGGTAGGAGACGGATACTGGCAGAAGTAAAGCTGTGAGTACCGGGCGTGAGTCGTGCTTCGGTAGCTCAGATGGTAGAGCGCTTGCCCGCGAAAGGCAAAGGTCCCGAGTTCGAGTCTCGGTCGGGCACACAGTTTTAATCTGCCAGGAAGTTTCAAGAATAAGCTGTCTTAAACTAGATTAACCTAGAACTTTTGTCCATTGTTACTGTAGTGACTGGTTTGGCATTCGGGGGGGGGGGGGGGGGAGTGGATGGCTGGAAATTGATGTCAGTGATGTCTCCTGCTGGTTTTTTCTTGTACTTGATCATGTATGATATCACAGAGATTTTATCGCCTTGTGGCTCCACTTGCATCGCTGGTGTAATGGCGGAGCTGTTGAATAAAAGCACACTATTGCACTGTGTATTTTGTCACTGTTTTTCGACGTAATGCGCTACACAGATTGTTTCGAGATACATGTAAACATTATGCACTTACCATAAGATGGCGAACTGTCATTACTCTATGTTTTTATCTTTTTTGTGTTATGAGATTTTCTTTTAACAAAAAATGCTCGATCTTATATTGATTTGGTTGATCCTTTCTTTGTGCGACTATTTTTTTCGATACCCTCGTGACAGACTATTGACTGAACATCGATATTGGTCTACTTATTGGTCCTACTGACATAACCTGTTCATACGATCGTTTCTAGAACTGCAAACTATAGGTTTCAAGTTACGCAAGATAGTTTGCACACACTTTATTGCACCTCCGTTACTGCGCGTTGGCTGTTCACAGTGGAGACTCTCCCCCCCCCCCCCCCCCCCCCCCTCTTCCCTCCTCAGAACATACACTAGCGTTGTTCCCACACCTACCGCGAAGTTTGCGAAGGTACGGGCGACTTATTTTTTGCGCTGTCTGGGTGGCCTTCGGGGTGCTACCTTTGCCTACGAGAAGGAGCGTTTACCTCAGTTCGAGGCCGTGTCACTTGTACAGCACCATGTTGCCGTCCCTCTCTGAGGTACTGTGACGGCAATGCACTTGGCTCACAAAGTTTCTTCCTACCAGCTCTTATGTACAGGAGCGCAACTCCTGCTGCTACTGAGCTACGGTGTTGTAGGCTCTGAAACGAGAGAGAGCGGGTGCTGAATCAAGTGTTCTATTTGACCAAAAGCTTTCGATGTTTACCGATTCTTGCCGACTGAGGATTACAGATAGACAGAACTTCGGAGAAAGTAAGCAGAGGAGGGGGAGGGGATATGTTGCATAGGTTCCGTTTCCGCCAGTACTTTTGCTGTTGTCGAGTTTCGCTCGGTACGATCAGCTGTTTAAATAAAACAGAATTCAAGATTAAGGTTTCTGTGGGTGATAAATAATACAGCGGAAGTCGTTGGTGTGTCTATAGACAACTATACTCTGTTCGTCTAATTTGAATACTCGTGCCGGCGGGTGTGACCGAGCGGTTGTAGGCGCTTCAGTCTGGAACCGTGCGACCGCTACGATCGCAGGTTCGTTTCGTGCCTCGGGCATGGAGGTGTGTGATGTCCTTAGGTTAGTTAGGTTTAAGTTGTTCTAAGTTGTAGGGGACTGATGACCTCCCATAGTGCTCAGAGCCATTTGAACCATTTGAATACTCATGTAAACAAATATATGTTCTGCCATTGCTGGACGGCTGCATTATCCAAGCATGTGATGTAAGACAAGAATACACCTTACTTATGTACGATGTGTTTCATTGTTATTGCAGCGCGAATGGAACTTCGACACATCCTAAAGCATAGGTCTTTATCTATGTAGATCATAGGTGATGAAACTTACTTACAGAACTACAAAATTCACAAAATGGCGTTGGAAACAATTGCAGAAAGGTAGTGTTGTTGGGGCAGAGATGGAGGGGAGAAACTTTGGCAGTCGTGGCAGGGGGCGAACGCCACGTGGAGGAACGCCGGCCGCCCATGCCCGTCTGGCGGCGGCATTAAGGTGGAAGTTTTGGTAATGGCCTGCCCGAGACTTCAAACGCGCGCAGTCGGCTCTTCGCCGGCCTTTGTTTCTTTTGTCTCGCTGCAGTCGCGTTAACCCTCTGAGGAGCAAACTCGGCGAGAGGGGCTAAATGCCGCCTCTCTTCCAGTCTCGGAAGTGATGGCGTCTCAGACGAAGATGCGCATTCTCCGAGTACCCCGCCACTTGTTCGGGCTTTTCAGTCGCCGAGGCGCCACGCTGGCTCGCAGATTTCTTATTTACTGCAGGCGCGGTCCTACTGCAGCTGCTACGTCGTTACCTTCATCCGACTTTTGAAATGACTTTTGCAGCCAGCCATAGACCGACGTACAGCTTAACGTTGACTCCGAACAACGGTGTTTGTTTGTCATTGTTTCTGATTTATGCAACCCACCGTTCCCATTATATTAATACTACTTTACACAACACAGTAAATTAGAAGGTTGAGCGCAGAAAACGATGGTTTTCTAACATGTTACATCACTAGAAGATAAATTTGTAAACATTGAAATGATCTACAAAACAACCGTCCAGTATCCTTGACATCCTTTTGTTGTAGAATCTTAGAACACATTCTGAGCTCAAACGTAATGAGGTACTTCAAACACAATGACCTCCTTTGTGCCGACCAATAAAACTTAGATCATTAAAACCCATTAAGGACCGTTACACGATACCCAGAAAGCCATGGATGAAACCAGTCATGAAAAGCAGTATTTTCCATTTCCGAAAAGTATTTGACTCCGTACCAGACATACGCTTATTATTAAAAGCACAATCTTATGAGCTGGCAAGCGAGATTTGTGATCATCATGAGGATGTTTTGGTAGGGAGGACGCAGCGTGTTATCTTGAATAGAGAGCCATCGACAGATGTAGAAGTAACTTCTGCTGTTCCCCAGGGAGGTGTGTTGGGACTTTCGGTCTTCATTTTCCTTTCAGAGAATGTTAATGGTAATCTCAGACTTTAGCAATGATGCAGTTATTATAATGAAGTACTGTCTCAAACAAGCTGCATAAACATTCAACCATATCTTGATAAGGTTTTAAAAGGGTGCAAAGTTTAGCAACTTACTTTAAACGTTAAAGAATGTAAGTTTGTGCCATTCGCAAAACGAAAGAAACGTAATTTTCAGTGACTACAGTATCAACGAATCACACTTGAGAATCGGTCAACTCATACAAATGCTAGCGTGTAATACTAATAGGGATATGCAATGGAAATATCACAAAGGCTCATTCGTAGATAAAGCGGGTGGCAGACTTCGGTTTCTTGGATGGTGCAGTCTGCAAAGAAGACTGATTACAAAACACTCGTGTGCCCCATCGTAGAATACTGGTCAAGTGTGTGGGATCCATACCTAATAGGATTAACAGGGGACATTCTACGTATACATTTTTGTTTGTCCCGTCGCAGAGTGTCACAGAGATGCTGAAGAAACTGAATTGTCAGACGCTTCAAGATCCACGCATCCTACACGGAAAAACTCTACTTATATAGTTTCAAGAACCAACATTAAATGATGGTTCGAGGAATATGTTGCAATCTTCTACGTATGTCTTCTATAGGGATAGTGAGAACAGGAGACTAGTAACAGCGTACAAAAAACATTTGAACAGTCATTCTTCCCTCGCTCCATCCGTGAATTCAACGGGAAGAATCCCTAGTAACTGGTACTATGGGACAAACCCTCCGCCACGCATATCCGAGTGATTTTCAGAGGATGGATATTGATGTAGAAGTAAATTTAAGTGTTTTAGAATTGTTTACGTGTTTACCTGGAGAATGGTCTTTAAAGGAACCTAAACGCGGGTGATAAACAATTTAGACAAGTAGACAGCTGAAGGTTTCGCAATGTAGTGGTGCAGAATAGTGCCAAAGGTTAGATCGGTTGATAAGATAACTATTGAGGAAGTACGGAATGGAATTGGGGGATAAGAAATTTATGGTGCAGCATGATGAAAACAAGGAATCGGTTGACAGAAGACTTACTGAGGGATTACGCAGTTATGAATTTCGTAATGGGAGGAAGTGAGGGGTAGGGATGAGAAAATGTAGGGAGAATCCAAGGACTGACTACAGCAACCACGTTCAAGTGGACGAAGCTGAAGCAGCTACGCAGAGATGAAGATAGTATTTTAAAAGAGTTTGCCAACTGAAAAGCTAGAAAATTTTCTTGTTCTTCTCCAAGGAAAAACTGTTAGTTTATTTACTGAACAACATGTACTGAACAATTGTATAAATCATACATGCAGTAATCTTGACCATGCTGAGTGTCATAGCTGAAGTGACACTACTTTTTGGTAATTAGTAAATACCACCTGGGCTATATTGTGTGTTACGACCGGTTTTGTTCTTAAAACATCTTCATGTGCACATTTTAGCACAACTGTTCCCCCAAGCTGAGGACGTTTTAAGAACGAGACCGGTCGTGAAACAACATCTGTGAAGCTATACAACTTAGGTGATTTTCATTAAATCATTAGAATTTATTATACGCGACATTAATACGATACGACTATTTCTCTTTCGCATCATACACAAATTTTTGTCTTAATTTTTAGTTCCATACATAACAAGATTTTCAACTATTTATATTTTAGATTTTCTAAAATGTAAATACAGACGTGTGAGTTTTCTTCATATATAAAATAGAACCGACGCTGTTAAATAGTGTGTTATGTTGGACGCAGTAATATAAAAGTAGCTAATATTTTTTGTATTTCTATCTCGTGTATTCCTATGGAAACTGAAGTAATTTGTGAATTATAGAATTGAAAATGTCCGTTAATGAACTAAAGCGTAACAGAAATTTTATGTTTACATATTTTCCACTCAGTTTAGTAGAGAGCACTTTTTCTTTCAGGCAAGAACAACAAACTACGTGGAGTTCTTCTTGCTTTCAGTAAAAGCTAACAAAGTTGTGAGGAATTACGTCAAATGAAAATGAACTGCTTATTGTTTTAATACTTAGCACGGGAATAAAATTCAGAATTTTATTTCCGTCGTAGAGGAATGTCTACATAGTAGATAAATGTCTAATCAGGGTCCCAAGGACAACGGGTGGGGTCTTTTCAGCGCAAAAGTTTTCTCGAAGCGACTCTGTGTGTCAACGGGAAGAGCAGGAAGTCAGAAAGAGAGAGAGATGTGATGGAGAGCCGGCGAAGTTTCCGCGAATGCTAAACAACCCCCGCGGCTGCGTCGAGAGGGAAAGCGATCGTGCAGCTAAACGTCGTGACTGCGCGCCAGGCAGATCGCGGCAGATAGGAAGGCGTCTGCTCCAGATCGCGGGTCCCCCGTACATCCTGTCTGACAGAGGCACGCGTCACGGCTAATCTGGTGACGGCCAAAACATGGCCAGGCTGCATAATTCTCATTTATTCACTCGTTTATCTCACCTGACAAGATTATGGCGTCCAGGCGCTCTCTTAAATGTAAGTAGACTTCCTCAGTAAGTCAGCGTTGCAATACAGTGAAACCACACTCTATCGGAGTAGCATGGCTACTAAAGATTTAGAACTATTCATAGATAAAGCCACAGCACTGTACCTTTCTGAATATCAGTCATGCGATTTTTACATCTTATCCAAAACCACTGTACATCCGAGAGGAAATTAGCGCTTTACCTGTCACCGTAGGCTGCACTCTTGACATACAATCCACATCTGTACACGAATAAATGTGTTCAAATGTGTGTGAAATCTTATGGGACCTAACTGCTAAGGTCATCAGTCCCTAAGCTTACACACTACTTAACCTAAATTATCCTAAGGACAAACACAAACACCCATGCCCCAGGGAGTATTCGAACCTCCGCCGGGACTAGCCGCACAGTCCGTGGCTGCCGCGCCTCAGACCGCTCGGCTAATCCCGCGCGGCCACAAATAAATCAATCACCGTATACGAAACGACGGTTCACGGTTGGGAACAAAAGACTGACTAAATCGAAGAGTGCGTACGTTGGCGCCTGTGTGTGTTTTCCAGCACTGGATGTAATAACCACGTATAGAAACTTGTTTCATGATTCTTAAACCAAGAGTGAACTACGATTAAATTATGCTCTGTGAAATTCTAAACGGCGGTTTGCACTTTCATCTCTTTCATCTTTCAAGTTTTCCTACCACTATTTTTCATTTTATTCCTTACCCCTCCTACCGAATTCTAGTCACCCATCACTCCTAACTTTTCGTCCCTCTTAACTACCCGAATAATTTCTTCTATTTGATATGCCCAGTTCAATCTCTTCGTCATCAGTGGAGCTTATTCACATATAAACTTGTACTACTATGGTACCTGTTCCCTTTGTATGTTCCTTGATAAAGCAGCTATTACGCTATTCATAGAAGATTACCCGCATTGCAATTTTTGTAGGCCTGTATACAGCACTTCTTGTATGTGTGACAAATGTGTCCAGTAAGTTTGCTGGAACTTTTCGTTGCACTGTATTCTTTCTTTCTTTTGCTTGTGCCTTTTTCCCGCAATGACGCAGGGTCGGCGTGGTTAATCGGATTTGGCAAGCTTAATTTAAGGGGTGTCCAGATGTCCTTCCCGCCGTCACCCTGTACCCCCCGGGACGGAATTAGTGTACTGCAACTGTCCGTGTCTAGTGTAATCCATGCAATAGTGCGAATGTGTTCAGATGTCTGCGAGACGTGTAACTGACGCGGGACGTGGGGACCAGCCCGGTATTCACCTAGTGGGATGTGGAAAACCGCCTAAAAACCACATCCAGGCTGGCCGGTACATCGGTCTCCATCGCTAAGCTGCCGGGCGGATTCGATCTGGAGCCGGGGCGCTTACCCGAGTCCAGGAAGCAGCGTGTTAGCGCTCTCGGCTAACCTGGCGGGTTTTTGTTGCACTGTATATAAAGATTAAAATAAAATTTTGATAACATTTTTGGGATAGAGCGATCTTGAAAGGTACGTAAAATCAGTAAAAGATTGCGATGGTTATTTTATTAAAATGACCGGTATCGGCCTAGTCTTAGGCCATCTTCAGATAAGCTTCTCGGAGAAGCTTGTAAATCTGGAAGGCTGCATTAATCGTGACAGCCATTAGCTCGGTGCCGATGAGCTGGTTCCTGCACCTCCGTGGCCGACCGAGCAGAACCGGGCCGCGGTGCCGTGCGGTATCCGGCCAGAGGCGGTCGTGCTGCGCTCCGACTTTATCCCTCCGTTTCCGCTCGAGAAGTTCCGACGCGCCGCCGCGTCGTGCCGTGCTGTGCTGGAAGTTGGCGCCACCTGACCGCAGGCCGGTCGTAAAAAGGTGGCTGGCAACTTCTGGACTCCTCCAGATTTATGGCGGTTCTCTGCTCTGCCTGGCCCCTCTTCCTCTCTGGTTAATTACAGTTTTACTACTAGCTTCGTCCACTTTCTTTCAGTTTCTTCTGCAGACTTACTTTTCGAAAGTTAAAGTTTCTGTTTTTTATCTGTTGCATCGATTAGTAATATTTAGAAGGCACCTCTGAACTTTATATCCGTCGTTCTAACTTAAAACCCATGCGTCACTTTCGTAGTTGTATCTGCGTTCTAGTTAAACTGTTCACTTTTTCCTTGCTCCTACTTCATTACAGTCATGGCTGCAAAAAACTAACGCGAATTCCTTACAGAGGAATGGAAAAACTAGTAGAAGCCGACCTCAGGGAAGATCAGTTTGGATTCCGTAGAAGTATTGGCAATACTCACCCTACGACTTATCTTAGAAAATAGATTAAGGAAAGGCAAACCTACGTTTCTAGCATTTGTGGGCTTAGTAAAAGCTTTTGACAATGTTGACTGAAATACTCTTTCAAATTCTAAACGTGGCAGGGGTAAAATACAGAGAGCGAAAGGCTATTTACAATTTGTACAGAAACCAGATGGCAGTTATAAGAGTCGAGGGACATGAAGGGGAAGCAGCGGTTAGGAAGGGAGTGGGACGGGTTGTAGCCTCTCCCCGACGGTATTCAATCTGTATATTGAGCCAGCAGTAAAGGAAACAAAAAAGAAGTTCGGAGTAAGTATTAAAATCCATGGAGAAGAAATAAAAACTTTGTGGTTCGCCGATGACATTGTAATTATGTCACAGATAGCAAAGGACTTGGAAGAGCAGTTGAACGTAATGGACAGTGTCTTGAAAGGAGGATATAAGATGAACATCAACTAAAGCTAAACTAAGATCATGGAATGTAGTCGAATTAAGTCGGGTGATGCTGAGGGAATTAGATTTGGAAATGAGGCACTTTAAGTAGTAAAGGAGTTTTGCTATTTGGGGAGCAAAATAACTGATGATGGTCGAAGTAGAGATGATATAAAATGTAGACTGGCAATGGCAAGGAAAACGTTTGGGAAGAAGAGAAATTTGTTAACATCGAGTGTAGATTTTAGTGTCAGGAAGTCTTTTCTGAAAGTATTTGTATGCAGTGTAGCCATGTATGGAAGTGAAACATGGACGATAAATAGTTTAGACAAGAAGAGAATAGAAGCTTTTGAGATGTGGTACTACAGAAGAATGCTGAAGATTAGATGGGTGGATCACATAACTAATGAGGAAGTACTGAATAGGATTGGGGGAAAGAGAAATTCTGGGTACAACTGGGCTAGAAGAAGGGACCGGTTGGTAGGACATGTTCTGAAGCATCAAGGAATCACCAATTTAGAATTGGAGGGCAGCGTGGAGGGTAAAAATCGTAGATGGAGAGCAAGAGATGAATACACTAAGCAGATTCAGAAGTATGTAGGCTGCAGTAGGTTCTGGGAGATGAAGAGGCTTGCACAGGATAGAGTAGCATGGAGAGCTGCATCAAACCAGTCTCAGGACTGAAGACCACAACAACAACAACTTGGTTACCATAACATCAAATTATTACGATGTCTTAACGCGTCCTATTATGCTTTCATTATTTTTGTCACATACACAAATGTCTGTTCTCACCGATCCTACTGACAGATTCTTTATTTATTACCAGTCCATCTAAGAATCATTCTTGTATACCACTGTAGCTCAAACGTTTCGAATGTCTTCTTTTCCGGTTTTACTACAGTCTGTGATTCCCCTACCATACGAGTCTGTGCCTCAGACGTGCGTTCTGACAAATTTCTTCCTCACATTAAGGCCACAGTTTGATACTGAAAAACTCTTTTGGCCAGAAGGACTTCTCTGCCACCACTAGTTTCTTTTTTATGTCCTCCTTGCTTCGTCCGTCATATTTTATTATGATTCGAAGGCCCGAGATTATCTTGAGTTCGTCTACTTTGTGGTCCGCAGTTTTTATGTAAACCGGATGACTAATCTTGTTTCTGATGCTCCTCCTTGGATTTACTGTCAATCCATATTCTACACTCAGTACACAGTTCATTTCATTCACTGTGCCCTCTATCTCTTCTTCGCTTTGACTGTCGGTCTCAATGTCATCAACGAACATTTCGTTGAAATTTATTCACTGTTTGTTTAGATTACACTTTCATGGTTTCGAAGAAGTGAAGTTCGATTAGTTACGTGACGCGGATGCAATGAACAAAATGTGGAATGGCTGTGCAAGTGCCATTATCTAAAATGTTTAATCGCTGCATAAAATATTTAAAAAAATAGGCACGGTATTAGAATACGGGTAGTATAATGATTCACTCCGTTCACTGTGCTTGGTACATTTTAAGGCACAGTAAGCTAGAAGCACTGATATGCGCCCTCTGTCCACAGATAATCATGTGAATCACTAACATAAACCGAACATCTGAGTTTCTCTTCAGTGTGTCCCAGAACCCACATACAGAAAGTATGTAAAGGCAAAGGTCCCGAGTTCGAGTCCAGCACACAGTTTTAATCTGCCCGGAAGTTTCATATCAGTGGACACTCCGCTGTAGAGTGAAAATTCCATTGTAGAAAGTATGTATCTCATATCTCCACCAACTACAAGATACGCTGAAGCGCCAATGAAAGTGCTGGAGGCATGCGTATTCGAATACAGAGATATGTAAACGGGCAAAATAAAGCGCTGCTTTCGGCAACGCTCATGTAAGACAACAAATGTCTGCTGCAGATTGCTTATTGCTGCTGCAATGGCAAGTTATCAAGATATGAGTCAGTTTGAACGTGGTGTTATAGTTGGCTCACGAGCGATGGGACACAGCCTCTCCGAAGTAGCAATGATTTGGGGATTTTCCCGTACGATCATTTCACGAGTGTACCTTGAATATGACTAAACTGGTAAAACATCAGATTTCCGTCATAGCTGCGGCCGGAAAAAATCCTGCAAGTACGGGACCAACGACGACTGAAGGGAAGTATTCAACGTGACAGAAGTGCAACCCTCCCGCAAATTGCTGCAGATTTCAATGATAGGCCACCAGCAAGTTTCAGCGTGCCATTCAGTGAAACATCATCGACATTGGCTTTCGGAGGCGATAGCCCACTCCTGTGCCCTTAATGACTGCACGACACAAAGCTTTACGCCTCTCCTGGGTCCGTCAACACGAACGTTGTACTGTTGATAACTGGAAATATGTTGGCTGGTCGGACGAGTTTCGATTAAATTGTCTCGAGTGGATGAACGTGTACGGGCGTGGAGACAGCCTCATGAATCAACGGACGCTGCATGTCAGCAGGAGACAGCTCAAGCTGGTGCAGGCTCTGTAATGGTGTGGGGCGTGGGAAATTGGAGTGATATGGGACCCCTGATCTACCAGATACGACTCTGACAGGTGACACGTTCGTAAGGGTCCTGTCTGATCACTTGCATCCATTCATGTCCATCGTGCATTCCGACGGACTTGTGCAATTCGAGCAGAACAATGCGATACCCCAAACGTCCAGAATTGCTGCAGAGTGGCTCGAGGAACACTCTTCTGAGTTTAAACACTTCAGCTGGCCACCAAACTCCCCAGACATGAAGAGCATACATGGGATGCCGTGCAACGTGCTGTTCAGAGGAGATTTAAAACCCCTCGTTCTCTTACGGATTTATGGACAGTCCTGCAGGATTCATGGTGTCAGTTCCTTCCATGTCTACTTCAGACACAGCCACGTCGTGTTGCGGCACATCTGCGTGCTCGTGGGTGCCCTACACGACACTAGTCAGTTTCTTTGGCACTTCAGTATAGAGGCAGGTGTGAGAGACCTCAGCCGAAGCCGCACGTTGCGGGGAAGAGGCGGCCGTGGCCTACGATGAAGGAGCCGCTGGTGTAGTGTGGGCTAGACAGCGGGGGCTATCGCAACGGCACCTGCCGGCGCCGGCGCCGATGACGAAACCGGCGCCTTTTCCTTTCTGTTTCTGCGGAGCGGCCGCGAAAGCCGTCGGCGGGGCGCGCCGGCCGTGACTGACTGGCGCGGGCAGGCGAGGGCAGCGTCGGGCCCGCCTGGCACCGCGCATCCGCCGAGACCGGCGTAACGCGCCGGCGCACGCCTGCCTCACCACGCTTACAGCTCTCGTCCACCCACGTGCCACGTGCCTGCACACGCGTCGCAACTACAGCACGTAATCGGACAGTAGATGAGAAAACAAAGTTTTCAAAGCAAGTCCTTTTCTTCTGTAGGCCGTTATTTTACTTTGAAATAAACGCTTTAATGTCACTCTAGTTCGCAGCTCGTGGTCTCGCGGTAGCGTTCTCGCTTCCCGAGCACGGGGTCCCGGGTTCGATTCCCGGCGGGGTCAGGGATTTTTCACCTGCCTCGTGATGACTGGGTGTTTGTGTCGTCATCATCATCATCAATCATCCCCATTACGGTCGGAGGAAGGCAATGGCAAACCACCTCCACTAGGACCTTGCCTAGTATGGCGGCGCGGGTCTCCCGCGTCGCTCCCCTACGCTCGGTAAACGGAGTATGGGACTCATCATCATCATGTCACTCTATACCTTTCTGTAATCCGCAGGGTGGTGGGAGCAATATTATGCTATGGGAGACATTGTCCTGCTTGCATGGGATCTGTGGTAGTAATCGAAGACACACTGACAGCTGCGAACCTCCTGCATCTTTACATGCGTGATGTCTTTTCTGACGGCCATGCCATCTTTAAGCAGTATAATTGTCCGTGTCTCGAAGCCAAAACGATGCTATAGTGGTTTGAGGAGCATTATAGTGAACTCACGTTGATGTCTCGGGAACCAAATTCGCCTGATGTAAATCCTATGAAACCCATCTGGGTTGCTATAGGGCGCCATCACTGCGTACAAAAATGAGTAGGATCCATGATACTCAGAATCAGTACGTATTTCGTTCCAAAGACGTACAAACAAGTTATTAAACAGGTGGTGATAATGTGTTGACTTCTGAGTTTATAGGTTACGCAGATGTGTAGGTTATACAGAAGCACTTAAGGTGTGTCATGGTGAAGTTATTAGCTGGCAACAGTTTCGTGTAAGAGAGAATAAACTGATTCGGAAACCAAATCAGGGAACGTAACGTTCAAGGATTTGCAGAATGTGACATAACGTTGGTGAGCGAACATGCAGGCTCGTTGGATAGGAGGATAGCACGTATCAAGGCTGAGTATGTGTGCAGGATGGTAGAGGTCAGCAGTTTTAAAGGTTTTAGTCTACCTTGGGCTAATGGTTGGGTCGTTTGCACGTTAGGATTAGCCTGATGTGTTCTGGTGCGTTAGATAATTAGATAGGATGGACTCAGAGTGGTTAGGAAAGAGTCACAGAGGTGAAAGTTTATGATGGATGGTTGTGTAATTACTGCGTAGCGTGCGACGAGCAGCTTTTACATACGACAGCCGGTATTTCTTAGAGTTGGCGGACCCTAACAGGACGGTGACAGAGGACTGTTACCCTCTTCGCCGGCCGCAGTGCTGGAAGTTGCTCCCTTAAAATTCACAGAGGGCCGGCCACGCATGTGGCGAATTCCACGACACAGTGCACAGTGGCGGAGCCGCAACCGGGTGAAAGCGGCCGCCCGCCGCCGGCTTATCCGGCAGATCTGCGCCGCGTGGCGCGTGGTCCGCCGGCCGGCTCGCCTTCCGATTAGTTCTGCCCGGCCTGGCGGCCTCCAGTAGCGGGCGGCGCACAGAGTCGTGCCGTTTCTGCAAAGTGCTAATGCTGGCTGCCCTGCCGTTATCACCAACTACACTCGTACCGGGGGATTATACAGGGTGTTCCAAAAAGGTACAGTCAAACTTTCAGGAAACATTCCTCACACACAGAGAAAGAAAAGATGTTATGTTGACATGCGTCCGGAAACACTTACTTTCCATGTTAGAGCTCATTTTATTACTTCTCTTCAAATCACATTAATCATGGAATGGAAACACACAGCAGGAAAATGTAACAGCGTGACTTCACACACTTTGTTACAGTAAATGTTCAAAATGTCCTCCGTTAGCGAGGATACATGCGTCCACCCTCCGTTGCATGGAATCCCTGATGCGCTGATGCAGCCCTGGAGAATGGCGTATTGTATCACAGCCGTCCACAATACGAGCACGAAGAGTGTCTACATTTGGTAACGGTGTTGCGTAGACGAGAGCTTTCAAATGCCCCCATAAATGAAAGTCAAGAGGGTTGAGGTCAGGAGAGCGTGGAGGCCATGGAATTGGTACGCCTCTACCAATCCACCGGTCACCGAATCTGTTGTTGAGAAGCGTACGAACACTTCGACTGAAATGTGCAGGAGCTGCATCGTGCACGAACCACATGTTGTATAGTACTTGTAAAGGCACATGTTCTAGCAGCACAGGCAGAGTATCCCGTATTAAATCGTGATAACGTGCTCCATTGAGCGTAGGTGGAAGAACATGGGGCCCAATCGAGACATCACCAACAAAGCCTGCCCAAACGTTCACAGAAAATCTGTGTTGATGACGTGATTGCACAATTGCCTGCAGATTCTCGTCAGCCTACACATGTTGATTGTGAAAATTTACAATTTGATCACGTTGGAATGAAGCCTCATCCGTAAAGAGAACATTTGTACTGAAATGAGGATTGACACATTGTTGGATGAACCATTCGCAGAAGTGTACCCATGGATGCCAATCAGCTGCTGATAGTGCCTGCACACGCTGTACATGATACGGAAACAACTGGTTCTCCCGTAGCACTCTCCATACAGTGACGTGGTCAACGTTACCTTGTACAGCAGCAACTTCTCTGACGCTGACATTAGGGTTATCGTCAACTGCACGAAGAATTGCCTCGTCCATTGCAGGTGTCGTCGTCTTTCTACGTCTTCCCCAGTCGCGAGTCGTAGGCTGGAATGTTCCGTGCTCCCTAAGACGCTGATCAATTGCTTCGAACGTCTTCCTCTCGGGACGCCTTCGTCTCGATAATCTGTCTCGATACAAACGTACCGCGCCACGGCTATTGCCCCGTGCTAATCCATACACCAAATTGACATCTGCCAACTCCGCGTTTGTAATCATTGCACTGACTGCAAAACCACGTTCGTGATTAACATTAACCTGTTGATGCTACGTACTGATGAGCTTCATGCTAGTACTGTAGAGCAATGAGTCGCATGTCAACACAAGCACCGAAGTCAACATTACCTTCCTTCAATTGGGCCAACTGGCGGTGAATCGCTGACGAAACTAAAATGAGCTCTAACATGGAAATTAAGCGTTTCCGAACACATGTCCACATAACATCTTTTGCTTACTTGTGTGTGAGGAATGTTTCCTGAAAGTTTGGCTGTACCTTTTTGTAACACGTTGTATACCGAGGTGACGAAAGTCTGAGATGGCGCTGTGCACGTATGCGGATCACGGTAGTATCGCCTACGCAAAGTATAAATGGGCAATGCTTTGATGGAGCTGTCTTTTATACTCCCGTGATTCATGTGAAAATATTTCCGACGTGCTTTTGGCTACACGACGGTAAATTGCGTCGTATCAATAGCTACGATGCCACAACGTAGGTCCGCTCTGCCAGGTTGGCACTACGCGACACACCGACGACAGCGCCCTCTAGCCGGTGCTGTCGAGGTGTTCGAGCTCCGCGACTGCTTCAGCCTATTCCATAGTCCCACAGTGCTCAGAGCCATTTTGAACTTCGCTTCAGTTCGCACCACCTTGCAAGATATGTAATATGTCAGCATATGTTTATCGACTAGTAAAGGTGCTTTAACGGTATTGGCAGTACCGACGTAATTTTCCTTTTCCCGTTCCTACCTACGCGCCACCTCCCAGGCGGGATACAAAAAATGGTAGTTGGAGGTTCCAACAACCCTACCACAACAAAAGTCAAAAATTAATTATGATTGTGGTGTTGCTCCCGCTGCTAAATACTGCATTTGTAGGGCAACAACAAATTTTCATTATGTGGCAGTTGTCATTAGAGCACAGTTAATAAAGTCATTTCATGAAATAATGGATAAACTAGGCACTCATCTATTCGTGTTTTCCGCGCTGGTCTCGTTCTGAAATCATGGCTCTATCGTCGAAAGTCTAGGTAGTGATGATTCCAAACTCAGGTACAAAGAGGCCTAGGTATTATTCTGCGATTTTCAAAAGTTTTATAGATGTTTTTCACAAACAATTCTTGAAGATTAAACCTTTCAAAGTTAGCACAATGGTGATATAAAGAAGAATTCAGCACTCCGAATTTAAGTTACACTTCTTTTTTATTACTTTTGTTGCAGTATCAGGTAACACACAAAACATCACTTCACAATATAAAACATACTTGAAAATATCTTCCTCACTGTTAAAGTTCACATTTTATAAACTGACTACAATTTGCGTCTTTTCAACATGACGTCCAAGACTTGACTTTTTAATAAGTAATAACGGCTTACGCCCCCAAAAATCAGAGTTAAAAGTACGACAAAGATCATAGTGACAAAAGAAAGAATACACAGAAGAACATTATCATTGCAACATAAACATATCGATGTATCAAAGTACCTCTACATTAATAAAATCAAATCTGAATGTTGTCACAGAAATATGTTAACTAATTTACAGAAACATAGTAAAATATTGCTGGTATCGAGAGGTTGAGGTGAGGTGCCATAATGGTTACGTAATTCAAGTATCATTACAAGGTAGACCCACGGCACATTCCACTCCGAAAATCTTTAGAGAATTTGATATTTGGAGATCCACAGTGTGCCGAGAATCAGATTTCACGCATTACTCCTCACCACAGAAAACGCCGTTCCGACGGCCTTCACCTAACGATAGAGAGCAGCGACGTTTGCGTAGAGGTGTCAGCACTAACAGAGAAGCAACACTGCTTGAAATAATCGCATAAATCAATGTGGATCGTACGACGAACGTATCCGTTAGGACGGTGCGGCGAAATTTGGCAGGGGACGACGGGCGCGAGTGCCTTTGCTAACAGCACGACACCGCGTGCAACCCCTCTCCTAGGCTCGTGGGCGTATTAGCTGGACCGTACGCGACTGGAAAACAGTTGCCTGGTCTGGTGGTCCCCTGTTTCACTTGATTAGAGCTGATGGTAGAGGTACAATGTTTCGCAGCCCCACGAAACCATGGAGCTAAATTGTCACCAATGCACTGTGCGAGCTGGTGCGGCTCCATAGTGGAATGGGTGTGTTTATACGGAATGGAGTGGGTAGTCGGTCCCATTGAACCGAACACTGACTGGAAATGTTATGTTCAACTACTTGACACCGTTTGCAGCCATTCGAGCACTTCATTTTCCCAAACAACGATTCTCCATGCCACCGGACCACAATTGTTCACCACTGGTTTGGAGAACATTCTGGAGAATTCCAGCGAATGATTGGGCCACCAATATTGGCCGACATGAATCCCATCGTACATTTATGCGACATAATCGACAGGTGAACTCGTGAACAAAATCCTCACGCACGTGAGGTAGCACGGCTCAATACTTCTGCAGGGGACCTCCAGCGACACGTTGAGTCCATGCCACGTAGAATTGCTGCGCTGCCCCGAGCAAAAGGAAGTCCGACGCAACATTAATAGATACCCCATGGCTTTTGTCACCTCACGGAGGTCCAGTGTCGGCTGTAATTACCGTATGGTAGCGAAACTTAGTAGAACTGCTAATGCGCTGGAAAACAAATTAGTTCGAAGTTGGCAGCCAGGTGCCAATCTGGCGCTGTACACTGTTTGTATGACGTTACGATTTCCACGCTGGCATCTGACAAGCCATAACGTTAGCGAACAGTATGATTACTGAGAATAGGGACCGTGCACTGTTAGCGAAACTGTTTTATGTGCAGCACAGTGCTGCGTTAATAGAATACCGCCAACTGAAAGGTCTGAAGATTGGCACGATATCATTAATTGGTTTGAAGAAAATGACAATGAAATTCGTGAACACGGGTGAGGGTCGTGTGGCACCTGGAAAAGGAAGGTGTCCTAACCTGGTGGAAGTTATTGAAGAGGTTGCTGTTGCTCTAAATGTCTATGCAGCACGTCCGCCTATAGTGCTAATGCTCGTGCAGCGCTACGAGAATTGTCCTTTCCATCGTCAACACCAAGGAAAATTCTGCGGTTTATTTTACAGTGGTAGCTGTACACGATCCACCAGAGACGAAGAGGCAACCAATGGAGTGGCATTATGCAAATTTACCCAAGAAAAAATAATTCAAAACCACATCTTCTGCTGGAAAAGTTATGGCTACGGTGTTTTTCGATTCCGAAGGACTCTTGCTTGTTGACATCATGCCAAGTGGAACCACCATAAATTCTGATGCATATGTGACGAGACTGAAGAAACTTCAAGCTCGACTGAGTCGTGTTCGATCACATCGGCAAAAGCAGGGTGTTTTGCTGTTGCACGGCAATGCACGGCCACAGGTCAGTCAAAAAACCATCGAAGCGATCACAAAACTCGGATGGACAACACTGAAACACCCGCCTTACAGTCCTGACCTGGCTCCATGTGACTGTCATCTCTTTAGGAAACTGAAAGACTCTCTTTGTGGAACAAGGTTTGAAGATGATACACGCTGCCAAACAATAGCTCCAACAGGTTGGTACAGGTATACAGGCGCTGGTTCCAAGATGGCGTAAGGCAGTTGAGGGGGATGGAAATTATCTGGAGAAATGAAAATATTGTTCCTAAAGGATGTATGTACACACTGTAAAAGTTTCAAACATGTAGAACAAAATATGGATTTTAAAAAAATAGTGTGTACTTCTTTTGCAGTGACCCTCGTACTAAAGATCGTACAACAGAGATCGAACCAAGGATACAAAGTCGTTAGGCAGTTGCCGAGTACATGGCAATCCTTTCTCGCCTTTCCGCCTTCGGAAAGAACTATACGCCGGGAACGTCGTTCTGAGCTTGGAATGTGAGGTACGGTTGATACGGTGCCCAGTGTTGGCGGGCACTGCCTTCCAGAGTGCACAAGCGGAAGGCGCGCCACTGCAAATGCGGAAGTCGCCGAAGCGAGAGCTCCCCTCAGGTCGGCGCCCAACTCTGGTAAGTGCGTTTCGTCGTGGAGTCGATCGAACGCCCCTCCGGGGGAAACTTCCTGCTTGGAACGTCACTCTAGTGGCAAGATGACGCACTGACTACGAAACTGGAATCCTACTAAGAGAGGTTTTCGGATCTCCACTCTCACAGACAAAGCAACTGGAACGCAATACTTCTTTTGCTGCCCTATCGCCAGGTATTACAACTTTTCTTCCTTCTCAAACGTTCTTAAGGATCGGTTATTAGAAGCAGTAATTTGCCACCTTCTGAGTCCTTCCTGTTTGAGACACAGTGTCCGAATAGGGCGTATACACAAAATAACTATGGTGGTATAGTTGTTGGTCTCATTGGTTCATGTTTTCTTATTTTTCACTGTGAATTTGATCGAAAAAACATAGTATTTGAGACATGTTTACGTATCACGTTGCCGACTATTCTCACATATCCTTGCACTCGAAATATCTGTATTTTGTGTAGGAGTACTTTATGTCCTAGGCTGAATGCGTCTTCATGATGTACACTGAAGAGCCGAAGAAACAGGTAGACTTTCCTAATATCGTGTCGGGCCGCCGCGAGCAGGCAAAAGTTCCGCAACACGACGTGGCATGGACTCGACTAATGTGAAGTAGTGCTGGAGAGAATTGGCACCATGAACCCTGCAGGGTTGGCGATCTTTTCTAACAGCTCGTCGCAAGATATGCTCAATAATGTTCATGTCTGGGGAGTTTGGTGGTCAACGGAAGTGTCTATACTGAGAAGAGTGTTTCAGGAGGCACTCTGTAGCAATTCTGAACGTGTGGGGTGTTCGCATTGTCATGCTGGAATTGCCCAAGTCCGTCGGAAAGCACAGTGAACATGAAAGGATGCAGGTGATCACACAAGGTGCTTACATACGTGTCACCTGTCAGAGTCGTATCTAGGAGTAACCGGGTTATCATACCACACCAATTACACACGCCCCACGCCATTACAGAGCCTCCACAAGCTTGAACAGTCTCCTGCTACCATGCTGGGTCCATGGGTTCATAAGGTTGTTTCCATACCCCTACACGTCAATCCGCTCGATACAATTTGAAATGAGACTCGTCGGATCAGTCAGCATGTTTCCAGGCATCAACAGTCCAATGTTGTGCAGTCAGCAAGGGTACACGAGTGGACCTTCGGCTCCGAAAGCCCATGTGGATGATGTTTCGTTGAATGATTTGCTCGCTGACACTTGTTGACGGCCCAGTATTGAAATGTGCTCTTTGCGGAAGGGTTGCAGTTCTGTCACGTTGAACGATTCTGTTCAGTCATCGTCGTTCCCGTTCTTGCAGGATCTTTTTCCGGCCGCAGCGATGTACTATGTTTGATGTTTTACCAGATTCCTGGTATTCACAGTACACTCGTGAAATGGTTGTATGGGAAAATCCCCACTTCATCGCTACCTCGGAGATGCTGTGTCCCATCGCTCGTGCGCCGACCACGTTCAAACTCACTTAAATCCTGATAACCTGCCATTGTAACAGCACAAAGCGCTCTAACAACTGCCCCAGACACTTGTTGTGTTGTATAGGCGTTGCCGACCGCAGCGCCTTATTCTGCCTGTTAATATATCTCTATATTTGAATACGCATGCCTATACCAGTTTCTTTTGCGCTTCAGTGTATAAATGTGCAATGACTTATTCCTCAAAACCGTATGAGCTGAAAGGTTCTATAGAATTACGTCTCTGGATAGAATGATAGACTATCTACACTCCTGGAAATGGAAAAAAGAACACATTGACACCGGTGTGTCAGACCCACCATACTTGCTCCGGACACTGCGAGAGGACTGTACAAGCAATGATCACATGCACGGCACAGCGGACACACCAGGAACCGCGGTATTGGCCGTCGAATGGCGCTAGCTGCGCAGCATTTGTGCACCGCCGCCGTCAGTGTCAGCCAGTTTGCCGTGGCATACGGAACTCCATCGCAGTCTTTAACACTGGTAGCATGCCGCGACAGCGTGGACGTGGACCGTATGTGCAGTTGACGGACTTTGAGCGAGGGCGTATAGTGGGCATGCGGGAGGCCGGGTGGACGTACCGCCGAATTGCTGAACACGTGGGGCGTGAGGTCTCTACAGTACATCGATGTTGTCGCCAGTGGTCGGTGGAAGGTGCACGTGCCCGTCGACCTGTGACCGGACTGCAGCGACGCACGGATGCACGCCAAGACCGTAGGATCCTACGCAGTGCCGTAGGGGACCGCACCGCCACTTCCCAGCAAATTAGGGACACTGCTGCTCCTGGGGTATCGACGAGGACCATTCGCAACCGTCTCCATGAAGCTGGGCTACGGTCCCGCACACCGTTAGGCCGTCTTCCGCTCACGACCCAACATCGTGCAGCCCGCCTCCAGTGGTGTCGCGACAGGCGTGAATGGAGGGACGAATGGAGACGTGTCGTCTTCAGCGATGAGAGTCGCTTCTGCCTTGGTGCCAATGATGGTCGTATGCGTGTTTGGCGCCGTGCAGGTGAGCGCCACAATCAGGACTGCATACGACCAAGGCACACAGGGCCAACACCCGGCATCATGGTTTGGGGAGCGATCTCCTACACTGGCCGTACACCTCTGGTGATCGTCGAGGGGACACTGAATAGTGCGCGGTACATCCAAACCGTCATCGAACCCATCGTTCTACCATTCCTAGACCGGCAAGGGAACTTGCTGTTCCAACAGGACAATGCACATCCGCATGTACCCCGTGCCACCCAACGTGCTCTAGAAGGTGTAAGTCAACTACCCTGGCCAGCAAGATCTCCGGATCTGTCGCCCATTGAGCATGTTTGGGACTGGATGAAGCGTCGTCTCACGCGGTCTGCACGTCCAGCACGAACGCTGGTCCAACTGAGGCGCCAGGTGGAAATGGCATGGCAAGCCGCTCCACAGGACTACATCCAGCATTTCTACGATCGTCTCCATGGGAGAATAGCAGCCTGCATTGCTGCGAAAGGTGGATATACTCTGTACTAGTGCCGACATTGTGCATGCTCTGTTGCCTGTGTCTATGTGCCTGTGGTTCTGTCAGTGTGATCATGTGATGTATCTGACCCCAGGAATGTGTCAATAAAGTTTCCCCTTCCTGGGACAATGAATTTACGGTGTTCTTATTTCAATTTCCAGGAGTGTATTATGGCTCTGTGTTATTCGTTTCAAGACGGAAGGCGTATTACCGCTTATCCCCCCTCCCCCCCCCCCCACACACACACACACAAATACGTTGCTACTCAGGGGGTCACTCAGTGACAGTAATTTTTATGGATCTTTATCATGCCCAACCTCGTTTCGCTCCACAAGATGGGATTGTTACGACACTCACTATTTCGTAGGTCGTGACAAACTGTCGAAGACGTTTCTAATTGTTACTGATTATACGCGAAAAGGAATTAAACAGCTCAGCTTAAGTTCGCAGGGAAAATATTTTAAAGATTTCTTGACTCAACTGGACCGTATGATCTTCGCTGTTTACTGCTACTAATTAGGAGTTAGTGCCAAGTATGATTCATGTGACAGCGTTCCAAACCGGTCTATGCTAAACTGGGTGGACATAAGCATGCAGGGGCGACAGCGCTCTAGCAGTCTCATCGCTTTTATGACCACCACTCGGACATCTGCATAAAAATCTGAACGCAATTACCCGCAAAATTGCAGTCGATGAGCGACTCAAGAAAGGCGTCGTGCGCTAGAGTTATGGGTCGTGCCACGAAAACGAACTCCCTGAAATCCCCCAAGTATTGAGGTGCTCCACATCCGAGCAGTATTAAGTGGTTCACCTGCGTTAGAAATGTATGAAGCATGGAAGCAGCTCTTCTATGAATGGCTGCACGGATATCATTCATTATTCATAAGGCGCTCATTTACATAAGTGAAGGTACAGAGGCTGAATTGCGCACATAATTTCAGCGGTTTGTGTAACAGGTGGAATGCCTTTTTGGTAACTATTTCTTGGGTCACATGGAGTTTACCAATTGCTCGTCAGAACGAAGGAACTGTATATTTAGATTTAATACTCTAAACATTCATGGTGGTGTCTGTTTGTTCTATATCGTGTCTCCCTACCACTTTCGCGCAACGACGCTCTGAGTCTGGTTTTTAGAGAATTAACTAGTTTGAACCTGGCACCTGTTGGTAAGGAGACGCCAGACCACACATGACATGTAGAATTCAGAAGAGTTCAGTGAGACTAGCGATGGTATAACCAAATACTAAATGATCTCAGCATCAGCTCCACTGCACTCCCTGTAAAAGAATCTTAATACTAACTAAATCTAGTAGAAGGGGTTCAAGGCTTTCCTATTTTTAGTTAGCTGGTAAAATAACGTCGAAAAAGCAGTTAAGTTTAACATTAGAAATGTTATTCTACTCACAAAACATTGTTTATAAATTGCACTATTGATAAAAGGAAATGTTTTAATACAGGATGGTAAAAACCAACTGCGTTCAACAATAATGTGAACGAATATTCCCTGAATGGGTTTCCAATCTCTACAATCGATCGAAGGATGACCTATGCCATATCACATCTATAATATAGGTTTAAATTAAGTTTCACAAAAGAGAAAACTATCAAAATGGTCTACAGTGACCCTCAATTATCTTTAATTACTTATCTAACTTGTCGTAAATTGCAGTGGCTGATGTGGTTTCTCAATAACTATATAACAGAAAAATCATCGCATTTCAGGTTTTTACTTCAAGAGGCAAATGTGAACACCATGAGCTTTAATTGACGATCGACACTAGTATTACGCAAAAAAGGAGGTGTAGCAGATGAGACTTCTGCAGTTCTGATTGAAGTTTTATGCGCTCAAATATGCGGCATCGCGTGCGTTCATTACCTTGTCGGTGTTTAGGCAGCGTCAGGGCAGCGGCGGGCAGCACAGCTCCGCTCACCTCGCCATCTCGGGAGCAACTCTGTCTAACTTCTCCTTACTACAATTTACCGAAGTTGGTTAAAAAAAAAAACTATCTGGCTGTGTTTTCATCTGACCAATCAGGGTCTCAATGTTAACCTTAAGCTCCGCCTACAAAAATTCTGTCTATCCAATGAGAAACGTTATACTTTTCGTGGTGGGGCAATGTTTTTAAAGTTTGCAACGTAACAGAGACGCGAAAAAGTCTCACGCTAAAACCTGCAGCTGGTGTGGTCCTTTTAGCGTTATCGTGAGATCTATACTGTTCTTCTGGAAGGCTCTATCTTTTAACATGAGCTGGGGGGTGGTCCTAATGTATTAGACACGCGGAAAAGTCTCACGCTAAAACTTGCTGGTGGCAGTGGCCCTTTTTGTGTTATCGTAAGATCTATACTGTTTTTCTGGAGGGCTCTAGCTTTTAACATGGGCTGGGGGTGGTCCTTGACGTAACAGAGACGCGAAAAAGTCTCACGCTAAAACGTGCGGGTGGTGAGGCCCTAGTGGTTAGCTGGCGACGTGGGTGTCCAGTCCGTCCCTTATCGTAGGGCCTTCTAGCTTAACACGGTTCTGCTCTCGGCTTCTGTTCTCGTTTCTCCCCTCGAAACTGCGTCGGTCTCACGGTGGGAAGGTACGACATGCATTTAGACATTCTTGTGTTAGTCTGTGGTATTCCATTTGATCACTCGTTACTCATATTACTTTGGTTAATTTAGTGTCACGATTTATTCGGAGCTATGTGACATACTACTGGATTTGCTTATCATGTCAGGGTTTTCATGGAAGGTGTTGGATTTGCCTGACACCTTACAATACATTAAAATGTTGTACATATACTCGTTATTTGCGAATGTCTTATTGTTAAAGCAAGATTCATTTGCGATGAATATTATCTCGTATCTTAAACTCAAGGAATATTCCTTGCGGCACTTCATACACTAAAAATATTTTTCAGATCAGATAAATACATCATTTGTGCTTGAGCAATGTGTATGTCAGCAGAAGCTCTGCTATATCGAAGCGAATTTGACAGACGGAATGAATGGGTTCATTAAAAGAGAACGCTGTTATAAGCCGTCTTATTGTGTGTTGCCCTTTTCTTTGTTGTCGACTACGCTTTCGGCTGTTACATATGACGGACCTGGCAGACAACATTAACTGCCACCTGAGACTTTTCTCAGGTCATGCAGTTATCTATAATGAAATACTGTCTGAAGAACGATGCACATTATTCAACCGTATCTTCATAAGTTTCCGGAGTGATTCAAAGATTGTCATCTTGCTTTGACTGTATACATGTAAAATTACGCACTTCACAAAAACACCGTAGGATCGTAATATTACAGTATCGGTGATTTAGGTTTAGAATCAATCGCCGGCCACTGTGACCTAGCGGTTCTAGGCGCTTCAGACCGAAACGGTCGAAGGTTCGAATCCTGCCTCGGACATGGATGTGTGTGATGTCCTTAGGTTACTTAGGTTTGAGTAATTCTAAGTCTAGGGGACTGATGACCTCATAGGTTAAGTCCCATAGTGCTCAGAGCCGTTTGAACCAGGGTCATTCAATAATTAAATGAGACAAATTGGTCTGGGGAAGAAACTGTAAGTAGGGCAAATTTGGTACCTTTATGGCTTTAAGTTGGCATCATTGGGATGAGTCCTGATCAGCTGATGTATCAACATTGTTTTGTTTATGACCTCGAAAATGTATTTCAATATGGCGTGTCCGCTTGAAACTCCACAGTAGCTGAACAGCGTTCTGTTATTCGGTTTTTACTTGCTGAAGGCGAGAAACCAGTGAATTTATACCGTAGAATGTCTAAAGTTTATGGTGAAGGTTGTATGAATCGTGCAAAGTTTTACAAGTGGAGAGAACAGTTCAAAAATGGTCACGACTCAGTGACGAACACCGTTCTGGCCGACCAATTGCACTTTCAACTCCCTCAATTGAAAGTCGAATTGATTGCATTATTCGTGCTGACCGCCTTGTGACTGTGGAAATGATAGTTTATAATGTTCATGTTAGTACTGGTACAGTTAATAACATTATCTGTAAGAAGCTGAAGTACCACAGAACATGTGCGAGATTGGCCCCAAAGGAGTTGACACGGCTACACAAGGAAGCAAGGTTGAGAGTGTCCCAGAGGTAAAGGAACGTTATGAAAGAGATGGTGAGCACTTCCCCAACAAAATTTTAACTTTTGATGAAACTTGGGTTCACTATTATGAGCCAGAATCAAACAGACAAAGCATGGTGTGGATGCACGCCAACTCACCTGTGAAGAAAAAGTTCAAAACCCAAGCATCATCAGGAAAAGTTATGTTGGTGTTGTTTGGGAATTATGAAGGTCCAGTTTTTTGTGATTATCTCGAAGGGCAGCGTACAATGAACAGCCAATACTACTCGGATTTGTTTTAAACAAGGTGAAGCCAGCCAAGAGTGAGAGAGACGTCATGGATCTCAGAGGAGAGGTGTGATTTTCCAGCAAGACAACACATGACCAAATATTGCTCAACTAACCCATGAAACCATCGAAAAAATGGACTGGGAGGTACTCACTCGTCCCCCTTACAGTACTGATATAGCATCTAGTGATGTCCATTTGTTTGGTGCACTTGAGAAGGTATTACGTGGGAAGAGGTTCCAGGACTACGAAGACGTGAAAAATGTTGTGGGAAATTGGTTCAAACATCAAGATAAGGAGTTCTTTGCAGCTGGAATAAAAAATCTTGTAGCCCGTTGGAACAAGTGCGTAAATGTTCATGGGGATTATGCTGAAAAGTAGAAAAAGTAATGTTTTGTAAAAGTAGACGCTTTTTCTCCACCAAATTGTCTCTTTAATAATTGAATGACTATCGTATTATGGTACAAATACCTAGGTGGCGATATGAAACGGGATGATCACATAGACGCTGTGGTAGGTAAAGCAGGTTGCAGACTGCGATGTACAGAAAGGATACTGCGGGCAGGAAGTCATGCTACAAAGCATCAGCTCATTTGGGACTCGTCTTTGAATATCGTTCAAATGAGTGCGACAGATACGAAATAGAGTAACAGGGGATATTGAGCGTATACGAATAAGAATTACGCCATTCCCATACAGGGGAGCACATTTAAATGAAAGTCGCTCCGTGACATTGGAGGATAAATACAATGCTGCAGTACCTGCTTTGTTAAGAAGAACGATGTAGTGGTCCTTATGCGTGTCCAAAGGAATATTTGATCGTTCTTTTTAACAACACAGGCACTGCACATGGTCAAAACTAGGCCAATTACACAGAGACATTTATGAACTCATTCTTTCACATCCCATACGCGATGTGAATGGAGGAAACAGTAAGTTGTGGTACCACAGTAAGTATCTTCCGCCACGCAATTCACGTGGTTTTAAGATCATGCATGTACGAGGGTCGTTCAATAAGTAATGCCCCACACTTTTTTTTCTCAGAACATGTTTATTGTTAAGAGTCAGAATTTGGTAACAGTATACATCAACCTGTCTTGTCCACGTCCTGTTTTTCTACGTAATCACGTTCTACCGGCGTACGCCAACTTTGTGGAAGAGCGTGTACTCCCCGCTGGTAAAAGCTCTTGTCCTCTACGCGTAGCCATGTTCTCACTGCATGACTGACACTCTCGTCATCTTCAAAGTGTGTTCAGAAAGGCCTCTCCGTCGGTTTCAAAACGCTCCAACAGTTCAGATGAAATGGCGTTTCTTTGAATCTTGCGGCCCGCTGTGAGCTTTCGTGGAACCCAGCCGAGTCTCGATCATTGCAGACGCAGTTCCAGTGATGACCGGTAACTGTAGAGCCAGTTGAGTTGTGACGCGCCTATCAGCACGAATAATGGCATCCGCACAAATCTGGATGTCTGGAGCGTGGGTGATCATGGAGGTCTGTTTCTGCATTTCCTGAGGCTGTAACTTTCTTTACCCACGGCCCACCTCTACTCCTATCAACTGCAGCATCGCCATACACTGCGCACAAACGGTTATGGATGTTGATCAGGTTTTTTTTTCGTATGTTGACGCCATTTTGACGCTGTACTACGGCTCTACCATCTGCCAGAACGATTCAAAACTTCACCGGCGCACAGAACAAACGTCAAATGTGAAGCACGAACAAGGACGCTCGTTTATGTTTATTAATGGTTCAAATGGCTCTGAGCACTATGGGACTCAACTGCTGTGGTCAGGGAACTTAGAACTAATTAAACCTAACTAACCTAAGGACATCACACACATCCATGCCCGAAGCAGGATTCGAACCTGCGACCGTAGCGGTCGCACGGTTCCGGACTGCACGCCTAGTGTATATTAATGGTTTAAAAAAAAAAAAAAAAGTGGCGCATTACTTATTGAACGACCCTCGGATATGTAGATTTAGAAGTGAATTTGTTGTGCGTGTCAGGACGAAGACTTTTTCGTGCAACCCGAAGTATTGGCGAGGTGCTTTCTGTAAACAGCACTGGGAATGAGGATATCATGGTAACGTGTTCAGCCGGAGCTGCGAAAAATACTGTCGGTTTTCTTCCTCGACCGCCGTGTTCGAGTTAAGCTGCTTACCTGATAAACCGTTACATTCGTTCTTCGATTCCTCTAACGCTAATTGGCGTGACGAGGGAAATCCATTTTTCGCGTTGCGCGCGTTCTGAAACGTTCGTGCCGTATCTCTCACGTTGAGAGGGGGCTAACTCAACCTGCGGAAGTCCTGAAATAATACCGGTTGCACGACCTCGCGTGCGGCGGGTATCGCGGTAGCAGAACCTTTTTTTCCCCCCGTCGCTGCAGCAGTCAGTGAAAGTAAGTACCGCACAACAGGTGTCTTTCATCAGCCGCCGGCAGACTGGACCGTTCTGAATACCGATCGGCGGCACTTTGCCGTGACGTCAGGCGCTTCGCGCACGAGGAAGCCGCCCGGTGTTACGTAACGCCGCGGCCGGCCTTGGTCCAACCGACAGCCGAGCCAAATGTCTGCACGGCTCGGTTCCGCCTCAGCCAATCGGACTGGAACCGGCAGATTCGCGACAAATGCGAAAACCTGCAACATGCAACGTACATCTCGCTTTCCGCACTTCACACCTTCCACTTTATTTTTAGTCACTTTTTTATCATGACGTCTCGCTACAGTAACAAATTTTGTATCCTCAGTTTCAGAACGCAGCTTTTAACTACAGTTACTACGTGTAATAACCTGCGTACACGTCAATTACTATGTACTGTTCTGGTCGTTTTCCACACGGGGTAACCGCTTGGTCTCGCACGCCTTGTCACGGTTCGCGCGGCTTCCTCCGTCGGAGGTTCGAGTCCTTCCTCGGGCATGGGTGTGTGTTGTCCTTAGCGTAAGTTTAAGTTGATTAAGTAGTGTGTAAGCCTAGGGACCGATGACCTGAGTAGTTTGCTGCCGTAGGAACTTACGACAAATTTCCAAAATTTCTTTTCGTTTACGGACCACGACGATATGTGTAATCGTGTTACAGTTTGAAACCAACTTGTGAGTCACGTGACGGAGGGCAAACAGCTAGAGTGCGTCATTAGCCACTGTGCCAACTAGAGCCGACAATTACAGGTTTCCTCTTTTATAGGTGAAACCAGTACTGATTTGAACAACTGGATGACTTTTTGTGTTAATATTACACATGTAGTAGCACACTTAATTTGTTTTTTCAAAACTCTAAACATTAATTCGAGGGTTACAGTTCTTCCGTTCTTTTTAGAAACGACATAAATGTAGTTCTTCTGTGAAATTCTGTTTTTATTGCACTGCGGAGCGGACGACGAAATGTCAGTTCGCCAAGAAGCATGTAGTTTCCTGACAATTCCTCAGTGATACGTATGACATATTTTATTATACTTTCATGAGAAATGGTTTTTATTTCTATCCATAATGCCCGGTTTCTACACAAGAGAAGCGTTAATATTTTATTACTTTGCTTAACGCCGAAACAATATGAAGATAAGAACCATAACAGACTGACTTTTATTGACTCAAAATATTAATCATCCATCAAGTTTTACAACTGAAGATAACGTATATCCTAACTTAAAAAATGTATTTGGATTTTTTTCTACTCTTAAATGAAATTTATCTGTTAAATGAAATATTGCTTGCTTTCAAATATCTTTCGGTGCAGCCAAATCCTGTACACGATTTGACCATTGTAATAACGAAATCTTTGTTGAAGATACTATGAATACGGTAACTTGAACAGTGTTCCAGAATTTGTCTGCAAATGAATGCCGTCACCAAACAGGTGATGGAGATATTTTTGTTTCGATATGCTGACTTCACACGTAGCCTGTGTCATCTGTGGTGACAGGTTGTGGGTATTCGTTCCGAGGTCGTTTCATCTTTGAATATTTAAGTCAGACGCCTTCATTGGTTGAGCGGCGGGGAGCTGTTCCCGCGGTCACAGCTTTGGCAGCGCCACAATGTGTCTTCACAGCAGCGTTAATATCAAGTTTTGATTGGAATGTGATATCACCAGTAAAAACAGTAAAAAAAGGACTTATCTTATACAAATGCTGTCTGGCGAATAGAAAGTGATTCATCACCGGAGAAATATATACGCTTTCATGTGATACTGCCAGATAAACAGTTGCACCAAGTCTGAAGTGCACACTAAGGCAAAAACAAAAGGAGGCACTACGAAGGAGTTATCCAAATGGGACGGAAGTATGTAGATGTAATTTACATGCACAGATAAACAAATGATTATAACGCGTTGATCCACATCTGGCCTTTCTGCAAGCAATTTATAGTTTTTAACTATATATATTTTATGACGAGACATGTAGTGTTCCCTGGCAGTACATGTATTGTTTAAAATTATGCGGATATGATTTACATATAGGTCAAGTTTTCCTTTTGCTAGCTGTCGTCTAATTTCATTAGTGAATAAAGGTACCTGTAATTCGAATGCAGCTTGTGAATCAGTAGTTCTTCTTCCATAAATGTAATTTGGAATCAAGTCGTTTTGCTTACATTTTATGTTGAATGACTAGTTGTTTGTTATCTTAAATAATCATCTTTTATTTTACAGACCACTGATGATACCTAGTATGAGCAGGAGGGAAAAAAAAGCATTCAGTTGCAAAGGACAGATAGGATTTGTGCTACAAAAATATATCGGCATCAAATCTGCAATGAGATAGTGTCGTATTCTGGAATCTTCACGTTCTCAAGCTGATCCGTCCATTCCGATGTTAACAACGGTCTGGCTGTGCGTCCTCCTCACAGAGAAAAGCGGACATTCCGATGCTTGGTGACAGCAGAGGGGATGCGATTTTTCGAGAGCCACGACGTTGCCTGTGTGTGCGAGACCATCATACACTGAGCTGAAAAAAGTCTTGGGAAACCTCCTAATAAAGTGACGGTCATCCTTTGGCCCGGATCAGTGCAGTAACTCGATGTGGCATGGACCAAACAAGTCGTTGTAAGTTCGCTGCAGAAATATTGAGCCATGCTGCCTCTATAGTGGTGCATAATCGGGGAATTGTTGCCGGTGCAGAATTTTGTGCAAGAACTGTCCTGCCGATTGTGTCGCATCAGTGTTCAGTGGGATTCATGTCGGGTAACCTGGATGGCCGAAACATTCGCTCGAATTGTCCAGAATGTTTTTCAAACCAGTAGCGAAGAACTGTGATTTCGTCATAAGGCGCATTATCATCCATGAAAGTTCCATCGCTATTTTTGGAACATGAAGTCCATGAATGGCTCCAAATTGTCAGAGGAAACCAGTCCACACCATTATGGAGCTACCAGCAGCTTGCACACTGCTTTTTTGACAACTTGGGTCCACAGCTTCACACTCGAACCCCACCGTCAGCTCTTATTAACTGAAACCTGGACATCTCATCAGGCCATGGTTTTCCAGTCGTCCAGGGAACAACCAATATGATCACGAGCACAGGAGAGGCTCAGCAGGCGACGTACTCTCAGCGAAGGCACTCGCGACGGCTGCTGCCACAACCCATTAACGACACATTTCGCCGCACTGCCCTAACGAATAGCTCGTCGTACGTCCCACGTTGATTTTTGCGGTTAGTTCACATTGTGCTGCTTGTCTGTTAGCACTGACACTCTACGCAAACGCCACTGCTGTAGCCGTTAGTGAAGGCCGTCAGCCACTACGTTGTCTGTGCTGAGAGGTTTGAGATTTGGTATTCTTGGCACACTCTTGACACTGTGTATAGAATTCTCTAATGATTTCCGAAATGAAATGTCCCATGCGTCTAGCTCCAACTACACTACTGGCCATTAAAATTGGTACACCACGAAGATGATGTGCCACAGACGCGAAATTTAACCGTCAGGAAGAAGATGCTGTGGTATGCAAGTGATTAGCTTTTCAGAGCATTCACACAAGGTTGGCGCCGGTGGCGATACCTACAACGTGCTGACACGAGGTAAGTTTCCAACCGATTTCTGATACACAAATAGCAGTTGACCGGCGTTGTCTGGTGAAACCTTGTTGTGATGCCTCGTGTAAGGAGGAGAAATGTGTACCATCAGGATTCCGATTTTGTAAAGGTCGGATTGTAACGCATCGCGATTGCGTTTTATCGTATCGCGTAATTGATGCTCGCGTTGGTCGCGATCCAATGACTGCTAGCAGAATGTGGAATCGGTGGGTTCAGGAGGGTAATACGGAAAGCTGTACTGGATCCCAACGGCCTCGTATCACTAGCAGTCGAGATGACGGGCATCTTATCCTCATGGCTGTAACGGATCCTACAGCCACGTCTCGATCTCCGAGTCAATAGATGGGGAAGTTTGCAAGACAACCACCTTCACGAACAGGTCGACGACGTTTGCAGCAGCATAGACTAGCAGCTCGGACACCATGGCTGCGGTTACCCTTGACGCTGCGTCACAGATAGGAGCGCCTGCGATGGTGTACTCAACGACGAACCTGGGTGCACGAATGGCAAAACGTCGTTTTTTCGGTTGAATCCAGGTTCTGTTTACAGCATCATGATGGTCGCATCCGTGTTTGGCGACATCGCGGTGAACGTACATTGGAAGCTTGTATTCGTCATCGCCATACTGGCGTATCACCCGGCGTGATGGCATGGGGTGGCATTGGTTAGACGTCTCGGTCACCTCTTGCATTGACGGCACTTTGTACAGTGGACGTTACATTTCAGATGTGTTACGACCCGTGGCTCTACCCTTCATTCGATCCCTACGAAACCCTACATTTCAGCAGGATAATCCACGACCACATGTTGCTGGTCCTGTAGGGACCTTTCTGGATACAGAAAATGTTCCACTGCTGCCCTGGCCAGCACATTCTCCCGATCTCTCACCAATTGGTCAATGGTGGCCGAGCAAATGGCTCGTCACAATACGCCAGTCACTACTCTTGATGAACTGTGGTATCGTGTTGAAGCTGCATGGGCAGCGGTACCTGTACACGCCATCCAAGCTCTGTTTGACCCAATGCCCAGGCGTATGAAGGCCGCTATTACGGCGAGAGGTGGTTGTTCTGGGTATTGATTTCTCAGGATCTTTGCACCAAAATTGCCTGAAAATGAACTCACATGTGAGTTCTAGTATAATATATTTGTCCAATGAAAACCCTTTTATCATCTGCATTTCTTCTTGGTGCAGCAGTTTTAATGGCCAGTAGTGTATCATTCTGCGTTCAAAGTCTGTTAGTCCCCGCCGTGCGGCCACAACCACGTCGGAAACACATGAATCACCTGAGTGCCAGTAGCGCCTCCATCAACGCGGTGCCCTCCTGTAGCTTGTGTACGTGACGTGTGCATATCGCTATGCCGTGACTTTTGTAGCAGGCGGCGCCCCAGACGCACACTGTTGCTGGTTCAGCCGCGTGGCGAGTGCGTGTGTCGGTGGAGTGCGAAGCAGCCACTGGGAGCGCCGGCGACTGTCGCCCGGCTGCCCGCCTATCCTGGGCGCGTGACTCGTCCGCGACGGAGCTGCATTTCAGGGAAGAGCGGCCGCGTGAGGAATGCCAGTGAGCAGGGCTGCGGGAACGCGCGGCGTCAGCCCAGAGGCCCGTAAAGCGCGCAGTTAGCTCGCTCCTGCTGTTATCTCGCTGGCCGTAAAGCGGGCGAATGCCTTCCTCTGCGCTGCGCTACTGCGGGTGCACGCGCGGCAGACACACGCTGAAACATTGCTCGCTTCCTCCACAGCTCCGTGGAGTTAAGACTGACACATCACGGTTGACCAGTCGGCTGCGCTGGGAGATTATATACTTTTTCCAGTCTTCGGTCGTTGGAACCGAAAATAAAAATGCTCCCTGGTCTCTTGGAAGGGTGAGCAGCTTTCCGGACCGTGATAACAAAACATCAAATTTCGTTTCGTAACGTGCCATCTTTCTCGTGGTTGCCGCCTCTGGATTCCTGCTCTGTATGAAATCAACAGGACTTCGGTGGTAATTAGTTTTACCTCTTGTCTCACTGTCATCTTTTTCTTCTCGGCAGGGAACGACTGCCCACGCTCTGCTCTTTTATAGTGCTAGAACTTTAGGAGTAAAGGACTTCATTTAGTTCGAAATCCCTCTTACTTGTCATTAATAAATAAAAACTTTTTATTCGAACATCTTGTGGCCTATATTCGAGGGACGATAGGTGCTTCTCCACATTAATAAAAAGTCGCGTAGCGCCAGAACGTGCAGGTGCGTCCGTTTACTACCCCAGCCAGAATGCCAGAGGGCGAGAACGTATTAGTCTGTAAGATTGTTCATTTTTTAAAAAAAGAAGGGCTAATCGAGAAGTTTATAAACATGTTTGAAATTTATTAATATCGCAGCTTCATCACAACTACATAATTGAAAAGATTCACTGCCTGGCGACGTTACAGACGACACGGCAAAACTGGACTCTGTGTTTCTCCCGAATCACATTTGATATGAATAAAGCTCCAACTAACTCACTGAACAGGAGTGGAGCTCGAAAGTCGTAGTTAGTTCAAATGGTTCAAATGGCTCTGAGCACTATGGGACTTAACATCTGAGGCCATCAGACCCCTATAACTTTGAAATACTTAAACCTAACTAACCTAAGGACATCACACACATCACAGGTTTCGAACCTGCGACCGTAGCAGTCCGCGCGGTTCCGGACTGAAGCGCCTAGAACTGCTCGGCCACTGCGGCCGGCTCCTAGTTAGTCTTGCATAAAAAAGAAACAGAGCTCTCGAAAATACATACGATTGGAATATACGTATTGAGTTGTATTAACTGAAATGAAAAGCTGTCACAGAGTAATGAAGTTATGAAACCAGAATATAAGAACTTCGGAAGATGTTGATAGAGAAACCAAATTTAAGAAGAAAAGGAATTTATGAGTAACAAGAGGCATTAGATAATGAGATGACCGAGCGAGGGATATGATGAGCAGCTGGGAGGAAGGGCGGTCGATTCGAGACTCACCTACGGTCGCACACCCGTGCTACCATCGTTAAATTAGGAAAAGACTTATGGCGACTCGCGGGTAAACAGACGTCCTAAATGACAGGTCGTCGCAGCAATTGCATTCCCAGTACTTCCGAAGCTTCCGCACTCAGTGTAAACGTCCGCCATAAGACGCCTGGTAGCAAACTACACCGATCGCAAATGTGCGTATCGTCTCCTGAGGTCCAGCTCCGAAGTGAGGGTTACATTTCTCCCTCAGAGCTATTTAAAGAGTCCAGTCCAGAGTTAGGCATCGACGGGGCAGCGTCGAACTACTTTTTGTGATCAACCTAAGCGGGTCTTATTTGCAGCAAGTTCTGAAGGACTCACTGTGTGAAGTTTAGCTGTCGAGCTGTGGCGACGTTTTGCAGTCAGTTTCAGTTTACAGGAACACGTGTGAAGGCGGGATAACGACGTTCCGTTTCGAACGAAATCACCGTATTGGCAGTAGTTCCTGTAACTTTCTAACGTTGGCACTTATTAGACCTTTGTACCTGAAGAATTCTGAATGTTAAATGGTTAAATCGGATAACGAATGAGAAAGTACTGCATAGAATCTATGGCACAACTTAAGTAAAACAAGGGATCGGTTGACAGGAAACGTTTTGCGGCATCAAGAAGTCGGTAAGTCGATTATGGTGGACAGTGTGTGGGATACAAATTGTGACTGACCGGGGCTTCACCGCAGTAAGCAGGTTGCATTGGATGTGGGACGTACGCAGCGGTTACACGAAGATGAGGGAGCTAGCGTAGGTTAGACTAGCGTGGAGACGGTCCTCAATAACACTTAAGGAATATCACGATGTTATCATCATCTCTCGGTCCCCTCGGGATCGAACATATAATTAATATTAGAAATCCGCACTTAGGGATTTTTCAGTTAATTTTAGCTCAGGTCACGTCTTCTACTTTCCTCTGATTTATTCATTATTAGCTTCGTATCGCTACCCCTTTGAGGGTGTGGCATCATAAAGTTTGTCTTAAAGAGAGAAAATTGGTGATTTACCACGTTGGCAGTCACCAGCTGTGAATTAAACAATCCCTGCTCGCACAGGAAACGTTTTGCGGCATCAAGAAGTCGGTAAGTCGATTATGGTGGACAGTGTGTGGGATACAAATTGTGACTGACCGGGGCTTCACCGCAGTAAGCAGGTTGCATTGGATGTGGGACGTACGCAGCGGTTACACGAAGATGAGGGAGCTAGCGTAGGTTAGACTAGCGTGGAGACGGTCCTCAATAACACTTAAGGAATATCACGATGTTATCATCATCTCTCGGTCCCCTCGGGATCGAACATAAAATTAATATTAGAAATCCGCACTTAGGGATTTTTCAGTTAATTTTAGCTCAGGTCACGTCTTCTACTTTCCTCTGATTTATTCATTATTAGCTTCGTATCGCTACCCCTTTGAGGGTGTGGCATCATAAAGTTTGTCTTAAAGAGAGAAAATTGGTGATTTACCACGTTGGCAGTCACCAGCTGTGAATTAAACAATCCCTGCTCGCACATATTTTTCGACCCTAGTCCACTCGATTACGAATCAAGTCTTTCAAGCACTGCCACTAGTAGGTCTTTGCAGACGAAGAAAAGAACGAAGGCGTTTCGAGTTTGGCCGTGCAGAAACGCAGAGCTTGTCGCTTATGCGGTTTGAATAATTCGGATGAATGTTTTTTGAATGTTACCACATTGTTCGAGTTACTTTTTTTCCAGCGTACATTCAGACTGTAGGAATGAAAGCTAGAAATATCTGATCAAACGAATGCGCTTGTCATCTGATCTCATAACCACACGTTACTATCTCTCGCTTCCTCGGTGTTGAACCAACAAGCCAGCGGGCAGGAACTTGGTATATCAGTTCTACTTAAACTATGGCTAGAGCATGATCGTGCTGAGAGCAATCCCGTTTAATGGCTGCTCTGTGGAGAATCCGATGCCAGAACGAGGTGGCTTAACGCGCTGGGGCAGTAGATTATCGGAAATGGCGCCTGGGTGCTTAGGCAGCCAGTGGAACCCACCCGCTAATTGAGCTATATAGCGGTAAGGCGCCCGTCCTACATCCCGCTAATGTTGCTTCGTTTCGATAGTTTATTGGCAGTCTACTGACAGTGCATCCCACTTTTATGGCGCACGATTGTCTTGTTATGTAAGTTTGCTTCTTGGCCTCCATAGAGTGCCGCCAACGTAGGAATTATTAGCCTGTGCTTCATGCCTGACAGGATTATCGGATCTTGTTGCAATCCCAAGAAGCGAAATGAATTAGCACTGATGCACGGCAGACGAGAGCTACAGCGGCTTGTTCGTATCCAAGGCGATCAATCTGACTTGAGTTTTATGAGGCTCGCAAATTCACTACAAGAGAATGATGAGAACATTAACAGGAAGTCACGCCAACAGTCAATTAAAACTGACCGACTCCAAAGAAAAATCACATTTTTTTAAATCGTCAGTTTTTTAATATCTACAGTCTACGTTCTGTATAATCTAAATTAGTAATCTATTCTTTGCATGATTCTGCTACGACATGCTTTCAATCTATCATCTCCAAAAATGCGCTTCCGGTACCGGCCGCACACACACACACACACACACACACACACACACACACACACACACACACACACACACATGTACTTCAAATGATTATAATAAACAGAATAGCAGTATATCTTTCCTCTTCCAATATATTTGTCATTATCTTTCGTTCCAATTTTTGTAGGTTTAAAGTAGCCGATAACAGCCTAAACGGGGAACCACTCATATTGAATCGCAACTGCGACTAAAATAAACAATCAGCTATAACAGTCCATCAGTCGCTGCATCTGTCTACAGAAATTAACTTTTCCTGTCGTTAAGTTTCTTTCCTGTAAGCGCATTCAGTCGTCAACATCCACAGTGTTGATGGATGTTGTGACTTAGATATCAGATCGTTTCTGGATACGGGTTCACCCCTTAGTAACATACATGGAAAATTCCGCTCAGTAATTTACTTCAGATTCAAAGTTAAACTGAGCGTTCCCTGGCAGCTGGATGGGTAAGGCGGGTATACTTGCCAGAGAAGGGCAAGTCTGAGCCCATGCAGTAAACACCGTTGTTAAGCATACAAGCCGAAGTAATGAATTAAGTATGAGCCCAGGTCTCCTACTTACTAAGCAGATGTGCCAGCCATAAAAACCACAGATGCACAGAATACCCAAGTCCATTGCCCTCCCTAACACAAACTTCAGTTTATACCTTAACCAGGTTGATGTAGTGGACACCACATCTGGCCTAGGAAGCAGGAGGCCTCGGTTCAAGTCCTGGGCATAGCACGTATTTTAGCTTATGTCCTTATCGAAGGTAAAATCGAGACTCAGCACAGGAAAATGTAACTATGACGGATCAATAAACACCGTGGTGTTTAAACTGACCCACAGACCGGTCTACACGGGAAGATGTCTGCGCACAATTTACACAGTTTCCGTAAATTACGAGTTGGTGGATTGCCTAGTAGAGTCTCGGGTATGATCATTGGGTTCAGACAAGCCGAATTTAGTGGCCAAGACATCAGAGTGAGTTGACTATCATGCTCCTTAGAACATTAGATCGATTTTAGCCTCTTCACACGGACAGCTATACTGGTCTTTTTCTGGGAAGACACTGAGCACGAAAGGATGCACCCTGCAATAATGTGTAGGTAGTCCAGAGCTGCCACGATTCCTTCGATTACTACCACAAGTTCCAAGCTCCCACAGCACGATGCTGCCTATAGCATCCCGTGTCCAGTGTGCGGTGCACGTTTCGAGTAGCCGTTCTTCTGGATGACGGCGTATCTGGACAGAAGCGTCGACCTGATGTATGAAAAAAAAAAAAAAAATCTGGTTCATCCGACCAAGTAACACGCATCCACTGGTCCACGGCCCAATCTCACTGATGCCGTGCCCCCTAAAATCGCAATTGACGGTGTCATCCAGTTTGCACGGAATCTCGCAGTGGTAGTCTGCTGCGGAATCCCACGTCCGGCAGTGTGCGCCTGTACCAGCAGTGTGCTCTGTCGTCAGATCTGCCACAGATCGCTGCCGAATCTGCTTTACAAAGTGAGCAAGCCCCCGCCCTCCACGTTTTGTAATGAGAAGTAGACGGCCGACACCTTGTCGCCGGCCGCTGTGACCGAGCGGTTCTAGGCGATTCAGCTTGGATGCGTGTGATGTCCTTTTAGTTAGGTTTAAGTAGTTCTAGGGGACTGATGACCTCATGTGTTAAGTCCCATAGTGGTCAGAGCCATTTATACACTTTGTCGCCCAGTTATGGTTTTGTCGCCCAGTTATGGTTTTGTCGCCCATATATGCTCACGACGTTCTGGTCGTCAGCGTTTGTGGCTATTACTGGTCGTTACGCCCCCAAAAATACTAAAAAAGATAGCATCGAGGGAATTCCGCCGGCCGACACGTGGAAATTTCTCATCGTAGTGCTGCTGCGTTCTGCGACACTATGCGCTACCCCTGCGAACTTGGGACCACTGTCTGCATACCTGAGTGCGTCACGAATCTTTCTTTGTGTAGGCTTAGGTGGGAGCGTAGGGACAATTGTCAATGAGCGCCGCAAGTGATTGTGCAGCGAGGAACAGGTGCGTGTGAATGGAGCCGGCAGGCGACGTTTCGCGGCGTGACTGAGGCACCTGCCCTGCCGGGGGGACACAATGGCCGCGCTAACGGCCCCGCCTGCCCGTTAGGTGTGCGCTTTGTTACCGCGGCGCGGCGCACGCGCGAAGCTGCCAGCCCGGCTCCTTTTGTGGCCGGCCCCTGCCCCCACAACACGCACGCTCCCCTGGCACCCTTTTGTTTATACCGCGCCTAAAGCGAGGTAAACGGTCTGACGGTATTTACGCCGATCGGTATTTTTAATCGGCACCAGATATCATAGCGTTAAGTGGGTCTAACACGACGATCCGCAGCTTACAGAGCCTGTATACAGAGAGAGTGGCCATAGGTGAAGTTGCCCGTGATTGGTTCATTAGCTTTGGCGCCATTTTTCTGCCAAACGTCTCTCGCGCTTCCTATGTTCGCCGTGCTTTTGACTTGAAGTTCAGAGGGAGTTTGGAAACGATTAAAAGGTATTTGAATTATTGGGAGACTTGTTATGCGTTGTGCATGCATGTTCGGTTTAGTTGTGTATCGTTTTTAGTGCGTAATTAGCGTTTGCGTGCATACTGGTAGCATCACAAGCTTTTCTGAAGCCAGTATCTGACAGTCCTTGCTGAAAATGGGAAGTTCCTGTAATTGTTGTGCCATGCTCATTCGACTTTATAGCATGAAACTTTATTTCGTTCCGAATCAGAACACAAGGCATTATTTTGATTTCAGTATTATTGCATGACTGTTGTCGCAGGCAAGTTGTAAGCAAGTTTTCCGCTGCTGTCGTGTTTGCTGAAACCTTATTCTTAGTAATGAAAGAAAGTCGTAAATAGTTGTTTACTTGTGACATGCTAAAAGTTTGAAGACGTGACAAGAAGAACTAATTCATCTCACACTTTTTGCATGTCACAAGTAAACAACTGTTTACGACTTTCATCCATCTGATGTAACACAGGTACGTTATGCACTTCCGATACAAAGCAAATGCTGTACACTATATTTCTTTAATTTACGTTACTTTCATTGAAATATGTCTAGTAAACGAAGTTTTAAAGGCGATAAAGGCAAGTAACGAATAATTTTTACAGCCACTGTATCAAATTATCCTTTGCTGTACGTAGTAGGCTGCTATGAGTATATTATAGCTGTAAAGAAAGACATTTAACGAATGATTTCGCCATATTGCCTTGTGCTTTTGATTCGGTGAGTGTGTACACCACTACTCCACTACTGGCCATTTAGAAGTCCCGCTCGCAGTTTGGCAGAAAAATGGCCGCCGTATCGTCCGGTGGGCCACTCTCTCCCAATACAGGCTCTCTACTACTGGTCCAGCGTGACAGCCGTCTAGCGGTAGAACGGGTGAAACTACGAAAATTAGCAGACACTTTATCCGTGCGCCAGAGTAGAGAGCTGTTGAATACTGACGTCAATCCGAGCATGCGCACAAGGCAGCGATAAATCGGGCATGCGCACAAGGAGCTACCGCAGTGCTTTCTGCTTGTTATTTGCTTGTTGTTATCTGGGTAATGGCTAATTTCAGATTTTCGTGTTGGGGATTTGCCGCACTTTTTTCAGTAAGTCGGTTTCATAAACACAGGAAAAAGTTTTTTTTTAACTGGAGACTGTTTTATACTAGTTATTTAGTGAAAGCATTTTTCTATTGACTTCTTCGTATTCTAGAAATGAAATAGAGCAAAGAGGCGTCAAGCGTCTTAATTTAGGAATACAGCGAAAAGGTGTATGTATACCCCACTTTATCATAATAAGGTACGTCGGCAATCTTTTTTTTTCGGGTAATATGCATGTAACGTAATCGTAATATGGTGATTTTGATTTGGTATCGTAATGCCTTAGCTTACGAAAGTTCATGTTTGATTTGATTGCATCTCTTACTTTATTTCAGCATGCCAGAAAAGAGAAACTGGCAGTCACAGGGTGGGAAGTCCCTGCAGTGTGGTCCGTGCGACAGACAATTCATTCTGTGTAACCCCCCCCCCCCCCCCCCCCCACACACACACACAGACACACAGACACACACACACACACATATATATATATATATATATATATATATATATATATATATATATATATATATAAAATGTCCAATCTTACTTGGAAGAACAACACAAAGTTCACCTTTAAGTACTGTTCCTTTAAAGTGCTGCAAATCAAAGTGCATATATCCACAACAACTTTTGAAATTCTGTGGCTAAAAGCCAGACTCCTATCATATTCCTCAGTCGCCAGGAAACGTAATGTTCCAACCAGCCTGCAACGTAGCCGTTTTGAGACTTTTCGGTGCTACCTTTCTCCGAAAATTAGATGAAAAACAAGGAAACTGGTACACTAAAAAATGTAGTGAAATGAGATCTGTGATCCTCTCCTTGGATGCACACCCGTGTCAGTGCAGCTATCCTCTACGTTTCCTAAACAGCAGAGTTTGAGTCCGCAACGGAGTTCCTGGTCAGGCAACACAGAGAAATGTAACAGTATACGAAACTACAGCCGCGTTGAGTGACCACGTGGTTCGAAGCGTCATGCCACGGATTGCGCGGCCCCTCACGCCGGAGGTTCGAGTCCTCCCTCTGGTATGGGTGTGTGTGTTGTCATTAGCATAAGTTTAGCTAAGTAGTGTGTAAGTCTAGGGACCGATGACCTCAGCAGTTCGGTCCCTTAGGAATTCACACACACACACACACACACACACACACACACACAGACAGACAGACAGACAGACACTAAACTACAATACAAGAACCCTAAAACTATTGTAGTTTTATGTTGTATGGAGGTAGCGACAACGTATACATGCAGTATATATGTATAAATGAAAATAGTCACTCACTTGCATTTTATTACTGTCGACGCAAATGTTGTTGTAGCACACATAATGTGCTCTTACATATATGGGGCGCTCAAAAAGAGACAAGCCCGAGGCTTGATTTCAGAAACCAGTACCTATTTGTTAGAAGTATTGACCCTGGCTGTTGAGACACTTGTCCCACTGTGGCACAAGGCGGTGAATGGCTGTCTCACAAAATTCCCGGGGCTGCGATGTTAACCAGTTCCGCACGTACAGCTGGGCGTCGTCGTCCGAGGTAAATCGTTTGCCCCTCAGAGCCTTTATGCTGACGTTCTTCTTTTGACTAAGATGGCCCCTTCTGATTCACTTCCTGCGGCATAGGACAACAGTGAATGCCCAGTGTTACTTGCAAACCTTGACCACCCTTCAGCGAAGCGATCAAATCAAAATGACAAATCAGTCATCCGTGGGGCCAATCTGCTCCACGACAATGCGAAGCCTTATACGACCAACACAGTCACGGCAATTCTGCATTCAAATGGAAGGTTCTCGGCAACCCTCCATACAGTCCGCACCTCTCACGATTTTTGGTCCCTTAAAAAGGCTTTGAGTGGCAAGCGATTGACCTCTGATGACGACGTCCAGCTGTACGTGCGGAACTGGTTAACATCGCAGTCCCTGGAATTTTATGAGACAGCCATTCACCGCCTTGTGTCACAGTGGGACAGGTGTCTCAACAGCGGGGGCCAATACTTCTAACAAACAGGTACTGGTTTCTGTAATTATGCCTTGGGGTCGTTTCTTTTTTAACTTCCCTTATACAACATAGAAATCATTGAACTTTGATGATTGTCAGATATGCCTACAGTACCACATGATACACTGATAAGCCAAAATGGTACCATTTCAGGCACGTGTCGCGGTAACAGAAGTATGTAAGCGGAGCAGACACGGACGGGGGATCACCCAAATGATGGTGCGGGCTCCAAATGGAGAAATCCATTACGATAAGCGACTTCGACAAAGGACAGATTAATATTACGCAGAGCCTGTGAACGAGTGTCTCGAAAAGGGCGAAGCTCGTCGAACGTTTACGTGCTACTGTGGTATGCATCGACGGAAAGAAATAGAAGGGCGGTTGAAATTACCACTCGGCTCCACAAAGTAGGATGGATGGTAGGTAAAGTTAGGTGATCTGTGGCATCTCTGCCAAAAGAGCTCAATGGTGGTGGACACACAAGTGTTTCGAAGCACATCATTCAGCGTACATCATTGAACAAGGGCCTCCGCAGCAACCACTTCTTTGTATTCACATGTTGGCCTAACGACATCGTCAGTTAAGATTGTAGTACGCACGGGACCATCGAGATTGGATCGTGCGTCACTGGAAACGTGTCAGCTCTTCGGGTGAATCACATTTTTGCTACACTAGGTTGACGGTCGCCTCGACAAACGTCGTCATCGAGGTGAACGGCGGCTCGAAACGTGCAGCGCGCCACGGACAAAGATTGGTGGGAGCAGTGCTGTGCCACGAGAGATATTTTTCTGCGCTTGAATGGGACATGTGGTGGTAATCGGAGACACCGTGTCAGCTGCGAACTACCTGCATCCCTTCTCGCTTGATGTCTCCCGTGACGACGACGTCATTTTTCGAGGAACGTGATAGTGAAATGACGTTAATGTCTTGGCCACCAAATTCGATGGTTCCCATCTGGATCACTACCGGGCGCCGGGTGCCATCACCGAGTGTGCAAATCAGCGGCCAGTTATTTACGGGAATTACACGACTTGTTCGTGAACACCTGGTGTCACATAGCTCCACAACTCTACTAAGCAACTGTAGAATCGATGATACACCGAATCGCTGATGTATTTAGCTACAAAGATGGCCCAACAAGCTGTTCAGCAGTGGTCATAAGTTTTTGGCTCGTCAGTGCATATGACTATATGACATATTATTATGCGCGTTTTTCGTAATCATGTACACCAGCCGGCCAGGGTGGCCGAGCGGTTCTAGGCGCTACAGTCTGGAACCGCGCGACCACTACTGTCGCAGGTTCGCATCCTGCCTCGGGCATGGATGTGTTTGATGTCCTTAGGTTAGTTAGGTTTAAGTAGTTCTACGTTCTAGGGGATGATGACCTCAGACGTTGAGTCCCATAGTGCTCAGAGGCATGTACACCAGTTAGCGATGCATTAGCAGTACATTGAGCGGTGCTTTTCACGAGTGCTGTGCAGGGGCACACAGGATAGCCGATGATGTTGTGCGAACAGAAACTTGTTGTAAAGCAGAGACATTTTTATTGGCAGCTCGTTGCAGTGAATCGTGTCAAATTTACGCTATCAGGAACCCTGAGAGAGTGTTTAGACCAGAGGAGCGAAGGTGAGAAGACGCCTCTCGCGGGGGCCGTCGGTGTGTTTCTGAGTGCTCGCGCCGCTTAATTAACGGCGCGAACGACTCTCGGGGCCTCTACCGGCCGTCAGCCGGCGCCGCCCTCGTGCCGCCGGCCGGCTGCCCGCGCGGCTGCAGATCGATACCTGGCCAGGCCCCCTGTTCTCCTGCGGCCCGCTCACGTGACGTCACAGCGAGGACGCTCCGCCACGTCCTGCCCGACCGGCGCCCCTGTGAGGGCAGGCGCGCCCGGGCCGCCAGGGTACTGCCCTCCGAGCGTCTGGGGCCGTTACCGAGAAGGCGCGGCAAACAAACTGGCGCGCGATACAGTCCATATAGGAGTCTAACAGGGATGTTCGAGGAACTTAAGCGAGATTCCAGAATGAGATTTTCGCTCTGCAGCGGAGTGTGCGCTGATATGAAACTTCTTGGCGGGTAAAAACTGTGTGTCCGACCGAGACTCGATCTCGGGACGTTTTCCTTTCGCGGGCAAGTGCTCTACCAACTGAGGCAAAGGTCCCGAGTTCGAGTCTCGGTCCGGCACACAGTTTTAATCTGCCAGGAAGTTTTGAAGTGAGGTTTCTTGGAAGGATCATTGAATTTAAACAACTTCTGTTCGAAGAAGACTGTGCGACCATTGTGCTGCCAGCATCGTACATCTCGCTTAGGGATCGTGAGCTCGTGGAATGTACACACTCATTTTACCTCGTTCTGTACCCGAATTCAAGCGTATTTTTTTCGGCCTCCGATCGGTCACGAAACGAAAACCACAGTAAAAATTAAAAGTGCGTTTCATTACAACATTTAGCTACAACTTCAGGCGAATTCTCTACATACCTGCTGCTCCGACTTACACATTTGCCGTGGCGTTGTACAGACCTTTCAATATCCTTGTCATAGAATGGAGCCGCCTGCGCTTTCTACGAATTGTCTCAGTCCAGCTCGTATGGGAAAGATTTGAAAATCGGAGGAAGCAAATTCCGAGATGAACGGTGAGAAGGCAAACACCTCGCATCGAACATTCTGCAAGAGCGCTTTTGTTGCAGCTGCAGTGGCTTCCTGCAACACTGGCGCACTTTGTAGCCCCGCATGACAGCTACGTTATGAGGCAGAAACCCAGAGCGAATGACAGCATGCATACTTCACACTTGGCGGGGAACTCTGTTATTCCTTTGTTCGCTGTTCGTTCAGAACTGAAAAGAGCGACGTGACGCAACCTATGGGCAAAGTAGTGGCCCTCCGCAACACATCTGCACAAAGCTTAATCGGATTTTGCTGTACTTTTAATTCCACGACCCATCGGAGGTTGAAAAATGTGCGTGAAATCTTATGGAACTTAATTGCTATGGTCATCAGTCCCTAAGCTTACACACTACTTAACCTAAATTATCCTAAGGAGAAACACAGACATCCATGCCCGAGGGAGGACTCGAACCTCCGCCGGGACCAGGCGCACAGTTCATGACTGCAGCGCCTTAGACCGCTCAGCTAATCCGGCGTGGCTGGTTGAAAAGAATTGGCCTTCGTATACTAAGATAGAAAATCGGAAATATTGTTGCGGGGATAGCGTGTACATGTATTGCGCTACTACACTCAGCTGAGAAGTGCACGACCGACTCGCTCAACAATAACTCACTGCCCTGCTACAGCGTATTTTTAAATTATGCTTCCAATAAAAAAAAAATGTGGATATACAACAATGTGTATCGTGGCCGTTGTAGTCCAGGGGGTAGAGCACTTGACTCCGACCCTGGAGGACCTGGGTTCGATCCCAGACTGGGGTGGAAAAAATTTCCTGGTTTCAGTTCATCCAGCACGGCCCCAGATCCACTCGGCCGGGAATCATTGCCGGGGTTGGGTGTAATGTGGCCAGGGCGAAGGCCCCGCCTCATGTCCTCCTCCTTGTGCCCCTCTAAACAGAAACGGTCCTCTGCCTGCAGCCTGGCCAATAGTTCGGTGATGGGCTTGCGCCGCTAGACACAAACACACACACACACACACATATACATACACACACACACACACACACACACACACACACACACACACACACACACACACACACAGTAATGGGCGAAAATATTGTGACCACTGCCCACTGCGAGACAGATCTGTGACAGAGTCGATGCCAAAGGAAAATATTAGTTCGTTTCCTGTCTCTGGCCGGAAGGGGGGAACATTTATTAATGTAATGAAACTATATCAAAACTAGACATGATTGTCTCAATGGGAATTCCGCGATCGCTCATTAAATAAAATATGGCGTTTCAGTCTTCGATCGCTATTCTTTATTTTCAATTACCGGTTTCGGGCTAGCTGCCCATCTTCAGATCATGTATTGTAGTTACAGAGTAACTTGTCCGTACTGAACACTCGGTGACAGCGAACCGAGTGTTCTGTACGGACAAGTTACCGTGCAACTACAATATGTGATCTGAAGATGGGCAGCTAGCCCGAAACCGGTAATTGAAAATAAAGAATAGCAATCGAAGACTGAAACGCCATATTTTATTTAATGAGCGAGATGGAGGCAAACCCGAGGGGCTTCTTTGTGAGCCGGGCCTTGGTGTACATGCCAAGGAAGAAATGGTGGGTCGCCCGTTAAACTTCCTTCTAGTGTCCTCCGTGGACGACCTAATTACGACGACACAAATTTGTCACGAAACTGTTGAACACCGGTCTAATATGCTGCAGGAGGTATCCCTCTCTCCGCATTTGTCATGTTTTAACGTGCCTGTTTAATATAAACTGTTGCTTTGTAAAACATAAAATACGCACGATTATTTGCACACGCTCATGCCGCTCTGATTACGGATGATTTGTACTTTCATTGGTTCTTTCACTGCGGAAGGAGAAAAGGATTAGCCGCGCGCTTCCGTAAATGTCTTCTTTCAAATGCGAGTTAAGTTAACGAGGAAGTTGTGCAATGTGAGCAACTACACCTTTGTGGTCGTAGAAAAGGAGACAGTAAATGGTATCGTAATAGCTTAGCTTAACGACATTAACAGGTTACCTGCTTCGGTAGCCGAAATCGCTAACGGACGCCTGCACGGTGTCGCTCGATTCGGAGGTAAGCCGGTTTGAATCCTGGTGGCGCAAAATTTTCACTGCCAGCGTTTGGCCGGCGAGGCCTTGCCTTCACTCACACTACACTGAACCAGCGCTCGTTACAGCCATCCACACGCCGCAGGTACGCTCTTGACACTACTTCATAACACGTCGCAGGGAGGCGACGGCTGTCACCCACCAACTAGGTTCAAAATGGCTCTGAGCACTATGGGACTTAACATCTGAGGTCATCAGTCCCCTAGAACTTAGAACTACTTAAACCTAACTAACCTAAGGGCATCACACACATCCATGCCCGAGGCAGGATTCGAACCTGCGACCGTTGAGATCGGGCGGTTCCAGACTGTAACGCCTAGAACCGCTCGGCCGGCCCACCAACTAGGGCTTCACCTAGGACAGCGATGCTGGATTCTTGCATCTACTCGTTGAGAATGGGACTGCTCCGACTTTTGATTTGCAGAATACACACAATAATTTGCAATATCGATTATAATATATGATCCCCATAACAGGACGGTCGAAGATATTGGTCGGATAAGGATAAGTGCGGAGTTCGGAGTGCAGTGTTGACATGAACCGTCTCTAAATTACAAGATTAAAGCAGATAAAGATGGAAGAAAGACTGAATATCGTATGGACAAATGAAAGTGGAAACAGCATGTCGTTCCTGTATTTCTTCAGTTTAGACTAGGAGATTGTGGAGCGGAGGGTGAATAATAAAATTGATCGGTTGTTCCTTATGTCGCTATGAAAAGACACTTAATTGTCTCGGCGTGCTTTACACATGACTTTGACGTTTACAAGAGCGTGAAAACTATTTTTGCGGTTACCCAGAAACCGGTGGAGAACATAGTGATCATAACTTCCAGTCTCCAAGTCGACTTTACTCTTTGTACTCACTGAAAGGATATGTTACTACTTGCGATTTACTCTGCGAGATTAGGAACGGTGCCTATAAATAAAACTTTTGAGTTTTAACTGACTGATATATTCTGTAGAAGTTTGCACACACAAAATTTAAGTATATCAGCAGTAATAATAATAATAATAATAATAATATCCATATGCCGGCCGTTGTGGCCGAGCGGTTCTAGGCGCTTCAGTCTGCAAGCGCGCGACCGCTACGGTCGCAGGTTCGAATCCTGCCTCGGGCATGGATGTGTGTGATGTCCTTAGGTTAGTTAGGTTTTAGTAGTTCTAAGTTCTAGGGGACTGATGACCTCAGATGTTGAGTCCCATAGTGCTCAGAGCCATTTGATTTTTCCCCTTCTAGGATTTTTAGAATCTAACCGGCAGTAGAAGATGATTCCTGATGTGCCGCTTTAAGATTCCTTGTAATCGGAGTTACTTACAGTAGGTCTTGAAACTTGGTGCAGCCGTATTATTGTATTAATGTAATGGAGTGCAATAATTAGAACTTTCTATTACAAATAAAAATTATACTTAATCACGAATAAGGACGTTTTCGTTCCAAATTTGCGTTTTAGTAAATTACTTGAAAACTAATAGAGGTAGCTTGTGGATGTCAAATTTCAATGCTTGTACATTAAACTGAGACTACATACAAATTTTTATCTTTGTGAGTGTAATATTTAGTGACATCAGCTTTTCGTAAAAACGGCTGTCAAGGCGAGACTTGTAAGTTTTAATTGTGACGTACATTTGCATATTCTGAATAATATTAGCCTCGTAATTTTATTATACAGCGCTCCTTATTTTTTTCCTTTAGAGCTTACATTTTGCGCAACATTCATTTGATCATTGTGAGACTTTGCAGTGTTGACATTAATATACCTATGCATACATTGACAAAATCTGGAAAATTTATTTCAATTTTGAGTTTCTCTCTTAAATTATGGTGCAGCCCTTTGTATGTTAAGCGCAGGAGCGTTATGATGACGTGTCGCTGGTAGTAGGGAACTCGGAGAAGCCCCGGCACATTGTCTCGCCCCAGTACCTCTTACTGTGGTGCAGCTCTTGTTTCGCGTCAAACTCTTCCTGATTGGTTACCGACGGAAGTAGCGAAAACACAGCGGTGTTTATGCTGCCACCTTGTTGTAAACGAACGTACACCACACCACCCGGAAACGGTGTCGTGTTGCTTGCGTCACACGTGTGTGGTCGTTTAGAAAGTCGGACCGTCAGAACGAGGAGCGTGATTTGTCGCGTGTTCAGCCGCGGCCGCAGACGATCCTATCTGGCCGCTCGGCTCGGGGAGGGCGCGCATTTTTCACCGTCGCCTGATAACGGGCGCCGGAATGCCGGAGCGCGCTACACAATGGCTACCGGCTGTCGACGAGGCGCGCCGGCTGAGGAAGCGCCCGGTCGTGCCCGGCTGCGGCCCCACGGCCCGCCCGGCACACCCACACCCGTCGGCACCCATCCCGCACCTTCCCCTCGCGCCGTCTTCCTAACGTAGCTGTGTCTATCTCTGTCTCGTATCAAACGCCCTCAACACCAAAATGATAAACATGCCGGGAGAAAGCAGAACATAGTTTTAAAACACCGCTTACACACAATAAAAAATCAGTCACTGGCATCAACGTGTAACCCGTCACGGAACTTCTGTCAGAGAACACCTACTCGCTGCCCCCCCCCCCCCCCCCAAAAAAAAATAAAAAAATTGCTAAAACTAAGAAATAAAATAGGTTAGAAAAGCATATGGCGCGTCTTTGAACGAGGTTCTAAGTCATACACAGCAACTGGAGCCCCTCAGATGTTTCTCAATCTGTATTTTTAACTCTTCGACAAATTATTTTACAAAATAATTGAGCGGTCTTGTTTCTCAAAATTTTCGTTTTGTTCATAAAGGATGAAATACAATACGTTTAAACATCGATTGGTATTCTATTATTATGAAGCTTTTATAGATAGAAAGCAAGGAAGTTTTAATTTGTGCTGTAATTTGATATTAATTTTATTTTTTACCAGGATAGGAAGAACTCCACAAGTTCTGCATCAATGTGACTTCTTATGCGCAAAAAGGTCTTGAAGAGATGAAGTTATCGACACTACTTTTACACAGCTGCAGGAGCTGTTCGTGAGATATTTGAATTTGCCCTCAAATTGCTAATCAAGAGAGTTTTAAAAAAAATCAGCGATTTCAAGCAAATAATGTTTTTACAAGTTGTACAGGTTAATTGCCTTCTTTAGCAACTGTAATGAAAGTCAGATTATGACCAGATGCTTTTCTTTTTATTTTAAAGCATCTTCAGTGATCACTCTAACGATATTGTTTTTGTCTTACGATTTTCTTTGTTTTGACCATTAACAAGTTCATATGCTTTACTTATTACTGTAGAAATTTGTTATTCTTTTCGTTACGATTTTTTGGTTAATTATTCCACTCTTTCTCGTCCTCTACTAATATGTGTTGAGTATTTGCATTTGCACACGGCACTGTCATTGTACTTAACACATTTACAGTTCTGTGCACTGTCCTCACCTCATTTTGCGTGCTTTGTTTTGCTATTGAGGGATGCTTTCGTTTTGATTGTGATGGTAGCGTCTGCTGTCGCTCTGTTAGCGTTTATATTTTCTAACTAGGAAGGTGGAAAGAGAGAGACGGAGGGGTGGAAGGAAAGATTTAGCACGTGTATACATGTGTATATGTGCGAGCAAGAGAGTGAGATTTTTCCCTGTTAAGTACTTTTTTCTGCAAAATACTTTTTGTTATTGTTTATTTAACTTTCTTAATTATTTATTTATGGTTCAAAATGGTTCTGAACACTATGGGACTTAACATCTGTCGTCATCAGTCCCCTAGAACTTAGAACTACTTAAACCTAACTAACCTAAGGACATCACACACCCATGCCTAGGCAGGATTAGAACCTGCGACCGTAGCAGTCGCGCGGTTCCGGAATGAGCGCCTTAACCGCGAGACCACCGCGGCCGGCTATTTATTTATGTTATTATATTTAGGGTTATTATCTTTGTGTGTGTGTGTGTGTGTGTGTGTGTGTGTGTGTGTGTGTGTGTGTGTGTGTGTCTGTCAGTGTGTCTGTGTGAAGGGAGATAACATGTCCTTGCTACTTTTTTTTTAACTACACCTTGTGTGGTCAGTTTCATATACCAGTTGTATATTTCCCATTCTTTGTTTCGTTATTAAAGTTAGGTCAAAGTCCATTGTGTGATTTCTAGGAATTCTCCATTCAAACGTTTGACCCAAAACAGACGAAAAACTGATAACGATAAACATCACCGAAAAGCTTTGTAGCATAATATGGGGAGCATTGGCATCTCTGTTCTTCTGCCCTGGGTCTTACCTTTTCAACTGCTGATAATTGTGCCCTAGCATGGCTAAAAAGCACACAGGCACAAAAAAATAAAAAAATAAAATTAGACGTCCAACTTAATAAGACCGGGAGAATGATATCTGGTGAACCGCTACGCAACGGCTCCCAGTACTGAGCCACATTCCACCCACTCAATTACGAAGCATAAGTGATCTCACGAACGAGTACAAAAATATCATAAATACCAGAAATCTAAAAAAAAATGGTTCAAATGGCTCTGAGCACTATGGGACTCAACTGCTGTGGTCATCAGTCCCCTAGAACTTAGAACTAATTAAACCTAACCTAAGGACATCACACACATCCATGCCCGAGGCAGGATTCGAACCTGCGACCGTAGCAGCAGCGCGGCTCCGGACTGGAGCGCCTAGAACCGCATGGCCACCGCGGCCGGCACCAGAAACCTAGCAATTGATCAGTGATGATACCAATCATAATCGATTGCTGTCCACACGACCAGCAACAGAAATATCAAGAACCGCTGTGGAAAGTTGGCTGGTTTGTGGGATGAAAGGGACCAGAGTGCTACGGTCATCGGTCCCCTGTGGAAAGGGAGATCACATTTTGCAACTCATGCGCTCCAGAATGGACTGGACAACAGTATAACTATATGACTTGTATCACCAAAATAACCACCGGGTTTCCGCCAGGCAGGCAGAGCACTGTCAGAGCTAAACAGAATTGGAACCTAGCGTGGCAACTGCTCATATATTTTACAAAAATGGTGTAACCGACGATCTCCACTTTGTGATTGCGGAGGGCCACAAGGTATCACATCACAGAAGAATGCCCCGCAACATCATAAGATGGCGGCCGAAAAGACTTGCTGCTGACGACCCGAAAGTCGATAGATTGCATCATTACTCTGGATGTTCGTTTATAACATTTCATATTATACATCCTGTTATTACCTCTGTATATCGCATCCCGTCAATAACTGTGACATAACTCAAAAATGCAATACTGGAGAAGAATCGATTACTGTTGTAGAGAATATAGTAGAATTTTCTACCAAAAATAATTACTTGAAATTTAAAGGACGCTTATACTATTTCAATAGAAGTTGAGCAGAATTAGTTATGTAGTTTTTTTAATCATAGTTGTGTTTTTGAATTTTGTCGCTGCTCTTGCAGAGATGCGATATGTGAATTTTTATGTATCGAATAGTCATAAACCTATCACACAGTCTCTCTCTGTCTCTTTTTTTGTCTCTCTCTTCATCTACCTTTCGCTGACGATGTTTGTATAGTATAGTGAAGTTTCATCAGTGCGTGAATGTAAGCAGATACGGAACGACTTTGTTAATGTCGAGATGTTTTAGGTTCGTGCTTGCAAAATTGTTGCGGCTCTCTGGGCCATTTCTTGATATGTTGGTGCTCTTGTCGGATCTTCCGCCACCAGAATTGGGAGATGAATCTGTGCCGATGCGAGCCACTCGTACTGGCGAAACGACAGGAAAACCACTTCGTAAACGACGATCGGGTCGGACCGGGAACACGCCTTAACGTATTTTTGGGATTAAGACAATGTTCGTAGTTCCGTTTTCGTATTTTATTCCTTACACATTCTGATCTGTCATCTTATCGACATTTGTCAGTTTTTTTCTGTCTGGGGCACTGACCTGACACTTTCATTTGGAGCTCTATCCATTTTCTGATATAGCACACAACTAAACGATGACCCATTATTGTACAATAATGTTTACGTTCCCTTGACGGAACGTATGCGTATCTACTTAAACATTTGTAGTTAGTCGGACTATTCTATTGGTTTGACGAAGTAAGAAGTCAAACATCAAAAAGTTGCAACCAGTGAATTCAGTCAAAGAGCAAAGAAAGAAATAATAGAAAGACAAGGCGTGGTACAAAAGAGAATGACGCATAGTGATTTGTTACAGAGCGTTAAGGACCTGCAGAAGAGGAAAATGACGCTTTGTCGGAGGAAGAAATGAAATTACAGAGTGAAAGAATAAAAATAATTATCGGAAAGCGGCTAAAGAGCGAAAAGACATACGAAAATCAATGAAATTTCCAAATTTTCCGATCTGTTAAGAGACTGTTTGTTCCTATCTTTAGTCACGTACGTTAGGTATTTTAAAGACATTGTGGTGACTTGTTTGTAGTATGATATACAGTGAATACAGAAAAATAATTGAACTCGGTTCTAAATACATTACGAGCTACCAGGATACTGACAGGAAAAATGGAAAGAAGAGAATCTTGTATTTTATGGTACTGTATGTTGACCGGGGACCTAGATACGACGGAGAGGCTCCGTCCCCGCCGCAGCCACAGCCCCACGGAGACTACCACAGTCCACTTCACCCCTCCGTCGCCACACACCGTACCCAGCGTTATTGTGCGGTTCGGCCCCCGGTTGACCCCACAGGGAACGTCTCACACCAGACGAGTGTAACCCCTATGTTTGCGTGGTAGAGTAATTGTGCTGTACGCGCACGTGGAGAACTTGTTTGCGCAGCAATCGCCGACATAGTGTAACTGAGGCGGAATAAGGGGAACCAGCCCGCGTTCGCCGAGGCAGATGGAAAACCGCCTAAAAGGCATCCACAGACTGGCCTGTTCACCGGACCTCGACACAAATCCGCCAGACGGATTTCGTGCCGGGGATCAGGCGTTCCTTCCCGCCCGGAAAGCCGTGCGTTAGACCGCACGGCCAGCCGGGCGGGCAACTAAAAATCTTACTTTAATTTTCAGTGATTATCGATTACCTGCGCCATTGCTAGTCACTTCTTTGAAATGGAAAAAGGTGCAGTAGGAAGAAGGATCCGTGTGTGACCCTCGTTAGCACACCGTTTTCAACGAGTATTTTATAGGTGGTAGAAATGTGCTGCTGCCGATGTTGCTGGGATAGCAGTGGTAGTGAGCGTGAGTCTCAGTCCGCTTCACAAGTATTATAATTTCGGCACTAACGACGCACAGAGCACGTCAGTCAACCAGCCGCCTGAGCTGCCAGCCTTACGCGCGCCTCAATAGCTCGGTGCGGCGGTGACTCGGCGCCTTCCATTGCCTCGCGCTGGCGCTATCTCACTCGGCGCGATCGGAACGTCGTTGCGTCACGGGGCGCTTGCGCTGACGAGCCCGTTCCTGGGGCAGAGCTCGGAGCTGGCTCCTCTTACCGGCCGATTCACTAATGGCGAGCGCCGGGCGCCCGCTTATTTAATACCGGCGGTGACTCGGCGCTCCTGCACGCGCCGACCGCCCAAGGACGGGCTAAATCCAGACCTGTCAGAGGCGTCAGCTCCGATTATGAACCCGCTGTAAATGAAAGGAGCGCATCGAAAATGTGGGACTATGTAAGAAACAATTTCTCAAACTTTCACAAGCTGCGACATCGTCGCGAACAAACGTAGTGACCCGTATATGTAATAAGTTTCCTTTAATTTACGTCTCTGGTCACAATCTTTTTTGTTTAACAGATTACCGGTTTCGGTCTTCAATGACCATCATCAGATCTGCAGCAAAAATGGGAAAAATATAAATATTCTGGAAAACTGTATACAGCTTAAGAACAATACAGAGAGCATATTGAAAAGTAGTACTGACAAAATTTACATTTGTGCGCTTTAAATATGAAGAGTCATACCTGTTTCATAAAAACAAAGTCCTAATGTACTGCAGCCATAGTGGCATCGTCAAATGTTAAATCAACGACGTTTAATATTTATGTCATTGTCTAGAATATTGGCACAAGAGCATATGTCAACCACAGTTTTTTAACTCTTCGTCTTTTTAACAATATTAATTTTGTCTTGTTATTTTTTATTGCTTTTCATTAAACACCTTTTATGCTTTATAAGCTTATTACACACTTTAACTATTGTATCACCCTTTTATTATCCCTGTTTCAATTAATTATTGAAAACTAGTGTATGCCAACATTAGCGACATCTGGTCAACTTACAACACAAACATCTTGTGGCTACTGTACGACAGCTTGTTTTAAACAGTAGTTTCACTGACAACATGACTCGTGCATGTGATGTGATTTATATGTATTTGACGATGCTGGTGCTGATTCCGCATTTAACATTTGACGATGCCACTATGGCTGCAGTATATTAGGACTTTGTTTTATGAAACAGGTATGCCTCTTCATATTTAAAGCGCACAAATGTAAATTTAGTCAGTACTACTTTTCAATATGCTCTATGTATTGTTCTTAAGCTGTATACAGTTTGCGAGTGTATTTATATTATTCCCATTTTTGATGCAGATCTAATGGCGGTCATTAAAGGCCGAAACGGGTAATCTGTTACACAACAAAGATTTTGACCATAGACGTAAAAAAAAGGAAACTTAATTTCTCAAACATTCCTTTTTGTGTCGTCTCGTTGCCACTGGGAAGCAAGGAGAGGATGTTGTTTGATGGCCGGTATCCTCTTTCTAAAACGCAACTGTACGCATGTATTGATAGGGTCCTTTATCGACCTAACAGAAAGCTACTTATCTTAAGCAAGTTGTTGTCGTACAAGCTCTTCCGTAATAGTCCGCCTTAGCCTCACTGCTGGTGAAGTACAAGCCCCGCTGTGTACACCACTCTGGTCGCTATTTGCTGACTGACTCTGATCTGGAGGCCGTGACTCTGGCCGAGACGCACTGGCTGCGACTGACAGCCCTTTGGATTTCATATTATTGTCTGAACAACTGTGCCTTTTTTTTACTGACTTGAACAGAATTAAATACTAGAATACGTCCCAAACCAAACAGCCATATGCTCCAAGCTATATGTAAAATAAATAAAACTTCTGCACACTTGATTGTTGCATTTGTTTGAATTTGGATTGTTTGCCCGCCGGCCCGTGGCCGTCGAGAGCGCGTTGGTGGCGCGGTTCCTGCGAGTTTGCTTTGGCGTCTCTCCTGATAGGCGCCCTTGATTCACGCCTATTATCGATCTTGTTGCAGCCTCTTTGCCGACCAGTGTGCTAGCGAGAGCTAACTCCAGGACATTCTTCTTGTATCCAAATGTTCCAAGTAAGCAGCAAATCAACGTTTACGTTGTCATACATCTGCTAATACTTATGAGTAGGTTAGAAGCATAACTCACATGCTCCAGAAACATAAATTTTCACAAATGGCTAAAAACGTGTTTTACATGCGTCGTGCTCATGTCCCATATATTGACATCAGCATGTGCAAGAACAATGGCTATAAATCATTATGTATATTTCAGATTATGTTAGCTTATTGAGAAATTACAATTGTTTAAGATTATATTAGGGATCATGTGAGTTTTGTTAATGAGCTATGGAACATGTTAGTTTTGACAATCCCCATTTTGGATCTTGTGAGTTTTGGTACTGAGCTGTTTGGACGCTCTTGGTTTCGCGCAAACTATCGTGTTGCGACTCGATATACAAAAATTTTTGGTTCCGACCGAAAGCCACTTTCTCTTCTACAGTGTATTATTATATTCCCCAAAATACCTGAACAGAACAGAAAAACACACTCCACTGGCATCAATATTTACTACTACACAAGAAAATGGCGCCGAGTGAGCTAATCGCTGATTGTTCGAGATGATGTACAGGACAAAACTCACAAGATCCGGCAGATCATGAGACTTTTGAAACTAACCATGAAGTTTAACTTCGGTTTTCTCAAGGATCTTGTGCCAAATGTGAATAAGTGTTTTGTGAATTATGTTCTATGTGTAAAGCTATATGAGAATATGTCGGCATCTCAATTTTCATTTTTTTGGTGCATGTGAGTTATGACTCGAACCTACACATATGTATTTCGCACCTTACGGTGGGTAGCGGAGAGCGCATCTGATACCACTAACTAATCGCTCCTTCCCTGTTCCGTTCAGCAATGGCGCGTGGGAAGAATGACGGTCGACAATGAAACGCCCGCTAAACCAGCTGGGCAGAACAGGTAATTAGGACTGTGGAAAGGGCCAAATAAGGTTGGCGTCAGTTTCCCCTTCTAATTGTCATTTATTGTAATTTAATAACCTTTACACCCAACGCGGCAAATTGCCGTATCTTTACCGAAGGCCTCCAACAATAAATCTTAACAAGCTAAACATCCAGTTAAGATAGCAATAAAATAATTCAAAAAACAACATACGCAAAGTGCAATACAAATGTCTGAGGGCCACAATTAAACATCCAAATTTTCAAATATATTACCATAATCTTTAAAGCCAGAAGGCCGCAGTGTTTAAGTTTGACAGATAAATTTAAAGATTAATTTTGCAAAATTTTAAGAAAACGAACAAATAACCATAAGCCTAAAATTTAAAATAGCGGACAACAGATAACTAAACACCGGTGGCACTCAGAAGCCTCCTGGAAGGTCGGTCTGCCCTCGTTCACTTAGGCGAGACAGGTGGTGAGCCCAACTACACTTGATCCGTCGGAACCCAATCAGGGGACAGCCACGGACCGACGAAACAACGAGTTGCTTTCCGTTAATCAGTACACGAGGACTCAAACCGGCAATGTTACAAACGTGATAATCCACAACGAAGTATGTATTAGCTGTCAAAATTACACACCATGTTGGACAGCGACAACAGGTGAGGAAAGGACGCCACCTGAAATTACGTTAGTAGCCCTGGTCCGTAGCAACCGACCGACTCCTCTCAGAACGCCGACAACATCTCAAACAGTCATCAGTGCAAATAACACCAACTACACACACACAACCTGACAAACACTTGCACGAAGACCTGAACGATACGCAACAATAACTAAACACGCACGAAGACAAATTGGGAGTCGATGCACGCACACGCAGCCGACTCACGAACGATCGGCGAGCCAAAACACGTCGTCCGGTAGGACGACTGACCGACGGTCCACCAAGACCGTGGCCCGGCAGCAATGGTCGGGCGAGCCATGCCGTCGCAGACCTCACTGCTGCTCCAACCCGACTGCACCAGTGCCGCATTGCAAATCGCCGTCTGGCAGGTCCGGACTGCCCGACCCGAACTCGCAAGCCGAACTCGCTATCCGAACTGCGACCAACTAACAACGAGCGGGAAGTAACAGCAGTCAAGCAAAGATACTACGAGAGGGGATACATCGATACGCGGTGCTAACGCCGCTCACGGTCAGGCAAAGAAGCAACTCAGAGACAGCAGTAATTTAAATTTACGTAGTGAGACGGAAGTACGTTGAAAACAGGGTGTAAAATAAATGACGGCGGGAACACGAGCCACGCACGGCTTAGGCAACATCCGTATGGCACATCAATTTTTCGTCGTGATCGTTTCGAGAGACGTATGTCGGAGAAAGTGTTCGACTGTCCTCGAAAGGTAAGCTCTCGACAATTCAGCAGTAAAACTCTCCATTATACACAACGGCGTTCTTGTAGCGCCTGCCACTGAAGTTTAGTCAGCATATCTTCGTACCGCGCTCCTGCCGCTGATCGAAATATCTTTTCCATCAGCCATACCTAGTAAGATCTCCAGGTTGGTTAGCGGTACTCAAGTTCTGGTCGATACAGAGTTTTGTAAGATATTCATTTCTTGGGTGGATTGTACTTGGTTAAGATACTTCCAGTGAATCTGGCGTGTGCTTTTTTACTATATGCTTTAATGTGTCATTCAACTTTAGGTCATTCTGGCTGGTTACTCCTGGGAATTTAACCGTAGTTACTACTTTCACCGATTTGTTGCCTATAGCGTAACGCTACAGTACTGCGAGTATTTGCCTATTTACGCGCATTACGTTAGATGTATTTATGTTCAGGATCAACCGCCAGTTGTAGAATCTATCGTCGGTATTCTGCGGGTCTTCCAGTATTTCGCTAAAACCTTCGTTCGGAGAACACCATCGTCTATCAATATCTTCACGGAGCCTCCAGCGTTACTCTCTAGACCATTAATGTAAATTGCCGTTTCATAGTTTGTATGCAGTGTGTATTATGTGACGATTAACTCGGCACTTTACATGGAGGCCTCAACCTGAAAGTTTCTCAGAACACCGCAATGCTCCTACCAGGCATTGTCCTGTTGGAGACGGTATGCCTTTGTCTTACTCCGACCTTTGGACTGACTTAAAGAAAGGAAGTAAGATTAGGTTCAACGTCGCGTCCACATCGAGGTTATATGAGATGGAGCACAGGATGGGTAAGGAAATCGGACGTGCCCTTTCGAAGGAACCAGCCCGGCATTTGCCTGGAGCGATTCAGGGAAATCACGGAAAACCTTCTTGATAGCTGGATGCTGGTTCGAACCGTAATCTTCCCAAATGCGAGTCCAGTGTGCTAACCACTGCGCTACCGTATGCAGCCACTTGTAGAATTTATCTGCAGTTCACCGTGGACGCCATGTGTGTTTGAAAGGTGAAACATTATCGTCAAGATGTACAGGAGGTAGCTGGAAGTAGGTTCGAACTGTCATCTTCCCGAATGCGAGTCCAGTGTGCTAACCACTGCGCCACCGTATGCAACCACTTGTAGAATTGATCTTCAGTTCACCGTGGATGACATGTCTGTTTGAAAGGCGAAACATTATCGTCAAGATTTACAGGAGGTAGACTGCAGTCGAGAGCCATGAAAAGTGGGACAGAAATTGAGAAGTAACTGAGAGGTGTATTCCATCTGCACATTGAGCAAGCAGTAAAGGAAACCGAGAAGAAATTTGGAAAGGTAATTAAAGTTTATAAAGAAGGAACGAACAGTTTAGCCGAACAGGATTAGCCGAGCGGTCTCAGGCGCTGTAGCCATGGACTGTGCGGCTCGTTCTGGGGAGGTTCCAGTCCTCCCTCGGGCACGGGTGTGTGTGTTTGTCCTTAGGATAATTTAGGTTAAGTAGTGCGTAAGCTTAGGGACTGATGACCTTAGCAGTTAAGTCCCATAAGATTTCACACACATTTGAAAATTTTTGAACGAACGAACAGTATAGTATTTGTCGATGATGCTATAACTGTATCAGACATGGCAAAGAAGTCGTAAGAGCGGTTGATCGAACGGCTACAGCTATGAAAAGCCTTCATAAGATGAACATTAAGAGTAGTAGGTAAACTAGGTGGTGTCGAGGGAGTTAAGTTATGCAAAAAAATTAACTGACGATGACAGAACTAGAGAGGACACACACTGTAGGCTAACATTAGGAAGACAAGCGTTTTACCTACTGAATCTAATGGAAAATTTGTGAAACTATTTGTTTTCAGTTAGAAATGTGGATGCTAAACAGTACAGACAGGAGAAGATGTGTTGTTACAGCAGGCTGCGAAAGATTACATGCACAGGACGAGCGTACGACGGCTCCAGCAGTATCGATAGGCTACGATACTATACTCTCGACAACCAACTATCAACATTCAGGATACATATATACGCCCATGACGCGCCTCTGCTTATAGCTAGCCACGTCTGCCACAAGTTGTCAAGAGGAGCATTTCATTATCCACAAGTTGAGTACAATATATTTATTTAAAGTGCACTTTTGTCAACTAATCTTCTAAGACACAAGGAATTACCTTCATTGGCTGCAGGCGGATATTTATTGAAATGAATGGGGAAAGTGGAAAATTTGTGTCGGACCAGAATTCGAACCCAGATATCCTGCTTACTAGGCAGCTGCTCTGGCCTCTAAGCCATCCAGTCACATGACCATTGCAATGCGCTTCCCGTCAGACCGAAATTTTCAAGTTATCCACATGGTACTAACGTATTGCCCCTTCCCCATCATCTTCATTACATGAATAACTCATCTGTTGCTTGCCTATCTTCATTCCTACGGCGACAGATCCCTCTGGTCATTGTCGGCCGACTTATATTTAGCAGCGAGGACGTAATATTTGGCTCCTTGGAACATAACAGTTACCGACTCGCACATTAACGGAGGGAAGTGTAGAGAGGGCAGAGAGGGGTGGACGCAGAAATTGTAGGAGGATAGACTACGGTAAGCGCGTTCAGGTGAATTTTGGTTGGTTTGGTTATGCAGAGATGTGTCAACTTGTAAGGGATCGAGTTGCCTGAAGAACTGCATCAAAGCAACGTTCAGACTGAAAAGCACAAGAATGTCGCCACCAAACACCGTACTGCATCTTGCGAATGGAACGCCTCCGTACCGATGCGTCGTGAGCTGTCGAGACGCTCGCGACCAATCTTCGCGTTGACAACGTCCCTTTAGGGAGGAGCTGTGATTACCCTGAGGACGTGTAGCGCAGGTGCCGCCAGCACGCGTGACGTCACGGCCCGCCGTGGCTGCCATTGAGGGCGCCGGGCGCGCCGTGCCGCACGACTGAGCACGCGCTTTCTTGTCCGAGAATGCCGCTGGCACGGGCCGGGATCGCTGCCTGAGCTGCCCGCGCCCCTGCACGCCTTCGGTCGCAGGGCGCCGCGCTAATAGTGCGCCACGAAAGTAGTTCGGACACCTGTTAGTGGACATTAACACCCGGCGTGTCCAGCCTTTACGACGGCATGAACTCTAGTGGGGAATGGCTGCCCATTATTCCTCAAGAGCCGAAACCACAGAAGGTAGTGGTGTTTGACGCTGGGAACTCTCTGAGCAGCGACACGCTCCGAAGCCAAAACCCAGTCTGCCCGCCAGCCCACCAGCACCACCACCGGCCAACGAGGCACAGATAAGCGACGCCAGAGGGAAACAATCGATCCGCGTGAATCTAACGTAGATAGCAACTGGCGCCAGCCCCTCCCCACGTATCAGTGCGATACAGTTAATATCTGTGAGGGTACTTGTTTTGGTATAGACGAGATGCCTCATGATCGTTTCCATCTGCTTGGCCGGACACAAACACTGTCTCCGCTTGTTCCCGACACGAATAGCGGACCATTCTGCTGCTTACAGTACTCTGCGTCAATCACACGGCCTGCGACACGCAAAGAAAACACGGCACGTGGTCAGAGGAACCGCCATTGGTGAGTGCCAGCTACTGTGGCAACGATACATTTCCGGACACATTTCCTTACGACCTCTTTCCGTCCATTTCCAGTCACGAATCCGTCGCTGCAGTTTGTCGGTTTTATTAATGTTCACCCTGTATGTACGGGGTGGTCAGAAACAGTCTGAAAAGCTTCTAAGAATGTTGGGGGCGAAGTTGTGGCGAAAAATAATTGTTTGGAAAAAGTTCGATACGTCACGCCGTTTCTGAGGTATTTAGCACTGAAATTTTAGGCAGTCAGGTCGTCGCACGCGTAAATTCAAGCAGCTCGCCAGAGGCAGCATTGTCAAACTTGTTCTTCGTTTGGTTTTCTCAGATGGCCGGCCGAGGTGGCCGAGCGGTTCTAGGCGCTTTAGTTTGGAACCGCGCGACCGCTACGGTCGCAGGTTCGAATCCTGCCTCGGGCATGGATGTGTGTTATGTCCTTAGGTTAGTTAGGTTTAAGTAGTTCTAAGTTCTAGGGGACTGATGACCTCAGGAGTTAGTCCCATAGTGCTCAGAGCCATTTGAAGAATTTTTTTCTCACATGTAGCTTTCACTCACCCAGCTTAAATTTATCACTTCGTAAAAAGGCACATTTTACGTGGTATCAGTATTTGGACAAGTGGTAACTTGTGGATCCACAAATGTGTGTGCACTGCCGCATTTTAGCACGTGCAAGTGCTCGGGATTTGTGTGTAGAATGACGCGCTTCGTTACCTTCAGTGCGAAGTAACATCGTATCGAATTATATGTTGACAATTATTTCTCAGCACAATCTCCCGTGCAACACCCTTAAAAGCTTTTCAGGCTACTTCTCACCACCCTGTGTAGCCCTATACCAGGTGAGGGAGCTGCGCCTACAGCTGGGTTTTATGCAACCTGCAACGCCGTCAAATAACATGTGCAAGATTTTCATATTCTCTCCCTTGCTATGTGCAAACTATTGGTAATACTGAGAAAATGAAAAAGATCTTTTTGTAGGAAATTTAAATTACATTTTGTACTGGGATGCGTTTTACAAATTTTTCAATAAAAACATACAAAAATGACCTTCAAATGTGTTTTTCTTGAATAAATGGAAGACTGTCGCTTCCAAAGAAGACATATCCTAGTACAGAACTTAACTAGAGTAAATTTCCTACAAAAAAGTCCTGTTCATTTTTTCTGTAGACTGATTATTTGCTCATAGCGAGTGAGAGAATATGAAAACCTTGCACATGGTGTTTGAAGGCGTTGAGCGGTGCATAAAACCCAATGGCACGGGCAGCTGAATCAGCCTGTATATGCAGACTTGAACGGTGGAAAATAAACAGTTCTGACAAGAAGAGGACACAAGTGTTGTGCTTGTAGTACAGTAGTACACTGACAATTATATACAAGCAGATCAAATAGGGGCAAAAAGAAATTTATGGTAAAACTTGGGTGAAAGAAGGCAACAAGAAATCGTCTGTTTGATAATGGAGGAGAATCTTGTGTGTGTGTGTGTGTGTGTGTGTGTGTGTTTACGTGCGTTGTAGGTGCCAATAGCTATGCAGAGATGGAAAGGCTTGCATAGGATAGTTCAGCGCGGAGAGTTTGAGAACGCCGCGCGGGATTAGCCGAGCGGACTGAGGCGCTGCAGTCGTGGACTGTGCGGCTGATCCCGGCGGAGGTTCGAGTCCTCCCAAGGGGATCGGGTGTGCGTGTTTGTCCTTAGTATGATTTAGGTTAAGTAGTGTGTAACCTTAGGGACTGATGGCCTTAGCAGTTAAGTCCTGTAAGATTTCACACACAAACAGAAAACTGTTGAGAACGACACGTGGTCTTGCACATCGTTTGCCGCCGGGACGCAGGGTGAAGAGCGATGGCCGGAGTATCGCGCTGGCAGCGGCAGAGTTAGGTCTGGTGGAGGCCGGCTGGCGCGCACGCCACGGGCCGCGGATCGACGCCCGCCGACGGCCCTCCAACCGTTTCCGCTCCCCTCGTCTTCTCTTATGCGCTCTTCTCAGTCGGTTTGTATTAAAGTCGATCGACACCGATCGTCACGGAACGTCACCGCCAAACTTGTCGGGAACAAAGCTAGGACGATGGTGCCGTCTGCTGGTGTTCACTCCTGACAGCAGAGCGTTTCGTGCTTTTTCCTCCTCTTAGTCCCTCTCTCGTTGCATTTTTTGTACCTAGCACTAAGGCTGTTCTCCTTTTTCTCCGCAAAACAGATCTATTGTCAGGAAATGGACCGTTCAGGATAGGCATCACGTTCTCTTCACCGATGGGTGTCGCATATGCCTTCAACCAGACAATCGTCAGAGGTGTTTGGAGGCAATCCGGTCAGGCTGAACGCCTTAGACGCACCGTCCAGTGAGTGAAGCAAGGTGGAGGTTTCGTGCTGTTTTTGGGTGGCATTATATGGGGCTGACGGTCGCCGCTGGTGGTCATGGAAGGCGCCGTAACGGCTGTACGATACGTGAATGCCATCCTCCGACCGATAGTGCAACCATATCGGTAGCATATTAGCGAGACATTCTTCTTCATGGACGACAGTTTGCGCCCCCCACCGTACACATCTTGTGAATGACTTCCTTCAGGATAACGACATCGCTGGACTAGAGGGGCACCATATTCTCCAGACATGAACCCTACCGAACATGCCTGAGATAGGTTGAAAAGGGCTGTTCATGGACGACGTGGCCCACCAACCACTCTGAGGGATCTTCGTCGAATCGCCATTGTGGAGTGCGACAACCTGGACTAACAGTGGTCTGATGAACTTGTGGATAGTATTCCATTATGAATACAGGCATGCACCAGTGTTACTGGGTATTAGAGGTACCGGTATGTACAGCAATCTGGACCACCACCTATGAACGTCTCACTGTATGGTGGAACAGAATGCGGTGTGTGGATCTCATGAGCAAATAACAAGGGCAGAAATAATGTTTATGTTGATCTCTATTCCAATTTTCTGTCAGAACCGAGGTGATGCGAAACTTTGTTTGATGTGTGTATTTTAGAAATATAAGTGTGCAAAAAAAGTTCAAATGTGTGTGAAATCTTAACTGCTAAGGTCATCAGTCTCTAAGCTTACACACTACTTAATCTAAATTACCTAAGGACAAACACACACACCCATGCCCGAGGGAGGACTCGAACCTGCGCCGGGACCAGCCGCACAGTCCATGACTGCAGCGCCTCAGACCGCTCGGCTAAGGTAATAAAAGTCTCTTCCTCTTGTGGCCTTTTCTTTGCCTGGTTCTAAGTCTTCCTTACTTCCAACCGAGCATCATCTCGAGCTCCATATTGATGCTCGAATACGAAAGCACCGTCGAATCGTTGGTTTTAAGCGTTCCTCAACAGTGGTTTTCTTTCTGTCTTGAACAGAGCCGCGTCACAGTCCCATCTTCTTTCGTTCTTTTCAATATGTAAGAATAACCTTGATAGTGGCAACGTGGCTTACTGCGAATGGTCGTTGAAATTTCCATATCGGACCTGTTGTGACAGAAAAATACAAATCACACAATGTCGACTCTATGACGGCTAGAGCGGTACTATGTTTGTCCAGTTAGCTACTGTGGTAGAGGAGGTGTATCGGGTCGCAGTTCGGCCGTGGGTGGGGAGCAGGTAGTTCATAGTGATTGCGACGGAACGGCCGCAAATAAGCCGTGGTGCAGAGGGAGCAGTTATTGGGCACAGATTACACAGATTTCTGGTTGGGCGCAGCTTTCATAGATTCATTTGGTCGTACCTCGCTCAGACGCCACATCATAGCCGTTCTCAGTACTGTTCCGAATGCCCTTTTGCTGCCTGTCTCCGTGTCCTCCCCACGGAACTTGTGTTCTTGGAGTTCTGGAGGAAGTCATTGACGGCCGTCAGGGTGCACACCTGGCCACAGTCCCTGCTCCGTAGCCGACCACGGGCATTTTTCTACGCTGCCACTGGCCCTCTTGTCTCACCGTGGGATACGTGTGTTATGGCGATTACGTTTGAAATAATAAACCTATACGAATATAATAATTCCAATCCCAAAGAAATCAGGTGTTGACAGATGTGAAAATTACTGAGCTATCAGTTTAATAAGTCACAGCTGCAAAATACTAACACGAATTCTTTACAGACGAATGGAAAAACTGGTAGAAGCCGACCTCGGGGAAGATCAGTATGGATTCCGTAGAAATGTTGAAACACGTGAGGCAATTCTGACCTTACGACATCTTAGAAGAAAGATTAAGGAAAGGCAAACCTACATTTCTAGCATTTGTAGACTTAGAGAAAGTTTTTGACATTGTTGACTGAAATACTCTCTTTCAAATTCTGAAGGTGGCAGGGGTAGAATACAGGGAGCAAAAGGGTATTTACAATTTGTACAGATACCAGATGGCAGTTATATGAGTAGAGGGACATGAAAGGGAAGCAGTGGTTCGGAAGGGAGTGAGACAGTGTTGTAGCCTCTCCCCGATGTTATTCAAACTGTTTATTTGAGCAAGCAGTAAAGGAAACAAAAGAAAAATTTAGAGTAGGTATTAAAATCCATGGAGAAGAAATAAAAACTTTGAGGTTCGCCGATGACATTGAAATTCTGTCGGAGACAGAAAACGACTTGGAAGAGCAGTTGAACGGAATGGACAGTGTCTTGAAAGCGGGATATAAGATGAACATCAACAAAAGCAAAGTGAGGATAATGGAATGAAGTCGAATTAAGTCGGGTGATGCTGAAGGAATTAGATTAGGAAATGAGACACTTAAAGTAGTAAAGGAGTTTTGCTATTTGGGGAGCAAAATAACTGATGATGGTCGAAGTAGAGAGGATATAAAATGTAGACTGGCAATGGCAAGGAAAGCGTTTCTGAAGAAGAGAAATTTGTTAACATCGAGTATAGATGCAAGTGTCAGGAAGTCGTTTCTGAAAGTTTTTGTATGGAAGTATGGAAGTGAAACATTGACGATAAATAGTTTGGACAAGACGAGAATAGAAGCTTTCGAAATGTGGTGCTACAGAAGAATGCTGAAGATTAGATGGGTAGAACACATAACTAATGAGGAAGCATTGAATCGGATTGGGGAAAAGAGAAGTTTGTGGCACAACTTGACCAGAAGAAGGGATCGGTTAGTAGGACATGTTCTGAGCCGTCAAGGGATCACCAATTTAGCATTGGAGGTCAGTGTGGAGGGTAAAAATCGTAGAGGGAGACGAAAGGATGAATACACTAAACAGATTCAGAAGGATGTAGGTTGCAGTAAGTACTGGGAGATGAAGAAGCTTGCACAGGATAGAGTAGCTTGGAGAGCTGCATCAAACCAGTCGCAGGATTGAAGACGACAACAAGAAAAACAACAACTGTTTACGTAGTTTTTTCCACCCTTCTCGTTTTCATTTGACTGACCCTTTTAGTGTGAGAAATGGTTCAAATGGCTCTGAGCACTATGGGACTTAACATGTGAGATCATCAGCCCCCTATAACTTAGAACTACTTAAACCTAATTAACCTAAGGACATCAAACACATCCGTGCCCGAGGCAGGATTCGAACCTGCGACCGTAGCAGTCGCGCGGTTCCGGACTGCAACGCCTAGAACCGCTCGGCCACCGCGACCGGCTTTTAGTATGAGATCCTTCGCCCGTGTGCGGAGGCCCTAAGAGCGCGTGGACGCTGAGAGGTCTGGGTTGCGGCTGTGAGGTTGCGAGGCGTGCAGGCCAGCGAATGCAACGCTCCGCTCGGCTGCAGAAGCAGCCTGTGTCGCTGGCATACCAGTGGAGCGGCGGACTCACGTGCCGCAGCGGCGACGCTCGGCTGCGCTGATCGCTTGCGCCGGGCTAACGAACCTGCTGCTGTAGGCGGCGTGGGTGGGCCGGCCGGCCACTGTGCTGAGGGGAGATGGGGGGGGGGGGGGGGGGGGCAGCCAGCTGCCGCTGCCAGACGCCGGGCTGTCTGCCCGTTTCTGCGCGTCATATAAGGCGCCTACACGCTGGGCCCCGCCGCCGAAACCGGAATGAAAAACCTGCCGCGGCAACAGCAGCCATCTGCCCAGTCCACTGGCGACACACCTCAGCTAAACAACATTACGTAAAAAATACAACACCAGAATTCCTAACACAGTCGTTTTCTTTGAGTTTATCCATACTGGATGAGAGGTCGTGGTTGTGAATGTCAATGTTAAAAAATATATCGACTCAACAACTTGTTTATAGTGTAAAACACTAAGACTGACGCGTTTCGGAAGTCAGGCTTCCATCATCAGAATAATAAAAAGTAAAAGAACCTGTTAAAACTCGCTAAAATGGAACATGCACCAGGAGCGAGTTTTAACAGGTTATTTTACTTTTAATTATTCTGATGATGGAAGCCTGACTTCCGAAACGCGTCAGTCTTAGTGTTTTACACTATAAACAAGAGGTTGAGCCGATATATTTTGTAACACTGTCGTTTTCGTTGCATTGAACTTCTGTGAGATCGCCTCTTTAATGGCTTGTTGTTCCACTTTTGATACGCAGTGCAAGAGAGATTCTGCTTGGCATGGGTTCTGCGAGTCCTTGTCAGGATTCCAGAAGTATGTGGCTTCAGAGATGGACGCACATGTCAAGCAGTTTACCGCAAATTATGGGTTGGTGGTTTACAGGCACGCAGCTGGCGCCCGACATGTGTTCCAGTGGGTACAGATCAGGCACATTTACTGGCCAAGACAACAATATGAGTTCACCAATGCCTCTCAAACCGCTGCACCACGATTCTGACGTTGCAGCATTTATAGTTATCCTGCTGGAAGATGTCATCGCCGTAAGGGCAGACTTCAAGCACGAAGCGATGCAGGCCGTCCGCAGTGGGTAATCGGTGCTGGTATGATGCCACAGATGCTAGGTGCGCGTCATTTCGGGTCTGCCCAGCCCCCATAACGAGTAACGACCCATATTTGACTGCGCGTCATGCATACTGTACACAGCAAATCACCTCACCATCGACACAGCACGGGCTGTCTGGTGCACCAGAGATAATGTTATGCGTGTGGCACAGGTGCATGCGGTCGTCACGTGACACGCGCTACGATCGAAATTGTGTACAGTGTGTCTGGTAGGGGCGTACGCTGTTTATCGCCCGCTTCCTCCTCCAGTGTACAACAGACTCCGTGCACCATTGGAGTACACGCATTGAGACTGGCGGTCGTCCCATTGACCAATTACTATTGGCTTCAAATTTGAGGGGCGAACCCATCGAAATAGTCTTAAGTAATCCCCTTTAAAAATAAAAATTTGTGTGACACTGAAAGACGTGACAATATACACTCCTGGAAATGGAAAAAAGAACACATTTAACCCCGGTGTGTCAGGCCCACCATACTTGCTCCGGACACTGCGAGAGGGCTGTACAAGCAATGATCACACGCCCGGCACAGCGGACACACCAGGAGCCGCGGTGTTGGCTGTCGAATGGCGCTAGCTGCGCAGCATTTGTGCACCGCCGCCGTCAGTGTCAGCCAGTTTGCCGTGGCATACGGAGCTCCATCGCAGTCTTTAACACTGGTAGCATGCCGCGACAGCGTGGACGTGAACCGTATGTGCAGTTGACGGACTTTGAGCGAGGGCGTATAGTGGGCATGCGGGAGGCCGGGTGAACGTACCGCCGAATTGCTCAACACGTGGGGCGTGAGGTCTCCACAGTACATCGATGTTGTCGCCAGTGGTCGGCGGAAGGTGCACGTGCCCGTCGACCTGGGACCGGACCGCAGCGACGCACGGATGCACGCCAAGACCGTAGGATCCTACGCAGTGCCGTAGGGGACCGCACCGCCACTTCCCAGCAAATTAGGGACACTGTTGCTCCTGGGGTATCGGTGAGGACCATTCGCAACCGTCTCCATGAAGCTGGGCTACGGTCCCGCACACCGTTAGGCCGTCTTCCGCTCACGCCCCAACATCGTGCAGCCCGCCTCCAGTGGTGTCGCGACAGGCGTGAGTGGAGGGACGAATGGAGACGTGTCGTCTTCAGCGATGAGAGTCGCTTCTGCCTTGGTGCCAATGATGGTCGTATGCGTGTTTGGCGCCGTGCAGGTGAGCGCCACAATCAGGACTGCATACGACCGAGGCACACAGTGCCAACAGCCGGCATCATAGTGTGGGGAGCGATCTCCTACACTGGCCGTACACCTCCGGTGATCGTCGAGGGGACACTGAATAGTGCACGGTACATGCAAACCGTCATCGAACCCATCGTTCTACCATTCCTAGACCGGCAAGGGAACTTGCTGTTCCAACAGGACAATGCACGTCCGCATGTATCCCGTGCCATCCAACATGCTCTAGAATGTGTAAGTCAACTACCCTGGCCAGCAAGATCTCCGGATCTGTCCCCCATTGAGCATGTTTGGGACTGGATGAAGCGTCGTCTCACGCGGTCTGCACGTCCAGCACGAACGCTGGTCCAACTGAGGCGCCAGGTGGAAATGGCATGGCAAGCCGTTCCACAGGACTACATCCAGCATCTCTACGATCGTCTCCATGGGAGAATAGCAGCCTGCATTGCTCCGAAAGGTGGATATACACTGTACTAGTGCCGACATTGTGCATGCTCTGTTGCCTGTGTCTATGTGCCTGTGGTTCTGTCAGTGTGATCATGTGATGTATCTGACCCCAGGAATGTGTCAATAAAGTTTCCCCTTCCTGGGACAATGAATTCACGGTGTTCTTATTTCAATTTCCAGGAGTGTATATATTCGGTGCCTACAGTGTGACGTCTTTCAGTGTCACACAAATTTTTATTTTTAAAGGGGATCACTTAAGACTATTTCCATGGGTTCGCACCTCAAATTTCTCCCTCATATCACAAAATTGTTGTCTGAAGTAGTAGAAACTGAAAAAATAAATTCCTCTTAAAGCACTGTTTCGTATATAATTTATATTCAAAACCTTAGATCTGTGTCACAGAACAAATCCTACATCGAGAATACTTTACACAATCTTAAGGGAAGAAATGCTTTCGATAATTATTACAGTATTTAAGGAACATCAAAATATGAACAGGCTGAAAACAAACAGTATATGAGACCATGTTAATCAATTCAACTGTAAAAAGCTAAGGAGCATATTATTAGCAAAATGACAAATATGCAAAAGTGAAATGCCAGAATAAGCACTTCTCAATTGGGAGTAAATCAAAACAATCAGAATGGCTGAAAGAGAGCACAGTAACATGAGCCATCAACGAATAAGAGCTAAGCAGCTAAGCAAATAAGAGAATACGCAAAAATGAGATGCCAAGAATATGAGAGCTGGCCGAACTCCGTCGGCACTTACATACGGTTGCGCTCGTGGCGTCACCTCGCTGCTCGTACGCAACACGCAGGTCTGCGATCGCAGTGCACTCTTAGCGCTCGCGGCGGAGTCTAGGAGGCCCCTACGCAAGTTGTGCGATTGCTGTCGCAGTTCGACCCTTAATCTATCACGTTACAGCGCACCTGTTTCAATATGATCCAAAAGGTTTGAGACGTCGTCTATACACTGGTGAGTGCCTGTACTAAGAAACCGCTACAAACACCGCTCCTAGCTGCAGGTCACCTGCTAGGCGGCTTCCAGGAGCAACAAAAACTTCATTTTCGGTATTTCATGATATTATTGACCGGATTTAATAATTTTAAAATGCCGTCATAATCTACTCATTACGAGGTATAATACTGTGTTGAAGGTGTAATACAGTAAGACAAGTCCTGCACTTGGAAGCCGTGTTCATGTCTTGAGGCGACCTTACTCACGGCGCGCTAACTTTCCAGACTACATCCGTTCAGTGTTTGAGAATGAGAGAGCATTTAGCGACTTCCAACTAAATTTACTCACAATTTCAAACCTCTACGAAACTGATTCCCATCGATACCCTCACGAAACGACGAAAAAGAATTATCGCTTGCTACATTTTCGCTGTTCGTGCAATAAAACTCCAGCGTATCGGACATAACTCTTCCATTTCTCACTTCTTTCCTACCGACACTATTTGCAGTCCTTATTCCAGATCGTATGCGACTTCATATACAGCAAAGTATGCTTCAAATGGCTCTGAGCACTATGGGATTTAACTTCTGAGGTCATCAGTCCCCTAGAACTTATAACTACTTAAACCTAACCAACCTAAGGACATCACACACATCCATGCCCGAGGGAGGACTCGAACCTGCGACCGTAGCGGTCGCGCGGTTCCAGACTGTAGCGCCTAGAACCGCTCGGCCACCCCGGCCGGCCCATATACCACATATTCATTGTATTGCATATAGTTCAGGAAAAAAACTAGGTTTTCTGAAAAATGTAAAATGTTCTCAATATTGTTTGTATGCTGTTTCATAAATAGGAGGTTGATTCTTTAAAGAATCGGGGTATGGGTTTGTTTACAAAAAACTTTCTGCTACTAGTCAGGATTTTCTTTTACTCATATTTTACAGGACGCGTTTCGCGGTATCATTCCCATTTTAATGTGTGTATCTCTTTGTATAATGCCATTTTTTCGTCATCTTTTCGACATGTGAGCTTCTGCTATGTTTTAATTTTACTATTTTAGCGCAATATATAGAAAACCCGCAGTTATAATGGACAAAATCAGACGAGGGTATGGGTTACTGTTTATAGGCCTACAAGTAATACGATTACAGGTAACAACCTCCAGCGCTCATGTGTGCTATATTAGCACAAACTTATACAATTAATTAGTTTCGCTCTATAATTTTATTAACAGCTAACGGTTTGTATTTATTTGTAAGTTTTTTAATTCCTATATTCTTCTTTCTAATTTCTTATTCCTTAAATACGATCTATTATTCCATTCTATTATACCATGTCGAACGGGCTGAAAAAGCACTTTCAAGCAACCACGTTGAAAAAATTGTAACAAAAATAAATATTATCAGTGACTAAACCGCCAAGAGCATACTCTGAAGTAGTACTTTCTTCCCTTCTCAGTAGACACAGAAATTAAATGGAGTGCTCGTGTCAAACGAACTTCTCTCACTGTCTGCCCGAACTGCTTAGCACTCACCGAGGTCATACTCGCCGCTGTGCGTTTACGTCACTCAGCCGGTTTTCCCAACACCACTGCTGCTTATTCGCGTAGTACGTGTAGTCGTACAATTATAATCATCGCCTAGAGCAAATCAAGCTACGGCCTTGAAACATGTCCTCGTGTCGTGTCCTCATAGTATGCGACACATTTTCCTGGTGACGAGCGAGTTGGCGGTGTCCATGGTTGTATAGGCTTGCAGTTTTGCTGTTCAGGAAACGCTCTACCCCCCCCCCCCCCCCTTTCCCTCCCCCCCCCCAAAAAAAACAAAAAACCTTGTCGACGTTGTGGAGATGCCTGGCACGCAGTAGGAAGAGGAACAGGTCACCCTGTAAACAAGTGTAATGTGCTGCGAATACATAGAAAGAAAGATCCTTTATCATTTAGCTACAATACAGCAGGTCAGCAACTCGAAGCAGTTAATTCCATAAATTATCTGGGAGTAGGCATTAGGAGTGATTCAAAATGGAGTGATCGTATAAAATTAATCGCCGGTAAAGCAGATGCTAGACTGAGATTCATAGGAAGAATCCTAAGGAAACGCAGTCCAAAAACAAAGGAAGTAGGTTACAGTACAGTTGTTCGCCCACTCCTTGAATACTGCTCAGCGGTGTGAGATCCGTACCAGATAGGGTTGATAGAAGAGACGGAGAATATCCAACGGAGAGCAGCGCGCTTCGTTACAGGATCATTTAGTAATCGTGAAAGCATTACGGAGATGATAGATAAACTGCAGTGGAAGACTCTGCGAGAGAGACGCTCAGTAGCTCGTTACGGGCTTTTGTTGAAGTTTCGAGAACATACCGTCACCGAGAAGTCAAGCAGTGTATTGCTCCCTCCAACGTATATCTCGCGAAGAGACCATGAGGATAAAATCAGAGAGACTAGAGCCCTCACAGAGGCATACCGACAACCTTTCTTTGCACGAACAATACGGGACTGGAATAGAAGGGAGAACCGATGGAGGTACTCAGGGTACCCTCCGCCACAGACCGTCAGGTGGCTTGCGGAGTATGGAAGTAGATGTAGATGTAGAGTTCAAAGGGTGATCGACAATTTCCACTCTCCGACCGTGTTTCGACCCCGCCATTTGTCTGTTTCCAGGCATGCACTTCACGACAAGACTTCGGTGCCAGTCACCATCAATGACGCCGTGACACCAGCGTGCGTTTACTGGCGCCAGCAGAGGGAGTGCCTCTTTCTTTGCGTAGGCGTGAGCTGGGAACACGAGGGGAACTGTCACGGTTAATTCCCAAACCGTCTGTCTTTCTCGTTTGTTTTTCTGGTGTGTCCCTCGTGTGCGTGCGCCTATCTCGCTACCCCTTCCGTGCGACCCTGCACCTACCAGACGTAGCGACAGGGAAAGCAAACGCGCCTGGTGGAGAAAAGGCAGACAGAGCCCATCGGGTGTCACCGGACCCAGGCTGTTCGGCGTCCGATTCGTCCCGTCTAGTGCCGAGTCGACGCGTCACGACGTGCCGGCCGCCGGCCTCATGTAAATCGCCGCCCGGCGGGTTTTCTCCGCGCCATTGTTCCGGCCGTGAAATGCCAGCCGCCGATAGCATCGAGGCGCCGCCAGGAAGCGAACGCGCCCGTCGCAGCTGGCGCTGCGGCCCACCGGAGCGTCTGTCACAGCACCGACCTCAGGCTGCGGTTACGTTCCGTACGGACTGCACATGGCCCCGTCGCTGCCGTGGTAACGTGGGAAACCGACATCTGAAAAGAGCAAAATTTTATACATGGCTGCACGTTCAGAGACCGTCAATTGTTACAATGAAAAGAAAACAACCCTCAGTCACTAATTTTTAACGAATTAACCGGGTTTCGACACTGCTAGGAGTGTATTCCTCAGAATTTACGCCAAAGAAAGGTATATAACATGGTCACAGAATTATGACTAAAAACGTGTGATACAGAGTACGAAATCATCTTGAAAGACTGGCAGTACTTATATGTCATTTATAAAATAATAAATATGCCAAAAGGGCATTAATCACAAAGATATTTAAGATAAAAAGGATGCGAGCCACTAAGGGGTGCATGTTACTTGCGTGGTGCACCACGCAAGTAACGAACAGTACCACGCAAGTAACATGCACCGAGGGCTGTTTTCGTTTCATTGTATCTAAAAAGAGGGCCATCGTGACTGTCAGAATAGCGAAAATGACTTTTTTTGAATAATTTTGCATCGCAAAAAAGGTTCAAGTGGCTCTGAGCGCTGTGGGACTTAACATCTGAGGTCATCAGTCCCCTTAGAACTACTTGACCCTAACTAACCTAAGGACATCACACACATCCATGCCCGAGGCAGGATTCTATCCTGCGACCGTAGCGAGCGGTCGCGCGGTTCCAGACTGTAGCGCCTAGAACCGCTCGGCCACAGAGGCCGCTAATTTTGCATGGCATCCAGTATTTAATGATGTTCTGTACGATGAAAAATAAAGCGTATACGGGCACGATTTAAAATCGTACCGCCACTGTGGTAGACGTGCCTTAGGCCCCTTTTACACTTTCTTGTGTGAGTTGACTACCCGAAGTGGTTAGAACACTGGACTCGCATGAACGAAGGTTCATTCCCGCGTCCGGCCATCCTGATTTAGGATTTCTGTGATTTCCTTAAATCGCTCCAGGCAATTTCCGGGATGGTTCCTTTGAAATGGCACGGCCGACTTCCTTCCCCATCCTTCCCCATTCCGACGACACGGATGACCTCGCTGTCTGGTCTCCTACATCAAACAGCCCCTGAGTACCCGAGGTAAGTGCGTCTGCTTCAGCGCCCCTGCCGCTTTATTCCCGTACTGTGTTTCGTCTGATTCGAGTGGTCATTTGCAGCGCCCAAATTTTCGGTACTGAGTCAGCTGTGTCCTGTGGCGTATTGGCATCTGAATGGTAAATATAAATGTCGTGTTACTAGGGTCTCCCTTCCGGTAGACCGTTCACCGTGTGCAAGTCTTTCGATTTGACGCCACTTCGGCGACCTGCGCGTCGATGGGGATGAAATGATGACGGTTAGGTCAACAAAACACCCTGTCCCTGAGCGGAGAAAATCTCCGACCCAGCCGGGAATCGAACCCGGGCCCTTTGGATTGACATTCTGTCGTGCTGACCACTCAGGTAGCGGGGGCGGACATTTGAATGGTGCAAGTGAGGTTATGAGGGGCTATCTTTTTTATGGAAAAAGGAAATATAGTAACAAAATTTAGGAACCAGGACTGACAAGAGAGTTTGTTAATGACTGAAGCAGAATTCAGTTCCTGCCAAAAGTCGTGTGGTAAATTGTTCGCGCTCCTGACAACTGAAAGAATAGGAAAAGTGTCACCAAATCATTCACAAACATATACATTTATTCCTTCGAGAAAATATATGCTTTCGAAGACATCAGAAAATATGTAGAAAAGATTAAATAGCACCTTTCGGCTTCATTCTTTATATCTTTTTGTCTTGCTAACTGCTAAATAAGAACGAAATTTATTTTAATTTAATTCCGACCTTTTCACTGTCGAAATAATTTTTATTAAAACACATTTACATATTTACGTTCTTATTTATGCACAGTGTAGATATTTTTTCCTCTACAAAGCGTCAATATTTTTTTGCTTTCAGGTATTCAGGTATTTCGTCTCTCTTGTTGGAGAACACCAGTAATAAAAAATACCAGGACCTCGTGTAACTTTAAATGTGCCAAAAAGAAAATAGATAAAAAAATGCAGATTAATAAGACACGAAAGCAAAAAAATCATTTCTGTAATAGGAGTGAGCTCGACCAGAGTAGGTTCCAACTTTCGATGTTAGCAGACGCCGCCATATTGCCGTGTCTCTGCGCATGCGCAGCCTGCGGCATACTTGGATATTTAGAACTCCACACTCGGCCCAATTTGCAGATCACTCACGCCATAGACACACTGCCGTCGCGCTCGGTTGCTGATTAACACGCAGGCACCAAAGGCGCTCACACTCTGAGCGGTCGATTACTTTGAGTAGTCGATTTTGACCAGGAAATGGCTCATGTAAAAAGTGCCTTAGTCTCTGCGCTACGCTACTCGGTCGAAACCTGACTAGCGTTACGGTTATAGGAGGTAAGCATGAAACGTCAGTATCGATTTTCTCGCAAACTGGCTGCCGCCGATTGGAAAGCCGCCAGCCAGCTACAGAGGACACGTCCCTCTAGACCTGCAACATAAGTAAGACTCATCTGTAAGTAGCAGAACATGCTACTGTAAATTCAGCTAGTAAGATGTTCATATTTTGCTATCGCAATGTCTTCCTAATTCATCGAATTTTAGATCTTAAGACCGACGAATTTCTACGAAACAGATATACACTGATCACCCAGAACATTGCGATCACCGACCTGCCGTCTAGGCGACAGCAGCGCCACCTCGCGAGGAACAGCTGCTGGGTGAGACACACGCACGGTGCATGTAGCATCAGTGAGCGCGCTGTGCGCGTGTAGAACGGAGAAGCCGCGCGGTCTGTCTGAGTTTGACCGCGGTCACACTGTGGTGGCACAGAAGCTAAGCAGGACAATTTCGGAAACTGTACGACTTGTCCGGTGTTCGAGGAGAGCTGTGGTGAGTGTCTGTCTCCACCACGTGGCGAAACCGAGGTCAAGCCACGACCAGACGTCTTAGGGAGGGCCGCCACCTGCCATTACAGATGTCGGATGTCGTAGACTGGGCAGAGTGGTAAAACAGGACAGGCGGACAACTGTGGGGGAACTAACACCAGACTCTACTGCTGGGTAGTGCACACGTTTGTCTGAACACACAGTGCACCGACCACTGGTAACAGCAGACCTCCGCAGACGATGATCCTTGCGTGTGCCCATGTCAGCGCCACGAGTTCGGCAACTACGACTGAAATGGGCACGTGACCATCGGCACTAGACGTCAGCACAGTGGCAGAGCTTTATGTGGTCTGATGAATCCCGATACCTTCTTCATCCTGCCGATTGGTGGGCGCAAATCCGTCGTGATCCACGGGAAAAGCTCCTTGACACCCATACTGCTGGACGAAGACAAGCTGGCGGCGGCTCCATTATGCTCTGACGAACATTCACGTTGGCTCCCATGAGTGCGGCGGAGCACGTGCAAGACACCACAACGGCCAAGGATTGTGCAGACCATGTACACCCTTTCCTGACGTACGTAGCTTTGTCTCACAAGGCCAGGAGGAACTCAGTGGCGAATTCCAGCTGATAAACTGTCCTCCCAACTCTCCATATCTGAAGTCGATCCAACACATCTGGGATGTGATTTAGTCCCGTCTGAGCTCATCGCCCGCACCCGGGATTTATGAGAATTAAGTAACTTGGGTGTGCAGATGTGGTGCCTACTCCCTCCACCGACTACCAAGTCCACGCGTCTTCCGTTCCACAACGCGTCGCCGCTGTTATCCGTACGAAAGATGGACGTGCCGCGTCTTAGGTAGGTGGTCGTTATGTTCTGGCTGATCAGTGCATAATGCCTCTTACCAGTGAGTTTGTAATATTTAGACACAAATAAATATGTATAACATCATTGGTGTCCATTTAGTTACGATATCACCCCTTAGTTCCGACCTATACATTCACTACCTCAATCTCGATAGATGTTCATTTTGTGGTAGAGCCTCAATTTCTGTCCCTGTTTGCTCCATAATACATAATTATGCAAAATGCGGTTCAGCGTCGAACAAATACAAAGTCTTCTTGTTTAATATGCATGTTTGAGTGAAGTTTCATCAAGGTTAGTGAGTTTATTTACTTTCTGTCAAATAACATTGAAAGAAATTCTGCTTTTCAATATGTATAATTATAACATTATTAACAGAAAAAAATATACAGGGTATTTCAAAGTCTTTGCAACAAACGTCTAGGAGTGACAGATGGATTCATAGGGAAGAACATTCGCTGACGCTTGCCGGCGATTGCAGGTGTTCCTTGAGACTTGTTATGCCCCTGAGAGGTGGCTGGCCATAGTCGCTTTGCTGCATTCGTATGCGGTGCGTGTTGCCTAAAATCAGGCGCCTGCATCGCTGGAGAGGGGGCAGGGCGAACCAGTCAACGTTCCTGGTGTACTTCCCAAATATCTTTCACATTTTAGAGAAACTCGCTCTTATGGCTTTGTCAATCACCCTCCCAATTTACTAGGGTAGGTAATACGCCACACAGCTAATTCATAGGCCCTACTATTTTGGTGAAATCTCACCGTCTCAGGACTAGTGAACACTGAATGACACCTGGCGTCGCTGGGAAGCGTGTGTTGAACAGAAGCTGTTCCCGATGGCGCGGTCTGTCGCCTCTAGACGTTTATCGCAAAGACTTTGAAACACGCGGGATATCCTTGGTATGACATACTGAGGTTTATGAGACTGTTTGACAGTCTGATATATAGCTCCAGTGGAGTAACTGCAGTTAATCAGAATTTTTCAGTATTACGGTACGCATATTCATCAAAATGTTAGGCCTCCCATCGAAACTATTGCTTTTTTCGCTTTTTTGACGACAGGTTATAACTTTGTTATTATCTTATATTCTGCTGCCAACAATGATACATTTTTATTCTTTAACTATCGTCTGTTGGATTAAGGTACTCGAAAATATCGTTGTGGGATTCTGCCCACTCGTCTGTTATCCGGTGCCTGTAATGTAGACAACATTCAAACAAATCTTATTAATGGAGTTTATTACAATAAGTTAAATTGACAATAATTAATTTTGCCTTTTTACAAAGAGTTGTCGCAAGCGATTGGCGACATGCAAATAATCAGTGACCTTTGATTTCCATTTAAGCAATCACACAAATTCACAAGTCACTGCTATCCTACTGAGCTTACTACTGGCTGACGTCGTCTGACAGCCTTCCCTGCTGCAACGTTTCGGGCCGAAGTGCCGGCGCTCGATGTTAACGCCGGAGCAGGTGTAATGATATCTTCACTACGAATATTTTTGAAAGGTAGCATATGTTGTCTTCAATACACCTCCCTCGCAAGACATATAGTAAACCTATAGCTTGTCTTGTGCCTATCCCGCGTCTGCAGATATTTGGTGTTCCTCGGTGGTGGCCGACCGCTGTAGCCGAGCGGGTCTAGGCGCTTCAGTCACGAACTGCGCTGCTGCTGCGCTCGCAGGTTCGAATCCTGTCTCGGGGATGAATGTGTGTGGTGTCCTTAGGTTAGTTAGGTTTATGTAGTTCTAAGTGTAGGGGACTGGTGACCTCAGATGTTAAGACCCGTAGTGCTTAGAGCCATTTTGAACCTCCGTGGTGCTCTTCAGCTTGCTGTACATCCTTATATTTGTTTCTCCCAGTAAAACATTGGCCGCATTCGGTGTGGGACTTTAAGCCCCGTTTGCTTCACGTTTTCGTGCGCTGGGTTTCTCTTCGAGGGATACCGAGGTCGATTCCCAGATGTCGTCAGTACGCTCTCAGTTTGAATATTTCCCGACATGTTCCCAATAGCTGTTTGTTTCCGATTTCATTTAAGGTTTTTATTATTTCTACTAGCTTTCACTTTTGTATCCGCTGCTGTTCACCACTTAAAATCTTTTGTCTGTTCTCTTGTACATTGATTATACTTGCAACTTCCTGTTCCAATTGTTCCGTCTCCTGACTTCTTCTGCCCCTTCATACGACCACTCGAAGTGTTCCTTCCACCTCTCCTTTACTTCGCCTGACTCGTTCACCATCCTGCCGTCTTTAGGGTGTACTTCCGCCACTCTCTTTCGTCTCTCCTCGTCAAACATCAACCCCTTACAAAAAATGGAAGGGCGCAGAACCACGTTTTAGTTGCCCAAATGCGTCGGTAAGTTGCAAAGGTAGCGATTGGGTCGTAATCGAAAGCAGCAATGCGTCACGGCTGTACACCGACGGAAATCGGCGTTATGCTTCTACGCAGCGCAAAATAAGACGCAGCGGCGTCGAACTTGTGGCCGTTCTGAGGTTCCCCGCGGAACCGCGCGTCCGTCGGCACGAGGCGATCGCGCTGCCTCGTTGCGTAACAGCAGCCGCCTCCTTGCGGTCTACACGGTAAACGTCTGGAGCCGGGAACTGTCCGGGGGGGGAAAATGGTCCTAGAAAGTGCGCCGTGTCGACGCGACCGCGGGGATAATTTCCGTACCGCAGGACCACCCGGTAGCCGCCGCTTTAGTCTCGTTAGCTCTCACAGTCGCTGCGCGGTCCATCCACGTGTTGCGTTAGCCTTTAAAACGAGGCCTCGAATTACCCCTAAGCACTCCTTTTCATCCGGTCGTAAACGAACGTGTTTCTGTCGAGACGTTGAGAAACGGGTCGGTTATGAAGTCGCCATCGACGGCCACGACACGAACTCTTCTGCTACGTGCATTAGCTTTGTGCTCCCTCGGAAGTGACGCAGATAGAAGTGGACGGTTAGGAATGACGACTATGTGCTAGGAAAAAAAAAACGAAAGCAGTCACTGTTGATTAATCCGATAGTCAGATGCATTTTTTTCGTGATACACACAGTATTAATGTTCCAAAAATAAAACATAATTTTTGTTTTATTGTGAGCCGGCTTTCGGCTTTCCAGTCAGTTTAAGGCTGAAGTTGCGAATAGAGTAGTATAGTACATCCAGGGGTTACACAAATACACTACTGGCCATTAAAATTGCTCCACCACGAAGATGACCTGCTACAGACGCGAAAGTTAATCGTCAGGAAGAAAATGCTGTGGTATGCAAGTGATTAGCTTTCCATAGCATTCACACAAGGTTAGCGCCGTTGGTGACACCTACAACGTGCTGACATGAGGAAAGTTTCCAACCGATTTCTCATACACAAACAGCAGGTGACCGACGTTGCCTGGTGAAACATTGTTGTGATGACTCGTGTAAGGAGGAGAAATTTAGCGTATCGCGACATTGCTGCTCGCCTTGGTCGAGGTCCAATGACTGCTAGCAGAATATGGGATCGATGGGTTCAGGAGGGTAATACGGAACTCCTTGCTGGATCCCAACGGCCTCGTATCACTAGAAGTTGAGATGACAGGCATCTTATCCGCATGGGTGTAACGAATCGTGCAGCCACGTCTCAATCCCTGAGTCGCCAGATGGGGACGTTTGCAAGACAACAACCACGAACAGTTCGACGACGTTTGCAGCAGCATGAACCATCAGCTCGGAGACCAAGGCTGCGGTTACCCTTGACACTGCGTCACAGACAGGAGCGCCTGCGATGGTGTATTCAGCGACGAACCTCGGAGCACGAACGGCAAAACGTCATTTTTTCGGATGAATCCAGGTTCTGTTTACAGCATCATGATGGTCGCATCCGTGTTTGACGACATCGCGGTGAACGCACATTGGAAGCGTGTATTCGTCATCGCCATACTGGCGTATCACCCGGTGTGATGGTATATGGTGCCATGCGTTACACGTCCAGGTCACCTCTTGCTCGCATTGACGGCACTTTGAACAGTGGACGTTACACTTCAGATGTGTTACGACCCGTGGCTCTACCCTTTATTCGATCCGTGCGAAACCCTACATTTCAGCAGAATAATGCACGACCGCATGTTGCATGTCCTGTACAGGCCTTTCTGGATACATAAAATGTTCGACTGCTGCCCTGGCCAGCACATTCTCGAAATCCCTCACCAATTGATAACGTGTGATTAATGGTGGCCGAGCAACTGGCTCATCGCAATACGCCAGTCACTACTCTTGATGAACAGGGGTATCGTGTTGAAGCTACATGGGCAGCTGTACCTGTACACGCCATCCAAGCTCTGTTTGACTCAATGCCCAGGCGCAGGAAGATCGATATTACGGGCAGAGGTGGTTGTTCTGGGTACCGATTTCTCAGGATCTATGCACCCAAATTGCGTGAAAATGTAATCGCATGTCAATTCTAGTATTATATATTGGTCCAATGAATACCCGTTTATCATCTGCGTTTCTTCTTGGTGTAGCAATATTAATGGCCAGTAGTGTATATGGAAACACCGAGAGAATTGAACGCTTGATTATACATGCAGATGCTGTCCAAGCCTGCAGGTGGCGCTGTTGTTTGGCCACGAACGACACGCAAACCGTGTGCTCAACGCGCTGCGGGCGTCAGCCATAGTCAGAGCAATGTTCTGTGTGGCTGAGAGTGCGTTGTGTCGAACCAAATGAATCCGAACGTGGGCAAAATGTTTGGGCTCCTGTGGTGGGTGCTTCCGTAACAGAGCTAGCGGAAGTGATGGTTGTTTCGAGAGGCAACGTATCGAAAATTTGGACTGTATACAGGAAAGCGGAAAAAGGACACTAAGTCTGAACGCGGACGAAAGAACGGAAATGTGTGTTGTGTGACCGTGGCAGACGGTTATGGAAGAGGATTATGAAGAAAAGCAAGAGGACGACAGGTGAAAAAGTGACGGTAGAGCTGAATGTCGCTCTCACAAAACCCTGTCAGCAGCACAGGAGCTCTGTAAGTTGGGAATTGCATCACGAGCTCGACTTCCAAAGCAAATCATGGAAGATGCAAACTGTCCGTAACAGGAAACATGACACCGAAGCCATAAAACCGGCTCTGTGGAGCAATGGAAGGAAGTCATTTGGTCGGATCAGTCTTGTTCCAAACTCTGGCCGAGTTTACGTCTGGCGTACGGCTTGCTGCCAAGAGTGAAACATGGCAGGGGTTCGGTGATGAGCTAGACAGCTGTTGCCAATGCTTGTTTGACAGTTTTGGGTACGATGTTTGTTCCTCACTGGTCATGCTGTGTACCCTGCTCACACGGGGACTCGTTTCGTGAGCACCGCATCGCAAAGTCATTGGGACGTTGTCGACTACTTTTGACAGACGTGTGCATGATCGCTATCCACCTTCATCATCATTATCTGGACTTTCCACTTTTTTGAAGGAAGAATTATGTAAGATTCCCTTCAAAACCATACAGGACCTGTATTTATCCTTTAGTTACTACGGTTAGTAGGTGTTTTGAATGCCAGCTGCTCTCCTAAATCCTGTTAGGACTGGTAATACGTTGTGTTTGCGGTCTTTCCGCATTACTAAAAATGTTTCAAATGTGTGTGAAATCTTATGGGACTTAACTGCTAAGTTCATCAGTCCCTAAGCTTACACACTACTTAACCTAAATTATCGTAAGGACAAACACACCCACACACATGCCCGAGGGGGGCTCGAACCTCCCCCGGGACAAGCCGCACAGCCGCCCCTTTCCGTGTTACTGTCTGTCCGTTGTACATCAATAACAGGCACGGAATGGTGCGGCAAGAACAGAAAATTAAAACTCCGACTTCAGACCAGGAGTGGCCTACCGGGACCATCCGATCGCCGTGTCATCCTCTGTGGAGGATGCGGATAGGAGGGGCGTGGGGTCAGCACACCGCTCTCCAGGTCGTTATGATGGTATTCTTGACCGAAGCCGCTACTATTCGGTCGAGTAGCTCCTTAACTGGCATCACGAGACTGAGTGCACCCCGAAAAATAGCAAGAGCGCATGGCGGCCCAGATGGTCACCCATCCAAGTGCCGAACACGTCCGACAGCGCTTCGGTGATCTGACGGAAATCGCTGTAACTACTGCGGCAAGGCCGTTGCCAAAACAAAGTGTTACGTTACCTATTACCTTACTTGTGTTTGGCATTCGAAACAAAGTGATTTTTCTCCGAAAATTCAGTTTGATCGGACTCCAGCACCTTTGTGTGTTATTTTTTCTTAAACCGTATTTCTCCCGTACTCGAAAAGAACTCCTCACGACAGGTGCTGGTAGCAAGTTGAACAAGTACGGTGGGTTACACCTGTGCCCTTACGCCTGCCGGCTGGAGTGGCCGAGCGGTTCTAGGCGGTACAGTCTGGAACCGCGCGACCACTACGGTCGCAGGTTCGAATCCTGCCAAGGGCACGGATGTGTGTGATGTCCTTAGCTTAGTTAGGTTTAAGTAGTTGTAAGTTTTAGGGGAGATGACTTCAGAAGTTAAGTCCTATAGTGCTGGGAGCCATTTGAACCATCTGAACCGTTACGCCTAGTCGCCTTGGGACTGTGGTCCCCCCCCCCCACACACACACACAAGTAGAGGCACGCGTGTGGGTGTTCGTCAACGTGTGTGTGCGAGTGACTCCACTGGCTCCTGTATTCCCGCTGGGCGCCACTACTTCCGTGTGGGGCAAGCTACAGCCGAGACAGACAATAAAGACACCGCGAGAGACCAGTAACGAAACGTGGTTGCCTGAACATAAATAAGGAACAACAAACAACTAATCTATAATAGTATTGATGAGGAAATTTGGGTAGAACAGAGTTATAATTGCAACTATTCGAGATTAAACATACAAACGCTCTCGAGAAGCAATACTTCTTACAGTACAAGTGTGTACTTTTCATTACAAGAAGTGCGTGAGAAAACGCGCCAGAGGTGAATCTCGCGAAAGTGCTCTGTAGGAACCGGATGCCTCAGTTAGTGGTCACAGCTAGCAGACGCTGACGACAGTTGCGAAATGCAGCCAGACAATGGGCGAGCTCACGGCTGTGCAGACAGCGTCAACTCTGACTGATGGGCGGAAGCCTTCCGATGACGGCCAGTGCGCTGAGTCAATGCTCGGCGCGCACTCCCAGCGTCGCGGCGTTTCCTTACTTATAAATCACGTCACAGCGCTCGTGTATATATTATGGGAATTACAGATTACTGGGAAACTATTTATGAGAGTACAGACGTTAAGTTTAAAAAAAAAAGGGCTTCCCAGTAGTCCCACACTTCATGAGGACGTCAAAGACTGCAGTTTCAACACTGTTCTCGATTAGTTTTACGAGTGCGTGTCACATTCTTGACGCCTGAACCACTACCCACAGTAGGACTAGGGTGACCAACTCCTACAGCACAGCGTTATTCATAGGTGCCTTCAGGACGAGTACAGAGAGCATCTTTTCAAGTTTTTAAGTCACATTACAGGTCTCCACGTGGAGAACGTTTGTGACTATGAAGTTCATTGAATTCGCTGACAGGAACTGACCGGGAAGGCGCGACGGCGGCTCGCTTTACAAATCTGTTCATTGAGTTGCCTATCTGCAGGCGCGAACTGATTCGGTACCACGGTATGGAGGGGGTTTGCCTACGTGTCCTGACACGTCTGCCGCCTGGTGCAGCTACGCCACGGCTCGCATTACGATTCGCAAAATGGAGACAAGCTCTGTCCACTAAAACGTGTCTGTTTTCTGTACGTCTTGTCGCTTTCGCGCAGTCGTGTTCTCAATCCCCAAACATTCTTATCAATAACGCATAGTACATACCTGATAGTAAGTCTTGTGTACCACGTGAGGTTCAGATTGCTCTAGACGTTTCAGACCTATGCTTATTTTTCTAGGTGTCCTGTTCCCAGAATGCCTGACAGGGGATTTCTGCCTTAGTACTTTTTTAAGATAGTAACTTACCAGTGTACCACAATTATATGTGACATTGCTTAACCTAGCTTGCGAATCCCCCCCCCCCCCCCCACCTTTATCTACTAGAGATGCTGCGATTGTCTTTTCTTCTCCAGGTAATAAGTAAACGTAAATGCCTCTCAGAGATTAGGCGCACGCATTAAGGAAGTGATGGCTGGATGAACACAGTACCTTGCGGTCAGCGCCGTCGGTGATATAACAGCAGAACTCAGACGTCCTGCGGGTGTTCGCTGCCAAGTGGCGCTACACACACACACACACACACACACACAAAAGTGCGGATTTAGCTGAAATTGATCTACGGTGGGGGGAGGAGAAGTGGCAATACTCTAAATTGAAATTTTTGATATCGACAGGTTGGTTAGTTTCAAGACGTGTCGTGCCACTAAATAAAAGGTAAGCAAGAGTCCATGATTTTGAAAGTACATCGTCATCTGGCGAGGGTCGTACGTTTTTTGTCTCAGAAAAGTCAGAATTTGGTGACAGTATACATCAACATGGCTCGTCCGTCCTATTTTTCTACGAAGTCTCCATCACGTTCTATAGCCGTACGCCAACGTTGTGGGAGAGCGTGTATTCCCTGCTGGTAAAAGCTCTAGTCCTGTAGGCATAGCCATGTTTTCACTGCATGACTGACAAAGTGTGTTTTCCGTAGAGAATCTTGAAGCTCCGACAATTCAGATGAAGTGGTGTTTCTTTGAAGCTTGTGGTCCGCTGTGAGCATTCGTGGGACCTATCGTACGCACGTGTTTGAATATCCGAGAGTCCCGATCTTTGCAGACGCACTTCCAATCCTGACCGACAGCTGTAGAGCCAATTGCCGAGTTGTGGTGCTCCGGTCGACACGAATAATGGCATCCGGTCGATTCAGGATGTCTGCAGCAGTGGCTGTGGCAGGACGTCCCGAGTGTGGCTGATCATGCAGTTCTGTTACTGCATTTCCTGAGGCTGTAACTTTCTTTACCCATCGCCCAACTGTACTCCTCTCAACTGTTGCATCGTCATACGTTGCACACGAACGTTTATTGATGTTCATGACGGTTTCTCTTTCTGCACACGAGAATTCCATAGACGCCATTTTGACGCTGTACTACGTCTCTGCCATCTGCCAGAACGGTTCGAAACTTCGCCGACGCACAGAACAAACATCAAATGTGAAGCTTGAACAAGGACGTTTGTATTATCATAATTATTATGGATGCGATAATATTTCGATCAGCCACATAATGTTCCAACTTGTTAAACGAAATTTTTAGCGGAATCTCGGGATATTACTTCTGCGAAGATAAGAAAATTGTGTAGTGAATAAAAACTTCGTACTCAGTTTTCCAACATCAGGGGAGGGGAGGGTAAGTGTCTCCCATTTGCCGCCTCCCTCCCACTGTTTTGACGGCGAGTCACTTAATATGGTTACCGTGATAAATTCTAAGGACGTCCACACTAAACCTTCTTCTGCGATGAAATCAGCTTGTTTCTGTTTCGGCAAAAGGAACTGCTGTAATTTCTGTTGCTAGTATCGTGCATCTGGAAAATACGGTTTCAACGGCGTTTCATTCTTCCAACTGAGACAAGTAGTTTCGGATAAGATTGGTTTTGTTCAAAATTGAACTCACTGTTTTCCCTTTCGGAATTTCATTCGCTTATGTCAGGAAAAAAATCACGTCGTATAATGAAAACGCACATGGAAGACAAAAGTTGCTTTTTCTCTCAGACTCTTGTGTACCAATATCGCGGAGTTGAATCATTCAGTTGTGCTTGTAAGTTCAGGCAAGCAGTGACTCTACAAAAGATCCGAGGAAAAAATGTTCAATGCTAAGGTCATCAATCCCTAAGCTTACACACTACTTAACCTAAGTTATCCTAAGGATAAACACACACACCCATTCCCGAGAGAGGACTCGAACTTCCGCCGGGACCAGCCGCACGGTCCAGTCGGCTAATCCCTCGGCGGCAAAGATCCGATAGAGAGGGGGGGGGGGGGGGGCGGTCCGGGTTCCAGATGCTGCATATTCAAGTTTCAGCTGAAAGATGAAGCGCCATATTACCCAGAATACCGGTTCAAAAATGGTTCAAATGGCTCTGAGCACTATGCGACTTAACTTCTGAGGTCATCAGTTGCTTAGAACTTAGAACTAATTAAACCTAACTAACCTAAGGACAGCACACACATCCATGCCGGAGGCAGGATTGGAACCTGCGACCGTAGCGGTCACGCGGTTCCAGACAGAAGCGCCTAGAACCGCACGGCCACTCCGGCCGGCAGAATACCAGTATTTTACCCTTTGTTCCGTGTCTTCCTATATGACGCAACATACTTCTTTATTTAAGTATTAAATAACGAATTTGAATAAGACTCATGTGCAAAACAGAGACATTGTATGTTCCAAATGTTATAGTTTTTCCGACGCTGTTTAGTGAATTTCGGAACGTGAAACGCGATAGAATTCACCTCCTTCACGTTCACCGTACAAGGAACAGTATTGCTAATGAATTGAGGAACGCGATAGAATTCACCTCCTTCACGTTCACCGTACAAGGAACAGTATTGCTAATGAATTGAGGAACGCGATAGAATTCACCTCCTTCACGTTCACCGTACAAGGAACAGTGTTACTAATGAATTGAGGTTAACAGCGTAAGTAACTCACTGTACACATACGACACAGACCCAGACATTTGTTCAGACGGAGTATAGTCACGTACGTGGGAGAGAAAATACGACATACGTAAGCAGTGCCCGGCTTGTAGAGCAATGTTCTCCGGACGTCGTCCGCGATGAACTCAGCTGATAATGGAAAGCGGGAGAAGGCGCTTTGTGGTGGGAAGCCTCTATAACCACCCCCTCAGATGCTCGTTAACATTGTCCATACGGAACGAAGGAGCGCAAATTAATCGCGTAGAGGTGTAATTTGCATCTGCTGAAAAATATCGCGACTAATTATCTCATATATTGCGGAGGAACAATCGCTCGGGGCAGTAATTACCGTAAGGTGCGCCGGCAGCGGCTCATTAGCGAACCGCGGCTGGCCTGTAGCGTCGGCGCTGTGCCACGCGCGCACGCCTCTGCGGCCGCGACGTCAACTGAATAGACACTAGACAGCAGACAGTAGACAGCAGACGGTGCTGTGGGAACAGCGCGCGGGGTCAGGGGTCTCCGCGGTTACTTGTGGCCGCCTGCGCACCGACCAAAGCCGCGCCGCTCACTTTCTACGCGGCGTTTCGGATGGTAACGACTGCTGCGTGTTGGGCGCCGTTCTGCGGCGAGGGCCAGCAAGCCACTTCCTGCCTGTCACACCGACACAGGTTTGCGCGAAGTGTCCGAACAAGTAGGTTTGACACGTTACGCCGATCTGATGCCGCGCTAGGCCTCTGAATGTTTATCGTGCGTACCTCGACCTCACCGGCTAACTTCCGGAGGCACTAGGTCACATGTTTGCGAAATGTCGACACGAATTATTTACAGAATCCAGAATGAGATTTTCAATCTGCAGCGGAGTGTGCGCTGATATGAAACTTCCTGGCAGATTAAAACTGTGTGCCGGACCGAGACTCGAACTCGGGACCTTTGCCTTTCGCGGGCAAGTGCTCTACCAACTGAGCTACCCAAGCACGACTCACGCCCCGTCCTCACAGCTTTACTTCTGCCAGTACCTCGTCTCCTACCTTCCAAACTTCACAGAACCTCTCCTGCGAACTTAGCAGAACTAGCACTGCCAGAAGAAAGGATATTGGGGCACACAGTTTAATCTGCCAGTAGGTTTCATAACAGTGCACACTCCGCTGCAGAGTGAAAATCTCATTCTGGATACATCCCCTACGCTGTGGCTAAGCCATGTCTCCGCAATATCATTTCTTTCAGGAGTGCTACTTCTGCAAGGTTCGCAAGAGAGCTTCTGTAAAGTTTGGAAGGTAGGAGACGAGGTACTGGCAGAAGTAAGGCTGTGAGAACGGGGCATGAGCCGTGCTTGGGTAGCTCAGACGGTAGAGCGCTTGCCTGCGAAAGGCAGTGGTCCCGAGTTCGAGTCTCGGTCCGGCAAACAGTTTTAATATGCCAGGAAGTTTCATATTTACAGAATACTGGTAAGACGGGTAGAAGCCGACCTCAACGGAGATCGGGATGTAGGAACATGCAAGCAATAGTGACCCTACCACGGGTCTTAGAAGACGCGTGGAAGAGAACAGACCAAAGCATTTTTTGATTTAGAGAAAGCTTTCGACAATGTTGTCTGCAATACACTGTCTGAAACTAAGAAGGATAAAAAAAGAAGGATAAATACAGTGACCATAATGTTAAAATTAACATTTTTATACGCACCAGACTGCAGTTATAGCAGTTGAAGAACAATAAAAGGAAGATGTTATTCTATCTGCACATGAACAGCCAGGAAGAAATGAAGAATAAAAAAGATATCAACGGAAAATTTCGAAAGGGAATTGAAGTTCAGAGAGAAGAAATATAATTTTTTAGGTTCATAGATGTCAATGTAATTCTGCCAAAGACGGCAAGGACTGGACTATGATACTGTATCGGTTGTAGCGTCTGCTACAAGGAGTATATCAGCATACGCTGAAGTGTAAAATTTCGAGTGGACCATTTGTACACGTATACCGAACAGAAGTATCTCACCATAGTGAGAGACGACGTGTTTCAATGTAAGTTGATGGCGCAAAGGGACGATACAGTGCCCAGATGTGAAATGTTCGCGCGTGGAATCAGATAGTGACTCGCAGAGAAGACAAGAGCGTCGTTATTTTGCTGATTTTGTCACAAATAATATAGCTGAACAACAGAAATTTAATAATCCTGTTTAAAAGCGATTAGCATAACGTACGTCAGTACATTCTCATGGAGATAATTATTAATCCGTTAATATCTTTCTAAGCATAGCAGGATTAATATATGCAGTGTATAAATGAAATTGAGTATGTAGTCTGATAAGTGGTTAATGATGACAGTAAAACATAACACGTGACTGTGCAGTTTTTTTTTTTGTGATCGCTGTTTATACGTTATCAGAGAGGAGGAGATTAGTGTTTAACGTCCCGTCGACAAAGAGGTCATTAGAGACGGAGCGCAAGCTCGGGTTAGGGAAGGATGGGGAAGGAATTCGGCCGTGCCCTTTCAAAGGAACCATCCCAGCATTTGCCTGAAGCGATTTAGGGAAATCACGGAAAACCTAAATCAGGATGGCCGGAGACGGGATTGAACCGTCGTCCTCCCGAATGCGAGTCCAGTGTGCTAACCACTGCGCCACCTCACTCGGTCGTTATCAGAGAAATAATGAACCAAAGACTGGAGTATTCTCTTTCAAATTCTGAAGGTGACCGGGGTAAAATATAGGGAGCGAAAAGCTATTTACAATTTGTGCAGAAACAAGATGGCAGTTATAAGACTCGAGGGGAATGAAAGCGAAGCATTGGTTGGGAAGGGAGTGACACAGGCTTGTAGCCTATCCGCAATGTCATTCAATCTGTATATTGAGCAAGCAGTAAAGGAAACAAAAGAAAAATTCGGAATAAGAGTTCAAATCCATGGAGAAGATATAAAAACTTTGAGGTTCGCCGATGACATTGTAATTCTGTCAGAGACAGCAAAGGACCTGGAAGAGCAGCTGAACGAAATGGACAATCTCTTGAAAGGAGGATGAACGTCAACAAAAGCAAAACGAGGATAATGGAATGTAGTCGAATTCAATCGGGTGATGCTGAGGGAATTAGATTAGGAAATGAGACGCTTAAAGTAGTAAATGAGTTTTGCTATTTGGGGAGCTGACCGCGTGTAGCGGCGCGGAGCCTTCTGCCTGCGGAGGTTGCGGCGCTGAGGGCGTACTCTGGCTGCTCAGAGGCTGTAGGCCCTACCGCATTGCAGCGTAAGCGGCGCGCAGAGCCAGGAGACTGGCGCGCGGCCGTTCTTCTCCCTCTACGAACTGGTGTACCTGTTTGTCGGCAAACGTTGATCCTTTTGCAGAGAAACGAACGTTTTCCTCGGCGAAACATTCGGGCACGAAACGAATCTCACACGCCTACGCTCGTGACTTCTGTTCTCTCCCTTTCTTCGCACCTCGCGCGGTTAATCGGTGCTCCCATGCGGTATGAGTCGCTAACCGTCGCCTCTCACCATCTACGTAATCGCTGCGGCTCCTGTGACGTCACTTCTTGGTGCACTTTTTGTTTTGCTTTTCTGTATAGCGCTATTTGTTGTCACATTTTGTTGCTTTCATTGGTTTCGGGAGAAATTATGTTTTTTATGCCTACTGTGCATCAGAAACAACATACTGTGTGTTCTGTTATGAAGGGAATTATAATACACTCATAAAAAAAAATTGTATCACCGGAACTTGTACAAAAAATTGGAATAGAGATCAACATAAACCATTTCCGGCCTTTTTATTGCTTACGTTGCATGTTGCATCATCATATAGCGAGACGTTCAGAGGTGGCGGTTGAGATTGCTGTACACCGGTACCTCTAATACCCAGTAGCACGTCCTCCTGCATTGATACATGCCTGTATTCGTTGTGGCGTACTATCCTCAAGTACATAAGGCACTGTTGGTCAAGATTCTCCCTCTCCTCAACGGTGATTCGGCTCAGTTCTCTCAGAGTGGTTCGTGGGTCACGTCGTCCATAAACAGTTCTTTTATATCTATCCCAGGCATGTTCTATAGGGCTCATGTCTGGATGACATGCTGACCACTCTAGTCGAGCGATGTCGTTATCTTGAAGGAAGTCATTCACAAGATGTGCACGATGGGGGCGCGAATTGTCGTCCATGAAGTCGAATGCCTCGCCAATAACCTTCCGATATAGTTGTACTGTCGGTCGGAGGATGGCATTGACGTATCGAGCAGCCGTTACAGCGCCTTACATAACCACCAGTGACGTACGTCGGCCCCACATAATGCCGTCCCAAAGCAGCAGGGAACCTCCACCTTGCTGCGCAGCGTGTCTAAGGCGTTCAGCCTGACAGGGCTGCCTCCAAATACGACGATTGTCTTGTTGAAACCATATCCGACACTCATCGGTGAACAGAACGTGATGCTAATGCTGAGCGGTCCATTCGGCATGTTGTTGGACCCATCTGTACCGCGCCGCATGGTGTCACGGTTGCAAAGATGGACCTCGCCAAGGACGTCGGGATTGAAGCTTGCGTATCATGCAGCCTATTGCGCACAGTTTGAGAAGTAACATGACGTCCTGTAGCTGAATGAAAAGCATTGTTCTACATGGTGGCGGTGCTCTCAGGGTTCCTCGGAGCCATAATCCGTAGGTAGCGGTCATCCACTGCAGTAGTAGCCCTTGGGCGGCTTGAGCGAGGCATGTCATCGACAGTTACTGCCTCTCTGCATGTCCGAACAACATCGCTTTTGTTCACTCCGAGACGCCTGGACACTTCCATTTTTGAGAGCCCTTCCTGTGACAAAGTAACAATGGGGACGTGATCAAACCGCGGTACTGACCGTCTAGGCATGGTTGACATACAACAGGAGCCGTGTACCTCCTTCCTGGTGGAATGACGGGAACTGATCGGCTGTGGGGCACCCTGTGTCTAATAGGTGCTGCTCATTCATGGTTGGTTACATCTTTGGGCGGGTTTAGTGACATCTCTGAACAGCCAAAGGGACTGTGTTTTGATACAATACTCACTATGTTCTGGGAAGCGGGCTAATGCAAAACTTTTTTGTTGTATGTATTTATTGGATTTATCAGCCTGTATTTCCTTGCGATATTTTTTTTTTATTTTTCAATTCGTACTACTTATCTTTCTCGCTACTACAAGTTTGAAGAACCGTCCGTACTTCTAGTAAACCCCCAGAAATGTCTCAGTTTAGTCGACGAGTCCGCAGAGAATGGTATAAAAGGCGTGCACTATGACTCGCTGTGCTTATCCATCCGAGTTTTGCGGAGGTTAAGAAATTCGTCCTTGGACTACCTTAATGAGTATTCGTAATCGATTCTTTCTACGTGTTTTCCCAAGAAGCTTTCGAAGTAGAAGCAATGTCAACGCTGTCGGATTCTCTGCGAAGTGCAGTTCGGCATCCTGTGATTCAAAGTCATTAATCAGTAATGTATAATATTCGGAATAATGTTCAAAACGGATGCCATTATGACATATTAATTTACTAAGCTCCATAAACTGGTAATGAAGATACAGTTGGTAATGATTTAACTCAAAACTGCTTCCTGAGAGCTCTGTCTTTACGACAGAAGTAGATGGGAAGGCATCCTACCCACGCTTGTGACGCGCTGCCTGTACCTGGTACTTATACTCGTGGCGTTTCGTAGCCGTTCGCACATTTTCGTTATCTTAAACATTATTCATTTATTTGTTAAGGTTATCTATTTGTGACATTGTAACACTGTTGTAACAACGTACTTATCACGTGTACGCATTTTTCGTCAAAAACGTTGGGCTATTTCATGAACTCATAAAACTATGTATTATTCCTTTTTGTCCAGGTATAAACGTCCTCAGCGGGCTCGAAATTCTCCATATCAGGTTTCTTCCAAATGTTATAATCTTTTGCACCTCCCTTTCAGCTAATGGGTATATTTTACTCTGCAGCATGTCTTAAACTATTTACTATTAAAGTGGTGGAATTACTAGCATCCTGCTAAGGAAACCCAACACTGCACGTTAACGGGCAGTGTGTGAACGTGTGCGGAATGCGAAGGCCCCGCTGCTCCAACTGCAGGCATACTATGAGCACAAACAAACGTGGACCAACAACATGGTCGCACGCTCCGCTATTCCTTGCTGACTCAGTTCTACTTTCTGAGTTATACAACGGTCACCGGCCAGTTGGTCCTTGTGCTGCGTGAACAGTGTTTCCATTCTGTCCCAATTGACTACATGAAAGTTTCGCCCTCTTTCTTTTTGTTGTGTTCCCATCAGATTCTTAACCTACACAGAGATCTGTCCGATGTAGTGTGGGTAATGAAAGCTCGCTTAGGAAGTCTCGTCTCTGGACTACGGATTATTGAGACCGGCCTATTGGAGTCGTGTACTCTTTCGGTATTGTCAAACGTTGGGCTGTTTCATGAACTTGTAAATCGATGTCGTCTTCTTCTCTAGGTATTTACGTCCTCAGCAGGCTCGGAATTCTACACATCAGGTTTCTTCCAAACGTTATAATCTTTTGCATCCCTCTTTCAGTTAGTTTCCAAGATTCTGAACCATGGTCTCTACAGCTAGTAAGTTTGCTAGTTACTTTGATGTACGAGTAACAGTAATGACGTGGAACGAGTAATTTTACATTCACATTACACATTCATATGCAAATTTGGCCACTTGCTGATCTACAATTTTTATAGAACTATTGCGAGTTAATGATTGCTACCCATATTGTTAGAAAGTAAGAAATTCACCTGTGCAGCCGAAGGATTTTTCAAGGAGAAGGTTTTTCAGCCAGATATAGGTATGACTGTAATTAATGTAAAATGACCCGTTCCACGTCATTTGGATTAATCGTACAAACGTGCTGCTAACTAACTAGTTGTAGAGAATAATTGTAGATTTTGGTTTTCGCGGAATGTGATACGGTTTTAGACTCGAACGTATCTCTGAGGGTATATAGAAATCCGGAGTCAGCAGGAATTCTTTTATTTACGTTAATGGGTATTTGATTGTAATAGTTGTACCAACTTCCCTAGTGCTTTAACTCATGAGGACTGGCGTACTTGTATACGCCGTGTTTCTCGTTTATTGATGAGTAATGCTGTTTTCTTGTTGGTATGGCGACAGTTTTGTATATCTTCCCGAGATCTGGTTCGCCCTCGCTCACACACACTACGTCGTCTCCGTAGGTAAATATCTGAAACCTGCCACCCTCCATTAGTAGGCCATTACATTCATTTTGCTCTTCCTCTTCCGACTTTAACTTGGGCGAGATTAAAGACAACATACAACGGTGAAGCTCCTTGTCTTCATCCTGACTGTCAATTACTTTATTACTTAGAGTGAATTCTTAATTGATCGAGGAACTGTCGGCACGTTGCTTACGTCGCCTGTCACTTGTCCGCTACGTCGCTAGTCAATGGTGACGCCCTCAGCCACGATGGGTCACACTTTGTGCAGTCGGTCGTAGTCTGGACGCAGTGAGAAGAGCGCTGCTGTGGCGCTGTCGCGTTGCGCAAGCGGTCGGCAGACGCCGACGGCGCGACGTACGTTTATCGGGCCGGCGCGGCGCTTAGCCGGGGTCGCGGCGTTGCCCGAGGTCGCGGCCGTTCCCGCCTGTGGTCTGGGGAACACCGCCTTCCCGATGGCTTTTCTCTGGGCTTTCTCCGGTCACGGAGCGCCACGGGCAGGGCCCGTCCCGCTCCGTATAAGGGCCGGGGTGGAGGGCGGCCACAACACGACACTACGCGCGCCACGTCGGCCACAACAAGTGGAAGCCATCGCCATCGCCGGCGGCTGCGCCTGCGGCCCTAGGCGGAACCAACACCGGCGCTTGTTGGTAACGTCACGTCAGCTAGGCACGGCGAACGCTAGGTCTGTTGCATGCAGAAACGCCTGGGCGTGCTTATCATGTAAATCTCTTATTTTTGGACAGACTGTTTGGTATTGTTTTGGATTCTACAGTTTTATTTAGATGAAAGATTTTCTTGCTATCGTAAAGCTACAAATGAAGATCATAGTTGTCGAAACAAACGTAGATCAATATGAGAAGATGCTTTGCCCCATTGCAAGCTTCGGAAATTTTACATTCAAGTAATTATATTTACTTGATCCATTTTGTTATCGAAACTTATCACAAACCCCTAACAATGAACTCGTTTCTTTTATTTATTTATTAATTTCGTTTGACACCGTCACTGGAAACGTGAACTAATTTACATGTGTAAATGTCCAACTGTTGCCAATCATTAGATTACAGTCGTTTTCAACGAAGGGAATTCAAAACAGGAAACAAAATAGCATCATACATCGAAAATAATCCTGATCTTAAAAATTTTTAAACATGCACATTAGAAAAGATAAATATTCCCCTCTTGTAGCTGAAAGGAGAAACTTTATAAGTTAAAAAGAATTTATTTGATAAAAGAAGTATCCTTCTTTCGCCACTTCTTCTGTCTCCCACTCCCTCCCCCAACGTGTAGAATAGCAAGATATTTCATTAACATTCAGTGCTCCTCACCCCATAGTCAACCAAGATACCTAAAGAAGAGTACCAATATGTTCACAGTTTCTTGTAAAAGCAACCCAGTAGAAACGTAAATTCCTCAGATTTACAAATCAGGTAAAGAAGTACGAATTCTGTTGCTGCTGGACCACGAAGTTGTTTTTGTAAGTCGATCCTTAAAACAGGTGGAAATTTAAGTTCAGGAGTACACTATTTGTTAAGAAGTGTAATGAATTGCATAATTAATTGATTGAAGAAATCTCTCAGAACAATGTGCGTTGGTCAACTACCGCCAATAGTTTCACATTTTCCTGTCAGACAGGGAGACACCACCATTATGAGTATGCCTGCAACAGACCTGGCGTCCGCCGTGCCTAGCTGACGTGACGTCACGGACAAGTGCCGAGGCCTTCCTTTGCGTCGGTGTTGGCGGAACGCGGCAGGCAGGCAGTGAACTCCGTCCGCACACACCCCCTGTCCGTTTGCTGGTGTTATACACCGCGCTGCCGTCCGGATTCGCCCCTCTCCACAACGACGCAACTCTCTGCCCATCTCGTCCCCATCCTCTCTTAGTGAGCTGGTCCTTCCACCTGTCTCGGTCCATCTCCTCCTGTTTCCTTTGTCTCTCCACTTTCATATCCATCCTCTCTCTGTCCACCACTTCCTCTTCATGTGGAACATACATACGCTGAAGAGCCAAAGAAACTGATACACCTGCCTAATATCGTGTAGGACCCCTGCGAGCGCGCAGAATTGCCGCAACACTACGTGGCATGGATTCGACTGATATCTGAAGTAGTGCTGAAGGGAACTGACACCATGAATCCTTCAAGGCTATCAATAAATTCGTAAGATTACGAGGGGGTGGAGATCCCATCTGAACAGCACTTTGCGTGGTATCCCAGATATGCTCAAAAATGTTCATGTCTGTGCACTTTGGTGGCCAGCGGAACTGTTTAAACTCAGAAGAGCGTTCTTGGAGCCACTCTGTAACAATTGTAGGCGTGTGGGGAATCGCATTGTCCTCATGGAAGTGCCCAAGTCCGTCGCAATGCATAATGGACACGAATGGATGCACGTGATCAGACAGGATTCTCACGTACGTGTCACCTGTCAGAGTCGTATCTAGACGTATCGGGGGTGCTATATCACTCCAGCTGCACACGGTCCACACCATTATGTAGCCTCCATCTGCTTGAGCAGTCCTCTGCTGACTTGCAGGGTCCATGGATTCATGAGGTTATCTCCCTACCCGTACATGTCCCTCCGTTCGATACAATTTGACAAGAGATTCGTCCGACCAGGCAACATGTTTCCAGTCATCAACAGTGCAATCTCGGTGTTGACGGGCCCAAGCGAGACGTAACGCTTTGTGTCGTTCAGTCATCAAGGGTACAGGAGTGGGCCTTCGGCTTCGAAAGCCCCTATTGATGATGATACGTTGAATGGTTCGCACGCTGACACTTGTTGATGGCCCAGCATTGAAATCTGCAGCAGGGGTTGCACCTTTGTCGTGCCGAACGATTCTCTTCAATCGTCGTTGGTCCCGTTCTTGCAGGATCTTTTCCCAGCCGCAGCGATGTCGGAGACTGGATGTTTTACCGGATTCCTGATACTAGCAGTGTACTCGTGAAATTGTCGTGCGGGAAAATTCCTTCTTCCTCCCTACCTCGGAGATGCTGTGTTCCATCACTCGTGCGCCACTATGACACTGCGTTCAAACTCGTTTAAATCTTGATAACCTCCCACTGTAACAGCAACAACCGATCTAACAACTACGCCAGACACTTGCCGCTTCAGTGTATACAGATACATATATGCATTTAAATACCTATGGTTTTATTACAGTAATGGGATGTGATTTTTGTAAACAATTTTTTAAGAAAATAAGAAAAATAAGTTCTTAAATATCAGCATTCGTAAAACATTTGGGAAGGAGGAATTTTTTAGTGAATAGACGAGTGTAAATGACGACGCGAACACATTAAACAGCGAAATTATTCGACGGGAGCGATGTCACCGCACGTAGTATGTCACTTTGGCTATAATTCTACTCTTTTTTTTATCATTATGTAGATAGTAGCATGACAGGTTTTACATATTCTATAACGATTCTTTGTTTCCTTTTACCTACTGTTAGCCTGAAGACAACCACTAGCTGGACGAAATCGGTTACGGCACTGTGTATTGCTTATGTGATTGCGTAATGAAAAATAATTTGAAAGATGAAAACGTAATCTATTAATGGGTGGATCTATGTGGACCGTATGCCATTTTTAAGATACGGCTTTCATTAAATCGGCAAAAGCACAACACATAATCTGCTTATCCATCTCCCATCATTTCGTTCTACTGAAGGAAAGAATCGCATTAGCTGACCTAAGTATGAGTAAACAAAGCAGGTCATATCGCACGTGGTGTCGGATACAGTAGCTATACTGTTAAAGCGACGTTGACGCAGAGGTACATCATCCCGATCTTCGTGTCGTGACAGAAACAACGTACGCCAAGTGCATCTCCATTCATTCTTCGGACTGAACACCAGAGAGCAAAAAACTGTGGCGCCTATAATACAAGCTTATTCAATATAATTAATAATGTACAAGATGCAAACCTGGAGAACAATATTGACGCTTAAATATCAATACATCCTGCAGGTTCTTTAAACCATATGAGCGAGAATGTGCTTGACAATGTAGCATCAATAATATTATTTTAGTGTTCACTCTTTTCGTCTCTCAGTCGATAACTGAGATGAACTAATTCACAGTCCACCAACGGAAGTCGCAATTTCTGTAAAGGTTTTAATGCAAATGTTAGTGATATGGTTGATATGAATAAGAACTCTGAAGCCGAATGTAAATGGACTTCACCAGTTTATGTATTAATTTATCATAATACAGTATACAACACAATATGGGGCAGTATGTGCAGAAGAACCACCGTTTAGTACTGAACCTCTAGAAATTCTACGTTTAGCCATAGATAATATCGACACAATAAATAATAATTTAAGTGAAATCTATGAATTTGCCGAGACCATGGTCTTAACGACAGAACTAGATTGGAAGGCGTCCCATCAGCGACTGGCGACCATGGCTCGCAGTCTGGGCCCGTACTTACACTCATGATGTTTCGTAGCCCTTCGTAGATTTTCGGCAGGTTAAGAATTATTCATTTATTTTGAAAGATGATCGATTTCTGGCGTTGTAATATTGTTGTAAGATAGTACTAATGACCTGTAGGCTTCTCCTAATACGACATTTATCAGCAAATATTTATTAAGCAAGATTAGTTGCTGCGCGCTAGAATAACCGTGCTTTCCCTACGTACCTCGCTGCTGACGTAACGGGCTCTCTGACTCATGTCTAGCCACAGCGGCCCACACCGGCAACGCCGTATGGTCCACCGGCTCCTTCAGCTAAGGCGGCCAACTTCTTCAAATCCCAATGCGGGACGTTTCGAGGATGTGGATGGGGCTATGAACACGTGACTCAGAGTGTCAGTTATTCTGAAACTAAGGAAGAAACGTAGTCGACGAAAGAACTCATTTACTTTATTAATGTATCTAACATAAGTGGCGTTCTATCTTCAATTCTAGATCGTTATTACGCTTTCATAAATATTTTGCCGATTTTTGAATGGTGTTTTCTTTAACAGGCCAATGTCAATGTAGGACGTTTTGTGCTTGTGGATGGGAATTGAGGGTAAATGGCTCTGAGCACTATGGGACTTAACTTCTGAGGTCATCAGTCCCCTGGAACTTAGAACTGCTTAAACATAACTAACCTAAGGACATTACACACATCCATGCCCGAGACAGGATCGAACCTGCGACCATAGAAGTCGCGCAGTTCCAGACTGAAGCGCCTAGAACCGCTCGGCCACCAACGCCGGCGGTAAGACACACAGAACGTTCGTACAACCATGTGCCACTGTTACACACCCGTGTCGATTTTTTCTTTTTCAGCAAATAATTGTTAAGCTTTTCAATTTGAGTCAAGTCGTGGCTGGCGTCCACGCGTCGTTGTTTTTGTTCGGGAGTGGAGGTGTGCGAGGCAAACTCTGCTCAGGGTTTCCTGTTTATCACAAAATTTTGGAGGGCGCCTTGAAGGCTTGATTTAGAGAATTTCAAAGCGTTGCTCCATTTCGATTTGTGCCGCAACAACGTTCACACACTACAGCGGCACGTGCACAAACCGCCTGCTCACAGCTGACTGGTCGAACGCACATCTGCTGTTCACAGTTGTTAGTTGAAACTGGCAGCGTAGTTACTGCGCCGACATCGATTATATGGCAGAATTAAAATCTCGGAAGTTGGTGGGCCCGTCCTGGTTTTAGAGAAACAGCACCTGAGACAGAAGTTTAAGTACCCTAAATGAATGACGGAGTTGGTTAACGCTCGGCGGACAGTTTCCTCAGGGAGCAGGTGGAGTCGCCGCTTTAACGCCAGCTCGTGGCGCAGGGGACGTCGAACGCGCAGCTCGATGCTGACATCTGCCTCGCCTCCGTCAAGTGGCGGCGGACACAATGTGTGCCTTGTTCCACTGTGCTCTCTCTGCTCCCCGCCGTCTGCTGTAGAGGGGCCGTCCACGCCGCCTCACGACTGCAGTGTGTGCAGGGGAGGGGTCTCAGCGACAGGGCCGGCGAGGCAACGAGCGGGAAGTCGCCACGCGTATATACGCTCACGCAATAAAACCTTGTGAGTGTTTCTCGTCATCACGAATTATGCTCAACAGGGAAATATTGGTCACCCTCTTAAAAGAGGACACTGGGCCTCTGGAGCGCCGTAGACTGTGTAGCGTTGGTAGGCGGTCACGTGACACTCCGCCGCTGACGTGAGTTGTGGCAGTGACGTGGTGCGCACTGGATGTGCCAGACAGTTGTAAGGAACCAGCGCAGTGAGGTAGCAGAAAGGAGCGTGAGCACTTGACCGTACCACGAATGACGGTGCTCGATTTATTGATGTGTCAACGTGGACTGTCCAGCGTATCTACACAAGGATCGACGTACTATTCGCCGTGATGTTAAATCGCGTAAGAACGTTGGCCGTGGAAACATCATAACTGACAGGCACTGGACGACGGCTATAGCGCCATATCACTGGCAACCGCGTCCAAAATTCGTAACTATTCGTTGCTGTCAGTGAACGCATATATCGTTTACCTAACAAAATTGCTGTTGTCCACAGCAGCAGAGAAAATTGCACATCTTCAGTGGATCGAACAACACACGAACTGAAAAATAGCTGGCTGGCGGTTTATAAAGTGGTCCGACAAGTTTTGCGTATTTTCTGATAATGCAAGATGTCGCGAGCAGCAACGGCCCAATGAGGCGGTCAACCTACGGTGTGTGGGAGATACAGATCAGGGCGTTAGTGGTTTTGTGATGTCTTTGCAGTGTTTTTCACACAGTGACTCGGGCCGAATCATTCACGGTAGCGTCAAGATGAGCCACGACGTTTGCTGCAACATTCTCGGTGATAAGCGTTGTCTCTTGTAGTACATATTCGTCGTGAGTATCCTGAGGAGATCCCTTTCTTCCAAAGTGGCGGCAGTCGTGTAAAGATGTGCATTCGTTGCTGGTCTGACGAACTCCCAGACACCCTATTGTATTGCACCTCGAATGGCACCAAAAATCAACCACTCTGAATGGCGTAACTCTTGCAGTTTGTCAGCTCCGCAAGATCCAGTCATCAGTGACCGATTTCAGCTCCTGAACAAACTCGTGGGTCTCCTCCTTGCCGAACTGAACCCGTTAGCAAGGCTGGAGGTGATGTTGGACGGGGTGAGAACGACTAACCCCACGTCTTGTGCGCTTACGTTAGTCTCGCTATTCACGGTCCCTTCCACAAGGTTAAACATTACCGCACATCGATATCCTCGAACCTACGCAGGGACGCCCGACGTTTCCGCCTCCCGGCGGAGCGCTGAAAGCGGGAGCGCCTCGGCGTCTGCTCACTGCCGCAGAGTCGTTGAAACAGGCTTTGGTAAAACTACCAGCGTCAGCTGTCGTCTGCAGCCTTAGCCAGATCTACAAATAGCAACAACCAAACTAAGCAAAACTGAAAACGCACAGTAGCGCTATAGAAGGAAAACAGTACAGGTAATCAGACTAGTGTTTCAGCTTAAGATACCTCAAATCACAGAGGGGCATGCGTTGCCGTGCTGCTGAACGCAACACATAAAAGACCTTATTTACTGACGAACGTGAGAGTAGTGGATGACAAACTAAAGGACTGTCGGGTAATACAGTAAGGTCATTACATATTATCTCTGTGCTTATTATACACACACTGAAGCGCCAAAGAAACTGGCACAGGCATGCGTATTCACAGATACGTAAACAGGCAGAATACGGCGCTGCGGCCAGGAACGCCTGTATACGGCAAGTGCCTGGTGCAGTTGTTAAAACGGTCACTGTTGCCACAACGGCAGCTTATCAAGATTTGAGTGAGTCTGAACGTGGTCTTCTAGTCTGCGTACGGGCGATACGACACGGCATCTCCGAGGCAGCGCTCAAGTGGGATTTTCCCGTACGATTATGGCGCAGACCCCACGAGGCCATGGACCCAAGTTGTCAACATTGCGCTGTACAAGTTGATGGTGGCTCCTTGATGGTGTGGCCTGCGTTGAGTGTGTCCTCAGGTGCAAACCGCTCATTGATTGGAAATGGTTAGGTTATGCTACTTGGAGAGCATTTGCAGCCATTCCTCGGGGACATAGTGTTTCCAAACAACGATGGAGTTTTAATGGATGACAATGCGCCACGGGTGTTCGCGATTGGTTGCAAGAACATTCTGGACAATTCGATCGAATGATTTGGCCACCCATATTGCTCAACATTAATCCCATCGAACATTTATGGGACGTAATCGAGAGGTCGGCTCGTGCACCGGCAACAGATTCGGCATTACGGGCGACTATACAGGTAGCACAGCTTAATACTTCTGCTGCAGGGGGCTTCCATCGATGTGTTGAGTCCATGCCAGGTAGAGCTACTGCACTACGCGCACCAAAAGGACTTTCAACACGATATTAGGAGGTATCGCGCTGAGTACTGTAGATGCTACAATTGCTTGTTGTACTCTGTCTTTCTCTGTTTCTATTCTTATGAACAAGGTCGATGCGATATTGCCAAAACACTCGACACGTAAATCGCTTTAGTCAGTGTCTAGGCGGTTGGTTTGAAGGGAGGCGGACGAGTTCTTTGATTCGATTCTAATGGCTTCGTCGTGGCGGAACGTTAAACCCTGATCCACTATTTCTCAGTAATGTGTCCCCTCCACCTGTCTCTCTCTCTCTCTGTCTCCCCTCCGCATCCTGCTGGAAAGTGTAAGTGCTCCAGAAGAGTAGGCTCCTCCGGGCAGAGCTCTCTTGGCCCCCCCCCCCCCCCCTTTCCTTGCTGGGAGATGCGGGCCCGCCGATCTGCCGACGCTTCCGCTGCCTGGCCCGCTAAGCTCCTTACGGCCCCCGCCGGGTCTCCGCGCCTGTGAGGAGATCCCGCCGCCGTCTCTTCGCCGCGCCCTCGTGCTCGGCTGTGCTCTCGTGGTCGGTTTCCGCCGGAGTGCTCCCGCGGGAGTCCGCCTAGACGCTGCGCCGGCGGCCATACAGGGGCAGACAGCCGGAAAATGAGCGCCGTGTTCGGGTCGCCTCGGGTCGCTTCGCTTTGCCGCGCCGCCACGCCGCTGGATTCTCCCTCGCGCGCGTCGACCACGCTCTGTCGTGTGCAGTCTCGGACGACTGTTAAAGCTGCCCGAGATACCTCGCGGGACAGCAGGTGTCAGCTGGCATCCCTTCCGCGGAGTGGGGCCGGAACACCAGCAGTTTCCTGGCCTACGAAATCACCCGATTCATCAAACTGAACATAATCCTCTTCCTTTGAAGAAGTACGTTCTAGTGACCGGTATAAAACACAGGGCATTCCCGTTTTCAAGAACGGTCGTTGAACAGATATTGATCCCTCTAACTCTGACGACACCCATTTGTCGAATTTTGGGACGTATCTCATTAATGGGGATTATGACGTTGCTGGAGACCGGAGATGAGCAGAAGGCTGACTTAGTTAATGCTTTTAAATGTACAGATTAGGAATGAAACCTCGTACTGTTAGTTTACCAAATGACATGACTGGGTGTGCACTTTAGTTCTGATAAGTGCAGTTACTTTACATGACCAACGCTGTATGAACACTTTTTCCATTATTGTATTTTCACCTTCCTGTTTACTCGTCAGCTGTTCCCTAACTTCATCCTTAATACACTACTGGCCATTAAAATTGCTTCACCAAGAAGAAATGCAGATAATAAACGGGTATTCATTGCACGATTATATAATACTAGAACTGACATGCGATTACATTTTCACGCAGTTTGGGTGCATAAATCCTGAGAAATCAGTACCCAGAACAACCACTTCTGCCCGTAATATCGATCTTCCTGCGCCTGGGCATTGAGTCAAACAGAGCTTGGATGGCGTGTACAGGTACAGCTGCCCATGTAGCTTCAACACGATACCCCTGTTCATCAAGAGTAGTGACTGGCGTATTGTGATGAGCCAGTTGCTCGGCCACCATTGAACACACGTTTTCAATTGGTGAGAGATCTGGAGAATGTGCTTGCCAGGGCAGCAGTGGAACATTTTCTGTATCCAGAAAGGTCCGTACAGGACCAGCAACATGTGGTCGTGGATTATCCTGCTGAAATGTAGGGTTTCGTAGGGATCGAATGAAGGGTAGAGCCACTGGTCGTAACACATCTGAAATGTAACGTCCACTATTCAAAGTGCCGTCAATGCGAACAAGAGGTGACCGGGACGTGTAACCAATGGCACTCCATACCGTCTCGCCGGGTGACACGCCAGTATGGCGATGACGAATACACGCTTCCAACGTGCGTTCTGCGCGATGTCGCCAGACACGGCAGCGACCATCATGATACTGTAAACAGATCCTGGATTCATCCGAAAAAAGGAAGTTTTACCATTCTTCCGCCCAGGTTCGTCGTTGAGTACATCATCGCAGGCGCTCCTGTCTGTGATGCGGCGTCAAGGGCAACCGCAGCCATGGTCTCCGAGCTGATAGTCCATGCTGCTGCAAACGTCGTGCAGATGGTTGTTGTCTTGCAAACGTCCCCAACTGTTGACTCAGGGATCGAGACGTGGCTGCACGATCCGTTACAGCCATGCGGATAAGATGCCTGTCATCTCGAGTGCTAGTGATACGAGGCCGTTGGGATCCAGCGCGGCCTTCCGTATTACCCTCCTGAACCCACCGATTCCATATTCTGCTATCATCTCTCCATCTCGACCAACGCGAGCTGCAGTGTCCCGATATGGTAAACTGCAATCGCCATAGGCTACAATCCGTCGTAAACGTGATGGTACGCATTTCTCCTCGTTACACGAGGCATCACAACAACGTTTCACCAGGCAACGCCGTTCAACTGCTATTTGCGTATCAGAAATCGGTTGGAAACTTTCCTCAAGTCAGCACGTTGTAGGTGTCGCCACCGGCGCCAACCTTGTGTGAATGCTCTGAAAAGCTAATCATTTGCATATCACAGCATCTTCTTCCTGTCTTTTAAATTTCGCTTCTTTAACACTTCATCTCCGTGGTGTAGCAATTTTGATGGCCAGTAGTGTATTTAGTCTCCTAACGGCTTACCGTTTTTTTACTATTTTGGTCTTGCTATTCTTAACCTTCAGGCCTGCTGTCTCACTTGCTGTCTTTGGTTCCTCCGTCGTTTGATGAAGGTTTGCTGGATCCGAAGCAAACAAAATAAATGCCGTCCGCGAATCGTAGACGGTTCAGGCATGATATCTACGTCTGTTCATTCTCCGTCCCAGTCTAGTGTCAAGGCTGTAAAAAGTAAATTTTGTGAATTCCTTCCTCAATTTTTCACTGTCGTTGCATGATCTTATAGAAGCCGTAGCCTTGCTGTTTATCCTCTCCAACGAAGTAGTGTGAGTAGGGTATGTTCCCTGATTCCAATGTGCTGCTAGCAAACATGTTCTGCTGCGACATTGATGTCCATGCGAGTAAACCCCAAGAAATCTGGATTTTGCTAATAGCTACTTCTTTTTATAACTTAGGTGATAGCCTGCAAGTAGCCCAGTGTACTATGGACCTATAGCAGTTCTTCACGTCTTCTTCCCTCCTCCTTTGCTTGTGAATTTCAGCATTATTATAACATTATTGTAATTCTCTGCTATCATCCTCGTACGTGATCGTTCTGTGAATAATGCTGTTTTGCTTTCACCATCATTTTTATTGTTGTTCCATCTTTTTCAGATTTTTTTGCACTTTACATGCACAAAGTTGCTTTCTATTCTTTTTCTGGCAGTATCATTTCTCACAGTATACCTGCTGTAATTCTGACTCTGAGGTAAGGTCGATGTTTTGCTAAAGTTGCCAGTTTTCATGCTCGTATATCTCAGCCGGAAAATGTAATTTCTTGGGTGGATTTTTCACAGTTTCATACCTTCGACAGAGGGCCGTATGGACTTGCTAACCACGTGTTTCTTCGTTTTCCAGGTGCGGGACTTGGTGGAGCGGTGTTCGTGTCCTGTACAGTTCCCAATGATACGCGTGTCTGAGGGAAAGTACCGCATTGGTGACACCAAGGTGCTAATCTTCGTCAGGGTGAGTACCACACACACAGCAGATTCATACCTGTAGCGCACAGACTCGATAATTCTGTCAGAAACGAGAAACGACGTCCAGTGGTAGCTAAATGAAAAGGAAGTGTCTTGAAAGTTATAAGTTGAACACCAACAAAAGCAAAACGAGGGTAATGGAATGTAGTCGACGTAAATGAGACGATGCACGGGAAAGTAAATTAGAGAACACATTAGAGACACTAAATGGTGTTTGCTATTTGGGCAGTAGAATATCAGACAACAGCAGGAGTAACGAGGCTACAGTATGCAGACTGACAATAACAAGGAAAGCTTATCTCAAAAAGAGAAGATTTTTAGCATAGTATACAAATGTACCTGGTAGGATGACTCTTCTCAAAAAATTTCTCTGGAGTGTGTCGTAACAGCAAAGCAATCAGCAGGAAGATTACTGGTTTGAACGCCGTGGTCCTATTGGAATTGGTCTGCCGTTACGTTTCTCCGACTTGCACGGGGACCTATAGTCCTACGTGGATTCCCAACCACGGTGCATCTCGACACTTTTCGCATCAACAGACACTGCCAGAGGTGAAGGAACTGGTACGTGACAGGTAAAGAAATATGACGGGTCACTGGGGATCGAACCCGATATCTTTGGATTTGTAGTCTATCACTTTCCCTCCTTTTTCTCATATACCGTTTTATGATATTCTGTGTCATGAAAATGACAAAGGAGGAAGTTCACGGGCAGGATTTGAATTCGTACCGCCAGCGTGGTATCCGCAAACTTTTCTTTCTACAAGTAGATCGGGGGAAGGGGTTGAGGACAGAGTGATGGACGGCGTGCTTTGAACGGGTTATGCACCGCTTCCACTGAGCCACCAAGGCGTAGTATAGAAGCGAAATACGGACTATAGACGGTATGCAGAAGACGCCAACAGAATGCTTGGAAATTGCGTGTTGCGGCAGACTGTGGAAGATTCGATGGGTCGACTGAACCAAGGAGGAAAGAGCTTTGTCGAACAACGTGACTAAGAGAAGTGCTAGGTTGACAACATGCATCCTGATTCAGTTACTTTAGTAATAGAGGGAAGTGGAAGGGTGTAAAAATTGTTGAAGGAGACCAAGGCTTAAAAGCAGGCAGTAGATTCAAATAGATGTAGCTTGCAGTGGGTCTTGAGAAATGAAGAGACCTGTGCAGGATGGACTAGCGAGGAAAGCTTCACCAATACAGAGTCGGACTGAAGGCAACAACGCAGCATTAAGCAGAGAATGTGCGCTGTTGAGGGTATCACACGCCTCTGCATGTGCCCACGTGACGGAGGAGTGACTCACGAAAGGAAGATGACAGCTCGACATTTGCAGTATATCCTCGCTATGTGTCTCGCGTATTGCTTTTCAAATGTCAGGGACGGTGCATGATCCGCTCAGTTGCCGAGGTAAGAAATCTCTTTTGTTATTAAAGGGAAGAAATAGGGAACTCTGTTTCAAATATCGTTGAACCTGACACAGTTCCAGTGAGTCTTGTAAGTCTGCTAGAGAGAAAATGCCAAAACAATTTTCTGCTTCACGTTTCCTCAGATATATACAGCGTAGGGCATCAGTCAGCGAGTCTGAGAGTTTAAAGGAGTGGTAGCGGATTCCATTATCGCTGCCTTCACTATCAGTACAGAACAGAAGGGAAGGAAGATTAGCATTTAACGCTACCTCGGTTCATTAGAGACGAAACAGAAGCTGGGATTACGGAGGGATAGTGAAGGAAATCGACGGTGCCCTTCCAAAGAAACCTTCCCGATATTCGCCTGGAGCGATTGAGGGAAGTCGCGGAAAACCTTATTCAGGATGCCCGGACGCAGATTTGAGCCGACGCACTCTCGAATGCGCCTCCAGTGTGACAATTACTGCGGTGTCTCCGTCGGCAGTGCAGCCATGCTGGGTATGTGCGTAAAGTTCATTCAGAGTTCACTAAGATAGCATGCAGTGCAGGTGCGACACAACTACACATCTTGTCACCCTCCGACACCGCTTAATCTACATCTACATCATACTCCGCAAGCCACCCGATGGTGTGTGGCTGAGGGTACTTTTTCTACCACTAACTAAGCCGTCCAGTCCTGTTCCATTCGCGAATAGCGCGTTGGAAGAATCATTGTCGGTAAGCCCCTGTATTGGATCTAATTCTACAATTTTCTTCTCATTACGCGAGACGTATGTAGGGGGAAATAATATGTTGTCCGACTCTTCCCGGAAAGTGCTCACTCGAAATTTCCTTTTTTAAATTCGATTTATCATTTTTTAGGTTTCCGTGCCTGTCAGTAATAACGGAATCCTTACGGTATCACTTTGTTGTCTGCCCGACTATCAAATCCTTTTTTCTTGAGGGCGGGTAGAGGCAACAAGTTGAAATTTATGCCGCATGCTGAGGGCTATGACCCCTTGGCGGCGTGAAAAAGAAAAAAACAAAAAATGCTTTTAAGTCAGCACAGTGAAAAGATACTGTCCATAACTGCGGAAGTGTTGGCGGTGCAGGATTTTCCGCACGAATTGACGTTTCGATGTTCTATAAATGTTCGAGGGGATTCATGTTGGGCGACCTGGATGCCTAAATCATACTCTCGAATTGTCCACAAAGTTCTTCAAACCAGCCGGGAGCAACTGTGGCCCGGTATCATGCAGTATTGTCGCCGGTAAGAATTCCATCGTTCTTCGGGTACGTGAAGTGCATGAATGGTCTCCAAGTAGCCGAACATAACCATTATAGGTACACTTTTGAATACATTATGGGAGTGACAGTGATCTATATGTTACAAATATTTACTATTAAAAACAGTCTTGATCACAATTTATTCAGTACGGTGACCGGTTTCGACCACTACTGTGGTCATCTTCAGACCAATGAGTAAGAACCTCCTTCTGCTAGAGAATAACTACTAGTAGTAATGTTAAGTCCCATAGTGCTCAGTGCCATTTGAACCATTTTTGAACCTGAGTACAAACGACAACTCTGACAATACTGCCCTTTTACACCATGTGTAAGCGATACTAGCGCCATCTGTATTTGTACATGTCGCCATCCCATGACTTTGGTCACTCCAGTGTGTGTCAGATATTTCGATACTCTCAAACTTAGTTATCAAAACCTATAGGGCACTTCCCGTTGACCTAGAACCATGAATTACGACAAGAGGCAAGGTTTCACAGTACAAGTAAATGAAATAATACGAAAATGGATAATTTGTATTGTTTCAGTCTTTTATTCCGTTTGGTGTTCGTCTGTCAGTAGCTCCGTTGAGGTCCGTTCTCTCAAGGAACGGGCAGAAATATCAAATTGAAATTTATGTAAAATGCCTTTGGTTACCCTTGATAGTGTAAATAATTTCGGCCTGTAAGTCAACGCAGTCAAAAGTTACGGCCATTGATGTCACATATTTTGATACTCGCAAAAGTGTCGCACCGAAACCTGTAGATGAACTATGTATATACATGGGGTTCTGATCAGCGTTAAAGCCCTTTTCTGGGATGGAATCTCGGTCGGCCGACGGACTTTTCATATTGCGTTTTTACCTATCCTTCACTTCTGAACGATATAAGGATTTGCCCACAAACGACATGTTGCTGGGAATCCACGTCAAACTGTAGGTCCTCTTTTCCGAGCTCGATAACTGTGGTAGGTTAGGGACACGCAGGCCACCGAAGCGGATTCCAATAGAAAGACTTGCATCAGCCCGTGCAGACACACGAGATTTTAATCAAAATATCCACGCATGTACTGCCGGTCTATAGTGTCCAACGGGCACAATATTTCCGCGATCAAACATGTCGCCATCATCAGGTGAACTGACGGACTGAGCTCCTGTGAACGTGCCGGCACGGAGATCCGTACGCTATGGCTGCTCAGGGGGAACTGGGTTCGATCGCGGCGGCGGCCGATTTAAATACCCTCTGCCCGCGGCGCGCTCCCTCCGCCGTCCGCGCCCCGCGCCACGGTAGCGCGGTGGAACAGATTGCGACGGCGTCTGAGATGACGTCGGTGTGATGGCTCTGTCCGCCGTGGTCGCCACAACTATGCGTTTGCTCCATTTACTCTTGATTAACCCAATCGCTGGTTCCCAAGCCTTGCTAAGATTATAGCCACAGTCACGGTTTATGAGGTCGTCATTGGTGCGAATTTCGATGGCCTCTAACAACGCTGTCCCAGTATCTCGACGTCTGTACCATAATCCTCGTGCGGTCATACACCAAAGCGTGATTTTCCGACAAACAATGTTCAGCGACCGCCGACTTGCTCGGATACATCAGTCGAGTGTTCACGGCATCGATCCTCGACGGTACGCATCGTCTGACCAATATACGACTTGCCACATAGACACGGAATCTGGTACACGCCGGCCTTCCTCAAACCGAGGTCATCTTTGGGGCTCCCCACCAGTGCACGCCGCGACCGAACCCAGTTCCCCCTGAGCAGCCATAGCGTACGGATCTCCGTGCCGGCACGTTCACAGGAGCTCAGTCCGTCAGTTCACCTGATGATGGCGACATGTTTGGTCGCCGAAATATTGTGCCCGTTGGACACTATAGACCGGCAGTACACCCGTGGATATTTTGATTATCAAATACGCCGGGAGAAACTCAAGAATCACACACGAGATTTTCATTATTATCATCACCTGCGTAACAGACACAATTAAGCTTGTACAGTATCCTCAGCGCGCGAGCCGTAGTCGCAGATGCCAGTCTTTTTTTAATTTAAATGCACCTTTTATTACCGCCGTACTTTTCTTAGAGTTGTGACCATAAACTGATAAAAAAATTGAGAAAAGATTTTAAAAAACGGAACTGCTCCTGAGAAAATTTGTGATTCGAATGGTACCGTGAAGGAGGTGAGGTGGGGGGAGGAGTACGTTGGGAAGCCATTACGCGCCGTGCTGTGCTAACACTACCCGATAAAATCAGCGCTTGCGGCTAATTAAATAGCTGTGGCAGCGCGTAAATAACACGCCATGCAAATGAGTGCCCACCCCGCGGGTAATCGCGGCTGTGCGAGCGCCGGCCGCATTAGTTTCGGGCCGGTACGCCAGGTCGGGACACGAGGTCACACCGAGCCCAAGCCGTGGCAGTAGCTGGAGCGCCTCTCGCTCCGTAGCTGCAGCGTTTCCCCAGAAATGGCGCTGCACCGCGGGCTGCGCCTTACACGATCTTCTGTCGGGTAATATTGCTTATCACGGGGTATTAAGTTGCAAGCCAAGTGCTCTTTCCGAAAAAAGCACCGCGTATAATGTGAACATAAAACGTGTTACCAACAACCTCCTAGCAGCTTCGGGGCAAAGAGGCACTTTATTGAAACGCGCCGCCAGGTATCATTTTCCTCGTTCTTGGACAGAAGAAATTGGCGTGGCCAGTACTGATGGCTTCACGCCACGATGTCTGAGAAAGTGCAGACTTTCTTTTCGAATTCGACTGTTGAAATATTGTCGGGACATCGGCGAGAATAGCTTTATCTTGATGCCTAGGCCGGTAGGTTACATGTGGAGCCGGTCGGAGTGGCAGAGCGGCTCTAGGCGCTACAGTCTGGAACCGCGCGACCGCTACGGTCGCAGGTTCGAATCCTGCCTCGGGCATGGATGTATGTGATGTCCTTAGGTTAGTTAGGTTTAAGTAGTTGTAAGTTCTAGGGGAGTGATGACCTCAGAAGTTAAGTCCCATTGTGCTCAGAGCCATTTGAACCATTTTTTTATATGTGGAAAACAACACGCCACATCGCATCAGGGGCAAGACTGTTAGTGGAATAGTAAGCTGTGAAAATTAAGCCGTCGATAGGAATGGGGAGATGTTTGAAATGGGATGTCGCCTGCCGCAAATGGGTGCCGGTAATTAGCTGATCGAGGTGATGGTTTCAATATAATGACGTCATACATGGCCTCTAGCAGCTGTTGTCCGAGGTTCGATTTCTCGTAGAGCACAACACGTTGTAGCTACGTCACTTATGGTCCCAGGAACGGATGTATGATGAAAGGAGCGTGCTTTTGGTTTTTTAAAAGACTACACGTATAATGCCTCTATTCAAGATCCAGTTGATGATGGTGAATTGCCGCGCGGGATTAGCAGAGCGGTCTCTGGCGCTCCAGTCATAGACTGTGTGACTGGTCCCGGCGGAGGTTCGAGTCCTCCCTCGGGCATGGGTGTGTGTGTGTGTGTGTTTGTCCTTAGGATAATTTAGATTAAGTAGTGTGTAAGCTTAGGGACTGATGACCTTAGCAGTCCAGTCCCATAAGATTTCACACACATTTGAACATTCTTTCTTTTTTTTTCTTTTTTTTAATGATGAATTTCCTGGCACAAATGGCTCTGAGCACTGTCGAACTTAACATCTGAGGTCATCAGTCCCCTAGAACTCAGAAGTAAAACCTAACTAACCTAAGAACATCACACACATCCATGCCCGAGGCATTATTCGAACCTGCGACCGTAGCGGTCGCGCGGTTCCAGACTGAAGCGCGTAGAAGCGCTCGGCCACACCAGCCGGCGGATGAACTTCCTCTTACGTCATATACGTCAGTAGTGATGTTTCTTCTATTAAATGACAACATACTTATGAGTATGGCGGAAAAAACGGAATCAATATTGTTTTGTGCAAAGGATTACTTAGATGTCTGTAACCAAGCATGGAACAGTAATGCCGTTCTGAATGTTATATTAGGACTTCTTAAATTGAATTGCCAACTAGCTCTGCAGATGACGAAGAAATTGAAGAAATGTATGATGAAATAAAAGAAATTATTCAGATAGTGAAGGGAGACGAAAATTTGAAAGTCATGGGTCACGGGAATTCGAGTGTAGGAAAGGGAGAGAAGGAAACTTAGGTGGATATGGATTGGGGTTAAGAAATGAAAGAGGAAGCCGTCTCGTAGAATTTTGCACAGAGTACAACTTAATCATAGCTAACACTTGGTTTCAGAATCATGAAAGGAGGTTGTATACATGGAAGAACTCTGGAGATACTAAAAGGTATCAGATAGATTATATAATGGTGAGACAGAGATTTAGGAACCAGGTTTTAAATTGTAAGACATTTCCAGGGGCAGATGTGGACTCTGACCACAATCTATTGGTTATGAACTGTAGATTAAAACTGAAGAAACTGCAAAAAGGTAAGAATTTAAGGAGATGGGACCTGGATAAACTGAAAGAACCAGAGTTGTACAGAGTTTTAGGGAGAGCATGAGGGAACAATTGACAGAAATGGGGGAAAGAAATACAGTAGAAGAAGAATGGGTAGCTTTGAGGGATGAAGTAGTGAAGGCAGCAGAGGATCAAGTAGGTAAAAAGACGAGGGCTAGTAGAAATCCTTGGGTAACAGAAGAAACATTGAATTTAATTGATGAAAGGAGAAAATATAAAAATGCAGTAAATGAAGCAGGCAAAAAGGAATACAAACGTCTCAAAAATGAGATGGACAGGAAGTGCAAAATGGCTAAGCAGGGATGGTTAGAGGACAATTATCTCACTAGGGGTAAAATAGATACTGCCTACAGGAAAATTAAAGAGACCTTTGGAGAAAAGAGAACCATTTGTATGAATATAAAGAGCTCAGATAGAATCCAATTCTAAGCAAAGAAGGGAAAGCAGAAAGGTGGAAGGAGTATATAGAGGTCCTATACAAGGGCGATGTACTTGAGGACAATATTATGGAAATGGGAGAGGATGTAGATGAAGATGAAATGGGAGATACGATACTGCGTGAAGAGTTCGTCAGAGCACTGAAAGACCTGAGTCGAAACAAGGCCCCCGGAGTAGACAATATTCCATTGGAACTACTGACGGCCTTGGGAGAGCCAGTCCCGGCAAAACTGTACCATCTGGTGAGCAAGATGTATGAAACAGGCGAAATACCGTCAGACTTCAAGGAGAATATAATAATTCCAATACCAAAGAAAGCAGGTGTGGACAGATGTGAAAAGTACCGAACAATCAGTTTAATAAGCCACAGCTGCAAAATACCAACTCGAATTCTTTACAGACGAATGGAAAAACTAGTAGAAGCCACCTCGGGGAGGATCAGTTTGGATTCCGTAGAAATACTGGAACACGTGAGGCAATGCTGACCTTACGACTTATATTAGAAGAAAGATTAAGGAAAGGCAAACCTCCGTTTCTAGCATTTGTAGACTTAGAGAAAGCTTTTGACAATGTTGACTGGAATAATCTCTTTCAAATTCTAAAGGTGGCAGGGGTAAAATACAGGGAGCGAAAGGCTATTTACAATTTGTACAGAAACCAGATGGCAGTTATAAGAGTCGAGGGACATGAAAGGGAAGCACTGGTTGGGAAGGGCGTAAGACAGGGTTGTAGTCTCTCCCCGATGTTATTCAATCTGTATATTGGACAAGCAGTAAAGGAAACAAAAGAAAAATTCGGAGTAGGTATTAAAATCCATGGAGAAGAAATAAAAACTTTGAGGTTCGCCGACGACATTGTAATTCTGTCAGAGACAGCAAAGGACTGGGAAGAGCAGTTGAACGGAATGGACAGTGTCTTGAAAGGAGGATATAAGATGAACATGAACAAAAGCAAAACGAGGATAATGGAATGTAGTCGAATTAAGTCGGGTGCTGCTGAGGGAATTAGATTAGGAAATGAGACTCTTAAAGTAGTAAAGGAGTTTTGCTATTTGGTAAGCAAAATAACTGATGATGGTCGAAGTAGAGAGGATATAAAATGTAGACTGGCAATGGCAAGGAAAGCGTTTCTGTAGAAGAGAAATTTGTTAACATCGAGTGTAGATTTTAGTGTCAGGAAATCTTTTCTGAAAGTATTTGTATGGAGTGTAGCCATGTATGGAAGTGAAACATGGACGATAAATAGTTTGGACAAGAAGAGAAAAGAAGCTTTCGAAATGTTGTGCTACAGAAGAATGCTGAAGATTAGATGGGTACATCACGTAACTAATGGAGATGTATTGAATAGGATTGGGGAGAAGAGAAGTTTGTGGCACAACTTGACCAGAAGATGGGATCGGTTGGTAGGACATGTTCTGAGGCATCAAGGGATCACCAATTTAGTATTGGAGGGCAGCGTGGAGGGTAAAAATCGTAGATGGAGACCAAGAGATGAATACACTAAGCAGATTCAGAAGAATGTAGGTTGCAGTAGGACTCGGAGATGAAGAAGCTTGCACAGGTTAGAGTAGCATGGAGAGCTGCATCAAACCAGTCTCAGGACTGAAGACAACAACAACAACAAATTGAATCTTAATCCTCTTCCAGGGAACACATACGTTCCGTTTATAATGATACTTTGGGCAAGGTACATGGGAGCGGATGGATATAGGAGTTAGGTAGTATAAAAAATCCAAAGAAGAAAAATTTCTTCTGTCATAAAAGTGGCAATTTATTCTAATGAAGCACAGAATACCACCGACATACATTTTAAAATAAGTTCAGGATGTAGAGTATTTATGGCACAAAAAGGACACGTTATTTAACATTGGATTCCGTTTTGTGACAATTATTCATTATATGTAGAGTGCCCTAATAAATATCAAAACTGGATGCAGGGGAAACATTGAATCTATTGGAAGTGGAAACAGCCTTGTGTTCCTGACAAAGGATGCTACGTGGGTCATATAGTCCGCGCACACACATCGAATGAGAACAAGTAGCATCTACACGTCTAGAACTTAGTTCACACTCACGTAAGAAAGTTAAAAAAAAAAAAAGCGAAAACACGGACGAATGAAAATTCTCCAAACATATAGGTATACATCGATTGCGCAATTTTGCGTTCTACAACGTCCTTGGGAGCACTGAATAGTAGCTATCAAACCAAGGAGACGTAGCGTGGTTTGCAATCGCAGAGAGTGATTAAGTAAAGATATGTTATTTGTTTCTCTAAAACCGCAACTTATCCAAATATGAGAAAGGTACCGTCAATGGTGGAGGCATAATATTTCTGAAGGCACTCTCAATCAACACCTGACCATTTCATGATTAGTTCTGTTCCACTTGGTCAGCACGTGAAGATATGACGAACAAAAATTACAATATTGCATACAGTTTCCACCCACTCAGAAGAATGATTTTACAAGTCTGCTTGAGAAACAAGAAAAAATGTTTGTTTCGTAAACAACTCGCCTTACTTCTTGGCATAGTTTTCGTCGAAAGATGAATGCACTCTTGGTCCAATGATCGTCTAGCTTTTTCATCTCATTGGAAGAATAGGTTCTGTCAAACTCAGAAAAACACTCGATGACTGCAACTATGATTTCTTGATTTCATGACTATTTCTACCCAAGTTCGTGAACAGGAAGAAGTCATTTGGGGCCAAGCCTGGTGAATAGGGTGGACGAGGAACCAGTTTGAAGCGCAATTCATGCACATACGCCATTGTTGTCCTGACGTGCGGGATAGTCCATTATCCTGATGCGCTCCAACGCAGCCAACGCAAGTTTCAATCGGTCCAAGAACGAGGCATAAGAGCATCGAGTTAATGTTCTCCTTTTTCCAAATAATCTATGAGGATTATTCCTTGGGAATTCCAGAAAACAGTGGCCATCAACTTACCAATCGACAAAACGGTCCTTGCTTTCTTTGACTAACTTTCAGCAGCCTTTATCCGTTGTTTTGACTACTGTTTCAACTCTGGTGGTAATGGCGGACCCAGCTTTCACCAACAGTCACAAATCAGCACAAAAAAATCTCGACTAAATATCGCCAGACATAGTGTTGTCCCGGACGCATTTTTGGGTGACTGTCACCAATCGCGGCGCCGGCCGCTGTGACCGAGCGATTCTAGGCGCTTCAGTCCGGAACCGCGCTGCTGTTACGGTCGTAGGTTCGAATCGTGCCTCAGGCATGGATGTGTGTGATGTCCTTAGATCGATTAGGTTTAAGTATTTCTAAGTGTAGGGGACTGATGACCTCGGATGTTAAATCTCGTAGTCCTTAGAGCCATTTGAACCAATCGCGGCACCCACCTCGTACCAGCGCCTTTATAGCCAATTCTCCGCACAGCATATTATATCCTTGCTTAGTTAAGGTAGCTACAGTGTCAGCAATCTCACAAACTTTTATTAGGTGGTCTTGCCTTACCATATTGTGGATGTCATCGATGGTTTCCTTTGTGGTGACGTCAATTGGACGGCCGAGCTCGTTTCAGTACATGTCCGGACGACGTTTAAATTCATTAATTCAGTTCCGTTTTGATATGGGCGACTGCCCATCCCTTCAGATGAAAATGTTAAGTGAGAGCACGGAACTCGGTTTTCTCCATTTTCAATTGCAGATGATACACAGATCGGTTCAGACGGCTGTCAATAATGATCTGGAAGCTGTACATTTTTGAAATTATTTATACGATCCGTGGAATAATGAAGCTTACCAACGACGAAGGCAACAAAAATATTCTATTCTTTCATAGAAATTTCCAAACATACCAAAACACCCTCATACGGTAAATTCAATACACTATTTATAAAATATCACACTGTTTTTTGAAAGAATAAACAGAAATCAAAGGAAAAGATAGGCAGCTCATTAGAACCTAGCACTTCAGACAAATTCCATACACGGTAGTAGGTGCGGTAGGAACAAAAACACACCAGCTCAAATTACATTCAGTAGAGAAACCATATCAATGGATGCAGAAAGAGGGAACGCAAGTGTCTGCTCCAATATAACGCAGCTGAAACAAATAGATTAACCATTGTTACTTGTGAAGTATTTCATTCGAACACCTTGATCCAAGACGTAATAGGTCCGCGTGACCACATTCAAAGTCGCCGAAAGAGTGAGGGAAAAGCGCGCAGAAAGCACCGTTCCCCCACCTCATGCAACGAGAGGAGACAATAGAGGCAAACGGACATTCGTATGCCTTTGACACAACCCTTTCTACTGTTCTCTCTGCTGTTCCCTTCCAGCAGATTAAGTTGGTAATGCTCATCCAATACATTTCCAACTCTGGTTGCCTGTGGAATGTTTTAAATCTGTATTTGTGATTTATGGTGATTGAAGAGGAAAAAGAGGTAAAACTGATAGGTCTTACACAAACGTAATAAATGAACAGGTTGACTCGTTCTTTATCCAGAGGTTTATTATTCTGATGGCTGAGTGAGGTGTGTTGTGGACTAGCTACTGTGTGCAAACTAGGTGTGAAACGAACGTGAGTGATCCGTTTTAACTTTAACGGGGAAGTCCTACACTGAAATAAAAAATACTGTTGGCACCGTCACAAATCTTTAAAGGCAACAACACGGCTGCCCTTGTTGTGCAGTACTCATTGTAAATTGCTTCCTGAGTCGCAGAAGCTGGTGTTTGATTTCTCGTCGCTGCTAATGTCTGCCGAGTACCGCCAGGCGCCGCAGTTTCAGGGGAGTCTGCTGTAGGCCATTAACTCTGTCCGCGCCGCAGCGCGTAATTTAAATAATTACACAGCGGGTCTCGCGAGTTCTGAAAGAGGCGGCTTTGTAGGGTGGCGTGGGATGCTGGAAGGGAAAGGGGGCGGGGGTGGGGGGAGTGGTGCGAGCCGCCTCAAGCGCCTGAGCTCAGCTGCAGTCGGGAAGAAAGAAGGAAAGCCGTCTCCCACTCCCGTTGTGACTACGAAGTCTATGCATAAAAAGTTCTCGGTTTACTTGCCGCGTCAAATTTGGATAAAATCCCGAGCTTTCGATGACTACCTCCGTTATCTCCGTCAGGGGTCAGTTTCACCCCTGAGTAGTCATCGAAAGCTAGGGATTTTATCCAAATTTGACGCAGCAAGTAAACCGAGAACTTTTTATACTCCCAGTCGCATTACTTCCGCTCTCCCTGTTTGTCAGCGCTGACTGTTCGTGTTCGTAAGGAAGAATTTTTTTCTTTCCTTCCGAATCTCTGTCACGCGAAACTGCACCTCAGGCCATAGCTCCAGGTGTAGACCGAGTGTGTCTATTACGCAGACAGGTTTGCTGCGGACCCTCAACTGCCCTCCTTGCACCCAACAGACGGTGATCACTCGCACCGAGGCACAACCAGCTTTCGTCTGAAAACACGTCCTCGAGTCTGCCCTCGAATGAGGCCTCGCTTAACACGGTGGTTTGGAGTCAGTGGAATGCACGCTAAAAGTCGTCTGCCTAGGAGCCGATTTGTAACAGTTTGTTGTATCACTCTGGTGCCAACTGCTGGTCAGGTTGCTACTGCATAACCCGAACGCTTATGTCTCCCCTCTCGGTAGTCCGATGCGGTCTTCCGGAGCCGGTCTCCTTGCGTACATTATCGTGACCGCCGCTGCCAGCAGTCAAGTACAGTGGCTACAGCCCTGCCAAGTCCTTCTGCAATGTCATAGAAAGAATATTCAGCTTCTCTTAGCCCTATTATACGAGTTCGTTCAAAGTGAGTGAGGTGTGGGACCTTTGTCGCCCTAAAGGCGTTCTAGACTAACATCAGCTCACCACGTCCAAAGTGAGCAACGCTCACGACCGCCACAGCGTGTATTTAAAGCAAACCTGATTTGCATCCCCATAGTCGTGCTACTACTCTTATGCGACTGGCGCGAAACTGGAGAAGACACCGTCTTTCTGATGTAGAAAGTCGGCGGCCATCTCGTTTATCTCGCACAATTCCCTCTTCTTGTCGCGATTTTTTTCCCCATCGGTGTAGTTTCCGATCACACAAATAAATTCGGATACATGTGCAGAGGTAAAAATGTACAACAATGTGGGATGGCTCTGAGTACTGCGGGACTTAACATCTGAGGTCACCAGGCCCCTAGAACTTAGATCTACTTAAACGTAACTAACCTATTCCCGAGGCAGGAATCAACCTGCGACCGTAGCTGTCGCGTGGTTCCAGACTGAAGCGCCTAGAACCGCTCGGCCACACCGGCTGGCCAAGAATGTGGGGAAGGTGTGCCTCCGCGCCATACTGTAAAATAGCTGTCACTTACGTCCACGCTCGCATTGACCTTCCTTTGCGGTGTACCCTGTTTTCTATGGTTCATTTATATTTGTCATGGCTCCCTTACCATGCCATTTTGCCACAATTACAAAACCTTTGATATTTTGGTCTGCTATGGTTGAAAGAGTGGGAAGCTTAGTTAGACTAGTTGCCTTTGATGGAAGGAGTGGGCACCTGCTTTTATGTATCGCTAATGACGGCAAACTGCTGCTGCGACACCCACATCCCGCCTGGGGAAGACAGGAATCCACACCCCATTCGCCGATAACTGCCACACACGGTGCACACTGGAAAGGTTAATAGTCAACAGCAGGTGCCCACTCCATCCACCAATGTAAACCAATTTCAATAAAGCTCCTCCCACCACAGGAGACTAATAATATCAACGGTTTGAAGTTGTGACGAAATGGTATACTCACTAGAGGAGTCATACTCACTAGAGGAGTCATCGACAATGATGAGTAGACTCATGCCGAAACGGTTGTTTTGTTCAGTAATCTATATGTATTTTACGTCGATAGGGTGTCACTTATTTTCCGACTTCTATAATTTTGAGCGCTCACTCTCCAATATTGTTTGAATGTCTACGAAATGTGTCCGTACAAAATTTTGTTGCGATCGAAGCTCTGTAATCCTTGCCAACTCGGGCACGAATGTTCGCAAATGTCGCGGTGCCATCACCTCAGCTTCTGAGTATGAGCACGCACAGTGCATTCTCTTGTTTATTCGTGTTTTACAGTCGCTGTCCAAGGTGTTACATCAGTTACGAAGTGCCAAGGAACGTGTCTTTCTAGTAAGAGGTATAAACAGCAAATCATTGCACACAAATTACCAACAAATAGATAAGTACCGAGAGTTTTACAGGATGATCAAAAAGTCAGTATAAATTTGAAAACTGAATAAAACGCGGAATAATGTAAAATAGAGAGGTAAAAATTGACACACATGCTTGGAATGACATGGGGTTTTATTAGAACAAAAAAAAGTTCACAAAATGTCTGACAGATGACGCTGGACAGCAAAACTGCTACCGTGACGGGTGAGAGGTACGCCGATATGTTACAGAATCGCATCATCCCCAGCCTGGCTGAAAACAAAGATTTCTTTAGTGAAGAATTAGCGGCTGCCGTGGCTAGGTGCCATCTGAGTGTAAGAGGTTTTGTGTGTATATTTTTCATGAGACAGCGGACGCGCTTGGTCACAATACTGAAGAGCTCCGTATTCATAAATCTTCTCTTCATAGAATCAGACAGAAGAAGATAGGAGAACGATCTGAAACAATAAAATCGTCCTCGAGGAATGATATCTCTGCAGTTCACTGGGATGGTGAACCGTTGCCAGCACTGAATGTTACGGACCCTAAAGAAGGGTTGTTACATTCGGAGACAGTGAACAGGTCGTTAAAAAAACAAAAAACAAAAAAAACAAGCGAACGCTGTTTGGAGTGAATTAATAGATTAGGGCACTGACGACATTGCTCAAAATCCATGTAGCGAAACGGCTGCCTCAACCATTGGCCCTCTTAATGGGGTATGAATATCACGTGAACATAAAGAGGACAGGAAGTTATTGTATTTCTTATGCCTTCATCACATATACAAACTTATTTTAAATATCTATTTGAATGTGAAGTACCACTGTGTAAAAAGTAGTCCTGATATAACCAGTTTTTGAACATCTGAGTGAAGGAAACTCGAACAGCGTTATGCTCAAGAACATGGTAGACTTTACCGGAAGTGCAAGAAAGAGAAAACGTTCTCTAGAATACTCAGTGCAATCTTAAAGGCAAGTGTTCTTTAATTTTGATATTATGCAGTTCTCAATAACGTTTAAACTGACAAAAAACTAAAAAATCTAAAATTTCCAATATTAAAATTTGTCGCTTTAGTCGGCATGGGCTCACGTCATCCTCTTGAGAAGAAACTTTTGCAGAGTGAATCTAAGCAAATAGAAAACATTTAAGGGGTGAGCGTAAAAGTTTTCGAAAACAAAGTCGAAGCAAAATAAAGGGCACCCTAATGTCGGGCCACCATAGGCAGAAAACCTTTTTCACGTTAACTGATTCTGATCACGGAAGTCCGCGGAGTTTTCTACTTGATGTCACTACGTCGTCTTGTCAGTTAGTTTAGATAAGAAAAAATATTGGTGACAACACAAACACCCAGTCTCCGAGCGAAGAAACTCTCCGACATGGCCAGGAATCGAACCCGGGACCTCGTGATCTGGAAGCAGCAGCATTAAATCACTAAACCACGAGGTGCGGAATTATATGCCGAGAGAGTTACACTAGTGTCGCTTGACTATTCCTGAGGATATTCCAGTAACACGATATTTGGTACCGCAAAGAGGACAAAAAATTCTGCCTATACCTCAATGACTATATCTGATACTTGCTATCGAAACACTTCTTCTTCTTTTCTTTTAGTATTCAACCCTGAGATTGGTTTGCAGCAGAGCGCCATTCCTCTCTTGTGTGTGCCTTCCTCTTCTTTTCCACGTTTGTGTTACATCCGACGTCATTCATGATCTGTTGCATGTATGATATCCTTGGTCGCCCCCGCCGATTCCTTCCCTCACTAGCTCCTTCTCCTATTGATTCAATGATGTTGCTGTGTCGTAGGATGTGCCCTACAAGTTTGTCTCTTCTTTTTTGGATGTGCCTCCACAAAGATCTGGTTTCCTCTACTCTTCTAAGCACCTCTTCATTTGTTACTTTGTCTCTCCAGCCACATCTCCAGGGCCTCTAGCCGTCTTCTCTCTTCTCTTCTAATTGTCCAAGGTTCACATCCGTATAGGGCCACACTCCAAAAAAACCTTTCATGATACGTTTCCTTATTTTCAGACTGATGTTGTTGCTGGTGAGTAAGTTCCTCCTCTGATTAAATGCAATTTTGGCCTTTTGTATTCTGCGTGCAATTTCTTTCCGGGTTCTAACATCCCTTGTGATTTTGCTTCCCAGGTAAGTAAATTCCTCTATCACTTCCGGCTCCTCTCTTCCAATTCTCATCCTCAGAGGTTCATATTCTGCTCCTGTACTGCATACCATCACTTTTGTCTTTTTCTTGTTTATTCTCATTCCATACTGATAGCACAGAATTTTTGCCATTGTTCTGAGGACTTGCACTAGATCTTCTTTCGTCTCCGTGACTATAGTAATATTATCTGCATAAAATAGCATGTTTATCTTCTGCCCATTAATTTTGATCGCGATCTCAGTAGTTTCTCGAACTTGGTCTATAGCTTCCTGGATGTAAGCATTAAATATAAGAGGAGAGAGAGCACATCCTTGTCCTACCTCTGTTCTAATATTTGTTTCTTGTTAATGGGGACAGTTCCTTATCACTGCCACCTCATTCTTATAGAAACTGAGTATCACACGGATGTCTTTGTATTTTATTCCATTTTTCCTCAACACTCTGATCATCTCTTGCCAGATAACGTTATCAAATGCCTTTTCCTACAAAGGCAATATAAGTTGGTTTATTTTTCTGTAATTGCTTTTCGATAAGGAGTCTCAGTGCCGGAATCGCCTTTCTGAATCCCAATCCCCTTCTAAAACCAAACTCATCTTCACTGAGCATATACTCCACTTTCTCTTCAATTCTCTTCAGAACTATGTTTGTGAGAGTTTTTGATGCACGTGGTATTAAGCTTATAGTTCGGTGCTGTTCACATTTTGTAGCTGCTGCCTTCTTTGGTATAGGAACAATGACACATTTCTGGAAGTCTGTCGGTATCTCTCTTGCGTTATAGATGGACCTAATAAGTTTTTCATGCAGTCACCAGCATTCTTTATTAGTTTTGCATGGATGTCATCAATACCCGTTGCTTTGTTGCCCCATAGTTCTTTTAGAGCTCTGTCAAATTATTCTTGCAGAATGTCATCTCCCTTGTCATCTTCGTATTCCTGCTCTTCCTGTTACTTCCTCCGAAAGAGGTGTTCCGGCACACAACTCCTCTATGCATACTTTTCATCTCTTCACCATGTCTGCACCAAACAGTATTTCCCCTCTTTGTTTTCTATACTGTGGCAACGGCCTTGCCGCAGTGGATACACCGGTTCTCGTGAGATCACCGAAGTTAAGCGCTGTTGGATGTCGCCGGCACTTGGATGGGTGACCATCCAGCCGCCATCCGCTGTTGCCATTTTTCGGGGTGCACTCAGCCTCGTGATGGCAATTGAGGAACTACTCGACCGAATAGTAGCGGCTTCGGTCAAGAATACCATCATAACGACCGGCAGAGCGGTGTGCTGCCCCACGCCCCTCCTATCCACATCCACGTTTGAGGATGACACGGCGGTCGGATGGTCCCGGTAGGCCACTCGGGCCTGAAGACGGAATGCTTTTTTTATTTTCTATACTAATATCAATAATATCGGAAAATCCCTATTACGTACTAGTGCGACGTGCATACGACGTACAACAGTAGCTTCCGTTTTCATTATTACTAGCCCTTGTTTGACTTGTAGGAAATAGCAGAGAATTATACTTTCTTGCCATGGATCACTGAGTGCTTAAGGTATCGCGATGTATAACTTTTCTCCATGGATATCAGGCCTTCGGCGGATCGAAATAAGTCCACATAGAAGCCGTTGGAAAAGAGCGAGTAGTGGTCAGGAAAATTACAACGTGTTGTAAATGTTGCAGTCGGTCCTTTAACGTTTGGGGCTGGAGTGGATGATATTCGCATCGATCTGCGTGCAGGCAGCGAGCACCCTCTTGGTAAATTGTTGGGCTTTTGATGTACGGTAGCACTAACGCTAGGGTTGTGGTCTGGTGTGGTGTGGTGCGTCGGTCACGCAAGCGGCTGCTACACGCACCGGCCTGCTATCGAACCGGTCGCTGCGGAGGTTACCACCGCTGCTCCAAATTTACCGCCCATATTGGTCGTTCAGGTTCCAAGGTGTTTACTGGAACTTCGCGCGTGTCGCCTAGAAAATGAAACTCTGCAAGGGCCCGCCTGCAGTCAGAGGAACGAGACACAGGTGCGAGATCGTCCATCGATAGGCACAGACTGATGAAAGCACTGCGGACAGCCGAGATGGAGCCTCAGTTACACAGCTGTGCCATACCACAGACAATGTGTGCAGGCTGTGGGGCCAAAATTATGTTGCGCCCATTATTCAGGTATGTCAGTGGATTCTGTAATTCGTGCAATGCGGCTAATGGTCGCCACTTTGACACGCAGCCATCAGCTTAATTTCTTGCTGCAGCATGTACGTTAATATCAATAAAACTAACTACTCGTATTCGACCATTGGTTCCTTGGTAACTGAAATAATATTCCTGTTACGCGCAGCGTCTTGAATTGTTATATCATAAACCAGCGAAACCGGAAATGCTTCGGAACTGCTAAATATGTACGGGAATTGCATATGCGTCCTAAATTCCTTGCCTCTCCCTCTCCCTGCCCATCCCTCTGTGCATAACGTGCTGCCCCCTGTCTCTGTCCATCTCCCCTTCCCGCCCTCCCTATGTCCATTTCCGTGTGAATGTTCACTAGAGTATTGTGTAAAAATTTGAAGTAAATCCGTCAAGACCTTTTCGAGATTTTTGCAAACAGCGCTTCTTCTTTATATATTACATATACATTTAAATCTGTAATATATTACAAAAAAATATAGTCTATGTCCTTCCGAACGTTCATTAGTGTCGTGTAAAAGTTTGTACTATATCGGCCATGGCCTTTGCGAAATTGTGCGTAAAACGATTTCCCCTTTCATATATTGCACATATCTTTATATATTATATATAAACGTCAAACTGATTATTTTTGTTATGAAAACATGTGACAGCAGAATTGTCAAACAGAGCGCAACTTTTTTTATTTTCTTTTTCATACCAGAAATATCATTACCATCCACAGATACGAAAAAAAGGTCGGTAGAGCCGTTCTCAAGTGATGATCTTTCACAATGGATTTTAATTTCTGACTTTTCTGATGAAGTTTTCTTAAATTTTCTTTCATACAAACTTTGTCCTGACAATTATGAACACAAAGAACGAAAACTGACGAACCGCTCTTAATAAATCATATTTCATAAAATTGGCAACTGCTGTTAATTTCCGACTTTCTCATTGGATTTTACAAAACTTTTATTTCATACAAACCTTGTCTTGACAATAACGAACACAACAATGATCTTCCATAGGGATGGTGCTGCTGATATATATGTATATATGCTTTCGATTTCTTCTAGATGGGCGCCACAGTGTCGATAAGTTTTGAAGTATGACACTGTTTCCGTCAGGTTTTCCTATAACATAGGACTTTATGAAGCAACCGGCCGCAGTGGCCGAGTGGTTCTAGGCGCTACAGTCTGGAACCGCGCGACCGCTACGGTCGCAGGTTCGAATCCTGCCTCGGGCATGGATGTGTGTGATGTCCTTAGGTTAGTTAGGTTTAAGTAGTTCTAAGTTCTAGGGGACTGATGACGTCAGAAGTTAAGTCCCATAGCGCTCAGAGCCATTTTCTTTATGGAGCACTACTAGCTACTTCCGTGTAGTGATCGTTGAGAACAGGCGTCACGTGCCACGCCAGAGTTCATGCATAGTCGCCAATGGACACGGCCTCGGGATGCGTATCCTTAAACTGGACATACACACAGCTGTTCGCAGCCCAGATACATATGCTCCAGCAGTTATTGTCGTCTGTACCGATATAACTCCAAAATGTTAGCACGAATTGACGATTACACAGGAAAATACGTGTCATGCTTTCTAATTAACGGTGAGTTGTGCAATAAAGTCGAAAGTGGACTTCATACTCATCTGGTTGTGGTTGTATGGAAATGTGAAACGTTTTGCTGAATCTTAAATAAATGCTGTGGTTGGAGGTAAGTGTGTTGTTGATTGAATGGAGGTCAGATGTAACATAGAGTCGCCACTGATTCTCGTAGACTTGAGTTGGACACTGAAGATGGAACAAATCTGCCGCGCCATTTTTGGAATAACCGTCCTGGTTCAACGTAAACACAGAGAAACCAAATTGTCGTGGACAAGACTGTCCCCAGTGCAAAACCGAGCAACGGAACTGAAAGTGGAAAAACGTGAGAAATGCTGAACATGATCAAGAGCATTCGTTTGCAATATGAAATTAGCATCAATTATTTCGTAATGTTTTTCCTTAAGGTTTTTAAAAACACAACAGAGACACGTAACAGAGACTTTAGTTTTCAGTAATATGTTCTCCTTAACTATTGAAACACTGTGCCAACGCTGGTGTAAATATTCAATTGCTACTGTAGAAGTCACGTGATTTTGAGGCGAAGAACTCGTCATGTTCGGAGCGCATTTTCGTCCGGAAAGGAAGTTATTTGAACGTTGTTCGCTAGAGAGCGGAACAGATTAAAATGTAAGGACGCAAGATGAGGTGAATGTGATAGATGCGGAGTAACTTCCCTACCCAACTGCAGTACAGTGTTTTTGTCGGTGTATCAGAATGTGGGCGGGCACTACCGTGGAGTACCATCACTTTACGCACTCTTCCTGGTCGTTGTTCCTGAGTCTGCAATACCTCTCAGTTGTTGACAATAAACGTGAGCAGTGATGGTCGCACCTCGGGGAAACGATCGTAGTACACCACACTGCCGCTGTTCCACCACATGCATAACACTCTTTTGTGGTTGTGCTAAACTCTTTGTTTGGGGAGCTGTTACTTTGTTGGGGCTCAACCATTGCTTTCTTTTCCGTGTTGTTAGCATAAAGACACCATTACTCGCCACCAGTAACGATACCTGGTGATTCATCCGACCAGGACACACGTTCACATTGGTGCAGGGTCCAGTCTCGATAGGAATGGTCGGTGTTGTTCACGAGCCAGTTGATGACGAGCAAGCAGAGATGCACATACGGTCACCCACAGATTTTTGTGATTTTATCTGAGAGTGTGCGGTACCCATAGACCCGATTTTTGAACCTTCCCTATTGCACGCAAATGTCGCACGATGTTGGGATGATCACAACTTATGACATTTCCATTTTTCGAATACAGTGACATCGATAATAGTGAATAATGTGTTTAAAGGATATTCATAAACGTGGAGAGTCGTTAATGTTAAAAGTATCCCCCTTACAGCAAGAAAACGATTTTCTTGGGGTGCTCTGTGCAGTGGCATTATATCAATAAATGACGCAACAGTTTCTGGCTGCTTGCGCTTGTGTCTAACTTCTGTGTAACTCAAGACAGAAGAATATGTCGGAAATGTTCCAATCTCCCCAGTTCGCACTCCATTTTCTAGCGTCCACGCCTCCGCTCACTATCTCGAAATGTCAACATGAGAATATGTCAACTCAGCTATAGTGAACTTCAAATACACAATGGCAATCGATTATGAAACCAGTAACACTTGATACCAACATACAAAACAAAAACGCTGTGAACCTATGCTCCAACCTAGTATTACCATAGTTATTCAATGTAAATGTTCCGCATTTGGCTGTCAAATTCTCTATGGCCATTGTAGGTTGGACACATAGTCATTTACAAGCATTGTGGTACGTTGAACCCCACTCTATAACGTTAAGTTGCAACGCGGTGGAACATAGTTCCCGACAGCCTGCTGCCAGATGCATCAGCAAACAGCTGACATGAAAGTAAAAACCTCATTCGCCATATCCAACGAAGTAAAACGGTCGTCGTTGGAAGGTTCCCGGAGGTGTGTGGTACACACAGGTCACGTGGTTCCTTCACCACGGGCCGCAGGTTTTGAGCGAGAAGCTGGCACCCAGTGGCATGCCAGATGTGTTCCTAACGGTTCAGGTCAGGGGACTGCGCGATTCAGATTTCAGCATGAGTTCACAATCATGCTCCTCAAGCCACTGAAGTACTAGTCTGGCCTTACGACGCGGACAGCTATGCTGCTGGAAGATAACGTCTCTGCAACAAGGTTCACGTAATCCACAGCAGTCGGATGCCCTCAGTTACTACCACAGACCGCATGGAAACCCAGGCGGATGTCCCCTACAGCATAACAGCGCCGCTGTCCTGCGTGTGTGGCGCGGTGCTTGTTACGAGCGGTCGTTCGCCTGGATGAGGTGCGTACAGACACGAGCGTTGACCCGGTGGAGCAAAGGAACGTGATTCATCCGACCAGGCGACATTGGTGCAGGGTCCAGACTCGGCTGTTATAGAAGACCTGGCGAGGTCCACACGTAGAGGTAGCCTGCTGTGGAGCACATCACGTTCCTCAATATGCCGTGAGCAGCGCATCTGGAGCTCTTTTTGGTTGCACCAGCATTGTGCTGTGTCATCAGATCTGCCACAGACGGCCGCTTATCGTGGTTTACCGAGCCGGCAAACCCTCGAACACCACGTTCTCTGATAAAGGCTGAGGCCGCGCTGGTCTGGGACGCTGCAGTCGTGGACTGTGCAGCTGATCCCGGCGGAGGTTCGAGTACTCCCTCGGGCACGGGTGTGTGTGTTTGTCCTTACGATAATTTAGGTTAAGCAGTGTGTAAGCTTAGGGACTGATGACCTTAGCAGTTAAGCCCCATAAGATTTCACACACATTTAAACATTTTGTGATAGGCGTCGACGTCCATCACCTAGTTTTATTGCCCCCGACGACAGTGGGTTTGCCCCTTTGCGACCCGCATCGCCTCTGAAACGATTTTCGCATTAATGCCCCCTCCTGCTCCGTACTTTCCTTACCGCGTCACTCGGCCACAAGGCCACCAACCTGCTCTGATTCACGCGATTGACGGTGGTCAGTTTACAAGGGGAATTCTGTCAGTAACGCGACACATTCTTTGAAAGCAGGTTGGTTTTATTTAGGATCTAATGCACCGTGTAACTCCTCACTCTTTTGGCTACAAGACCCTATTTCTCAATATAATCTACGTCCACTGCGACGCTTTACGTCAAATTGCAGGGAAGGCCCGTTTTCCTGTATGGCACCACTCTACTGGTCGACATCAGAGCCATCGTCTTGCCGCATCAATTACCTCCCCATTACCCACGTACTGCATCCGAGGAGTGCACCCTCACTGGGCCGAACAGATGGAAACCGGAAGGTACGCGACACGGGCTACATGGCGGATGAAGGAGAACAATCAGCGAAGTTCTGTGAGCTCGTCTCTGGTGCACATGCTTGTCTGAGGCCTTGCGTTGTCATTGAGAGGAAGAAGTTCGTTCGTATTTTTGTGGCCACGTTCCAGCACTGGCCGCATGATGTAGCCGCGCGGTCTGGGGCGCCTTGTCACGGTCCGCGTGGCTTCCCCCGTCGGTGGTTCGAGTCCTCCCTCGACCATGGGTGTGTGTGTTGTCATTACCGTAAATTAGTTTAAGTTACATTGTGTGTTATCTTAGGGAACGATGAGCTTAGCAGTTTGGTTCCACAAATTTCAAAAAAATTCCAACACTGCAGTAGTCACAGCTATATGCGACCGGCTGGCTCTTGGGAGAATTGACATGTTTGTGCGACCTTGTTGCGATGATGACAGTCGCCTTTCCAACGACTCACCGTGCTTTTGTTCACTTCCAAGTATCCGTAGACATTATCCAAGCGCGTATGAATATCTGCAACGCTGTGATTTTCCACAAGAAGAAACTGAATGACAGCTATTTGGAAGGAACGTATAGCGCCCCACCTATCGGAGTTTAGTGAAAGTATAGTGGCTGACGGAGGAATATTCCACGATGTCCCACAGCAAATTCCGCATTTTTTAACCGAAATTGGCCGAGAAAAAAAAATGTTTCGTTGGTTATTAAACGCCCTTGTATGTTCACAGGACATCTAAGGAAAATGTCCTGTGAACGTACAAGGGTGTTCAATTTGGACTTTAGTAAGGCGGCATTGCTTAAAATATTGTGGATATTTGTAACATTAATGTTGAGGTGCCACATTTGTTCCGTCTTTACGCGGGACGGCAGTCTTTAGACACGGACAGCCACCGCTGCGCCTGTGAAGGAGGCAGCCGGCTGGCGCGGCCTTCCCGCGGAGTCGGCGAGGCGACTGGCTCTTCATTAAGCGAGCCCTGCCTCTGTGCGATAGCATCGGTCGACGTGCGGACAGCCGCCGGCGGAGCGAAACGAAAACGGAGGAGGCGCAGTCGCCGGCGGCGAGGAGCGCTCGGTGCAGGGTAGCGCGGGCGTAGGGGCGGCAGTCGCCCCTGCCGGCGCGTCGTGTGGCGAGGTGACTGCCGGCCGAGGCCGCTCTGGTCAACTCCAGCGCAACAAACTCACTCCAGTAGAACAGTACTGCTACGCGCCTTTGTGTATCGATTTCGGATGAAGCAGATGTAAAAGAGGTACAAATAGGACATTTGTCAGACTTCGTTATAAAATATAAAAGGAAACAATCCGACGTAATTAATATAGAAAGTACATTATTCCGACTCCACCATTACAACAAAGGCCACGTAAAATACAAAATCCGACTAGTGCATACGGGTGAACTATCTGAAAAACAGTGAATTAGTTACAAATTGTGGCGTGCACACACTTTCTTCAACGTGTAAATGTTAGTAGAGATATTCGAATTTAGATTATGACATGTTCCATATGGCTACCATCATTGGCAATGATGTGGCGCAGGTGAATAATGAAATTCTGCATGACCCGCTGAAGTGTCGGAACATCGACGCGGTGATGACCTCCGGAATGGCTGATTTCAGCTCAGCAATGGTTTTTGGGGCTATTGCTGTACACCTCGTTTTAAATATAGTCCCACAAAAAAGGAGTCGTATGTGTGGAAGATACGTCGGCCGCGGTGGTCTAGCGGTTCAGGCGCTCAGTCCGGAACCGCGCGACCGCTACGGTCGCAGGTTCGAAACCTGCCTGGGGCATGGATGTGTGTGATGTCCTTAGGTTAGTTAGGTTAGGTAGTTCTAGGGGACTGATGACCACAGATGTTAAGTCCCATAGTGCTCACAGCCATTTGAACCATTTGAACCGGAAGATACGGCGGCCAATGGAGACCCATGTCAGAGGCCTCTGGGTGGCCCAGAGCGACAGTGTGGTCCCCAAAGTACTCCTCTGACATCAGACTCTCCTCTGCTTCGATCGGGTCGATCTCCGTCGTACAAGAACCATATGTTGTCTAAATCAGGGTCACTTTGGATAATGGGGATGAAATCATGTACCAAAACCTTCACGTACCGATCGGTAGTCACCTTGGCATCAAGGAATGTCGTACCGGTTATTCCGTGACTGGTCACTGCACACCACACACTCGCCCATTGAGGGCGAAGACACTTCTCGATCGCAATATGCGGATTCTTAGTGCCCCAACGCGCCAGTGTTGCTTACTGATGAACCCATCCAAATGAAAGTGGGCATCGTCGCCAAACCGAACAGCAATGCGCATTCTAATTCCCACCGCGCCCCGCGCACGACCCTGCTGTTTGAACGTCCTGACGCAAACGGTTCAGAAGCTACGTCAATTGCATTTCATGTATTTCAATAATTGTCACCTTGTGTATGACAATGAAAAAGTTTCCGTTCGAAGACCGTACGATCCGGAACGGATATGCCAATCGGGCATAATTGCCGTGAAGATTGAGACGATCATCCCACGAATGATCGAGATTGAAGATACCCGTTCGGTGAAAAACCGCGTCTTTCTGCATTAAGAAGTCTGTAACTGCGTGCTGCAGATCCTCGGCCGACCCTTCGAGGCCTTTTTTTAAGGGACCGAAGGCACTATAATCACGTGAGGAGAGAAGAGATCAAGACCATAAAGGGGGGGCAGGGGGGGAGGGGGGCTGCTCGAGTGTCTCCGACTTGTCCGTAGTGGATAAAGCTGTCCTTGTAACGCGCGCGTGGGGCACACAATACTCGTTAAAGCCTGTACTATGGTAAGTGAGCGGGGTCCACCTTATGAGAAAGGAATTTTCTATAGATATCGACCGCGTGTACCTGAATGGTGGCAAATCAGACTTACACCCACTCTGTAATAACAATGATGCGTCAAGCAAGTCCGAAATGCAACTACACGTCAGGATGGACCAAAAGCAAACTGAAGATGCTACCAATTTAATAATAATACGGTCGCCAGCCTAATTAGGCATTAACTGAGTTTCTTCCCTGTACAAGTTGGTATATATCCGTGCAAAACAACACGTAGCAACACTGCATAATAAAGTAGAATTTTAGAACCAGAAAATCTATTGAACTGATAGTTTCACGTTCTGTACTGATCTGGAGAAACCATGATTACATAACATTACACTATAATGTATACTACAAAACTTTATACTGTCTACTAATCTCATTAAAATTGGGCATAGGTTACTTACCCTAGAAATATCACTTTCGTGCCACACACACAAAATGTCAATTTTGATAAAGATAAAACACTGATAAATTTTGACTTTTATATTGACTTTAACTTTTGCTGGTCAAACCAATTTAGATCACTTCAGAATTCAAATGAATAAAAAAGAGGGGGGGGGTCTTGAAACTGTTATGACATCTGTATTAAAAAAAATTGATTACTGAAATTATCATGCGTTCAAGATTTCCAGTATAAGAGTTACTACTCTTTTTATCTTATTTACTTCTCATTTAAATACCTTTATATCTGTCTCGAAATGATTAAACTTCATTACTATATCAATATTAAAGTTATCTTTCAACTTCGTTAGACCTTCGTTATTCATTTACTGGTTCATTAACAAAACAATTGTTCTTTAAACATCACTATAACATAACTAGGTCTGCAAGTAATTATTATTAATACAAAATTTAATTTTTCATTTCGTGACACTCGGATTGCACAACATTTGGAAAGGACCCTGTCTAGGTTAGTTGTGAGGATAATTAAATGAGGGGAGAGTTCTGGTAAAATTTAGGTTATTATTGAACAGTTCACTCTATGGTCCATGCTAATACAGTACTAAAAGTTTCAATCTGCTTGTATCGATGCGGCGGTTGGCAGGCGGCGAGATGGCGAGGCACAGAGCACACATACAACCACAGCTATGGCTCTTGACGTATCGGCACTTTAATTCTTCTTAGCGTCGCAATATTTTTCCATTTACTGCCTATGGAATTTTGCCATGCTGTATGGGCGTTGTAACAGCATACCCGATGCTCAGTGAAACTACGTCTTCCAGGAGAGCCTCCTCGCTCAGACCAACGCCAAACTCCAACTACTACTGCTGAGCCCGTTGTGCCGTGCAGTGCCCGCGTGCATTTTCCCGCGCTCGCCTGCCATCCACCTTTTACCGCTCCCTGACAGGCTGAGTATTCGCCCGAGGTTTTGCATTCTACATATCCTAACACATTGCCTACGTATGGACCAGACGCACAGTTACAATTTTAAACATCTTACAGCAATTTCAACATTTTTTACATTTCAATTCTATTACAATACTGCTTGAAATTTGACATAAACATTAATATTCACATTGAAACTTGTTTACAGTTTTCTTAACACAATGACATGTAACAAAAAAGAAATGAAATCAGAACATCAATTACACTAGTTTATCGAAAAATCAGATAGAAAAAAAATTTACTTATATGTACAATAGTACAGCGTCGTCGTTGTTACATCCTCACAGATCGACCGTCATCTTGTGTTCAATCACAACCAGCAACAAACTTGGGGCACCTTCCACAACGGTGGCTTCCGACACACCTCTACAAATTCTTCGGTCTCCGATGGATGTCTAGCGGTGTTTGTCCTTCGGCAACCAAGAAAAAAATAACGGCACACAGGTCATGTTTCGACGCCTTTGATAACAACGTCCACGTCTCCGCTTTTACTGCACACGCCTCGAAACGCATAAATGGTTTGCCTGCATATAACCGCATCGGAAATGCACTACGTTGCATATACGCTGTAGCAAACTGAAGCTTTTTAATCATCCGTTATAAAACTGGCTCTGAAAGTATTTCATGCGCCTTAACATAGGCAACCATACTTGCTTAATCTGTAGCGCGGGTATGTGTGTTGCCTATATTAAGGGACATAAATTACTTTCTGGACGTTTTATTTTTCCCAGACTGTTCATAATGAAACATAAGAACACCTCCTCAGGTTTTAAAGTTTACTTTCAATAAGATGGACGAAATTGCAAATACGTTTGTCAACGAACCTGTCCACGCAACTGAGAGATGTTCTAGGAGAGAAATAATCCTTAATTTTTAAAATAGTCGACATTGTAATCACTGACCGCTCATGAATATACGTTCTGGATGTTAACATTTTTAGATTCAGCTAAATCTGAGAGTGAGAAATTAATACCATGTGCTTTACAACAGTTACGCTTATCAACAGGTGTATACAACTACAAAAAAAAAAAAGAAAGTGGCTCTGAGCACTATGGGACTTAACATCTGAGGTCATCAGTCCCCTAGAACTTAGAACTACTTAAACCTAACTAACCTAAGGACATCACACACATCCATGCCCGATGCAGGATTCGAACGTGCGACCGTAGCAGTCGCGCGGTTCAAGACTGTAGCGCCTAGAACCGCTCGGTCACCGCGGCCGGCTCTACAACTACAGCCACTGCGAATAATAATAATAATAATAATACACATAACATATCTGACAAAAGAAAGAATTATTTTTGTGAAATTTTGTTGTTTTGTACATAATCAAACTACAATTTAGGACAAGAACGAAGTAATCTGTAACCTTTCGCAGTTCTCCGTTTCGCATTTTTGTGTAAGTGGCAGGTTTCGTGCTTATCCACTACTTCAGACAAATGTACAAGATCCCTAATAGACGTATTAGTCTACGAGTGCCGGACCGAGACTCCAATTCGGGCCCTTGGCTTTCACAGGCACATGCTCTACCATCTGAACCATCCAAGCACGACTCATGACCCATCGTCTCAGCTGTAATCTTTTGTTAGTATTTAATACAGATTCAACATAGTTCATTTTTACACTGCACACGAAAGCTGATTTCCGCACAGTAAACAACCAACTCCTAACACAAATTGCCATTTGTGGAAATCATTTAACTCTACCAAAATCGTCACTTGACTAGAATATAAATAAGGCGCTGAGATCCATAAGTGGCTAACGCACACAGCCGTCGAACCCGCATTTAAGTGAAAACTAGAGAAACCAGTGAGTCAGCTATTCGTGACTTTCCATATATACTGTGCGGACCTACAGCATAGATAAATCTGACTCACCGTAAGGTCAACAGATTTCAGAAGTATGAATGAATGATACACTCTGACAATCAACGGTGATGTGCTTCAGAACCTTTAGATTCTCAGCGCCTCAAATATTACTGTACGATAAAATCCAAAACAAAATAATCTATAATTCATTCAGAAACTCATATAACAGGGTTTTCTGTCAGTATAACTGTAACATATACTGACGTCCGGTCTAATTTTACCGTATACTGAATGAATTGGCATATCTGAAGAGTGTGCTGTCAATTAGCGGGATTTATGCCTAGCGAAGAGGTATAAAAGTAAGCTACAGTGTGCCACCACCCGGTGACACTGATATAAATTTGTAGCAGAGTCGTGAACTGTGCATGTTATTTATCAGCTTCGTTGATATTTGGCCCATAAAGCAATTATGTCACGTCAACTGTACATGCGCAAAAGCTCCTTAAAACGTTCATAAGTGAAGGTGTGCTCGTGGTCCTGACGTAGCCTAGAGGAGTAGTAATGTAGCATAGCACGGTAGATTTCAGATTACCGCATATATGTTACGTTAAACGACATTCAAAGAAAAATAACCATTTGATCCACAAGGTGCAGGAAGTTACGGTATTCCCCTACTCTTGGGCTCTTACACATCAGCCGCCACTGATAGTAATCGTTCTTGGATCATTGTATATATGACGTTGTATTAGCATATGTACAATGTCTTTTTCAATGAGGCGGGAATCAGAGCTTGGAAAAGGTATTAATTCTAACAAATGTTGCATTTTCTTAGTATTCGTGCGATCTGCCCGTAGTCTATTGGCACTAATAACAATTTCTCTCTCTTAAGAGCTGAGTTGAGAATCCAAGGGTGGTGCGGAATCTCTCGCTGAATCGCCCAGTACCGTTTATTTGGTTTTAATGTTACAATCCATGTCCACCAACATTGTTCACTCTGTTTTGCTTAGTCGCCGAGTGTTCTGTGAAAATCTCTTTACAGCCGGAATATGTGTGTGGGAAGCGGATGCTGCACCATTTTCACCAGTCGGTCTGAACGTTCTTTAACCTTAATAGCACTAGCAACCGGCATCCGCTGTACATGAAGCGGCCGACGGACCTCCTTTGCTATACTGAGTCCCCTCAGCATGTCGTGTTCCATGGGATTTACAGATTTTCGTTCGGGTGCCCTCGTAAAGGAATGTGGGGCACTTGTCAAGTCAGTGTATATGGCACACGCCTCAATCCATCTGCTCCTTGCTGCGAGCCCATTGCCTTTACACGGTTACACGCAGCCAGATGTATTCATTGTTTCTAGGCTTCTGAAAATCTTTTGATTTACTACCACATTAGCGGTGCCTTTGGTAATGTGTTTGTATGGGGTTTATTGTCAGGTTTGTGACTGAACTGAAATTTTCTTAATAGCCATTACGAGGCATGTTGACGGTGGTTTGATATTAGTAACAAAAAAAGGCCATAGGTTTGCAAAGGAAACAACATTTGAGGGCTACAATAGTTATAGACGGCGATTCGGGGTATAATATATTTCATGCGGGAAACCGGAGATAACCAATAAAATAAAAGTAAGCGAAACCTACATGGTATAAAAACAAATGTCGTTTTATTTAGTGAGAGACGATCTCGTCTCCATCAGGATATTAACTACTTTATAATTAATAATGATAATATAGAAGCGACTAATGAACTGCCGAAAACACAAAAATGACGAAAATAAATATATTTCAAGCAGTGTGTGATTGTTGTTGTAATGTTCAGTCCAAAGACTGATTTTATGAACTCACAGCGTCGCTCTGTCCTATGTAACGGTCTTCATCTTTGCATAACTACGGCAACCTACACGCATTTGAACCTGCTTACGGTGTTAATCCCTTGGTCTATCTCTGGAGTTTTATCCCTCGACACGTCACTCCACCACCAAACTGACCATTCACTGGTGCGTCGGGATGTCTTCCTATGAACCGATCCCGTTTTCTAATCAGGTTGTGCCATAAATTTCTCTTTTCTTCGACTCGACTCAGTACCTCCTCATTAGTTACTCGATTTACGTGTATAGTCTTCAAGATTCTTCTAAGACACCACATTTAAAAAAGCATCTGTATTCTTCTTGTCTTAACTGCATATCGTCCATGTTTCACTTTCTTAGAAGGCTACAATTCACACAGATACCTTCAGAAAAGGCTTCGTAACACTTTATTTTCATTAATACCTTTTCATTAATACCTTTCGTGCTACAGCCAATCTGCTTTCTATATCCTCTCTACTTTGGCGGTAATAAAGTTATTTTGCTGCACAAATACCAAAAATCGTCTGCTTTCAGTCCAATCTTTTTACAGCATCATCACCTGATTTAATTCAATTACATTCCATCACTTCTGTTTTACTTCTGGTGATGTTTATCTTGTAACCTCTGATCAAGACTATCCATTTCATTCAAGTGTTCTTCAAAGTCCTTTGCTGTCTCTGGCAGAATTAGTATGTTGATGTCAATCTTGGTACAGTTAACAAAATATTTATTGTGCAAACCCAGTAACCAACACAAATCAACTCATACGAAATGATGGTAGTGACTGCGTACCTGATTCCTGTCGATAAAGAGGTAGTTATAGTCTGAGCACAAGCTTCGAGGAAGGAAATCGGTTGTGTTTTCTCTGAAGAAACCATTGCAGCATTTGTCTTAAGCGACTAAGGGATATCACGAACAAGTTAATCTGGATGCAGATATGAACCTCGGTCTTCCCGAAAGCGAGTCGAGTGTTATACCACCGCGTGACCTCGGTAGGCTAGTGTAAACACGTTTCAGTGAAAACTGCACAATAAACGTATCACTCTAGAGTAAATTACAGATTAGATTCTTGTGTTACATCGAAGGCTATACTCTCCTGGGGGAAAATAGAAAAAAAAGCGTGACAACTACATGTAGGACCCGCATTCTGAGGGTTTCGTACAAATTTAACTGTGTACATAAGTAGTTCATGTGCATAAGTAGTTCATGGACATAAGTAGTTCATGTGCATAAGTAGTTCATGTACATAAGCAGTTCATGTGCGTAAGTAGTTCATGTACATAAGTAGTTCATGTACAGGTTTTGATGAGTCAGTTTGCGAGTATCAAAATATATGACATAAATGGCTGTTTCTTTTGACTGCATTGACTTAGAAGCTTACAAGGACTGTAGGCCTTAGTATTTGACAGAAATTGCAACTTGATACATGTACCCCTTCCTGAGAAAAAGGGTTGTTAACAGACGAAAAGACAAACCGACAGCAAAGTGATGCCATAAGGGCGCCGTGTTAGTTCTTCAGGTACAGAACCCTAAAAAAGGACACAATGATTAGCGGAAGGAACTGGATATTTTCAGTATACGTTACAGAATACCAGAGAATAAACTGTAATGGAAAGAGCATACTGAACGAATGGACAACGACAAAACTCCAGAGATTTTGCTGGAGAAGCTGGAAACAGAACTACGGAATGCGAGAAGACCCCACGAATCACTTGACAGATGAGCCGGTCCACACGTGCGATGTTCAAGATGGTGATCGCCAACATAAATCTAATTTCCAATGTGCTGTAAACATTTGTGGCAAGTTCACAATTAATGTTCTGACTATATGGCAATGAACTGATGATTAACGTTACTTTCCGAATTTTCAGCATATGCACAATTCTCTGTGATGCAGTAGACGTTGTAATAACATCCAACCAGGTCTGAATAGGAAAACCAGTCTGATTCAAAGACTGGAAAAGAGCTCGCAAGATAGAGAAAAGTGAAGTTATTGAACACTTTACCAAAGTTTAAGTGTTGTCTTTGTCTACGCGATTAACGAGCCACATAAATTTATTCTAGTCTTCACGCTTCGCCGAGAATGTGGAGAATGATGTAAACCTCCAGGCGATGCCGCAGCGACAGCACAGAAATGCCCGTCTTGAATGTACCATTACACCGTATAGTCTTGTCAGAGCTAAAAATATATTTGTATCACTACATTATTCATACGATTATCTGCTGTTCGATACGAAAATAGCAAAGTTCCATTCATCTAGCTGAACAGGTATTACTTTCGTCTTTAGAGAGTCAACTGTTATTTGAGGTGAATAAAGGTGACAGAGTGCAGCTAAACCGAACACAAATCACACAGCCCTTCTTTGGATTAGTGTACACAAGTTGAGCACAGTCTCACCTCCAGACCCAACCACATTTTCCCTGCCGCCCATCCTGCACATAACAGCCCTCACCACACCCGGCCCACAGCGCGCCGCCGGCTGCCAGCCGCCACTGTATGTATGTGTGTATGTATGTATGTGTGTGTGGTGTTGCAGGTGCTGCGCAGCCACGTGATGGTCCGCGTGGGCGGCGGCTGGGACACGCTGGCCCACTACCTCGACAAGCACGACCCCTGCCGCTGCAAGACTGGTGAGTAGCGCCTCGTTGTGGCACTGTTTCTAAGGAACACTGTCGATCCAGTAATAAATTAATCTCGCATTTCTAAAGATTCATAAAATGTAGCCGTTATAGTTTCAATTTGTTGTTATTGGTCCACGGTACTTTAAGGAATTGTCCTCGGTGAGAGTAGTGGAACACCGAAAATTTGTTCGAAACCTTCTCTGCGGATCGTTATTTCAAAGGCTACTGTCATACAACATTAAGTCGAACTAGACAAAATTTGATTTGAAATAGGAATATACACCTATCTCACCACAGCCTAGCACAACTGCTTCTGTCCAGATACCTCTCCAGACAGTTCAAGATTCGACTGTACAAAACCCTGATCCAGCCTGTTGTACTATATGGTTGTGAGACATGGAGTATCCGGAAACAAGACTTCCTTGTTTTTGAGAGAAAAGTGCTGCGGAAGATCTGGATGCAGACACAGGGGAATGGGGGATCAGATACAAGCAAGAGCTTGAGAAACTATACCAGCAGCCCAACATAGCAGGAACTGTCAAAGCCAAACGAATGCAGTGGGCCGGCCATGTGGCCCGGATGGAGGATCACAAATGGCCTCGGAAGCGCCTGGATTTCACACCTACAGGAAAGAGACCGCCAGGGAGACCCAAGAAGCGTTGGAGGGATGGACTCCATGAAGATTTAAACCAAGTGTCAATAGATGTGAACGAATGGCAGATAGTAGCAATGGACAGAATACAGTGGAGGAAGAAACTTGTAGATGCGTGCGGTCCACTGGGCCTGATCACGTAGTAGTAGTAGTATATGCACTGTTGGGGAATAAACAGCAACACCAAGAAGCAGTTCTGCGGCCTAAAGTTGGTAGGCGTGTTTCTACATCTGGAAAATTTCGCTCCAGTCACATACCAGTGGCGCTAGTAGACGCCCCTATGGGGAAGCAAACCAGGTTGGCTTTAAATACACGCTGTAACAGCTATGAGCGTCAGCTGCCTTTCAGGTTGGACGTGGTGACCTGCTGTGAGTAAAGGATGCCTATAAGGCGACAAAGACACCATTGTCGACACCTCACTGAGTTCGAACAGGATAGTGTAATAGGGCTACAAGAATCTGGATGTTCTTTCTGCCATATTACAGAAGGACTTGACAAGGCTGTAGCCATAGTACATGATTGCTGGCAGAGCCAGACGAAACTAGCGTACATTTCACTGACCCCAAACCATCAGCATTGGTACCTAGCGAGAGCTCGTTGGAAGACAGGCTGGTTGTGCCGCGGCGCCAGTGATGGCAGTGTGTTAGAAGATGGCCAGCTGGGTGCCTGCAACCAGCATGTCTGCGTGCTAGACACACTGGATATACATGTGGAGTTACAGTCTGGCGTGTGATTTCATATGACACCAGGAGCACTTTCGTGGTTATCCCACGCACCCTGACTGCAGATTTGTACGTCACTCTGGTGATTCGACCTGATGTGCTTTCATTCATGAACATCATTCGAGGGGTTGCTTTGCAGCAGGATAACGCGCACCCACACACTGCTGTTGTAACCCAACATGCTGGCCTGCTCGATCACCAGATCTCTCTCCAGTCGAGTACGTATAGGATCATCCGACGGAAACTCCAGCGTCATCTACAGACAGCTTTAACCTTCCAGGTGCAACAGGTGTGGAGCTCCATTCCACGAACTGACATCTAGCACGTGTACAATACAATGCACGCACGTCTGCGTGCTTGCATTCAACATTGTGGGGAATGCACTGGTTATTAATGCACGAATATGTCACGTTTTCTATGGCTTATCTAGTGCTTACATTAACATATGATCTTCCAATATTAACCACGAAACATGTTATTTAGCCAACTATATTCCCGAAATTACACTACTCTACATTAATTATTTTTGCCGCCAGTGCAGGAAAAGGTGTAAATATGGGCACCCTCTTTTGTTTTTGACTTAAAGTTACCTTCTTTTGCAAAAATTCTAAATTTTATACTTTCTTTTGCAACGATAACAAATTTAAGAAATGATGAGAAGCGAAACAATGATTAGTATACCGGTACATTACTTCTATTCGAAAACAAAGATTTACAAAAACCTTGTAAAATGGAACATAAGAAAAGCAGGTGCAAATTCGAGCATCACAAAAAAATGCAAGAAAATCTTTTGAAATATTTTAATGAAATGGGGAAAAACAGTACAAAATGGTAGACTAATCTACAAAATCAACTTTCGTACACTTATACATGAAATCCGAAATGCCGGCCCGCAGTGGCTTTGTGGTTCTAGGCGCTACAGTCTGGAACCGAGGGTCGCAGGTTCGAATCCTGCCTCGGGCATGGATATGTGTGATGTCCTTAGGTTAGTTAGGTTTAATTAGTTCTATTTTGAACCGAATCCGACATTACACTCCTGGAAATGGAAAAAAGAACACATTGACACCGGTGTGTCAGACCCACCATACTTGCTCCGGACACTGCGAGAGGGCTGAACAAGCAATGATTACACGCACGGCACAGCGGACACACCAGGAACCGAGGTGTTGGCCGTCGAATGGCGCTAGCTGCGCAGCATTTGTGCACCGCCGCCGTCAGTGTCAGCCAGTTTGCCGTGGCATACGGAGCTCCATCGCAGTCTTTAACACTGGTAGCATGCCGCGACAGCGTGGACGTGAACCGTATGTGCAGTTGACGGACTTTGAGCGAGGGCGTATAGTGGGCATGTGGGAGGCCGGGTGGACGTACCGCCGAATTGCTCAACACGTGGGGCGTGAGGTCTCCACAGTACATCGATGTTGTCGCCAGTGGTCGGCGGAAGCTGCACGTGCCCGTCGACCTGGGACCGGATCGCAGCGACGCACGGATGCACGCCAAGACCGTAGGATGCTACGCAGTGCCGTAGGGGACCGCACCGCCACTTCCCAGCAAATTAGGGACACTGTTGCTCCTGGGGTATCGGCGAGGACCATTCGCAACCGTCTCCATGAAGCTGGGCTACGGTCCCGCACACCGTTAGGCCGTCTTCCGCTTACGCCCCAACATCGTGCAGCCCGCCTCCAGTGGTGTCGCCACAGGCGTGAATGGAGGGACGAATGGAGACGTGTCGTCTTCAGCGATGAGAGTCGCTTCTGCCTTGGTGCAAATGATGGTCGTATGCGTGTTTGGCGCCGTGCAGGTGAGCGCCACAATCAGGACTGCATACGACCGAGGCACACAGGGCCAACACCCGGCATCATGGTGTGGGGATCGATCTCTTACATTGGCCGTACACCTCTGGTGATCGTCGAGGGGACACTGAATAGTGCACGATACATCCAAACCGTCATCAAAGCCATCGTTCTACCATTCCTAGACCGGCAAGGGAACTTGCTGTTCCAACAGGACAATGCACGTCCGCATGTATCCCGTGCCACCCAACGTGCTCTAGAAGGTGTAAGTCAACTACCCTGGCCAGCAAGACCTCCGGATCTGTCCCCCATTGAGCATGTTTAGGACTGGATGAAGCGTCGTCTCACGCGGTCTGCATGTCCAGCACGAACGCTGGTCCAACTGAGGCGCCAGGTGGAAATGGCATGGCAAGCCGTTCCACAGGACTACATCCAGCATCTCTACGATCGTCTCCATGGGAGAATAGCAGCCTGCATTGCTGCGAAAGATGGATATACACTGTACTAGGGCCGACATTGTGCATGTTCTGTTGCCTGTGTCTATGTGCCTGTGGTTCTGTCAGTGTGATCATGTGATGTATCTGACCCCAGGAATGTGTCAATAAAGTTTCCCCTTCCTGGGGCAATGAATTCACGGTGTTCTTATTTCAATTTCCAGGAGTGTATTTACAGTAGTCGCAAATGTAAGTAGCTCCTTCAGTGCCAGCAAAATTTAAGTGTGCCCATATTTGACACATAGCACATCTAAGCCACACCTCTGTTCTCCTGTCTTGAGAGAACGTTTCATCGCAAAAGATGCAACTTGCATCGTTTGAGTCTCATATATCCCCATCGTTCACATCAAAGTAATTATCGCTGTCCAGAAGGTGTGGACTGCAGGAGGCTGTAGAGTCCGATGACAAATCAGATAGTCTTGTGGAACAAAATTTCTTTTTTTTGAAGGCCCTTGGATTTTGCTCCTCCGTCCGCAGGGCGGCGTCTAACACCAGAGAAACTCAACGATCTCTTCTTGACAGCACTATTGTCAATTGACCTTTTGTATGGCGTTCCATTGCTGTGGCAGGCGGTTGCTACTTTTCCTCCCCGCGTTGTGGCTCTCTTCTTAATGTTGGAGACAGGAGATATGTCGAATGGTGGAACTGCGATTATTGATGTTCCTGGAGAACTTCCCGGTGTTTAGATGGCTTCATCAGCTGCCATAGCTGGAGCTTGATGTGGCTGTACATCAGAATAACTCGAAGAAGAAGCAGATGATGTCGATGACCCAGAGACTGCAAGTAGAGGAGCATGTGATTCAGAAACATTAGCTCTATGTTCCACTGTGAAGCAAGTTTTTCCTTAAACCGTCTCAGCAGCTATGAAATCAGCGTCGGAAAATATGTAACGTTTTATGGTATATAACCCAGTTACTTTGAATCCGTTTATTGCTATCTCAGGTGATTGAGCACGAAGGTAGGCCTGGCTAAAAACCTCGATAAGGTCGTAAGGTGTGATAGGACGTCCATTGTTATGCAACCATACTCCCACTGCCTCGCTGTAATACGTTTTCAGAGGTCCCATGAACGTTTTATCTAGAGGCTGCAGTTTGTAAGTGCAATGTGGAGGAAGAGAGATAACACTCACGTGGTGCTCTTTCGCCAAGCCAATCACATGTGCATTTCGAACGTTGCTATAATAACCATCCAATATGAGGAGAACAGGCCTTTGTTCAGCCGGACGTGTTTTCTCAATGAAGTGAATGAACCATTCGGTGAACAACTTGTTTTGAATCCATCCTGAAGGATGGGGTCCACCAACTGCCCCAGGAGGCAGCCTATCATTAGAGCTTGGGATATATTGGTTCTAGGGAAAAATTATCATTGGCGGGACATAATGTTCCGAAGCGCTCATGCATGCGGTAACTGTAATTGTAGCCCGTCTGTGATTCTAGCCCCTCTTTCTGCAATTTGTTTCTTCCCTTTCATACCCATGACTTTTGGAATTTTGCTTTGGACAGTGGACGGGCCTGTCACGTCCACGTTATACACTCGGTCTGCTGGATATGAGTGTTTGTTGAACGCGTCTGCCAATAAATAAAAAAAAATCTGGTTTTCTTTATTGAAGCCTAAGCCTCTGGCATATGAAGTTCCACAACGTTTGCGAATTGACAGCTGATCCTTGTGTCTCTCGAGAAAAAGGTCAGCCCAATCTCGTCCTGCTCCTCCTCCTTTGAAACGGGTTGCCAAACTATTTGCTTCTCCTCAGATCCACCAAATTGTCCCCAATGAATTTTTGCTCCATCTCAAGGAAATAAGAAACTAGCTGTTTTTCGAGGTCTGCATTTAAAATCGGTTTCCTTCCAGGCTTTGTCTCATGAACCGCTTGCTCAGGGATTTTATCAAGTTTAAGAAATCTCTGCAAAGTGGTACGAGGCAGTCCGAATGTTGTTGCAGCACCTTTCACAGAAGCCTACTTTGCTTTCACAGCTGCTGTGGCACGTACCGTCTGAGGCTTACCCCACTGTTGCCTCTGGTTCTTACAATCTTAGCGGCTCTTCGTTCTCGGCATTCCGCAAGGTCGAACAAAAGCACTAGGGCCTATTATCGCAATTTGAAAATTCTGTTTGTTTGTTCGTTGCTGTGTGAGTTGTTTATATGAACTTTAAATAAAATTCGACTAACCATACACCCATAAAATTATTTAAATGCTGTGGTTGTAGCCCCTCTTTCTGCAGACGTTAGAGAAGATATTTAAGAGAAGAGATTGTGTAATTATAGGCCCTGCGTAAATAGGGGCCCATTTTTACACCAACCCAGTCGACCTATATTTACACCAACCATTCTTAAGTAACATGACCTCTATGACGTCGAGCTGTAAGCGTGTGTAACGTAGAACATCCTTCTTAAAGTAACTCAGGATACCGTTATTCCGGATATTGTTGATAAATTGTTTTAAACTAATCAATAGCATATAGAAAGAAAACGATTTCACATATCTGCCAAACGTTTGCAGTCCTGAACAAACACCAATTCACACAGTAACCGACGGTGTAAGTACACTGCTTGAAGCAATGTTTCCAACTGTTCACTGCCACCGCCCGTCAACAACAGGCACCGTTTTCAGTCTTGGTCGCCAGACTGCAGCACGTCCTTTACCACCTTCCTGAGGGTGCCCATAATTACACGTGTGCCTATTTTTATACCTTTTCCTACACGAATTGGCTTTGCCTTCGTAGCTGATAGACGGGCCTATGTGTTGGTACCCATCATTGTTTACTTAAAGAATATTTTGTTGATGGTAGTGAAACGGCGTATAATCAGGATTGTGATGGCATATGAATTGCTATTTGCGGGAGAACTAAGGATTCCAGTTTCCAAAACTGACATCAGCATCCAAGTTGACCACACCCCCTTCAAGTAATACCATCTGCAGAGGATAAAGATTGAAGCAACGTTCCATGCAATTCAGTTTAGCTCTTGGGAAAAAAACTGCCGTTTAGTGGATAAAGCATGATTCATCATCACGTGCCGCTGAACAAAGGCCTCCATCGGAGCGCCCCCTCAGACTGCCGTCTACAGCTGTACCCATCCGTCATCTCTTCTGGTGCCAGCCAGCCACCCAGCCAGCCAGCCAGCCAGCTAGCTTTCATTAGCTCACTGTCAGTCTTCCTGTCGGTATTGTGCAGATAACTTTTTCGGTCGACCGATCACCCATTCACCTGGTTACCTATCAACTTCAGTTTCATTTTCATTACAGTCAAAATTACGGAATTAAACCAGTCTGCGATCTGATTCGCCTTTCTTGGAAATTATCAAAATACGCCTCCCCAGCTTACTGGGGGTTTTCGTTTTACAAATCCATCTCAGAAAAGGCAGTAAGTGCTCTTCACATACACCAGAAAAAAAACTTTGTGTTCTGCCTTACGGCAGGTCTGGTCATGGGGGAAGCCTCGTCAGAGAGCTCCACCGCAAGAGCGTCTAGGGAAGTGATTCCATTGGTCGTTTCCCGTTGCCTTCCCTGATAGTGATGAAACGATAATGAGGTCAACACAACACTCAGTTCCTGAGCGGAGAAAATATCCGACCCAGCCGAGAATCGAACCCGGTCCCCTGGCGTGACAGACAGCCGCGCTGACCATGCGCTGACCACTCAGCTATCGGGGCGGACACATAGAGCAGAAACTTAGTTTAGAAAACCAAAATACATTAAATCCTTTTTACTCTTCTGTTTGTTTCTTTTGGTGTCCATCTAGCTGTTCTCTTCGATCTCACTAAATACAGAGTGTGCCAGGAGGATTGTTCAATATGCACGTATGTAACGGGAAGTATCATTCGAATGAAATGCATACCTTGCTAGCTGTGAGCACCTGTTCAGTAGAAGAATGTGTTTCAGAGTTGCGAAGATAAACAAGAGCTCGTATGTGTTAAAAGGTAGTTACTTAAGAGTCCATGTTTACAATCTTTTCTTGTTTCGGTCCAATGTTCCACCTCTAATAACGTGGAAAGCAAAGAGTTTGCAGTAGCAGACATTTGTTTCACTATATTGAAGATAAAGAAGTGCGTGTAGCTGTCAAGGTATGCATTTCAAAGACCATGTTCGCTATAATTGTCTGTATTTTAGTGATGATAGGTGTCTGTTTTATCTGTCAAACATGGTTCAAATGGCTCTGAGCACTATGGGACTCAACTGCTGTGGTCATTAGTCCCCTAGAACTTAGAACTATTTAAACCTAACTAACCTGAGGACATCACACACACAGTTGCCCGAGGCAGGATTCGAACCGGCGACCGTAGCAGTCGCACGGTTCCGGACTGCGCGCCTAGAACCGCGAGACCACCGCGGCCGGCTGTTTTATCTGTCGATCTTGTTCAGTGAAGCGATGTGTTACGTTCTGTATGCAAGGAAGTACTGAGCGCAGTCAGAAACCCTGCCTTGATACTCGCTAAACCCGTATTCTGTGCACCGGTGTGCAGTGTGGAACTGCATCGAATGCCGTCCTGGAGTCAGACAACAGGCTCTGGTCTCTGCTCTCTGGACTCACGGACCAACAGTGCGAGGCGGTTTTCGCAAGGTCCCTGTGTGCGGAGACATACATCACAAGGAAAGTTAAGCGACACATGTGTCTCGCGAATTGATCGTAGTGGAAAAAATTTATAGAAATTCCATTTCATACAGAGGTCAACCGACAGCTATTTTCACCGAGCACTATTCACGAATGGGACATAAAAGTGATAGCTGCAATGCCTTCCCCTGCACATCGTCGGATGCTGCACGGAGAACCAATGAACATTTAGACACAGGTCGGCTTGAACACCTGTTTAGACAGTAGCTTTAGGAGGTACGCAGGTTTTTATTGATGTAAAATAATCCTGATGTTGTTGGTATGTTTCAGCTCATCGCTCACCACTGTCGGCGAAACTGATCCTCAAGCAGACGGGAGCAATCGAGTTGAACAATGCACTGGTCCACTATGAAAGGTGAGCTTCTAAACCCTAAACAGTTAGAAATGAATTGCAGAGTGCATGTGTGAGTGCACTATAACCATGCAAATACGCTACAGTCGTGTGAATATCTTTCGCTTTAGAAAAGAGGAGGGCTAAAATTTAATTAACCGTCGACATCTAGGTCATTAGGTACGGAGCGCTATCAGAGCTGGTCACGGCTAGTGGTATGAAACTACTATTCCAGCATTCGCTGTAACCATGCAAATACGCTACAGTCGTGTGAATATCTTTCGCTCGAGAAAAGAGGAGGGCTAAAATTTAATTAACCGTCGACATCTAGGTCAGTAGGTACGGAGCGCTATCAGAGCTGGTCACGGCTAGTGATATGAAACTACTATTCCAGCATTCGCTGTAACTTATTTAGCGAGCAGGGTCATGTTTACTAGCTGCCGTCCTTTACATTCGAAAACTCGCAGTCCGTGGGCAATGGAAGTCGACTAGTGAACACATGTTGCAGCCGTCAATTCTTACAAGGTGTAAGATGTGTTATTGCCTAGTATTACCGTTATGCTTTGTTACCGCGATTGTTCGCGCTGCCTTCTTGGGAGCGTTTCTGTTATGACGCATGTGCTTGTTATATGGTGAATGGCTGTGCTTTCCCTCGTTAGCTGTTGTGAATGGAAATAAAGGGGAAAAAAACGAATGAAGCCGTGACAAAATGTGTGTGCTGTTTCCAAATTGGAAATATATATAATTGAGCCATACTTGGGAAGTGTACAGCTCATGGGGACCATAGACTAATGGCATTACTCGCCTTTTATTCTCAACAAAGTGTTGTGTTTAACCAAGGAACAGCTGCATACAAAGTAATAGAGATAGACCTTTTCTTATCGAACGATAATTTCGTTCGATAGTATGTACAAAATATGTTTTACAAGAATTTTACTGGAATACAAAAGTGATTTATGCGAAGACTGCACCATGAATAATTAATATTTCATGATAGCCTGTGTCATTCCCTTCAGTATCTTTGCAGTTTACTGAAAATGGACAGGTATACCTACAGTTGTGTTTTTGCAAGTACACACGGTCAGTGTACATGTCGCAGTTACTTGTTGACGTTTTTGATATGGTGTTTCTAATTTCTCGGCACATACTTTGATGGATTGCAAAGGGCAAATAGTGCGTACGAAAGCAACATATACTCCTGCCGCGCCGAACTGCAAAGGATGAAGGAAGCTCGGATTGTGTCTACGATGAGGAAGGAAATTGGCCGTGCTTCCTCAAAGGAACCATCCTGCCAGTTGTTTGAAGCGATTTAGGGAAATCTCGGATAACGTAAATCTGTAAGGCCGGACGCAGAGCTGTACCGTCGTCCTGTCGAATACGCCGCGCTGGAGTAACAGACTCGAGAAATGATTTAGTCTGCTGGGCCGTAGAGCGTTGAGAATCCATTGTGAACTTGGGAATTGTTGCATTTATAAGAAGAATTACATGACTTGCTGAATATAATGAACAGTTTAATGAGTACAGATTATGACTACGAAGGCTTTCCCGGCATAATAATTGATAATATTCTTCTCGGGTATGCAGCCGGATCATAACGTCTTCATGACACAATATTTCCGCGGTCCAACTGGCCGCCATCTTCAGGTGAGAGTGCTGGTGCACGATCTCGCCGGAACTGACTTCCCAGCGCAAGCGATATCTCGATTTCGCCTCTTTCCATCACTGGCGGCGGGGTATGTCTACTGCGCTAAAGGGCGGTTACGGCACCTTCTCGCGCACGCGTTGTGGGTCTTCTGCGGCCTATATAGAGGCCGCCGCTTGCGCTGGGAAGTCAGTTCCGGCGAGATCGTGCACCAGCACTCTCACCTGAAGATGGCGGCCAGTTGGACCGCAGAAATATTGTGTCATGAAGACGTTATGATCCGGCTGCATACCCGAGAAGAATATTATCAGTACAGATTATGGTTTGAGAGTACATCGAAGGAAGACGAAAGTAATGAGAAGACTGGCCGCAGTGGCCGAGCGGTTCTAGGCGCTTCAGTGTGGAACTGCGCGACCGCTACGGTCGCATGTTCGAATCCTGCCGCTGGCGTGGATATGTGTGATGTCTTTAGTTAGGTTTAAGTAGTTCTGAGTTCTAGGGGACTGATGCCTCAGATGTTAAGTCCCATAGTGCCCAGAGCCATTTTAGTATTGAGAAGTAGCAGAATTGAGAACAGCGAGAAACTTAACATCAGGATTGATGGTCATGATATAGATGAAGTTAAGAAATTTTGGTACCTAGGCAGAAAACTAACCAATGACGGACGGAGCAAGGGGGACATCAAAAGCAGACCAGCACCGGCAGAAAGAGCATTCCTGACCGAGAGAAGTGTAGTAGTGTCAAAGTTGAAGAAGAGATTTCTGAGAATACACGTCTGGAGCACAACACTGGTAGTGAAAAATGGACTGTGCGTAAACCGAAACAGAGGAGAATCGAAGCCTTTTAGATGTGGTGCTACAGACGAATTTTGAAAGTTGGATGAACTGACACGGTAAGGAATGAGGAGGTTCTGCGCATAATCTGAAAGGAAAGGAACTGACAAGGAGAAGGGACAGGATGACAAGACACCTGTAAAGGCATCAGGGAATGACTTCCATGGTACTAGAGGGAGCTGTAGAGGTAAAAGTTGTAAAGGAAGACAGAGATTGGAGTAGTGCGCTGGTCGTCAGGACAGGGGTATGAGCCCGACGCGGATACCGGGAAAATTAGAATTAGAAGTCCCGTTGATGACGTGGTCATTAGAGCCAGACTGGAACTTCGGATTGGGAAAGGATGCGGAAGAAAATGGGTAATGTCTTTTTAAAAGCAACTATTCCAGCACTCACTTTATGGCATTAGGGAAATCAAGGAAATCCTAGATCTCGATGACCGAAAGATGGTTTGAATCTTAGTAAGAGGGCATGTCCACATCCATCAATGCACTAAAAGTTGAACATAGCCAGAAGTGCTAAAAAAAATAGTCATTTTAACCTGCAATTCGATGGGCACTGTGGAACTCAAGTGAAGCCACTGAGTAGTGCATCTCATGAGATACTTGTGAGATTTCTCTTAAGAGAATATGCGAAACAACTTGTTCCGCTTCTAGCACTCGTTTATCGTAGGTCACTGCAGCAGCGAAGGATTCCTAATGATTGGGAAAAAAGTAGAAGACAATATCTGTTTTCATGAAAGACCGTCGGGCAGACGCGCATAACTATAGGCCCATGACACCAACGTGAATCTGTTGCAGGAAGGCTGCAACGGCAGAAGACTTTGGAAAGTGCAGGAAGATGTCTGCAGAGGATCGGCGTTCGATACGAGTTATTGCACTTGATGGTGAAGGTAACTGATGTAGGGCGTTGCGCGTAAATAGCTGAAGGGACCCACTGATGTTGCCTTACATTACAGGTGACAAGTCACCAGAAACAAGTACCGTAGAACACGCAGGAACAGCCATCCCGAGCCGCTGACGAGGTATGACCACATAAAAAGAAGTAGGAAAAGCCGATCCCTGATTGCGATTCATAGGAAGAATCCACGAAGGATGTGGCGTACAGGACAATCGTTCGTCCCATTACTGAGTACTGTTCATCAGTCTGAGATTGTTACCATGTACTACGGGGGTTGCCCAGAAAGTAAGGCACTGCGTTTCTTTCTTCAACATTTCTTTGTTGAACGTAATGAGAATTAGACACACGAAAGAATGGTGCTTTATCTACGGCTATTTTTCCACGTAACCTCAGTCCGGTTCTGTGGCCTTCCTGAAGTGCGAACCAAGGACGTGTTTGCCCCGTCGGTACCAATCCTTGTCCTGATGGCAGCGCCAGTGCTTCACGGTGTGAATCACCTTCTCACCGTCTTCAAAATGTTTTCCACGAATGGCATCCTTTAATGAACCAAACAAGTGAAGTCCGAGGGGGCCAGGTCAGGTGTGGCAGGTGTGACAGCCGTTGATGGTCTCCTCGACGGCTGCAAATCGTGGAGCTCCGCCGAACCGCCTTCTGATGATCTCACTCTCCGTGCCCAGCGACTAACTATACTTCCGTCGACAGCAGATGCTCCATAGACTTTGCACAAGCGTTTGTGAATATTCCCCACAGTTTCTTTCTCTTCAGTGAGAAACTGAATAACGGAACGTTGCTTGGTACGTACATCACCTGCCCGCGCGGAGTGCCGGCGCTGTTTGAGGCGCCATGTCACGGATTGCGCGGCCCCTGCCTCCGGCGATTCGAGTCCTCCCTCGGACATGGGTGTGTGTGTGTTTCTTAGCATAAGTTAGTTTAAGTTGGTTTAAGTAGTCTGTAACTTTAGGGACCTATGACCTCAGCAGTTTGGTCTCAGCAATTCACACACATTTGAACATCATCTACAGCCGCCATTTTGAAACTGTCCTGCAGCCACACTATCTGTAGGAAGTGGCGGAAACTTGGCGCGCTCACTCAGGAGACTTCAAGTAATACATACCTAACGTTTCGGATTTGTAGCATTGTTTCCGGCTGAGAAAAAAAAATGGTGCACATTACAAAATTTTGTACATGGCTGCACGTTCAGAGGCCGTGAATAGTTGCAATTGAAAGAAAACAGCCCTCGGTCACTATTTTTAACGAATTAACCGGGTTTCAACACTGCTAGGAGTGTCTTCCTCAGAATTTAAATCAATGAACGGTTTATAACATGGTCACAGAATTATGACTACATACGTTTTTAGTCATACTTCTGTGACCATGTTATAGACCATTCTTTGATTTAAATTCTGAGGAAGACACTCCTAGCAGTGTTGAAACCCGGTTAATTCGTTAAAAATAGTGACCGAGGGCTGTTTTCTTTGAATTGTGCTGCGCATTACTTTCTGGGAAACCCTGGTAGTAGAAGAGATAGGCGAGATCCAACGAAGAGAGACGCGTTTCGTCACTTAGTCATTTACTCTGCGGGAGGGCGTTACGGAGATACTGGACAAACTGCAGTTGCCGACGCTGCCAGAGGGGCGTTCTGCGTCTCGGAGAGGTCTACTGTTGGCAACCTGAGAGATTACGCTGCAGGAAGCGTTAAAGTAACATATTAGTACCTCCAACACTCGTTGCGCGTATGTTCGCCGAGTCGCGTAGTGTTGCCGCGGTGTTTGAGGCACCGTGTCACGGATTGTGGGGCCCGTCCGGCCGGAGGTTCGAGTCCTCCGTCGGGCATGAGCGTGTGAGCCGTTCTTAGGATAAGTCAGTTTAAGTAGTGTGTGAGACTAGGAACCGATGACCGCAGGAATTCACACAGATATGAACATTTAAACGTTTTATGTTCACCGACAATCATTTGGCTGTTAGACGGCTTCCGGGCTATAGATGTAGATGTAGAAGCTATGCGGTGATTCGTGCGGGAGAAGGGGAGGGGAGGAAGGAGGGTTGGGGGGGGGGGGGGGTGACGGAATGGGGGAGGTGGGAATGGATTTAGAATCGCAGTCTCCCAAACGAGCGTCCAGTGTCCCCATAGCGGTATGATACGGAATCAGAAATACTAGTCCCTTGAATTCTGCAAAACAACATTGTTTAATTGCATTTCTCTTCCAATTTTCCGGGAGTTCCCTTCCTACAGGCCTACAGTGCTGGTTGAGTCTTGATGCCTGCACTGCCCGACGGGCAAGGACAGACGGAGCTGGTGGTAGACACTGAATGCCGAGGTGCCGCTAGCGGACACGTAAGCCGGGGCAGGTAGTGAGGCGGCGAGGTCGCCGGCCGGCGTGCACCTGCGGTATCGGCGGGTGACGCACGCTGCCGCGCTTCGGACCAGAGTGGCGTTCGCTGTCACCTGTCAGCGGGCTCGCTCCCTTCCGGCACCGGCGAATACACACAGCGCAAGTGGCTCCGCCTGCCTTTGCTGCCCGTGTCGGCGCGACGCTCTGGGCATCCGACGCTCGAATCTTCTTTCCAGCACGACAAAGCAAAACACGGTGACCACTGCCCGCCTCGTAGCGCCGTTGGCACGTGACGCGGTGTGGGAAGCATATCTGATCGAAAATATCCCCACACCGCTGTATGGGTGGAATTGTCCTCTACACGTGGCAGGATGCGTGCCTGCCAGTATTAAAGTAGTCAGCGACTACTGTGCTGTCCCTAGAGGTGCAGTGACAACGGAATGGCTCGGTCAGGAGAGCTCAGTATTTCAAACGTAGCCCCGTCATTGAATTTCACCTGCGCAACAAATTTACCGGTGACATTTAATCAATTTTTTTGACATTTTTGTGCAGCGACAGCAACTGATATTGTTTACATAGGAATATACAGCCTACAGTTGGACGAGGCCCATACAACGAGCTTAAAGTGAATTTGCTACAGCTTGTTTAATAGAAGTGACAAAACCTTATGGATATGCATCAAGTTTTATAAAGTTGACTTAGGACATGGCTTGTTTTACGCAAACATTTAAATAATACTTTATGTTCTGAAGAAGGCGTTATTACTAACGTTGAAACCTAGGTAAATGATAAAGTTAACCTGCAACTGTAGGCTGTATATTCTTACATGACATTTAATCCCTTCTACAGTTTCCCAAGTCCACTGTTGGTGATTGTGGGATGGAAACACGAAGGAATAACTACAGTTAAACCGAGACCAGGCAGACCTAATGTGGTGACGAACAGGGATCGTGGAGCGTTGCGGAAGGATACTGTAAAAAATCACTTGACATCAGTGGCAGGAATCTCTCGCGAGTCCCGTAATGCTGCCGGCAGTCCATCTAGCGCAGTGAATGTGCGTACACGATGAAAAAGAATGGGGTCCAATGGTCGAGCAGCTGCTCCTAACCCGTACATTTCTGTCGTCTGGGCTCAACGAGTCATCAGGTGACAGTGGCTGGAGACGATTGATTCTGAGTGATGAACTACGGTACGGTCTGTGGCGAAGCTACCGAACCTTTTGGCTTTTGGCGAATGGGTGGAGAGCCTCTCATGCCAACATGTGTAGCACCAACAGTGAAGTACGGAGGAGCTTGTGTCACGGTGTGGCCGTGCGGTTCTAGGCGCTTCAGTCTGGAGCCGCGTGACCGCTACCGTGGCAGGTTAGAATCCTAACTCGGGCATGGATGTGTGTGATGTCCTTAGGTTTAAGTAGTTGTAAGTTCTAGGGGACTGATGACCACAGATGTCAAATCCCATAGTGCTCAGAGCCATTTCAACCTTTTTTTGTGGTCCCATTATTCCGCTTAAGAAAATGCTAAATACGAAAATATACGAGGACAGTTTTTCGGCATGTTGACAGACTTCAGACTTCCAGTAACAAAAATTTTGATGCCTACATTTATCTTGGACATCGGCTAAATATATTTTTTCAAAGATTCTTCCGTAATTGTGTCTTCCCAGCCACTGACAACACGAAGGTAGCAAGGTGGCTGGGGTCGTGGTAAGACTCTCGACTTACATTGTGTTTCAAGTATCCACCTGCCCATCCGAGTGTAGGCCTTAAGTGGCTTTCCTGAAGCGTTCTCAGCAAATACGAGGATAGTTCGTGTGGAGAGGGCCAGTGTGGCCTTCTCATCCGTCTCGAATGCCGTCGTTGCCGACAAGGCGTTGCGTCCTACCTGCTGTTCTTTTCTTTCTTCTGCGTCGCACGGATGGTCTGTTTAAAGAAAAGGAAATACTAAGGAACTAAGTTTCAAACTCAAAACTAACTTCTGTGTATAGCTCAGGTCCACGTGAATGCGTTACACGGCGACTGGTGAAAAGAATATGTACAACGATTTTCTAAAATCCAGCAAGAGAGGATATGGCAGCGTATAGCGCGGATCAGAAGGCTGAAATCAACTGAGAGATAGCACAAGCCTTGCGGCTCCTAAATTGCAAATATAAAATTGAAAATATAACATTTAATATCTACAGATCAGAAGCCGCTGTACATTTCACAACTATCCTATAACTATTACCGGTTTTTTCCCCTTAGACCATTCGTGTACCGAGCGAGGTGGCTGTGGTTAGCATACTGACTCGCATTCGGGAGGACGACGGTTCAAACACACGTCCAGCCATCATAATTTAGTCTTCCGTGATTTCCCTAAATCTCTTCAGGCAAATTCCGGAATGGGCCCTTTGAAAGGCAACGGCCGAGTTCCTTCTCCATACCTTCCTTATCCGATCAGACCGGTGACCTCGCTATTTGGTCCCCTCTGCCGAATCAACCAACGAACTATTCGCGTACTGAGCGAGGCAAAAATGACTGTCTGTATGCCTCTGTACACGCGCTAGGCCGCTCTTTAACTGTTCCTCATAGTGCCTAAACACCGGGGAGTATGGGTACAGGCTGGCACCTGCACTCATGCAAACAGACAAGCAGTTTCCAGAATGAAATTTTGACTCTGCAGCGGAGTGTGCGCTGATTTTGAAACTTCCTGGCAGATTAAAATTGTGTGCCGGACCGAGACTCGAGCTCGGGACCTTTGCCTTTCACGGGCAAGTGCTTTACCAGCTGAGCTATCCAAGCACGACTCACGCCCCGTCCTCACAATTTTACTTTCGCCCGTGCCACGTCTCCTACCTTGCAAACTTCACAGAAGTTATCTTGCGAAGGTAACGAGGTACTGGAGGAATTAAAGCTGTGAGGGCGGGTCGTGCGTCGTGCTGGGGTAGCTCAGTTGGTAGAGCAGTTGCCCGCGAAAGCAGAGGTCTGGAGTTCGAGTCTCGGTCCGACACACAATTTTAATCTGCCAGGAATTTTCAAAACAACCAGTTCTGATATCTCTATCAGCCCCTGCGACGACAACGAACATCGTTCCAGAATGCCACGAATCCGTTGTGGGTCTCTTATCGCTAAGGAACCACTGGCTATGAACGAGCTGACAGGCTGGCCGGGACAGGTGTGACGACTCGATTTGTTGGAACAGAACCTGTCCTAAGCATCACTAAGGCGATGCTAAGGATAATACCAAGTAGCTGGTTTATTAGGCTGCACGTAGAATATTCGAATAAGGTGCGAAAATAAAATTTATGCCAAGCTAATGATGGTTCAAATGGCTCTGAGCACTATGGGATTTAACATCTGAGGTCATCAGTCCCCTAGAACTTAGAAATACTTAAACCTAACTCACCTGCCCGAGGCAGGATTCGAACCTGCGACCGTAGCGGTCGTGCGGTTCCAGACTGAAGCGCCTAGAACCCCTCGGCCACAACGGCCGGCAAGCTAATGATGGCGAAGCCATGTTTCAAGAGAAGTTCTGTAATCCTGAGACTGAGTAGATAACATATTAAACTTGCAGTATGACTGCTCACTGAGCACGATAACTATCAAAACACCTTCACAAAACGGGTATAGAGGAAAGGGCCCCTAAGTGCACACTATGCAGTTTACGGGATGAAACCGCACGAGATTTAATCTTCCAATACAAAGCGTTGGAGGTCTAAGGACACACAATATTCGCGTCATTAACTTATAAAGAAACTGTCTCACTACCCTTTAAAGGCACCGACTCGCTTTACCAGAGTTACGGCGAGAGAAACTGCACAATAAACTCAGTTGCGGTGGAGACAACAGTGGGTCGAGGCCGCATATGTTCTTCTCCGTCCGTAAATCAATGAGTCACCCTACGTGAGATATTGTACAACTGGTCCCACTAATGTCTCGTTTCGTATTTCCTTTACAAATGTATTGCGTTTTGACCATAACTGTTCCAACAAATTTAAGTTTTCCTTTCTGCTTCTCTAATACAGATTCTTCGCGATCGCCCCGTTTCGTGTCGCTTCTCAGTATTATTCCAAATATTTACGCGGTGTGACATTTTCAAAATTTTCACAATTAACCTTTTTATTAGATAATACGCAGTCCTTTCTCTTTGTTATGGACACATGATCTTATATTTATCCACATTTAAAGGGAAAAGCCATTCATTACACTAAGTGCAAAATTTTTCCGACTCTGTCTGGAATTCCCTACAATCGTTCAACGCCGATAGTTTCTTGTACACCGTCTATGAACAACCTTATTCTACAGCTGATCCATTCCGATAAATAGTTTGTGTACAGAATACTGAAAGCATTTGACGCCCTGTTACGCGTGATTGCCACGAGGGGTAGCCGTGCGCTCTAGGGCGCTTAGTCACTGTTCCAGTCCTGGTATGGGTGTGTGTGTTGTTCTTAGCGCAAGTTAGTTGAAGGTAGATCAAGTAGTGTGTAAGCCTATGGGCCGATGACCTCAGCAGTTTGGTCCCGTAGGAACTTACCACAAATTTCCAAATTTTTACGCATGTTGGGGCACACCCGTTATTCCTGTAGAACATTTTCTGCCGAGTATAACGTTCTGGATTCTATTTAGTTAAGTATTCGTCGAGCCAGTCACAAATTTGCGAAGATGCTATATGAGTGATGTGTTACCGTGTGGCCGCCCGTGATTAGCCGATCGGTCTTGGGCGCTTCAGTCATGGACTGTGCGGCTGGTCCCGGCGGAGGTTCGAGTCCTCCCTCGGGCACGGGTGTGTGTGTTTGTCCTTAGGATAATTTAGATTAAGTAGTGTGTAAGCTTATGGACTGATGACCTTAGCAGTTAAGTCCCATAAGATTTCACTCACATTTGAACATTTGTTACCGTGTCGAATGCCTTTCGAAAATCTAAGCTCGTTTCGAAGTGAAAATAGTAAAAATTAGGTAAGTACAAGTAGTAGAAGAAAGCAGATGCAAGGCCGTGGCTGTAAAACAGAAGCCTAGTTTTTAAGTGTAATTCCAAATCTCGTGTATATATTCTGTACACTGGCTCGTTCCACATCATTTCGATAAAAGAATCGTTCAAATGATCTACGGAACTTGTAACTAACTAACTAATTGCATGAACCGCAGAGAAGATACACCAAAGGGTGGATGATTTTGCGGCGGGATCGTTCAGAAAGCACAAGGGCGCCACTGACATGCTCAAGGAACTCCCGTGGCGGGCACCATGAAGACAGCTCGCAAGCCATATGCAGCTTTAGTACTTGAAATCCGCGATTTATGTTGTCGCATGCAAGGTGTATGCGGGTTAGTAACCATCCGATCCGAATCACTCTCAGAATACTGGTGCGCTGCGTCAATTTCGGGACGCACAAAACACACACTGGGCGCTCTCATTTGTATTGTCCAGGCGCCGCGACCTGCTCTGAATTGGACAAGCAGTGGGGAACGTAAGAAACACTTAACAGGGGCCGCTGCTGGTGTATATACATTTCACATGAGAGCGCCGGAAAAATGCTGGTCTGAGCCCGTGTGCGGACTCGGGATCAAGCGACGTGGGATACCCGAATAAACCACCGTGCGACTGCTACGGTCGCAGGTTCGAATCCTGCCTCGGGCATGGATGTGTGTAATGTCCTTAGGTTAGTTAGGTTTAAGTAGTTCTAAGTTCTAGGGGACTGATGACCACAGCAGTTGAGTCCCATAGTGCTCAGAGCCATTTGAACCATTTTTGAACCCGAATAAACCGAAAAGACAGGTAATATAAAATTCATCACGTACCTCTAAATTTATCCAAATATTTCCTTCTTGCCGTATCATGGGCGTTTACGACAATTTGGGTACATAATTTGCACTTTCGGTGTTCTTGTCATTGACTGCCACACATTTGTCCACTTCTTTTCCTGTGTCAAATGCTCGAAAATGTAGGAAAACTCCATTAAAGTTTGACTATTTTTCCCGCGAAAGCTTCACCCGTACTGGATTTTTTTCACCACTGAAACAGAATCTAGCATCTAGTAGATGGACGCCTCAGTAGAGCGGGTAGTTGAAGTGTAAGGCACTCTTAGAAAGCCGTGTACGATAGTACCACTTGCGAGATAGCCACTACTTGATAACCTCGTAAACTCGGAAAGTGGATAATAAATCGCGTGTTGTCCCCGAGCAGCTTCCAGCAAAGTTATTCCGCCTTATTCATCATAACCAATATGCTTATACGTTAAACGCAGTGGCTACCAGTACCGGTTAAGCTATCTTCATAAATGGGTAGTGTTAAATAGAAACGGGACAGTACAGTCTTCCATTAAGTCAGGCATGTCACCAAATCACCTTTTATTGCAACATCAGTGTCATCACAGTTTTCGATGAATGTCGACTTTACAAGAGTTAATTAGTGGCTCACACTACCTATCATAGGTATGGTGCATGAAACACGACATTGTCTAATGCGTCTCGAAGGAGTTATGTATGCATAATGATGTTCACAGTTTACACCATTAAAATAAGAAATGAACTTCGTTCACTCTGAAATGAGTTCAACACTTATGCAAAAGTCATTTTACCATTTGCCAAATAACATAAAAGTCCGATAGATAGCAAAGCAAGTTTCAAATCTAATCAAGTCATTTATTCTGGACAAGTATTTCTAAAGTGCAGACGAAAATTTAATTACAATCTTTTAGAACTTGGAACATGACTGGTGAAAAAACGTTAATTTTTATTAAATTGAAGCCATTGTGCTATTTCTTATTTTGTAAATATCTAGCATGTAGCCATATTCAAGAAACAAATCGTATGCACATAGCCTAATAACTATGTCGACCCACTTCATTTCAGTAGGATCGTTGCGAATAATCTGTGCAACATGTTATTAACTGACTTAGCTCTAACCCGAAAATTTCGGCGAATCGTTATTGACTCAATGTCTTATGACCATGTAAAAGTCACGAATTACTGTAGTAAAGGTTGCAACATACAAATCTGCCCTTCAATCAGAGAGATTTAAAGAACTATGCAACATCGATTTGAAAGAATGAAAGATTTTCTGCTCATATAAAACGCAGCGTGCTAGCTCGCGAGACAGGGAAGTGAGCACGATCTGGATCGAATGAGTGCTGCGGATGCATTACTGCTGATGTGGTACAACGGCCATGTCAGCAGGGGAGTGTTCAGGCTGGTGGAGGCTCTGTAATGGTGTGAAGCGTGTGCAGTTGGAGCGATATGGGACCCCTGATACGTCTAGAAACGGGTTTGGCAGGTGACACCGGCCGGTGTGGCCGAGAGGTTCTAGGCACTACAGTCTGGAACCGCGTGACAGCTACGGCTGCAGGTTCGAATCCTGCCTCGGGCATGGGTGTGTGTGATGTCCTTAGGTTAGTTAGGTTTAAGTAGTTCTGAGTTCTAAGGAACTGATGACCTCAGAAGTTAAGTCCAATAGTGCTCAAAGCCATTTGAACCATTTTTTTGACAGGTGACACGTAAGTAAGCGTCCTGTTTCCATTCAGGTCCATTGTGCATTCCGACGTACTTGGGCAATTCCAGCAGGACAATGTGTCACCCCACATGTCCAGAATACTACAGAGTGACTCCAGGGACAATTTTATGAGTTAAACCCCTTCCGCTGGCCACCAAAGTGCACAGACATGAACATTATTGAGGATATCTGGAATGCCTAGCAACGTGCTGTTCAGAAGAGATCTCCATCCCCTCGTACTCTTACGGATATATGGACATCCCTGCAGGATTCATAATGTCAGTTCATTCCAGCACTGCAGAAATTAGTCGAGTCCATGCGAGGTCGTGTTGCACACTTCTGCGTGTTCGCGGGGGCCAACAGGATATTAGGCAGGTGTACCAGTTTCTTTGACTCTTCAGTGAAAATGACAAGGAAATATAAATTTCAGAATGAGATTTTCACTCTGCAGCGGAGTGTGCGCTGATATGAAACTTCCTGGCAGATTAAAACTGTGTGCCGGACCGAGACGCGAACTCGAGACCTTTGTAAAGTTTGGAAGGTAGGAGACGAGGTACTGGCGGAAGTAGAGCTGTGAGGACGGGACGTGAGTCGTGCTTGGGTAGCTCTGATGTCAGAGCACTTGCTCGCGGAAGGTAAAGGTCCCGAGTTCGAGTCTCGGTCCGGCACACAGTTTTAATCTGACAGGAAGTTTCAAATGTAAATTTGTCAATTTAAATTTCGTCCTGAAGCAGCAGTTATAGTAAGGCTGCTACAGTCGTAAGAAATACCATGTTTCTAACTTAGTTTAGCCCCGTTCTTTGCATCATCAAAATATTAAAAGAGCTGTCGAAATGACATGTCGTGTGGCGAGGGCCTCCGGGCGGGTAGATCCGATCACCTGGTGCAAGTCTTTTGATGTGACGGCACTTCGGCGAATGTCATTGTCACTTCTGATGACGTTGAATTTCATTGTCAGTTCCCATTAATACAACAGTTTTAAAATATAATTTTGCTACGAAACGCGTTAATTAGCCACCTTGAAGCGATGCGACGTTGCTAACTGATGTGGTGTGAGCGCGTGTGAGTTTGCACGAGTTGGTGCTGAACTGCTAGACCTCTTAGTGCGCCTGCGCCACTGAAAAGCCGGTTAGCGTGGCAGTGTAACTCCGTGCGAACGTCAGTCCTTGCAAGTGTTCCAACCGCGACGCAGCCGGGCCGCTGCAGCGGTGCCCGTGGCCAGAGGGCAGAGCCCGTGGGCTGGGCTGCGCTGCCTAAGTCGGCCCTCTGGAGCGCACTCGACCTGCTCTTGGCTCGTTCCCAGCTGGCCGGGGGCGCCCTCTTCGGCCCGGCCGCAATCTGCTGACCTGCAATTACAGAGAGAGGCGGAGGGCGGTGCGCGGCAGCGAGTGCCTTCTGCAGGCCCGGCGGCCGAGTACGTAACTCTCCTGTGCCCTCTACGTTCCACGCAAACGATCAAAATCTGTGTCTCGCTGGGGGATACGATGCGTTTCTTGTGCGGCTCGTAAAGGAAAAGTAGAATTTAACCTGCCGTCGACGATGGAGTACGAGCTCCGATTATGCAAGAATAAATGGGCAATCTGCTGTGACCTTTCACAGGGGCAGTAGCGGAGCTCACGTTACGTGTGTCGTCTTTCTGTATCTGCTGCACTATGATTCGTCGTCGGTTTAGCCGATGATGGTAGAGCGGTTTAAATTCCCTCGGAAAGCGCTCTTTCGTTGTGTTTGTGCCTTGAAAGTGACGCGGCTTTCACCTGTTAAAATATCACCTGCTGTTCAAGATATCATCCGGCTGCGTTGTCGTAAGCTGTGTGCGCATTAAACATACCACAACTTTGCAAAAACAGACTTAATGTCTGATAGGATAGCAGCAGTTGAAACGATCCACTAGAAAAATTAAAAATGATAGTGCTGATAAGCCTCTTACATTATTTGATTTTCAAACAGCTGAGCAAAACTGAACGTACTCAGACATTCACTAAAGTGACACACAATATTTCTAGCTCAACGCAATCTGACTTTCAGTAATCCCTACAAAAGAATGGCCCTAACTAACAATAACCTATACCTTTCATGAATCACTTACCTCACAAAAATCTTCGTTACTCGAACTACTGCTATACAGCGAGCGCCAATACTGCCAGCTAAATAAAAGATTCAAACTACTGAAGGCACTAGCTACTGATAGTCATATTTAGCAAATGCAACATTTTGATAGAGAACAAACACTGGATTACCTTAATAGTGTTCAAAAGATATATAAATTCATGACATCCAGTATTACAAATTTACTGTCTCTGTCCAGATCATCCGCTCTGAAAACTCGGCCATCTCACTCCCCACATCCACCACTGCTGGCGGCTCACCTCCAACTGCGCAACGCTACGCGCTGTTAACAGCCAACTGCCCAACACTACAATAGCGAACAACAATGCAAACCAGCCACAGACTGCACACAGCACAGCCAGTGATTTTCATACAGAGCGCTACGTGGCGTTACCAACATAAAAACCTAAACAGCCTACTTACACAGTCGGTGAATTTTACAATGTTACTTATAATCCGTCTTGATTAATTTTTATTCATATGACCGGTTTCGGTTCAACCAGAACTATCTTCAGATCCGATATTTCGGTTACAGGAGTAATCCGTCCATATCTAGCAACTTTCACATGTTGCGATAATACAACACGAAACATGCTTCTTTAAACTTTTTCAGTGTCCCCCGTCAATTCTGTCTGGGGTCCTGATCCCGTGAATCAGTACTACAGTACTCCAAAAGAGGCTGAACAAACGTAATGCAGGCAGTCTCTTTAGTAGATTTGTTGCGTCTTCTAAGTACTGTGCCACTCAAACGCAATTGTTATCCCCATGTATTTACTTGAATCACGACTTTAAAATTTGTGAAAGTGTCTAACTGAAATGTGACGTTTTTTTATACTCATGCGCGCTGCTTGATGATTTTCACGCTTCGGGGCCAAATGATCGATTGGTACTATTCGTACGTCGCCGATATCTCACGTAAATTATTTAGGAATTCGTCCTGATCTTCCGAAGGCTTCAGCAGATGTTAAACGACAGCATGACCTTTAAAAAATGTGAGAGGGCTCATCAGAATGTCTCGTAAATCGTTTATATGGATTAAGAACAGCAAATGACCTGTAGCAATACCTGTGGCAACCCGGGATAGAGTGTTATGAATGAGTACCTTTACGGTTTCAGAAGACGTCTGCACGAATACTAGGAGGCATACAGAATGTAGATTCATGGCAGAATCTGCAAAAATTTCGATCCCAGTACGCGCCGTGGCGTAGATGTACGGCGCACCGCTGAGGGCCGGGTGTGTCGTAACATCCAAAGAACTCGAGTGCTCCGTAAAGTCGCATCGGATGAGTTCGCGTCTACGGGTAGGGAAGCCAATAAGCAAATTTCCAAACCATTGCGCCAACAGCGGCCCAGTGAACTCCACGCACGTATTAGTATTCGCCGCGTCACAAACGGTGTCCAGTAACGAGCACCTGTAAAGTGAGTTAGACACTTGGGGAGACGCTGTAACAATTGATACGTGGGCTGTATTGAAAGTGAAAGCCTTCGTTGTAGTACCCATCATATCAGGCAACAGTGTTATAGTCCATACGAGACTTTATTGACAGTCGTTCACCGTATTACATGCTCGCAATATGATCGCCGATCACCTTTCGCCACACAGACGGAAGGCGCCGTACACGGCCAGTGCGTCCATCTCAGTCGATGTCTCACAGGAACCTCCCTATGGCACGGGTTATGTCATCTCTAGTGTTGTAGCGCATGCCGTCCTTCATTTCGACGAATAAGTCGTAACCGCACGGACTCATGCCATCTGAGTATGTTGGATGTTCCAGTATATACCACCCTCAAATACGCAGGAACTCCTGCACTGGATTCACAGAGTGGCATCGTGCCTTGTCACGAAGGATGCTGGGATGCAGTCCATCAATCATCCGTAAGCAGCAGAGACCCAGGAAATATTAGATACAGGCTCCCAGGTAGATGTCATTTTCCTTGACTTCCGGAAAGCGTTCGATACAGTTCCGCACTGTCGCCTGATAAACAAACTAAGATCCTACGGAATATCAGACCAGCTGTGTGACTCGATCGAAGAGTTTTTAGTAAACAGAAAACAGCATGTTGTTCTCAATAGAGAGACGTCTACAGACGTTAAAGTAACAAATGGCTCTGGGCACTAAAGGACTTAACATCTGTGGTCATCAGTCCCCTAGAACTTAGAACTACTGAAACCTAACTAACCTAAGGACATCACACACATCCATGCCCGAGGCAGGATTCGAACCTGCTACCGTAGCAGTCGCGCGGTTCCGGACTGAGCGCCTAGAACCGCTAGACCACCGCGGCCGGCGTTAAAGTAAACTTTGGCGTGCCACAGGGGAGTGTTATGGGACCATTGCTTTTCACAATATTTATAAATGACCTAGTAGATAGTGTCGGAAGTTCCATGCGGCTTTTCGCGGATGATGCTGTAGTATACAGAGAAGTTGCAGCATTAGAAAAATTGCAGCGAAATGCAGGAAGATCTGCAGCGGATAGGCACTTGGTGTAGGGAGTGGCAACTGACCCTTAACATAGACAAATGTAATATATTGCGAATATATAGAAAGAAGGATCTTTTATTGTGTGATTATATGATAGCGGAACAAACACTGGTAGCAGTTACTTCTGTAAAATATCTGGGAGTATGCGTGCGGAAGGATTTGAAGTGGAATGATCATATAAAAATAATTGTTGGTAAGCCGGGTGCCAGGTTGAGATTCATTGGGAGAGTCCTTAGAAAATGTAGTCCATCAACAAAGGAATTTGTTTACAAAACACTCTTTCGACGTATACTTGAGTATTGCTCATCAGTGTGGGATCCGTACCAGGTCGGTTTGACAGAGGAGATAGGGAAGATACAAAGAAGAGCGGCGCGTTTCGTAACAGGGTTATTTGGTAAGCGTGATAGCGTTAACGGAGATGTTTAGCAAACTCAAGTGGCAGACTCTGCAAGGGAGGCGCTCTGCATCGCAGTGTAACTTGGTGTCCAGGTTTCGAGAGGGTGCGTTTCTGGATGGGGTATCGACTATGTTGCTTCCCCCTACTTATACCTCCAGAGAAGATCACGAATGTAAAATTAGAGAAATTTTAGCGCGCACGGAGGCTTTCCGACAGTCGTTCTTCCCGCGAACCATACGCGACTGGAACAGGAAAGGGAGTTAGTGACAGTGGCTCGTAAAGTGCCCTCCGCCACACACCGTTGGGTAGGTTGCGGAGTATAGATGTAGATGTAAATCACCGCTTCCGAGAGGGGACTTCCCAAACGGCGCCAATCTCGAATGATATTCCAGGCACCTCGAGACTCTTTCACCGATCTCGTCACTGTGCGATATGGCAAAGCTGCATCAGGACACGCCCCAGGCAGTCCCTGAAAACATTGTTGTGCGCTCCGACCACGTGCCACTTCAACCTCGATCCGTGCACATTGTTCGTGTTTCCTAAAAAGTGCTATCAGGGTGCTGGAACTGGTCATGTTACGATAGTGTTGCCACTGTGCTACCCTAGTAGCATGCAGATTACGAGAGGATGAGTGTGTATGTGTGTGCGTGTCTGCGGCAGGTCGCCGCCGCGCACCCGCCGTTCCTCGGCGTCGAGCGTGGGCAGCGGCGGGCCGCCGAGCGCCGCGGCGCCGACGCCGCCCCCGCCGCCCCCGCAGCCGCAGCCGCTGTCGCCGGGCGGCGGGGGCGGCACGGGCCTCCGCTCGCGCTCGCCCACGCCCCGCAGGTCGCTGGCTGCGCCGCGGCCCGCTGCCGGCCGCTCCCGCTCCAGGTCGCCCACCCCCGGCGGCGCCAAGCCGCACGCGCTCGCCCCTGGAGCTGGAGCTGGAACTGGAGGCGGCTCCGGGCCGCAGCGCAGCAGGGACGCCAGCCCCGGCAAGCCGCTGCAGCGCAGGGACAGGGACCCCAGCCCCGCGGTGGCACCGGCGCCCGCCCCCGCCTCGGCCTCCGCCTCCACGGCCGCCGACGCCCACAACGACTCGGGCTCCGAGGTGTCGGACGAGGGCTACCGCAGCCTGGGCACCGTGGCCGCCGCCAGCTCGCCGCCGGCCCAGGGCGTCGATGACGGCGTCGTCGGGGTGAAGGCGGTCGCCGAAGACTCGGAGGTCGCCACGGACGAGTGCAAGGACGGCGGCGTCGCGCCCGACGCGCAAGCCTCAGGTAGGCTTTTAACCCATTCGTGGTTAACACTCATTTTGCACATATCTAAAAAACAGAAGGCAACAACTCTTTTCTGCCTTATTAACTTTGGATTTTAACTAACAAAAAAGGATTATAAGTTGACCGATGTTAGAAATCACGCGTGCCCCACGAAGCTAACCACGCCCATGTCTTCAATGGAATCTAAGGTTTTTCAAAGTTAAATTTTTCTTTGTGGTTCACGGTGCATAACAATGTACTGCAGCCATAGTGTCATCTTCAAATGGCTGCAGCACATTAGGACTTTGTTTTTATGAATCAGATCTGATGATTGTCATTAAAAAGCCGAAACCGGTAATCCGTTAACAATAAGTTTGTGACCGTAGACGTAAATTAAAGGAAACTTATATAAGGGAGACTGTTTTTTTGAAGACGATGTCGCAGCTTGTGAAAGTAGAGTCGATCATCGCTGTTAACTTCGTTCAAGTTATGCGAAGTTTATCCGCCTTCTCGCCCGCAAACTGAAATCACGTTAAGATTTCACAACAGAACACGCACGTGCAAAGCTCTACTGAGGTAGTGCAAGGTGGTACGATCCTAACTGCAACTCGTGTGTGCCACTGCTTCATGCGGCCTAGTTAGTACGGTGCAGGGCAGCAGGGGGAGGGTTTCCGAGGAAAGAGTCGGGCCGGCCGGTGTGGCCGTGCGGTTCTAGGCGCTTCAGTCTGGAACCGCGTGACCGCTACCATCGCAGGTTCGTGTGCTGCCTCGGGCATGGATGTGAGTGATGTCCTTAGGTTTAAGTAGTTCTGAGTAGTTGAAGGAGTCGGCACGGCGTGGCTACTGACGGGTCGTTGGGTGGCTGTGTTTGCAGAGCGTCAGGAGCTTAGCCGCCACGCGTCCTCGCCAGACTCGGTGGTGTCCACCTCCGAGGAGGCGGCGACCCCGCGGCAGCAGGAGCCGGAGCGGGGGAGCGAGCCCGCTGCCGCCCCCACGCCGCCGCCGCCCCCGCCGCCGCCCCCGCGCCGGCCCGGCAGCGCCTGCAGCAGCGCCAGCAGCGACAGGGACAGCCGCGACCAGCTGCCGGAGGTGACCCTGTCGCCGCGCCGCATGGCCTCGCTGCAGGCCAAGCCGCAGTCGCAGTACAGGAGGCCCTCCCACCAAGGTACTGGCCTCCGCCTGCCCCAAGTTAAAGGCACACCTCCAAAACTCGCCGCCTCGACTCCTATGTTTGCGTCTTCATAAGCAGCCTGTTGGTGTCCCCTTGAGGTCAGCCTTTGCTTGCAGCAGAAGACGGCTAATTAAGCTCAAAACACGGAGCCAAACGGCCAATTTTGGAGCTGAAACTCGAAGAGAAACGTGATGCAACCTAATCGACCAGGAGATTTTACCATCCATTTGCTACTACTGTTTCGCACACATGAGCATAGGACGGTTTCAGAACCACAAGAAACCACTTGCAATACTGGTGGTGAACAGCTTTTCTGATATTTTGTCTTCAGTATGAGTGAAGATGCTGGCATACTGTAAAGGCTGTTCTTGTGAACCTCACATTAGACTCCAATATATGTGGCGTCCCCCGACCCTGTCCATGCAGCTGCTCTCTACTGCTCCTGACTGCTAAAAGTAAACCAAATATAATCAGATTCGTAGGGCTGGAAACAGGCTACGTGACGGGTACCAGCAATGAGGTACTGCATACAGTAAACAAACGGTTAATTAATGTGTATTTTCAATTAAATAAGGAGAGTAGACAATTTCTTCCCACATCTAATGATGCCTCGCCCATGTGGAAGATTGACTATGCTAACGGGCCTCTGAATGAAGTTGCCCCTACACGTGTATCATTCACTGGGCAGCTGAGTGAAGTGTTATCTCTGGTGAGAATTAAGATCTCCTTGTCGACCTTACTGATTCGAAAAGGCCTGTTGTGCGGTAACTCACGTCGTCCACTGCAAGGAGAACCGACGCACAGCTGTAGGGCAGTGGAGCTTCAGTGTGGTCTGCCAGCCGCTGTGGCCGAGCGGTTCCAGGCGCTTCAGTCCGGAACCGCGCGACTGCCACGGTCGCAGGTTCGAATCCTGCCTGGGTCATGGACGTGTGTGATATCTTTAGGTTACTTAGGCTTAAGTAGTTCTAAGTTCCAGGGGACTGATGACCTCAGATATTAAGTCCCATAGCGCTCAGAGCCATTTGAACCATTTTTAGTTCATTACCATCCACACGCTTCTTTACATTACAAATACGGTTTTTAAAAAGTATGGGTGGTTTCCCTTTGTTTCCAAGCATCGCTTCCCTACTTCTACTGGCCTAGGCTTTGACTGCGCCTTGCGGAGTCTGGTGTCCCCATGTCTGACGACACTAAAATAAGTTGCAAGAGGCGAACAATGTGGAAGAGTTTGGCGGCAGGAGTCATTGGCATTAGTAAGTATCAACGAAGGAACGTTGGGAGGACGAAAATTTTAAGGGCTTCCGTATGCAAGGGCTTATGAGCAGGTACTTATGAGTGCCTCGCTAAGTACAGATTTATTTAAGCACCAGAAGACTTAGACATTTAGACATATATTACAGAATTTATTCTGTGGTAGGATATTAACGTTGAGCTCAGTGTAGCTAGCATTCAGTGAGAGGGATAGAGGGAGCCATTGGAGGACAGATTGGTGGGTGGGGGCCTGGTTTGAACTAGGAAGTCTTCGACATTCTGAAGTAAAAATTAGTTTCTCGGTTCAGTTGGCTCCTTGAGTGGGTAGACAGGTGCTGTACTTGTCTAGATAAACATTTCGATTTCTTCAAGAAGGTCCATACTGTTAAAATAAATCAATGCTATATACATATTACCTTTATCTAATATAAACAGAAAGTGATTTTACTAATATTCCAGATCATGTTAACGCTGTTGTTGTGGTCTTCAGTCCTGAGACTCGTTTGATGCAGCTCTCCATGCTGCACTGTCCTGTGCAAGCGTCTTCATCTCCCAGAACCTACTGCAGCCTACATCCTTCTGAATCTGCTTACTGTATTCATCTCTTGGCCTCCCTCTACGATTATTTCCCCCCACGCTGCCCTCCAATACTAAATTGGTGATTCCTCGATGTCTCAGAACATGTCCTACCAACCGATCCCTTCTTCTAATCAAGTTGTGCCACAAGCTCCTCTTCTCCCCAATTCTATTCAATACCTCCTCATTAGTTATGTGATCTACCCATCTAATTTTCAGCATTCTTCTGTAGCACCCCATTTCGAAAACTTGTATTCTCTTCTTGTCCAAACTATTTATCGTCCATGATACACTTCCACACATGGCCACACTTCATACGAATACTTTCAGAAACGACTTCCTGACACTTAAATCTATACTCGATGTTAACAAATTTCTCTTCTTCAGAAACGCTTTCCTCGCCATCGCCAGTCTACATTTTATACCCTCTCTACTTCGACCATAATCACTTATTTTCCTCCCCAAATAGCAAACCTCCTTTACTACTTTAAGTGACTCATTTTCTAATCTAATTCCCTCAGCATCACCCGACTTCATTCTACTACATTCTGTTATCCTCGTTAAGGTAAGAACGGAAACAAGTCAGCAGTTCATTTGAAGTTTTATTATTGTTTTTAATTGTGAAGCTCACTGTCATACAAAAATTTCCAGTTCTCTGCAAATGTCGTAAATTTACATTAGTTTACTTTTGGGCATTCACGTTAACGCCAGTTTTGATTTAAGTATTTGTTCATACGTCAACTTTATCACATGCAAACAAAAACGATAATCTCTCTGAGCAAAGTAGATCTATGTTACATCTTTGTATGAAGATCTTTGTAAGAAGCAAAAGTTGTACAGCACACGCTGGTCGCTGGCAAGTTTCATAAATACACATTATGCTTTGAAATGGTTATGTAACTTCCTGTGGACCATCTGAAGATGAGCGTCAAAAGGTTCGAGAACCGGTTTATGGAAAAAATACACTAATGGCCATTATAATTGCTACGCCAATTGCTACATACGCGAAATTTAATCGACTGGAAGACGTTGCTGTGATATGCAAATGATTAGCTTTTGAGAGCATTCACACAAGGTTGGCGCCGTTGGCGACACCTACAACGTGCTGACATGAGGAAAGTTTCCAACCGATTTCTCATACACAAACAGCAGTTGACCGACGTTGCCTGGTGAAACGTTGTTGTGATGCCTCGTCTAAGGAGGACAAATGCCTACCATCACGTTTTAGACTTTGATAAAGGTCGGATTGTAGGCTATCGCGATTGCGGTTTATCATATCGCGACATTGATGCTCGCGTTGGTCGAGATACAAAGACTGTCAGCAGAATATGGAATCGGTGGGTTCAGGAGGGTAATACCGAACGCCGTGCTGGATCCCAACGGCCTCGTATCACTAGCAGTCGAGATGACAGGCATCTTATTCGCATGGCTGTAACGGATCGTGTAGCCACGTCTCGATCCCTGAGTCAACAGATGGGGACGTTTGCAAGACAACAACTATCTGCACGAACAGTTCGACGACGTTTTCAGCAGCATGGACCATCAGCTCGGAGACCAAGGCTGCGGTTACACTTTACACTGAATCACAGACAGGAGCGCCTGCGATTGTGTACTCAACGATGAACCTGGGTGCACGAATGGCAGAACGTCATTTTTTTCGGATGAATGCCGGTTCTGTTTACAGCATCGTGATGGTCGCATCCATGTTTGGCGACATCGCGGTGAACGCACATGGGAAGCGTGTATTCGTCATCGCCATACTGGCGTATCACCAGGGGTGATGGTATGGGGTGCCATCGGTTACACCTCTCGGTTATCTCATTTTCGCATTGACGGCACTTTGAACAGATGTGTTACGACCCGTGCCTCTACCCTTCATTCGATCCGTGCGAAACCCTACATTGCAGCAGGATAATGCACGACCGCATGTTGCAGGTCCTGTACGGGCCTTTCTGGATACAGAAAATGCTCGACTGCTGTCCTGGCGAGCACATTCTCGAGATCTCTCACTAATTGAAAACGCCTGGCCAATGGTGGCCGAGCAACTGGCTCGTCACAATATGCCAGTCACTACTCTGAACTGTGGTATCGTGTTGAAGCTGCATGGGCAGCTGTACCTGTACCTGTACATGCCATCGAAGCTCTGTCTCAATGCCCAGGCGTATCAAGGCCGTTATTACGGCCAGAGGTGGTTGTTCTGGGTCATGATTTCTCAGGATCTATGCACCTAAAATGCCTGAAAATGTACCCACATGTCAGTTCTAGTATAATATATTTGTCCAATGAATACCCGTTTAGCCCGCATCTCGTGGTCGTGCGGTAGCGTTCTCGCTTCCCACGTCCGGGTTACCGGGTTCGAGTCCCGTCGGGGTCAGGGATTTTCTCTGCCATGTGATGGCTGGGTGTTGTGTGATGTCGTTAGGTTAGTTAGGTTTAAGTAGTTGTAAGTTCTAGGGGACTAATGACCATAGATGTTAAGTCCCATAGTGCTCAGAGCCATTTGAACCATTTTTTGAATACCCGTTTATCATCTGCATTTCTTCTTGGTGTAGCAGTTTTAATGGTCAGTAGTGTAGCTATTTCAAATAAGCAGTTGATTGCAGTTTTGTGTATTTGTTTTGAACAAACAGTGACAGGCTGTTAAACATATGTATTGGATAAGATTTATCAGCTGAATTTTCTTCTTAAGACATGAATTATCAGTTCAGATGTATGGATGTGTGTGCTCGAGAGAGTGCTCCGTAGAGCGGCCTGTAAGAGGCAGAACGCGTTGCCCTCCCGCAGAGTCCCCTCAGCAACATCCGCAGCAGCAGGTAGCAGCGGCGCCCATGACGCGCAGCCGGTCGACGTGTGGCGCCGTGGAGTGCGGCTTCAGCGACGCCCCCGCCGAGCTGTTCGCCCCCGCCGCCCCACGCCGTCAGCAGCAGCAGCAGCAGCAGAGTGGCAGCAAGGGCCGCGCGGCGCCCTCCCCCCACCCCTCCTCCTACAACACGTGGTCCGGCCGGCAGGGCCGCGCCGCGCCCAAGTCTCGCCCGCCACTCACCGACAACACCTTCAGGTACGTCACTACGTGCTCACACCGTACTTTGCGTGCTCACCCATTTCGTGTTCCCGACACACATCGCAGCCACGTTAGACCTCCGGACCAGGCCACGGCGTCGGACCCACTTGCAGTGTTCACACGGTCAGCTCGTCTGGGCCGACACACGGTTTGGCATCGTCCCTTCACAATTTGTGTTGCGCTGGGATACTGGACCCACTGGTTGAAGCTGTCGTCATCATAATGCCTACCTAGGCGAGGATATCAAACCCCGTGTTAAAAGTGTGCACATGTCTTGGTCACGATATAAGACCCACTGTTTTACACTGTTTGCTGGACCAGGCTATGGAGTCAGATCCGCAGTCCCTCTGTTTTGCATTGCGGTGTTCCCACTGCACACTGGATCGAGACATGATATCAAACACAGTATTTTGCTGTTTGTTGTTCACGCCGCATGCAGAGGTAATTCAGAACATTAGACCCACTATTTTGCAATGTAGTGTTCAACTGCACTCTGGGGTAGCTGAAATATCAGACTCACTGTTCTGCTGTGTGGTGTCCACATTCTATGCTGCGCTGAGCTGGGGTATCAGACCGATTGTTTGGCAATGTGGGCCTTGATGAAAGAACTACTTTTTTTGAAGACTGGGTTGGGATATGAGACGTACTGGTTTGCGTCTGTTTCCCAGTGTGTTGCTGGCAGTGGGTATCATCTCTAGTATGTATCATCCCTAGTAAATACACCACACATCTCTCATCTGGTCCCGGCGGAGGTTCGAGTCCTCCCTCGGGCATGGATGTCTGTGTGTGTGTGTGTGTGTGTGTGTGTGTGTGTGTGTGTTTGTGTGTGTGTGTGTGTGTGTGTGTCCTTAGGATAATTTAGGTTAAGTAGTGTGTAAACTTACAGACTGATGACCTTAGCAGTTAAGTCCCATAAGATTTCACAGACGTTTGAACATTTTTTCTCTCATCTGGTCTTATCAAGAGTTTACTTGCTTCTATTAATTAATCTTTCACTGTTCCTCTCTGTTGGTGCGCTGTGTGAGTGTGTACTCAACACCGCAATAATGAATTTTTCTCACTAAATAATTTTCACTTTGCAGATCTGTGTAATTCTTAATTTGATAAACAGACATGGATTAGGAGAATATGGAATTTGTCACCAAAATATCTTGCCTTCCATCTACATCTACATCCATACTCCGCAAGCCACCTGACGGTGTGTGGTGGAGTGTACTTTGAGCCCACTTGTAAAATATAAAGTTCCATGGCCAGAAATTTCACACTTATTAAAATAGCGTGGGATATTAACCCGTGCTGTGATGAATTTCTTCTCGAAACCAAATGTTTCATTCCCATTTGCAGAGGACACCTTCAAGGGATGTTATGGCGTTTTGAAGATTCAGAACACGCCCTGACTCAGTTGCGAGCCACATTGTGCATCAGACCTGCGAGAAAGGCACAATCCCGCCCCCCCCCCCCCCCCCGCTCCCACCCCTGTCTGCTGAAGACACCTCTGAGGAAGGGGACGAAGCGTTTGGTTTCGACAGAAAATTCACACACCATGGCACGATTTCAAAAACAATATTTCAGTAAGAGCTGCCTCTCAGTTCACATGATTTTTGCTTAGCTTCGAAAGGCAACTGTTCCTCTATCAACACATTCAGAGTTCCATTCATAGAAGCAAAAAATTTTCACCTTTTGTGTTATTAATAAATGTGTAAAAATATTGGTATTGTGGTCCTCGTGCAAAATGTTAACAACATCGGAATATCCCAAAACCACTTGGCGCATCTGGTTCGGTAACGGAGCCACGTGCAGTAGGCTAGAGCGGCAATTGGCTGACAGCAGCGCCTGCCTGCCCACAGCCGGTCGTCGGCGCAGCGGCGCAGCCTGGGCGCCTACGGCGGCGGCCGCCCGCACCACAGCAACAACAACCACCAGCACGCCAGCGCCCCGTGCAGCCCGCGCAGGCAGCCGCCCCACGCCGCCGCCGCCGGGGGCGGCAAGGGCTCCCTGCCCGCCTCCCTGTCCGGCTCCCCCACCAAGATATCGCCGCTCATCGAACAGGTACGCTCACCACGCCGACTCTCACCTACGCTCACCACTGTGGATTTTCGACCACCTCGAGTCTTATCGCTCAGTCGTCGGGCGTCTCTACCTCGCTTTCCCAGTCCTACACTGAAGCGCCAAAGAAACTGGTATAGGAGTGCTAGTTGAAATGCAGAGATATTTAAACAGGCAGAATATGGCGCTGCGGTCTGCAACGCCAGTATAAGACAACAAGTAACTGGCGCAGTTGTTAGATCAGTTACAATGGCAGGTTATCAAGATGTAAGTGAATTTTAGCATGGTGCTATAGTCGGCGCAGGAGTGATGGGACACAGCACCTCAGAGGTAGCGATGAAGTGGGGTTTTTCCGGTACAACCATTTCACGAGTGTACCGCACAGTTGACACATCCTGTCTCATCACCTGCATCCATTCCTGTCCATTGCGCATTCCGACGGATTTCTCCAATTCCAGCAGGACAATGTGACATCCCAAACGTCCAGAATTGCCACAGAGTGGCTCCAGGAACACTCTTCTGAGTTTAAACACTTCCGCTGACCACCAAACTCCCCAGACATGAACATTATTGAGCAAGAAACTTCCTGACAGGTTAAAACTGTGTGGTGGACCGAGACTCGATTGCCAACTTCCTGCAGTACCACCTCCCGCCACCCACTCGAGATATCTGACGTTCTGTTACACCCCACCATGCCATCAGTTACCAGAGAAATTTTGTCTTTTCCTCCCAGGCAAAGAAATTATTTCTGAAGTCCACCCCTTCCATCAGCTACACCCTAGCCTACCTCTTCCTTCTCTAAACAAGGCTCCAACAATTGTTTCCCTATGAAAATGCGATCGTGCACATCCGATATCACCTGCATCCCTTCTCTTGACACTCCTGAATATTCACCTTGACGCAAATCCCTCACAAACGTGACGACAACACCAAAATCCTTACACTCCTCAATATCACACGCATCGTCTTGTCATCAGGACTAACAGCATTGTTTTTATTCGTATGAAAAGTGTGTAATTATATTAATTATATTGGGAGTCAATCATCCAGGCATGGCATACTTCATACCATTAACTCTGATTGAATTAAGGTACCCGGACCCATATCGAATTAAAGACATTACATTAACTGGTGAAGTCAGTCAATGGCGCCTGTGGCGTACAGTTTAAGTGCTTCTTATGTTTTGATGAGAGGGCAGAAGAACGTTTAAGTACTGAGATTACTCTGCTTTTACAAGACAACGAGACGAGCATGATAAGCTGCAGAATACAGTAGATAGTGGAAGTGAGACAGTGTAGCGCTGTGACAGGAATGTGCGTACATATCACGTATTTGTTACGTTTCGACATGTGCTACAGCACAGTGTAAGTATCACGGTTTCTTAGCATCTAATGTTATTATTCCTTAGGTGGTAACATGTAAAAAATGTGCTATAACGGTAACATACCTCTAGGAATCTAAAATTACTAAATTTTGCAATTTATGGCCACTTAGTGAATATCGAAAACAAATAACAGTTCAAAAGCGTGATGAAATATTAACATTAATATTTTCATTGTGTTTAAATAATAATTTGCGGCACAATATGTAAAAATGACAGGCCTTTTCTTTATGAATTGGTTTATAAACTTTATTACTCTTTTAAAAAATTCAAAAAATTAAATATTGTTGTTTCCAAAGAAATACTTTGTAAATATGACGAGTTTTCTGAGGCATATTGATATACAGGTTGGGACAAATGAAAGCGGCCTGGAGAACATGTCCAGGTGGAGCATTCGCCTGCTTGATCGACGAGGTGTGCCCGTCTCTTAGAACAGGCGTTGGGATGTGTGGTAGGAGTCTGGAGCATTTTCTGGTGACCTGCAGACACATTTTCTCGTGTGCTGGTACGTTTCGGAATGTTTTTCACTTGTTCAAAGACCACCGTTTTAGGACTAAGCGTTGCATGGCACTGTTTGCTGGCACTTTGAACCATTGTATTTCTCAGCAAACAGCTGACCACACCGTTTGCACGACTTTGTTGTCGCGTGACTGCCCACAACGACCAGCTGCTGGTCCACTGTGAACACCACGTCCCCTTTCCACCGCTCCATTCACACTGACACAGCTCGCACTATCCTCTGAACTGGTGTTGATCACGTGGCGGGCGTGTACGTGGTGTGTGCATCACAGTGTGTAGTTATATGCGTCGTGTTGGCTACTGAGGAAGTCAGCACCAACACGAACAAGAAAGGAGAGAAGTTTCGATGGCTGGCGTCAGGAATGCAAAATCGTCTGCACAACACACTTTAACATGGAATGAAACTTAACTTCTTTTGCCTCCTGCGTGCGATAACATCTATCCACTATTACTACTCACAAAAGGCACGCTCAGTCACGTCTTGATATTACACAGTACTTTTGCTCTCGAAATCTGCTACCGATCCGGGGCGACCAGCGATGGGCGGCTGGTTAAGTCTGGAGGTGTGGCGCTGTCCACTCTTTCTATTTGTGCACGGAACAGCAACCTCTTGATGCCGTTCCGCTCCGTTCAACTGCGGATGGAACGAAGCACTGGTAAGATGAGTGATACCTCTAGCTGTATAAAACTGTTCAAAGTACTGGGCAGTAAACTGTGGTCCGTTGTCCGTAACCAGCACTACAGGTAAACCCTCCAGGCAAAAAATAGATGGTAAAGCTTGATTTGTACTATGCGACATCGTCGAGTGAATGGACACTGCAAACAGATATTTGTTAAAAGTGTCCACGACAATAAGCCGACGAGTTACATTGAAATTACAATGAAATGAATACCCCTAGCTGCATACAGGCGTTGATATAAGTCAACGGGCACAGTTGAAAATGTATTCCCTGACCCGGACTCTAACCCGGGATCTCGTGATGACATGACAGACGCTCTAACCATCTTTCTTTTATTTTTTGTTCGTTGTTCATCGTTGTGTTTGGTCGTTGCGGACGTCACATGACAATCGTCCATGTTTGTTGTTGATCAGTTTTTTTTTATTACATAGGCCAACTAGCTTACTGACCGAACGCGCTGAGCTACCGTGCCGGCTATCCACCGAGGACACAAAGGATAGCGCGACTGCAGGGACTTATCTCTGGCACGCCTCCCTTGAGACCCACAATCCCAACTTATTGTCCCACACTATATTCATATTGCCCCTGCACCTTATACTCATTACTCGCGGCTTTTTGCCGATTCTCGTAAGAGTTCGGACACTGTGTATCCGCACAGAAATAGATGATCAAATGGTGGGCGAGCCTTATGTATAAAGATAATATCTGTTCTTTCGGATATGTTGGGAATGTGGGTCTCAGGGGAGGCGTGCCAGAGATAAGTCCCTGCAGTCGCGCTATCCTCTGTGTCCTCGGTGGGTCAGATGGATAGAGCGTCTGCCACGTAAGCAGGAGATCCCGGGTTCGACTCCCTGTCGGGGACTTATATCAACGCCTATATGCAGCTAGGGGTATTCATTTAATTGTAATTTCATTCTAACGAGCTGTATGGGTATCTGTTCTTTCGGACATGTCAGAATCTTCATATATATATAGAGAGAGAGAGAGGGAGAGAGAGAGAGAGAGAGAGAGAGTTACATTGAGTCTTGGTCAATAACTTGGAACGGAAAGGAATCGACCTGTGCTGTGGACGAAATCTGTGCGAGAGCACAGCCCCGATTCCGTACGAAGAATCGTACACTGCCAAAACCACAGGCTTAGTGGGATCGAAATAAATAAGACATCTGTCACTCGACATTTTTAAGTTCCTGGAATGCGCCCTGACACTCTTTGGTCCAAACAAAAGTCGCGTTCCGTGAAGGACAGTTTGGCCTTTCGTGAGTGCAAAAGCGGCGGGGTCACGATTTCACAGCAGACACACACGTCGACGCTGGTTTACTGTGTGTGGCCAAGGCGCGGTAGCCCGTTTGCGCGCAGTGGTCGATCGCAAGGCCGTACTTGTTTGTCACTTTGCGTTACACTACGAATGGGAGCTACCTCGAAGTTTTCCACTGCGCTTTGACACGAGTCCTGATGCTCAGTAATTTGTAACACTTCTTTCAAAGTAGGATTAGAATATTTGAGCATTTGTTCACGAATCCGACTGTATGCCACATTTTACATAATTGCGTCACTAATCATGGCGTCACTATGGTCCTGTTCACAGATACATCGAAAATGACACTCTCGTGTCAAACCCTGATGTTCAGTGACCAACTGACGGTATGTCTGTCCTGACTTTTTCCGCCATCGAAAGAATTTGTAACGAGCTGCAACAGCCTGTAGCAGATTATCACACATAGTGAGGGCAGAAACTACACTACTGGCCATTAAAATTGCTACACCAAGAAGAAATGCAGATATTAAACGCGTATTCATTGGACAAATACAGGGTGTTTCAAAAATAACCGGTATATTTGAAACGGCAATAAAAACTAAACGAGCAGCGATAGAAATACACCGTTTGTTGCAATATGCTTGGGACAACAGTACATTTTCAGACGGACAAACTTTCGAAATTACAGTAGTTACAATTTTCAACAACAGATGGCGCTGCAAGTGATGTGAAAGATATAGAAGACAACGCAGTCTGTGGGTGCGCCATTCTGTACGTCGTCTTTCTGCTATAAGCGTGTGCTGTTCACAACGTGCAAGTGTGCTGTGGACAACATGGTTTATTCCTTAGAACAGAGGATTTTTCTGGTGTTGGAATTCCACCGCCTAGAACACAGTGTTGTTGCAACAAGACGAAGTTTTCATCGGAGGTTTAATGTAACCAAAGGACCGAAAAGCGATTCAATAAAGGATCTGTTTGAAAAATTTCAACGGACTGGGAACGTGACGGATGAACGTGCTGGAAAGGTAGGGCGACCGCGTACGGCAACCATAGAGGGCAACGCGCAGCTGGTGCAGCAGGTGATCCAACAGCGGCCTCGGGTTTCCGTTCGCCGTGTTGCAGCTACGGTCCAAATGACGCCAACGTCCGCGTATCGTCTCATGCGCCAGAGTTTACACCTCTATCCATACAAAATTCAAACGCGGCAACCCCTCAGTGCCGCTACCATTGTTGCACGAGAGACATTCGCTAACGATATAGTGCACAGGATTGATGACGGCGATATGCATGTGGGCAGCATTTGGTTTACTGACGAAGCTTATTTTTACCTGGACGGCTTCGTCAATAAACAGAACTGGCGCATATGGGGAACCGAAAAGCCCCATGTTGCAGTCCCATCGTCGCTGCATCCTCAAAAAGTACTGGTCTGGGCCGCCATTTCTTCCAAAGGAATCATTGGCCTATTTTTCAGATCCGAAACGATTATTGCATCACGCTATCTGGACATTCTTCGTGAATTTGTGGCGGTACAAACTGCCTTAGACGACACTGCGAACACCTCGTGGTTTATGCAAGATGGTGCCCGGCCACATCGCACGGCCGACGTCTTTAATTTCCTGAATGAATATTTCGATGATCGTGTGATTGCTTTGGGCAATCTGAAACATACAGGAGGCGGCGTGGATTGGCCTCCCTATTCGCCAGACATGAACCCCTGTGACTTCTTTCTGTGGGGACACTTCAAAGACCAGGTGTACTGCCAGAATCCAGAAACAATTGAACAGCTGAAGCAGTATATCTCATCTGCATGTGAAGCCATGTCACGTTGTCAAAGGTTTCGGGTAATTTCATTCAGAGACTACGCCATATTATTGCTACGCATGGTGGATATGTGGAAAATATCGTACTATAGAGTTTCCCAGACCGCAGCGCCATCTGTTGTTGACAATTGTAACTACTGTAATTTCGTAAGTTTGCCTTAAAAATGTACTGTTGTCGCAAGCATAATGCAACAAACGGTGTGTTTCTATCGCTGCTCGTTTAGTTTGTATTGCCGTTTCAAATATACCGGTCATTTTTGAAACACTCTGTATATTATACTGGAACTGACATGTGAGTACATTTTCTCGCAATTTGGGTGCATCGATCCTGAGAAATCAGTACCTAGAACAACCACCTCTGGCCGTAATAACGGCCTTGTACGCCTGGGCATTGAGTCAAACAGAGTTTCGATGGCGCGTACAGGTACAGCTGCCCATGCAGCTTCAACACGATACCACAGTTCATAAAGAGTAGTGACTGGCGTATTGTGATGAGCCAGTTGCTCTGCCACCATTGACCAGATGTTTCCAATTGGTGAGAGATCTCTAGAATGTGCTGGCCAATGCAGCAGTCGAACATTTTCTGTATCCAGAAAGGCCCGTACAGGACGTGCAATATGAGCTCGTACATTATCCTGCTGAAATGTAGGGCTTCGCAGGGATCGAATGAAGGGTAGAGACACGGGTCGTAACACATCTGAAATGTAACGTCAACCGTTCAAAGTGCCGTCAATGTGAACAAGAGGTGACCGAGACGTGTAACCAATGGCACCCCATAGCATCACGCCGTGTGATACGCCAGTATGGCGATGACGAATACACGCTTCCAATGTGCTTTCACCGCGATGTCGCCAAACACGATTGCGACCATTATGATGCTGTAAATAGAACCTGGATTCATCCGAAAAAATGACATTTTGCCATTCGTTCACCCAGGTTCGTCTTTGAGTACACCATCGCAGGCCTGTCTGTAAAGCAGCGTCAATGGTAACCGCAGCCATGGTCTCCGAGCTGGTAGTCCATGCTGCTGCAAACGTCGTCGAACTGTTCGTGCAGATGGTTGTTGTCTTACAAACGTCCCCATCTGTTGACTCACGGATCGAGACGTGGCTGCACGATCCGTTACAGCCATGCGGATAAGATGCCTGTCATCTCGACTGTAGTGATACGAGGCCGTTGTGATCCAGCACGGCGTTCGGTATTACCCTCCTGAACCCACCGATTTCATATTCTGCTGACAGTCTTTGTATTTCGACCAACGCCGGCAGCAGTGTCGCGATACGATAAACCGCAATCGCGATAGGCTACAATTCGACCTTTATCAAAGTCGAAAACGTGACAGTGCGCATTTATATTCCTTGCACGAAGCATAACAACAACGTTTCACCAGGCAACGCCGGTCAGCTGGTGTTTGTGTATGAGAAATCGGTTGGAAACTTTCCTCATGTCACCAGGTTGTAGGTGTCGCCACCGGCGCCAACCTTGTGTGAATGCTCTCAAAAGATAATCATTTGCATATAATAGCATCTTCTTCCTGTCGGTTAAATTTCGCATCTGTAGCACGTCAACTTCGTGGTGTAGGAATTGTAATGACCGGTAGTGTTACTCTTCACAAACTAGCTACTCTGGGCTACTAGTTGGGTATAGCTCCTAAGTCAGGCGGTAAGCTCCTGTGTTCGCTGTTAACAAGAAAGAAGAAAGTTTCACTGTACCTTGCACTTCAGGCGAACCACAATGATCGTAGTACTCATTCCATTCTTCTTCTTGTTACAGCGAAATGCAGGTCGGCAGTGGCTGTCTGTTGTGGCGGGGTCGAAGAAGCAGCGGCTTGTGCATTAATGAGCTACTCGGCTGCCGACGTCAAATGCGGCGTTTGTTGCTCCTGGAACTGTATAAACTGCGTTAGACCAAAGCCAGCAGCAGGTGGTGTAGCAGGCGGGTTCGAGGCGATTTTAATGAGAGGAGCGCCTCAACAAAGTAATGATACACTATTAGCGAAAGCGCTGCACTGAGTCTGCAAGAAAACACAATTAGTAGAAAACCGCCTCTGAAACAAAAGAGATAAGTATTTGTGATGCGCTGTGACGGAGCGGCGAAGAACGAATGCATCGTGGTTCTGGAATCCACGGCGCCATATATGTTGGCTGCTGTGGAAGTCAGTGACAACACAAACAAAGAAGGAGCTGCGATGGTCAGCGGCAGCAATCCAAAATCATCTATACAAAACACTTTAAGGGTTATTGAGCAAAGAAATGAAACTTAACTTCTTGTGTCTCCTAAGTGCTGTTGCATTTATCCGTTATTGCTACTCTCAAGAGAGAGGCTAAAAATCGTCTTCCTATTATAAATTTCCTTTAGTGCACGTCTATGGCCACAAATGTTTTGTCATGAGACTACCGGTTTCGGTCTACACTCCTGGAAATTGAAATAAGAACACCGTGAATTCATTGTCCCAGGAAGGGGAAACTTTATTGACACATTCCTGGGGTCAGATACATCACATGATCACACTGACAGAACCACAGGCACATAGACACAGGCAACAGAGCATGCACAATGTCGGCACTAGTACAGTGTATATTCACCTTTCGCAGCAATGCAGGCTGCTATTCTCCCATGGAGACTATCGTAGAGATGCTGGATGTAGTCCTGTGGAACGGCTTGCCATGCCATTTCCACCTGGCTCCTCAGTTGGACCAGCGTTCGTGCTGGACGTGCAGACCGCGTGAGACGACGCTTGATCCAGTCCCAAACATGCTCAATGGGGGACAGATCCGGAGATCTTGCTGGCCAGGGTAGTTGACTTACACCTTCTAGAGCACGTTTGGTGGCACGGGATACATGCGGACGTGCATTGTCCTGTTGGAACAGCAAGTTCCCTTGCCGGTCTAGGAATGGTAGAACGAGGGGTTCGATGACGGTTTGGATGTACCGTGCACTATTCAGTGTCCCCTCGACGATCACCAGAGGTGTACGGGCAGTGTAGGAGATCGCTTCCCACACCATGATGCCGGGTGTTGGCCCTGTGTGCCTCGGTCGTATGCAGTCCTGATTGTGGCGCTCACCTGCACGGCGCCAAACACGCATATGACCATCATTGGCACCAAGGCAGAAGCGACTCTCATCGCTGAAGACGACACGTCTCCATTCGTCCCTCCATTCACGCCTGTCGCGACACCACTGGAGGCGGGCTGCACAATGTTGGGGCGTGAGCGGAAGACGGCCTAACGATGTGCGAGACCGTAGCCCAGCTTCATGGAGACGGTTGCGAATGGTCCTCGCCGATACCCCAGGAGCAACATTGTCCCTAATTTGCTGGGAAGTGGCGGTGCGGTCCTCTACATTACTGCGTAGGATCCTACGGTCTTGGCGTGCATCCGTGCGTGGCTGCGGTCCGGTCTCAGGTCGACGGGCACGTGCACCGTCCGCCGACCACTGGCGACAACATCGATGTACTGTGGAGACCTCACGCCCCACATCTTGAGCAAATCGGCGGTACGTCCACCCGGGCTCCCGCATGCCCACTATACGCCCTCGCTCAAAGTCCATCAACTGCACATACGTTTCACGTCCACGCGGCATGGTACTAGTGTTAAAGACTGCGATGGAGCTTGTATGCCACGGCAAACTGGCTGACACTGACGGCGGCGGTGCACAAATGCTGCGCAGCTAGCGCCATTCTACGGCCAACAGCGCGGTTCCTGGTGTGTCCGCTGTGCCGTGCGTGTGATCATTGCTTGTACAGCCCTCTCGCAGTGTCCGGAGCAAGTATGGTGGGTCTGACACACCGGTGTCAATGTGTTCTTTTTTCCATTTCCAGGAGTGTATATTGACTATCTTCAGATCTGTTTGATAAAAACATGTCCTAATATCCTGGAGTCAAAGTGGCATCGTGAAATGCATTAGCATTTCACGGTGCCACTGCGGCTAAACACATTAGCAGTTGACGATGCCACAATGGCTCCAGTATATTAGAACATCTTTTTGTAAAACAGATCTGAAGATGGTCATTATAGACCGAAACCGGTAGTCTGATGACAGAAAATTTGTGACCATAGACGTGAACTAAAGGAAATTTATTCCACTCGTATATTCGGGTCGCTGTTCAATTCGCGACCATGTCGCAGCTTATGTCTTCCTATTACTCGGTACTGATGCTACCGAAGTCTGTGACCGAACCAGCGCATGGGGCTCTGAACTCTGTCTTCCTGCAGGTGTGGCGCTGCCCGCTCTTTCTGCTGGCGCGCGGGGCAGCGCCTTCTTGATGCCGTTTCGCGGCGCTGCGCTGGTCGGGGTGCAGTCGATGCTTTTAGGACTGCACAGTGTGCTTACAATCACGTCCAGTCGTACCCGCTCATCCAGGCTACTTTTATTTGTCCCACGTTGCATATGGTTGTAAAGAGAAAGAACAACAATGTTTCTTCACATATTTTACCTGTTCTCATGGAGTACTGTAAGCAACTGTAAGTTTAACACGTTTCACACACTGTTGGAACCAAAGAAAAAGCTACAAATTTGCTGCACATATTTCCATGGAACACGGTAATCAACTGGGTTTTTCACATTTCACTCGCTTGTATGCCATCATTCTGTTATGTGTGTAGGGACAGTAACGTCAGGTTTTTCTCTGTTCTGGCTTGTCGCTTTTTTCTCTTTTTGTGGGATTACCATCTTGCTGTTCTCCACCCAATATATATGAAATACTTTTCACGTGTTCATGCGGTAAGTTTGGAATCTGAAACATTCTCTGTATATGTCTTCTGATTAACCTCATTCCTATGCTATTCGTGAACTCAAATCTTGACATAGTACCCTTACATAAATGCGTAACATAGGCATTTTCGCAGCGGAATGATATTAGAAAGTGAAATATTGCCAGTGGCCACCTCCTCGTTTGCCGATTAGCTGAACAGTTGCTGGACTTGATGTCTAGAGAGTCTAGGCTAGTCTAGAGCGTCTACGCCAGATTTCGTGGCACTATAGAAATCAATAAGTTCTGTTTTGTTGCTTTTTCATCGGTAATCACAGAGTTGAAGATAGCATTATGACTGCCTTAGATTTTTTGGAACAAAAGACAGTTGTGTAAGGTGTTTACTGGACCCATAAACACTGGAGCCCACTTCTTTCTTTGGGTCGGGAAGAGACTTTTTTGGAACTTCTCTTTTGTTGGATTTTAGTGTGTTTCAGCAGCTCCTTACACAATCGAGTGGAGGAAGACAAATTGTATGCTGTGATATTCCTGTTTGTTCCAGCTGTACATTTGGAAAGACGAATAGCACACTGAGCCAACTTTTGGAACTTTTTCTCTTCTTCTGGTAGTGTTGCCCCATCACTAGCTTTTCCGAAATAAATATAAGCATTATAAAGAATGTGAAAAAAAAGTGCGGAACAAATGCGGGACCATTCCTCACAGGTTGTTGAAGAAATTATATGAACGCGGGTTTGGAAACACTTTGTTGCAACTAATTTTTTACGATTCATTAATCATGGGAAACACAAGAACAGATCACTAGAATCATGGGAAACATGCACTCTTGGTGACGTCTGGTTACGTCTTGTTACGTTGTGCAGCGCCAGTGTTTTGTTTTGCATGTCCCTGTTTGCATGCGGCGTCCGTGATTGCTTTTTTAGAGGTAACATCAACAGTTCCAGTACAGGGCTTGCTACGTATTGCTAATCATAGGCTTGGCTCGTGCAACGGCAGTGTACACAAATGCAGGGATGGCAGATGACCATTTGATGCATGGATTCGCTGGCGGCACTGACGCTCGCGCCCAACGTTTGTATCGGGAGAGATTTCTAGGACGATGGTGCCCCGACAGGAAAACGTTTAAAGCCACTGATTGTCGACTTAGGGAACGTGGGGCGTTTAAGACTGATTCTCGCGATCGGGGAAGGCCAAGAAGGACGAGGAGGCTGCAGTTGACTACGCGCTAGTGTCAGTACACGACGTGTAGCTGCAGCGCCGGATGTTGACCACGACTTTCTGGCTATTGCTATGCGGGAACCAGCTGTATCCATACCATTTGTGGCACTGCCAACAGCTGATGTTCCTCCGCCGGTACTCTTCTGCGAATTGCTTATTCGGCAGAGTGTCAACCCTAATTTTACTGCAACGGTGCTGTTCAGGGATGAGGCGTAGTTTCAACGAGATCACATTGTTAATTTTGACAATCGGCACGTAACGGGCAGGAGCGAATCCTCACATAACAGTTGAAGCGAGTCATCAACAAAGATTTTCTGTCAGTGTTGGCGCCAACATTGTTTGTGACTGTTTGATAGGCCCTCACTTTCTTTCACTTACTCAATGGACGAAGTTATTATACTCATAAAATGTAGGCTTTCACGTTCGGTGTTGTCTTCAGTTAAAACTTCCGGGCTGAGAGGCCGTGGTCGATGTGTAAAACTTCCCCCTAACGTTTCGTCTCCATCTGCGGGAGACATTTTCTGAGGTCGTCCGGCTACTGCCACTGAGGCTCGAGGTGCTCTCGCATTCATAGAACGCATAGAGGCCACCACCATTCGTCACGTGATGCCGACGGTATGCCTATATTTGGAAGGCGGCGTCATTCTCGATTAAGAGTAATCGATTGTCATTCTGCTGGCGCAACGTCGACATCCATATTTTGTCTAACTTTAAAACTTACTCTTTTCTATTAAAATTGTTATGGTGTTTGTGAATCTCCATTGCTTCGCTATGCATGCGCGCATGATAATGGGATGTTCGTGCTAGAACGCTTGTCTCATTAAATTTAATTTCGTGGTTCCCATGTCGAAAAACATGCTCAGCTACGGCCGATTATTCGATGTGTCCTAAGCGACAGTTTCTTTTATGTTCGGCTAAGCGGGTGTTTACACTTCTATTCATTGTTCCAATATATACTTGGCCTCTGAGCCCGGAAGTTTCAACTGAAAAGTTATTATAGTTTCGTAGAGAACGTTCTACCTGATCTGTTGTAGATGTGCCTTTAACTGTGTGACAAAACATGTACCTCCTGCACGATGGAGCACCTCCTCATTTCACTGTCACTGTCCATTGGCTTATAAATATCAGATTCGGTGACAGATGGTTAGGTATAAATGGACTAATTGCCTAGCCTCCACGATCTCCGGACCTAAACCCACTAGGATTTTATTTGTGGGCAGGAGGGTATGTGCGCATTTGAAAGCTCTGGTACATAGAATCAGAGTATAAGGTGTTCAGATAATCCATGCCCTTATTATGGAAGGCTGCAAAGCCTTATGCAATAATCCAGGGATACATTAGAGCAGCCGAGATTCTCTACGACAGTGGGGTGACGCCTCTATCAGTGTCCGTGGAGGACATATTGAACATCTCCTGTGAGAAGGAGTAACATATGGTATGCTGGTGCATTCTGTTCTTGTGTGTTTCCCATTATTAATTAGTTGGAGAAAATGAGCTGTAACATGAAAACAAAGCGTTTTCAGACCCATGTTCATGTACAATAATTTCTTCATCTATGTGTGAAGAATGTGTCCTGCAATTTGTGCAGTACACTTTTGTTACACTCTGTATAAATATGATGACTGTGCATCCTTGGGGCACATGACCTTTATGCTATATTCAGCAGGTTCCTTGGGCACATGTATTCTGGATCGGCATCTGTCTCAAAATGGGAGTAGAGTCTCATCAACACAAGCATGAGTTCGAACGGAGTATACCTTCTGACACGAATAGAGATGTTGAAAATGTTGGACATAGCCGCCGCAGCATCATCTCTTTTCCTTTGTTTGCGAGTAGATGCATCATCAAATCTGAGAGCCACCAGTAAAACTTCACATCGTTTTGGAGACATGGTTTCACGAAAAATGGGACGTTCGGTAGAGTCGTTTGCAAAACGTGATACCAGTGTTTTTACATCAGACTTGAAAATGAAACATAGAACCACCAAACCAATCAGCGCCTCAATTTCAGTTTTGTCTGTAGCTTTATAACTGGAAGAGGAAGAATGATTTATTCCTTACGACTTGCAGTTTTGAGTTGGTAAGAACTACAGTCTCATCGAAAATCTCACTGTTGAAAAACATACGCCATATTTCTTCTGGTCCTGGATCGTTACGTAACTGACTAACAGGGACTAACCATGACGACAATCTAATTTTTATGATATTTCTGTGTGGTGTCTTAGCGCCACAAATGGGCGCTCAGGAACTCCAAGTGGAAAAACTTCATTTTGCCATTGTAACATATCAGTTTCGATGTCATTTTGTCCTGTTCTGAACAGTGGCATCGCTGACTTGTTCATTGTCGGACGAGTTGAGAACATCACATCTACCTCAGAATCACTGTCGTGGTGTGAATTTGACAGGTGATGTTGAGGAACGTAGGAATCGTCTAAATGATAATCATCATCGCTGTCCTCGAACTGCTCTGAAGCCATCTGCACCACTCTTTCGCTTCACGTAACACACCAGGTATCCACCAACCAGTACTCATCTATAAAGGAAGAGATATTTGTAAAGTAGGGAGCACATCATATATAGAACGTACTCGTTTAAAGTAATATTCGTCCATCAGACGGAGGAAAATTCTTACTTTACAATAATATCCGCCTGTGAGATGATGTGGATGACGTGTGTGCGGAAGTAAAACGACACTGTCACAGAAATGAAACAACGGCGTCGTTACAGTAATAGTTCAAGTCACGACTAAAGCACAGTCAAAATATCAGATCAAATTAAGAATGCGCGTGTGCCAAGAGTGCGTTGAGAAATTTTATATCTGCCTATGACACGGACGTTACCAACTATAGTTATTCTGGCGCGAAGCAAATAATCTTGTTTAAAAAATAATTACTTATAGAAGTCCCTTTTCCGGATGCAGATATTGCGAGAAGCCTACAGGTCGTAAGCACTTTCGTACAACAATATTACAACGCCAAAAATCGCTCATCTTAATGAACAAGTGAGTAATGGCTAAGCTAACGGAGGTAGAGGCTGCGCGCCACGGTCGTCCGTCGCCTATGGTGTGGTTCCGTTCTAATTCTGTTATCAGGAAATTGATAGTTTTCAGTTAATCATTATTAATTTTGTCGATATTATCAGTTTACGGTCGTTAGTAAGTAAATAGATCACGATAGAATCCCTTTTGAACGTTGTTGCTACTGAGAGTAGTAGAATTGCACTTTACAGAGAACCAGATGGCGCTGATGCTACTTCCGCTACAGACACAAACCTCTCGGAAGAACAGGTAGAAATAATCTTACATGACGAGATAATCCAAGGACGTACTGTCTTAATCTCCGCGAAACTCGTATGGGAAAGTACACCAGTCATACTGTACGCCTCTTATACCATCCTCTGCGGACTCATTGGGTAAACTGAGACATTTCTGGAGATTTAGTACAAGTTCGGAGTTCTTGCAATGTGGGAGCCGGTTACTTGGAGTGACTGCCGTAGAACTGGAGGCGTGACGGAATGCCATAAAGGAGATGTAGTGTTCGGATAGCCCGTGTCTACACCGGGAATGAAGTTCTTTGATTCGTTGGCGTATCAACGCAGCCTTTCCAACGGTCTGCCCGGGGCCATGTAATACAGCGTAAGAACTAGATCCAAATCCACGGACGCGGTAGTAACTGCTGCCGTCGTCTAGTGCACATACGTCCCGACCAGTTTTCCAGCGAGCATTGCGAAAAGAACTGCGTACAGCGCAGTGGGATATAACGCAAAAGGCCATTGCTGACAGCGGCTGCCTGTTTCCAAATAAAGCAGTCCGTCGGGCACCCCGACGTGCGTTCAAACCTCAGCGCGCGTGGTGTGCAGGTCAGGCCAGAAATAGTTGTGGGATGTGTTGGAGGTGTTTTTCGTAAAAAGCTTGGGCTCTCACATTCGGGTTACCATTAACATGAAACAGTATGTTTATTTCAATGTTGTCGGTGAGCTGTTGTTGCCCTTCGTGATGAGTATGCCGTCTTCTCAGACGACGGGGGGCCTAGGCTGATGAGCAGTCGGGCGCCACGACAGGCCTGCTAAGACACCCACTCTTAGCCCCGTAGTAAGTCCCTGATCATTTGGAACCGCGTGTGAAATGTGGCAATGAACATCCTAGAATCAAAATCTGTACAGGATCTGATTACCGACGAATTGCTTCACGTGCAGACTGGCGTCGTCGTAGGACTGAGGACATTATCAGTGCCGGAGGTGGTGTCTCGATATTAGCGTGACGTCTCCTGGGGTTGACTCCTTTTTTTCGTGTCCTGTGCTTGTAAATGGCAGCAAGTCTTCCGGTTTACACTGTATAGCAATTAGGTTCCTTTCGGAGTATGCTGATGCATTTGCTCCATACTTAACGATCATATACAACCGTACCCAAAACTGGAAAGTTGCACAGTTCACACCAATATTCAAGAAAGGTAGTAGGAGTAATCCACTAAATTACGGGCCCATATCGTTAACGTCGATATGCAGCAGGATTTTAGAACATATATTGTGTTCGAACATAATGAATTACCTCGAAGAAAACGGTCTATTGACACACAGTCAACATGGGCTTAGAAAATATCGTTCTACTGAAACACAACTAGCTTTTCATTCACAGTGCTGAGTGCTATTGACAAGGGATTTCAGATCGATTGCGTATTTCTGGATTACCGGAAGGCTTTTGACACTGTACCACACGAGCGGCTCGTAGTGAAATTGTGTGCTTATGGAATATCGTCTCAGTTATGTGACTGGAGCGGTGATTTCCTGTCAGAGAGGTCACAGTTCGTAGTAATTGATGAAAAGTCATCGAGTAATACAGAAGTGATTTCTGACGTTCCCTGAAAGAGTGTGATAGGAAGAATGACCTTGTAGTATTACTCAGTTCTTTCAATTTGAGCTCTGTCATTGATTTTCCTACTCGGATAACAAAGAACAGCAGGACATTGATAGATAACTTTTTTATACACCAAGACAAGTTTAAGGACATAAATGCTTATCCTGTTGAGAATGGTCTCTCAGATCATGGTGCACAGCTAGTTACAGTACTGGCATAGCTCCATGCAGTATATCAAATCAGAATTTCAAAGCAGTGCGTTCAATTAACAATATAAATACTGCAAACTTTAGGGAAAGACTAAAGGAGCTAGACTGGGATGAAGTGTATATGGAACCCGATGCAAACTTGAAATATAACTTATTTCACGATACATTTTTAAGGGTATTTGAAAATTGTTTTCCCAAGAAAACAGTGAAACATAATTCCAAGAAAACATATAAAAAACCTTGGCTAACTAAAGGAATAAGAATATCTTGCAACCGTAAAAGAGAACTGTATCTAACAGCAAGAGGGAGTACTGACCCCGAAATTGTTCAGTATTATAAAAACTATTGTGCGGTACTATGAAAAGTTATTAAAAAGTCCAGAAGCATGTGTATCATGTCTGAGATCAGTAACTCTGATAATAAAATTAAAGCAATTTGGAATATTATTGAAAGGGAAACAGGGCAACCAAGAGCACAAGAAGACTTTAGTGCCATAAAACTGAATGACAAGTGTACTAACAAACAATCTGAAATTGGAAATATTTTCAATAATCATTTTTTAAATGTTGTGGAGAAAGTAGGATCTAGATCTTCACTAGAAGAGGCAAGGCTTCTAATAGAAGAGGCCATACCTGTGCAGTTTGAAACAACTATATTTCCACGAACCTCTCCCTCTGAAATCAGAAAAATAATAAACTCACTGAAAAGTAAAAGCTCTTACAGAATTGATGGCATTTCCAGCAAGATACTTAAAGCTTGTTCCCCACAGATAAGTAGGATTCTCAGCCACGTATGTAATACCTCTTTGGAACAGGGTGTTTTCACCGATAGACTGAAATATGCCATTGTAAAACCATTGCATAAAAAGGTGGATACGTCGGATGTCAACAACTATCATCCAGTCTCTCTTCTGACAGCTCTATCAAAAGTTTTTGAGAAAGTAATGTATTCAAGAGTTGCCTCCCATATATGTAAAAATAAAGTACTAACAAAATGTCAGTTTGGTTTTCAGAAAGGCTTTTCAACAGAAAATGCTATATACGCTTTCACTGATCAAATATTAAATGCTCTGAATAACTGGACATCACCCATTGGTATTTTTTATGATCTCTCAAAGGCCTTTGACTGTGTAAATCATGGAATTCTTTTAGATAAGCTAAATCATTATGGTTTTGAGGGGGGCAGTGCACAAATGGTTTAATTCATACTTAACTGGAAGAATGCAGAAAGTTGAAATAAGTGGTTCATGTAATGTTAATACAACAGCTGATTCCTCAAACTGGGGGGCTATCAAACACGGGGTCCCACAGGGTTCGGTCTTAGGTCCTTTACTGTTCTTGATATACATTAATGACTTACCATTCCATATTGATGAAGATGCAAAGTTAGTTCTTTTTGCTGATGATACAAGTATAGTAATAACATCCAAAAACCAAGAACTAAGTGATGTAATTGTAAATGATGTTTTTCACAAAATTATTAAGTGGTTCTCAGCAAACGGACTCTCTTTAAATTTTGATAAAACACAGTATTATACAGTTCCGTACAGTAAATGGCACAACTCCAGTAATAAATATAGACTTCGAACAGAAGTCTGTAGCTAAGGTAGAATTTTCAAAATTTTTAGGTGTGTCCATTGATGAGAGGTTAAACTGGAAGCAACACATTGATGGTCTGCTGAAACGTCTGAGTTCGGCTACGTATGCTATTAGGGTTATTGCAAATTTTGGTGATAAGAATCTCAGTAAATTAGCTTACTATGCCTACTTTCATTCACTGCTTTCGTATGGTATCATATTCTGGGGTAATTCATCGTTGAGTAGAAAAGTATTCATTGCTCAAAAACGTGTAATCAGAATAATTGCTGGAGACCACCCACGGTCATCCTGCAGACATCTATTTAAGGATCTAGGGATCCTCACAGTAACCTCACAGTATATATATTCACTTATGAAATTTGTTGTTAATAATCCAGCCCCGTTCAAAAGTAATAGCAGTGTGCATAGCTATAACACCAGGAGAAAGGATGATCTTCACTATGCAGGGTTAAATCTGACTTTGGCACAGAAGGGGGTAAATTATGCTGCCACAAAAGTCTTTGGTCACCTACCAAACAGCATCAAAAGCCTGACAGATAGTCAACCAACATTTAAAAATAAATTAAAAGAATTTCTAGATGACAACTCCTTCTACTCATTGGCTGAATTTTTAGATATAAATTAAGGGAGGGAAAAAAACTAACTTAAGCATTAGTGTCATGCAATATTTTGTGTAATGTAATATCTTGTACAGTCATCTTTCATTAACCTGACACGTTCCAGATCATTACGAAGTGTCGTATTCATGATCTATGGAACAAGTATTAATCTAATCTAGTGTTATAGGCCCTTTGCTGTTCCTTATCAATATAAACGATTTGGGAGACAATCTGAGCAGCCGTCTTCGGTTGTTTGTAGATGACACTGTCGTTCATCGACTAATAAAGTCATCAGAAGATCAAAACAAATTGCAAAACTATTTAGAACAAATATCGGAATGTTGCGAAAAGTGGCAGTTGACCTTAAATAACGAAAAGTGTGAGGTCATCCACATGAGTGCTAAAAGGAACTTGTTAAACTTTTGTTACACGATAAATCAGTCTAATCTAAAAGCCGTAAACTCAACTAAATACCTAAGTATTACAATTACGAATAACTTAAATTGTAAGGAACACATAAAAAAATGTTGTGGGGAACGCTAACTAAAGACTACGTTTTATTGGCAGGACACTTAGAAAATGTAACAGACCTACTAAGCAGACTGCCTACACTACGCGTGTCCGTCCTCTTTTAAATACTGCTGCGCGGTGTGGGATCCTTACAAAACAGGACTGACAGAGTACATCGAAGAAGTTCAAAGAAAGGCAGCACGTCTTGTATTATCGCGAAATACGGAGCAGAGTGTCACAGAAATGATACAGGATTTGGGCTGGACATCATTAGAAGAAAGGCGTTTTTCGTTTCGACGGAATCTTCTCACGAAATTCCAATCACCAACTTTCTTCTCCGAATGCGTAAATATTTTGTTGACACCGACGTAAATGGGGAGGAACGATCACCAAGATAAAATAAGGGAAATCAGAGCTCGTACGGAAAGATACAGGTGTCTTTCTGCGCGCTATACGAGACTGCAATAATACAGAATTGTGAAGGTGGTTCGATGAACCCTCTGTCAGGCACTTAAATGTGATTTGCAGAGTATCCATGTAGATGTAGATGAGCTAACGTTGGTAGGCGTACGAGGCTATTCTAGGACGACGCAGTTGTATGGAAATGGAAGCCATCGTTAGGAAACTACACAGAGACCGTCCGGTCAGCAATTAGATAGTGAAAGTATCGCAGCCTTCAACTAAATAGGGTATCTGTCCTGAGAGATTTGAGGTGGATCCTGAATATGGGGAAGGAAGACATCTGACTCACATTTAATGGACGAATCTTTCGGTGTAGTCGTTAGTCTTCTGAGGGTGCCCACCCCCGCTTCCTCGCTTGACCAACCTCTCCATCTCTGTCGAGCACTCACACCCAGCACCCCTAGTTATTTTGCTAAACATGTTCCAGTCTCTTGTCTCCCCTACAGTCTGTACCCTGTACAGCTCCCTCTAGCACCACTGATATTATTTCCGATGTCTCAACACCTCATCCTACACATTCTGATTGTCATTGTCTTCCATTTGTGCCTTTCCTCGCTCGTCGATTCTTCGAAGAACAACCCCATTTTTAATTTTATCAGTCCTCGTAATTTTCAACATTCGTCTGTTGCACTACATCTCAAAAAATCCTATTATCTTCGTTTTCGATTTTCCTACAGCCCAGTATTTACTACCGAACAATGCTTTGCTTCAGACATACATGCTTGGAAATGTATTTCTCACATTAATGCCAGTGTTTGATTGTAGGCAGACTCCTTTTGGGCAGGAGTTCGCTCTTTGCCTGTGCTGGTGTCCCCCTTACTTTGTCAATCGTGTGTTATGTTGCTTCCAAGCTAGATGAATTCCTTCTTGTCTACTTCATGTGTCTCACGTTCGATCCTAAGTTTATTGTTAGTCTATTTTTGCTGGTCCTCATTACTTTCCACCTTTTTCTTCACATGTTTGAGCTGAGGGAAAACAAGACTTCCTATAAATTAAAGAATGGACTTTTTCCGAGTTTTCATACCCTACCGTAGAGTGGGAAGCGAACAAATGAGTATCAAACGAACGAGGGTTATGTCTAGTTTTCGACAAAGGGATTTAATTGCTTGAAATTAAGCGGGATAATTATTGATGTGAGGGAAAATTGAAATGTTTCTCGAGCACCTACTGCTAGCTATGCAAATGAAGTGTTAAAAACTTCATCTCTTTAAAGCCAGCTATTTTGCGCATAAAAAGTTACATTGGTGTGATATTTAATTACCAAATTCTGAAGTAAAAAAGGCTCAAAAAACTGTGAAATGCTGTGTGCAAGTAAGGAATTAAATATGTTAGAGAAACAATTGACACATCTTTGAATGATGCCTAAAATAACGTAGAACAGATGAAGTGATGACTGAGAATTTAAAGTTCAGTGTTTAACTTCGAATTTTACGATTTTAAAGAATGCTGGAGGATATTTGTCTGGTAGGTTATGTAGACTCTGCATTCTCATTGGCTGTACATGATTTCAACCACCATAAGCACATGCCTGATTCACATGCCCTTCACGCGGCTGTTGTGTACGGGAAAGAAGGGATGAACAAACTTTGCACAGCTTGGCAGAAGTTGCCGAAAATGATCGAAACTACGCCAGTCTAACGACACAGTCGCTCGCACGGTTAGCATAGGCATACCACGTGGATGAACAGCGGCAGCTAAGCTGGAGTGTGCACAGAGTGGGAGCTACTCCGTAGGTCTCGCATTGTGACGTACGTACTGTCTGCTATGTTTCCGCAGCTGCATGGAGGGTATCACGTTTCATTCTAAATTTTAATCCTACTCCTCAACATTTTATAAGGTGGTTCATTTAACACCATCCTACATATTTAATTGATGTTTTTATGCTGTAATAGTACTCCCCAGTTCTATTGACATAATGGGTGAGTAACTGAGATGTTCTTTCCATAAATCGTATTCCTAGACTCGTATCTAAAATAAAAGCATTGTCTGGTTCACGACATAATCATACAAACCGTCAACAGATATCCGTACGATCGTGTTTTTGAGGTCAACGGACAACCATGCCAACAATGACGGCAGGGCATCTGTGAAACGAGGTAGTGTTTTCCGGGTAGCCCCACACCATAATCGCTGTTTACACAGTCACAGGCCTTGCAGTATGTTACAGAGAAGATGGCTTCCAGACTCTTTGCGGTGGAGGGCCACAGAAAGAAAGGAAGCAGCACAGTCGCAAACTGATTTGGCCTAATGGCTTAATGTGAATCGTCCTGTGGTTTCTGGGATGTGGTGACAGTCTATAGAGACCGAGACTGTATCCCGAAGACCAGGGCAGGGCCAACCACGTGTAAATTCAGAAAGAGAGAACCATTAAATTGATATCAAACAGTGTGAAAAAAGTTTGGAACTTCCTCTTTTCTTTAGCACAAAGCTTGTTCATGTTGGATTTTTGCTCGAATGCATACGATATTTTGATAGTGGGTCCATCATTTAGAATGTTGTTGTTGTGGCCTTCAGTCCAGAGACTGGTTTGATGCAGCTCTCCATGATACTCTATCCTGTGCAAGCCTCTTTGTGTTTCCGAATAAATACTGCAACCTACGTCCTTCTGAATCTGCTCAGTGTATTCATCTCTTGGTCTTCCTGTACGATTTTACCCTCCACGCTTCCCTCCGGTGATCCCTTGACGCCTTAGAAGGTCTCCTAAGTACCGATACCTTCTTCTAGGCCGGCCGCTGTGGCCGCCGATCGGTTCTGGGCGCTTCAGTCCGGAACTGTGCTTCTGCTACGGTAGTAGGTTCGAATCGTGCCTCGGGCATGGATGTGTGTGATGTCCTTAGGTTACTTAGGTTTAAGTAGTTCTAAGTATAGGGGACTGATGACCTGAGATGTATAGTCTCATAGTGTTTATTCATTTTAACTTTCTTCTAGTGAAGTTAAACCACAAATTCCTCTTCCCCAAATTTTGTTCAGTACCTTTCCATTTGTTACGTGATCTACCCATCTGATCTTCAGCATTCTTCTGTAGCACCACATTTCGAAAGCTTCTATTCGCGTCTAAACCTGCCCATGTTTCACTTCCATACACGGCTACAGTCGATACAAATACTTTCAGAAAAGACTTCCTGATACATAAGTCTACATTCATTGTTAACAAATTTCTATTCTTCAGAAACGGTTTCCTTAGCAGAGCCAGTCTACACTTTATATCCTCTCTACTTCGACCATCATCATTTATTTTACTCCCCAAACAACAAAATTCATTTACTACTCTAAGTGTCTCATATTCTAATCTAATTTCCTCATTATCACCTGATTTATTTCGACTACATTCCACTTTCCTCGTTTTGCTTTTGTTGATGTTCATCTTATATCCTCCTTTCAAAACACTGCCCATTCCGTTGAGCTGCTCTTCCAGCTCCTTTGCTGTCTCTGGACAGAATTACAATGCTGTCGGCAAATCTTAAAGTTTTAATTTCTTCCCCATGGATTTTAATAGGCTAGAACCCTGTCTCAATCCCTTCTCAACCACTGCTTCCCTTTCATGTCGATCGACTCTTTTAATACCATCTGGTTTCTGTACAAATTGTAAATAACTTTTCGCTCTCTGTATTTGTGACCCCTGCCTCAACAAAAGCAAAACGAGGATAATGGAATTTAGTCGAATGAAGTAGGGTGATGGTGAGGGAATTACATTAGGAAATGAGACACCTAAAGTAGTAAATGAGTTTTGCTGTTTGGGGAGCAAAAGAACTGATGATGGTCGAAGTAGAGAGGATATAAAATCTAGACTGGCAATGGCAAGGAAGGCGTTTCTGAAGAAGAGAAATTTGTTAATATCGAGTATAGATTTAAGTGTCAGGAAGTCGTTTCTGAAGGTACTTGTATGGAGTGTAGCCATGTATGTAAGTGAAACATGGACGATAAATAGTTTGGACAAGAAGAGAATAGAAGCTTTCAAAATGTGGTGCTACAGAAGAGTGCTGAAGATTAGATCGGTAGATCACATAAATTATGAGGAGGTTTTGAGTAGAACTGGGCAGAAGTTTGTGGCACAGCTTGACTAGAGGAAGGGATCGATTGGTAGGACACGTTCTGAGCCATCAAGGGATCACCAGTTTAGGGCAGCGTGGAGGGTAAAAATCGTAGAGTGAGAGATGAATACACCAAGCAGATTCAGAAGGCTTTAGGCTGCAGTAGGTACTGGGAGATGAAGAAGCTTGCACAGGATAGAGTAGCATGGAGAGCTACATCAAACCAGTCTCAGGGCCGAAGATCACAACAACAACAGCCACCTTTAGAATTAGAAAGAGAGTATTACAGTCAACATTGTCAACCCTGTATATTACGCGTATTTTGTCGCAGCTCGCAGTTGCCTTTCGCGCCGTTTCACGTTGTACCGCTGCCGGCAGGTGCTGTCCGTCAAGGAGCTGGACAACGACGTGACGGTGCTGAACAAGATGCGCCAGATCATCCGGCAGTACGCCGACCTGGTGGGCGACGCCGCCGACGCCGACGCGGACGCCGGCGCCGCGCGGCCGCCCTCCGAGGAGCTGGACCTGACGTCGGCGTGGGTGCACGGCAACGGCAGCCTCCCGCGCCGCGCCGCCTCCGTGTGCGGGGGCGACCTGGGGGCGGCCGTGGGGCCCAGCCCGCGCAAGGACTCCAAGGGCAGCCGCATCCCGGCGCCGCTGCCGCTCCAGCTGCCGCTTCCGCTCGTCTCCTACGGAAGCCGCCAGCTCGACAGCTGACTGCCGACGGACGTGCTGCGCCGCCGCGCCAGCGCCAAAGCCGCTCGCTGAGGGAGGCCGCGCCTGGCCCCGTCCCCCGTGTCCACCCCTGTCCCCTCACTGCCTCACTGCTGAGGGTGCTACGACAGCTCGTACATACACCTAGCTCTTGCCACTGTAGTCTGTTCGTCGTAAGTTTCACTCGCAACTCCATATAGTCTTATTTATTCGTCCACATATGTTGCTGCAGAAGCTAAACCACTCTCCGTCGTCGACACAGTTATTCACTCGTACCTCTAAGGCTTCAGAAGATGAGTACAATAGAACTACAAGACGAATCTTCAACATCGCAGCGCGTTGGTTAATACATTAATAAAACTAAAAACCCGCCTCGATTGCGAAAAAAAGCACTTAGTGTTAAGTGTTAACCCAGGTTTCGGTATAGATAACTACACCTTCTTCAGAACAACAATAAAACCCACAAGCGCCTAAGAAGACCTTTGTCAATGTGTTCGTTTATAAACGTATAGCTACGGTGTTCTTTTAATCATTGGCAGAGGTCTTCTTAGGTACGCCTGGGTTTTATTGTTGTTCTGACGAAGGTGTAGTTATCTACGCCGAAACCTGGGTTAACACTTCTAGGTGCTTTTTTCACAATCGAGGCGGGTTTTTAGTTTTTTAATACACTACAAGACGTACAGCAAATAGCTGCGTAACAGTGGAAAGATGAAGTTCGTCAGTTTCATCACACGAACTGAGTATGTGCGACATTTATAACGCCGAAAACACCAGTACGTGCGTACAGTTCGTTGAAGTTACAGGCGCCGCTGCCTGGGAAGGCGTAACAACTTCTTCCCGCTTTGGAAATATGCTCACTGGGTTGCCTATCTGCGCCCGCGTCAATGTGACCGGACGGTTTGCCTGCATGTTCCGACGTGTCTGACCCTTGGTGGTGCAATTGGCAATTACTCCACAGTGTGTGTTACGAATCGAAACGTTTTTAGACGCTCTATCCACTGATATGTGTCAAGTTTCTGGTTCCACTGCAGTTTTTGTGCACTAGTGTTCTGAAACCGTGGAGGTACTTAGGGATAAGTCTGCGTAACGCCAGGTCCACGTTGAGGCACTGGTGCCCGTAATTCACCATTCATGTGTCTTCTGACTAGACCTGCACCTGTGCTGCCCTCTCTACCTCTCCACCAGTTAGTGCCACCTGCGAATGATATGGACTAGCCTGCATCGACGTATCCTGACAGTCGTCGAACAAATTGCAATATAACTTCAAACGGCATTCAGTACGAAACTTCCTGGCAGGAGTAAATCTGTGAGGACGGGGCGTGAGTCGTACTTGGGTAGCTCAAATGATAGAGCACTTGCCCGCGAAAGGCAAAGGTCCCGAGTTCGAGTCTCGGTCCGGCACAGTTTTAATCTGCCAGTAAGTTTCGTATCAGCACACACTCCACTGCAGGGTGAAAATCTCATTCTGGCATTCAGTACAATTTAGAAACACGAATTGTCTTTTACTCTCCATTTTGTGACGATTTTCCACATTTTCCCGTTTTGAAAACATATATGAATGACAATACTACATGCATACCACCAGTGGGACTCAAAGTGACTGCCAAATGAGATTTTAAATGAGAACCACATAGGCTGGTCATTAGACAGTGTCATTCTCAAACACAAGGAAGACTTCCAGTACTTTAGCATCCCTTACTCTAGAATAACAAAATTCCCAATACAAAAGTAGGCTCTGTTTCCAGCGGCGTTAAAATGTCCAGTGGAATTCAGTGCACCCGCTGAGGGTGCTATTGTTTACACTGGGGTTCAATGTATGACAAACATAGCATAGCGAAAAAAACGTTTCCAGCGAAGTTAGCACTAACACTTTCCCTCTGTGCAGTAAAGCCACTTCTTCTAGCTAACATAGCAATGGTGAGATTTTTGAGGATAGGTGAATGACAGATACTTTCCATTCCAAAACATGGTTGACACTTTGTGACCCGTCACAGTTCCACACACACACTCTATGAAGAGTCTCGGGGAGACAGCTGATGACAGTGGCACGATTGACAGAAACTGAATGAAGTCAACTCGTGCTGTCTGCTTCCTAGTTGTTAGCAGCTGAAGATAGCAGCCACCACTGGAGTTAATATGTCTGCATCTGTGCAAGTAGAGTTAAAAGCCGCTGAAATTTTTTATGTAACTGCCTGTGAAAATGTCCTATTTATGGAATGGTACGTTCAACACAGAGCTGATGAATAACTGAAGTTTGTAGCAGATACGGCTTGATATTATTCCGTTTGTTTAGATTCAGCTGGTCTGGTTAGTGTCCTCCATATAAATCTTTCATAGAGTGACCATACAGTATCTTTTGTGTGCTTATGGGCTCCTAGCTGCAGCATATCGCTCAGCGTAATCTGTCGAATTGATAATCCCACACAGTTTTAAACTCACTTTTAACTAGCAATTATAGTGTGCTGCTTTAAACTATTTAAGATTGTGCATACTACTGTCTTCATCACATGGTTAAGATACACTGCAGCATGTGATGTGTTAGACAAATTGCAGGAAGGCAAAGTTGTTATGAACCCAAAGACTGATGTTAACACCACAGTATTTCGCTAAGGATGCGTATCAGAAATAACATATGTCTTGCCCTGACCTACAAAGCTGATTTCCAGTCACTTTTATAATGTTGGTAAGTATACACTCTGCCTCTCTTTAAAAGAGCTCTATTGAATACCTGTACAAAGAGACAAAGTTTGAGAAACTTCAAATTTCTGTTAAAATAAACAGAATACTCTGTAAACCATTTTCTTATTATGAAGACAATCAGTAATTAGGACTAGCATCTTAATATGCTGCATCATAATTATCATTCAGAGTAAGTAGAAAATAAACTCTCATAAATGCAAGTTATTTGTGCCAGTTGGTATATATTCTGTGTTATAGTGAAGACTTACTCCCAATTTTGTTTTATAATCCATACCTCATTGTGTTCATGGTCTTCATATCTATATTGTCTTGTTTAGTACTTCATAGTACAAAGTGGATTATCAAGAAAGTTAGGGATTTTGTAAAACTTGGATAAATTATTGATCTATATGTAAGCAATAGTTCTGAAATGTAGTTAGCAGCAGAAAGGAATCTACCAGCTGTTTGTAGCACTCTACAGCTATTTTCCACGTGAAATTTGTCTAATATTACCAGAACCTGCATTCCCATGTGGCATGAGGAGAATTGACTAAAGACTGTAATGTGGGTGTGGCAGTGATACGAGACAGTAAAAGAGAACGATGTATTGTTAAATCATGTCTGAGTGTGTTGGTAAACCATAGTGCTCCATCACTTCTTAGCATAGGAAAGCGGGGGAAATGCAGAAAGACAGTTCCCGTCCCTTCCATGTCATATCTATCACTCTGGAACTGTGAATCTCAGTGACGCTTTGCCCTGGCCGTATCTCCCCCGTGAGCACCAGATGCAAAATTTATCACAAGTAATATTCATCGCTAACTGCCTAATGATATGCAGTTGTTTTTATATTACATTCTATAATTCTTACTGTAATCTCTAAGACTTACAAACATTTTTTAGTTTGCTTACTGCTACTCATTCTAAATACTGTAACAGCTACACTGGAGTGTCATTAAAAAATATGATTTTCCACTTATGAAAAGAATACAAGACACAGAAATATTTCTACATGCAGTGCAAATATGTAACTTAATTGCCTTGCATGGTTGATATACTTGGTGCTAGCTGTGTCATTAGTTATAAATAGGGGCTCGTGAATACAAATAATGTATACCACTTCTCAGCATTCTCTATGAAAAAATAATAGCTTTTGAACAAAACCCAGGTGTTCAGCCCTAGACTGCCTGTATACTTGAAGTGAAATGTAAAATTTGCATTAAATGCTTGCTACTGATACACTTTTTTATCTGTATAACTCACAAGTTAGTTAAGTTTTAATGCTGTTAGTTATTCATAGATTTGTATTTACTCAGTAGTCCCTGCATTTGTACCTGTGTGGTGATTAAGCATCACATAGTAATATTTACCTAATGGAATTCTTCCATTGAGGCCGACTCCAGATTTGCGTCGAGTGGGAAAACTTGGAAGCGTACGGAACTTAGTTCCTTGTTTTCCAATTATGGTGCACACTCGTATGTTTAATCGTGTTATTTTGCAGATCGTTGTAATACAACTAATTTTATTAACAGTTAGATTTATGAATAGATTTATGCCAACTTTTTATTGTTACCTGATTAACAGTCACAACTCTGAAATCATGCCTTTTAATGATTGTTTCACAGAGTTGTAACTTTGGTTCTTCACCTTGCCGTTAATTGTAACAACCTCATCAGAATTTTCAAGAAACTCTGAAATTTCCTGTTGTTGTTATGTATGAAATAGAAGTGTATGTCAGTCATTTACAAAGAAAATGTTTATATAATAAATGTTCCTTCACCTTTTATTATGTTTTGTGACTCATTCTTGTATTGTTATGCTCTTATATGTATCTGGGTATTTTGTATGTCCCAGTTTTTATGTGGAAGATATGAAGGGCGAGAGAAAATGTTTCTATAAATTTAAAATGTTTTTAATATATGTGTTAAAATGTCTCATGTAGATAGATGATAAGTGTTAATGTTTTTAAACTGACATTAAAAAGACAAAGCCTGAAACTCTCTCTCTCTCTCTCTCTCTCTCTCTCTCTCTCTCTCTCTCTCTCTCTCTCACACACACACACACACACACACACACACACACACACACACACACACACACACACACACACACACATACACACAAACACACACATGCCACCAGGACTTATTGAAATGTAGGAAAAGTGGCCGCTAAATGGCTTCGATTTTGTATGAAGTGATGTTCATGATGAACTGCAAGCTATGTAGAGGGATGCTGGTGATTGTTACATGTACTCTTCCAGTAATGTGAGATGTTTCATAACACTTCTAGAAGGCAGTTTCCATTGTACTATTGTGGTACAGACTTTTATACCCTTTACCATAGTATGAATCAATTTTTGATCCATTTAACATCAGGATAGGATGTCTTATCTTGTACTTGCCAAAATTAATGTTTTTAAAGGTACTCTAACATACAGTGTAAGTCTTTACAGAATTTATTATGCAAAAAAGTGTCAGTTGAATAAACAGTATCTTCTCAGAGCATTGAAATTTTGCTTGTTTTGTTCTGTTGTGATTAATCTGATTCTTATGTGTTGTTGCATAACACCTGAAGTGGAAGACAAGCTTCATTTACTGAATGAGAAAAGATAACAAATTTGAAATTAAACCTTAAGCTGCATTCTGCATATTAGATGTGGCTAATGTGAAATGACTGATGTTCTGTGCCTAGATTTATACTAAACAAGAATTATCAAAATATATGGTTTTGTATAAGAGACCTCTTCCTTTTAAAGAAACAGAGCTCCCAATTTTAGTCCCTTGTGGATGGAATGCTCAAGGATTTGTATCAATTAAAATGACCCATTATATTTCTAGGCCAATATTTTGTAGTTTCATAAACTTATTACATTTGTGAGACAACGTATTTTAACAAAAATATCTTATCTTAAAAACAAAGTGTAACAGGTGCCTAAGTTGACAGTTATAAGCAACTGAATATATATGTGTAACAAAGAGTCAACTGATAGAAAATGGAATTGCATCACATCTAATGTAAGGCTGGGAGAATCTACCAGTTTGCTGATTGTAATAAATATATTTTCTTTGAGCTTTCTTGTTAGTATGGTTTTTGCAAAAATCAATGATTTCCCAGCTTTCCAGTGGCCAGGAAATGTGGCCATGTTTCTATAACTTTAGTTTTGCAGAACAGATATTGAAAGTTGTATATTTTTGTATTTATTATATTTTATTATATTATGCAGTTAATATGTCTTGGTCAAATGTGCAAAGAAATAACCAGGTAACTATTACTTTTTGTGTTATATACTTTACCATGCATTTGCCACGAAAATATGTTAATAAATATGCTTTAGTTAACGGAACTTTTGATATTATTTATTTATAAAAATTTCCTCCAAAAGACATGTATAGAGGATGTCTCAAACTGCTTAGGGAAATGTAGTAGACAGAGTTCTGTGCTGTGTTACAGTTTTAAAGATGAGGGATGAGCTCATATAACAGCATGAAACAAGTGACCATAAAATATGGTGTAAATGTATATCAGAAGATTTGACTCATTTAAAGTAAAAAAGAGGAACTCGTTTTCAACAATTGGTAGAGGCAAATATTTTCATCCTAATAAGAACTTTCAGATATAAGCTGCAAAATTCGTGTCAACTTTAGCAGTTACCTAGCTATGCATGATACACTTTCACATTTCAACTCTCTTGGAAAGTGGTGTACTGTGTTGAAAATACTTCATGTCATTAATCTGCCATTTGCCATACCCATTTTCACACTATAAATTAATCTGTTTGCGCTCTTTATGGAGACTGTTTAATAACTGTAGAGGAAAGAAACTGTATCTTTTACTTGAATGAAGTTTCTTTTTTCTTATGAATTTGGAGTTCCAGTTGGGTAAGCAGTTAGATTTGTGAGGGGCAGCTCAAATGCTAGAGCCTCTTTTGTCTCAGAAAACATGCCAATTTGCACACTGAAGAATCTGCATGACCACTATTTTTTACCAGGAAATTTTAGTATTTTAGAATGAGATGTGTTTAAACTGGCTGCCCCATATTTATCATCCTGGAATTGTAATCAGTCCAGAATTACAGTATTTAATGTCTTCATAATGTTGAAGGAGAAGTAATTTTGTGACGTATTGAATATCATGAGGTGTAAGCAGTTCCATGAGAAATCAGTCCAGTAACACTCTGTTTATTCACAGGACTCAGCTTCAGTAGATGCTGGTGAGGCTAATTCATGTCCTGGAAGACATGAATTACAGTTCAGTTCTGTCACATTATGAACAGAATATGAGCACACAGGATATCTGACCAGATTTGTAGCTTGGCTGAAGGTTACCTAGAAACTTGAGTAGACGTAGTCGTTCCTAATCATAAATAATTTTTAGAAAACTTTAACATAGCTGAAGAGTATTATGGTATAATTACTGTTAACAATTTGTATAAATTAGTGGATAACATCAGAAGCTCTATGAATCTTGCTCACTGATGACATGTGCTGTCATTCCTTATATAACACTTGCAGTTTTTTGTCCAAAACGTCCTCATGGGCGTTACCATTATCCCTGCACAGCCTGATATGCCTCCACTTCCTGCTACTTAAACACTTTAGCAACTGCAATGTCACATGTTGGAATAATTGCAGCACATTCGCCTGCAGATCAGCCTTATGCACTCACCACATCTTCCTGATAGACAGTTTGATGATCCCTTACACTGACATGGCCTGGTGTTGCAAGGTCCAGACTTTGAGGTGATTGAGGATAAGGGGCTGATGAATTCTTAGACCCACTTTCTATCCACAGGCCAGTGAACAGTTCGTTCAGGCATTCTCAAACAGCAAGTGCAATGTGAGTGGGAACTTCAACACGTTCGTGAACAACTGAGTTGTTGATGTTCAAATTCTGTAGCTGTGGAACAAGCCAGCATTCAACATCACCAGATAAGTAACCTGGATCACGAACTCCTCAAAGAAGTACAGATCAAAGATGTGTTCATTGGTCATACCGGCCAAAAGCATCACGTGCAGAGGATTGTTCTCAATTTCTTGGTGAAAATGTGGGTTTCCAGTGCCCTTATTAACCTGTCGCTATGCCGTGAAGTCAAGAAAAAAAATACCAATACAAAATGCAAGAATATGTGCCGAGGCTCGGCGGTTGATGCACAGGCCGGCAGTTCACAAAAAAATTTTGTTTACTGTGTATAGCTAGGCAGGATGGAAGACTACACGATGGGTGAACAGTCACTGGAGAGACACTCTGGTTAAATACTGGGAATATGCATACAGGCAAATGTCATGTTGCGTGTCTCTGATAGAACCTGATGAATGGTAATCCATCCACAAAGCAGGTACCTTACAAGACTTCCTATCGACTAATATCTCAGTGTTACTCCATTGTCTGTAATTCTTACTGGGTATGATTGATAGAGGAAATAAAGTGGATCCAAAGAAGAGAAGCGCAGATAGCGACAGATTCGTTTAGTAAGAACGAGAATGTCAAGGAAGTGGTCATCCAAGTTCAGTGGAAGATGCAGGAGAGGCTTTCTGCACCATGGTGTGATTTACTGTTAAAATTTGAAAAGGATGTACATTCCTAGAATAGCCAGGCACCATTTTGCTTTCTCATATCTCACGGAAAAACCAAAGAGGTAAAACTAGATTAGATCTGACACAAAGGATTATTGTTCTCCCCCTCAGACCATTTGCTACTTCTATTATGTTATGAGCAGCATACTCAACGACCTCTGTTCCAGAAATGTCACTCTATAGGTAATTAATTATAGCCATGCTGGCTAAGTTTATGAAGCGTGACTGTGTGGTACTTTTACTTGTTTTATGAATGAAGAAAACAACACCATACTTTTTCTTGACAAGTCTCTCTCAATGTTTACACAAAACTTGTTAGTACAGACAGCAGTACACCAAACTTTAAAACCAACCCACAAAAAGATACAAGATGCATATAGATCAATGCTGTACAGAGACCATGAATCCCACTTCAACATCTAGAATTCCAACAAGGAATGAAAACCATGAAATGTACCGCAATAAACAGTTAATAAGAGCTTTCAGTCATTAATACAATGTCACAAAACATAAAAAAATTAACTGAAAAACGAGCAGCAAACTACAATAATACCTGACAGCAGTCCAGCAGTTAAATATGTAAAAATGCAAAATCTTTGTGCAATGACTCATAAATTAGCTAGGTTTACATCTGCATCGAAACACACAGATGTAATGGTCGGCTACAGCAAAAACAACAACTTACGTAGGACGCTTATTCACAATATATAACCGCTAGGCACGCATTTTGACTCATCTGATGATGAAGTCCCATACTCCATGACAGAGCTAAGGAGGAATGATGCAGGAGACCCGCACTGCCTTACTAGGCAAGGTCCTAGTGGATGTAGTTTGTCATTACCTTCCTCCGCCTGTAATGGAGATGAACGATGATGAAGAAGACAGCACAACAATACCCAGACATCTAGAGGTAGGGAAAATCCCTGACCCCTCCAGAAATCGAGCTGGGACCCCATGTTCGCGAAGCAAGAAAGCTACCACGAGACGACGAGGACTCGTCTGACATTTACAAAATCATCTGGAGCCAATGCAAACAGATAGGTGCAGTATATAGTGAAACATCTGTCCTAGGAGGCAACACCTTATCGTAGCACTGTTCGTGTGAACATGAGAGTTTGTGCGCTCCGAGGAAGCTGAGGGCTATATTGGTGCTAACGTAGCTGATGGCAGGTCTGGTCTAGCTGGACAGATCTCAGCAGAGGATCCAGACAGTGCTTCACTATGACCCATCTTCTACCCTAATATACTGCTCCCTTTCCTTTCCTCAGTTATTATTCCTTTTCCTCCTCTAATTACCTTACGCACCACTGCCTTATCGTTAGCCTCGAGAGGGATGAAGGCTAAGGGAGAAAAATCCTGAAAGAACATCTAAGGCTGAAAGGGGCATTATGTCCCCTCCCAGTAGCTCCTCCAACCGAAGTGATACGGGATATACTGGCTCGTCTTTTCTCTGGAGATTCACATTTAGGTTGGGAGGGAGACTGTGATCATTGGGAAGCTCACGTGTCGTCATATTTATCGCTCAGGCGTGTAGCATTCTGGAGAGGACACTTCAGCGACATCCATGAACACAGGCGCAACACGGAAAGAGGCAGTGACTGGTTATAAGCCCTTTCTCACTGGCGTAAGACTCGAGTGTCAGGGACTACTTTCGACGAGACGATCGAAGAGATCATCGGATCACATTGGACACCTACTGAACGCCTCAAGCTGGGCAAAACCCAGTCAATAAAGTGCCGTTTCTCCACTTCCCGCCTGATTCATAGGGTGTTCGGAGATTAGAAGTATTCTTCGGCAAGTGGGCTGAAATAGTATGCCAGCTAAAAGCAAAGAGAAAATAACAGGGAAATCACTATTTCTTATTGTAACCTACAAAATAGAGATGATACGTCCAAGGTACGATGATGATACAGCTGTAATTGGCAGCAAGCTCCATTGCTTGAATTTGGACACTGTGGGGCTACCGAGCGAGGTGGCGCAGTGGTTAGCACACTGAACTCGCATTCGGGAGGACGACGGTTCAATCCCGTCTCTGGCCATCCTGATTTAGGTTTTCCGTGATTTCCCTAAATCGCTTCAGGCAAATGCCGGGATGGTTCCTTTGAAAGGGCACGGCCAATTTCCTTCCCAATCCTTCCCTGACCCGAGCTTGCGCTCCGTCTCTAATGACCTCGTTGTCGACGGGACGTTAAACACTAAGAACCACCACTGTGGGGCTGCAAGAGACTCAGCTTCCAGACTCAGAATCTACCAGACAGGAGAACTACACATTCTTCTGGAAGAGGAAGTCTCAAGACGAGCCAAGACTTCATGTGATGAAATCCGCTGTTAAAAACACTCTAGTGAACTGTATTGTGTCACAATCTGGTGGAGCAGGACAGATTTTTGCTTTACAAATGTGCTCTTCAAGTGGAACTATCAACCTCTTGAATGTGTACACCCACACTTTTATCATCCAGCGTGGACGAGAAGTATGTGTTTTATGATTTACTCAGCGACAGACTAGCCAAAGTACATGTCTTTGGGTCACTATAATATATTCTAGGGGACATTAAAGCTCGAACTGTATCAGATAATTAAATGTGGCCGAGTTTCCTGGGTCATCATGGAGTGTGAAAAATGAATGAAAATGGCCGGTGGCTGCTGGAAGTTTGCTGCTTTTATGTAATATGCGTTACAAACACGTATTTTCAGTTTAAGGATCAGCACAAGGTGTTCTGGAGACGCCCGCTCTCTCATCAGTGTTATCAACTTTATTTTGTCATGACTCAGAAATGTGTTACTGACACATTGCTGTCACAGTGCTGATTGAGGCGTCTACAATGAAGCTCACCACACGAAACCGAGATACCACCCACCGACTCATATCATGTCCATGACACAACGAAAACAGGAATTTGCCAGTAATTTGGAAAGTGCTTTACCAGAAAATTGACAAACATAAAGAAACACTGATAACATATCGAAACAACTCGGCAGTATTGGCCCATGGAATAAAAAGAACCAAAGACTGGTACGAGCAACATCTGGAAGACATGGAACCAATCATTAAGGCTAAATGGAAAGCCTTGCTTGCTTACTAAAGAAACCCGAATCGAAGATCTAGGGATGACATACGAGAAGCAAAGAACAGGGCACAGCAAAGATCCATGAGATGTGCAAATAAATACTGTCTCTTTCCATGAGAAAAGGCAAGCAACAATCTGCTTCAGTGGTAAATCATCGGAAGCATACTCTGTTAATAGCAGTATAAAGCAGAGATGTGTGTTAACTCCTGCTTTATTTGGGATCTTCTTTTTCCTGCTGCCGAGATTTGCCTTTGAAGACCGTGAAGAGGGGGTTTATTTACATACTAACTCTGATGGAAATCTTTTCAACGTTGTTTGCCTCAAGGCCATAAAGTAAATACAATCGTTATTCATAATTTAATACATAAAAACGATACAGCTCTCGTAGCAAACACTAAAGATGAGCTCCAGTATCTAATTAACAAATTATCACATGCATGTGAAAAAATTGGTCTTATCATCAGCCTCACAGAGACTAAGATCGTGTTGCAGTATACCACTAACATTCCATCCATCAGCATTACCGTACATGTTCTCGAAGTAGCTGATGACTTCACCTACTTGGGATCTATAATACGTAGCAACTTATCAGTCGACACTGAGATTACTGGCAGGGTCGCAAAAGCATCATCTATCATGATGGTTTTCAATTTTTTTTAATAATGCCCCTTAATATGTAACTTAGTAAATCTGAGAAAGCCTTAACCAGCCATAATGCCTTACTTGTAATAAAAATTACTTAGCAATCAAGACTGTCGCTTTATATAATTGCAGAAACTGTTTGCTGCACTAATCATTTCTTCATGGAATGAGTCTTATGAGATATTTATGTTTCAAGTGGACATTGCAGATAAACATGGTAAATGTAAGGAAAAAAGTGTTTGTCATGTTTGGCTGTGCTCATGGCCATACTGTGTGAAGCTGCTGGTTTCATTACTGTCTTGTGGTGGACTGTTGACCATGTTAACAAGCAACACTGTAACACATGTGACCATAAAACACATCAGAATTGTGGCCCTTCCAAACTCTTCAGCAGTTACTGCAGGCAGTGAATGAATGTAGGTCCACCCCAATCTGTTAGTGAGAGAACAATACAAGGGGAACTGTATCCAATGGACATTTGGAGTTGGTCATCTAGCAACGTCTTCACAAAGGCATATAAAGACAGCTACAGCAAAGCTCATTGGTCTGGCAGAATTTGTGAATGGTTTTCTGAACAATCCCCCCACTCTATTATATCTCGACCGAGCAGCAAAATCATCTGACTTGAAGTCCAAGAATATCTGTGGTCCATGCTGGAACAATGGGTAAAACACTGACATCAGCATCTTTGCGATTTGGTGGAATTGCACTATCACTTAATCTGGGTACAATGTATCTGTCCAACGATGTGGACTCACTTCCTAATTGAATCCATTAGCCAAATTACACAGTATTAAATGATTTCTCTAGGGTTTACTAACTTGTTGTCTGCTGAGGTTAGGAACAAAGTATAACAATTCATTGTGGAAGTGACTTCGTATTGTTGTTGTTGTTGTGGTCTTCAGTCCTGAGACTGGTTTGATGCAGCTCTCCATGCTAACTCTATTCTGTGCAAGCTTCTTCATCTCCCAGTACCTACTGCAACCTACATCCTTCTGAATCTGCTTGGTGTATTCATCTCTTGGTCTCCCTCTACGATTTTTACCCTCCACACTGCCCTCCAGTACTAAATTGGTGATCCCTTGATACCTAAGAACATATCGCATCAACCGATCCCTTCTTCTGGTCAAGTTGTGCCACAAACTTCTCTTTTCTCAATCCTATTCAATACCTCCTCACTAGTTATATGATCTACCCATCTAATCTTCAGCATTCTTCTGTAGCACCACATTTCTAAAGGCTCTATTCTCTTCTTGTCCAAACTGTTTATCGTCCATGTTTCACTTCCATACATGGCTACACTCCATACAAATACTTTCAGAAGAGACTTCCTGACACTTAAATCTATACTCGATGTTAACAAATTTCTTTTCTTCAGAAACGCCTTCCTTGCCATTGCCAGTCTACATTATATATCCTCTCTACTTCGACCATCATCAGTTATTTTGCTCCCCAAATAGCAAAACTCCTTTACTACTTTAAGTGTCTCATTTCCTAATCTAATTCCCTCAGCATTACCCGACTTAATTCGACTACATTCCATTATCCTCGTTTTGCTTTTGTTGATGTTCATCTTATATACTCCTCTCAAGGCACTGCCCATTCCATTCAACTGCTCTTCCAAGTCCTTTGCTGTCTCTGACAGAATTACAATGTCATCAGAGAACCTCAAAGTTTTCATTTCTTCTCCATGGATTTTAATACCTACTCCGAATTTTCCTTTACTGCTTGCTCAATATACAGACTGAATAACATCGGGGAGAGGCTACAACCCTGTCTTACTCCCTTCCCTACGACTGCTTCCCTTTCATGCCCCACGACTCTTATAACTGCCATCTGGTTTCTGTACAAATTGTAAATAGCCTGACGCTCCCTGTATTTTACCCCTGCCACCTTTAGAATTTGAAAGACAGTATTCCAGTCAACATTGTCAAAAGCTTTCTCTAAGTCTACAAATACAAGAAACATAGGTTTGGCTTTGCTTAATCTTTCTTCTAAGATAAATCGTAGGGCCAGTATTGCCTCATGTGTTCCAGTATCTCTACAAAATCCGAAATGATCTTCCCCGAGGTCGGCTTCTACTAGTTTTTCCATTCGTCTGTAAAGAATTCGTGTTTGTATTTTGCAGCTGTGGCTTATTAAACTGATTGTTCGGTAATTTTCACATCTGTCAACACCTGCTTTCTTTGGGATTGGAATTATTATATTCTTCTTGAAGTCTGAGGGTATTTCGCCTGTTTCATACATCTTGCTCACCAGATGGTAGAGTTTTGTCAGGAATGGCTCTCGCAAGGCCGTCAGTAGTCACAATAGAATGTTGTCTACTCCGGGGGCCTTGTTTCGACTCAGGTCTTTCAGTGCTCTGTCAAACTCTTCACGCAGTATCATATGTCCCATTTCATCTTCATCTACATCCTCTTCCTTTTCCATAACATTGTCCTCAAGTGCATTGCCCTTGAATAGACCCTCTATATACTCCTTCCACCTTTCTGCTTTCCCTTCTTTGCTTAGAACTGGGTTTCCATCTGAGCTCTTAATGTTCATACAAGTGGTTCCCTTATCTCCAAAGGTCTCTTTAATTTTCCTGTAAGCAGTATCTACCTTACCCCAAGTGAGATAAGCCTCTACATCCTTACATTTATCCTCTAGCCTTCCCTGCTTAGCCGTTTTGCATTTCCTGTCGATCTCATTTTTGAGACGTTTGTATTCCTTTTTGCCTGCTTCATTTATTTCATTTTTTTCTCCTTTCATCAATTAAATTCAATATTTCTTCTGTTACCCAAGGATTTCTGCTAGCCCTCGTCTTTTTTACCTACTTAATCCTCTGCTGCCTTCACTACTTCATCCCTCAAAGCTACTAATTCTTCTTCTACTGTATTTTCCCCCATTCCTGACAATTGTCGCCCTTATGATCTTCCTGAAACTCTGTACAACCTCTGGTTCTTTCAGTTCATCCAGGTCCCATCTCTTTAAATTCCCACCTTATTGCATTTTCTTCAGTTTTCCTACACTCGAATTCCAGTCACCCATGACTATTAAATTTTCATCGCCCTTCACTATCGGAATAATTTCTTTTATTTCATCATACATTTCTTCAATTTCTTCGTCATCTGCAGAGCTAGTTGGCATATAAACTTGTACTACTGTAGTAGGTGTGGGCTTTGTATCTATCTTGGCCACAATAATGTTTTCACTATGCAGTTTGTAGTAGCTTACCCGCAATCCTATTTACCTATTCAGTATTGAACCTACTGCTGCATTACCGCTATTTGATTTTGTGTTTATAACCCTGTAGTCACCTGACCAGAAGTCTTGTTCCTCCTGCCACTGAACTTCACTAATTCCCACTATGTCTAACTTTAACCTATCCATTTCCCTTTTTAAATTTTCTAACTTACCTGCCCGATTAAGGGATCTGACATTCCACCCTCCGATCCGTAGAATAGCAGTTTTCTTTCTCCTGATAACGACATCCTCTTGAGTAGTCCCCACCCGGAGATCCAAATGGGGGACTATTTTACCTCCGGAATATTTTATCCAAGAGGACGCCATCATCATCTAATCATACAGTAAAGCTGCGTGCCCTAGGGAAAAATTACGGTCGTAGTTTCCCCTTGCTTTCAGCCGTTCGCAGTACCATCACAGCAAGGCCGTTTTGGTTAGTGTTACACGGCCAGATCAGTCAATTATCGAGACTGTTGCCCCTGCAACTACTGAAAAGGCTGCTGCCCCTCTTCAGGAACCACATGTTTGTCTGTCCTCTCAACAGATACCCCTCCATTGTGGTTGTACCTACGGTACGTCTATCTGTATCACTAAGGCACACAAGCCTCCCCACCAACAGCAAGGACCATGCTTCATGGGGGGGACTTCGTATTAGTAGTATCTATATGATGGCTCTTGCATTAAGAGATAATTGTTAAAAATACTCAGATTTAAATCCTAGAGTTTAGTGTTCCTGTATAGCCAATTTAATAATTTATCTATAAGTGCAAACAAATTTTGAATTTTTTCTCTATGAATAATGGTTGTGTTCATCTATACCTACAAACGATATTCGCATTTTATTTTATAATGGGAAGTTTAATAAATTTTACTCTTGGTAAATAAGTTTTGTCAAATCCTATTTATTTGTACCATCAACTCAAATTTCAATTAAAAAGTAAAAGATACTTGTCAATCATAAATGATTTTTTCCATATGAATGAAAGGAAAACAACATGTGCTCCAAAGATGAGCTAATTCAAAAGTACCAAAGTTATTGTTAGGAAACTGTTGATTGAGTTATGCTGACTTATTAAAGTTATACTGAAGAGAAAGGGTATTCAATCATAACTAAATAAGACCTAGTCGAATTAATTATTATTTTAATATGAAAGACATTAGGAAGAACATCGATAATTTCATAAAACATGAAATTTAAAAATTCACTTAATAAAGGAAACATTTATCGATCTTACTCTAAATCCACTTGACATTGTTAGTAATAATGATAACAAATTGAATAAAATAATTTATAGGAACTTTAAGAAAAACATAAAACCAAAAATTTAAAGAATTAGTCCAACCGTTATAAATGACAATTATTCGATTTTATCAAAAAATCTGAGAACAACGTTAAGAATATTAATGTCAAATTGAATAAAATGTCTTTAAAAGGACTTTGTCAGGTCTGTAAAACAAAAGATTTTACAAATTGTTCTAAATTTAAAATAACACAATTAATCAATATTACCAACAGGTTGGAGCGCAATACTAATAACATTGGTAATGGGAAATATTTTCAAAAGATTCTAGTAGATAAATATCATAAAATAAACAAAAGAATTATCTGAACAATTTTTCAAGTTATAATATTCTAGTTGATGATGATTTTTTTAATAACCTAAACCAAAAAATTGTAAAGTTTCTGCTACTAAATCAAGAGAAATAACTTTTGAAATTAATAACACTGATAATATTGTTAAACAACTAGAATTTCATTATTAGCTTAAATATGCTAATTACGGTTATAAAAACACCTGTAATTCACTGTAAGATGTCAACCAAATCCTGAAGGAGCTTATGTTATTAATATAAAAAATATTCCATTTTCATTTATTTATAAGATTTAATATTCTAATGATGATTATTAAAAACTTGTAATTCATTGAAATATTAAAACAAGAATCTAGAAGAATTATTGAAATGGGTGACCAAAACATTACAATAATAATGATAAATGAAAGTAAATTAGTATTAAAAATTCAAAACTTGTTTTATATATGACAAGGAAATTACTAAAGGAGGAGAAAGTAAGAGATCAATGCTATTTAACAGCAAAATATAGAAATCTGTGATCATAATTACCAAACCCGTAATTTTATTCGCTTGTATTCAAAATTTAGAAAATTATGATGTTCATATGCTTATCAAATAATAAGCAGTAGATAATGGAGACAATAACACCATTCCAAACAGTGAACAAAATTATATTTCATTTGGTAAAGAGATTGAATATGGATTAATATTAAATTTGTTAGATACATTATAATTTATGGACCCAAGTATAGTCAAATAATTGTAATCTTACAAAAGAGCGTTTTACAGAGCATCAAAAATGATCAAAAAAGGACTTTATCCTTATAAATACATGAATTGAGAAGAAAAATTAAAAGAAACAAAATTACCTAATATATATTTATCAATTCTACATTTGATAAATCAAACATTTTGGATGAAAATTATGTTTATAGAAAACTAGTTTGAAAAAAATTCATAATTAAGAATTTAAATGATTATGCAAAACTGTGTAATAAATCCGATCTTTAATACTGGCAGATATTTTTGACAATTTGTTTTAAATCTTACACTCCCAATCCATCTTCATATTTTACAGTTCCTGCACTATCTTGTGATGCTATGTTAAAAATACAAACGTTAAATTAGATTTATTATATGCTTATAATGTGACTTTATATTGAATATTTGGATGCAAATAATTTGAATGGATGGGAAAACTCTAAATTTGTACAATTTAGCGATTTCAGTTGGTTAGAATCAAAACATTTATGATCTAAAAAAAATTTGTAACACCAGATAATAACAAATATGGTTACATTTTAGAAGTCGATTTACAATCTTGAAAATTTATTTGATTTACACATGATTTACCATTAGGAAAAGAAGAAAAAAATTATTCACAACAGTAAATAATATAGAAAAAGTCTTGGAAAAAAGTAATAGATTCTTATCATTAGAACAATGAGATTGGTTGAAAAAACACATCGATTTTAACACAGAAATGATAACTAAACCAATAATGATCTCAGAAAAAACTGTAAAATTGATGGATAATTTAGTATGTGGTAAGACAATGGAAAATTTTGGAAATCACAAAATATCAAACAGGTCGAGAAATATATATGTAATATATTTCAAAACCATATTATGTACATGCAACTGTATTTTCAGAAAATTTCACTGCAGTTCATATGAAAAAAAGAACTGGAAACTTCAATAAACCAAGTTGTAAGTGAAGAAGTATTTTAGATGTTAAAGAATAAGAATTTATTACTTTATTATAATGTTGTGATACCGAAATATGTTGTAAATATAATTTTTTATGGATGTAGACTCTTTTATTTATGATACAAAAACTAAAGATTTTTATAAAGATATGAAATCGATGAGAGATGAATTAAAAAAAAGTGATTATGGAAAAGTTAATATTTTAGGGATTCCACACGTAAACAAGAAAGTTTTAGGAAAAATGAAAGATGAATGTCATGGAGAAATTAGAGTAGAATTAGTTTGTTTAAGTGTGAAAATATTGTTTAGAAAGTAGAAGATAAGATATAAAAAAGTTTCAGTGAGTTAAAATATCTGATGTAAAATAGGAAGTTACTTTTGATGATTATAAAAGTTGTTTAGATGACAAAATAAAACAATATAGAAACATGAATTTAATAATATCACTTAAATACCAAATGTAACAAGTCGAATGTAAAAAAATTATTTTAAGTACTGACTGTAATACTCATATTATATTACAAGATGAAATTAATACTTTATGATAGACATTATTAATTATAATAAAATCATTTTTATGTTTTCTCCTTTCATCAATTAAATTCAATATTTCTTCTGTTACCCAAGGATTTCTGCTAGCCCTCGTCTTTTTACCTACTTAATCCTCTGCTGCCTTCACTACTTCATCCCTCAAAGCTACTAATTCTTCTTCTACTGTATTTTCCCCCATTCCTGACAATTGTCGCCCTTATGATCTTCCTGAAACTCTGTACAACCTCTGGTTCTTTCAGTTCATCCAGGTCCCATCTCTTTAAATTCCCACCTTATTGCATTTTCTTCAGTTTTCCTACACTCGAATTCCAGTCACCCATGACTATTAAATTTTCATCGCCCTTCACTATCGGAATAGTTTCTTTTATTTCATCATACATTTCTTCAATTTCTTCGTCATCTGCAGAGCTAGTTGGCATATAAACTTGTACTACTGTAGTAGGTGTGGGCTTTGTATCTATCTTGACCACAATAATGTTTTCACTATGCAGTTTGTAGTAGCTTACCCGCAATCCTATTTACCTATTCATTATTGAACCTACTGCTGCATTACCGCTGTTTGATTTTGTGTTTATAACCCTGTAGTCACCTGACCAGAAGTCTTGTTCCTCCTGCCACTGAACTTCACTAATTCCCACTATGTCTAACTTTAACCTATCCATTTCCCTTTTTAAATTTTCTAACTGACCTGCCCGATTAAGGGATCTGACATTCCACCCTCCGATCCGTAGAATAGCAGTTTTCTTTCTCCTGATAACGAAATCCTCTTGAGTAGTCCCCACCCGGAGATCCAAATGAAAAAAAGAACTGGAAACTTCAATAAACCAAGTTATAAGTGAAGAAGTATTTTAGATGTTAAAGAATAAGAATTTATTACTTTATTATAATGTTGTGATACCGAAATATGTTGTAAATATAATTTTTTTATGGATGTAGACTCTTTTATTTATGATACAAAAACTAAAGATTTTTATAAAGATATGAAATCGATGAGAGATGAATTAAAAAAAAGTGATTATGGAAAAGATAATATTTTAGGGATTCCACACGTAAACAAGAAAGTTTTAGGAAAAATGAAAGATGAATGTCAGGGAGAAATTAGAGTAGAATTAGTTTGTTTAAGTGTGAAAATATTGTTTAGAAAGTAGAAGATAAGATATAAAAAAGTTTCAGTGAGTTAAAATATTTGATGTAAAATAGGAAGTTACTTTTGATGATTATAAAAGTTGTTTAGATGACAAAATAAAACAATATAGAAACATGAATTTAATAATATCACTTAAATACCAAATGTAACAAGTCGAATGTAATAAAATTATTTTAAGTACTGACTGTAATACTCATATTATATTACAAGATGAAATTAATACTTTATGATAGACATTATTAATTATAATCAATTAAAATATTAGATAATAACTTTCTATATTGCTTAAACAGTTGTACAGAAGGGTAACTAAACTAAAAATGGTTAAAAATTAAACAGTTTTAATACTTTTTCATTATACAGTCATTTTTGAAGTGTTTTCAGTCTTTTTGATATGAACTTTTTTATGTTTCTCTTTTCCAGTTGATTTTCTGTTACAGTTACGTACATATTTACAGGTAGAAGAATTGTAAATTTCTTTTTTTTCATTTCTCATATGTAAATGTTTTTTATTCCAACTTTATTAATAAACTCTTTTTTGTGTTCTGCTTTTTTCTTTATATTCGTTTTGTTTCTCTTTATACAATCAGTACAACGCATTTTTGAAGGCGTACCTTATTTGTAATTTTTATTTCGTTCTTACGTTCTTTTTCTTGTTTGCACAATGGACAAAACGTTTATTTTTCATTTTTCATTTATAAAGAAAAAATAATGTGGCATTTCCAAAAATATGAATTATTACATTTTATTCTATGTAAATGGATTCGTTTTAGGTCTAAAAATAACAATTTTGGAATATAAAAACACTATCAAAACATTAGAAAAATATTACTGATGATTTTATGCTATTACAAAATTTTAAAGGTTTTTGTGGAGATTTGCTTAAAAAATGAAACAATAACAAAATTTGTTAAGGAAGCTGAATTATATTCTTTAATATTAAAACCCATAAAAGAAGAAGCAAATAATTTTAAATAAAATAATGATTAATGTGTTAACAATGTGCCATGTAAAAGATCTAAATATAATTAAGGATAATTATGAAGAAAATCAGATAAAGCGTATGAATAAATTAACATGTAAGTACTTTATTCAGACATATTTTTCTGTAAACTATTGCAGAAAGGGAAGACCAATTTTTGTTATTTTAAAGCTATATGAATATAATTTCTGTATTATTCGAGTACAGTTTTAAAAGGTTCAAAAAGAAATAAACATTATTAGAAAAACTCATCCATACTGACAAGAATCTAAATATTTAATAATGTACCAAATTCAGAAAGTTTATATCAATGTATAAAAGTAAACTCAAGAATTAATTCCAAGTATTTTTACACAACTATATTTGCAATGTCATTTATAACGAGGGTTTATACACATCTAATAAACAATACATAAAATTAAAGCTAGTTGGTTACTTTAATTTAAATTTAAAATTTTATATTTCAACATCTCACAGTTTATACGACATTTGATTAGAATCACCAATACCTCCAATTTCAAAAATTTGTCTGACCAATTTGTTGTATATCCTGCTTAAAAAATTCTTTTCCATTTACTTATTCTTACTTTGTCACCAATTTTATATTTAACATTAGTAGCTAACAAATTTTTACATATACAGTTTTCAATAAATTTTCGTTGTTTACATTTTTTTGTGTCATTTTATTGTTGATCTTTTGGTGTTATTATATTACTCAACAAGATTTTTAACTATATAAACCCATTTTGTAACTCAATTTTTTCCACATTTGTTTTAATGCTCTACTAAATTATTCAACACATGCTTTTAGTTCTGTAAAAGGTGTATAATTATTAATATTATATTTTTCCTTAATTCCTGAAAACATTTACTGTAGTGTTCTTACCATTATCTATTAGTAAATTTCTTGGTATTCTCATAATATGTCAATTACAGTTTCACCTGTTATATCTTTAATGGGTATAGGCAAGCAAATTTTGAAGAAAACATTATTAAATATCTGCATCCTTTATTTATGTAGGGAATTCCTTTTAGTTTTTTACTAAAACAGCTTGACATTAATAATGTATTCCAAAATTAATTAGACTTTCTCCTTTTAAAATTCTTCTCATTTATGTATGTGATTCATTACTAATTTGTTCATGAGTACTTAATCCATTACATACATTTCTTAACTATTTATCTTTTTTCGTTTCACAAATTGACAAATACCTTCCCCAACTTTTTTCTTTCCTTGTTACTTGTTAGTCTATGAGGACTATGTTTTTCAGTAAACGTTTTTCACTTCAGACAATAGATATGATGAAGATTCTCAATTTTTATACAGTAAAAATGAATTAAATCTTAAGTTACAAGTTCAAGTGGGAGCTGTTAGTCAGTGCCAAAAAATTCAAGATGGTGGTGTTCGGAAACTGAAATAAAATAATCCAAGAGGATCATGGTGCAAAATTTAAGAAGCCAAAAATGGGACTGGTGGAAAATAAAGAAACATAATATTTTAGTATCGAGAAATTTACAAATACACGAAGGTGTTGTTGCAAAACTGAAATAAAAATATCCAAGTTGGGGTATGACAGTAAAGTTTAAAAAAAAAGCTCCATGATTGCGAAACTAGCCCAGTTGTACTTTGCAGACCCCTCCCGCCTCCCATTTAAAAATCCCGTTCAAGGCGACCTAATGTTGAAAAGCATATGAACGACCTGTGTTGTTTAGTAAAATGTCAAACAATTTACCTATTGTTTTACAGATATACTCTTTGTACTAAAAAATGTAACATTTATCTGAATTATGCAGATTAGCGTCAATCAGGAAATTTGTCTCCCTCTCTCCCCCCATCCTCCGTCTCTCTCTCTCTCTCTATCTCTCTCTCTCTCTCTCTCTCTCTCTCTCTCTCTATCTCTCTCTCTCACACACACACACACACACACACACACACACACACACACACACACACTCATACAATAGTTATATCAGGCACTTACAGGGTGACAGTGTGAACAGAACTTTTAGACAAGCAATAAATATACAAGCCGGCAGTCACAATTACTGTTCCGTAATTGTCAGTTACTGGAAGACTGTAGTATGGACTATGGACTCTCAAATTAGATACCAAAATGCCATTTCCATACACACGTTCGTATAAAACACATGTGCCTTACAATGACATACTAAGCACACTGTTAATAACTTCTCTTCGGCCTATGACTTATCATAAATACGAAAGGAGCTACTGAAAGGTTTTGTCAATGTCATTAACATTTCTAAATTGTTCTAAAAAAGTTAAGTGTAGTTAAAATAATGTATTATCTACTGGAAGAGGTCAATTAATACACTTCTGGAAATTGAAATAAGAACACCATGAATTCATTGTCCCAGGAAGGGGAAACTTTATTGACACATTCCTGTGGTCAGATACATCACATGATCACACTGACAGACCAAAGGCACATAGACACAGGCAACAGAGCATGCACAATGTCGGCACTAGTACAGTGTATATCCACCTTACGCAGCAATGCAGGCTGCTTTTCTCCCATGGAGACGATCGTACAGATGCTGGATGTAGTCCTGTGGAATGGCTTGCCATGCCATTTCCACCTGGCGCCTCAGTTGGACCAACGTTCGCGCTGGACGTGCAGACCGCGTGAGACGACGCTTCATCCAGTCCCAAACATGCTCAATGGGGGACAGATCCGGCGATCTTGCTGGCCTGGGTAGTTGACTTAACATTCTATAGCACGTTGGGTGGCACGGGATACATGCGGACGTGCACTGTCCTGTTGGAACAGCAATTTCCCTTGCCGGTCTAGGAATGGTAGAACGATGGGTTCGATGGCGGTTTGGATGTACCGTGCATTATTCAGTGTCCCCTCGACGATCACCAGAGGTGTACGGCCAGTGTAGGAGATCGCTCCCCACACCATGATACCGGGTGTTGGCCATGTGTGCCTCGGTCGTATGCAGTCCTGACTGTGGCACTCACCTGCACGGCGCCAAACACGCATACGACCATTATTAGCACCAAGGCAGAAGCGACTCTCATCGTTGAAGACGACACGTCTCCATTCGTCCCTCCGTTCACACCTGTCCGGACACCACTGGAGGCGGGCTGCATGATGTTGGGGCGTGAGCGGAAGACGGCCTAACGGTGTGCGGGACCGTAGCCCAGCTTCATGGAGACGGTTGCGAATGGTCCTCGCCGATACCCCAGGAGCAACAGTGTCCCTAATTTGCTGGGAAGTGGCGGTGCGGTCCCCTACGGCACTGCGTAGGATCCTACGGTCTTGGCGTGCATCCGTGCGTCGCTGCGGTCCGGTCCCAGGTCAACGGGCACGTGCACCTTCCACCGACCACTGGCGACAACATCGACGTACTGTGGAGACCTCACGCCCCACGTGTTGAGCAATTCGGCGGTACGTCCACCCGGCCTCCCGCATGCCCACTATACGCCCTCGCTCAAAGTCCGTCAACTGCACATACGGTTCACGTCCACGCTGTCGCGGTATGCTACCAGTGTTAAAGACTGCTATGGAGCTCCGTATGCCACGGCAAACTGGCTGACACTGACGGCGGCGGTGCACAAATGCTGCGCAGCTAGCGCCATTCGACGGCCAACACCGCTGTTCCTGGTGTGTCCGCTGTGCCGTGCGTGTGATCATTGCTTGTACAGCCCTCTCGCAGTGTCCGGAGCAAGTATGGTGGGTCTGACACACCGGTGTCAATGTGTTCTTTTTTCCATTTCCAGGAGTGTATTTTGGGCGAGAGAATTAATTTAATAGCACTACACGCAGTAGACGAGCTCTGAACTTGCCCTTTGGAGATAAGCTATCGCTATAGTTTTATAGTTGTTCTGTTGAAACTTCTCATATCTTTATGATTATAGCGGATCTCCCTTCTACTTAAATTTAAACATCGTAGCTTTATTTATTCACCTACTTTATATGTCTTGCTTCCTTAATTTTTAAGGCAAAAACTAAAACAAAAACTAAAATTTTAATTTATGAGATCCAGAATAATGTTTCTACTAAATTATTATGCAAAAGGAATCTAAATACAAATTTTTAAATTTCTAGCTCTTTTCTGTCGCGCCAATGTTTCTTACAGAAAAACGTCCAAATTTCGAAAATGGTTAAAGTTATTGAACTGATATTCAACACATACTGATTAAGTATTACTCCTGACATGTTAGAAACGTTTCAGGTTATTTACTTGATTTTTAAAGTATTGCGCAACATTTATGACGTCGGAGCTAGTTACAGCGGACTGGATGGCACACAATGGAAAGACTGCTGTGAATTTTATACGGCGTGAGTAGGCTACTTCCCTACAAATTGTTAGATAACGTTGTGCAACATTTTCTTCATCTGTTTCTTATTGTTCTTGGTTTTCTCATTGTTCAGCATCACTTATCAAGACGTGACACACGGGAAAAGAGTTGTACCAAGTTGAAGATTTTCATGTGGCGTAATGTTTACAGGAAGTTAGTTATGCCGAATATAAAAATCGCAACAAGAAGTTGATTAACGAAGAGCTGGCGAAAGAATATTAATCATCAATGGTGCTTCTACTTTAAAAGACGAAAGTAGATCACAACCGAAGCGAGGCCCTCTGCAAACAATTCGCGTTTCTACCGACGTCTCCTCTTACGAATTCTTTCACTATCCATTGTTATCACTGCGACTATTATTACTGAACAAGACGCAGTGCAAACAAGGTCGGCCATTAGCAAGTATCGAGGAACAGGGTATTTAAATATGCACACAAGTCAAAGCATCTTGACTGTCAATATACATTATCTAGCTACATGTCTATAATCGCGGCGTAAACGCCATTTACAAACCGACAAATAAGATCAAAGACTGTCTCAGATCGGCAGAGGGGAAAAGGAACCCACTTGCAACGTCGGGAATATACCGCATAACATGCTTGTGCGGAAAAGTTCATGTCGGAATGACTGGACGATCAATCAGCACCAGGATGACAGAACATAAGCGACTTTGCAGGTTGGAGGAGGCGGAGAAATCTGCCTTGGCAGAGCACGCACTGTGTGAGACCGACCACGTAGTAAAATACACCGATACGGAAGTTCTGGCTGTAGGGGAGCACTATCACACCCGCTTGTTCAGAGAAGCTATAGGATGCAGCGAGGATCATATAGTCCACACGCACGCATCGAATGAAACAGAGAGGACGGTGATTAGTGTCAGACGCAGGACACCTGGCCGCCGAAACCGTTAACAATCGAAATAGAGGGAGCGGAAGAAAATTCTCTACACATGTAGCTTCACAATGACAGTGCAATTTTGTGTTCTACAACATACATAGGAGCATTGAATAGAAGCTGTTAAACGGAGGACAAGAAGCGTGGCTGACAATTGCAGAGAGCGCCTAACTAAAGGTAAATCATCTATTTCTCTAAAACCGCAACTCGTCCAAAGATGAGAAAAGATACTCTCAATGGGCGAAAGATAATACTGCTGAAGAAATTGGAAATTGGTGGTAAGGTCTTATGGGACCAAACTACTCAGGTCATCTGGGCATAATCTTACTTAAACTAAGTTACCCTACGTACAACACACACACACACACACACACACACACACACACACACACATCCATGCCCGAGGGAGGATTCGAACCTCCGACGAGGAGAGGCGCACTGACCGTGACATGACGCCCAAGACCGCGCGGCTACCCCGCACGGCATCGCTGAAGACATCTGCGGTCAACGCTTGACCATTTCGTGACCGTTCTGTTCCACCTGGGCACCACGCGGTGATATAACAAGAATTAGAGTATCGGATACAGTGACCACCCAATCAAAAGAGTGGTTTGATGTTGTTGTTGTGGTTTTCAGTCCTGACACTGGTTTGATGCAGCTCTCCATGCTACTCTATCATGTGCAAGCTTCTTCATCTCTCAGTACCTACTGCAACCTCCATCCTTCTGAATCTGTTTTGTGTATTCATCTCTTGGTCTCCCTCTACTATTTTTACCCTCCACGCTGCCCTCCAATACTAAATTGGTGATCCCTTGATGCCTCAGAATATGCCCTAACAACCGATCCCGTCTTCTAGACAAGTTGTGTCACAAATTTCTCTTCTCTCCAATATTATTCAATACCTCCTTATTAGTTACACTCCTGGAAATGGAAAAAAGAACACATTGACACCGGTGTGTCAGACCCACCATACTTGCTAGGGACACTGCGAGAGGGCTGTACAAGCAATGATCACACGCACGGCACAGCGGACACACCAGCAACCGCGGTGTTGGCCGTCGAATGGCGCTATCTGCGCAGCATTTGTGCACCGCCGCCGTCAATGTCAGCCAGTTTGCCGTGGCATACGGAGCTCCATCGCGGTCTTTAACACTGGTAGCATGCCGCGACAGCGTGGACGTGAACCGTATGTGCAGTTGACGGACTTTGAGCGAGGGCGTATAGTGGGCATGCGGGAGGCCGGGTGGACGTACCGCCGAATTACTCAACACGTGGGGCGTGAGGTCTCCACAGTACGTCGATGTTGTCGCCAGTGGTCGGTGGAAGGTGCACGTGCCCGTTGACCTGGGACCGGACCGCAGCGACGCACGGATGCACGCCAAGACCGTAGGATCCTACGCAGTGCCGTAGGGGACCGCACCGCCACTTCCCAGCAAATTAGGGACACTGTTGCTCCTGGGGTATCGGCGAGGACCATTCGCAACCGTCTCCATGAAGCTGGGCTACGGTCCCGCACACCGTTAGGCCGTCTTCCGCTCACGCCCCAACATCATGCAGCCCGCCTCCAGTGGTGTCGCGACAGGCGTGAATGGAGGGACGAATGGAGACGTGTCGTCTTCAGCGATGAGAGTCGCTTCTGCCTTGGTGCCAATGATGTGCCTGTGGTTCTGTCAGTGTGATCATGTGATGTATCTGACCCCAGGAATGTGTCAATAAAGTTTCCCCTTCCTGGGACAATGAATTCACGGTGTTCTTATTTCAGTTTCCAGGAGTGTATGTGATCTACCCATCTAATCTTCAGCATTATTCTGTAGCATCACATTTCGAAAGCTTCTATTCTCTTCTTGTCTAAACTCTTTATAGTCCACGTTTCACTTCCATACATGGCTACACTCCATACAAATACTTTCAGAAACGACTTCCTGACACTTAAATCTATACTCGATGTTAACCAATTTCTCTTCTTCAGAAACGCTTTCCTTGCCATTGCCAGTCTACATTTTATATCCTCTCTACTTCGACCATCATGAGTTCTTTTGCTCCCTAAATAGCAAAATTCCTAATCTAATTCCCTCAGCATCACCCGATTTAATTCGACTACATTCCATTATCCTCGTTTTGCTTTTGTTGATGTTCATCTTATATCCTCCTTTCAAGACACTGTCCATTTTGTTAGAATGCTGTTCCAGGTCCTTTGATGTCTCTGACAGAATTACAATGTCATCGGCGAACGTCAAAGTTTTTATTTTTTCTCCATATATTTTAATTCTTACTCAGAATTTTTCTTTTGTTTCCTCCACTGCTTGCTCAATGTACAGATTGAATAACATCGGGGACGAGCTACAATCCTGTCTCACTCCCTTCCAATCAGCTGCTTCCCTATCATGCCCCTCGACTCTTGTAACTGTCTTTTGGTTTCTGTACAAATTGTAAATAGCCTTTCGCTCCCTGTATTTTACCCCTGCCACCTTCAGAATATGAAAGAGAGTATTGCAGTCAACATTGTCAAAAGCTTTCCCTAAGTCTACAAATGCTAGAAACATAGGTTTGCCTAAGCCTGGTTAAAACGCAAGAAAGAATGTGTGTTTCGTAAACAGGTCACCTCACTTCTCGACGTAGCATCCGTCCAAGGATATTTTCTTGGTCCAGTGACCCTCCAGCTTTTTCGTCCCATCAGAAAAATAGGTTATGTCAAACTCTGCAAAATATTGTTGTCTGCAAACATGACTCCATAATTTCACGCAAAGTTCCTTCCCGGTAAGCCAAAGTTTCAAGTCAGTGAACAGGAGGAACTGACTGGGGACTACGCCTGGGGAACAGGGTGAATGAGATACCAATTTGAAGCTCAGTTAATGTGCTTTCATCCTTGTGGGATGATACGTTATCCTGGTGCGTTCCAACGCAGCCAAGGTAAGTTTCAAAATGAAAATCACTCTGTTTTGTGTACAAATGCGTACTTTCCTTGATAAAAACTGGCCAGAGTTGCTTCCCATATCTAGCGGCGAGTATTCCAAGCTCTGTTAATGCTTACACCCTAGGTGTGTGTGCACCACAGGTGACGGTGAGGATTATTTGGCTCCTGCCAGGCTACGTGTGAGACACGATAACACGACGCGCCCGCAGGCGGGACTCGTGCCCGGGCGCCGGTCCTTTGTGCTCCACGACGCGGCGCGACGTGTGGGATCGGTGGGATTTATCGGTCCGCACCGCGCTTCTTGCGCTCTCCGGCAGCTGGCGACCCCATTGTGTGCAGATGGGCGCCCGCGCGCCACTGCCGCTGGCGCCAGCGAATCGGTAGCAGCCGGCGGCCGTCACCAGACGCACCGCCGCGGGACACGGCGTGTTCCGCACAGCTTACGCCGTCGTTGCGTGGGGCCTTGCGGACTCGTGTCTAACAGTGACCGTGGGGGCAAGAAGGTCACGGCTACCAAATTCTGGTCCCACACCAGTATTTATCACTCTTGCTTTACGCTAGCCTTCAGTTCTCAGTGATCTTAAAATTCGCCAGAACGACACGTGGTTCGGATTCCACATTAAACTGTACGTCGCTTTTCTCCGGTTGAGTAAAAGGGGTAGATTAGCGACACGCAAGTCGCCAAAATGGCGTTCAGTTCAAAGAAGTTGCAAATAGAGTGCTGAACATCCTCATGAGAGAAACGCAGCCAACAGTGCCGTACGATTTTGCTGTAGTACAGTTGTTGTGATCTCCAGTCCGAATACTGTTCCGATGGATCTCTCAGTGTTCAGTGCTGCTGTTCATATACAGGGTGTTACAAAAAGGTATGGCCAAACTTTCAGAAAACATTCCTCACACACAAAGAAAGAAAATATGTAATGTGGGCATGTGTCCGGAAACGCTTACTTTCCATGTTACAGCTCATTTTATTACTTCTCTTCAAATCACATTAATCATGGAATGGAAACACACAGCAACAGAACGTACCAGCGTGACTTCAAACACTTCGTTACAGGAAATGTTCAAAATGTCCTCCGTTAGCGAGGGTACACGCATCCACCCTCCGTCGCACGGAATCCCTGATGCGCTGATGCAGCCCTGGAGAATGGCGTATTGTATCACAGCCGTCCACAATACGAGCACGAAGAGGCTCTACATTTGATACCGAGATTTCGTAGACAAGAGCTTTCAAATGCCCCCATAAATGAAACTCAAGAGGGTTGAGATCAGGAGAGTGTGGAGGCCGTGGAATTGGTCCGCCTCTACCAATCTATCGGTCACCGAATCTGTTGTTCAGAAGCGTACGAACACTTCGACTGAAATGTTGTGTCGTACTTGTAAAGGCACATGTTCTAGCAGCACAGGTAGAATATCCCGTATGAAATCATGGCGGTGAATCTAGGAAGTACAGTACATACTGACGAAACTAAAATGAGCTCTGACATGGAAATTAAGCGTTTCCGGACACATTCCATATAACATCTTTTCTTTATTTGTGTGTGAGGAATGTTTCCTCCATTCTTAGCTGTGGAATAAATGCAGAAAATATGAACACAGTTTTCAAACTAATGTACAGAAAAGGTTAAATAGAGTACAGATCTGTTCAAACCACTCCCCAATGGTTATAACTACACCATCTGAGTGCATTTAGCCATCAGTTCATTGAAATTCTGAGGATAGCAGAGGTAAACTACTGGGAATGAAAGGCTGTTTGAGAGAGTATTGGGACAATGTGCATGCTACCCCAAAGTACCATTGGCCAATGTGGCAGCGATGACGTCATCCAAGATGGCGGCGATGACTTCGTTCAAGATTGTGGCTGTGAGTCATCCAAGATGGCGGATTTTGGCGGTAAGTTTGAATTTTGGCAGGAAGATGGCTCAATTGGGCTACCACCACTAACCAACCCCCCCTCCCCCCCCCCCGAACCCCGCCACCAGAAAAATGGGGGGCACATCAAATTCTAACAGGATAATGTATCACACCATGGTTATCTCTGCTAACCTAAGAAAATTGCCGGAAAATAGTTCAATTGGACTGCCCCCACTAACCTAAATCATCTAACAGCCACTTCATCCATGTAATTCACAGGAAATTTGAATTTTGGTGGGAAGTTAGATCAACTGGGCTATCTCTACTAACCTAAGAAAATGTCAGGGAAGAAATGGCAGGTGGGCTAGCTCCACTAACCTAAGTCACCCGACTGCCACCTCCTACTAGGGATCAGTAGTCATAGGACTCCACCTGTACTGGACACATGTCTTTATTATTTTGCATGCGCTATTTTGTTTAAACAATTAGAGGCATTACCACCATCCAGCATGGTAGCCAGGGGTCCGGACTCCAACTGACATAGTACTCAGTACCACCACCACAGGTTGTTGTCATCCCTCCTGTGACATAATCCAAGATGGCAGGGGGAAATGGTGGAAAACAGTGTGGTCGCCATGGCGTCTGGACTCCAACTGATCTAGTACACAGTACAGCCGCCAGAGAGCGCTCTCATCCGTGATGTAATCCAAGATGGCTACCATGACATCAGCTGATGATGCAAGTACCATTATCCAAGATGGCGGAAAGCAGTGTGTTCATCAGGAGGTCTGGGTGTAGTACAGATTGCCACCACCAGAGAGCACTGTCGTCCATTCCGTGACATAATCCAAGATGACAGTCCGGGGTGGGGGAAATGGTGGGAAAAGGAGAGGAGGCTACCGGCAGCCCCACACAAAGTGATGCAGGAATCAGCTGTCAAACCATGCACAGGTGCCCATTGTGTTCACATAGGGACCTTTGCTAATGCGACTGGATGGGAGCAAAGACCTATCTGCAGAGTGTGCTGACGCCACCAGATGCAAGCCAGTGTGCTCTCACGCTGCTGTAGCGAAAATTGCGTCTATTTTCAGGTATAGAGTCAGTGTTATACTGACGTCACATAACTCCAAGGCACAAACACATCGGCCCCATACGTGAGACGCCTCTGGGCAGCACGTGATGACAGAATAGCAGAGTGTGCATTGCTCCTAGCTGGACATGCGAGCTGCATCTAACTATGCTTAACTGCCCACCATGACTGATGCAATGCAGTGAAGTGCGCGCGCTTAGCTACAAACCATCGGAAACGCATCTAATAATGTTCTCGAGTCACATGGCTATGTAAATTCGAAACTGAGTCGACCTCTAGGAAATTTATAGTGTCCCAGAAATAGTTAGCGCTCACTGTCTTGATGTCTCAGCTTGCATGCACGGAAAATCTTGCCCTAACAGAACCTGTTTACGAAACTAGCGCAGATTAACATCGAATGCAGTATTCCTCATGGTCCTAACGCGGTACCCCTTCCATCATGACTTACCCGTCCTGCTTTCAACACACACAGACGTTCTCTCCGCCATGTAGCGACTCCTATATCCCAGCACAAAAGAATGTGTTGTGAATGAATGGAGCATTATCATTGGCTCTTATCGAATTTATCCTCCGAATTACTGATGATACCACTATGGAAACTTTCTTTCTGTAGATGAGGCTTTCAGCGGGAAAAAACTATTTTACACAGCTAGGAATATTGCATTAACAATTAAACTCTGCAAAATGCCCCTACATATCGTCAAATATGGAAAGACACTTACTCAATTACACTGCTCCCTCAATGAGGATAGGAGCTTGAATACTAGAGAGTGAAACCGAACTCCAACCCAGAAATATACCACCATGTACCATGTCGACGTAGTAAACATACAAAATCTCCCCTTTACATCATTCATACATATACTGCGAAGACGGACAGCACAGTATATACTTCTCACAGCTCTAGACACCCCCGTGCATGGTAGGTGGTCAGCCACCCCTGATGGGTGACCTCAGTGCTCTCAGTAGATTGAAGTCACTCTCAGAACTGTTCTACAAATTCGGGCTCGTTTCTGTCAGCACAAACGCGTTACTGTTTCTGGTCCAGACCTGTTTGCTTGCTTGCTTTTTTCTACACGCGTCACCAGACCCTGGGATTACAAGAACATATGTATTTTCGCATGGTTTGCACAACAGTAGCCTACCGATCACTCGCTGGCTGGTATATTGTGGATCTGCATCCCAACACCGATTCATACATTGTGTTTGGGGGAGCCACCATCAACCCCTATCCCACGCATGGCATACCTACATTGCACCGAATATAAGGCATGGTGGATCCACCTTCAGACGCTAATTTGGATCTACTATGGGTCTGTTTTTACATAGCCATGTTGCTCGAGAACCTTATTAGATGTGCATCCAATGGTTTGTAGCTACAAGTGCGCACTTCGCTGTGTTGCGTCATTCACATTGGGCAGTTAATCAGGGTTAGACGCAGCTAACATGTCCAGCTAGGAACAATGGTAAACACACATGCTGCCCAGAGGCATCTCGCATATGGGACTGGTGTGAGTGCACCTTGGAGTTTTGTTGCAATACCCAAAAATAGCCACAATTTTCACTTGCAGCAGCATGAGAGTGATAGGTTGCACTTGCTAGCATCCAGTGACGGCTTGTGGTGCTGCCAGCATGCTCCATAAAAAGATCTTTGTTCCCGTTCGATCGCGCCAATAATGGTGAGGAATTTCTCAGGTACCAAGTATGAAAGGGATGTCGCCGCCTAATGCTTGCAGGACCTGAACGGGCACATGTTATTGGTTTGACAGCTGACGGCCACGTCACTTTGCGTCCGTTGAAGCGGCTTGCAGCGGACGGTCCGGGAGAGCGATCTGGGGTGCTGCGCCAGGTGTTCTCGAGAAACCGCAATTTATTAGAAGTTAAGTGATTGGTGATATGTTGTTAGATTTGTTGTTGTTGTTGTTGTTGTGGTCTTCAGCCCTTAGACTGGTTTGATGCAGCTCTCCATGCTACTCTATCCTGTGCAAGCTTCTTCATCTCCCAGTATCTACTGCAGCCTACATCTTTCTGAATCTGCTTAGTGTTTTCATCCCTTGGTCTCCCTCCACGATTTTTAACCTCCACGCTGCAATCCAGTACTAAATTGGTGATCCCTTGATGCCTCAGAACGTGTCCTACGAACCGTTACTTTTTTCTAGACAAGTTGTGCCACAAACTCTTCTTCTCCCCAATTCTAATAAATACCTCTTCATTAGTTATATGATCTACCTATCTAATCTTCAGCATTCTTCTGTAGCACCAAATTTCGAAAGCTTCTATTCTCTCTTCGTCTAAACTATTTTTCGTCCACGTTTCACTTCCATATATGGCTACACTCCATACAAATACTTTCAGAAACACTTTAATCAATACTTCTTCAGAAACGCTTTCCTTGCCATTGCCAGTCTACATTTTATATCCTCTCTACTTCGACCATCATCAGTTATTTTACTTCCTAAATAGCAAAACTCCTTTACTACTTTAAGCGTCTCGTTTTCTCATTTCCTAATTTAATTCCCTGAGCATCACCCGACTTAATTCGAATACATTCCATTATCCTCGTTTTGCTTTTGTTGATGTTCATCTTATATCCTCATTTCAAGACACTGTCCATTACGTTCAACTGCTCTTCCAAGTCCTTTGCTGCTCCTGACAGTATTACAATGTCATCGGCGAACCTCAGTTTTTATTTCTTCTCCATGGATTTTAATACCTACTGCGAATTTTGCTTTTGTTTCCTTTACTGCTTGCTCAATATACATACTGAATAACATCGGGGAGAGGCTACAACCCTGTCCCACTCCCTTCCCAACCACTGCTTCCTTTTCATGTCCCTTGAATCTTATAACTGCCATCTGGTTTCTGTACAAATTGTAAATAGCCTTTCGCTCCCTGTATTATACCTCTGCCACCTTCAGAATTTGAAAGAGAGTATTCCAGTCAACATTGTCAAAAGCTTTCTCTAAGTCTACCAATGCTAGAAACGTAGGTTTGCCTTTCCTTAATCTTTCTTCTAAGATAAGTCGTAAGGTTAGTATTACGTTACGTGTTCCAGTATTTCTACGGAATCCAAACTGATCTTCCCCGAGGTCGGCTTCTACTAGTTTTTCCATTCGTGTGTAAAGAATTCGCGTTACTATTTTGCAGCTGTGACTTACCGAACTGATAGTTCTGTAATTTTCACATCTGTCAACACCTGCTTTCTTTGGGAATGGGATTACTATATTCTTCTTGAAGTCTGAGGGAATTTCGCCTGTCTCGTACATCTTGCTCACCAGATGGTAGAGTTTTGTTAGGCCTGGCTCTCCCAAGGCTGTCAGTAGTTCTAATGGAATGTTACCTACTCTCGGGGCCTTGTTTCGACTTAGGTCTTTCAGTGCTCTGCCAAACTCTTCACGCAGCATCATATCTCCCATTTCATCTTCATATACCTCCTCTTCTATTTCCATAATATTGTCCTCAAGAACACCACCCCTGTATAGACCCTCTATATACTCCTTCCACCTTTCTGCTTTCCCTCCTTTGCTTGGAATTGGGTTTCTATCTTACCCCTAGTGAGATAAGCCTCTACATCCTTACATTTCTCCTCTAGCCATCCCTGCTTAGCCATTTTGCACTTCCCGTCGAACTCATTTTTGAGACGTTTGTATCCCCTTTTTGCCTGCTTCACTTACTACATTTTTGTGTTTTCTCCTTTCCTTGATTAAATTCGGTATCTCTTCTGTTAAGCAAGGATTTCTGCTAGCCAGCGTCTTTTTACCTACGTGATCCTCTGCTGCCTCCACTATTTCATCTCTCAAAGCTACCCATTCTTGTACTGTATTTCTTTACCCCATTCTTGTCAATTCTTCACTTATGCTCCCTCTGAAACTCTGCACAACCTGTGGTTATTTCAGGTTATCCAGGCCCATATCCTTAAATTCTCACCTTTTTGCAGTTTCTTCAGTTTTAATCTGCAGTTCATAACCAATAGAATGTGGTCAGAGTCCACATCTGCCCCTGGAAATGTCTTAAAATTTAAAACGTGGTTCCTAGATCTCTGTCTTACCATTATGTATGCTCTGTGCAAAATTCTACCAGGCGGCTTCCTCTATCATTTCTTAGCCCCAATCCATATTCACCTACTACGTTTCGTTCTCTGCCTTTTCCTACTGTCGAATTCCAGTCACCCATGACTATTAACATTTCGTCTCTCTTCACTAACTGCATAATTTCTTTTATCTCATCATACATTTCATCAATTTCTTCATCTGCAGAGCTAGTTGGCTTATAAACTTGTACTACTGTAGTAGGCGTGGGCGACGTGTCTATCGTGGCCACAATAATGCGCTCACTATGCTGTTTGTAGTAGCTGACTCGCACTCCTATTTTTTTATTCATTATTAAACCTACTCTTGCATTACCCCTATTTGATTTTGTATTTATAACCCTGTATTCACCTGACCAAAAGTCTTGTTCCTCATACCACAGAACTTCACTAATTCCCACTATAACCTATTCATTTCCCTTTTTATATTTTCTAACCTCCTGAGAACGTCGTCCTCTTGAGTAGTCCCCGCCCGGAGATCCGAATGGGGGACTATTTAACCTCCGGAATATTTTACCCAAGATGATTCCATCATCATTTAATCATACAGTAAAGCTGCATGCCCTCGGGAAACATTACGGCTGTAGTTTCCCCTTGCTTTCAGCCGTTCGCAGTACCAGCACAGCAAGGCCGTTTCGGTTATTGTTACATGGCCAGATCAGTCAATCATCCAGACTGTTGCCCCTGCAACTACTGAAAAGGCTGCTGCCCCTCTTCAGGAACCACACGTTTGTCTGGCCTCTCGACAGATACCCCTCCGTTGTGGTTGTACCTACGGTACAGCTATCTGTGTCGTTGAGGTACGCAAGCCTCCCCACCTACGGCAAGGTCCCTGGTTCATGAGGGTTGTTCGATTTACTCTTCTTAAATTCTACTTGTTTTCCTGGTGAGGTAACCAGCTGTTTTGCTTTGGGATCGCCCACAATTCTCCGTTTGCCCAACCCGCGGGCAGGTGGTTGTTTATAAATTGGGTGGTCCATTATTCCCTTGTGGATAGGGGCGGGTTAGAGCAACCTACTGTTTGGGTTGTTCGGTAATCTCCCTATCAATCTACCACACGTTAGTAGCTGCCTGCGTCATGTTTGTCGGATTTGGTGTGTTAAGGAATTTATTGCTTGGAGTGTAACGGCCTAATACCTGAAATATGTTTTAATCTTTGGAAACTTTGATATTATTGCCTATGATCCAGAGAAGCGGTGTCTGTGTGCTGTAGAGCACCTTAACTATTGTTTGGCCAACCTTGTAGAATTTTATATAAGATTGCATTTCATGGGCTTTTATTTAAATGATCATTTTAGTATATGAAGTTGCCGCCCTTTCACAGTAAGACTTTTCTTAGAAGTTAAAATCAAGTTGCACCTTCGGTGGCAAGGTTAATATTTTGTCAGTGTTTTGTACCATTTCCATCCCCCCCTCCCCCCCCCCCCCCTACGGGAGTTCATAGTTTGTGTGCTTGTGTAAATTGTTAAAACTCTTAGTTTAAAGTTATCTGGTGTGTTGCAGATTTGCACCAGTGTGGTCTTTCAGAGGCTGTTACAAGCGGTCGTAACTACGCCCGTGTCAAAAGGGAGCGGCAAGGTTCTCTGCGCGGAAACTCATACAGTCAAAACTTCTTTCTGCCTTTGAATAAATTGTAACTTTGATATTTAGAGGGTGCATTCTGATTATAATTTTAAATCTGTATCTTTTAAAAAATACTTTTAGGCGCTATTAAAATTCCCATTTGTTAAAGGGAATTTGGTTATGATTTCATCAGTTACTCCCTGGCAACTACTTCCATGCTTACATTTTTTTTGAGTCATCAGTCTGACTGGTTTAATGCGGCCCGCCACGAATTCCTCCCCTGTGCTAACCTCTTCATCTCAGAGTAGCACTTGCAACCTACGTCCTCAATTATTTGCTTGACGCATTCCAATCTGTCTTCCTCTACAGTTTTTGCCCTCTACAGCTCCCTCTAGTTCCATGGAAGTCATTCCCTCATGTCTTAGCAGATGTCCTATCATCCTGTCCCTTCTCCTTATCAGTGTTTTCCACATATTCCTTTCCCCTCCGATTCTGCGTAGAACCTCCTCATTCATTACCTTATCAGTCCACCTAATTTTAAACATTTGTCTATAGCACCACATCTCAAGTACTTCGATTCTCTTCTGTTCCAGTTTTCCCACAGTCCATGTTTCACTACCATACAATGCTGTACTCCAGACGTACATCCTCAGAAATTTCTTCCTCAAATTAAGGCCGGTATTTGATATTGGCCAGAAATGCCTTTATTGCCATAGCGAGTCAGCTTTTGATGTCCTTGCTCTGTCCGTCATTGGTTATTTTACTGCCTAGGTAGCAGAATTCCTTAACTTCATTGACTTCGTGGCCATCAATCCTGATGTTAAATTTCTCTCTGTTCTCATTTCTACTACTTCTCATTACCTTCGTCTTTCTCCGATTTACTCTCAAACCATACTGTGTACTCATTAGACTGTTCATTCCGTTCAGCAGATCATTTAATTCTTCATCACTTTCACTCAGGATAGCAATGTCATCAGCGAGTCGTATCACTGATATCCTTTCACCTTGTATTTTAATTCCACTCCTGAACCTTTCTTTTATTTCCCTCATTGCTTCCTCGATGTACAGATTGAAGAGTAGGGGCGAAAGGCTACAGCCTTCTCTTACACCCTTCTTAATACGAGCACTTCGTTCTTGATCGTCCACTCTTATTATTTCATATTGTCGAACGCTTTATCCAGATCGACAAATCCTATGAACGTGTCTTGATTTTTCTTTAGCCTTGCTTCCATTATTAGCCGTAACGTCAGAATTGCCTCTCTCGTGCCTTTACTTTTCCTAAAGCCAAACTGATCGTCACCTAGCGCATTTTCAATGTTCTTTTCCATTCTTCTGTATATTATTCTTGTAAGCAGCTTCGATGCATGAGTTGTTAAGCTGATTGTGCGATAATTCTCGCACTTGTCAGCTCTTGCCGTCTTCGGAATTGTGTGGATGATGCTTTTCCGAAAGTCAGATTGTATGTCGCCAGACTCATATATTCTACACACCAACGTGAATAGTCGTTTTGTTGCCACTTCCCCTAATGATTTTAGAAATTCTGATGGAATGTTATCTATACCTTCTGCCTTATTTGACCTTAAGTCCTCCAAAGCTCTTTTAAATTCCGATTCTAATACTGGATCCCCTATCTCTTCTAAATCGACTCCTGTTTCTTCTTCTATCACATCAGACAAATCTTCACCCTCATAGAGGCTTTCAATGTATTATTGCCACCTATCTGCTCTCTCCTCTGCATTTAACAGTGGAATTCCCGTTGCACTCTTAATGTTACCGCCGTTGCTTTTAATGTCACCAAAGGTTGTTTTGACTTTCCTGTATGCTGAGTCTGTCCTTCCGACAATCATATCTTTTTCGATGTCTTCACATTTTTCCTGCAGCCACTTCGTCTTAGCTTCCCTGCACTTCCTATTTATTTCATTCCTCAGCAACTTGTATTTCTGTATTCCTGATTTTCCCGGAACATGTTTTTACTTCCTCCTTTCATCAATCAACTGAAGTATTTCTTCTGTTACCCATGGTTTCTTCGCAGCTACCTTCTTTGTACCTATGTTTTCCTTCCCAACTTCTGTGATGGCCCTTTTTAGAGATGTCCATTCCTCTTCAACTGTCTTGCCTACTGAGCTATTCCTTATTGCTGTATCTATAGCGTTAGAGAACTTCAAACGTATCTCGTCATTCCTTAGAACTTCCGTATTCCACTTCTTAGTGTCTTGATTCTTCCTGACTAATGTCTTGAACTTCAGCCTACTCTTCATCAGTACTATATTGTATATTGTGCTCTGAGTTTATATCTGCTCCTGGGTACGCCTTACAACCCAGTATCTGATTTCGGAATCTCTGTATGACCATGATGTAATCTAATTGAAATCTTCCCGTATCTCCCGGCCTTTTCCAAGTATACCTCCTCCTCTTGTGATTCTTGAACAGGGTATTCGCTATTACTAGCTGAAACTTGTTACAGAACTCAATTAATCTTTCTCCTCTTTCATTGCTTGTCCCAAGTCCATACTCTCCTGTATCCTTTTCTTCTACTCCTTCCCCTACAACTGCATTCCAGTCGCCCATGGCTATTACATTTTCGTCCCCCTTTACATACTGCATTACCCTTTCAATATCCTCATACACTTTCTCTATCTGTTCATCTTCAGCTTGTGACGTCGGCATGTATACCTGAACTATCTTTGTCGGTGTTGGTCTTCTGTCGATTCTGATTAGAACAACCCGGTCACTGAACTGTTCACAGTAACACACCCTCTGCCCTACCTTCCTATTCATAACGAATCCTACACCTGCTGCTGTTGATATTACCCAATACTCATCTGACCAGAAATCCTTGTCTTCCTTTCACTTCACTGACCCCTAGTATATCTAGATTGAGCATTTGCATTTCCCTTTTCAGATCTTCTAGTTTCCCTACCACGTTCAAGCTTCTGACATTCCATGCCCCGACTCGTAGAACATTATCCTTTCGTTGATTATTCAATCTTTTTCTCATAGGAACCTTCCCCTTGGCAGTCCCCTCCCGGACATCCGAATGGGGGACTATTCCGGAATCTTTTGCCAATGGAGAGATCATCATGACACTTCTTCAACTGCAGGCCACATGTCCTGTGGATACACGTTACGTGTCTTTAATGCGGTGGTTTCCATTGCCTTCTGAATCCTCATGTCGTTGATCATTGCTGATTCTTCCGCCTTCAGGGGCAATTTCCCACCCCTAGGACAAGAGAGTGCCCTGAACCTCTATCTGCTCCTCCGCCCTCTTTGACAAGGCCGTTGGCAGAATGAGGCTGACTTCTTATGCCGGAAGTCTTTGGCCGCCAATGCTGATTATTTATCAAAATTTAGGCAGTGGCGGGGATCGAACCCGGGCCGAAGACGTTTTGATTATGAATCAAAGACGCTACCACTAGACCACGGGACCGAAGACGTTTTGATTAAGAATCAAAGACGCTACCCCTAGACCACGGGTATCACTTGCTTACGTAGTGTGATTAAATGTGTTAATGTTCTTGATGTCTCTCTAGTAAATAAAATAAATTCTTAAGAATATTCTATGAAAATAAATCACGGTTCACGTGTGTAAGTGAATTATTTTATTTTAGGTCTTTCATGGTAATACCACGATACTTGCAATATCCTTGTGAAAGTGGTATGTGGCTGGATAAAAGTATTGCTGCTGCTGCTACTAAATAAAACAGTGTCGTCTGGAAGGGAACCGCGGTTACTAATCACACCTGTTTCGACAAAATTTGTGGTATATGCTGGACTTGGACAGAAATGAAAGTGAGAGGTGGGAGATCCAGATCGCCGAGCATTTTTCGCAAATAGCATTTTTTGCATTGGACAGGGGGGGGGGGGGGGAGGGCGGGAGGATGAACCACTTCTGATAGGGTCGTTTCCAGGCTGCGGTTAGTGCAATGGAAAGAGTACAGAGCAGTAATCCAGCGGTAATGAGTCAACACTCTTTTAGAAGAAATTCTTTTTATTTTCAATTTTTACGCTACTTATACTGCGAATAAATTGTAATAATGGCCAATATGTTGTATTTAATATTTTCATAAGAGGCATTATGAGAAAAGGGATAAGAAAATTCTAGATTGGAAATAAATATCCAGAAAAACACTGTAAGACGTAAACTTACACGAGAGATTCGTATTGAAAACTTAGATAATTTTATTATTTTAGAATTGATGATTTACACTTGCTGGGCTGATATTCATTGTAACAACTTGGGAGACAGTAATTTTCTTGGCATGTGTGCATACGTAATAAATGCTGCATTTATGCAATCAGAGGGTTCTTTTAAAGTTTCTATACAAAAACAAATTTTGTTTACTTCTATAACAGGTTCTTTCATCGCACGGTTTGGCAGCAAACCGCGAGTAACGCAGCTTTTCGCTAAGTATTGGCGATGATAACGGGTCCTGTGCAATGAAATGTATTTTGATGCAGTCTTCTCCCGATGTGATTTCTTTTCTTATTTCGATAATACTTGAGCAGTTTTGAAGGTTTTCGATCAAATTCCTTACCTGATAGAACATAAATCGCAGGGCTGCATAGGGAGAGGATTGTTAGCTTTCCTGTCTCACCGCGGGCGCCTGGACAGGTTCTCCTCTGCGTTGATCCGTATCGTTAGTAGTTGTGTGCGTCCGTTGGTAGCGGCATAGTCAGCTCATAACGTCCGACTCCGGTTGCGAGAGTCTTCCGAGACGTCGGAGAATGTTGAGGAATCGGGTTGTCTGCTCCTCACCCACGCCTCCCTGATGTATCTTTGTTGACTGATGTAGTCTATGACGCAGAGCGCTGCATTCCTGACGAAGTCAGTGGTGTGACAACTGCTGAGACCTCTAGTATTTTTCCTACTATTTCTACCGCGGTTGACGTAATTTCTCGGGAGCCACCCAAGGATGGGGAAGTTGTCGAGCCTTTTGATGTTCCAATGATTCAACACCAGAAAACTGAGGCGCCCCTAAAATTACCTGTTCCCTTGATATTACCCATTCATGTGACGACGAACTGCTGATCCTCTAGTGGAGGCAAGTGGTGGATAGGAAGACGTTGCTGTCGACCCAATTGTTGTGATGCCTGACCTCTCTTTTGTCCGTCGATCTGTATCTCAATGATTTCATCGTGCGGCTCCTTTCATCTACTTTAGTGAATGTTCAAATAAACTACGTCCCCAACTGCCGGTACTATATTTCCTCGTTGTCGTTGTAAACAACGCACGCAACCTGAGTGTGCGGTGGCTGCTAAATAGAAGAAACGTAAAGATTGCAGAGGTTTGGGTGCGTGTCCCCCACCCTCTGCCTCGTCAATGGACTCAGCAGAACGTCTTGACACACACTGATGACGTAATTCTGCCGTACGGGGTAGCAGCTCGCTCTGACGCACCTTGCCGCGGTTCTCGTGGCTCCCCCGTTCGGAGATTCGAGTCCTCACTGGGGCATGAGTGTATGTGTATTGTCCTTAGCATACGTTAAAGTAGTGTGGAAGCCTAGGGACCTATTACCTCAGCAGTGTGGTCCCATAGGATGCATTTCCATACATTATCGTTAGCGAATTCAGAACATACTTCTGTTGGTCAGCAGATCGAAAGTTTTTGGTAATGGTAAAGGAGTAGGATGTACTTTTCTTCACCTGACCTTGATTCTCCTTCATGCATCTAGTACCAGACACAATTTGGATCGTTCCAGATTTTATAAGGAAAACATGGTTTATTTGTTACGGAAAAGCGGTAGGTGGTGACTTTAACTGTGTGTTGGTCCTGTAGATCAGTTTCCTAATTTTAAGAAGTGCGAAACCGTATTCTCCGTTCAACTGCGTGATACACCTCCATTTTGGAATGATGGCTTCAACTGGCAAAGCCGAGGCTCCAAAAAATGTTGATACGGTTCTGCGCTAATTTGACGACGCAAGGATTTTACTACTCTTACATGACCTTTATGCAAGTGCTCAGGCACTGCAGCCGTCCGGAGTGTAAAGGTGCAAGTGTTACGGTTGAAGCAGCGTCAATTGGAAACCTTAAGGATGCGATCCAATACACATTCTGTGCTCCTGCATGAAGTGATTTCTCTATATCAGCTGGTTCGACACCAGACTCGTCGTCGACATGCATGTATCACGTCTCTCAAGACTGAGGGGGCAATTATGTGACCCACAAAAGGACACATTGCACGCTCTACGTTGGACTGTGTGAGGTACCCGTTTATGTTGACATGCCATCCGATTCCTTTGCTCTGGCACTGGATCGTTGACCTACACCTGTTCACAATGCTGTATTTTTAGATGCTTTTCAATGTGATGATGTTTACGAGCTTATTTTCAGGTTGCCACCTCGTAAGTCACTGGGGTCGGTTGGCCTGCCGAAGGAGTTAATGTGCGTTTTTGGTCTTTGCTGGTCCTACTTTTACTTTTGTTTCTGAACGAAGTGTTGCGGGGGGCGTGGTTTGTGCCTGATTCGTCTAAAGTTAGCAAAATTGTGTTAGTTCCTAAAAGCTCTGGTCAGGCAGCAACTGATAAATTTGTCCCGATTACATTATTAAATTTTGATGGTAAGACTGTGGCGACGGCGGTGTATAGCAGGTTGTTTACGTTGCCGGGGAAACTTGTTGTTGACCATTAAATATCTATTCCTGGCCGTACTATTCTCACACCGGTAGCTGAATGTCGTGATTTCATACCGGTGGCCGCTATTTCTTCTGTTCCGGGAGCTCTAGCATTTTTGATTTTGAAAAGGCGTTCGACCGGGTCAGCAGTGGCTTCCTTTTGCAGGTACTGGAAGCCACTGGGTTCACAATCGTCGTGTGCAGGGTCTTGTCTAAATTGTTTAGGGCTATCCAAGCATCTGTGGCTGTCAATGCCATACTAAAACCTCTAATTACTGTCGTCAGATGTTTTCCTTAGATGATTCCGTTTTCAGTGTCGTTGTTTCTTTCATCACTTGTGCCACTTCCGTGAAGAATCGTTGCCCAGTTTCAAGATGCACTCATACGCGGATGATGTGAAGGTTACTACGTTCTCCTGCTCAAATACCATTGCTCAAGTCTACTTTGGGTGCCTTTTGCCTTGTGTCTGGTATCCGCAAAAACGAAGGTAAATATCGACCGATAAAATTACGGGGTTTTGATAATGCTAACATTTCGTGGGCGACAGTGCTAGATATAAATCATTGGGAGCAATAACGGATCGCCCTACACACCAAGTCCGCTACGGAGAAGCTATGATCAATCCTGGAATATGAATGGCGTTTCCTTACCCCGTTTCGGCAAGTTCGGTTCGTGAATATCTACGTCTTTTGCAAGCGTATTTTCCGTCCCCGTCCCTGTGATGATAGATACCAAGCTAAAGCTGCTGTCTAGTAGTTGTGTATGGAAACCACATTTTCCCATTACGATACGAGGTGGTTCAGTGTGTGCCTTCCCTCGGGTGTTTGGGTTCTTCAGATATACAGATGGTAGCGTCGTGTTATTTGTTCGGTACACCGCACTACTGTCTAATACAGTCCACAATTTCACGGCTGATATTATATTGTGGCAGCTTTTAACCACCACATTCTTGTTAATGCACGGGAGAGGGGTTGGCTTAGGGCACCTGTTGAACGGGCATTTGCGAAACCTTGTAGGAAGAAGGTATGGTTTCGTGTTAGCCTTCCTGATCTACCAATGGCGATAACCTCCTCGTAGTATCAAGTGGTACTAACCCTGTTATGCACCACTGAGCCCCCCCCCCCCCCCCCCCCTGCGGGTTCGGTGGTTAGAATAGACCCGCGGTATTCCTGCCTGTCGTAAGAGGCGACTAAAAGGAGTCCCTCCCCCTCAACGGGGTAGTTAGCGCCTGCATCCGGAGACGGACGGATTCACGACCTATATTTGCGTTCATTTTGGTTTTCCACTTCTTCTGGTTCCTTTTTTTTGTTTTTCTCCATCTCACTGTCTTACTTACTCTTCTCCTTGCCATCTTCTCCTTGCCTTCTTCGCCTTGCCTTCTTCGCCTTGCCTTCTTCCCCTTGCCTTCTTCGCCTTGCCTTCTTCGCCTTGCCTTCTTGTCCTTCTCTGGTCTCCGCTTCGGCGTTTGAGACAGTCTGTCCTTTCTTTCCCTGTCTCCTTTCTTTTTCCTCTTCTTCCTTCCTCCCTGTGCATGCCTGAAGGCCGACCCACGCGTTCGCACGCGTAGCCGGTGACGGGGTAACGCGTAATTCCCCGCCCTGGGTAGACCAGTAAGGCACGCACGTACCCCCTGGTAAAGGCCAGGCCCAGGGAGGGGTGATTGCCTGAGCTGACACCTTCCGACCATGCCGATTGGTCCCTCCGTCCGTTTCTCGGGAGGTGTGACCTGAGGTGTGAACAATCACCTAAGGCGGGAGTGCCCTACGAGAGGGTCCCCACAAGGAAGGAACGCGCCATCGGAGACGCTGGCAATCATGGGGGATTCTTCCGCAATGGATTTCTCTTCTTCTTCTCTCTCGACTTCTGCCCACAAACGGAAACTTGACCAGCCACCAGTGACAAAAGTACTACCGCCTGCCCCACAGTTCCTCGTAGTTTCTCGATCTGAGGACGGAAAGGATTTTTCCTCTGTCAACCCTTTCGTTATCCAGAAGGGCGTAGATGCCATAGCCGGATCTGTCAAGTCTTGTACCAGGTTGCGTAATGGTACCTTGTGACTAGAAACTGAGAGCGCCTTTCAGGCACAAAGACTGCTTCGGGCCACACTCCGGTACACGTTCCCTGTCCGGGTGGAGGCTCACCACACTTTGAAGTCGTCTCGTGGTGTGGTATATACTACTAGATCACTCGACGGATTGACTGACGAGGAGATTCAGTCTTTCCTCGCTGAGCAGGGCATGACAGCTGTCCATAGGGTCATGAAAAAGGTCAACAATGACCTTGTACCGACCCGGACACTTTTCTTGACCTTTGATAGTGTTCAGCTGCCGTCGAGCATCAAGGCTGGCTACGAGGTTATTTCTGCTCGCCCCTATGTCCCGACACCTACGCGCTGCTACCAGTGTCAGCGTTTTAATCACACTCGCCAGTCTTGTTCCAATGCGGCTACATGTGTGACTTGTGGCAGGGCTGCCCAGGAGGGTGACTGTCCACCTCCGTCTCCTTGTTGTGTGAACTGCCGGGGTGACCATGCAGCGTCCTCCCGCGACTGTCCCGTCTACAAGGAAGAACGCTGTATCCAAGAAATTCGGGTCAAAGAGAAAGTCTCCACCTCGGCTGCTCGCAAGCTATTCGCTAGTAGGAAACCCACGTTGCTCCCAGCGGGGAATTACAGTACTGTCCGCGCCTCTCCTCGAACTACCAGGGAGGTGGCGACGCAGACATGCGATCTGACCTTCAGCACTACGGTCGTCCGTTCGGCCAGTGCTAAGATCGCCCGGTCGACGTCTCCTCTTCCTCCCGTCGCCCCTCCGACACAAGCACCTTTATCAGCTTCTGCCAGGACGAAGAAGCACGGGTCTTCAAGAAGGAACCGTCTCGTGCAGACCTTCTACGTACCTCGAACCCTCAGCCATCGACCAATCCTTCCACAAAACGACCTTCCAAGAAGGCTCATAGGAAGCACAGTTCTCCTTCCCCGCCACGGCGCATTTCTCCTCCTGCGCCAACCAGCGGTTGCCGCCCCAGGCCGTCATCCGTTTCGCCTGGCCGCACCGCTGGTAGCCGAACATCTGGCCGTTCACCAGCGGAGGAAGCTACCCCTCCCGGCCATCTTCACACGATGGCCGATGAACCTATAGAACAAATGGACGATGACTGTCCGCCTCGTCCTAGCGGCGGCAGTGCTCGCTCGAAGCCGGGCTCTCAGCGGCCTTCGAGATGACCCCTTCTGCATCTTCTTCCTCTCACGATGGCACTTAGTCACTGGAATATTCGCAGCACTCGTTCCAACCGAGAGGGCTTGAAATTGCTGCTCCGCTCGCACAGTCCGCTGGTCGTAGCCCTCCAGGAAACGAAGCTACGCCCATGCGATCAAATTGCCTTAGCACACTACACCTCTGAGCGTTTTGACTTACCCCCTGTGGCAGGTATTCCGGCTCATGGAGGGGTTATGTTGCTGGTCCGGGATGATATCTACTATGATCCCATCACATTGCACACCGGCCTGCAGGCAGTTGCCGTCCGCATTACTCTCCCCACTTTTACATTTTCCATCTGTACCGTTTACACTCCGTCGTCGTCTGCCGTTACCAGGGCAGACATGCTGCAAATTATTGATCAGCTCCCTGCACCATTTTTGTTAACTGGAGACTTCAATGCTCACCATCCTCTTTGGGGCTCTCCAGCATCCTGTCCGAGGGGCTCCCTGTTAGCAGACGTTTTCAACCAGCTCAATCTTGTCTGTCTCAATACTGGCGCCCCTACTTTCCTTTCAGACACCTCTCACACCTATTCCCATTTGGACCTCTCTGTCTGTACTACCCAACTTGCACGCCGGTTTGAGTGGTATGCGCTTTCTGATACATATTCGAGCGACCACTTCCCGTGTGTTATCCATCTCCTGCATCATACCCCCTCTCCGTGCTCAACTAGTTGGAAAATCTGCAAAGCAGACTGGGGGCTCTTCACTTCCAGGGCGACCTTTCAGGATCAAACCTTCACAAGGTGCGATAGTGAGGCCGCACACCTCACGGAAGTCATTCTCACTGCTGCTGAATATTCCATCCCTCACACTACTTCTTCTCCACGCCGCGTACCGGTTCCCTGGTGGACCGCAGCATGTAGAGACGCCTTACGTGCTCGTCGACGTGCTTTACGCACCTTTAAACGCCACCCTACAGTGGCGAATTGTATCAATTATAAACGATTACGTGCGCAGTGTCGTCGTATTTTTAATGAAAGCAAGAAAGCCAGCTGGGCTGCTTTCACAAGCACCTTCAACAGTTTTACTCCTTCTTCTGTTGTCTGGGATAGCCTGCGCCGGCTATCTGGCACTAAGGTCCACTCACCAGTTTCTGGCTTGACGATCGCGAATGACGTCCTTGTGGCCCCTGAGGATGTCTCCAATGCCTTCGGCCGCTTTTTCGCAGAGGTTTCGAGCTCCACTCATTACCCCCCTGCTTTCCTCCCCCGAAAACAGGCAGAGGAGGCTCGACCACCTAATTTCCACTCCTCGAATTGTGAAAACTACAATGCCCCATTCACCTTGCGGGAACTCGAAAATGCACTTGCCCGGTCACGGTCCTCCGCTCCAGGGCCTGATTCTATTCATATTCAGATGCTGAAGAACCTTTCTCCTGCGGGTAAAGGATTCCTTCTTCGTACTTACAATCGCATCTGGATTGAGGGACATGTTCCCGCATGCTGGCGCGAGTCTATTGTTGTACCGATTCCTAAGCCGGGGAAGGACAAGCACTTGCCTTCCAGTTATCGACCCATCTCGCTTACCAGCTGTGTCTGTAAGGTGATGGAGCGAATGGTTAACTCTTGTTTGGTCTGGCTGCTCGAATCTCGACGCCTACTTACCAATGTACAATGTGGATTTCGTAGGCGCCGCTCTGCTGTTGACCATCTGGTTACCTTGTCGACCTTCATTATGAATAACTTCTTCCGGAAGCGCCCGACCGCGGCTGTGTTCTTTGATTTGGAGAAGGCTTACAACACCTGTTGGAGGGCGGGCATTCTCCGCACCATGCATACATGGGGCTTTCGCGGTCGCCTCCCTCTTTTTATTTGTTCGTTTTTAATGGATCGACAGTTCAGGGTACGTGTGGGTTCTGTCCTTTCGCCAGGAAAATGGGGTGCCACAGGGCTCCGTTTTGAGCGTCGCTCTCTTCGCCATAGCGATCAATCCTATAATGGATTGCCTCCCAGCTGATGTATCAGGCTCCCTTTTCGTGGACGATTTTACCATCTATTGCAGCGCGCAGCGTACATGTTTCCTGGAGCGCTGTCTTCAGCGTTCTCTTGACCGTCTTTACTCCTGGAGTGCCGCCAATGGCTTCCGTTTTTCTGCCGAGAAAACGGTCTGTATTAACTTCTGGCGCTACAAAGAGTTTCTCCCACCGTCCTTACGACTCGGCCCCGTTGCTCTCCCATTCGTGGAGACAACAAAATTTTTAGGTCTTACATTTGACAAGAAACTAAGTTGGTCTCCACATGTGTCATATTTGGCTGCCCGTTGTACCCGTTCTCTAAATGTCCTCCGTGTTCTCAGTGGCACGTCGTGGGGAGAGGATCGAACCGTCCTACTTCGCCTATATCGGTCGATCGTCCGCTCCAAGCTGGATTACGGGTGCTTTGTATACTCCTCTGCACGACCGTCCATCTTACGCCGCCTCAACTCCATACAACATCGGGGTTTACGCCTTGCGATCGGAGCGTTTTATACTAATCTCGTCGAGAGTCTTCATGCTGAAGCCGGTGAATTGCCAGTAACCTACCGGCGCGATATACTGCTTTGTCGTTACGCGTGTCGGCTTCTGTCAATGCCCGACCACGCGTCGTATCGTTCCTTTTTTGACGACTCTCTCGACCGTCAATACGGGTTGTATGTCTCTGCCCTGCTACCCCCTGGAGTTCGCTTTCGTCGCCTCCTTCAACACCTTGATTTTTCACTCCCTGCAACCTTTAGAGTGGGCGAGAGCCACACGCCACCTTGGCTCCAGGCTCAGTTTCGCGTTCACCTTGACCTCCGCTCGCTCCCAAAGGAGGTTATCCCCGGTTCAGTATACCACTCCCGTTTTGTCGAACTTCGTTCGAAGTTCATTAATATGACCTTCATTTATACAGATGGCTCTAAGACCAATGACGGGGTTGGGTGTTCTTTTATTGTCGAGGCGCAAAGTTTCAAATACCGGCTACATGGCCATTGTTCGGTCTTCACAGCTGAGCTCTTTGCCCTCTACCAGGCTGTTCTTTACGTCTGCCGCCACCGACATTCTGCTTATGTCATCTGCTCCGATTCTCTGAGCGCCATCCAGAGCCTCAGTGATCCGTATCCGGTTCACCCTTTCGTGCACCGGATCCAACGCTCTCTTCAGCAGCTGGTGGACGACGGGTCTCCAGTTAGCTTTATGTGGGTTCCTGGCCATGTCGGTATCCCTGGGAACGAAGCTGCAGATGCCGCGGCCAAGGCTGCGGTCCTCCAGCCTCGGGCGGCTTCTTGTTGTGTCCCTTCATCAAACTGTAGCACGGTCATTTGTCGGCGCATTTTATCGCTGTGGCATGCCGATTGGGCTGCACTTAGGGACAACAAGCTTCAGGACTTGAAACCTCATCCCGCAGCTTGGACGTCCTCCTCACGTCCTTCTCGGCGGGAGGAGGTCGTTTTGGCCCGGCTACGAATTGGACACTGCCGGTTCAGCCATCGCCATCTGTTGGCGGCAGCGCCGGCGCCGTTCTGTCCATGTGGGCAATTGCTGACGGCCCGCCACATTTTAACGTCCTGTCCGGATTTTACTACGCTGCGTCTTGATCTTGGCCTTCCATGTACTCTGGATGCCATTTTAGCGGATGACCCAGGAGCTGCTGCTCGCGTTATTCGTTTTATCAACTTGACACACCTGTCTAAGGACGTTTGATTATGCTGCAGTTTTTTAATCCTATGCCTGTTAATACGTCTTTTATAGTGTTGTCCCTTTTAGTTGCTGTTTTAACCTTGTGCCTCGCGGTACATTCCTAAATTAGTCAGGGCGCTAATGACCATTGTAGTTGTGCGCCCTAAAACCACAAAAAAACCACTGAGCGCCTATTTCGCATTGGATTTAGTGTCACGTATCAGTGGATTCACTGTCTTGCCATAGAGACGCTACAACACAGATTTATGTCATGGCCACGAAGCTACCTGGCACTGGCTTAAAAAACAATTAGCGTTTATAGCTCGGTTGCCTGAGATCGTCTTTACGGCCGGTGTTCTACTGCGTCCAGACTTCTACTTTCCGAGGGCAAAGTCAGATACGAATGCATGGTCGGCGGGTCACTGCGTTGTAGATAGAGGAGGTGATAGGGACCTACTCCCTTTCCACCACTGTATGGCCACTGAATACTGGAGTGTTTGCACTTGCCTTGTTTCGTCGTCAAGGTATCGGCTGAGTTACTTGGTTTTTTTTTGTGGTATTCTTGTCATGGTCCCTTATGGAGAGTATTGTCACAAAGTTTAATTCATTTTTGTGGTCCTGTTAGTCTTTTTTTAACAAAAAAAAAAAAAAAACAAATTGTCTACAGTGACTAGAAAGGGAAAAAATTTATACACAGGCAATGACAGGGCGATGTAGGATTCACTTGGGTAGCGTTTTATAATTTTTTCAGCAGCAAGTTGTAAGGTTTAAGAAAAAGGCGGTGAAACGCGTACCTGCACGCCAACAGCTCGTAAAAAAGGTATAGTCTATGGCGGGAAACTGGAAGGTCTTGAAACTTTGGCTGCTAGCCTAGGGAAAAGGACGGTAGGGTCGAGTCCATTTTATTTCCCATTTTTACGCTATTTACACAGCAAAAAACCCTAATATTGGTTAATATAGTGCATTTATTAATATTTTCATAAAAGGCATGTTTTTGTTTTCAATTTTTGAACTATTTACTCTGCAAAAAACCGTAGTAATGGTTAATGTATTGTGTTTATTAACATTTTCCTAAAAGGCTTGATAAGAAAAGACAAAGGAAGATTTTGCATTGGAAATATATTTCCGAGAAGGAAATGAAGGCTGTACACGATAATTTTGTATAAAAAATTAGATATTTTTATTATTTTACCGTTGATGATTGCCACTTGCTGTCAGATATTCATCATAAAAGCAGCCGAATCTGTAATTTTCTAGGCATGTTGCACTATTACAAACGCTGCATTTTTGTAATTCCAAGGTTTTTAGATGACGAAGAATCTGAAGAAATATATGATAAGATAAAAGAAATTATTCAGATACTGAAGGGAGACGAAAATTTAAGTCATGGGTGACTGGAATTCGGTAGTAGGAAAAGGAAGAGAAGGTAGTAGGTGAACATTGGGGGTACGAAATGAAAGAGGAAGGCGCCTGGTAGAATTTTACACAGAGCATAGCTTAATCATAGCTAACACTTGGTTCAAGAATCATGAAAGAAGGTTGTATACGTGGAAGAAGCCTGGAGATACTGACAGGTTTCAGATAGATTATATAATCAATTTAGGAACCAGGTTTTAAATTGTAAGACATTTCCAGGCGCGGATGTGGACTCTGACCACAATCTGTTGGTTATGAACTGTTTGGTTATGAACTGTAGATTAAAATTGAAGAAACTGCAAAAAGGTGGGACTTTAAGGAGATGGATCCTGGATAAACTGACTAGACCAGAGGTTGTACAGGGTTTCAGGGAGAGCATAATGGAACAATTGACAGGAATGGGGGGGGCAAGAATACAGTAGAAAAAGAATAGGTAGCTTTGAGGGATGAAGTAGTGAAGGCAGCAGAGGATCAAGTAGGTAAAAATACGAGAGCTAATATAAATTCTTTTGTAACAGAACAAATATTGAATTTAACTGATGAAAGGAGAAACTAGAAAATGCAGTAAATGAAGCAGGCAAAAAGGAATACAAGCGTCTTAAAAATGAGATCGACAGGAAGTGCAAAATGGCTAAGCAGGGATGGCTAGAGGACAAATGTAAGGATGTAGAGGCTTATCTCACTAGGGGTAAGATAGATACTGCCTACAGGAAAATTAAAGAGACCTTTGGAGGTAAGAGAACCACTTGTATGAATACCAAGAGCTCAGATGGAAACCCAGTTCTAAGGAAAGGAGTGAAAGCAGAAAGGTGGAAGGAGTATATAGAAAGTCTATGCAAGGACGATGTACTTGAGGGCAGTATTATGAAAATGGACGAGGATGTAGATCAAGATGAAATGGGCGATATGATACTGCGTGAAGAGTTTGACAGAACACTCAAATATCTAAGTCGAAAAAAAGCCCCGGGAGTAGACAACATTCCATTAGAACTACTGACAGCCTTGGGAGACCCAGTCCTAACAAAACTCTACCATCTGGTGAGCAAGATGTATGAAACAGGTGAAATACCCTCAGACTTCAAGAAGAATATAATAATTCCAATCCCAAAGAAAGCAGGTGTTGACAGATGTGAAAATTACCGAACTATCAGTTTAATAAGACACGGCTGCAAAATACTAACGCGAATTCTTTACAGACGAATGGAAAAACTGGTAGAAGCCGACTTCGGGCAATACTGTCCCTACGGCTTATCTTAGAAGCTACATTAAGAAAAGGCAAACCTACGTTTCTAGCAATTGTAGACTTTGAGAAAGCTTTTGACAATGTTGACTGGAATACTCTCTTTCAAATTCTGAAGGTGGCGAGGGTAAAATACAGGGAGCGAAAGACTATTTACAATTTGTACAGAAACCAGATAGGAGTTATAAGAATCGAGGAACATGAAAGGGAAGCAGTGGTTGTAGTCTCTCCTTCATGTTATTCAATCTATATATTGAGGAAGCAGTAAAGGAAACAAAAGAAAAATTCGGAGTAGGTATTAAAATCTATGGAGAAGAAATAAAACTTTTAGGTTCGCCGATGACATTGTAATTCTGTCAGAGATAGCAAAGGACTTGGAAGAGCAGTTGAACGGAATGGACAGTGTTTTGAAAGCCGGATATAAGATGAACATCAACAAAAATAAAACGAGGATAATGGAATGTAGACAAATTAAATCGGTTGATGCTGAGGGAATTAGATTAGGAAATGAGACACTTAAAGTAGTAAAGGAGTTTTGCTATTTGGGGAGCAAAATAACTGATCATGGTCGAAGTAGAGAGGATATAAAATGTAGACTGGCAATGGCAAGGAAAGCGTTTCTGAATAAGAGAAATTTGTTAACATCGAGTATAGATTTAAGTGTCAGGAAGTCGATTCTGAGAGTATTTGTATGGAGTGTAGCCATGTACGGAAGTGAAACATGGACAATAAATAGTTTGGACAAGAAGAAATAGAAGCTTTCGAAATGTGGTGCTACAGAAGAATGCTGAAGATTAGATGGTTAGATCATATAACTAATGAGGAGGTATTGAATAGAATTGGGGAGAAGAGGAGTTTGTGGCACATCTTGACTAGAAGAAGGGATACGTTGGTAGGACATGTTCTGAGGCATCAAGGGATCACCAATTTAGTATTGGAGAGCAGCGTGGGGGGTAAAAATCGTAAGGGAGACCAAGAGATGAATGCACTAAGCAGATTCAGAAGGATGTAGGCTGCAGCTTGGACAGGATAGAGTAGCATGGAGAGCTGGATCATACCAGTCTCAACAACAACACAAGGTTGTTTTAAAGTTTCTCTTTCAGGTTCTCTCTCAACGCAAAGTTTGGCAGCAAACCACGTATATCGCCTCATCTCGCCAAATATTGGCGGTGATAGCTGATCATGTACAACGGAACGTATTTTGATGAAGTGTTCTCGGATGCGATTTCCTTTCCTCTCCGGATGAGAGAAGAGAAGCTTTGAAGCTTTTCTATCCATTTCTTTACCCGAAGGAAAGAACAGACATCGTAGGGTCGCATTATCGGAACGAGGAGCAAGGGGGCTCAGCTTCATACTGCAGAATGGCACCATCTCTCCATGTTAAAAAATCTGGTCGTGTAGTGGAAAACCTTTTTTGTCCGCCTCACTAGTCAATTAAAAGAATGTGTTTGTTCTCCTGAATATAGGCTCCACGATATGTTACAAATTGTTTCTATGTGGGGTGTTGTAAATTGTTCTAGATTTCGATGAGTAATGACTATATTCCCCAAGTTTTTCCGGATACTTATTCCACGCGTTTTGAATCCTCAGCACGAGAGAGCCGGTAGTCTCTCGGAAGCATACGTAGACTATTAACAAACATACATGGATTTTGGCAATAATTTGCATATTATATCGTACACGAGAGGACTACTTTACTCATTTCCAGTTGTTTCACGAGAACAGCTTGTGACCCTCGATGATGCAGATTTCGGTTAGAAGTCCATTGGTACTTGTAACCTAGAAACAGAACGTAGTAACGTAAACATTTCATTGTACTTGACGTTAAAGGCAGCACATTCAATGACGTTGCCGAATGAGAATTCTCGGCTTACCTGTTGGATCGGCCGCTTTAGTTGTGGTAACCCTTCTCGAAAAGTTATTTCCAGGGTTCTCATCGACGCTGTCAGTAAACTCCTTCCTCGAAAATTTATTTGCAGTCTCAAATTTTTCTCTCTTTCCTTCCCATAACTATTATGAAAATGTTAGTAAATACAACATGTTGCAAATGGCTCTGGGACTTAACTTTTGAGGTCATCATTCCCCTAGAACTTTAAGAACTACGTAAACCTAACTAGCCTTAGGACATCACACATATCCATGTCCGTGGCGGGATTCGAACCTGCGGCGGTTCCAGACTGTAGCGCCTATAACCGCTCGGCCACTACAGCGGGCAACATATTGCACATTGTTTCGGTTCACTTGCAGTGGAAGTAACGCAAAAATTGAAAATTTAAAAAAAGTCTGAATACGGTGTCGACCCAACGACCCTCGGATTACTGTTCTGTACTCTTTCCGCTGTGACCAGCGCTGCCTGGAAAGAACGTTTTAAATTGCTCATGCGGCTCCCGACCAGTGACAAACATACACTACTTGCCATTAAAATTGCTACACCAAGAAGAAATGCAGGTGATAAACCGGTATTCATTGGACAAATATATTATACTGGAACTGACATGTGATTACATTTTCACGCAATTTGGGTGCATAGATCCTGAGAAATCAGTACCCAGAACAACCACCTCTGGCCGTAATAACGGCTCTGATGCGCTTGGGCATTGAGTCAGACAGAGCTTGGATGGCGTGTACAGGAACAACTGCCCATGCAGCTTCAATACCATACCATAGTTCATCAAGAGTAGTGACTGGCGTATTGTGACGAGCCAGTTGCTCGGCCACCATAGACCAGACGTTTTCAGTTGGTGAGAGATCTGGATAATATGCTGGCCAATGTAGCAGTCGAACATTTTCCGTATCCAGAAAGGCCCGCACAGGACCTGCAGCATGCGGTCGTGCATTATCCTGCTGAAATGTAGGGTTTCGCAGAGATCGAATGAAGGGTAGAGCCACGGGTCGTAACACATCTGAAATGTAACGTCCACTGTTCAAAGTGCCGTCAATGTGAACAAGAGGTAATCGAGACGTGTAACCAGTGGCACCACATACCATCATGCTGGGTGATACGCCAGTATGGCGATGACGAATACACGCTTCCAATGTGCGTTCACCGCGATGTCGCCAAACACGGATGCGACCATCACGATGCTGTAAACAGAACCTGGATTCATCCGAAAAAATGACGTCTTGCCATTCGTGCACCCAGGTTCGTCGTTGAGTATACAATCGCAGGCGCACCCGTCTGTGATGAAGCGTCAACTGTAACCGCAGCTATGGTCTCCGAGCTGATAGTCCATGTTGCTGCAAACGTCGTCGAACTGTTCGTGGAGATGGTTGTCCTGCAAACATCCGCATCTGTTGACTCTGGGATTGAGACGTTGCTGCACGATCCGTTACAGCCATGCGGATAAGATGCCTGTCGTCTCGACTGCTTTTGATACGAGGCCGTTTGGATCCAGCACGGCCTTCCGTATTACCCTTCTGAGCCCAGCGATTCGATATTGTGCTAAGAGTCATTGGATCTCGACCAACGCGAGCAGCAATGTCGCGATACGATAAACCACAATCGCGATAGGCTACAATCCGACCTTTATCAAAGTCGGAAACGTGATGGTACGTATTTCTCCTCCTTACACGGGGCATCACAACGACGTTTCACCAGGAAACGCCGGTCAACTACTGTTTGCATATGAGAAATCAGTTGGAAACTTTCCTCATGTTAGCACGTTGTAGGTGTCGCCACCGGCGCCAACCTTGTGTGAATGCTTTGAAAAGCTAATCATTTGCATATCACAGCATCTTCTTCCTGTCGGTTAAATTTCGAGTCTGTAGCACGTCACATCCGTGGTGTAGCAATTTTAATGGCCAGTAGTGGACAATGTTTTTGTAAACGGCCATATGGAGCTGCCACTTCTGCGCATTTCATTTCATAGCAAAGCTTTCATAATCCGTAAATGTGGACGAAATGGTGACAATGTATAGGCTTGTAAGCTGGGTGGTGGTTAAGAAGTTCTCAGGTGACGACACGTATTAGACGTTCTCCAAAAATAGTAATTAAAAGATTTTTCTTCTCTCATCGTTCTTCTCGCATCGTTCATCAACAATTTATAGTTAACGTTTTTCCTCATCTATATTAGACATTAATATTTCACCGTGGGAAAATGAAATGCCTGGCTGCCTGGCTGTCTGGGCGAGCGAGGATTTGTCGATCGCGTGGGGCCCCACCCGCGCGCACACCTCCTACGGCCGCAGCGGGCGGCTGCTCCTGGCTATGCATGAGGTCGGGGCGCACACGCCAGCTCCGCGCAGGGTCTATAAAACGCTTCGAAAGGAGCCGGAATACATTGCCTGCACACGTACTTACAGCCGTGACGGCAGGTCGTAAATCCACGTCAGAGCCACACACACCAGCTACTCACCAATTTGTTCTTCCCGCATCTCTCGCCAAGTGCAGACGCATACTCTCTTATACATTACTACGCGGTTATTCGTAGGTATCTCCATTGTTTCAGAAGACGACTGCATGCAAACTACAAGACACACATCAGAGCACAAAACATCTCTCAACGTTTTTAACTTACATCACATGCTATGAAAATAGGCACCATTTGTGACACAGCAAATAGTGTAAGTGACGTGCACATAAGTGGTGCTTATGAAATGAGTTTAGCCATGAGCTATATCCAGATGGCTAAAAGAGACACGCGCAAATGGAAATGCTATTCGACATTAAAATCAAAGTGAAAGATTGAGTCGTCACCAACTCTAGCCACACGAAAAAAACACGAGGTTCGACTGAGTTGGAAAATTAATGAATTTAGTCATAAGAAAAAAATCATAAAAGAACATTCATTGTAATTTCACTCATAAAAATGGGATGTAATTATTAATATGATCCAGGGATTGTTCACATGAATCAAATATTAAAATAAAGTAAAAAGTGTGTGAACACTGTAAATAAGAGCAGCTTGCAGCAACGTTCCTGATAACAAGACCCATCGTAAAGAATTTGTTTTAAATGAGACCTGTGCGCATGGAAACGCTATGGATGGTCTAAAAAGGAAACTGCAAGGTGAATGACGTAGGTAAAGGAGACGTAACATTGGTACACTGGATAAGACTTCTTAAGGCATTGAAATAAGACGTCTATGTAACTACTGTTGCCTGGTATCTACGTACGATTGCTTGTGAAACGCTATACGATTCAAAACAGAATCTCTTACTTTAGAATCGCGGTCGTAATTAGAGGGGGTCGGGAAAGGTTAATACATTCAGACCCACATTCACTCAAGGAACAGAAAGGACGGCCCAAACACCAACATGCAACGAAGCTAGGAGGTTTGTTCCCCTGTGCTGAAAAATGATTAAATGAAAGAGTAAATCTGAATATCACGGTTGTATTTGAAATTGAACCTCGGTTTGGAGAAACTGCCTCAACGAGGGCCACACACAGGCTTATGCGCTTAACATTAAATCGCAAACCACAAATACAATTAAATTATCCGGACAGGATATATTTAATATTCCAAAATCAGAGTAATAAGTTAGCTCTTGGACAGGGACAGGGGACTACAGGGGAGATAGGCTCACAGTTAACTCGTGTGGCCACGTGGTTCTCGGAGACACAATTTCTACGTACCGTAGCCGAATTTTAGCAACATTAAACCACGCAGCCGCGAACTATTAATGTTTCACACATTTCAATAGAGGAAGGGTAATGGCAGGCCAACAAACTCCAATATTAACCCACGTGAATGGTTTGCAACGGACATATGAAACAAAGAAAATTCACAAAGAGACAAAATTAAATGTTCAAATGTGTGTGAAATCTTATGGGACTTAACTGCTAAGGTCATCAGTCCCCAAGCTTACAGACTACTTTACCTAAATTACCCTAAGGACAAACACACACACACCCATGCCCGAGGGAGGACTCGAACCTCCGCCGGGACCAGCCGCACAGTCGATGACTGCTGCTCCGTAGACCGCTCGGAAAAGACTAGAATGTATACACACGCAGTCGCAGGCACACAAACACTCACACTGAACCGAGGGCGCACTTCCTACGTGAGATCACTTCAACATATGCAACACCTTCATGCTACTTCTTCTTAAGGACCAAAGTCTGCATTAAGAATCAAACAAAGTGTGCAAAAGCCTTGCATTTCTTGCTGTGACCCAGAAAATCAATCTCTCTAAGACAAAGGTGTGGCAAAACCCTAAAAGCTCCCCTCTCGCTATGAGACAACGCGCCACGTGGTTAAATCAACTCACCTTTCTTCGAAGAGACCTCGGCTGTAGACCATCGGAGAGCTGGAAGCAGACTGCTCGTCTCACCTACGACCCCATCCCCAGGAATGCCCAGAGATGAGGCTTCCGCCACCAACCTAACACCGGTAACTTTCACACAAGGGGAACAAACCTCTTACCCTACCAGAAAACAAGGGTTGGCGATTCTGTAAGACTACCGCTGATTCTCTGCAGCAGACTAAACCACCGTACAGCAAACTGAAACACACCCACATGCATTCACTCACGCATGCCAGAGAGATTTGGATTAGGGGAAGAAGGGATAAACATTTTATGGAATCAGTGAGTTGGGTTACATATAAAAACATGGAAGACTTATAATGGCGTTACAGACGCATTTGCACGGCTGAAAAGAACCAACATAACAACCATATGACGTTTGCAAATCGTAGAAAAAAAGGCTCAGTCTTCTCTGGTACTACGTTTAGCGACGGAAACACCCCCGAGTGCTCTGTAGGATGCAAAGTGCACTGGAAAGCAAATAAAATGATATGAAAGGGGACTATAGGACCCTTTCACTAGAAATGCTACTTAGCATTCCAGACGTGCAAACGAATTGTGACTTTACATGACGTTGCTCGCACCTTAGGTTCTTGGAGTATGGACTGCTCTGTTCAAAAAGAATAGCTCTATGTGGTCATAGGGTGGAGCCACACTCATATGCTTTCGTTCCCAGCAGCTAGCTCGCTGCGTATAATAGTCTGTAGCTGTATATGAGTTTGCTACAACTGCGAATTAATAAAATATATAGACATAAAACAAATGACAAATTAATAACTTTACAAAAAGGATTCTATTCTATTATCTGTAACTAACATGGACGACAGAAGATTATGTCGAATATTGTTTACTCAACAAAGGACATCAAACCAAAATTGGGCCTGCGATAGACAGTTAAAGAAAAATCAGAAAATGAACTTATAAAATGCAATAAAGTTACGTTGAGAGCGTTATGACAATGGTAACAAAATCCCCACTCAAATAGCCATCAAAGATACACGAAAAATAAGTCCATCTCGTGGTCACAACACACGAAATATTCACCAACTCAGAACATTTCAGAATTCACCTGAGTTAAAATATCATAGCGGCCATTCACTGCCCAAAAGCAGTCACCTTAACAAAAGAATAACTTACTTTACCAAAGGCAGGTCTGCCACCTTCAAGAATTCGACATAAAGTGTCCAGAATCGGTCTCCTGAGCATACCACCCAAAAAAGTCTCTCCCCACTTGATTCCAGTGGCGTTCCATTGTCTGCTTTTTCATTCGATGAAGGCTGCCCCATCAAAAACACATTGTTCGTTAGTTCTGCAGACATGGTTTGACATGACCACTTCCCACATTAACTAATATATTGCAACAGTATTTAGCTAAAAGGAATTTTATAAGCATCTGGTCACACTGAAATCATTTACAATGAATATAAATAATTGTTTGTTCAGCAATAAATATTCAAGAATTGTTGTGTCAGTGCACTCACTTTAAATTACAATAGATTGTCACTAAATGTCGTTTAAACAATTATTTAGCTCTTCTAGATAGAATTTTCGGTCTTCTAGATAGAAGTGACTTTTGGTTCTCTTTACAATAGTGGTGTCATCTATCACATGCAACTGACCAATTCTTAAATTACCACGATTTTGTATTAGCAATTGCAAATAATATTTAAACAAAATTACTCGCAAAATAGCAAATTAGTCATAAAGTAAATAAACAAATATAACCAGATGTGGGTATTCATGCTGCATCAGTTGCTGTGGTATTGTGGAGAATTCAATGTTCTGTCAAGTAACTGGATAATGAAACGGTATATAAAAAAAGGAATAATCAACGAAATAAAACAGAGATACGTAGCTTTAAGGGGTGATAGCTACAGTGCAATGCTATCAACTGAGCTCTCGTTTGTTGAAATCACTTAAAGTGTTTAAAAGTAGTTAATTCAGACGTTCATTATAAAAATGTTTAGTCACTGTACGATACTAACCTCTGTTATTTTAAAGATACTGAAAATATCGTTGAAACATTGGATGTGCTTCATTTTTCGAAGATTGCAGATGTATTCAGACTTGTTCTAATATTTGTCTGTGAATTATTGTCGAATTTCAAAGACTTCTAAGAAGCCGTCTTCCAGCTTGTCCGAGTCCACCATTGCTGTTGCGCTAAGCGAGCGACTACTGTCGAGCTCTCCCATCTGGGATTTTCCTCATATCCGGCCACGCTGCTCTTCTTTGTATCGGTCACCTAGCGGGCGCGCCCTAAACCCCGGCCCCGCTAGCTTCAGCCGTACAACAAAGTCACCTTACATCGTATCAGCGAGTAATATTAAAATGCGTAGCGCAACTATTGCCATACACATCTTAACACAACGTGGTCGATGTCAGAGACCGCCCTAATTATCCTTCCTTGCAACTCTTTAAAACTGCAGGGGTTGGACAAGAAGATCTCCATAGTGATGAGATATGGTGAGTGTAGTGACCAGAGAAGATGCGACAGTTGATCGTGATGCTCACAAAACCAGTCCTGGAGGGTGAGAGCCACGTAAGCACGGGCCCTGTCGTCTGGAGCTCAGCACCGACATGGGGAAACAAACATCATAACACGGCACAGCGCTGGTCAGCCAAAATGGACACACAATCCTTAGTAACAAAGACCTTGCAGAGTAACTATGGGGCCCACGGAATACCGCGATATGGCTGCTAAAATCATCACCAAACCGCTGCCATCACTCGTGGGACATAAACTGGGCCAGGAGTTGGAAATGCCGTGACATGTTGATTTGGTGCTGATTATGTTTGCGAGTGCAACACTCAGTTCTGCTATGACTTTTGCAACTGGCGTCCTTTTATTATCCGTAAAACTTCTCTTCGATGGCCGTCCGTCACTCTCACTAAACGTACTGTTTTGTCCGCGTTCTGACTCAGTAGATGAAATTTTTCAATTTTCGTGACTAATTTCGGTAAGTTTCTGCTGAGGACTTCGGTCGCTAGACTTACACAGTACCTAATCTCACTTGAACTAACTTACGTCAACGATAACACCCACACCTATGCCCGAGGTAGGACTCGAACCTCCGACGGGCAGAGCCGCGAGAACCGTGACAAGGTGCCACAGACCGCGTGGCTGCCCCGCACAACTATCCCGCGCGGCTACCCTGAGCGGTTCACTTTTCGTATATGAGATAGAAATGTTCAATTCGGTGCAATTTGATATAGCAAACGCTTCTGCTACCTTGGTTACGGAATCACCCACCCTACGAGCAACAACGATTTGCTTACGTTCGAGTTCACTTAGCTCCGAACTAATGCACTCACAACCACACATTGAGGACATTGGGCACGTGCCATTCGAGCATCCCTACATTATTTGCCATGTTCTGAGGAGCCCGCCATGTAGTGGTGCGCTCTGAAACTACGCTGCAGCGTGTATTACAAATGGAAACCTAAAGATGCTCTGTCCATTGACACGTGTCATTTTTCGCAATGCCTTGTAATTCTAGCGCAGTTCGTCTTCTGAAACCCTGTAGCTATCGAGTGCAGCTATTCACGGAGGTCCACTGTGGGCTGTAATAACAGTATAGCAGTGAAACGTAGTAGACATGCTAATGTGCTGCAAAACAAATTAGTTCAGAGCTGGGAACCAGGTGCAAATCTGGCGCTGTACACTGTTCGTATGACTGAACGATTTCCACGCTGTCATTTGACAAACCATAACTTAATGAACAGTATGGTTACTGAGAATAGAGATCGTGCACTGTTAGTGAAACTGCTCGATGTTAACTGCAGCACAGTGATGCATTGATAGAGTACCGCTGACTGAAAGGGGTCATTACATTGCTTAAAGGAAATGATAACGAAATTCGAAAACACGGGTGAGGCTGGTGTGGCACCTGGAAGAGGAAGGCGTCTTATTCCGGTGGAAGTTGCTGACGAGGTTGCTGTTGCTATATCTGAGCATGCAGCACGTACCCTGTTGGTGCTAATGCTGGTGCAGCGTCAAGAGAATTGTCCATTCCGTTGTCAACAGCACTGAAAGTTTATATTACAGTGGTAGCCATACAGGATCCAGGCGGTGCAACACTCAATGAAACCTCATTTTTGCGCGGCAACGTTCTGACTTTGCTTTCCGGTTTCTGCCACGGATCGAAGATGATGACTTGTGGCCGGATAATGTTAAGTGGAAAGTCGAGACACGTTTTACATAACAGGGTGCTGCTAGACCACGTGCTGTGCACGAAGAGGCACTGCACTCGCCGTATGTGACTGTGTGGTGTGGGTTCACCCGCACTCTTACTCTCAATCAGTTCTTAAAAAAAAAAGTTAAAATGTGTGTGAAATCTTATGGGACTTAACTGCTGAGGTCATCAGTCGCTAAGCTTACACACTACTTAACCTAAATTATCCTAAGGACAAAAACATACGCCCATGCCCAAGGGAGGACTCGAACCTCCCCCTTATACCGATCGGCTAATACCCCGCGGAATTCCGTTGTTGTTTGAATAGAATACACCAAGAGGAAATGTCATGTGTACTTCTGCACGTTACCGATATCTCCTGGTACAGAACGTGATTCCTGCTTTCGAAGAGCGCAACTGTGTAGAAACCTCCGTTTTCATGCAAGACGGGGCAACACCTCATGTCGCTTGCCCAATGAAAGATGTTATTAATGAAGCCTTCCACGACGTGTTACCTCCGGTGGTTTGGCAGATGCAAGGTCACCTGATATGAATCCAAGTGACTTTCGGGTCTGGGGATGTGGAAAAGAACGTGTTTACCAGATACACGTTCGGTCTTCATCTCCTCTGAAAGCCAGCAGACAGGAACACGTTGCTCAAACTCTACCGGAACTACTGCGAGCAACTGTCGATCACGTTGATTTACGAATGCAGCATCCCGTCGACGTCTCCAGTGCTCATATTATACATACTGTGTAGGCCGCGGTTGATAATGAAATCAACATTACGCCTTTCTCAGTTGTTTGGCCTTCTCTGCCATGTCCCGTTTCTAAAGCATCACATGTGGAAACATTTCTGTACGTCCTTCTTGCATTCACAGCACCAGCTTTGTATTTCCAGGAAATAATATTTTTACAGCGTAAATCGGTTCAGCATTAGCCCATTAGAATATCTACCAGGTTTCTTCGCTCTTTATCTTTAACGGACAACGTCGGGTACAAAAGAGGGGCTTTCAGAATTTTGTTTAACCTTTCCTTTGCACTCTTCGTACTAATTTGTCGTACTTTCATTCTCTTTGACTGGTTTTATCAGACTGTGTTCCAATCTTGTCGGGTTTTCTGCTAGTCTAACTGTCCGAGCGTGATTCAGCCGGCAAAATATCCTCCTGCCTGCTGCTCACAGGTTTACTTTTAGAGCTTCGATCAATTTTTAATGTTTCAGGTTTAGCTTTTGCTGGAACTTTCGGCTTACTCGACTTCCTGCGGTTTTCCGGTCCTAAGTGTTGGCTCTCGAGCCGGTGAATGAGTGCCTTCATACCTCTGTAGAGTCTTTTTCACCCGGTTGGCAAGACGCAAGCCCATTCACGTGATCAGGAAACTGAAAAAAGTCACCTTATTCTTCCGTCGCTTCTGGGTATAACAACATTTAAAAAAATGAAAAGCACTGTATTTATTATGTTCTACACGAGTAATTTATTGAGCTAACCGGTTTCGGTTTACAAGACATCATCATGTCGTGGACACAGAAGCTAGAATGTTCGTAAACAACATTGGAACAGAAGTAACTTATCTAGGCTGACGCGCAAACGCACAGTAAATGTCGTCTTTGAGAGTGTAGTGGGAATGCAATTTATAAGCTAAGAAGTTAAAAAGGGAAAACATTAACACTGTACTCGGAAACCGTGCTTATATAACAGTTTACATTAAATTAAAAAAAATACTTGGCGAAACTACTTCAAATTACGTGTCCCAATTGTGAGAAGTTTTATACTGGTGAATGAGTCTGCGACACGGTATCTAGACTTGGTGAACATGAATGCAGCTGGAGGTTGCAGAACCATGGCTCCACAGTTGCTGAGCGGGGAGTGCAACCAGCAGCCACAGTCCCACTTCCTTCACCTAGCGATCTGCTGCAAGTCGTGGTCTAACCCTGAACGACTACACTGGGCTTAATGCGTACCTCCTTCTAGACCTCACACAAAAATGGTTCAAATGGCTCTGAGCACTATGCGACTTAACATCTGTGGTCATCAGTCGCCTAGAACTTAGAACTAATTAAACCGAACTAACCTAAGGACATCACACACATCCATTCCCAAGGAGACCTCACACAGTCCTGTTTGCCATTAATCCTCCTCAGCCGGTCGGCCGCTGTGGCCGAGCGGTTCTAGGCGCTTCAGTCTAGAACCGCGCGACCGCTACGGTTGCAGGTTCGAATCCTGCCCTGAGCATGCATGTGTGTGATGTCCTTAGGTTAGTTAGGTTTAAGTAGTTCTAAGTTCTAGGGGACTGATGACCCATAGTGCTCCCATAGTGCTCAGAGCCATTTGAACTCCTCCTCACATTGTCTTCTCCGTGGTCCTACATTTTCCTGTATTGACTCATTCATTTTTATTTTATTGTGATTGCCTATGTACTCTATATGTTATGTTGCTATAACTGTTAATACGATTGGTTCCTGTATCACTTTCCATGTTTAATACCTCTTGAGGTAGTCTCAAGAAGTAATAATTTTATGTTATTTGGTTTGTTTATTTAATTTAAAGTACTACATACGTACGGTTTTCGAGTACAGACTTATTGTTATTATCGGTTACTGTGTTTATTTTTATTTATTGTTCAACTTTTTACGTTTTACAATGTGTTGACACCACCCTGTCAAAATTGATATAATACGCCCGCTAAACCCGCTGGGCAGAACAGGTGGTTAGGATTGTGGAAAGGGTCAAATAATTTTGTGGTCAGTTTCACATTAAAATTGTAATTTATTGTAATTTAATAACACATTTACAACCAAAGCGGCACATGACCGAACTTTTACAACTAGGGTGAAAACCTCAAGGCAAAGATGGATAGACAAGCATAAACAAGATGCAACCCAAACGGCTGAAGGCCCACAATGCAATTTTCAAGGTTTTAAAATAAATTTCCATAGCCTTTCAAAGACAGAAAGCCTCAATGTTTTGCTTAAAGGGTAATTTTAAGAATAAGATTTTAAGCGGCTGAAGGCCCACAACTGATTTTCCAAAATTCAAACCTTTAAAAAACCTTTAAAAGCAGAAGAAATGAATGGACATGGCTTGGGTACTTAAAACACCATTCAACTTTGACGTCCTGGTTCGGTGAGCCAAGAGGCTCGTAGGGATCAGACAGCTCCACACACGCTCCAACACTGTGAAGGGACCGCCAGTGGACCCAACGGACTGCACCGCGTGGAGATATCCTCCCTGGTCGGCACCAATCGACCGCGTCCTCTCAGAATGCCGACAACATCTAAAATAGTCGTCAGTGGAAATACCGCCAACTACACACACAACCTGACAAAACTTTCACAAAGACCTGAATGATACCCAACAGTAATTAAGCATGCACGAAGACAAATCAGGAGTCGATGCACACACACACAGCCGACTCATGAACGATCGGCGAGCCAAAACGCGTCGTCCGGTAGGATGACCGAGCGACGATCCCCCGAGACCGTGGCTCGGCTCAAGTAATGTGTGGCGGCAATGGTCGGGCGAGCCATGTCGACGCAGACCTCACTGCTGCTCCAACCCGACTGCACCAGTGCCGCATTGCAGGTCCGAACTGCACTCCACACGCATTCCAACAGACTGGCAGACCCGAACTCGCCACTCGAACTCTTACGACAGACAACGACCGGGAAGTCATAGCAGTCGAGCAAAGATACTACGCGAGGGGGTATATCGATACGCGCTGCTAGCGCCGCTCACGGTCAGGCAAAGCAGCAACTCAGTGACACCAGTAATTTAAATTAACGTAGTGAGGTGGGAGTACGTTAAAACAGGGTGTAAAACACACGATGGCGGGAACACGAGCCACGCACGGCTGTGTGTTCTCGTATTCCTCCATTTTCCTGTATTTATTAATTTCTTTTTGTCTTATAGAGATTGCCTCTCTTCTCCATATATTGTATTGTTAAGATTATTAATACTTCCTTTTTGCTACCTCGTCGCATACTGGCATGTTGAGAAGCGGCGTTACTATACTATATGGTTAAGTTTACAATAGCTTTATTTCTTATGACCTCTATCAGAGCATTTATAGATTGATTTTTAAGTTATTAAAACGTGAAATGTGGCGTAAACTTACAAGCTCTATGCTTTTGGGTGGTAAAATCGCCATGCGATTTTTGAAATTAACACATTTGTGCACCACTCCCTTCTCTGTTCAACGGCGGGACATACGATAAACGTTTACAAAGCGCGGCTCACAGCGCCGTGTGACTAACATAAACAATGTTTTCAGAGATCTTACAGTCGTATAAAGACGTTAGGTTACTGATTTTGTGAGAGTGTGTGGGCTTAGTAAACTATGTCTATGCAAGTGCCATGGAATTAATTAAAAAAACGAAAAAGAAGTAAAATTGCACACTATAGTTTCTAAAATGCTGAATAATTAGGATTCCACGTAAAATGGTTACATATAAACAGTACCAAACAATGTTTACATATACAAGCACAATAAGACACGTTTTCTATTATAGTGATGAAGCTAAGTTTGAACCCTGAATCTGTGATTGCATTTGATATTATAAAAAATAGTGTTTTAAGACATCAAACTATGGAAATCTTTTAGATATGAATTTAACAGTAATGGTATAACTTACAATGTACTACACCTATCTTCAACTATGGAAAAATTACATTGGCTTAAACTATGAAAATATCTCTCAGAAATTGTTTAGGAAGGAGATGTTGAATGACTGTTTGTTCATTCAGAATGAGATCAGAAAAATCTCAATTTCCTCTAGAAGATTTATTGTGCCGACCTGATCTGTAAGGCTTAAGATCTAGAGGTTGTTTTCAGTATTGTTTATTCTGTGATTATTTTCTGCAAGATTTGTGACAAAGGCTGAATTTTCTGAAGTTGCTCGGTCTTACGGCATCTAGGTGTTCCTTATACCTTGTTTCAAATGTTGTAGCAGTTTGGCAGATGTAAAGTTTGGGACACTTATTACAATTCAGTTTATAGATTCCTGAATATTTTGGGTGATACTAATGTGTGGAAGTGTGTGTATAACTTTTTGTAGAAGTCTGCTACTGATGGAAAAGTTGATTTTTAACATTCTCCTTTTTGAATTTTTTGAATAGGTTATAAATTTTACATGAAAGTGGGCCTAAATACGGCACGACTGCATATTTTGTTGAGTTTGTGTTCCTAACAGTTGCTGTAGATGTTTTTTGGAGAGATTTATTGTCAGCAGTTCTTTCTTTTATTTTCTGGGACAGCTGCTCTATTATTGAATCATCATATACATTATTATGGGCAACGGCTTTAATTATACTAATTTCCTTTTGCTGTTCATTGGGGCTGAGTAGTATTTTATGCATGTGCTGTAGCATTAATTTAACGTTGGCCATCTTAAGCTGGTTCACCCGTGGCAGGATGTGCTACTGATGGAAATATCCATGGTCGTTGACTTACAAAATACATCATAGTGATATCTGTTATTTATGTTGGATATTTGAAGGTCCATGAAATTAATTCCACTGTTTATATTAGACCATGAATCTGATGTCATTCTGTACTTTGCTCAGATCTTTAGCTAGGACGACAGTTTCTCAGCTTTACCACAAAATAGTAGAAGTGTCATCTAGATACCTCTTGTACTGAATAATGTTACTGCTTATTTGGTTTTTGTCTGAGAAGAACTTTTGCTCCAGATGGTTAATATAGATATCTGTTAACAATCCAGTAAGACTGCTCCCTCATTGCAAGCCCACCATTTTGTTTGTACATTCTGTTATTAAAAGTGAAATAATTATGAGACAGTACAAATGTTGGGATCTCTATGAACTCACATATTTCAGGTAGGAAGAGCTTTTAAGTTTTAGGAGATTATTTTTTATTATTTTAATAGTTTCTTCTACTGGTATATTAGTGTAAAGGTTAACAATATCTAATATGTATGAGAAAAATCTATCTGACAGTGGTATGTGGATAACTTTGATATGTCCTATGAGGTCACTTGTGTTTTTGACTGCAGAAGTCGATTCAGACTTGTAGTAAGTGATAAGATCCTTCAGTTTGATGTTTACAAACATTGAAACTTCCTGGCAGATTAAAACTGTGTGCCCGACCGAGACTCGAACTCGGGACCTTTGCCTTTCGCGGGCAAGTGCTCTACCAACTGAGCTACCGAAGCACGACTCACGTCCGGTACTCACAGCTTTACTTCTGCCAGTATCCGTCTCCTACCTTCCAATCTTTACAGAAGCTCTTATGCGAACCTTGCAGAACTAGCACTCCTGAAAGAAAGGATACTGCGGAGACATGGCTTAGCCACAGCCTGGGGGATGTTTCCAGAATGAGATTTTCACTCTGCAGCGGAGTGTGCGCTGATATGAAACTTCCTGGCAGATTGAAACTGTGTGCCCGACCGAGACTCGAACTCGGGACCTTTGCCTTTCGCGGGCAAGTGCTCTACCAACTGAGCTACCGAAGCACGACTCACGTCCGGTACTCACAGCTTTACTTCTGCCAGTATCCGTCTCCTACCTTCCAATCTTTACAGAAGCTCTTCTGCGAACCTTGCAGAACTAGCACTCCTGAAAGAAAGGATACTGTGGAGACATGGCTTAGCCACAGCCTGGGGGATGTTTCCAGAATGAGATTTTCACTCTGCAGCGGAGTGTGCGCTGATATGAAACTTCCTGGCAGATTAAAACTGTGTGCCCGACCGAGACTCGAACTCGGGACCTTTGCCTTTCGCGGGCAAGTGCTCTACCAACTGAGCTACCGAAGCACGACTCACGTCCGCTACTCACAGCTTTACTTCTGCCAGTATCCGTCTCCTACCTTCCAATCTTTACAGAAGCTCTTCTGCGAACCTTGCAGAACTAGCACTCCTGAAAGAAAGGATACTGCGGAGACATGGCTTAGCCACAGCCTGGGGGATGTTTCCAGAATGAGATTTTCACTCTGCAGCGGAGTGTGCGCTGATATGAAACTTCCTGGCAGATTAAAACTGTGTGCCCGACCGAGACTCGAAATCGGGACCTTTGCCTTTCGCGGGCAAGTGCTCAACCAACTGAGCTACCGAAGCAAAACCACGGCCGGTACTCACAGCTTTACTTCTGCCAGTATCCGTCTCCTACCTTCCAATCTTTACAGAAGCTCTTCTGCGAACCTTGCAGAACTAGCACTCCTGAAAGAAAGGATACTGCGGAGACATGGCTTAGCCACAGCCTGGGGGATGTTTCCAGAATGAGATTTTCACTCTGCAGCGGAGTGTGCGCTGATATGAAACTTCCTGGCAGATTAAAACTGTGTGCCCGACCGAGACTCGAACTCGGGACCTTTGCATTTCGCGGGCAAGTGCTCTACCAACTGAGCTACCGAAGCACGACTCACGTCCGCTACTCACAGCTTTACTTCTGCCAGTATCCGTCTCCTACCTTCCAATCTTTACAGAAGCTCTTCTGCGAACCTTGCAGAACTAGCACTCCTGAAAGAAAGGATACTGCGGAGACATGGCTTAGCCACAGCCTGGGGGATGTTTCCAGAATGAGATTTTCACTCTGCAGCGGAGTGTGCGCTGATATGAAACTTCCTGGCAGATTAAAACTGTGTGCCCGACCGAGACTCGAACTCGGGACCTTTGCCTTTCGCGGGCAAGTGCTCTACCAACAGAGCTACCGAAGCACGACTCACGTCCGGTACTCACAGCTTTACTTCTGCCAGTATCCGTCGCCTACCTTCCAATCTTTACAGAAGCTCTTCTGCGAACCTTGCAGAACTAGCACTCCTGAAAGAAAGGATACTGCGGAGACATGGCTTAGCCACAGCCTGGGGGATGTTTCCAGAATGAGATTTTCACTCTGCAGCGGAGTGTGCGCTGATATGAAACTTCCTGGCAGATTAAAACTGTGTGCCCGACCGAGACTCGAACTCGGGACCTTTGCCTTTCGCGGGCAAGTGCTCAACCAACTGAGCTACCGAAGCAAAACCACGTCCGGTACTCACAGCTTTACTTCTGCCAGTATCCGTCTCCTACCTTCCAATCTTTACAGAAGCTCTTCTGCGAACCTTGCAGAACTAGCACTCCTGAAAGAAAGGATACTGCGGAGACATGGCTTAGCCACAGCCTGGGGGATGTTTCCAGAATGAGATTTTCACTCTACAGCGGAGTGTGCGCTGATATGAAACTTCCTGGCAGATTAAAACTGTGTGCCCGACCGAGACTCGAACTCGGGACCTTTGCATTTCGCGGGCAAGTGCTCTACCAACTGAGCTACCGAAGCACGACTCACGTCCGGTACTCACAGCTTTACTTCTGCCAGTATCCGTCTCCTACCTTCCAATCTTTACAGAAGCTCTTCTGCGAACCTTGCAGAACTAGCACTCCTGAAAGAAAGGATACTGCGGAGACATGGCTTAGCCACAGCCTGGGGGATGTTTCCAGAATGAGATTTTCACTCTGCAGCGGAGTGTGCGCTGATATGAAACTTCCTGGCAGATTAAAACTGTGTGCCCGACCGAGACTCGAACTCGGGACCTTTGCCTTTCGCGGGCAAGTGCTCAACCAACTGAGCTACCGAAGCAAAACCACGTCCGGTACTCACAGCTTTACTTCTGCCAGTATCCGTCTCCTACCTTCCAATCTTTACAGAAGCTCTTCTGCGAACCTTGCAGAACTAGCACTCCTGAAAGAAAGGATACTGCGGAGACATGGCTTAGCCACAGCCTGGGGGATGTTTCCAGAATGAGATTTTCACACTGCAGCGGAGTGTGCGCTGATATGAAACTTCCTGGCAGATTAAAACTGTGTGCCCGACTGAGACTCGAACTCGGGACCTTTGCCTTTCGCGGGCAAGTGCTCTACCAACTGAGCTACCGAAGCACGACTCACGTCCAGTACTCACAGCTTTACTTCTGCCAGTATCCGTCTCCTACCTTCCAATCTTTACAGAAGCTCTCCTGCGAAAGTAAAGCTGTGAGTACCGGACGTGAGTCGTGCTTCGGTAGCTCAGTTGGTAGAGCACTTGCCCGCGAAAGGCAAAGGTCCCGAGTTCGAGTCTCAGTCGGGCACACAGTTTTAATCTGCCAGGAAGTTTCATATCAGCGCACACTCCGCTGCAGAGTGAAAATCTCATTCTGGAAACATCCCCCAGGCTGTGGCTAAGCCATGTCTCCGCAGTATCCTTTCTTTCAGGAGTGCTAGTTCTGCAAGGTTCGCAGAAGAGCTTCTGTAAAGATTGGAAGGTAGGAGACGGATACTGGCAGAAGTAAAGCTGTGAGTACCGGACGTGGTTTTGCTTCGGTAGCTCAGTTGGTTGAGCACTTGCCCGCGAAAGGCAAAGGTCCCGAGTTCGAGTCTCGGTCGGGCACACAGTTTTAATCTGCCAGGAAGTTTCATATCAGCGCACACTCCGCTGCAGAGTGAAAATCTCATTCTGGAAACATCCCCCAAGCTGTGGCTAAGCCATGTCTCCGCAGTATCCTTTCTTTCAGGAGTGCTAGTTCTGCAAGGTTCGCAGAAGAGCTTCTGTAAAGATTGGAAGGTAGGAGACGGATACTGGCAGAAGTAAAGCTGTGAGTAGCGGACGTGAGTCGTGCTTCGGTAGCTCAGTTGGTAGAGCACTTGCCCGCGAAAGGCAAAGGTCCCGAGTTCGAGTCTCGGTCGGGCACACAGTTTTAATCTGCCAGGAAGTTTCATATCAGCGCACACTCCGCTGCAGAGTGAAAATCTCATTCTGGAAACATCCCCCAGGCTGTGGCTAAGCCATGTCTCCGCAGTATCCTTTCTTTCAGGAGTGCTAGTTCTGCAAGGTTCGCAGAAGAGCTTCTGTAAAGATTGGAAGGTAGGAGACGGATACTGGCAGAAGTAAAGCTGTGAGTACCGGACGTGAGTCGTGCTTCAGTAGCTCAGTTGGTAGAGCACTTGCCCGCGAAAGGCAAAGGTCCCGAGTTCGAGTCTCGGTCGGGCACACAGTTTTAATCTGCCAGGAAGTTTCATATCAGCGCACACTCCGCTGCAGGGTGAAAATCTTATTCTGGAAACATCCCCCAGGCTGTGGCTAAGCCATGTCTCCGCAGTATCCTTTCTTTCAGGAGTGCTAGTTCTGCAAGGTTCGCAGAAGAGCTTCTGTAAAGATTGGAAGGTAGGAGACGGATACTGGCAGAAGTAAAGCTGTGAGTACCGGACGTGAGTCGTGCTTCGGTAGCTCAGTTGGTAGAGCACTTGCCCGCGAAAGGCAAAGGTCCCGAGTTCGAGTCTCGGTCGGGCACACAGTTTTAATCTGCCAGGAAGTTTCATATCAGCGCACACTCCGCTGCAGAGTGAAAATCTCATTCTGGAAACATCCCCCAGGCTGTGGCTAAGCCATGTCTCCGCAGTATCCTTTCTTTCAGGAGTGCTAGTTCTGCAAGGTTCGCAGAAGAGCTTCTGTAAAGATTGGAAGGTAGGAGACGGATACTGGCAGAAGTAAAGCTGTGAGTAGCGGACGTGAGTCGTGCTTCGGTAGCTCAGTTGGTAGAGCACTTGCCCGCGAAAGGCAAAGGTCCCGAGTTCGAGTCTCGGTCGGGCACACAGTTTTAATCTGCCAGGAAGTTTCATATCAGCGCACACTCCGCTGCAGAGTGAAAATCTCATTCTGGAAACATCCCCCAGGCTGTGGCTAAGCCATGTCTCCGCAGTATCCTTTCTTTCAGGAGTGCTAGTTCTGCAAGGTTCGCAGAAGAGCTTCTGTAAAGATTGGAAGGTAGGAGACGGATACTGGCAGAAGTAAAGCTGTGAGTACCGGACGTGAGTCGTGCTTCGGTAGCTCAGTTGGTAGAGCACTTGCCCGCGAAAGGCAAAGGTCCCGAGTTCGAGTCTCGGTCGGGCACACAGTTTTAATCTGCCAGGAAGTTTCATATCACCGCACACTCCGCTGCAGAGTGAAAATCTCATTCTGGAAACATCCCCCAGGCTGTGGCTAAGCCATGTCTCCGCAGTATCCTTTCTTTCAGGAGTGCTAGTTCTGCAAGGTTCGCAGAAGAGCTTCTGTAAAGATTGGAAGGTAGGAGACGGATACTGGCAGAAGTAAAGCTGTGAGTACCGGACGTGAGTCGTGCTTCGGTAGCTCAGTTGGTAGAGCACTTGCCCGCGAAAGGCAAAGGTCCCGAGTTCGAGTCTCGGTCGGGCACACAGTTTTAATCTGCCAGGAAGTTTCATATCAGCGCACACTCCGCTGCAGAGTGAAAATCTCATTCTGGAAACATCCCCCAGGCTGTGGCTAAGCCATGTCTCCGCAGTATCCTTTCTTTCAGGAGTGCTAGTTCTGCAAGGTTCGCAGAAGAGCTTCTGTAAAGATTGGAAGGTAGGAGACGGATACTGGCAGAAGTAAAGCTGTGAGTAGCGGACGTGAGTCGTGCTTCGGTAGCTCAGTTGGTAGAGCACTTGCCCGCGAAAGGCAAAGGTCCCGAGTTCGAGTCTCGGTCGGGCACACAGTTTTAATCTGCCAGGAAGTTTCATATCAGCGCACACTCCGCTGCAGAGTGAAAATCTCATTCTGGAAACATCCCCCAGGCTGTGGCTAAGCCATGTCTCCGCAGTATCCTTTCTTTCAGGAGTGCTAGTTCTGCAAGGTTCGCAGAAGAGCTTCTGTAAAGATTGGAAGGTAGGAGACGGATACTGGCAGAAGTAAAGCTGTGAGTAGCGGACGTGAGTCGTGCTTCGGTAGCTCAGTTGGTAGAGCACTTGCCCGCGAAAGGCAAAGGTCCCGAGTTCGAGTCTCGGTCGGGCACACAGTTTTAATCTGCCAGGAAGTTTCATATCAGCGCACACTCCGCTGCAGAGTGAAAATCTCATTCTGGAAACATCCCCCAGGCTGTGGCTAAGCCATGTCTCCGCAGTATCCTTTCTTTCAGGAGTGCTAGTTCTGCAAGGTTCGCAGAAGAGCTTCTGTAAAGATTGGAAGGTAGGAGACGGATACTGGCAGAAGTAAAGCTGTGAGTAGCGGACGTGAGTCGTGCTTCGGTAGCTCAGTTGGTAGAGCACTTGCCCGCGAAAGGCAAAGGTCCCGAGTTCGATTCTCGGTCGGGCACACAGTTTTAATCTGCCAGGAAGTTTCATATCAGCGCACACTCCGCTGCAGAGTGAAAATCTCATTCTGGTTTACAAACATTGTAACTCCTTTGGTGACGATAGATTATTAAAGCCTGATGATCGTCTTGTAAGACAAAAACCTGTTAACTCAGTAAATTATTGTTGTAGGACATAAGCATATATAGTGTTTTCCATTCATTATGAAAATTTATAAATTAATTTCACTGCTTAAGTGACACTTTAATAATTATTATTAACATAGCATGTTTCATAAACTGCTTTACAGTTACACCTATATCAATTTTTATTCACCGATTCTTCTGGAGTGTTATGAGGTCAGTTTGCTGGTTGTGCCAGTGATGATATGCGCAGAAATTAATTTTTGTGTAGAGAAATTAATTTATTTCAGTGCATATCTTAAGCTAGTGTACCTTTATGTCATCTCACTGATATCTGTATTTACATTTTTGCTAGATATATTATATTCATCTGACACAAAAGAGCATAACAATAAACGCAGCACACTCACACCACACTTTTACATTCCGTGTTTACATTACAAATGTTCTTATTTGCTACGATAAAACCTACACTCCGGGAAATTGAAATAAGAACACCGTGAGTTCATTGTCCCAGGAAGGGGAAACTTTATTGACACATTCCTGGGGTCAGATACATCACATGATCACACTGACAGAACCACAGGCACATAGACACAGGCAACAGAGCATGCACAATGTCGGCACTAGTACAGTGTATATCCACCTTTCGCAGCAATGCAGGCTGCTATTCTCCCATGGAGACGATCGTAGAGATGCTGGATGTAGTCCGGTGGAACGGCTTGCCATGCCATTTCCACCTGGCGCCTCAGTTGGACCAGCGTTCGTGCTGGACGTGCAGACCGCGTGAGACGACGCTTCATCCAGTCCCAAACATGCTCAATGGGGGACAGATCCGGAGATCTTGCTGGCCAGGGTAGTTGACTTACACCTTCTAGAGCACGTTGGGTGGCACGGGATACATGCGGGCGTGCATTGTCCTGTTGGAACAGCAAGTTCCCTTGCCGGTCTAGGAATGGTAGAACGATGGGTTCGATGACGGTTTGGATGTACCGTGCACTATTCAGTGTCCCCTCACCAGAGGTGTACAGCCAGTGTAGGAGATCGCTCCCCACACCATGATGCCGGGTGTTGGCCCTGTGTGCCTCGGTCGTATGCAGTCCTGATTGTGGCACTCACCTGCACGGCGCCAAACACGCATACGACCATCATTGGCACCAAGGCAGAAGCGACTCTCATCGCTGAAGACGACACGTCTCCATTCGTCCCTCCATTCACGCCTGTCACGACACAACGGGAGGCGGGCTGCACGATGTTGGGGCGTGAGCGGAAGACGGCCTAACGGTGTGCGGGACCGTAGCCCAGCTTCATGGAGACGATTGCGAATGGTCCTCGCCGATACCCCAGGAGCAACAGTGTCCCTAATTTGCTGGGAAGTGGCGGTGCGGTCCCCTACGGCACTGCGTAGGATCCTACGGTCTTGGCGTGCATCCGTGCGTCGCTGTGGCCCGGTCCCAGGTCGACGGGCACGTGCACCTTCCGCCGACCACTGGCGACAACATCGATGTACTGTGGAGACCTCACGCCCCACATCTTGAGCAAATCGGCGGTACGTCCACCCGGCCTCCCGCATGCCCACTATACGCCCTCCCTCAAAGTCCGTTAACTGCACATACGGTTCACGTCCACGCTGTCGCGGCATGCTACCAGTGTTAAAGACTGCGATGGAGCTCCGTATGCCACGGCAAACTGGCTGACACTGACGGCGGCGGTGCACAAATGCTGCGCAGCTAGCGCCATTCGACGGCCAACACCGCGGTTCCTGGTGTGTTCGCTGTGCCGCGCGTGTGATCGTTGCTTGTACAGCCCTCTCGCAGTGTCCGGAGCAAGTATGGTGGGTCTGACACACCGGTGTCAATGTGTTCTTTTTTCCATTTCCAGGAGTGTATTTATATGCCTCAAATAGTATAAACAACGAAAATACTGTCTTTTTTATGTAAGGAGATTCACGCTAGGACACACATTACAATAGATTTTTTAGTTATTCAGGGTTATTGACAATTTTTTTGGTTAACAAAGTCTCTTTATATTAATAAAACAACCATTCCATAGTATGGACATCTTTGAAGAAATTCATTATGAATGAGTTTAATGGTGGTGCTTACTCTTGGACTCTGTGCACCAGAGACAAACGAATTCAGTCAAAATGTACGTAAATCCAACAATGAGATGTATAATCATATAACTCACTTGAGGTGGGCACTGAAATAATTTAATCTTTGATGGCAAATATATGTAACTCCACTGCACGGCTTGCAAATAAATCTCATCACATATAAATATAAGTTAAAAAAATTATTTTATAAATTCTGTTAATACAGTCGTCTACCTCAACAAAGTCCATAAAACACGGATAAATTTAAAAAAAACTAAAAAATATCCTGCGTCAAACGAAGTGTATAATTTTCTACAATTCCTTGATTTTTAGACTCAGTTTTAATTTTACTTCACTCACCAAAACGTAGCTGAGTAATCTGGAAATAGCTTCTTTTTTGGAGATCAATGAGGTAATGTACTAATGGTCGCAGTTACACAATATAATCGCAACTTGACCTCGCAACAGCTGTTCAAAGTGACAACGTCTAGAGTCAATTTGAGCGTGAAAAAGACGAAAAAAAATTTGCCACACTGTCTCTAAAATCTCCCTGCTATCTGTTGTGCAATGAAACATGCAAACAGCAGGGCCTACCAATCAATTTGCACTCAGTGTTGTGATTCCGTGCGCCAGAGACTCTGACATCCAGAAGAAATCCATAGGGTTAAGATTCAGCCTTCAAGCTAGCCACGATTCCAGACCTCTCCTTTCCTACCCACCTCCTACTTTATTGTTGTTGTTGTGGTCTTCAGTCCCGAGACTGATTTGATGCAGCTATCCTGTGCCAGCTTTTTCATCTCCCAGTACCTACTGCAACATACATCCTTCTGAATCTGCTTGGTGTATTCTTCTCTTGGTCTCCCTCTACGATTTTTACCCTCCACGGTGCCCTCCAATACTAAATTGGTGATCCCTTGATGCCTCAAAACATATCCTACTAACCGATCCCTTCTTCTGGTCAAGTTGTGCCACAAACGTCTCTTCTCCCCAATCCTATTCAATACTTCCTCATTAGTTTTGTGATCTACCCATCTAATCTTCAGCATCCTTCTGTAGCACCACATTTCTATTCTCTTCTTGTCCAAACTATTTATCGTCCATGTTTCACTTCCATACATGGCTACACTCCATACAAATACTTTCAGAAACGATTTCCTGACACTTAAATCTATACTCGATGTTAACAAATTTCTCTTCTTTAGAAACGCTTTCCTTGCCATTGGCAGTCTACATTTTATTTCCTCTATACTTCGACAATCTTACTTTGCTCCCCAACTAGCAAAACTCCTTTACTACTTTAAGTGTCTCATCTCCTAATCTAATTCCCTCAGGATCACCCGACTTAATTTGACTACATTCCATTATCCTCGTTTTGCTTTTGTTGATGTTCATCATATATACTACTCTCAAGACACTGTCCATTCCATTCAACTGCTCTTTCGAGTCCCTTGCTGTCTCTGACAGAATTACAATGTCATCGGCGAACCTCAAAGTTTTTATTTCTTGTCCATGGATTTTAATACCTACTCCGAATTTTTCTTTTGTTTCCTTTACTGCTTGCTCAATATACAGATTGAATAATATTGCGGAGATTCTACGACCCTGTCTTACTCCCTTCCCAACCACTGCTTCCCTTTCATGCCCCTCGACTCTTATAACTGCCATCTAGTTTCTGTACAAATTATAAATAGCCTTTCGCTCCCTGTACTTTACCCCTGCCACCTTCAGAATTTGAAAGAGAGTATTCCAGTCAACATTGTCAAAAGCTTTCTCTAAATCTACAAATGCTAGAAACGTAGGTTTGCCTTTCCTTAATCTTTCTTCTAAGATAAGTCGTAAGGTCAGTATTGCCTCACGTGTTCCAGTATTTCTACGGAATCGAAACTGATCTTCCCCGAGGTGGGCTTCTACTAGTTTTTCCATTCGTCTGTGAAGAATTCGTGTTAGTATTTTGCAGCTATGGCTTATTAAACTTACTGTTCGGTAATTTTCACATCTGTCAACACCTGCTTTCTTTGGGAATGGAATTATTATATTCTTCTTGAAGTCTGAGGGTATTTCGCCTTTCATACATCTTGCTCACCAGATGGTAGAGTTTAGTCAGGACTGCCTCTCTCAAGGCCGTCAGTAGTTCCAATGGAATGTTGTCTACTCCGGGGGCCTTATTTCGACTCAGGTCTTTCAGTGTTCTGTCGAACTCTTCACGCAGTATCGTATCTCCCATTTCATCTTCATCTACATCCTCCTCCATTTCCATAATATTGTCCTCAAGTACATCGCACTTGTATAGACCCTCTATATACTCCTTCCACCTTTCTGCTTTCCCTTCTTTGCTTAGAACTAGGTTTCCATCTGAGCTCTTGATGTTCATACAAGTGGATCTCTTATCTCCAAAGGTCTCTTTAATTTTCCTGTAGGCAGTATCTATCTTAGCCCTAGTGAGATTAGCCTCTACATCCTTACATTTGTCCTCTAGCCATCCCTGCTTAGCCATTTTGCACTTCCTGTCGATGTCATTTCTGAGACGTTTGTATTCCTTTTTGCCTGCTTCATTTATTGCATTTTTATATTTTCTCCTTTCGTCAATTAAATTCAATATTTCTTCTGTTACCCAGGGATTTCTACTAGCCCTCGTCTTTTTATCTACTTGATCCTCTGCTGCCTTCACTACTTCATCCCTCAAAGCTACCAATTCTTCTTCTACTGTATTTCTTTCCCCCATTCCTGACAATTGTTCCCTTATGCTCTCCCTGAAACTCTGTACAACCCCTGGTTCTTTCAGTTTATCCAGGTCCCATCTCCTTAAATTCCCACCTTTTTGCATTTTATTCAGTTTTAATCTACAGGTCATAACCAATAGATTGTGGTCAGAGTCCACATCTGCCCCTGGAAATGTCTTACAATTTAAAACCTGGTTCCTAAATCTCTGTCTTACCATTATATAATCTATCTGATACCTTTTAGTATCTCCAGGGTTCCTCCATGTATACAACCTTCCTTCATGATTCTTAAACCAAGTGTTAGCTATGACTATGTTGTGCTCTGTGCAAAATTCTACCAGGCGGCTTCCTCTTTCATTTCTCTCCCCCAATCTATATTCACCTACTGCGTTTCCTTCTCTCCCTTTTCCTACTGACGAATTCCAATCACCCATGACTATTAAATTTTCGTCTCGCTTCACTACTTGAATAATTTCTTTTATCTCATCATAGATTTCCTCAATTTCTTCATCATCTGCTGAGCTAGTTGGCATATAAACTTGTACTACTGTAGTAGGCGTGGGATTTGTGTCTATCTTGGCCACAATAATGCGTTCACTATGCTGTTTGTAGTAGCTTACCCGCACTCATATTTTTTTTCTTTATTAAACCTACTCCGACATTACCCCTATTTGATTTTGTATTTATAACCCTGTAGTCACTTGACCAAAAGTTTTGTTCCTCCTGCCACCGTACTTCACTAATTCCCACTATATCTAACTTTAACCTATCCATTTCCCTTTTTAAATTTTCTAACCTACCTGCCCGATTAAGGGATCTGACATTCCACGCTCCGATCCGTAGAACGCCAGTTTTCTTTCTCCTGATAACGACGTCCTCTTGGGTAGTCCCCGCCCGGAGATCCGAATGGGGGACTGTTTTAGTTCCGGAATATTTTACCCAAGAGGACGACATCGTCATTTAATTATACAGTAAAGCTGCATGCCCTCGGGAAACATTACGGCTGTAGTTTCCCCTTGCTTTCAGCCGTTCGCAGTACCAGCACAGCAAGGCCGTTTTGGTTAATGTTACAAGGCCAGATCAGTCAATCATCCAGACTGTTGCCCCTGCAACTACTGAAAAGGCTGCTGCCCCTCTTCAGGAACCACACGTTTGTCTGGCCTCTCAACAGATACCCCTCCGTTGTGGTTGCACCTACGGTACGGCTATCTGTATCGCTGAGGCACGCAAACCTCTCCACCAACGGCAAGGTCCACTAAGTCGTAAAAGAAAACGATTTAGTCAAGTTTTTCTAGGTACCGAAACTCACATTATCTTCTGTGATGTTATTAATAGTATATTTTTGTCATAGTTTGACAGCAAATAAGAACAACTTGTCTGAAGTGTCCATTAATTTAAAATGACATTGTTAATAAAGTTTTTGTTTACTTAACGTCTATCCTTGGTCCATTCAATCTTACTATGGCTGCTGGCACAGTTATAGTCTAATTGGATTGGTATTCCTGCTTGCAATACTTATTGTAGGTTTTAGAACTGTTTCTGTATTTCTCTAGAACTCTCCAAATTTAATTAATGCTATCTGTGCAGTTCTTCTCACAGTACAACTAAATATAACGACGCTAAACTTATTACTTTTTCCCGTACCTGCCCGATACAATCACAAAAAATGTTCAAATGTGTGTCAAATCTTATGGGACTTAACTGCTAAAGTCATCAGTCCCTAAGCTTACACACTACTTTACCTAAATTACCCTAAGGACAAACACACACACCCATGCCCGAGAGAGGACTAGAACCTCCGCCGGGTCCAGCTTCACAGTCCATGACTGCAGCGCCCCAGACCGCTCGGCTGATCACGCGCGGCGACAAAATCACACCTTTTTTTGAGCCGGCCGCGGTGGTCTCGCGGTTCTAGGCGCGCAGTCCGGAACCGTGAGACTGCTACGGTCGCAGGTTCGAATCCTGCTTCGGGCATGGATGTGTGTGATGTCCTTAGGTTAGTTAGGTGTAAGTAGTTCTAAGTTCTAGGGGACTAATGACCACTGCAGTTGAGTCCCATAGACCTCAGAGCCATTTTGAACACCTTTTTTCCGCCAAGAACACGGCTTTTCAATATAACATCATAAAGTTGTTCCAATAGTTTCAACCTTAACGTTTTAGCAGAACAGATTTTCACTTACAGTTCATTTTTAAGTATTAATACTAACAATAATAAGTACAGTGTACATCCAGTTACACGAAACATGCATGACAATTTTTAAGTAACATTTAAGGGATAGTCACCTATATTGCACCAAGTTCTAATTTGTACCACTGCTACAAAATTCGTACCTCTTGTCCTATCCAACGTCTAGTGAGGTCAGCATGAACTACACTCCTGCAAATTGAAATAAGAACACCGTGAATTCATTGTCCCAGGAAGGGGAAACTTTATTGACACATTCTTGGGGTCAGATACATCACATGATCACACTGACTGAACTACAGGCACATAGACACAGGAAATAGAGCATGCACAATGTCGGCACTAGTACAGTGTATATCCACCTTTCGCAGCAATGCAGGCTGCTATTCTCCCATGGAGACGATCGTAGATTGCTGGAAGTAGTCCTGTGGAACGGCTTGCCATGCCATTTCCACCTGGCGCCTCAGTTGGACCAGCGTTCGTGCTGGACGTGCAGACCGCGTGAGACGACGCTTCATCCAGTCCCAAACATGCTCAATGGGGGACAGATCCGGAGATCTTGCTGGCCAGGGTAGTTGACTTACACCTTCTAGAGCACGTTGGGTGGCACGGGATACATGCGGACGTGCATTGTCCTGTTGGAACAGCAAGTTCCCTTGCCGGTCTAGGAATGGTACAACGATAGGTTCGATGACGGTTTGGATGTACCGTGCACTATTCAGCGTCCCTTCGACGATCACCAGAGGTGTACGGCCAGTGTAGGAGATCGCTCCCCACACCATGATGCCGGGTGTTGGCCCTGTGTGCCTCGGTCGTATGCAGTCCTGATTGTGGCACTCACCTGCACGGCGCCAAACACGCATACGACCATCATTGGCACCAAGGCAGAAGCGACTCTCATCGCTGAAGACGACACGTCTCCATTCGTCCCTCCATTCACGCCTGTCGCGACACCACTGGAGGCGGGCTGCACGATGTTGTAGCGTGAGCGGAAGACGGCCTAACGGTGTGCGGGACCGTAGCCCAGCTTCATGGAGACGGTTGCGAATGGTCCTCGCCGATACCGCAGGAGCAACAGTGTCCCTAATTTGCTGGGAAGTGGCGGTGCGGTCCCCTACGGCACTGCGTAGGTTCCTACGGTCTTGGCGTGCATCCGTGCGTCGCTGCGGTCCGGTCCCAGGTCGACGGGCACGTGCACCTTCCGCCGACCACTGGCGACAACATCGATGTACTGTGGAGAACTCACGCCCCACGTATTGAGCAATTCGGCGGTACGTCCACCCGGCCTCCCACATGCCCACTATACGCCCTCGCTAAAAGTCCGTCAGCTGCACATACGGTTCACGTCCACGCTGTCGCGGCATGCTACCAGTGTTAAAGACTGCGATGGAGCTCCGTATGCCACGACAAACTGGCTGACACTGACGGCGGCGGTGCACAAATGCTGTGCAGCTAGCGCCATTCGACGGCCAACACCGCGGTTTCTGGTGTGTCCGCTGTGCCGTGCGTGTGATCATTGCTTGTACAGCCCTCTCGCAGTGTCCGGAGCACGTATGGTGGGTCTGACAGACCGGTGTCAATGTGTTCTTTTTTCCATTTCCAGGAGTGTATGTTCTTCTTGGAGCTATACTGTCAGCTATGAGTTCTGTTATCTACCATTGTGTGTGTGACGAAGAGAGTTGTGTTTACAACGGAAGTGCTAAGATAATGTTTTATTTATGGGTGAATATAAATGAAATAATCTTCTTTTCAGTGATGAATCTGTTTTTGTTGTGATTCCTTTGAAGGAAACTGACAAAAAGGGAAAATAGCGACTAATGTACCGCTGTAAATTTCCGATATTATAACGGCACAGTTTTAGAAATTTGGTCGTATAGCAATCTTTAAAAATGCATTTAGTTTTATTAGGGCAACAGTGTGTTTAAAAAAGATGTGGTAAATATTCTAATGCGTTATTTATCATAAGTTATTAATTAAATAATTGTTTTATATTTCAGTATGGCAGCACTTAATTATAATCGAAAGAGGAGCATAGATGAATAGCACTATGCCATAACACTATGTCTAAAGAAGGATCATAGTTTAAGTGAACGTGCTCGCTTAATATAATGTGCCTAAACCAACAATTAAGATGCACCTTAGAAATGAAGATAAAAATGTAAACGGCTATACGAAAATTTTTGGCCACATTAAAGTGTTCTCCAACGAAGTGGAAAAGAAGTTGGAAGAGGATGTTTTTACATTTGAAGAGATGATGTCCAGGTTACGCTTTTCGATGCTTCCGACTCTGTTTAGTGATATTGACTGCTCCATAATTTCAAAGAAGAAAAATCCATGGTAGAAAAGTTTGAGTTAAAGCTGCTCATCCAAAAAGTATCTGGAAAACGAGGAAAATGATGAAAGCTCCAAGCAAATTTTCAAGTCTTGGCCAAGGAGACAAAGAGCTGACGAGTAGGCTACGGAAAAAAATGTTAACTGAAGCAAAGGAGAATCTGGGACTCGTGGAGAAACCACCACAGGAAATCATTTGGAACACATAGAAATATAGAAATGATATAGTGAGTTGTGCGAAGAAGATCGAAGGAAGAGAGAGCAGAGTTTAGCTAGAGCGAGGTCATTGAGAAATATGATGAGATACATGAAATACGAAATGTGGATTTGTGGAAAGTGTGCAGGAGCGACGGAAAGAGAGAAAAAATTATATTGTAATGCCTGAAAATAGTGATGTAAGAACAAAATATGGATCTGAAACTTCCTGGCAGATTAAAACTGTGTGCCGGACCGAGACTCGAACTCGGGACCTTTGACTTTCGCGGGCACGTGGTACAGCACGTGTCCGCGAAAGGCATAGGTCCCGAGTTTGACTCTCGGGCCGGCACACAGTTTTAATCTGCCAGGAAGTTTCACATCAACGCACATTCTGCTGCAGAGTGAAAATCTCATTCTTGAAACATCCCCCAGGCTGTGGCTAAGCCATGTCTCCGCAATATCTTTTCTCCCAGGAGTGCTAGTTCAGCAAGGTTCGCAGGATAGCTTCTGTTAAGTCTGTAAAGTAGGAGACGAGGTAGTGGCGGAAGTAAAGCTGTGAGGACGGGGCGTGAGTCGCGCTTGGGTAGCTCAGATGGTAGAGCACGTGCCCGCGAAAGGCAAAGGTCCCGATTTCGAGTCTCGGTCGGGCACACAGTTTTAATCTGCCAGGAAGTTTCATGACAGCGCACACTCCGCTGTAGAGTGAAAATCTCATTAAGGAAAATATGGATCATTCCTTAAACTAAAGACTAGTAGGTATCTTCATGTTCTGAGCCATAGGTTAAGGGTTGTACCATTTATGCATCCACTAGTACAAGTTAAGAACTAGAACCCTAATTTTTACTTCTTGCAGATGTTTACAAAGCCAGAGTAGTCGGTTTATTGTTCTAAGAATTATCATTCTCTAAATTAGGCACGAAGAATATCTTGAAAGTGAGGGTGGCATTGTTTAAATAATATTGTAATTTATTGTTGAGGCTATAATAAATAAAACCTGAAAAGGGTACAACTTAGGCAACTCTCCTCCAAGTGTAAATAATTTTTATATATGTTTTGCTTTTGTTGTGTACAACTTTGTACACAGTGGTAAGAAGAGGTGGACTACGGAGTGGTGAAGCAACTGTCGTCGTTGGAAAACTGGACAGGAGCAGAAATGGTTAATGAACCAGATAACACAGCAAAGAGAAGATTTACTTAAGTTTTATTCCTCCAAGCATAGGAAGACTCAATACAAGTAAGCTAGCAAAAATCGGAGTGCATCTCATCAACATTAACAAGGAAGAGTCTTTCTGTACTAAGTACGAACTACGGTGTCAGCCTAGCCCCATGCAATGAAACGGCTCCGAACGTGGGCGGCCTGTGTATCTGCCGCCGGCCGTCCTCTATTGCGGTGGTAGGCAGAGGGCGCTCAAAGTCCAGAGTTGATGTAGGCGTGGCTCAGCGGGCGCGCACCATTGGGTCCAGCAGACTCTGTGCGGCAGCTGTTGGTTTCAGACAGAAACTTGCCATTCCTTTAGCAACCTCGATATGCCGTGGGGTGTTATTGATACGTGATAACACAGTATTGACAGATATGTGTCAGGTTAATTTACCCATGTTATAGCACTGTAAGCGACTATGAGATGAAAACGAGATAAGTGAAAAAAAGTTAGTAAACTGTTTGTTATTTCAAAAGTAATCACCATAACTACTAATACATTTATTCCACTGTCAGACAAAGCGTTCAGTGTGTTAATGGAAAAATGTTTGCAGTTGTCTACTGAACCATCACTGCACTCTGGTATAAACCAATTCGTCTGAAGCAAATTGACGGGCACGAATGTCTTTTTCAGGGCTTCAAAATGTAGAAATCGTATGGGGTTGGATCTGGACTGTAGCAGCGATGTGTAAGGGCTCCAAATTGAAACTTCCGCAGTAAAGTCGAAACAATCTTGTCAAACGTGGGCGGGAATTATCCTGCTACAGAATAATGTCATCCAACAACGTTCTTCAGCATTTGGACTTGACGACAAAGTTCAATATTTGCAAAGTGTCCACGTGCCGCTGTGAGTTAATTGCGGAGGCCGTGTTCCAAAAGGTCAATGAGTAGTGGGTCCTTGAAGTCAAAGAAAAAGGTCATTGTGATTTCCCCGAAGCTGGTGTGCTGTTGTTTCGACTTCGGTGCAGAAGTTTCAGTGGGAAGCCCCTACACGTCTTCCACACAGTCCCGATCTCTCCTCATGAAGATAATCACTGGCTAGCCAAAACTGGTTATGGCAGTATCAAACACTCGTCTGACAGCGCAATAATAAAAAAAAAAAACGTACATAGTTGATTGTGAGAGTCCTCCTGAACTGTATTACGTATCGGGAGTTTCTCATTTCTAGGTGTCGACTAATCTGCATGCCCACAAAGTGCAAACAAGGAGGAGCCTAATCTTCGTAGCCACATACGTCGCCGGCCAGTGTGGCCGTGCGGTTCTAGGCGCTTCAGTCTGGAACCGCGAGACCGCTACGGTCGCAGGTTCGAATCATGCCTCGGGTATGGATGTGTGTGATGTCCTTAGGTTAGTTAGGTTTAAGTAGTTCCAAGTTCTAGGGGCCTGAGCCATTTTGAACCACGTACGTCGACGGCATCTATTCTGAGGACGTTCTAAATTGATAAATATGGCGGGGGTAACTCAAAATTCACTTCAGTAACTACTAACCGCAACTGACGCACAAACGCCACACTGGTTGTTGTGTCGAATAAAACACGCAGATAATGCCGAGCCGAGTGCGGGACGCAGCCGCGGCGAGTGAATGCTGTGCGATAACCCCGCCTCGCCGACCGCGCCTCGCGCTGTGCTATCGCAGTCCCGGCGCACACAAAAGCGGCCGCATTTCTTCGACGCAAGTGCCCGCGCCCGCGCCAGCCGTAAAACGTCAGCAGGTGTTTTATCTTCGCCGACCAGACGAAGCGTAAATGTCGCCCTTAAATTACGGACCGAGCGCACGCAGATACCGCTATCGCGCGACAAGAAACCTCGTCGCACGCGGCGAGCTAACGAGGACACCGAACCGGGGTTTACGATACAGCCAGGCGACCTTCGGTATTGGCGATTGTGATGTACGGGTGATAACTCTGCGCAACAAATAAATAGACTGATCATTGAGAAATCACATTGTAGAGTGCTGCAAGAAGAGTAACACCGAGCGCTGACTCTGACGTAAGAAAGCTGAAAGACTTAGCAAATCCGGTTTTACTTATTTACTTTCTGGTCGCAACTATCACGGTTCTGGTCATAATACATGCAAAGAATCACGCTTTTGTCAACACAAGTGACCTGTGAAAGAGCATGCGTTAGAACAGAGCTTGCGAAGAGTGGGAACCGGTCCACGGACTACTGCGAAGCGGACACCACGCGAGAAGCCAGTGTGCCACATTGTAAGGTGTCAGGTAAATCCAACACCTTCCATGAAAACCCTCACATAATAAGCAAATCCAGTAGTATGTCACATAGCTCCGAATAAATCGTGACATTAAATTAACCAAAGTAATACAAGTAACGAGTGAGCAAATGGAATGCCACAGACTAACACAAGAATGCCTAAATACATGTCGTACCTTCCCACCGTGAGGCAGACGCAGTTCCGAGGGGAGAAACGAGGACAGAAGCCGAGAGCAGAACCGTGTTAAGCTAGAAGGCCCTATGATAAGGGAAGGACTGGACACCTACGGCGCCAGCTAACCAGTAGGGCCACACAACCCGCACGTTTTAGCGTGGGACTTTTTCGCGTCTCAGGTACGTCAAGGACCACCCCCCAGCCCATGTTAAAAGATAGAGCCGTCCAGAAGAACAGTATAGATCTTACGATAACACAAAAAGGGACACTACCACCCGCAAGTTTTAGCGTGAGACTTTTTCGCGTCTCAGGTACGTCAAGGACCACCCCCCAGCCCATGTTAAAAGATAGAGCCCTCCAGAAGAACAGTATAGATCTTACGATAACGCTAAAAGGACCACACCAGCTGCACGTTTTAGGGTGAGACTTTTTAGCGTCTCTGTTACGTTGCAAACTTTAAAAACATTGCCCCACCACGAAAAGTATAACGTTTCTCATTGGATAGACAGAATCTTTGTAGGCGGAGCTTAAGGTTAATATTGAGACCCTGACTGGTCAGATGAAAACACAGCCAGATAGCTTTTTTAGATCTACTTCGGTAAATTGTAGTAAGGAGAAGTTAGGAGAGTTAGTTCCGAGACGGCGAGCTGGATGGCTGGTGCGCCGCCCGCCGTCGCCCTGACGCTGCCTAAACACCGACAAGGCAATGACCGCACGCGATGCCGCATTTTTGAGCGCATAAGGCTTCACTCAGAACTGCAGAAGTCTCATCTGTTACACCCCCTTTTTGCGTAATACTAGTGTCGATCGTTAATTAAAACTCATGGTGTTCACATTTGCCACTTGAAGAACAGATCTGAAAAGCGATGATTTTTCTTTTATATAGTTATTGAGAAGCCACATCAGCCACTGTAATTTACGACAAGTTACATAAGTAATTAAAGATAACTGAGGGTCACTGTAGACCATTTTGATAGTTCTCTCTTTTGTGAAACTTAAATTTAACCTAGATTATAGATGTGATATGGCATAGGTCATCCTTCGATCGATTGTAGAACTTGGAAACCCATTTAGGGAATATTCGTTCACATTTTTGTTGAACGCAGTTGGTTTTTACCATCCTGTATTAAAACATTTCCTTTTATTAATACTGCAATTTATAAACAATGTGTTGTGCGTAGAATAAAATTTCCAATGGTAAACTTAACTGCTTTTTCGACGTTATTTTACCAGCTAACTAAAAATAGGAAAGCCTTGAACCCTTTCCACTAAATTTAGTTAGCATTAAGATTCTTTTACAGGGAGTGCAGTAGAACTGACGCTGAGATCATTTAGTATTTGGTTATATCATTGCTAGTCTCACTGAACTCTTCTGAATTCTACATGTCATGTGTGGTCTGACGTCTCCTTACCAGCAACAGGTTCAAGGTTCAAAACTAGTCAATTCCCTAAAAAAACACGCTCAGAGCGTCGTTGCGCGAAAGTGGTAGGGAGACACGATATAGAACAAACAGACACCACCATGAATGTTTAGAACATTCATCAATCAAAAATCTTTCTGGGTCTCAAGAAGCTTTTACACTGAAGAGCCAAAGAAACTGGTACACTTGCCTAATATCGTTTAGGGCCCACGCGAGCACGCAGAAGTGCCGCAACACTAAGGGGCATCGACTCGATTAATGTCCAAAGTAGTGCTGGAAGGAACCGACATCATGAATCCTTCATGGCTGTCCATAAATCCGTACAAGTACGAGAGGGTGGAGATCTCTTCTGAACAGCACGTTGCAATGCATCTAAGATATGGTCAATAATGTTCATGCCTGGGGAGTTTCGTCGTCATCCAGAAGAGTGTTCCTGGAGCCACTCTATAGTAATTCTGTACGTGTGCAGTGTCCCGTTGTCCTCCTGGAATTGTCAAATTGGTTCAAATGGCTCTGAGCACTATGCGACTTAACTTATGAGGTCATCAGTCGCCTAGAACATAGAACTAATTAAACCTAACTAATCTAAGGACATCACACACATCCATGCCCGAGGCATGATTCGAACCTGCGACCGTAGCGGTCTCGCGGTTCCAGACTGAAGCGCCTAGAACCGCACGGCCACTCTGGCCGGCTCTGGAATTGTCCAAGTCTGTCGGAGTGCGCAACGGACGTGAATGTATGCAGGTGATCAGACAGGATGCTTACATACGTATCACCTGTCAGACTCGTATCTAGACGTATCAGGGGTCCCATATCCCTCCAACTGCACACGCTCCACACCATCACAGAGCCTCCACCAGCTTGAATAATCCCCTGCTAACACCCAGGATCCATGGTTTCATGGTGTTGTCTTCATACACGTATACGTCCATTCGCTTGATACAATTTGAAACTATACTCGTTCGACCAGGCAACATGTTTACAGTCATCAACAGTCCAGTGTCGGTGTTGACTGGCCCAGGCGAGGCGTAAAAATATGTGTTTTGCAGTCCTCAAGGGGTACAGGATTGGGTCTAAAGCTTCGAATGCCCATATCGATGATGTTTCGTCGAATGGTTTGCACGCTGAGGCTTGTTGATGGCCCAGAACTGAAACCAGCAGCAATTTGCGGAAGGGTTGCACTTTTCACTGACTGAACGATTCTCTTCAGTCGTCGTTGGTCCCGTACTTGGAGCTTTTTTTTTTCCAGCCACAGCGGCGTCGCAGATTTGATGTTTTATTGGATTCCTGATATTCACGGTACACTCGTGAAATGGTCGTTCGGGAAGATCCCCAATTTGTCGCTACCTCGTAGATGCTGTGTCGCATCGCACGTGCGCCTACTGTAACGTCACGTTCAAACTCACTTAGATCTTGATCATCTCCCATTGTAACAGCAGTAACCGATCTAACAACTGCTCGAGACACTTGTTTTATTATGTAGGCTTTGTAGACCGCAGCGCCGTATTCTGCCAGTTACATAACTCTGTATTTGAATACGCATGCCTATACCAGTTTCCTTGGAACTTCAGTATGTAACCTTTGTCTTCTGTAGTGGCAGTGAAATATTTTTATGCAGTTACAGTACATTATCACTAAGTCTTTTTCATATTTCCCTCTTCATGATGCGGTGATGTAGCAGGTGATATAAGCATTTTTTTAGCAAAACGCTAATATTCACATTTTTGGTAGTGTTTCATACTGACTGGTAACACCAGAGAAAACTCCACAAATTGGAGGTGTGTAAGCTTTTAGGATACAATGTCACCTGAAATTTTCGTTGCAAGGAGAACAGCTGTGAAAATCGAAATAGTTTTGAGACTTCACAACAAATGGTCCGGGGTGCACTCGCTTTCCATTAATATCCATTACACGTTCTGATCTTCTTCAAACTGGTGCTGAACTGATTCGTTAGTCTATGTAGCGGGCTAAGACACACACACACACTGCCTGCGCAGACAATAACTGGGCACATCCGAGACGACATACAACTCATAACGTAAACATCGTGCTGCGGTTTATGATTCGACAATAGCAATTGACGTATTTTGTTAGCGCTGAATTCCCGTGTGTTGTGAACCCATATCACATGAAAATTGAACCGTGTACTGCGACCAGATACCTCGTTACTTTATCACTGGGTGATGGATTTCGTGACGATGAAGAGGAGGCTAAGAAAATTTAGACGTAGGTCTGTCTTGCTCGGTGTGCCTCTTTGTGTAGATTGAGCTTCAGGGCTGAGGCAGTACGCTGCGCATCGGACTGATTCCACCCCGTGTGGGTCGGAGTGTGGGGTACTGGGATGGAGAGAGGCAGTTGGCCACAGTCATGCCTGTGTGGAACGAAGGTTACCACTTAGCAGGCCTTACACTCTCCCCTGAAAGTTCCTGGGGTATATTTCACTGATGGTTTACTGGAATTTGATCTACGCAACTGCACTACTTTGAATCTGGTGAGCGTTAATTTGTTAAAGCTGAACAAATCGTTTTGATTCGATTCTACTGTAATCTCTGGCCGTGCTTCGGCCAGCTAGAACAAGAGTAACATTGTTAGCGGCTGTCAGTGTGTTTTGTAGCCTGTATGATATTTCATGTGCTGAGGTAAAATTTTGAAGCTGCTTGCTCCTTATGTATTTAGCCACCAAACTGGTGGGCTTTACAATAACCACAATCTGTGGCTTTATTTTCACTTTTTTATTTTGAATGGGCGTTTGTCCATTAGTGTTTCGTGTCACCCACGCTTGGAAATTGTTAGTACACTAGTGCCTGTCATTGTAATTCATTTTACTGATAAAACTCTTTGTTGAAAGCGCTAGCAGCCACGCCTAATTGGTGTGACTTCTTTCTTGTACTTGAGAATTTGTCTGTAAAATTGCAAGGTGAGCAACAGGTTTAGGAGCGCATTTCTAAAACTAAAAGCGGTGTGTAAATATAAATTTAATGTCAAATTGTATGAGATGGGAGACGGGAAAATGTGTGAAGGTATGTTACCAACACGCTGGCCAACTTGGAAGCTACCATTTCGGATGCAACATGTGACTTTCAAACGGAAAGGTGGTCATGTTTCATACCAAACAGATGGAGGATTACACGAGAAAAAGAATTGAGCCTTGGGTTTGAGCATAGCTTTCTCATTTCCGAGAGTTGAGTAATGTTTCTTCCTTGTAGAGGACATTGAAAACCGATGGTGATAATGCAAGTCGAACAGGGATAGTCATGACATCAGAAGAGAGAAGTACTCGTGTTATGACAGAAGACTTCAACTAACTCCACCAAGCAGACCACAGTGTTTGTGGTAAAAGTTCTCTTGACATTCCGTCAAAGTGGCTCTATTGCATACAAACAGGAAGATAGACAACTCAAAACAGTTGCGGATGAAGCAATGTCGGTCGCAGTTCTCGCATCGTTCACTGAGAATCCAGTGCGCTGGAGACTGGATCAGCCGTTATTAGGAATTAGAATTTTTTCCACTCATCAATGGCAACATTCCAGAAAGTCGGCGTCTGGTTTTCCTTCTCTCCCATCTCGAACTACTCGAATGTAAATTTCTATTTATGCACCTGTTATGCAATGTTAGGAGGTTCGTTGCGCATATATGGGCCACCATTGTTTCATACATTGTTCCTGGTGCCTCAAAAATTTTGGGAACAGTCGCAATCACAAACAATTAAAAACACGTTTTATTTACTGCAGTATTCACTCAGTGCCTATTGTGGAGGTAGCAACACACATTGCATTAGTCTTGAAAGCGAATGTATCTGTATGCATGACCAAGCTTAATTCCTGCAAAGACTGCGGCCATAGTTTGCTTTACTCAAGTGTGACGGGCTCGGAAGAGCTTTTCCTGGAGAAAACAAGCAGGCTGAAGGTGACCCTTGTGACGTCACGCTTGTCTGAGATGCGTCTTGGGTGCGTGATACCAGTGTCTCAGCGTGGCATCCCAATGGCCTGTGCTCTGAGCCAGTGCCCCCACACACAACGTTCAGCTTTCTCCTCAGGTACGACCAGAAATGTCTCAGAACGGGAAAGAATACGAAAGTGTTGTCCTCTCTTTTCCGGATATCCATAAAGACCCACATAGACGATCTAATAGTTTATCAGACTTGACGTGTTTGTCACATTATTTGGCAGTGTGCTGCTTTGTTTCGTGAGTCTGTCAAACCTTAGGCTGCGTCTGACGTCCCCGTTAGAAATTTTGATTGATCGCCCATTTGACGAATAAGAGTGACCACTTACGTATGCCTCAGTCAAAAAATTGCCAATTCTTTGTAGGATGTTGTTTATAACTTTGAGACATCTGGCTACTGGGGCACATCTTGAAAATTTAAAGTTTGTATCCTACATTGCCTACTAGCGTCGAAATTGTCTGCGGCACAGTACCTGCAATGTGAAAGCTGCTTCAAATGTCACATTACATTTGACAAACTGGGTTGGTACGTCGCCACCTTTCTTTGACAAACCCTTTGGTAATTGACTGCAAATTTTACAGACAAGTTTGATCGTTTACAAGGGACTTTGTGTGAATTAACACGCTAATTTTATAAAGTTACATTTAGAGTGGACCCTTAAACGAGTACTGCTGAAGCCTCGTTATCTTTTGACTAACTCGGTTTGCCATTCCCTGGTCAAAATTGTGTACAGTTTTAAAGCATGAAAAGGTACACAGGTACCTTCTGAGAAGCAAAGAATTTTGATTTCAAAAGGGACTGTCCAACTGAATATGGCACATTTATATTTATACATGAGACACATTGGAATAAAAAACATAAAATTATTATTATTATTGAGAATATTTTGTGCGTTAGCCCAGACTTTTTATCGCTATCATCAACAAAAGTAATAGAAACTCAATGGAATGTAGTCAACTTATATTAGCTAATGATGAAGGAATTAGAGTAGGAGATGAGACACTAAAAGTGGTAGATGAGGTTTCCTATTTGGGCAGCAATGTAGCTCATGGTGGCGAATTGTTAGTGAAACGCAAAGTCACTGTATCACGTAAAGCACTTCTGAGAAAGAGAAATGGGCTAACGCCTACTATAAATTTAAACGTTAGGAAGCCATTTCTGAAAGTCAGGAGTGTAGCCTTGTGTGGAAGTGAAACTTGGACGATAAGCAGTTCAGACAAAAAGAGAATAGGAGCTATGTGGCGATACCGAACAGTGGTCAAGATTAAATGGATAGATCGAGTATCTAATGCGGAACTACTGAATCGAAATGAGAAACAATAAATTTTTTGTGCAACTTCAGGAAAAGAAGGGATCACTTGACAGGGCACGTCCTGAGATACGAAGGAACCAGTAATCTGGTAGAGGAAGAAAGTGTGGAAGGGGGAAGCATTGCAGAGTGAGACCAAACGATGAAAACAGTAAGCAGCTATCGTGCACGAGATGAGAGTGAGGACGCCACCGTAGTGTGCAGCAGCCCCCACACGGTCCAACAAGAACTGTTCGATGTTCTCCCTGGCTGTGAGCCGACCACGGACGACGACGCTGTCAACACTGATGCCTCAGCAGAACTTTGGCTGAATCTGTCGATTTACTGGACAACATTTGACAAGTACTACTCACCACAGCATATTCGCAGACGAACACTATCATCGCTTTGCGTCAGAGGAAATCTGGGCATGTCTCTAAAAACTCGTTTCACCAGTAGCGAAGTTGCTAGTTCGCAAGGGAACGGCAGAACTGAGGGTGCTGCCCGAAATGTTGTCGTCTCACCAAGCCGGGTACTCGGACAAGACATCTGTGTCGTAAGGTCTTTTATCGTAACCTGTTCGTTATAGTATGATTCGACACAGAGGCTCCATTGACCATTTTGAGATCGTCCTGCAGTGCTCTGGCGGTAGTCGTACTATGACACAGCCCAGAGGTGGTCAGATATCGGTCTTCTCGTCGGGCTGCATTGCGTCTCCTGTAATGCACCTACAGCCTGTGGATGAGAGAAGGAGAGGCATTGGCATCTGCAGCTACACGACGCAAAGCCCATCCTTCTCAATCAAACAGTCTGCCCTCGCAACTTGCACTGCACTGAGGTGTCGCATTACATTGTTTGCTTGAATAAAATGTCCACAAGTGACAACTGTCGTCGGTGTTATCTCACTAGAGAACACTGGGACACAGGTTGGTTGGTTGGTTGGTTGGTTGGTTGTTTTTGGGGGAGGGGACAAAAACATGGTTCAAATGGCTCTGAGCATTATGGGACTTAACTGATGAGATCATCAGTCCCCTAGAACTTAGAACTACTTAAACCTAACTAACCTAAGGAAATCACACACATTCATGCCCGAGGCAGGATTCGAACCTGTGACCCTAGAGGTCGGGCGGTTCCAGACTGTAGCGCCTAGAACCGCTGGGCCACCCGGCCGGCGGAGGGGACAAAAGTGGGAGGTCATCGGTCTCATCGGATTAGGGAAGAATAGAGAAGGAAGACAGCCGTGTCCTTGCAAAGGAACCATCACGGCATTTTCCTGAACCGATTGAGGGAAATCATGGAAAACGTTAATCAGGATGGTCAGACGCGGGTATGAACCGTCACCGAGCGACGTGGCGCAGTGGTTAGCACACTGAACTCGCATTCGGGAGGACGACTGTTCAATCCCGTCTCCAGCCATCCTGATTTAGGTTTTCCGTGACTTCCATAAATCGTTTCAGGCAAATGCCGGGATGGGTCCTTTGAAAGGGCACGGCCGATTTCCTTCCCCATCCTTCCAGTTTTGGGAGGAGTTAGTAGGGACCAAAACAAGAAAGATTGTCCAACAACAAACATGGACTCTAATAGGTATATGAGCACGTTTTATATCGCTACTTTGAAACACATATCTCTTACTGAACAAGTGGGTATAGATCCTCAAGTATGCATTTTAGAGCCCATGCTTACTGAGAGTTGTTTGCTCCTAGTATCATCCTCTTTCAGCTGTATACGTTTACAGGCTTAATTGTCACAGATCCTATATTATATCGCCTACACTACGCCACTGCTCCGGGAAACAATATTTATTTTAACGCTCCACAGCAGATTTGTCCAACCTTTTACCTTATCTGGGCCACACTGAAAGAATACTGTTTTTGGGCTGCATTTTTCGCAAGGATTGGATGGACCAGCGACCAATGAGAGAATGATTTCGTGTGGATGGATTTTCAAATTAGAAATATTCAAATTATCGTAACTTTACATAAATGGAATTTTGTGGAACTTTTATTTAGGCCGATCGTGTGAGAGCTGCTCACTTCTTCGTCCACACTGATACTTGCGTTGGGCCGCGTCCGGCCTGCGGGCCGGCGATTGGACACCTCCGCTCCAGCGTGTACAGTTTCACGCGAAATACTTTTGGTTTATTATTCGCGATGTCGTTATCCATTCGGCATATTGCTAGTCACTGTGAGTGTTTGATTGCCATAAAACCAGAGATCACTTCGCAATTTTTTTCCATTATAGTCATGATCTTGCGGCAGTAACAGAACGGTCTCGCATAGATAAGAGTCTTCAGCAACCTCCCGTCTCTATTAAATAAATAGAACTTCGAAGGCTCTGATAATCACAATTCACACAACTGACTAAATCTGCGCAGCAGATGTACATAACTCATTGAGTCTCATGAAATCTGACACTTTTATAGTTACTTTCAGCAACACGGAGCTTCTAGAGCACGTTAAGGTTTGTTTCCTTCACTTCAGCATGCACTCTAATTTTCCCAACCGAATCCCCTGTTTTGCATGCCAGCGCTTTGGGCATACCACGGTAGGTTGTAAGGAAGCAGCCACTTGTGGCAGATGTAGTAAGGCGGCCGATGAAGGTGTTCGTCTCCTCGGAAGTGTGGAAACTGCTCTGAGGATGACCCTGTCTGGAGTAGAGACTGCAGTGTCTTCCTTGAAGAAAGGAAGAGAGAGGAGAACAAAATAACTAAGTTTATCTCATATGGCGTGGCCGAAAGGATCTATAGGGCCACACAGCACGCGGAGTTTGCTACCTCCTTTACATCCACTCTTGAACAGCCAGTTGAGAAGACCGATGCTGCTATCCAAATGGAGGTTGCTACTGTCAGCACTAATACGTATGTTCGCCAGTGTACTCGTGCTGCTGCAATTACTTCAGTGCCGACACTTCCTCTCAGAACATCAGACGAGTCCGTGGTCGCTAACGCTGTGGAGCTGCCCCTCCAAAGGTTCAATCTGGTCCACCGTCCAACGCTGCGACTGTGACGGTTGTGGCTCCGAAGCGTACTCAGGGCAAAAAATCAAAGGCCAAGCGTGCGCCACCAACGGAGACGGACAGTAAGCTGTCTGATGACGTCGATGTAATCCTATCTGACATCTCTCTTGTCTTTTAGGTAGAGCTAATGGATCTCGATGTTGGACTGGGGCAATTATCTCGCTCCAAGACTGAGACCCCATCCATTATGTGCCCTTCTCCCCGTCTGAAAGACAGGGTGAAAATGTTAGGGTCACGATACATGGCTCCCATATTTCAGTGGAACACGCGTGTTCAGACACATGTGGAGGAACTGAAAATACTAGCACAGGAACGCCCCTGTGCTTGTGTTCACAAAAATCGCGTTTTTAAACGTCTAATGCCCCTGTACAATGGGGCTATCCCCTCCAATGCAAGGATAACCTGAGGGGAAAGGACCAAGAGAGGGGTCGCTTTGTTTGTGAATAAGACACAGCACTACTTTGCTCCGTCCCCTGCTATAGACCTCTAAACAGCTGCTGTTGAAATTCCTGAATCGGAGGATCACTGTTTTTCCCTGTATTTACCTCCGCAAGACGCAAGGACTAAGGCTCTCATGACCTTATGGGACAACTCCCCCGATCATTTCTCCTACTAGGAGACTTGAGTGCCCATAGTATTTTGTGGGGCTCGTCTTCTCAGTGACATCTGACGAGCTGTGCATCATGTTTCCATGTACTCCCACCAATTTCTATGCTTCTGCTGGGTCATTCTCAGGCACAGACCTGTCTTTCTGCGCCACAACCCACGTACACTGATCAGTGGGAGATCATTGACGATCTTCATTCTAGTAATCACTTCCCACCCCACATTCACCTACTGGATGGAGCATTACCTGAAGACGGTCAGTAGGGCTAACTGGACACTGTTCATTCGACTGACTGTATTTGAACATCTATCATGCTACTGACTTATCCATCCCAAAATCCTCATGTCATCTTATAACGCATCCTGTACCTTGGTCGACCGATGAGTACACTCGGAAATTTGAACCAGGCGTGCGGGTCTTTGACGGTTTGAAAGCTACCTGACAGCAGAGACCAGTTGCAAGAGCCAAGAAAAGGTCACGGTAAGCGCACCTGAACTCCATCAACCATTCCACTTGTTCTATGGAAATATGAGAAGCCATCTGGAGGACTTCTGGCACACACAGCCTTTACAGAGAGCAGCAGTGCTGAAAGAGGTCTCCAAACAACGCCCGGAGCCTTCTCTCAGACGCTGGTAGAGCATTTCTCAAAAATTACTGGCGATGCCAGCCATGACCCAGCGTTTCAACGCTACCGTGCCACTGCAGGGAGGATCAAGCTGGACTTCCGATCCAACAATTTTGAGTCTTACAACTCTACTTTCTCCACGTGGGAGTTAGAATCACCAGTGACACTGCACCCAGTCACCACCAAATTTGGAACCGCGGCGTCAAAGGTAGTTCTCCTCGAATGTTTTAATCTTAATGTGGCAGACTAGTAACTTCTGCGATTAATGGAAAGAGGTCTAGTAAGGTCATCCGAAGACCAGTATCAGCTGCAAAGCGATTTAGAAAAGATTGCTGTATGGTGTGTCAGGTGGCAGTTGACGCTAAATAACGAAAAGTGTGAGATGATCCACATGAGTTCCAAAAGAAATCCGTTGGAATTCGATTACTCGATAAATAGTACAATTCTCAAGGCTGTCAATTCAACTAAGTACCTGGGTGTTAAAATTACGAACAACTTCAGTTGGAAGGACCACATAGATAATATTGTCGGGAAGGCGAGCCAAAGGTTGCGTTTCATTGGCAGGACACTTAGAAGATGCAACAAGTCCACTAAAAAGACAGCTTACACTACACTCGTTCGTCCTCTGTTAGAATATTGCTGCGCGGTGTGGGATCCTTACCAGGTGGGATTGACGGAGGACATCGAGAGGGTGCAAAGAAGGGCAGCTCGTTTTGTATTATCGCGTTATAGGGGAGAGAGTGTGGCAGATATGATACACGAGTTGGGATGGAAGTCATTACAGCATAGACGTTTTTCGTCGCGGCGAGAGCTTTTTACGAAATTTCAGTCACCAACTTTCTCTTCCGAATGCGAAAATATTTTGTTGAGCCCAACCTACATAGGTAGGAATGATCATCAAAATAAAATAAGAGAAATCAGAGCTCGAACAGAAAGGTTTAGGTGTTCGTTTTTCCCGCTCGCTGTTCGGGAGTGGAATAGTAGAGAGATAGTATGATTGTGGTTCGATGAACCCTCTGCCAAGCACTTAAATGTGAATTGCAGAGTAGTCATGTAGATGTAGGACATTCTGATACATCTCCTCAGACTAGGAAAGGGCATCAAATGCCCCAGTAGTTGCCGGAGCGTTAGCAAAGTAGGTTCAGGCTTAACAGGTAAACACGACTGTGGGTCTCGTATTCGGATTTCGGAATTATATGATTGTCTTCCGCGTTTCGTGTGAACGAGGTGACAGATGGGCGGTGTGTGACAATGCTGCACTTGCGAGAAGAACACCGTAACCCAGTACTACTGTACTTCCCGATCTTCCTCCCTGTAAACACAAGGTTGCTCTCACCGTGGCGAGATTGCCACTTTGCCCCGCTGTAATTCGTACTGATTTTAGAAAAATGCGAAGCAATTGTGTTCCGAGTGGAGCTGACAGCGCACGAATCTTTTATAGGTTCCGGCCGTCCGCTCCTGAAAGCGATCGCTTCATCTCGGGCGAGGAAGCGCCGGCTCGCTGCTATTCCGGGACTCGGCGAGATTTACGTCCGGCGCCGCGGCGGCAGGTGACGGCCGCGGAGTCGCTTTCCCGTGACAGGGCCGGCCCAGCTTTACGACGACGCGGCGCTGCGTGCGGCTGCGAATGCGTTACGCGTACGGGCGAGGCCGGCACGTCACGCACACACGCCCACGCACGTGCGTGGAACACACCACCGAATGTCTCACAGCACACGTGAGGCATTTCTGAACGGATTTTGTGCGTCCCGTCGTATTCTGTTCGTCCATCCGGGACAGAATTATTTCTCCCCCCGACATTTCGACTGGTAACCATACAGATATCAATGTCAGTCGGGGACTGAATTACAACCAGTTGACGCGATAATACACACCGCTACGGCGGTCACGAGAGGCAAACCCGCCAGTGTAAGAGGAGGCGGGAAGTATTGAGTTGTCAGTAGAAAAGCAGTGACTTCGAATTTGGACTGTCATCTGCATCTACATCCATACTCCGGAAGCCACCTGACGGTGTGAGGCGGAGGGTACCCTGAGTACCTCTATGGGTTCTCCCTTCAATTCCAGTCTCGTATTTTTCGTGGAAAGAAGGATTGTCGGTATGCTTCTGTGTGGGCTCTAATCTCTCTGATTTTATCCTCATGGTCTCTTCGCGAGATATACGTAGGAGGGAGCAATATACTGCTTGACTCTTCGGTGAAGGTATGTTCTCGAAACTTTAACAAAAGCCCGTACCGAGCTACTGAGCGTCTCTCCTGCAGAGTCTCCCACTGGAGTTTATCTATCATCTCCGTAACGCTTTCGCGATTACTAAATGATCCTGTAACGAAGTGCGCTGCTCTCCGTTGGATCTTCTCTATCTCTCCTATCAACCCTATCTGGTACGGATCCCACACTGCTGAGCAGTATTCAAGCAGAGGGCGAACAAGGGTACTGTAACCTACTTCCTTTGTTTTCGGATTGCATTTCCTTAGGATTCTTCCAATGAATCTCAGTCCGGCATCTGCTTTACCGACGATCAACTTTATATGATCATCCCATTTTAAATCACTTCTAATGCGTACTCCCAAATAATTTATGGAATTAACTGCTTCCAGTTGCTGACCTGCTATTTTGTAGCTAAATGACGAGGGATCTATCTTTTTATGTATTCGCAGCACATTACACTTGTCCACACTGAGATTCAATTGCCATTCCCTGCACCATGCGCCAATTCGCTGCAGATCCTCCAACATTTCAGTACAATTTCCCATTGTTACAACCTCTCGATACACCACAGCATCATCTGCAAAGAGCCTCAGTGAACTTCCGATGTCATCCAAAAGGTCATTTATGTATATTGTGAATAGCAACGGTCCTACGACACTCCCCTGCGGCACACCTGAAATCACTCTTACTTCGGAAGTCTTCTCTCCATCGAGAATGACATGCTGCGTTCTGTTATCTAGGAACTCCTCAATCCAATCACACAATTGGTCTGATAGTCCTTATGCTGTTACGTTGTTCATTAAACGACTGTGCGGAACTGTATCGAAGCAGGGACATTTAAAGCCTTCTACAGCTGCCCACGCTGACTGTTGCTGACATGACCATGAAGTGGATACGCAAAGCACCGACCGCAGCCAAACCAAGTCCAGGCAGACTTCACGTGCTGTCGAGCGTGGCGGAGGGTGTTTACAACAAGTCGTTCTAAATCAGTGGAAGAAACAACTCGTCAGTTCCGAAGCGCAGCTGGTATAATGGCTGTGTTTCCGGAGTTGGAAACAATGCGGTATAGTGGTCGAGTACTTCCATACGTTCCTCCAGCCAGCGTTCGGCGGCACTTGAGAGGGTCTAAAGAGTGACGCCGCCGAGCTGTTGATGAATGGAAAGGAGCGATTTGGAGTGACGAATCACGTTATATTCTGTGGCAATCCGATAAGAGGGTTTCGGTTTGGCTAATGCCTGAAGAGCCTCACCCAGTGTGATATATTGTGCCAAGTACAGACTATGTGGTGTTAAGGTAAGGGGGTGTTACTTGCGCTTAGAGTATGGTCCCTTTATGGCGCTGAAGAAAACGCTATTTGCAAAAGGACACGAATACTTTTATAGCATGAAACCTTCCCGTCTCCTCTATATCTCTTTCGTTAAGCAATCTTCCCTTCTACAATAACCTATTAAACCTTCCCTTAGGATTTCTATCTCTTGCTTAATAATGACAAATGAAATCTTCCCTTTGAAATTAATTCTCTTTCTCAATAATAATGAGTGCAATCTTCGTATACAAATTTAAATGCTGCTTATTAAAAGTGATTTGCTGATTATTTCGACGAAACATATAATGTCTCGTCGTCGTGGCCCTCAGTCGTTACCTGCAATAACCCAAAACTGTTCCTTACCTTTTTTACTGTTACTTGATCGCCATCTGACTGCTACATCGAACTGCGACATGAATATACTTACTCTGTTTTACTATACTCTATTAGCTGCTGGTAGGCTGTCATAATAAGAAGCTGTATTTATTACCTAAGCTGAAGCTATTCTTTAATAACAAAGACGACGTATTTCTTTAATGAATTTGACTGAAGTTTCGTAATTCATAGTTAAACTTTTCTTGACAACAATAAAATTTTGCAAAGTTTTACGTTGTTGGTTTTTTGGGATGGATTATAGTCTGTAATGCAATATTGCTGGCAAACATTAATTATATTCTGAAAACGATTCTTCAAATATTTACTGTTGGTAATGAAATGATTTTACAAACGTTCAAATGGGACTTACTTTTTAGAATAATCTTACATCTAGCAATGTGCAAACATACCTTCAGTCGTCTTGAGTTTCTCAAAAATTTAATTCAATAATATTAGTTCCTCTTATTATAATAGTTAGCTGATGTCTCTGTACATCCGTTTATAATCTCTTGTAAATCACAGCTGGTGGCTGGCAGGCATACCACTCCTCTCAACCTCTCGCATCAGATCTTCTACCAACTCGCCTCACATCTCGCTTACTACTGACTTCCTATGAATGGTAAAGTGCGGTCTCCCCCGCCAACAATGCTTTCTGGTGCAGACAGTCCCTGCTACCATCACAAAATGTATCAATGCGCGGTATTTCCAAGTCTTTTCTTGAAATGTATCCATACGTGGTCTCTCCCGCCCTTTTTAAAAGTCGCTGCACAACTTGGGAACAATATGGAGCCCCCATTCAGCTTTTTAAAATTATATCAATGTGCGGTCTCTCCCGCCAACAATACTTTGGTGTAGATATTCGCTGCTACCACAATTATTTCGAAAATGACAAATATTAATTATTCCTACTTAGTACTATTAATAAAATATAAACATCTTTCATAAATTGTGGTCTGACAATAGACAATAGAAATAGACACGTCTTACAAGCATTATGTGCTACGTACAACAGAGAAGCAGTTCGAAAATGGTGATTGTTTCAGCATGGCAATGTACCCTGTCTGTGAGGGAATTGTCTGAAGACAGTAACATTCCTGAAATGGGTTAGCCTGCTCAGAGTCCCTACCTGGAGCCGAGAGAACAGCTATGGGATGAGTTCGGAAGTCGAATTAGCGCAAGACTTCTGCGTGCAACATCACTACTTTTTCTGGTTTAGACTTCTGAGGAAGAATGGACTGCTACTTCTCCTCAGATATCCAGATATCCAGATATCTCACTGAAAGCGTCTCCAGTGGGGTTCAAGCCGTCATAAAGGAGATGGTAGGACACATGACATATTAAATAAATGTCTGGGTACTTCTGATAAATGCGACTGCGTGAGAGACAAGTCAGCTGCCAAAAGAGCCTCAGTTGCAGACAGAACTTAAATTATGTACGAATAACGTGTAGCAGATGCCGAGACAGCAATTCCAAGGCGCTTACAAATTATGCCATTCATCATTAAACAGCAGGACATGAGTTCGAACGTCAGTCGGAGAAGACTCCGAATAATGACTCCTCTGAAGACGCAGACAGGAAATCAGCGGTTTCCATGATTTTTCGAGCTGGAAACACCCGCCCCTGTTCAGCAGGTTCTCTGCTAATTGTATATCCACAACTTCCTCGACCACAGAATACGGATAGGACGAGCATGTGGTCAATATCATGACTTTCTCTTAAACTGTGGTATGTTCAGTGGGAATAGAATGGAGAGCTGTTGGGCTGCAGAAAGCGGCTGTGTTTCTGGTGTTTGGTGCATCGTTCTCGTACAGCGCGTACTGTCTGTTCTGTGTAACTTTTACCACTGTGGCAAGGAATATCACGAACAGTAACCATTCGTGTAAAGTAGATCATATTGAAACTTCCTGGCAGATGAAACTGTGTGCCGGACTGAGACTCGAACTCGGGACCTTTGCCTTTCGCGGACAAGTGCTCTATCGTCTGAGCTGCACAATCACGACTCCCGCCCTGTCCTCACAGCTCCACTCCACTGCAGAGTGAAAATTTCATTCTGGAAACATCCCCCTGGCTGTGGCTAAGGCATGTCTTCGCTACATGCATTCTTCCACGGGTGCTAGTTCTGCAATGTTCGCAGGAGAGCTTCTGTGAATTTTGCGACGTAGCAGACGAGGTACTGGCACAATTAAGGCTGTGAGGACGCGGCGTGAGTCGTGCTTAGCTACTTCTGCAGGAAGCCGGCACGGTATCTCAGCGTGTTCAGTCAGAGCGTTAGCTACCTTCTGTAATAAAAAAAAAAGAGTGAACGGATCAACGAAGAACTTGAACGGGTGTTATGGGACGTCGGCCCCGAACAAATGCAACGGGAACTCCATTCTCTGTTTTTCACCCCTTCCCTCTCACCTGGCATCTCACGTTTCCATATACAAAAACAAAAGTTGCGAGAAATCTCCCGTCGGCATACCCATGCATTCTATAATTTATTTTTGCCCTATGTGGGAATGGTGCTAATTCTGAATGTTCACTCTCTGTTTTTTTTTGTTTCATCTGCTCCGGAAGTGGGGAGGGAGAGGGGGGCATGGGGGGTGGGGAGACTTAAGTGAGTTTGCGTGCGCGCAGGTGTATGTCAGAGTCAAAGAAGAAAAAAAATGCGGTAGAGCACTTGCCCGCGAAAGGCAAACGTCCCGAGCTCGAGTCTCGGTCCGGCACACAGTTTTAATCTGGCAGGAACTTTCGTATCAGCGCACACTCCGCTGCAGAGTGAAAATTTCACTCTGGCAGATCATCTTTCACAGATCGCGCAAGAGCTGACTTTTCGGCTGATGGGCAAAAGAGCGAATCCATTTTATGCTTTTTCATTATTCTATCAGCTTTTGAAGGCATTTCCCACCAACGTAAGAAAGGCAGTAGACTTTACTTCTCTTTTCTCTTGCTCTTTCTTTGGTTCGTCTGCAGAGCTCTCTCTCGGTCCGACGTTCTGTATACCTATTCCTACCAAATAAATCCTCCAGGTGTAGCAGTTCGTGCTGTTGCTGGCAGCGTCAGACAGTACACAAGTGCTGTGTAGTACAGTTTTAACCACGCTCAGATTCTGTGAAGGTTGGTGGCGGGTAGACACCTGCAAGTGTAAATCAGTATGGACGGGTTTACGGTAACGCAATGTCCTAAAATCCACCTTCCTTACGTCGAACTAATGGACCCAAAAACGGTAGTAGAATTTGACAAACTATAAAGTCTCCCTGGGAAATTGGTGGTAGGGCTATGGGACCAAACTGCTGAGGTCATCGGTGGGACACTAATTAAACTAAAACTAACTTACGCTATGGACAACACACACACCTATGCCCGAGGGAGGACTCGAACCTCCGACGGGAGGAGCCGCGCGAACCGTGACAAGACGCCCTAGATCGCTCGGCTACCCCGCGCGGCTTCTAATTGGAAATAAGGTGTCTGGAGTAGATGGGATGTGAGGGATATGTAACACACTCTAAACGCCCTGCCTCGCAGAACAATCTTAATACCAAAGAAGGCACGTGCTGACACTCGTCAGCATTGTCAAAGCCATCGCTTAACAACTTGTTGTTGCCAAACAGTAAGCGACTTACCAATTATCTACAGAATATTGGAACGGCTGTTAGAAATCCACCTGCGATAACATCTGTATCGCTTCGCGAGAAGATATTGAACATACAGTCCAGTTGGAAGTCACAATGAACCTTATAAAAGCTCCAGATTTTAGAGACTTTTAGTATGCTGTACACAGGGACTGGCAGTTGACCTGAGCGCAAATAAATATAACGTACTGCAAGTAAATATCTGAAGAAATCCACTACTGCTCTGTCAGAGTTTGACGAACTCTGTGGAAACACTAATTACTGTAATGGACCCACAACGAGCTAAAGTGGAATGTTTATTTTGCATCACCTCGGTTCCGGGAGTTCCGGAACCTATACAGAAAATTGGAATAGAGATCAACATAAACATAATTTTCGCCTTCCATATTTCTCATGAAAACCACACATTGCATGTTCTATCACCATACAGCGAGGCCTTGAGTAGTGGTGGTCCAGATTGCTGTACACGCCGGTGCTTCTAATACGCAGTAGCACGTCCTCTTACGTTGATGCATTAGTGTACTGCCGGCCGCGGTGGTCTCGCGGTTCTAGGCGCGCAGTCCGGAACCGTACGACTGCTACGGTCGCAGGTTCGAATCCTGCCTAGGGCATGGATGTGTGTGATGTCCTTAGGTTAGTTAGGTTTAAGTAGTTCTAAGTTCTAGGGGACTGATGACCACAGCTGTTAAGTCCCATAGTGCTCAGAGCCATTTGAGCCATTAGTGTACTCCCCGTTTCATACTATCCCACTGATCAACCGCTATTCGGGGTAGATCCCTCAGAGTGGTTGGTGGGTTACGTCGTCCATAAACAGCCCTTTTCAATCTATCCCAGACATCTTCGATAGGGTACATGTCTGGAGAACATGCTCGCCACTCTAGTCGAGCGATGTTGTTATGCTGAAGGAAGTCATTCACAAGATGTGCACGATGGGGGTGCTAATTGTCGTCCATGAAGATGAATGCCTCGCCAATAAGCCGCCAATATGGTTGCGCTATCGGTCGGAGCATGGCATTACGGCGCCTTCTATGACCACCAGTGGCGTAAGTCGGCCCCACATAAGGGAACCTCCACTTTGCAGCAATTACTGGACAGTGTGTCTAAGGCGTGCAGCCTGACCGGGTTGCCTGCAAACACGTCTCCGACGATTGTCTAGTTGAAGGCATATACGACACTCATCGTTGAAGAGAACGTGATGCCAATCCTGAGCGGTCCATTCGACATGGTGTTGGGTCCATCTGCACCGCGCTGCATGGTGTCGTGGTGGCAAAGATGGACCCCGCCATGGACGTCGGGAGTCAAGTTATGCATCATACAGCCTATTGCGCACAGTTTGAGTCGTAACACGACGTCCGGCGGCTGCACGAAAAGCATTATTCAACATGGTGGCGTTGCTGTCAGGGTTCAAAAAAATGGTTCAAATGGCTCTGAGCAGTATGGGACTCAACTGCTGAGGTCATCAGTCCCCTATAACTTAGAACTACTTAAACCTAACTAACCTAAGAGATCACACACATCCATGCCCGAGGCAGGATTCGAACCCGCGACCGTAGCGGTCTCGCTGTTCCAAATTGTAGCGCCTAGAACCGCTGGGCCACTCCGGCCGGCGCTGTCAGGGTTCCCCCGAGTCATAATCTGTAGGTAGCGGTCATCCACTGCAGTAGTATTCGTTGGGCGGTCTGAGGCATGTCATCGACAGTTCCTGTCTCTCTGTATCTCCTCCATGTCCGAACAACAATCCTTTGGTTCACTCCGAGACGTGTGGACACGTACCTTGTTAAGGGCCTATCCTGGCACAAAGCAAAAATGCAGACGCGATCGAACCACGGTATTTACCATCCAGGCATGATTGAATTGCAATCAACACGAGCCTTGTACCTCCCCTTCCTGGTCGAATGACTGGAACTGATCGGCTGTCTGACCCCCTCCGTCTAATAGGCGCTGCTCATGCATGGTTGTTTACGTCTTTGGGTGAATTTAGAAACATTTCTGAACAGTCAAAGGGATTGTGTCTTGATACAATATCGACAGTCAAACATCTGTCTTCAAGATATATATAGTATTTTCCGTAATATGTCCGTTTCTTCGCTTATTATGCAGAGAACCTCGTTTTTCTTTACATTATTGATCCATCTAATTTGTGTCCTTGTATAGCACCGCATCAAAAACTCTTCGATTTTCTTCTTTTTCTGTATTCCGAAAGACCATGATTTACTACCATCCAAAGCTGTGCTCCAGAACTACAGTCTCAGAAGTTTCTCCCTCTAATGAAGATTTATGTTCAATGCCAGTACATTTCTTTTGGCCAGGAATGCACTTTTTGCTTGCGCTAGGCGGATTGTTATGCCCTTGCTTCGTCTGTCGTGTTATTTTGCTTGCAGTGTAGCAGAATTTCTATTAATGCACGTTACTTTCGTCTTTCTTGGGTTAACTCCCACAGCATATTCCGTTCATAGCTGACTACAGTTCACTCCATTCAACATATTCTATAATTCCTCGTCACTTTCGCTGAGAATAGCAAAGTCATCAACGAATCTTAACATTAATAACCTTCTGTCCTGAATTTCAAGTACACTCTTGAACATTTCTTTTTTTTGTTTCCGACGTGGATTCTTTGATAAATCGACTGAAGGGTAGGGGCGAGAGTCTAAATCCCTTTCTTACACCCTTCTTAATCGGAATACTTCGGTCTTGGTCTTGGGTTCTCATTGCTTCCTCTTGGTTCTTGTACTACTCTCTCCATATAGCTTATACATAATATCCTCAGAATTTGGAACATCTTGTAACATTTACAAAGCTTCCTCTATTCTATGAATGTGTCTAGATCCTTTTGAGTTTTGCTTTCGTTATAAGGCGTAATACTGTATGATTAAATGATGATGGCATCCTCTTGGGTAAAATATTCCGGAGGTAAAATAGTCCCCCATTCGGATCTCCGGGCGGGGACTACTCAGGAGGATGTCGTTATCAGGAGAAAGAAAACTGGCGTTCTACGGATCGGAGCGTGGAATGTCAGATCCCTTAATCGGGCAGGTAGGTTAGAAAATTTAAAAAGGGAAATGGATAGGTTAAAGTTAGATATAGTGGGAATTAGTGAAGTTCGGTGGCAGGAGGAACAAGACTTCTGGTCAGGTGACTACAGGGTTATAAACACAAAATCAAATAGGGGTAATGCAGGAGTAGGTTTAATAATGAATAGGAAAATAGGAATGCGGGTAAGCTACTACAAACAGCATAGTGAACGCATTATTGTGGCCAAGATAGATACGAAGCCCACACCTACTACAGTAGTACAAGTTTATATGCCAACTAGCTCTGCAGATGGTGAAGAAATTGAAGAAATGTACGATGAAATAAAAGAAATTATTCAGATAGTGAAGGGAGACGAAAATTTAATAGTAATGGGTGACTGGAATTCGAGTGTAGGAAAAGGGAGAGAAGGAAACATAGTAGGTGAATATGGATTGGGGCTAAGAAATGAAAGAGGAAGCCGCCTAGTAGAATTTTGCACAGAGCACAACTTAATCATAGCTAACACTTGGTTTAAGAATCACGAAAGAAGGTTGTATACGTGGAAGAACCCTGGAGATACTAAAAGGTATCAGATAGATTATATAATGGTAAGACAGAGATTTAGGAACCAGGTTTTAAGTTGTAAGACATTTCCAGGGGCAGATGTGGACTCTGACCACAATCTATTGGTTATGACCTGTAGATTAAAACTGAAGAAACTGCAAAAATGTGGGAAATTAAGGAGATGGGACCTGGATAAACTGAAAGAACCAGAGGTTGTACAGAGTTTCAGAGAGAGCATAAGGGAACAATTGACAGGAATAGGGGAAAGAAATACAGTAGAAGAAGAATGGGTAGCTCTGAGGGATGTAGTAGTGAAGGCAGCAGAGGATAAAGTAGGTACAAAGACGAGGGCTGCTAGAAATCCTTGGGTAACAGAAGAAATATTGAATTTAATTGATGAAAGGAGAAAATATAAAAATGCAGTAAATGAAGCAGGCAAAAAGGAATACAAACGTCTCAAAAATGAGATCTACAGGAAGTGCAAAATGGCTAAACAGGGATGGCTAGAGGACAAATGTAAGGATGTAGAAGCTTATCTCACTAGGGGTAAGATAGATATTGCCTACAGGAAAATTAAAGAGACCTTTGGAGAGAAGAGAACCACGTGTATGAATATCAAGAGCTCAGATGGCAGCCCAGTTCTAAGCAAAGAAGGGAAGGCAAAAAGGTGGAAGGAGTATATAGAAGGTTTATACAAGAGCGATGTACTTGAGGACAATATTATGGAAATAGAAGAGGATGTAGATGAAGACGAAATGGGAGATACGATACTGCGTGAAGAGTTTGACAGAGCACTGAAAGACCTGAGTCGAAACAAGGCCCCCGGAGTAGACAACATTCCATTAGAACTACTGACGGCCTTGGGAGAGCCAGTAATGACAAAACTCTACCAGCTGGTGAGCAAGATGTATGAGACAGGCGAAATACCCTCAGACTTCAAGAAGAATATAATAATTCCAATCCCAAAGAAAGCAGGTGCTGACAGATGTGAAAATTACCGAACTATCAGTTTAATAAGCCACGGCTGCAAAATACTAACGCGAATTATTTACAGACGAATGGAAAAACTGGTAGATGCAGACCTCGGGGAAGATCAGTTTGGATTCCGTAGAAATGTTGGAACACGTGAGGCAATACTGACCTTACGACTTATCTTAGAAGAAAGATTAAGAAAAGGCAAACCTACGTTTCTAGCATTTGTAGACTTAGAGAAAGCTTTTGACAATGTTGACTGGAATACTCTTTTTCAAATTCTAAAGGTGGCAGGGGTAAAATACAGGGAGCGAAAGGCTATTTATAATTTGTACAGAAACCAGATGGCAGTAATAAGAGTCGAGGGGCATGAAAGGGAAGCAGTGGTTGGGAAAGGAGTGAGACAGGGTTGTAGCCTCTCCCCGATGTTATTCAATCTGTATATTGAGCAAGCAGTAAAGGAAACAAAAGAAAAATTTGGAGTAGGTATTAAAATTCATGGAGACGAAGTAAAAACTTTGAGGTTCGCCGATGACATTGTAATTCTGTCAGAGACGGCAAAGGACTTGGAAGAGCAGTTGAACGGAATGGACAGTGTCTTGAAAGGAGGATATAAGATGAACATTAACAAAAGCAAAACGAGGATAATGGAATGTAGTCAAATTAAATCGGGTGATGCTGAGGGAATTAGATTAGGAAATGAGGCACTTAAAGTAGTAAAGGAGTTTTGCTATTTAGGAAGTAAAATAACTGATGATGGTCGAAGTAGAGAGGATATAAAATGTAGACTGGCAATGGCAAGGAAAGCGTTTCTGAAGAAGAGAAATTTGTTAACATCGAATATAGATTTATGTATCAGGACGTCCTTTCTGAAAGTATTTGTTTGGAGTGTAGCCATGTATGGAAGTGAAACATGGACGATAACTAGTTTGGACAAGAAGAGAATAGAAGCTTTCGAAATGTGGTGCTACAGAAGAATACTGAAGATAAGGTGGATAGATCACGTAACTAATGAGGAGGTATTGAATAGGATTGGGGAGAAGAGAAGTTTGTGGCACAACTTGACTAGAAGAAGGGATCGGTTGGTAGGACATGTTTTGAGGCATCAAGGGATCACAAATTTAGCATTGGAGGGCAGCGTGGAGGGTAAAAATCGTAGAGGGAGACCGAGAGATGAGTACACCAAGCAGATTCAGAAGGATGTAGGTTGCAGTAGGTACTGGGAGATGAAGCAGCTTGCACAGGATAGAGTAGCATGGAGAGCTGCATCAAACCAGTCTGAGGACTGAAGACAACAACAACATATGGCGTAATGTCAGATCTGCCTGTTTGATGCCTTTACATTTCGGAAAGCCACACTACTCACATTTTTTTCATTTTTATCTTTATGATTATTATGATCTGGTTCGATGCCTGGGTTGTGGAGCTAATTGAGTGACAGTGCTCGCATTTACCACCCCTTGCTACGTTTTGGATTGTGTGTATGCGTGGTCGTGCGGTAGCGTTCTCGCTTCCCACGACCGGGTTCGATTCCCGGCGGGGTCAGGGATTTTCTCTGCCTCGTGATGACTGGGTGTTGTGTGATGTCCTTAGGTTAGTTAGGTTTAAGTAGTTCTAAGTTCTAGGGGGCTGATGACCTCAGAAGTTAAGTCCCATAGTGCTCAGAGCCATTTTTGTGTGTATGATATTTTTTCTGAAATGTCGCTAATTTTGTAATTTTGCGTGTTGTATTAGCGTGATTTGTGCGATTTTTCGTTGTTGTGTTGAAAAAACATGTCTGAAAGGTATCTCTGCATTGGTATCCCTATTGGTTTAGTCTGTCGTTAGTTGTCAAAAAGGTTAAATGTGTCTGGTTACGAGTGGTGATACCTGATTTGTTTCACAAATGGGTAAGAGAATTTGCATTAAATTTCGCTATAAAAATATAAAATGTAACGAAGTTTTAGAAATGTTGAATATTGGTTTTGACAAGCGTTTACGAGTGATTTATGCTTTTCCAAAATGGCAGCGAAGACGTTGAAGTGACAAGCGTTTTGGATACGACAGCGCATCGACAACAGATAAAAACGTCGAAAAAATGAAAGAAATTATTATGAACGATCACCGAATAACAATCTGAGAAGTTGCTGATGATGTTGTCATGTGGAGTGGTTCAACTGGCTGATACCTTGAAATCTTTTCTGATGTTTTGGGTATGAAACGTGTGACAACAAACTTTGTGCCAATGCACCTGCTCATACTTCATTGCTTGTTCATGAATTTTTGGCCAGAAAAAAAAAACCACAGTACCGATGCTCCAGCGTTCTAATTCGCGAGACAGGCTCCCGTGTGACTCTCTTAAAAATAGAGAGCCCCTTAAAGGACCACTTTTATCCAAGCATAAATGATATTACGAGGGTCACTCCAAAAGAAACACACACTATTTTTGTAAAAATACAGTTTTCATTCTGCATGTGTGAAAGTTGTACAGTGTGTAGATACATCCTTCCCGCTTGTTTTCAAATTTAGTTCAACCTGTTCCCGTGAGTGGCGCCGTCACAGCATGTCTTCAAGATGGCTGCTACACTTGACGTGCGTCAGAAGCAACGTGCTGTCATAGAATTCCTGTGCTGTGAAGACGAGACAGTGGGAAACATCCACAAGAGGTTGAAAAAGGTGTATGGAGATCCTGATGTCTATCGCAGTACAGTTAGTCGGTGGGCAAGCAGGCTACGTGATGAAAGCGGGCACGGCAATATTGAGGATTGTCCTCGCAGCGGCAGGCCTCGTACTGCACACACTCCAGACAATGTGCAGAGAGCTAACGAACTGGTGACTGCTGATAGACGCATCACAGTAAACTGATTGTCACGCTACGTTGGGATAGGGAACGGAAGTGTTTGCACAATACTGGAAGTGTAGGCGTTAAAAAAGGTTTGTGCCAGGTGGGTTCCCAGGATGTTGACAGTGGCTCACAGAGAAGCAAGTAAAACGGTATGCAGCGAACTTTTGGAACGGTACGAGAATGGTGGAGATGAATTTCTTTGAAAAATTGTGACAGTTTATGAAACATGGCTCCGTCATTTTTCACCAGAGACCAAGAGGCAATCAATGGAGTGGCATCATGCAAATTCACCCAAGAAAAAAGTTGAAAACCACATCTTCTGCTGGAAAAGTTATGGTTAAAAAAATGGCTCTGAGCACTATGGGACTTAACAGCTGAGACCATCAGTCCCCTAGAACTTCGAACTACTTAAACGTAACTAACCTAAGAACATCACACACATCCATGCCCGAGGCAGAATTCCAACCTGCGACCGTAGCGGTCGCCCGGCTTAGGCTGTAGGGCCTAGAACCGCTCGGGCACTCCGGCAGGCCTAATGGTGTGGCTACGGTGTTTTTCGATTCCGAAGGACTCTTGCTTGTAGACATCATGCCAAGTGGAACCACCATAAATTCTGATGCATATCTGACGACAATTGAAGAAACTTCAAGCTCGACTGAGTCGTGTTCGACCACATCGGCAAAAGCAGGATGTTTTGAGGTTGCACGACAATGCACAGCCACATGTCAGTCAAAAAACCGTGGAAGCGATCACAAAACTCGGATGGACTACACTGAAACACCCGCCTTACAGTCCTGGCCTGGCTCCATGTGACTATCATCTCTTTGGGAAACTGAAAGACTCTCTTTGTGGAACAAGGTTTGAAGACGATGCACGCTGCCAAACAGTGGCTCCAATGGTTGGTCCAGAATTTTACCGTGCAGGAATTCAATGATTCAATGACCGCACGTTGCTTCTGACGAACGTCAAGTGTAGCAGCCATCTTGAAGACATGCTGTGACGGCGCCCTTCACGGGAACAGGTTGAACTAAATTTGAAAACTAGCGTGAAGGATGTACACTGTGCAACTTTCACACTTGCAGAATGCAAACGGTACTTTTACAAAATTTGTGTGTATTTCTTTTGGAGTGACCCTCTTAATATCATTTATGCTTGGACAAAAGTGGCCCTTTAAGGGACTCTATTTTTAAGAGAGTCACATGGGAGCCTGTCTTGCGAATATGAACGCTGGAGCTTCAGTACTGTTCTTTTTGGCCAAAAATTCACGAACAAGCAATGAAGTGTGAGCAGGTGCATTGGCACAAATTTTGCTGTCACACTTTTCATACCCAAAACATCAGAAAAGATGTCAAGGTATCAGCCAGTTGAACGAGACTTCCTTTTGTTAAGTGATGTAAGTTGCTTCACTACTCCAAGGATGTCTAAGTTACTCATGTTGACAGCTGTTCTTAATACGAATTCTGGAATATTTACTTCGTCTTGTTTGGTGAAGGAATTTTGGAAGGCTGTGTTCAGTAGCTTCTTTAGCAGCACTGTCGCCGATAGTATTTCTGAGATCTCAGTGGACACGTGAGGATACGACAACACCTTAACAGACGGGAGGAATGTGCAGACTGAGTGCACGGAAAGCCATTTGTTGCTTCACAATAGTTAGTAATCCTTTATTTAACAAGATATACTTAAAACATCAATAACATATAAATCAATAGTAGCTGCTTGAGATTGATTTCAGAGCGACAAACCAGAACGATCAAAACTACAATGAATATTTGTTTTCTTTTCGAGGACAAGTGGCGGCCAGCGTGTCCGAGTGGTTCCAGTCGCTTCAGTCTAGAGCCGTACGACCGCTACGTTCGCAGGTTCGAATCCTGCCTCGGGCATGGATGTGTGTGATGTCCTTAGTTAGGTTTAAGTAGTTCTAAGTACTATGGGACGGATGACCTCAGGTGTTAAGTCCCATAGGGCTCAGAGCGCTGGTTCCATGATGGCGTAAGGCAGTTGAGAGGGGTGGAAATTATGTCGAGAAATGAAAATATTGTTCCTAAAGGATGTATCTACGCACTGTAAAACTTCCAAACGTGTAGAATAAAAGATGGATTGAAAAAAAAAAATAGTGTGCATTTTTTTGGAGTGACTCTCGTAAAAAGTGCTTTGTTCAAGGAGCTGACTGATATGCGAACGATCGGATTCGAAATTGTTTTGGGGCTGGAAGAAGCGCGGGCTAAAGTGTATAATATCTTAACTAAGATGGTGTCTGTTCTTTAGGACATGTCCGAAAGAACAGACACCATCGGTGACCATGCAGCTCGTTACAATGAAACTACAATGAAATGAACACCTTTAGTTGGTTACAGGCGTTGACATACGTCAACGGGGACAGATGAAAATGTGTGCCCCCACTGGGACTCGAACCCGGGAACTCCTGCTTACATGGCAGACGCTGTGTCCATATCCATATTTTTTGTTTGTTTGTTTGTTTGTTGTGTTTGGTCGTTGCGGACGTCGCAAGACATCCTTTTCAAGTTCGGTGGTGGATCCTTCCACTCAGTTTTTTTTTTTTTTTATTACAGAGGCCAATCGGCTCTCTGACCGAACACGCTGAGCTGCCGTGCCGGCGATCAATCTGAGCCACCGAGGACACAGAGGATAGCGCGACTGCAGGGATTTATCTCTGTCACGCCTCCAGCGAAACCCACATTCTCAACGCACTGCCCCGCACTACATTCGTAGTGCCCCCCGCTCATTATACTACGAATGTAGCAGTGCGGGGCAGTGCGTTGAGAATATGGGTTTCGCTGGAGGCGTGACAGAGATAAATCCCTGCAGTCGCGCTATCCTCTGTGTCCTCGGTGGCTCAGATGGATAGAGCGTCTGCCATGCAAGCAGGAGGTCCCGGGTTTGAGTCCCGGTCGGGTACACATTTTCATTTGTCCCTGTTGACCTATGTCAACGCCTGTAAGGGTGTTCATTTCATTGTAATTTCATGTATAATATCTAATGGGGAATTCGAGTGTAGGAAAAGGGAGAGAAGGAAACATAGTAGGTGAATATGGATTGGGGCTAAGAAATGAAAGAGGAAGCCGCCTAGTAGAATTTTGCACAGAGCACAACTTAATCATAGCTAACACTTGGTTTAAGAATCATGAAAGAAGGTTGTATACGTGGAAGAACCCTGGAGATACTAAAAGGTATCAGATAGATTATATAATGGTAAGACAGAGATTTAGGAACCAGGTTTTAAGTTGTAAGACATTTCCAGGGGCAGATGTGGACTCTGACCACAATCTATTGGTTATGACCTGTAGATTAAAACTGAAGAAACTGCAAAAATGTGGGAAATTAAGGAGATGGGACCTGGATAAACTGAAAGAACCAGAGGTTGTACAGAGTTTCAGAGAGAGCATAAGGGAACAATTGACAGGAATAGGGGAAAGAAATACAGTAGAAGAAGAATGGGTAGCTCTGAGGGATGTAGTAGTGAAGGCAGCAGAGGATAAAGTAGGTACAAAGACGAGGGCTGCTAGAAATCCTTGGGTAACAGAAGAAATATTGAATTTAATTGATGAAAGGAGAAAATATAAAAATGCAGTAAATGAAGCAGGCAAAAAGGAATACAAACGTCTCAAAAATGAGATCTACAGGAAGTGCAAAATGGCTAAACAGGGATGGCTAGAGGACAAATGTAAGGATGTAGAAGCTTATCTCACTAGGGGTAAGATAGATATTGCCTACAGGAAAATTAAAGAGACCTTTGGAGAGAAGAGAACCACGTGTATGAATATCAAGAGCTCAGATGGCAGCCCAGTTCTAAGCAAAGAAGGGAAGGCAAAAAGGTGGAAGGAGTATATAGAAGGTTTATACAAGAGCGATGTACTTGAGGACAATATTATGGAAATAGAAGAGGATGTAGATGAAGACGAAATGGGAGATACGATACTGCGTGAAGAGTTTGACAGAGCACTGAAAGACCTGAGTCGAAACAAGGCCCCCGGAGTAGACAACATTCCATTAGAACTACTGACGGCCTTGGGAGAGCCAGTAATGACAAAACTCTACCAGCTGGTGAGCAAGATGTATGAGACAGGCGAAATACCCTCAGACTTCAAGAAGAATATAATAATTCCAATCCCAAAGAAAGCAGGTGCTGACAGATGTGAAAATTACCGAACTATCAGTTTAATAAGCCACGGCTGCAAAATACTAACGCGAATTATTTACAGACGAATGGAAAAACTGGTAGATGCAGACCTCGGGGAAGATCAGTTTGGATTCCGTAGAAATGTTGGAACACGTGAGGCAATACTGACCTTACGACTTATCTTAGAAGAAAGATTAAGAAAAGGCAAACCTACGTTTCTAGCATTTGTAGACTTAGAGAAAGCTTTTGACAATGTTGACTGGAATACTCTTTTTCAAATTCTAAAGGTGGCAGGGGTAAAATACAGGGAGCGAAAGGCTATTTATAATTTGTACAGAAACCAGATGGCAGTAATAAGAGTCGAGGGGCATGAAAGGGAAGCAGTGGTTGGGAAAGGAGTGAGACAGGGTTGTAGCCTCTCCCCGATGTTATTCAATCTGTATATTGAGCAAGCAGTAAAGGAAACAAAAGAAAAATTTGGAGTAGGTATTAAAATTCATGGAGACGAAGTAAAAACTTTGAGGTTCGCCGATGACATTGTAATTCTGTCAGAGACGGCAAAGGACTTGGAAGAGCAGTTGAACGGAATGGACAGTGTCTTGAAAGGAGGACATAAGATGAACATTAACAAAAGCAAAACGAGGATAATAGAATGTAGTCAAATTAAATCGGGTGATGCTGAGGGAATTAGATTAGGAAATGAGACACTTAAAGTAGTAAAGGAGTTTTGCTATTTAGGAAGTAAAATAACTGATGATGGTCGAAGTAGAGAGGATATAAAATGTAGACTGGCAATGGCAAGGAAAGCGTTTCTGAAGAAGAGAAATTTGTTAACATCGAATGTAGATTTATGTATCAGGAAGTCGTTTCTGAAAGTATTTGTTTGGAGTGTAGCCATGTATGGAAGTGAAACATGGACGATAACTAGTTTGGACAAGAAGAGAATAGAAGCTTTCGAAATGTGGTGCTACAGAAGAATACTGAAGATAAGGTGGATAGATCACGTAACTAATGAGGAGGTATTGAATAGGATTGGGGAGAAGAGAAGTTTGTGGCACAACTTGACTAGAAGAAGGGATCGGTTGGTAGGACATGTTTTGAGGCATCAAGGGATCACAAATTTAGCATTGGAGGGCAGCGTGGAGGGTAAAAATCGTAGAGGGAGACCGAGAGATGAGTACACTAAGCAGATTCAGAAGGATGTAGGTTGCAGTAGGTACTGGGAGATGAAGCAGCTTGCACAGGATAGAGTAGCATGGAGAGCTGCATCAAACCAGTCTGAGGACTGAAGACCACAACAACAACAACAACAACATCTAATGGGGACAACTTCGGAGGAGATAAATAAAACTATTTGCAAAAAAATGGTAATACGCGATACTTTAAGAGCACACTTCTTGTGTGTCCGGGCTCGTAGATTGTGCCGGTGGCCGATGTTACGTGTGCGCAGTGCGGTATGCTGGCGCACGGCTTCGGGTGCTTGGCAGCGCAGCTAGGAGCTGCGCCGTGTTGTCCGGGAGGCGCCGCAGGGTCATCGACAAGTGTGGAATCAGGCAGGCAGAGACAGGCAGCCAGGTAGGCAGGTAGCTGTCCCGCCCCAGCCTGTACTCCCTGCGCCTTGGCAGACCGCCCAGACCCGTTCATTCGCACCGTAGCGCAGCGGCGGGCCGTGAAGGCACGCAGCCCGCTCGCCGCCCGGCTCTCAATGGCTGCGCCGCGGCCACATACGCAAGCAGACTGCAGCAGCCCGTGCAAAAGCACGACGGCCGTCGTCCAGTAAACAATGCCCCAAAACTGCTTCCGTCAAATGTTCGAGGAGAGCGAAAACAGATCTCCAAAGAAATTACGCTATCGAATTTTATACGAATTTTCATAGCCAAACGAAGAGTGAGAAATGGATAGGGTATGAAATTCTCCATCGTGATGTCTGCTTTTGCGCAAATAATCAGCATGTGCAGTGTTTGATAAAAAGGAAAAGAAGAGAGAAGAAAAGAAAAGGTTGGAAATGTGGGAAGAAATGGTGAATGAAAAGGGGGCTTTAAAATCGTTAATGACCTTGAAAAAGGGAAAGAATGAAATGCAAATCTGACTTCGTATTACAGAAAAGCTATCGGACTTCGTGATTCGGAAAAGCTATTTGTGGGGTGGTCCTAGTGGCGTTTCTGAGCAAAAGTAAAACCAATTTCCGCTACAAAAATTATTTGAAAGAGAACAGAGAATAACAAAATGTGATTAACAGGGGGAAATGGCGTAGATAAGAGTTCATTCTTTACCATGTTAACGTGTCTTCTCTCATGCGGCGTCCAGGTCTTGTTCTCCAAAAATCTGCTGTTTCATTTCTGCGTGAAAAGTCGTAGCTGCTCCGAAATCTTACTATAAATTTCATTGTCAAGGAATTACAAATTAAAAACATCTTGGTATTGAATGCAATGTGTTTTACGGCTGCTTCCATCCTCCAAATTTCATACAAACTTCCACAATACGTGTGCACATCAATAAGTTATTTCGTCTTAATCCGACCAAGACCAGATAATAAGTTTTTACGTCTGAATCATACTAACACTAGCGAATAAGTGAAGTGAGCTTCCGCTCTCAAGAGACAAGAGCCGGTAGAAAACAAAAGAGTTACAATTTTTCTACCTTCATTTTCTTATAAATTTTCTCTGCCGTCGAGCGCTCATACAGCTGCGTCGGTATTATTTATATCTGAGGCAAGGAGTGTAGCGCGGCGAAATTCAAAGTCCCGCTACACGTGACTAAGACCAACTGAATTACTGATCCCGGCGAAAATTTTTGAATGACTTTTCATAGAGAAACAAAGAGGGTAAAATGGACAAATTGTTAACATAGGTTCCCAGATAAGTGAGTGACTCAGACTTCTTAGCTAATGGAATTCAGTACGTTGTCCACTGCGGCTACAAAGGTATCGGCCAGCATGCTCCAGGGAAGAGTCATAGGACCGCTATTATTTTCTATATACATTGATCCTTAGAGAAAGCTTTTCACAGTGTTGACTGGAATACTCTCTTTCAAATTCTGAAGGTGGCAGGGATAAAATACAGGCGCGAAAGGCTATTTCCAGTTTGCACAGAAACCAGATGGCAGTTATAAGAGTCGAGGGGCATGGAAGGGAAGCAGTGGTTGGGAAGGGAGTGAGACAGGGTTGTAGCATATCCCAGAGCTTATTCAATCTAAGCAGTAAACGAAACAAAAGAAAAATTCGGAGCAGGAATTGAAATCCACGGAGAAGAATTAAAAACACTGAGGTTCGCCGATGATATTGTAGTTCTGTCGGAAACAGCAAAGAATCTGGAAAAGCAGCTGAACAGAATGGACAGTGTCTCGAAAGGAGGATATCAGATGAACATCAACAAAAGCAAAACGAGGATAATGGAATGTAGCCGAATTAAATCGGTTGATGCTGAGGGATTTAGATAAGGAAATGAGTAAATCAGTAATGCTATTTGGGGAGCAAACTAACTGATGATGGTCGAAGTAGAGAGGATATAAAATGTAGACTGGCAATGGCAAGGAAAGCGTTTCTGAAGAAGACAAATTTGTTGACATCGGGTATAAATTTAAGTGTCAGCAAGTTGTTTTTAAAAGTATTTGTATGGAGTGTAGCCATGTATGGAAGTGAAACGTGAACGATTAATAATTTGGACAAGAAGAGAGTAGAAGCTTTCGAAATGTGGTGCTACAGAAGAATGCTGAAGATTAGATGGGTAGATCACATAAATAATGAGGAGGTATTGAATAGAATTGGGGAGGACAGAGGTTTGTGGCACAACTTGACTAGAAGAAGGGATCGGTTGGTAGGACATGTTCTGAGGCATCAAGGCATCACCAGTTTAGTATTGGAGGGCAGCGTGGAGGGTAAAAATTGTAGAGGGAGACCAAGAGATGAATACACTAAGCAAATTCAGAAGTATGTAGGTTGCAGTAGGTACTGGGAGATGAAGAAGCTTGCACAGGATAGTGTATCTTGGAGAGCTGCATCAAACCATTTTCTGGACCAGAGATAAGCAAGAACATTATGACCACCTACCTAACAGCTGGCATGCCCACTTTTAGCACGGTCAACAGCTGCGACGCGACGTGGAATGGAAGGAATGAGTCCTTGGTATGGATTAATCTTACTGCTTTTCTGGAATACCGGTGCGACCTGTGCGACTTTCCAGTATGGAAGTATTGCATCAGCATATTCTGAAAGAAACGTAATTGGTATACAGTCTGGGCCAAAAGACTTGCTTTTGTTAAGTGATTTAAGTTGCTTCACTACTCCACGGATATCTACTTCTGAGTTCCTCATGTTGGCAGCTGCTCTTAATACGAATTCTGGAATATTTACTTCTACATCTACATTCATACTCCGCAAGCCACCCAACGGTGTGTGGCGGAGGGCACTTTATGTGCCACTCTCATTACCTCCCTTTTCTGTTCCAGTCGCGTATGGTTCGCGGGAAGAACGACTGTCTGAAAGCCTCAGTGCGCGCTCGAATCTCTCTATTTTACATTCGTGATCTCCATGGGAGGTATAAGTAGGGGTAAGCAGTACATTCGATACCTCATCCAGAAACGCACCCTCTCGAAACCTGGCGAACAAGCTACACCGCGATGGAGAGCGCCTCTCTTGCAGAGTCTGCCACTTGAGTTTGCTAAACATCTCCGTAACGCTATCACGTTTACCAAATAACTCTGTGACGAAACGCGCCGCTCTTCTTTGGATCTTCTCTATCTCCTCCGACAACCCGATCTGGTACGGATCCCACACTGATGAGCAATACTCAAGTATAGGTCGAACGAGTGTTTTGTACGCCACCTCCTTTCTTGATGGACTACATTTTATAAGGACTCTCCCAATTAACCTCAACCTGGTACCCGCCTTACCAACAATTAATTTTATATGATCATTCCATTTCAAATCTTTCTGCAGGCATGCTCCCAGATATTTAACAGAAGTAACTGCTACCAGTGTTTGTTCCGCTATCATATAATCAATAAAGGATCCTTCTTTCTATGTATTCGCAATACATTACATTTGTCTATGTTAAGGGTCAGTTGCCACTCCCTGCACCAAGTGCCTATCCGCTGCAGATCTTCCTGCATTTCGCTACAATTTTCTAATGCTGAAACTTCTCTGTATACTACAGCATCATCCGCGAAAAGCTGCATGGAACTTCCGACACTGTCTACTAGGTCATTTATACATATTATTAAAAGCAATGGTCCCATAACACACCCCTGTGGCACGCCAGAGGTTACTTTAACGTCTGTAGACGTCTCTCCATTGATAACAACATGCTGTGTTCTGTTTGCTAAAAACTCTTCATTCCAGCCACACAGCTGGTCTGATATTCCGTAGGCTCTTACTTTGTTTATCAGGCGACAGTTCGGAACTGTATCGAACGCATTCCAATAGGAAAATAGCATCTACCTGGGAGCTTGTATCTCATAATTTCTGGGTCTCATGAACAAATAAAGCGAGTTGGATCTCACACGATCGCTGTTTCCGGAATCCATGTGGATTCCTACAGAGCAGATTCTGGGTTTCCAAAAACGACATGATACTCGAGCAAAAAATATGTTCTTAAATTCTACAGCAGATCGACGTCAGAGATATAGGTCTATAGTTTTGCGCATCTGCTCGACGACCCTTCTTGAAGAGTGGGACTACCTGTGCTCTTTTCCAATCATTTGGAACCTTCCGTTCCTCTAGAGACTTACGGTACACGGCTGTTGGAAGGGGGGCAAGTTCTTTCGCTTACTCTGTGTAGAATCGAATTGGTATCCCGTCAGGTCCAGTGGACTTTCCTCTGTTGAGTGATTTCAGTTGCCTTTCTATTCCTTTGACACTTATTTCGATGTCAGCCACTTTTTCGTTTGTGCGAGGATTTAGAGAAGGAACTGCAGTGCGGTCTTTCTCTGTGAAACAGCTTTGGAAAAAGGTGTTTAGTATTTCAGCTTTACGCGTGTCATCCTCTGTTTCAAAGCCATCATCATCCCGGAGTGTCTGGATATGCTGTTTCGAGCCACTTACTGATTTAACGTAAGACCAGAACTTCCTAAGATTTTCTGTCAAGTCGGTACATAGAATTTTACTTTCGAATTCACTGAACGCTTCACGCATAGCCCTCCTTACGCTAACTTTGACATCGTTTAGGTTCTGTTTGTCTGAGAGGTTTTGGCTGCGTTTAAACTTGGAGTGAAGCTCTCTTTGCTTCCGCAGTGGTTTCCTAACTTTGTTGTTGAACCACGGTGGGTTTTTCCCGTCCCTCACAGTTTTACTCGCACGTACCTGCCTAAAACGCATTTTACAATTGCCTTAAACTTTTTTCATAAACACTCAAAATTGTCAGTGTCGGAACAGAAATTTTCGTTTTGAACTGTTAGGTAGTCTGAAATCTGCCTTCTATTACTCTTGCTAAACAGATAAACCTTCCTCCCTTTTTTTAATATTCCTATTAACTTCCATATTCAGGGATGCTGCAACGGCGTTATGATCACTGATTCCCTGTTCTGCACTTACAGATTCGAAAAGATCGGGTCTGTTTGTTATCAGTAGGTCCAAGATGTTATCTCCACGAGTCGGTTCTCTGTTTAATTGCTCGAGATAATTTTCGGGTAGGACACTCAGTATAATGTCACTCGATGCTCTGTCCCTACCACCCGTCCTAAACATCTGAGTGTCCCAGTCTATATTTGGTAAATTGAAATCTCCACCTAAGACTATAACATGCTGAGAAAATTTATGTGAAATGTATTCCAAATTTTCTCGCAGCTGTTCTGCCACTAACGCTGCTGAGTCGGGAGTTCGGTAAAAGGAACCAATTATTAACCTAGCTCGGTTGTTGAGTGTAACCTCCACCCATAATATTTCACAGGAACTATCCACTTCTACTTCACTACAGGATTATCTACTAGTAACAGCGACAAACACGCCGCCACCGGTTGCATGCAATCTATCCTTTCTAAACACCGTCTGTGCCTTTGTAAAAATTTCGGCAAAATTTATCTCTGGCTTCAGCCAGCTTTCTGTACCTATAACGATTTCAGCTTCGGTGCCTTCTATCAGCGCTTGAAGTTCCGGTACTTTACCAACGCAGCTTCGACAGTTTACAATTACAATACCGATTGCTGCTCGGTCCCCGCATGTCCTGACTTTGCCCCGAACCCTTTGAGGCTGTTGCCCTTTCTGTACTTGCCCGAGGCCATCTAACCTAAAAAACCGCCCAGTCCACGCGACACAGCCCCTGCTACCCGTGTAGCCGCTTGCTGCGTGTAGTGGACTCCTGACCTATCCATCGGAACCCGAAACCCCACCACCCTATGGCGCAAGTCGAGGAATCTGCAGCCCACACGGTCGCAGAACCGTCACAGCCTCTGATTCAGAACCTCCACTCGGCTCTGTACCAAAGGTACGCAGTCAGTCCTGTCGACGATGCAGTAGATGGTGAGCTCTGCTTTCATCCCGCTAGCGAGACTGGCAGTCTTCACCAAATCAGATAGCCGCCGGAAGCCAGAGAGGATTTCCTCCGATCCATAGCGACACACATCATTGGTGCCGACATGAGCGACCACCTGGAGATGGGTGCACCCTGTCCCCTTCATGGCAACATGGCAACCGGAAGGACCCTTTCCACATCTGGACTGACTCCCCCCGGTATGCACATTGGTTTTATTCCTCTCTCTTGCTGTCATATCCCTAAGGGGCCTCATTACGCGCCGGACATTGGAGCTTCCAACTACCAGTAAGCCCACCCTCTGCGACTGCCCGGTTCCTGCAGACTGAGGGGCAACACCTGGAACAAGACAAGCAGACATCTCCGGCCGAACATGAGTATCAGCCTGAGACAGAGCCTGAAACCGGTTCGTCAGACAAACTGGAGAGGTCTTCCGTTCAGCCATCCGGAATGTCTTTCGCCCCCTGCCACACCTCGAGACGACCTCCCACTATACCACAGGTGAGGGATCAGCCTCAATGCGGGCAGTATCCCGGGCAAACAAAGTCTTAGTCCGATCGAGGGATGCGTGGGACGAGCTGGTCGTCCCCGACAAACCCCCATCCGGACCCCCACAGTGATGCACAACGGCAACAGCCTCAAGCTGTGTGACCAAAGCCAACACTGCCTGACGCTGGGAGCGAAGGGATGCCAACTCAGCCTGCATCCGAACACAGCAGTTGCAGTCCCTACCCATGCTAAAAACTGTTGTCCAAAGAACGTCTGAGCTAATCTACAGAGAGCACAAACAATTCGACACAAAATTTTAACGGTTATTAAAATACAAGACTGCCTAGTAAATGCAGTAATGCTGCTACTTGCGCACTGCTGACACACTGCTTGGCGGCGGAAGGAGACTACGCGATTTTACACTATTCAGGTACTAAAACGCGATGCTAAAACTCTAAAGTACTATAATACGCCCGTCTTCGTCTTGTTTGGTGTAGGAATTTCGGAACGCTGTGTTCAGTAACTCTGCCTTTGCAGCACAGTCACCGATAGTATTTCTGAGATCTCAGTGGACGTCCCAGGATACGACAACACCTTAACTGACGGGAGGAATTTGCTGGCTGAGTGCACGGAAAGCCATTTGTTGCTTCACAACAGTTAGTAATCCTTTATAACAGGACATACTTAAAACATCAGTAACATATAAATCAATAGCAACTGCTTGAGATTGATTTCAGGGCGACAAACTAGAAAGACCAAAATTACAATAATTATTTGTTCAACATCCATAAAAGTACAGCACGAGAGCCGTTAGGCACCCGTAAAATTTCAACCAGGCAAATGTGACGTCTCTGAATTAGAGAAAGAGCATTACCATAACAATTTGAGACCCTCTCATTAGAGAATAAGCTTCAGACAAGGAAGGTCGCCCGTATTTGGAAAAATTTTGCAAGGTCAGGATTACGATCAAAACAACTTGAGGGCGCTTTTGGCGCTAGCAATTTAGAAACCGAAGTACGACGCACCTCCCCCACCCCTTTTTTTTTTTAAAAAAAAGATATTGCAGGTTTAGCATTTCACAGAAGTGGAGGAGCTCTTTGACGTTATGAACTTTTGAAACAGGAAGGTACCAGTACTCAAAATTTTTAGTTTTACAAGTTAAGGATTTGATATTTTAAAATTTGCAGATCCACAATTATGATAAAAAATTAGGAGCTCCTTTTGGAACAGAAAGGTAACGATTCCAAAATTCAAAAGTCTGGAAAAAAAAAAAACAGCCCTCAGTCACGAACACAATTAATTTGTGACCTAGGTTTCGGTGTCACAAGCGACACCTTCTTCGGACAAAATTAAAACTAAATGTTACAGCATAAAGTACCAAAAAATACGAAAGGTGTGGAGATACCTGACGGCGTCAGAATTAAAATAAAATGCATCAGAGGTGCAAGCCACTAGGGGCTGCCACGTGTCCTCTGCTACAGTCAACACAAAGATTTTAAAATTAACGGTGATTCACAATTAAGATTTGGAAGATCGTCAAGGCGGCAATAACAAGACAAGGCCGGGCTGGTCGAGGCAAGGCTTCACTAGGATGGCTTAATGTGGAGGACACTGATTTAAACTTAAGCCTGAATGCCATAAAGGTTAAGACCTTAACTGACAGAGAGACGCCGTAGCAAGCCAGGACTGCGCGCCGCCTTAGTGGCTACCGCAATACAGGAGGCGGAATTCTACGCCGCACACGCGTCCAAACCCCACTTGGAGCAGCCACGCCCGGCGAGTCGGCAGTCGGCGGGTAGTGGACAACACGCCGGGACCGTAGCGCCGACGCAACGAACAACGGGAAGCCGAGAGAAAACAAGCAGACATATAACTCATCTGGGCATCAAAATAAGTAAATTCTCGAAGACCGGCACAACAATACAAAATGAAAATCGCGCTGAAAACACGGCCCGAAATATTAGTATTACAACCACTGCATAATTATAGCAAAGGTGATTAACCCTTAATCGTTTAACAGTAATGACCAAACATAATGATTAGTTTGATTTAACAGACAACTGTCAACAAGTCCCCCAAAACACTAATTCCCTTTAATAAACTTAGAAGTAGCAAGAAATGCTTGAGCGCTAATACCTAAGCACGAGACCACAGTAGTAATAAAATACATAACGGTAAACAATAAATGTTACAATTCATGCACAAGTCAGGCAAGCAAGAACTTCCCACCTTAAAGGATACGTTCGATGTTCGACCTCAGTGGTCACTAACATATGTGATGCTCTGGAACATATTAGAACCAATTTAATTTCGCACCCAAGCAATAGTGACAAAAATCATTGAAATGTTGATCATATTGCAATACAAAGGAAAACACAGTTTAAATGCACTCAGATATATCATCCATAAAGGGAGTTCACACAAAGCGTGGGTGGGGGGAGGGGGCGGGCGAAGTCAGTAGCTTGAGTACGGAGTGTGATAACGAATACCACTCAATCCAAGATAGAAGATTGCAGCACTGCATTGATACCAATGGTCATCTCTTCGAACACCTCTGTAAATGGATGTTCATGACATCTTTTTGACCTTCGTTGACCTTCAAAGATGCAATGAAAGAGCAAAAAATTACAACGATCGACAGATTGAAGTCATTGTTCTGTACATCATGAACTACTCTGTAATAAATTTGCAAGCGTGGAACACTTTCAGAAACAGATGGTACGAATAGCAAAATTTCTGTATTGGCAGCCATTATTCCATTTTCAGTAGATGTCGTCCATATGGCATTATGTCCGATTCTCAGGCGATGGTATATTTTTACGATTTTACTGCGTGAACGATTTTTTAAAACTTTCGTTTTGCTGTCTTCATGTGGCACATTAGAACGGTCAACAAGTGACTGGATAGAAGCCTTAGATCCACTTAGCGATTTTACGTAGGGCCACAATTTTCTCGGGTTTTCTGTCAGATTTTTTTCTAAGGTATGACGGTGATATTAGTTGCATACTTCATGCATAGATCTTTTCACAGACACACGAGTCTCTGGAAACCTTTGATTGTCGTTATCTGCGCGTTCTCTTTTGAACCGGGAGTACAACTGCTTTCTCAGCAGTTTCAGAATCTCGTTATTAAACCATGGTGGATATTTTCCGTCCTTAATGCACTTACCAGGCACACAATCCTCCCGACCAAGATTAACAATCAGCTTAAACTTCGGCCAACGTCTACGTTCGTATTACTAGAAGCAAGTGATGTCAGTTCATAGTCTAAGTGAGGTAATAATAACTGCTTATCTGCTGTTTCCAGCAGAAATGCGCTCCTAGCCTTCTTAACTGATTTATTACCTTTCGTAACCATGGTTGCTATTGTGACATGATCGCTAATCCCAGTTTCCGTATTGAAGTTGTCGGTAAGGCCCTTCCTATTTGTAGCTACGATGTCCAAGAGATTTCCATTGTTTGCAGCCTGTGAACCGGCTGCTCAAGACAGATTTCAGAAAATGTGTTCAAAAGTACTTTTCATTACTGTCGGTCTGCATGCCCTGCACTGAATCCATACACATCCCAGTCTATACTTGGTAGGTTAATGTCGCCTCCAAATAGCTCTGAGCACTGTGGAACTTAACTTCTGAGGTCATCAGTCCCCTAGAACTTACGACTAGTTAAACCTAACTAACCTAAGGACAGCACACACATCCATGCCCGAGGCAGGATTAGAACCTGCGACCGTAGCTCGCGCGGTTCCAGACTGTAGCGCCTAGAGCCGCTCGGCCACCCCGGCCGGCCAACGGGACTGATGACCTCAGATGTTAAGTCCCATAGTGCTCAGAGCCATTTGAACCTTGCTGCGTATCGACTGGCGAGTTTTCATCAGAGTACTTCAGACCACCGCCTAGACTAAGAAACCCCCATGTGCACTCCACAAGTACTCAGCTACCCTTTGTGTAGTGCACCTCTGATCTATCGAGTCCTAGAAATTCCCAACCGATAACGCAGATGTAGAAATCTGTAGTGATGGCGATGTTTGCCCTCTTTGCCTGAGCTGGTTTGCTTTTTATGTCTTGCTTGCTTCGGACCGTCACGTGTTGTTTGTCTTCCAGACAGATAACACGACATTAAGACAGAACGGGAGAACTGCTGCCGCTGCGTCGCCAATTTCAGAGCGTTGTATGACCCGTGGGCGGCTGGAACGGACTGGCAGCCACTTAACTTCTGTTGCGCACGGATCTGTCTCGAGCTCACAGCCTCACCGAATGTGGACGGCAGCGCTGAGTCACTGGGCGGGCACAGCAGCCGGCGGCTGCGGCCGTATTTTTCAGTTCCTCTCGCTTCGACAGTGGCGTGTATGTGTGCGTATGTGTGCGTGTGCGTGTGTGTGTGTGTGTGTGTGTGTGTGTGTGAGTGTGTGTGTGTGTGTGTGTGTGTGTGTGTGTCTGTGTGTGTGTGTGGTGCCTGACAGGTGTTGCGAGCATGGCTGTTGACCACGTGCTCAGTTTAGATCTCGAGTCGACGAGATTAGCGGGAAGAAGGTGTGGCTTCGGCGCTAGCTCGCTGTTGGCCGTATGTCGCTCGTGCCGCACGCAGATAGGAACCATAGCCCTTCGATGACCATCGCCCACGCCAAGAAAGGTCGTCTACTGCAGCAGCGCAGAGGAGACAGACTTCCCGTGTCTCAGTTATTACCTCTTTCTGTTATGTGTTATGCAACCAGGAGATCTCTGAAATATAACACGGTCGTGCATAGATGTGGAATCCCGATTCTAAAAGTGAAATAGGTGGATAAACAGAAATTTAATGCCAAGCCTACTCAATCGCCTTTCTGACCTCCGATGGTTGCCATGAAATTGAATAGCGTGCAGAACTGCTCGTGGGGGAGGGGATATAAGTCTACATGCTCCCCCATATACCACTGCGCGTATGTATGTAGGCGAGTTAATCGACCGCCTAGAATCGGTTCACAGATTTCATTTTTCTGTGGATTGAAATTGGAAGCCTGTTTTCTGCAGTTACAAACTTGATTACAGCTCGTTGTTTCTCACGCACAGACATCCTTACATTATGTACAGCCATGAAAAATTGCCTGTTGTATTCTGTCTCGGGTTCTCCGGCCGATAATGTTACTAACGTTCGGCGAGAACGAACGGCTGGCTTCGTCAAAGCTTCACGCTCCACCACCAGCAATCGAGCTTTGACAGCGCCAGCCGCTCGTGGTCACGGAACGTTAGTAACATTATCGGCCGGAGAACACGAGACAGAACCCAACAGGCAATTTGTCAACAAGTGGCCATGAAAGACTTAATAATTTTGAAATTACAATGAAATGAACACCCGTAGCTGCTTACAGGCGTTGACATACGTCAACGGGGACAGATGGAAATGTGTGTCCCGACCGGGACTCCAACCCGGGATCTCCTGCTTACATGGCAGACGTTCTATCCATTTTTTTAAATTCTTTGTGGATCACATTTTGTTCGTTCTACATGATCGGGGCGGACGTCGCATGACACCCGTTCAGGTTGTTCGTTGAACCGTTCACTCAGTTCTTTTATTACAGAGGGTAGCTAAACCCTCTGACAGAACACACTGAGCTACCGTGCTGGACGCGAACAGCCGACTATAAGTTCAGAATGCACGACGATTAACACTAGACCACGGGCTCACACAATGGTATGTGTTCTTTCGGACATGTCCGAAAGAACAGATACCATCTCAGTATATATTAATAATTTTGTACACACCGCCATATTGGCCGCTACAGTTCGGAGACCTGTAGCAGCTCAGGCTTACAACATTGCGTTAGCGAAGTGTGTAAGTCGACGTGTAATACCTCAAATGATCATGAAAACAGGGTAAAATTCGGAAGCATTACACTCCTTCACGCACTCGTAGCTATACTGTTTTGATTTCAAGAAGGCCTACATTGCTACTTGGAGGCATGATATACTCGGACAGCTCCATTAATTTGGTTTTCGAGGATGTCTTCCCATCTCTACACCTCCTTTTTCTCTCCCATGACTTTAAATATCGAGTCGTTGACTTTTTCTCTGATCGTTGTGTACAGGAAATTATCCCGTGACAATCGAATGACTGTCTTTGCCGCAGCTCTTAATAGCATGACGTCCACATTAAACGGTCCTATCCAGTGTTCTTTGTTTCTGGATGACTTCTTTTGTTCCTCCTCCAACGTTGCACGATCTGCAGCAGACTATTAGAAGATTGGAGGAATGGGAGGAGAAGAGATGTTTCACTTCAAGTCTGTGTCTGTCCCTTTTAAACGTCCACATTCTGTTAGTGCCTTTCTTGAGGTGAAGATAAGGGAGTTATCCAGAATGAGATTTTCACTCTGCAGCGGAATATGTGCTGATATGAAACTTCCTGGCAGATTAAAACTGTGTGCCGGACCGAGACTCGAACTCGCATCCTCTGCCTTTCGCGGACAAGCGCTCTACCATTTGAGCTACCCAAGTACGACTCACGCCCCGTCCTCACAGCTTTTTGGGCGTCTGCCTGTATTTAGTGCTGTACTATAAATTTACCTAACTAACAAAAGATCGTATTTAACTGCGTTGTATCTTAGTCCAGAAAGTTTGGTTTCTTAATATCATAAGCTCCTTGTAAAAATGGTTCAAATGGCTCTGAGCACTATGGGACTTAACATCTGTGGTCATCAGTCGCCTAGAACTTAGAACTAATTAAACCTAACTAACCTAAGCACATCACACACATCCATGCCTGAGGCAGGATTCGAACCTGCGACCGCTCGGCTCCAGACTGTAGCGCCTAGCACCGCACGGCCACTCGAGCTGGGTATTTGTGTCGAGGTCTAGTGAACCGGCCAGTCTGTGGATCGTTTTTAGGCGGTTTTCCATTTGTCTCGACGAATGCGGGCTGGTTCCCCTTATTCCGCCTCAGTTACACTATGTTGGCGATTGCTGCGCAAACAAGTTCTCCACGTACGAGTACACCACCATTAGCAAACCTGGGGGTTACACTCGTCTGGTGTGAGGCGTTCCCTGGGGGGTCCACCGGGGGCCGAACCGCACAATAACCTTGGGATCGGTGTGGAGCGGCGGAGGGGTAAAGTGGACTGTGTGAGTTTTCACATCTCTCTCTCTCTCTCTCTCTCTCTCTCTCTCTCTCTCTCTCTCTCTCTCCCCTCCCTATCCCCCCTTTCTTTCTCTCCCCCCTCTCTCTCCCCCCCTCCCTCCCCGTCCCCCCTTTCTCTCTCTCTCTCTCTCTCTCTCTCTCTCTCTCTCTCTCTCTCTCTCTCTGTGTGTTGTGTGTATGTGTGTGAATGTATTCATGTTTTCGTTGCTTTTTTATATTATAATTCTATTATATTATTATTCTGTGATTTCTGTCCGTTTCATAAATTTAAAGATTCTTCCGTCGCTTGTTGATAGAACATTTCCATATTTAGGGGTGAATAGCACTTAGGCGGTTTTTGGTTCTACTGATTTTTATTTGTATGGACTAGTTTTCGGCTTATTAACCCATATTCAGATAACTACTGGCTATGGTTTACAAGGAGCTTGCCGGCCGCGGTGGTGTCACGGTTCTAGGCGCTCAGTCCGGAACCGCGCGACTGCTACGGTCGCAGGTTCGAATCCTGCCTCGGGCATGGATGTGTGTGATGTGCTTAGGTTGGTTAGGTTTAATTAGTTCTAAGTTCTAGGCGACTGATGACCACAGATGTTAAGTCGCATAGTGCTCAGAGCCGTTTGAACCATTTTTACAAGGAGCTTATGATATTAAGAAACCAAACTTTCTGGACTAAGATACAACGCAGTTAAATACGATCTTTAGTTAGTTAGGTAAATTTATAGTACAGCACTAAATACAGGCAGACGCATTCTTATCTTCGACGACTGGATGCCAGCTGTGGGATTTTGATTAATTGTCCGGGAGAAGTCTGCTTGTGTGCAAAGGAGCCTTTCCAATGATCGCATCCTCCTGGTGTAAATCGGTTGTAAATTGAAAGCGCTTCCATCGAAATGAAAATAATCGAAAATATCTGAAAAGCAGCGAGGCATTTTACACGCCCCTTTCCGCTTAATATGTGAAAAACGCACTAATGAAAGAATGATGATGGGGCAGAAAATGATAGTAATATTTTATTAAAGTTCCCTCGATTATGGTGGCTGTACTTACTGATTTCTAACTAACTTCATATCAAATTTAACACTGTGCAAGTCTTGCTTGTTTTTCTCCGTCCTTTCTGTGAGTGTGAGGGAAAGGAAAGCACACGGGATCTGGGATATGCAAGGAACTGACCGACACACTGGATCTGGGATAGGCAAGGCACTGACCGATATAACGAGAAAAAAGCCCCTTTGGTATCGACACAGGCGAGCAGCTTCTGCTGTTGTCCCCATGAAAGTTATCGCTCTGCGTGAGCCAGGAGGGTGTCAGCTAGCGTGCGTTTACGACCGGATCCTGCTCCGCAGCTGAGCCCGAGGGCAGGGAAGCAAGAGACTCTTGTCATATGGAGGCCGGCGCTTTGCCTGGTGCTGAAGAGTACCTGCAGAAGATGGGAGTCATACCTTTCATTGCAGCAAAATAGGACGAGCTTGGGGGAAGGATTAACAGGCTGTACGATTCAGCTAAAAGGATCTGGGGGTTCGCCAGCAGAAAGGGAGGCGAGCGCATTTTATGCGTAGAAGTGGCGTTCCATTTGGAGGCGCATTTGCTCCGTGTCTTCCGAGGAAAACTCTCCATCACATCCCCCTCGGATTTACTGGTAACGTGATCCAGTAGATAGCTTGTCAAAAACTGAACACAGATAAAGCAAAAAAAAAAAAAAAAAAAAAAAAAAAAAAAAAAAAAACAGGAAGAAGGTGTGCTGACCGGTGAAGGTAAGAGGCAAAATAGAAACAGTGAACGGACCAAGCTCAAGATGTCCGACGTCGAGAGAATTAGAAAAGCTACTGCGTCATCGTTATGTGTTCACGATATGGGACTACAAAGCGAGAGATCCGTACTGAAATCTCCCTCTTCACAAAATTATGAACTGTCCGTCCGGTCACTGACATGACTACTCGCTGTATTCAGATTTGTGGTTGCATCGTGGTGTAACGTCCGTTTGCAACAGGCAGATGTGAGGAAAGGGTCCTCCATAATGTAAGCTGATTCCGCACAACTAGTCTATTAGCAGCCGAAAGGAAATGTCTCTCGAATGCGAACGGAAACCTTTGATGATGTGGTGACAAGTCAGCCGAATCATCCACCGGACAACTCTTCTGGTGTGTCATACGCGACGTTAGTTCAAATGGTTCAAATGGCTCCGAGCAATATGGGACTTAACATCTGAGGTCATCAGTCCCCTAGAACATAGAACTACGTAAACCTAACTAACCTAAGGACATCACACGCATCCATGCCAGAGGCAGGATTCGAACCTGCGGTCGCACGGTTCCAGACTGAAGTGCCTAGAACCGCTCGGCCACAGCGGCCCGCTCACGAATTTAGTGACACTACATGTGTCATATAATCGGAATCTCTTATCGACGCACCTATATAATACGGCTGGTGAGTAAGTGAGTGAGATATGCCTCCGTGCCTGACTTAGGTGTTCCTATGAATGTGAATGTGATCATTTTCAAAGAAATGATGAAAATATAATAGTTTGTCACGTAAGCTGCAACAAAATGATCGCAACAGATTCGCACAGTTTTCCTTGTGCTCTATCAAAACGTATGTTTTTAATATTTATGAAATTTTGACTTTTGAATCCCTAATATTTCATTACTTCATGACTCATATTCTATAACCAGTGTACAGTATGACAACTGCCAAGACTACAAAGAGAAAACAGAAACGTGAACAGGCGGATGATGGAGGCGTTCTGCGCGTCACATGCTGATTCATTCCAGCCAGCGTACCTAGCAGCACCAGTTTCGTAGGACAATTGTTGGTCCGCATTTGCTCGAGTGATTACAGTCATCTGTCTAAAGCCTTCAGTAGTTGCTCAATTTACCTGTCAGGCCAACATTCACTCTATTCGTTTGGATGAATGTTCGTGAGTAGTTTCCAGAACGTCGGTTGCTTCTAAGGGGCATATTTTCTTATTCGTTCAATTATAACTCAAGATTCCGTAAACTAAAGCGTTGCAAAGTTTGTTTCTGTTAATGCCTACCACTCATATCAAATATCCTTCTTTCTCTTTCTCTGTTGTAGGATCCATAGCTAGGCCCTTAAATTCCTTGAATTATCCATTATATTGTGGACAATAATCACAGCTTGCCTCTTAAAGGTGTCTCCGGCACTTAATTAACTTTTCCATCAAGTTAACATCTTTTACACGCTAGGAGTTTTGGACACTTTCGCAGCCACTTAATAACAAGATGTAGACATCCTCTATCTGTCGTCTCGGGAAGACAAAATTTTTATGCAGGTACTTGTCACATATTAATTACCTACTTATATGATAAATGAAACATGACACTTTAATTCCATTAAATTTCCTTGAATTCGGACTATGCAATTATATTAAAACCTTAACTGTTTTCCGTGCCAAATAGCAGATTGCAGCGCCTTAATCATTTATCTGCTGCGTGTTGCCTGATGTAAAATATTCATGGAGTCAGGCTGCGTTAACACTTAACAAGTTTCGCTGTGGGATCAAAATAATAAACAGAAAACAACTTTCTAGTTTGCATTCTGTGCGGTGGGGATCACCTCTTGAAGGTTTTTTGACTGAACAGGTCTTGCAACCGATGCTCCGCCACAATACATACATTCAGACACTACTTATTCTGATTGGCAGTCCGGGATAATTTACGACCATTTCAAAGTTGGTTACTCATTTACAGCCTGTTTCGATTATCTCCGCCGTCCTAAGCTGAAGTACGGGCCGTGCTGAAGTAATTGATGGTAAGAGTACAGATTTTTCTTTTTTTTACGTCTTCTCGCAGAAGCCTACATTCAGCTGCGTTTACAAGCTAACACGTGATTACCTAGTTACTTTAATAATGCAGCACGTTGAATATTCAATAGCAGATGGGCGAGGTTTTTTTTCACACTATATTTCGTTCTGCTCTGAAAACGTATGCTTTAGATTATGCTGAATCTCTGAATCTCCTTTGCACAATAAATAATCAGAACCCCTTGAAAATCGAATGTGCGGCTGGACCCGGCGGAGGTTCGAGTCCTCCCTCGGGCATGGGTGTGTGTGTTTGTCCTTAGGATAATTTAGGTTAAGTAGTGTGTAAGCTTAGGGACTGATGACCTTAGCAGTTAAGTCCCATAAGATTTCACACACATTTTTTTGAAAATTGAAGAAACTTGGAAACCTTACAACAAAAACAGCCATCGTGGTAGATACTGAACTGTCCTTGGATGCCTGGGAAAATTCACAAGTCTGAAAGCCAGACAATTTGTGGCACAATTATAATGGTTTGCTGATTTTCGCAGGTAATGGATGAATTGCATGTTAGACGTCAGTAACTCACTGACCGGTGCAGACTATAATGCCTTTGGTTCACAGCCAACATCTATGTAATATTTCATTAAAAATTTGACTGCCAGAATTTGGTTGTAATTTTCCGATTTATTTGATACCAGGCACGTTACAATGATTTACTCTTGCCGCGCCGTGATGACAGGGTGTTGTGTGATGTCCTTAGGTTAGTTAGGTTTAACTAGTTGTAAGTTCTAGGGGACTAATGACCTCAGAAGTTGAGTCCCATAGTGCTCAGTAACATTTGAAACCATTTTTTTTCTTGCCGAGCGGTTCGAGGCGTCGTGTCACGGATTGCGCGGCCCCTCCCGCCCGATGTTCGAGTCCTCCCTCGGGCATGGGTGTGGGTGTGTTGTTCTTAGCATAAGTTAGTTTAATTTAGTTTAAATAGTGGAACCGATGATAGCAGTTTGGTCCCTTAGGAATTCACATACATTTGAACATTTACTCTTTTGTATATGTGTGAGTGAATCCAATGTCCAGCTGTAGGTCTCAGTTTCAGGTACACACCAAATTATACCCACAGTCATGTTCAGAAACAACATCTTGAACGACTAGAGATAAAACGTTGATATTTATAGGATATGTACATTAGTCTGTTCTGCAGAAATGATTAGCACTCGATTCAGCATGTGTACTCTTTCCTATTAAGCACAGGGTACACCATGTCCCTGATAACTTGTTCTATACGAGATGGCATCGACGCCTAGAAGTTGCGAATGGCGTCTTGTGGTATAGCCATCCGCGCTGCATTCGCCTGGCTCCAAAGTTCATCTATGGTGATTGGGTCACAGTGCTGCACCCATCGTGTCATTACATACCATACATTTGCGATTGGCAACAATTCTGGTGATCTGGAGGACCTGGGCAAGAAGCTGACGTCCTGTGAGAACAAGAAGACACGTGTTCGTGCAGCAGCAAACTGGTTGTGCATTGTCGTGCTGAAGAATGGTGTGTTGTGCAGAAATGATGTGACTACGGGATATTGGTGACTCTGGACACAGTGTACTGGACAAGCATTAAGTGAGATTTGTGGTTGCACCCAATAGTACCTCAGACCATAAGGCCTTGAGCCGGCGCTGTATGTTTTGTGCGAATGCAGTCACTGTGATGCCGTTCATTCCTTGATAGTGTACGATGTATTACTCTGTTCTACTGTTGCACTAGAGCCAAGGAAGACTAGGATTGTCCTGATATGCCATTCAGATGAGATGTATCTTCGGCGAAACTCGTTGTCCCACACGAGCAGCAATGTCGGCGATGGATGTATCACATTCCCTCATGCCAATAATGTGCCCTCTGTCAAATTCCCTGACTTGACGGTACAGTTCGCGCATACGTCTCCGAGGTTTCCTTCATGTGTGCACAAGTCGCTCTGACCCATTACCTTCGGTTTATAGCGACAACGAAAGTCACAGGCACATTTTACCGGTAGGTGGTGTTGCGAAGCGATAACGGTGTTGACGAAGAACCCAAGGGCCAACGTTGTTCAATTGCCAATCATTTTTGGAGAACATTTTGATGTAGACGCCCTGTGAACATGAACATTATGTTTCCAGTCGTTCAAGGGGCTCGGGTTTTTTGTTTTTTTTTTTTGTTTTTTTGGACCATAAGTGTACATTTCATGGAAGACGGGAGTAATTCACTGGCATTATAGGCTTTGTAGAGGATTACTTCTTTAAAGTGGTCCGAGGCATCTGATAAGTGATTGCACGATTTTGATTGCACCACGTGCAAGAGTATGTCAGAATATGTCACGGAGGAAACAATTTGGTAACAGATAATCGCATGCTACTAAAAGGCTATCAATTATTACTGAATTGTTTAAAATAGCCATATCAACAAATTAAACATCTTACGAATCAGATACTTCATAGGATGATATTAGCAACAGAAAGAGCCTTTTCACGCAATAGTTCTAAATTTTGAAGGGAAAAATATTTTTTTCTGGTTTGACACATGTAGGGTTCATGTCGTAAACCAAATAAGATAAAATAATTGTAAATAATTGTAAGTAGTGATTCCGTATCAAAAGAGTGACTTTTGTTCAGGAAATCATTTACAATATAGCAGTCCAGTTTCTTACGCCTGTCTCTGTCTTTCATCCGACAGTAATGTCGTCTAAAGTGTTGTGACAGTGACACAGCTGGCGCAGATTTTAAGCAGAATCGCTTCACATAGGGGGAGCAGTTGGGAGTAGCACTGCTACGTACCAGACGTTAGTCCATCATCGCTGTCTGCAACGTAAGTTTGGTTTGACAGCGTATTAGTTATGTTGACTTGTAAGCAGGTATTTGTATGTTTAGTTTACAAAATAAATACGTGTTACTGTTTTTATTAAAAATGAAAACCAGTAGTGACGTTTAGCAGATGATGCAACTACTTACGTAGGTTGGAAATATAATAGCCACAACTATTTATTTGATTGGCGACTCCATGGAGTGCTGTGTGCACAATGACCATATATGTTAAATTACACTCCTGGAAATGGAAAAAGGAACACATTGACACCGGTGTGTCAGACCCACCATACTTGCTCCGGACACTGCGAGAGGGCTGTACAAGCAATGATCACACGCACGGCACAGCGGACACACCAGGAACCTCGGTGTTGGCCGTCAAATGGCGCTAGCTGCGCAGCATTTGTGCACCGCCACCGTCAGTGTCAGCCAGTTTGCCGTGGCATACGGAGCTCCATCGCAGCCTTTAACACTGGTAGCATGCCGCGACAGCGTGGACGTTAACCGTATGTGCAGTTGACGGACTTTGAGCGAGGGCGTATAGTGGGCATGCGGGAGGCCGGGTGGACGTACCGCCGAATTGCTCAACACGTGGGGCGTGAGGTCTCCACACTACATCGATGTTGTCGCCAGTGGTCGGCGGAAGGTGCACGTGCCCGTCGACCTGGGACCGGACCGCAGCGACGCACGGATGCACGCCAAGACCGTAGGATCCTACACAGTGCCGTAGGGGACCGCACCGCCACTTCCCAGCAGATTAGGGACACTTTTGCTCCTGGGGTATCGGCGAGGAACATTCGCAACAGTCTCCATGAAGCTCGGCTACGGTCCCGCACACCGTTAGGCCGTCTTCCGCTCACGCCCCAACATCGTGCAGCCCGCCTCCAGTGGTGTCGCGACAGGCGTGAATGTAGGGACGAATGGAGACGTGTCGTCTTCAGCGATGAGAGTCGCTTCTGCCTTGGTGCCAATGATGGTCGTATGCGTGTTTGGCGCCGTGCAGGTGAGCGCCACAATCAGGACTGCATACGACCGAGACACACAGGGCCAACACCCAGCATCATGGTGTGGGGAGCGATCTCCTACACTGGCCGTACACCTCTGGTGATCGTCGAGGGGACACTGAATAGTGCACGGTACATCCAAACCGTCATCGAACCCATCGTTCTACCATTCCTAGACCGGCAAGGGAACTTGCTGTTCCAACAGGACAATGCACGTCCGCATGTATCCCGTGCCACCCAACGTGCTCTAGAAGGTGTAAGTCAACTACCCTGGCCAGCAAGATCTCCGGATCTGTCCCCCATTGAGCATGTTTTGGACTGGATGAAGCGTCGTCTCACGCGGTCTGCACGTCCAGCACGAACGCTGGTCCAACTGAGGAGCCAGGTGGAAATGGCATGGCAAGCCGTTCCACAGGACTACATCCAGCATCTCTACAATCGTCTCCATGGGAGAATAGCAGCCTGCATTGCTGCGAAAGGTGGATATACACTGTACTAGTGCCGACATTGTGCATGCTCTGTTGCCTGTGTCTGCCTGTGGTTCTGTCAGTGTGATCATGTGATGTATCTGACCCCAGGAATGTGTCAATAAAGTTTCCCCTTCCTGGGATAATGAATTCACGGTGTTCTTATTTCAATTTCCAGGAGTGTAAAAGGGAGGTCAGCGTTGGCCTAATATTGATGGTTTATTGATAACAAAATCGACTGTCAATCACATAGTGATCATCTTCAGTGCTGTTGTGTACAAATTAAACTCATAGGTACTGGTATCAAGTTATTATCAGTAACCAAATCTGAGAAACTATCACAATAATTCACTAATCGTGATCGTTTCTCTACTAAAGAGACTGCCTACACTACGCTTGTCCATCCTCTTTTGGAATACTGTTGCTCAGTGTGAGATACTTACCAGATAGGACCGACGGAGTACATCGAAAAAGTTCAAAGAAGGTCAGCACGTTTTTTATTATCGAGAAATAGGGGGGGGGGGAGAGTGTCATTGAAATGATACAGGATTTGGGATGGCCATCATTAAAACATAGGCGTGTTTCGTTGCGGAGCAATCTTCTCACCAAATACCAATCACCAACTTTCTCCTCCGAATGCGAAAATATTTTGTTGACGCCGACCTATACAAGGAGAAACGATCATGATAAAATATTGGAAATCAGAGCTTCATACGGAAAGATGTAGGTGTTCGTTCTTTCTGCGCGCTATACGAGATTGGAGTAATAGAGAATTGTGAGGACGTTTAAATGAACCCTCTGTCAGACACTTAAATGTGATTTGTAGAGTATCCATGTAGATCTAGATAGATGTAGACAAGAAACTTTGACAAAGGGCAGATTATTATTACGCAGAGCCTGTGAAGGTGTATCTCGAAAACAGTGAAACTGGTCGAATGTCCACGTGCTACTGTAGTGGGCATCAGTGAAACTACCACTAGCCGCTACATGGTTGGAGGTCCACAACTGTTCACGGAAGGCAGGGCTCGGAGACTTGTCTGCTCTGTAAAGTAGGGTACAGGGTCTGATCTGTGACACCTCTGCCGAAACAGCACAATGCTGGCGCACGCGCAACAGTTTTGGAAAACACCGTTCATCGTATATGACTGAACATGGAGTTCTGCAGCAGACCATCCCTGCTTGTTTGCATGTTGTCTCAACGACATCGTCAATTACAGTAAAAGTCGGTACGGGACCGTCGGGATTCGACATTCGATCAATGGAAACCTGTCGGCTCTTAGGATGAATCGCATTTTTGCTGCACTAGGTCGATAGTAGTCTCCACAAACGCCAAGGTGGACGGCGGCTCGAAACGTGCAGCGCGGCACGGACGCAGGCTGGTTGGGGCAGTGTTATGCCACGGTAGATATTCTCCTGCACTTGTATGGGACCTGCGGTAGTAATAGGAGCCAATTATCAATACCAATGAAATTAACCAACAACCGTGTAACTGAGATGTTATTTTATTTTGATGGCTTTCAGTTTCGGCATTCCACTGTGCCATGTTCTGACCCCATATGCATCTCTCCAAATAAACGATAATGCCATATAGTGCCATATATCTTTGGTTGTCATGAATTCAACCTTTTCACTAGTGCTGCGTTCGCAGACTTGAAAGCAATTGATCAATATGCCTGAAGATGGCATCGTGGAATGCCGAAACTGATAGCTGTCAGAATAAAACAAAATGAAATACCTCAGTTACACGGCTGTTGGAGAATTTCACTGGTATTGACAATTAAGTAAACAGCTGTTGTCCCCTGTCGATGATGGATCAACAGAGATTTAATAGAAGACACATTGACATCTGGGAACCTTCTGCATCCCTCCACACTTTCACTCGACGGCGATACCATCTTTCAGTATTATAATTGCCTGTGTCTCGGAGCCAGAACCGCGTTACAGTGATTTTAGGAGCAGTATAATGATGTCACCGTGATGTCTCAGCGGCCAAACTCGCCTGACGTAAATCCTAAGGAACCCATCTGGGTCGCTATCGGGAGCCATCACCGCGTACGCAAATCAGCAGCAAGTTACTTACGCGAATTACGTAACCTGTGCGTAGACATCGAATGTCACAAACCTCCACAACGTTACCAAGAAACTGCCTGATGCCCGACATGCAGAATCGGCGATGTATTTCGTTCCAGAGGAAGACAAACAAGCTACTGAGCGCGTGGTCATAGTGTTTTGGCTCGAAGGTGTAAATTTACCAGTATTACAAATTAATAATTACAGAAACAGTAATTTTGCTCACTTAGTCAGTTGTCGACCGTTAATCTTATTTATTCATTAACTAAATTCATAACATTTTTCCAAATTATGCAAATTACAGTGATGCCATTTCATTCTTTATTTTCATTTTGATTTAAACGAAATTCATTTTCTTATTGCCATTGCTAAAACCACTGAACATTGGCGACTCATTTATAATAGCACTTAAAGTTCGCAGATTTCATTTATTCTTCGGAGCAGGTGCCTTTACCGCACAACAGGGAACTTCATGTACACGGCTCAGCGGTAGGTAAAGCATTTGGAAGACTTTGGCATGATACTGGGTGAATGCAGTTGAAAGGCGTCAATCGATCCACCTCATATCATTACGTGCTTCGCTTTATCAAGTTCAGCAGAGTATCTTTTCCCTGCTTCTTCTGCTTATGTTTTCGATGCCAGTGGGGGGCAGGTCACCCTCGAAACCTAAACTGAATGTATTTCAAATTTATTTTATTAAAATTGATAATCAGCACAACATGTTCGACGTCTGATCAAGAAATACTGAGACGAATTTTTTTCACAGATGTTTATTACTCCGTTTCACTACTTACATAATCCTTTTCAAAGTACTCCCCTACCTACTTGGAAGTACTTTTTATACCGCTTCTGCCAGTCTTTGACCGCATAGAGCAGGCCATTCTTTGTCATGGCCTTGACAATCGCCTCTCTTTGACTTTAATAATAAGACTAAAAAATCAAAGGGTGCAAAATCTGGGCTATAAGGCGGAGGCAGTACAAAGGTAATGTTAAATTGAGCCAGAAACTGCATGATTTGTGACTTGAAGTCGCAACCCAGTCCCAGGACCCCGTGATCAAGAGGCAGCAACGCCAGGAAGTACACCACGAAGCGGGCAGTTAAGCCAATGCTGATTTGTATTACGATGCTGTAACAGTAGTGTGATGGGGAACTTTATGCTGGTAAATAATTGCATGCCAGTCAAAAAAACGTGTTCGCCCTCACTTTCCCTGCAGTAGGCACAACCTTCGCCTCTTTTGGTGTTGGAGAACCTGGCGACCATAATGATGCAGCCATGACTTATCATCGGCGATAATCGATTTCAGAACCGTACCCCCTCCATCAGGACATCATGGCTTGTCTCCATTAGCACAGCCTTTTTTCGGGAGTAAACAGACGTGTCACCCAAAGGGCACTAACACGGATCATATGGAGATGATCATGCATAATCGTAAAGATAAATCGGCCTCCTTCGAAATCGTTGAACCACCTTAACTCTGTTCCACGAAGTAGTGCATGTGCATGGTACACTTGCTGCATCTTTTTGTAACTTCCAGTCGCTGTATGGTTTAAATGAACACAGAATTTTATTGCACCGTACTGCTGCTCTCGCGTCAGCTTCGCTGTTTGGTATGCGAAATGCAAAGAGCGTCAAGAAAATAGAGCATTATTATCAACTCACCGATATGACAGCGCATCCACCTATGGACATTATACATAAAAACCCACTCTTTCCAAATATGAGTGGTACAGATAGGCACAGCAGGTACGGGAAAAATTAGTATTTGTTGATCAGTCCTCGTACTTATAACTATCTGTCATAAATATGGAAGAGCGCTCATTTGGATGAATGTGGGTGTAATTAGAAACGTATGCGACCAGGAAAATTCCGGTGGAAGCTCTTGGTTCAGTTTTATAGTAGCAACCTATTAAGACAGTTGAATGTAGTCTTCGAAGCCAGCTCCGGCGCAGAAAGACTGTCGCAACATTTGCTAGCCCGACCTCAAGCATGCGACCACGCCGCTTCATCTGCGCACCCAAGCATAGGGACGCAGAACGACACCAGTTGGACGGGGCGGAAAAATTTTAGCCGAGTGAACCAGGCGCTTCCTTTCACCTTTTTTGACTGGAGGAGACGGTTGGAACCCCTGGCGAGTGCTTTATGTTGATCGGTCAGTAAGTCCGAACATGGATAGTACGCACTCTCTGCGCAGATTCAAGACGGTTCGGATTTAGGATAGAAATTACCGTGGTGCGAACGCAGCGAACAGTCGTTGCTCCGTGGTCAAGTGTCGCTTCTGTAGACATGCGAAGAGTGATTTCTGTATGGGAGTTTATTCGATTTTTAACTAGAATTCTCTGCAATGATTAAACTTAATCGTTGGAAGCAGTGTGTCATGATTATGTACCGTTTTATGTAGACTCATATGGAATCGAACTAGGTCCTCAATCCGTCACGGTTCGCCTGACGTATCGTATGTCCACTCAACTTTCATGATGCTTTTACTGTGAGTCACTAGCCGGCTTTGACGATTCAGTTATCAATGGAAAGTGGCGAACTTTACTTTCGATTACTGGGCGAGTTTCAGTCTCTGTGTGTGAGCAATTGCGCTTCCATATTGCGGTCGTCAATCCATCTAGTCCTTTAACAAATGACTACCAGTGCGTTATTGCTGTTTGTTTATACGGAACCATAGCATTATCATTTTTACGTGTTTTTTTATGTAAATGCAGGTTCAGTGGCAAGAACCATGTGTTACGTAAATGTTCATTACGTAACAGCTACTTAGTTCGTTCAACTTCGCCACAGTATTCGTGCTCCCACGACCGTTCTCCTCCTGTGATCTTTAGCCTCATGGCCACCAATAAGTGAGAATTAGTTGGAATGCTTAGTAAAATGTAGATCCTGATCGGTCGCTCTGGAGTTCGCTAAGCAAATTTCCGTTGCTCAATTTTCTCTTCAGGATAGAAACTGCGACTAATATTCACGGAACTTGACGCGACTTGTCACTAAGTGGGAGGTACATAATGTTGAACACTGTATTTGAGCATCAGATTGGTCCTTATGAACGGAGAGACTGTCCGACCATAAAACAGAGGAGACTCTTGCGGTCAGCCTACAAAGGAGACTGCACACAAACCACTTGCGCGTCCCATTTTAGAATACTCAAAAAATGTTCAAATATGTATGAAATCTTATGGGACTCAACTGCTAAGGTCATCAGTCCTAAATTATCCTAAGGACAAACACACACACCCATTCCTGAGGGAGGAGTCGAACTTCCGTGAGGACCAGCCCCACAGTCTGTGACTGCAGCGCCCCAGACCCCTCGGCTACTCCCGCGCGGCTTTAGAATACAGCTGAAGTGAATGGGTCCCGTACCAGATAGGGGTAACAGAGAATACTGAACGTAAACAGAGGCAGGAATGGTTACAGTTTTGAGTCTCACGGAAGATCGTGATTAAAATGTTGAAAAACGTGAGTTGTTTCTTGAAGACAAACAGACACTAAAGTCTACATACAGAGTTTCAAGAACCATTATTAAGTGAAGAATCTCAATGTATTCTTCATGCCCCTACATATCGCGCCCGTAGAAATCATGAGAGCAAGATTACACTAACTGCAGAGATCAGACAACAATTTAAGCATCATTCACGCGCTCCTTCGGGTGTTGGGATGGGAAGAAATCCTAACGTGTGGTAGCATTCCAAGTACACTACTCTATGCACTTTAGAGTGGTTTTGCAGAGCATGTATCTAGACAGATGCAGACATCCAACAACCAGTAATTTTCAGACCACGGACAGATGGACTTTTAACCCTTGACTGCGCACTCGATCACAAAAGCACTTTTAGCTTTCGTCCAGAAAGATACTTCCTTTTCTTATGCCGTGTAACAGTACATTTCGTCAAGTGACTACAGACGTGTGGGTACACATGAGGAACCTCGCCAGTTACTGAGCAATTATCGCACATTATCCAATGCTTCCTCAAAAGTGTTGAATAATGAAGGTTCCAGAATGGGAACTCCAACGCTGAAGGTCGTGGACGTTATTTCAGTGATTGGGTGGGTGTGATTTCCTAAGGGAGCAAACTGCTGAGGTACACTACGTAAACTAACTTACGCTAAGGACAACACACACGCACATGGCATAGGAACTACTCGAACCTGCGGCGGAAGCAGCCGCGCAATCGGTAACATGGCGCCTCTAACAGCACGGCCACTGCTAACGGCTATTTCATTAATTGGTTTATCATACAGTGCCCCATAAAAATCCACAAAACAACCCAATAGATAACACTAAAATTTTCATGTTGAAGTTCTAGATCGTGTGTCGGATGCCAACACTTAATTTTTGCCACCTAGTTGTCAGTCTTCTAAATCTCCTTCCCGCCGCGCGGGATTAGCAGGAGGGTCTGAGGCGCTGCAGCCGTGGACTGTGCGGCTGGTCCCGGCGGAGGTTCGAGTCCTCCCTCGGGCATGGGTGTGTGTGTTTGTCCTTAGGATAATTTAGGTTAAGTAGTGTGTAAGCTCAAGCACTGATGACCTTAGCAGTTAAGTCCGATAAGATTCCACACGCATCTCTTTCCCACGACCACACACAGCCACATTCTTCTCTCTGTATTTCTTATTATTTCAACAGCTCAGTATTGTTGAACTTGTAATTTATTGGCAGATTAGAACTACGTGCCGAATCGGGAGTTAAACGCGGGATCTTTGCCCAATTAAGACAAGTGCTGTACCCACTGTGTTACCCAAACAAAACGCAGAATCCGCCCTCAGAGTGTCACATTTCTGCGCTGGCTGCTCTTGTGCCGCGCTCGCATGGCTCAGTCGGTAGAGCACGTGCCTCAATTAGGCAAAGGTCCCATGTTCGACTCCTGTCTAGCGTACAGTATTAATCTGCCAGAAAGTTTGACACCGTAAATTGCGTTACGAATCTATTCTTCTACACTTGTAATGTGAGATACGGAATTAGATCGCACCTAGCAGCCTCACATTTTCTAGATGGCAATGTTTTGTTTTCGCTTCTTAAGAAGGTGGTAACATTGATGCAGCGAGATATTTCAGTGCACTCTTCTGTGTTATTGTTTTTGTATTGAAGAATAATAAATAAACATTACTTATTATTTTTGTTTGTTATGTAGTAGTTTCAGATGACAAGTGTTTGGGATCCTACGTTATCAGTGAGTGCTGATATTAGTCACTTCATATAAACATGGACTGTAATATTTGTGGCTTTGCAGCCATCATATTTACGTACAAGAAGCTCTTCTTAGAGCATTTCAGGAGGCAGCAGTGGCAAGATGACGTTATGGCGTGTGAGGAACCAGAAACAGATGGTTTGTTCTGTACGGGTATCGTTAGAGAACCGCCTAAATACTGGCCATTACTTCACGATTGCCTGCTGCGTTCGGAAACTGCGCACCAAAATGATAATTTCCCGCCATTAATATTAGGTTATTTACTTGCATTTCATACTAAAGAAACTCTCAATATCGTGTTACCGTTCCATTATTTGAAAAGTATTACTGACCAGCAGAATAAAAAACAAGTGCGAAACGAAAAGAAACTTCCGTGTTCTTTTGATCGCGGTCGAGGTGATTAAGGCATCTAGTTCGGTAGTCTCTGAGGACAGACATGCTGTCTGCCGCGGTCGGTAACAGGTTAAGACTTTATTAGCAATGTGTGGTTATTTGGATATATAGCTGAAACAGTGTGATAGTAATTACGGAAATACGCAATTATTTTGTTGGAGAAAGGAAATTATTTGTGACTCTAAATTGGAATTTAATTGTGCAGTTTCTCGTTTTCTGCTATTAAAAGGCGAGTGGCATCCCATATACACAAACTAATTGGAAATATAATTATTAGCATAATTAGTTCCTCGTTAAGAGTTTCTTACAGCCTAAAGATAATGGATTCGACACCAACGTGCTGTTTTCTCCGCAGTCTGCAGTTTGGTGAACATTTATTGGCTTAGTCTCAGGCACGATGTACACACAACTAGAACAAATAATTCGTCTTGTGACTCCTACAATTTTACGTTGGTAAGAGCCTCTACCGGTGGGAATGTACTAGTGAGCATTCATTCTGAAGTACGATATATGTAATCTGGCTGCTATCTGATGCTACAGCTTGGGATAATTCTTGTTTTGTCAATTTTATATATGACAAGAGCCGCTAGGATTCATGTAATCAAATGTACCATCGTGTGACTTAACAAGGCCCACTCTTTCTAAAGAGGATATGAGGTGTGTTTTTTAAGTAACTACCGTTTTGAAATTAAAAAAAAGACGTGCTAAGATATCTCAATAATTTAATTTTTACAAGAAAGCCTGGACCTTAATCTACGCACTGACGCCATTACAGTCTGATTCTTCCTTGTTTACGTTGTGCACTAAGCGTTTAAGATGCCTCCGATAATCGTGAGTCTCGCTGAATGTGAAGTACGGGCTGTTATAAGATTTCTTAGTTCTAAAGGCCAAAACCGATGGCTTTTCTTCGTGAGATCTGTGCAGTTTACGGAGAAACCATTATGAGTGATGGAATGGTAAGAAAGTGGGTGAGAGCATTTAAAGATCGCCTCACAAATGTGCATGATGAACAACGGAGTGGGCGGCCTTCGGTCGTTAATGAAATTTTGGTGCAGGAAGTGGACAATAAGGTGAGAGAAAACAGACGTTATACGATTTCCTCCTTGCGGGATGACTTTCCTAAAGTTTCTCGTAGTGTTTTGTATGGCACTGTGACCGAGCACTTGAATTACAGAAAATTGTGAGTACGTTGGGTACCGAAGATGTTTACGGATGTGCACAAAACCAAACGTTTAGACAGTGAGAGGTACCACAACGACGGTGATGATTTCTTAAGTCAAATTGCTACGGTCAATGAAACATGGGTGGCCTACGTCCCACCAGAATCAAAGCAACAGTACATGTAAGTTAAGCAAGGGCATCGTTATGCTGCAAGTCAATTACCGTCCGCATTTGGCGAATCAGACCAAAGATCTCATCACATCTTTTCGATGGGAAACTCTAGATCATCCTCCTTACAGACCCGAGCTTGCGCCCAGTGATTACCATCTGTTCCTGCACTTGAAGAAACACCTGGGCGGTAAGCGTCTTCAACACGATGACGAAGTCAAAACAGTGGTAATGCAGTGGTTAACAAGTCAGGCGGTAGGCTTCTATGAGGAGGGTATTCAAAAACTGGTACAACGTTATGATAAGTGCCTCAATTTTGACGGAAATTATGTAGAAAAGTAGATTAAGGTACAGGCTTTCATGTAAAAATAAAATTATTGAGATATCTTAGCACGTCCTTTTTAAATTCCAAAACGGTACTTACTTAAAAAACACGCCTCGTATTTTTGCAAATATCGACTAATGAAGCTTTATTTGCAGATGGTTGACTGATTTCTCAACCTCCTCAGACTTGCACAGTTGATGCTTCGCAGCTCTGTTGAAGATTTTGTTAGAACTTATGCTTTCCAGTCAGGGACGTGGAAGCAAATAGGCACCTCGGGTGTACTACAGTCTCAGTACAAATCAGATCAGTGACGTGTCACCTGTGGTAACACAGAGGAGGTATGAGGAGAGAAATTGTCGAGGGAAGGGGTTATCGTACGCACTTGTATAGCATCCGCTCCCTCTCTCTCTCATTGATTTAACTTGCACCGGCTGGTGTGGCCGAGCGGTTCTAGGCTCTTCAGTCTGGAACCGCACGACCGCTACGGTCGCAGGTTAGACTCCTGCCTCGGGCATGGATATGTGTGATGTCCTTGGTTAGTTAGGTTTAAATAGTTCTAAGTTCTAGGGGACTGATGACCTCAGATGCTAAGTCCCATAGTGCTCGGAGCCATTTGAACCATTTTTGATTTAACTTGCCGGAAGACCACAAGGTACAGACGTATCGTCTCCAATTTCACCGTGGATAACGAAGATGGTGACCAGTGATAAAAGCAGGGAACAACGTTTATTCGTGGTGCATTTTCACTTCCATAGACTGCGTTAAAGCTGACGGCGTAACTAAAGAAAAACGAATGAATTAACACGAGAATGGTGTACCTTTACTTCCCCTAGCAGCCCTCTTACGTAATGCAAAAGTTGATAACGAGAGTGTTCTAATTACGTGGCTACGCTGCAAAGTGAGTCATGCCAGGGCGTGGGAATAAACGGTGACCGTTCGACAAACGGCAAAGCGCACTTGGCGTGTGAGTTATGCGTGTCTGCGCTCAGAGAGGCCAGCGCAGCCTATTATATGGTAGAGACAATGCGGCCGCATGCCACTGCGCCGAGACCTGCCGAAGGCTGGAGAAAGGCTCGTGGCGCTATCGACAATGACATCTACGAGCGGCGAAGGACAGCCGACGCGCAGCTCTGGCGCCTCACGTCGACAGCGCCGTTCTGCACGCGGCGGCGGCAGGTCGGTCGGAATGCGGGTCCAGCAGACACTGTGCAGGGAGCAGTACACCAACAGAAAACGTTTACCAAACTTCTGGAAGACTTTCTGGTCTCGAGATCAGTCTGAGAGAAACGCAAATGAATTGCGAGTTGTTACGCCTTATAGCGTTGTATGACAGTCATTAATATGTAGCTACGTATCCAAATACGCAGTTATATGTACTCAGTTGTTGTTTCCATTGTGTTGGAAAAGTGAAAAATATAAATACTATGAACACAGAGGTTAGTTTGAACACTGCAATACTTTGCTGGTATTGCCGTCGCCTTCCTCCGATCTCAGTACTGAATTACCAATCTGTTATAATGGGACCTACAATCTCACTGTCTGATCTCATATTTTTAGACTTCCAGGTGGCTTTTGACACCTTTCCCCACAAGCGACTTCTAATGAAACTGCGTGCCTACGTTGCATCTTCTCAGTTGTGCGACTGAATTCGTGATTTCCCTTTCAGAAAGTTCAAATGTTCGTGAAATCTTATAGGTATTAACTGCTAAGGTCATCAGTCCCTAAGCTTACACACTACTTAACCTAAATTATCCTAAGGACAAACACACGCACACGCCCATGCCAGAGGGAGGACTCGAAACTCCGCCGGGACCAGCCGTACAGTCCATGACTGCAGCGCCCTAGACCGCTCGGCTGATCCCGCGCGGCTCTGTCAGGAAGGTCACAGTTCGTAGTAACTGACGGAAAGCTATGGAGTAAAACAAAAATAATAACTGCCGTTTTCTGCTGTTCCTGATGTATTTAAACCATGCTGGAGACAATTTGAGCAGCTCTCTTAGATTGTTTGGAGATGATGCTCCCACTTACAGACTAGTAAAGTCATCATATTATCAAAACCAATTGTAAAATTATTTTGACAACATACCTGTATGGTGCGAACGGAAGCAATAGACTCTAAATGTTGAAAAGGCTCGTCCACTTGATTACTAAAAGGAATCTCCTAAATTTCACTTGCAACATAAATTACACAAATTTAAAGGCTGCGAATTCTGCTAAATGCTTAGGGATTACAACTGCAAATATCTTAAATTGGAACAATCACATACAAAATTTCACGAGGAAAGCAAGCCGAAGATTGCGACTTATTGACACAACACTTAGAAAAGACTGGATATGCAACGAATTTCTGTCCTCTTCTAAAGTGTTGCTGCGCGGTGTGGGATCCACATTAGGTATCCAAAAACTTCAATGAAATGCAGCCGGTTTTGTATTATCGTGAAATAGGGGACAGATTCACACAGATATGATACGTGGATTTGGGTGGCAAGCATAAAGACAAAGGTGGATCTTATCATGAAATTTCTGTCACCAACTTTCTCCAGCGAATGAGAAGAAATTTTGTTGGTGTCTGTGTGCACATGATCATGTAATAAAATGTGCAATTAGACAAGTGAAAGATACCGTGAGAAGTGAGACGGAGAATAAGTTATATCTCGAGAGGCGCCCTTGAAAATGTCTAAGAACGAACCGTCTTTAGTGGAGAGACTCTGAAAAATATCCACTACGCTGATAGTAGTGTAGTATTTGCTGAAATCTTAAACAGATTTTAACATGTATTCCAAACCAAGGAGAGCAGTGAGTGTTATAGCCAGAAACCATGGCAAAATTATTGAAGAACTAAATAAACACATACCGGTACACCTGAAAACCTATAGTATCAATCAGTGGGATAACTTGCCAGTAATTGACGTCCTTATTCAGAAAGTCAGAGCTGTACTTTGTAAAAATAAAGGTGTTCAAGAGTCGTCTCCTCTCCGCCACACACCGTCAGGTGGCTTGCGGAGTATGGATGTAGATGTAGATGTAGAATCAAAAATAAGATTCCCATGTCGCAACACATTTTCCATCCTTTTCTACGGAGACAAGAGCTAGGCTGTGATCGAGTCGATGGGTGAGCAACTCGGGCATACGAGATGTGGCTCTCCAGGAGAATGCTGAGGGTGCCATGGGCAAGTACAATTACTAACAATGGCACAGTAAGAAAAGTGGAAAATGAGAAAGGAATCATAAACACGGTAAAATACAGAAAACTACAATACCTTGGCCGTGTAATTACGAGCGGAAACAGACACAGACCGATGCTGAACATTCTTCAAGGAAACGTACCTGGTACAAGATGACGACGAAGAAGAACATTTTTGCTGAGAAACTTAAAGACAAGGACTTCACACAAGAGCGAGGAACTTTTCCGAAAAAAAGAACGGAACGGATAGGAGCTTGAAGGAAAAGAATAATAATAATGCCTGTGTGTATCCGTTATGGTGCTTACTGCGTTGGACGTTTTCCCCGCTTATTGCTCGCTTATCTCAGGGGCACTAGATTTTATTGCAGACATTGAACCAACCGTGTATCTAAGAAGATACCCTCTTGGTAACTTGGTATTCATACGCGTACACCCTGTCGTGACTCAAAAATCTCAACACTAAATTACACACATGCTTATGATTTTCACCCAAACGAAGGAGATATAAACTCGATGCTCACAAAATGTAAGACAGCGGTGGCAAATCACCTTCATTAGCATCGCGCCCACGCAGTATCGTGCGACTTCCGCTTGGGAATGACTTCGAATAGCCATTTCAGAGATGTAATTAGTGCAAGTATGTCACTTTAAAACTTAAAAGGAAACGGAATTTTTTATGGGCTGGGAAAGTAGCTAAACAAGTTGTCAGAGAAGCAGAGTTGCTGCTGGAAACGGCAGAGCGCGGAAGCGTTTGCTGCTGTCCAGTGCACACCAAGGCCATTTCGGGGAGATGGCGCAAGAGTAATGGAAGAGAGGCGACCTCGCTCTTGAGGAACAAGCAGTTCCGCAATTCACGCGGAGTGAATCACGGGAACACCCGTAGACTTACTAATCACCAGGGTCAGCCGGGACTCGAACTGCGTACCAGAGGCACCTGGTCAGGCGTGTGACACAACAATATATTTGCGTGATAATTAAATCACTTAAATCAGTTTCGCTATTGAAAGTTTTATACCTTCAGTGGTGAGTATTTCTTACACGTAAACAAAAACTTTAACGCTTTTCATGACAATGATATAATTACCGCCTTCTGTAACACAAATTTGTCTGTGATGTCGCACCTGTATTACGACTTTCAAAATGGTCATCAAAGACACCAATAATTGTCCACCTGCTGAGAAGCAAAAGCGCTGATAGAGATCCTCGGAAAAGTTCGCTGCTTTGCCCGGCCATCTCACTGCTTTTTATTTGATCCCAGATGTCTGAGTCCACCCTGTTTCACTACAAAAAATGGCAGGTGCACCACCTTCACACTTGAACGAGATGACTGACTCGCGGCGAGAAATGTATTGAGGCACAGAAGATTACGGGGTAGAAAGTAGGAAAAACTGAAAACTCACTCACATTGCCTCAGGCAAATTCGTGTCGTGCCAAGGCCAGAGGCGGAAGCGGACCATTATATCGGCAGTGGGTTAGGTCGAAGACACTGTCTGCCGAATAATTCATCAGGAAGGAAACGAGACAAGCATATTCGTCAGCTCGTAACACATATTGCGAGAAACTGTATCTATTTCATAACAGCACACAGCGAGGGACCGATAGAGCTGTTAGCAGCCTGCTCGGTGCATGTCGTAGGATAAAGGGGACACATTCGGGCATTACGAACCGGGCCTTGCGTCGTAACCTCACTCTAGGTCCCTTTAAATACTACAGTTTTCCTGCCCTTGCCATGCGTTTATCACTGGGATCGATGGCATTCACAGTAATAGCCGTCGATTGCATGATTACGATACTGTAGTGAATCTATGTCCTAAGTGCTACAGCACAGTCTGTGAACTAGCTGAAGATGTACTCAAGATGATGGTCTTCAGCTGATGAACTTCATGCTGCTCGCTGATCACCATCTACTGAATGAGAAACTGTCTTCCAACAACAACACATCTCAGTGCTGCCAATTTGGGTCTTCAACGTGGAAGCCAATAATAGGGCCTCTTGAGGTACACGTTCCTGTTCAACACTCAGGCGCCTGTGGGTTCTGAAACCTGATAAGGACGACACGACTTGAGGAGCCAGGTGGATGGGTCATCAAGGCTCATCGTGGAATTCAGAGTAGGACCAGAAACACACATAGCCATCACGAGAACCAAGTACAATTTGTTAGTGCTGGTTGCCTACATCAGGGGCAAGTATACTTTCAGGGGCAAACCTGTTGTCCTATTGTCCTATTTTCAATAACAGCTCCTTAACCTACCGTTCTGCTAAGAGGATTATGATGCCCTGATGACAATCCGTCCTTTTGATTGACAGATCCTTGACCTATTGTTCGATTAAATGGTTTACCAAGACAGCCCCACACATCCTACTACCCTTTCCCCTCCTCCTCTCCCATCCCTCTGGGAACTACCCTTCCCAATGTAATCACACATTTGATTGACAAATTAATTACATCGAAAAATTAAGTAATTCCTCCCCCTCTGTTCGCTGCTTGGTGTTCACCATCTACTGAATGAGAAACTGACTGCTCGCTGCTCATGCAGTGTCAGCGACTGAGTATTATTTCAACTTTGAAATTGAGCAGTAAACGAAAACATAGACTTTGAAATTGCAATGAATGTCGGCGGGGGAGTCGAGTAGTAAAAGCGGGCAAGAGAGAGAGAGAGAGAGAGAGAGAGAGAGAGAGAGAGAGAGAGAGGGCGGGGGAGATGGTTGGGGAGTCGGTGTGTGTGATGTGTCGCAGAGGTGAGCAGCTTGTTGTGACCACAGAAAATTCTAATTTTTATTCTTGCTTTTGTGACCATAATAAGAGTCCAGGCTCCATAGGCAAACAGCCATCCGACATTAAGAAATAGTGCACCAGGATGTAGGGACAAGATAAGCGGTGGAGGCTGCCAAGTATGGCTTGATGATCAAATAACTTAGTGTTTGACTTCCTGCCAGAGGAAGCAGCATGAATCAAACTTGCGCAATGGAAGACGCAAACACCAGGGCGATAATACAGCAAGAGAGAGAGAGTCATGTGCGGAGAAGACTCGTGTGGAAACGAAGTAAGTTGTGTGCAGCTAGAAACGAAAGTGTCGTGTGGAACCGAGGGCATTCTTGTGCAAGCTGACCGATTAGAAAAGAGAGTTTCGTGTGGAACCATATACATCCTTGTGCAATTCGATCACTTAGAAATGAAAGGGCCATGTGAAACAAATTAACTCGTGTGCACCCAAGTACATGAGAAACGAAATAAAAGGCCAGGTTAAGTAGGGCGTTTTCGTTTTTATGTTGCTAACGCCACGTAGCGCTGTATATGAAAATCACTGACTGTGCTGTTTGAAGTCTGTGGCTGGTTTGCATTGTTGAAATTTACTATTGTAGTGTTGGGCAGTTGGCTGTTAACAGCGCGTAGCGTTGCGTAGTTGGAGGTGAGCCGCCAGCAGTGGTGGATGTGGGGAGAGAGATGGCGGAGTTTTGAGAGTGGATGATCTGGACGTGTGTCCATCAGAGACAGTACATTTGTAAGACTGGATGTCATGAACTGATATACATATATATATATATATATATATATATATATATATATATATATATATATATATATATATATAATGACTTTTGAACCCTATTAAGGTAAATACATTGTTTGTTTCTATCGAAATCTTTCATTTGCTAACTATGCCTATCAGTAGTTAGTGCCTTCAGTAGTTAGAATCTTTAATTTAGCTGGCAGTAGTGGCGCTCGCTGTATTGCAGTAGTTCTAGTAACAAAGATTTTTGTGAGGTAAGTGATTCACGAAAGGTATAGTTTATTGTTAGTCAGGACTATTCTTTTGTAGGGATTTTTGAAAGTCAGATTGCATTGCGGTAAAAATATTGTGTGTCAGTTTAGTGGGGTTAGGTTCTTTGGGGAAGGAGACCAGACAGCGAGGTCATCGGTCTCATGGGATTAGGGAAGGATGGGGAAGGAAGTCGGCCGTGCCCCTTCAGAGGAACCATCCCGGCATTTGCCTGGAGTGATTTAGGGAAATCACGGAAAACCTAAATCAGGATGGCCGGACGCGGGATTGAACCGTCGTCCTCCTGAATGCCAGTCCAGTGTCTAGCCACAGCGCCACCTCGCTCGGTTGTTAGTTTAGTGTTGATCAGAATAAGTACGTTCAGTTCTGCTCAGCTGTTTGAAAATCAAATAACGTAAGAGGTTTATCAGCACAGTAATTCATAAATTTTTCTAAGAGGACGTTTCACAGGCAGCGGTATAGCTAGGAACATTGATTCAGTTGCAGATTCAGAGCCAGCGCTGGCAGTTTGGAGATTCCGCAGCGAGACGCCAGCGGGGCCGAGTAGGCCCATAGCAGCCGATACAGCTGATAAAGAAACTACGAGAAGACTGTGATAGGCTCTGGTGGACACTCAGGAACTGCACCTCAAGTAGGGTTTTTTAGAGTTTCCCTGGAATAGTGTTGAACAGAGGCTGTCAGTCTTTATCTCAATTACTTAGAGAGATTTCAGTGCTAACCAAGGACAAGTGATTGCTTCGTACTTGTTTCTTATATGTACCGGCAATTAGCTTTGAAGTAGCAAGTCCGAATAAACAGACTGAATCTTACTAAGGGGGTTATGGTCCAACACCTCACATAAGTATATGTGAGAATAAACTTGATAAACACTAACCAATCTTTTCTGCCTATTGCAATTCTGTACCTATTTTCAGGAACCTTATTTGCTTCAATCCAAGGAGATTTTCTCCCTCTCATTCCGGTATAAAGGTTGACAGCAATTTATAACCAACCCATTGTCGTTAAGGTACCGATTGTGCTACGCAGTTCGCACTTACTTCATTCTGGTATAGTGAGGCTGTGCCGGGACGCGACAGGCGAGCTGTTGAGGTTATGTGTCGCACTGCTGGGTATAAGGTCGACCACAGAGTGCAGGACACAAACTGTGAGAGTGCGACACGTCCAGGTGATAAAATGCTGCCAAGTAACAGCGGTTTCTCGGTCACCGCAAGTTACAGAAACGTTAGTTACCCACCACACCGTGGAAGGATGGACGCTGTTGCTGCCGAGCTACTACTTCGCGTCTTCCCCCGCAGATTTTTATCTGTGTAAGAGGCTTGCCATTTTTTTGCACTATACGGACAAACAATAAAATATCGTTTAAAGTGTGACTTTAGACAGTGGTGATCAGTTCCACAGGTCATTACACCCTGAAACAATATGATTTATAAGCTGAAACATATTCATTTATATTTCCAGAATTTTAAACGAAAGTTCTGGATGTTTAGAAGTAATTTAATCGTTAATCTAAGCTTGGAAATAATAATAATAGTAGCAATACAAGCTGTAAAGTCCTGTAGGAAAGAGTAATTTGGCAAATTTCAACAATTTCCTCCCGTTCAACGATACTGACTAATATTGTGCTTGCTCTAATTACGTACAATTTCATCAAATGTATCATACACACATACACTTTTACAATATATATCGATTGTAAGCAATTTCAATGCATACTGACAATACTCCATTTCTTTAAGTTTTTATGAAGAGGCGCTATAAAAAACCATTCTGGTGATTAACTGCATATTTTCCCGTACCGTTCTGATTGAACTACTTCGGAACTCATACCTTAAAGCGCTCTATTAGGTACACGTAATCAGGGTCAAGTTATTTAAGCTGAACGGAGTAAAAAAGTTGCACTTCCTTCAATAAAGAATATTCGTCGCAAAATCGCCTTCCGCCGACGTTTTGACATTATTCTCCAAGTCCTGCAGGAGTCTGCCTTCCTCTCCCGTCTGAATTACTCGGCCAGCAGCGCCGCTGGGGCGCCGGTTGCCCCGTCAAACTGGATGCGTCACTTCTTATAGTTAGCGACGAGAACCTGATCCGGACTTGCGTCATGTTTCTGTGGCACAGGGGTGTGACGGGAGCGCTGCACTCATCACGAGGTGAGGCGCGGTGCTGCCACGTTCCCGAAAGCTCCTGGCGGACTTAAACTGTATGTCGGAGCGGGACTCGAACCTCGGAGTAGCAGAGAGGCAGTGGCGAGGGCGGGTTGTGAGTCGAGACCGTGCAGATCTAGGGATGGCGCATTTGCTCGCGATACGCAAAGGTTCACAGATTGGCAAGTAGTTTTAATCATCCAGGAAGTTTCATACCACAGTACACTATGCTGTAGAACGAAAATTCATTCTTGAAACATTCCTCCTATGCGATGGCTACGCCATATCCTTTCTTCGACTGGTACTAATGACACAAAATATGCAGCAAAACGCCTATGAAATTTTGTAAGTAGGCGAGAGGCTGTGACACAATTCTATTTCAGCGTCCGCTCTTTTCGTGAATAAAATACCGATTTCGACAACTCTCACTCTATTCGCAATAGACTGCTTCAGAACGAACTCCATTTGCTGGTCATAACTTACTCATAATAAAAACGGAGTATAATTTAACATAACCGATATTTTAAAATACAAACATCAAAAAAAGTTTTGCATCACCCCGATTCCCAGAACTCCTCAAGATAGAAGTTGACTGTGGATATTGTATCACAGACACAGCCCCTTTGACTAATCAGAGATGTCACTAAAACCGCCCAAAGATGTAAACAACCATGTATCAGCAGCGCCTATTAGACGGAGGGCGTCCGACAGCCGATCAGTTCACAGTAAGGAGGTACACAGCTCGTGTTGTCTGTAGTTCAACCGTGCGTAGACGGTCAATACCGCGGTTCTATCGCGTCCGCATTGTTGGTTTGTGCCATGAACGGCGTCTCGGAGTGAACCAAAGAGATGTTGTTTGGACATGGAGGAGATACAGAGGGACAGGAACTGTCGATGACATGCCTCGCTCAGGCCGCCCAAGGGCTACTACTACAGTGAATAACTGATACCTACGGATTATGGCTCGGAGGATCTCTGACAGCAACGCCATCATGTTGAATAGTGCATTTCGTGCAGCCACAGGACGGCGCGTTACGACTCAAACAGTGCGTAATAGGCTGCATGATGCGCAACTTCATTTCCGACGTCCATCCTTGCAACCACGGCACCATGCAGCGTGGTACAGATGGGCCAAACAAAATGCCGAATGGACCGCTCAGGATTGGCGTCACGTTCTCTTCACCGATGAGTGTCGAATATGCCTTCAACCAGACAATCGTCGGAAACGTGTTTGGAGGCAACCCGGTCAGACTGAACGGCTTAGACACACTGTGCGGTGAGTGCAGCAATGTGGAGGTTCCCTGTTGTTTCGGAGTGGCATTATGTGGGGCCGACGTACGCCGCTGTTGGTCATGGAAGGCGCCGCAACGGCTGTACCATACGTGAATGCCCTTCTCCGACCGATAGTGCAATCACATCGGCAGGATATTGGCGAGGCATTCGTCTTCGTAGACGACAATTCGAGCCTCCATGGTGCACATCTTGTGAAAGACGTTCTTCAGGATAACATCACTCAACTGCAGTGACCAGCATGTTCTCCAGACATGAATCCTATCGAACATGCCTGGGATAGATTGTAAAGGGCTGTTTATGGACGTCGTGACCCATCAGCCAATCTGAGGGAATGGGAAAATCTGTACCAACATTGCCTTGATGAACTTCAGGATAGTATGCTTCGACGAATATGGGCTTAGATCAATGCAAGAGAACGTGCTACTTCGATTAGAGGTACCGGTGTGTACAGCAATCTGGACCACTACCTATGAAGGTCACGCTGTGTGGTCGTACAACACGCAATGTGTGGTTTTCATAAGCAATAAAAAGGGCGGAAATGATATGTTTATCTCTATTCCAATTTTCTGTGCAGGTTCCGGAACTCTAGGAACCGAAGTGATGCAAAAGTTTTTTATGTGTGTATTATATTAAATTACATGAATTTTTTTACTCTTTCCGTCTAGAAATTTTAAACGTATTTGCTTCACAGATTTCTTCGTATCATTCAAGTTTTCGTATTCAGTTTCTAGTAGTTCCCTTAAAGCACCAGACTTTAACGTATACTGCGCAAAACAGTTAACAGATCACTGCCATTAAAGACGTAGAGCCGGCCGGTGTGGCCGTGCGGTTATAGGCGCTTCAGTCTGGAACCGCGTGACCGCTACGGTCGCAGGTTCGAATCCTGCCTCGAGCATGGTTTTGTTTGATGGCCTTAGGTTAGTTAGGTTTAATTAGTTCTATGTTCTAGGCGACTGATGACCTCAGAAGTTTAGTCGCATAGTGCTGGGAGCCATTTGAACCAGTCATTTTTGGAGACGCAGGAATTTACAAAACCTCACGGCGTAGAATTTTCCATAACCCTTCAAAACTAATTATGGGCAAGCGATCTCTTTAAAACTTCCACATTTTTGAGTCCAAAGTTAAGAAGATAATGCGAAAACTACAGCCATAGACATATCTTAAAGTGGGGAATTTTCACAAAATTTCACTTTTCAATTATATCTGATTGGAGTAACATTGTTAATATCTACCTGGACACCGATTAAAAGCCTACATCTTAAAGGCAGTGAATGGGTCGAACAGTACCAAAGGTTAAATCCCATAATAAAATTTATTCATTAACCGATTTACGAGATAAAGATACAAAATAAATAATCAGAAAAGTGTGATAATTACATCTATCTAAATTAGCATGAAGATGAAATGGAAAGCATTGTCACTCCACTGTCAGTTGAATTACTTGCTGCCCTCTTAAGAATTTACTCTTTCCCGAAGCTCAACGATAACAGTGTAAGTAGACTGTTTAGGTTTTTATATTGGTAACGCCATTTAGCGCTCTATATGAAAATTACTGACTGTGCTGTATGAAGGCTGTGGTTGGTTTGCATTGTTGAAGTATATGCTTTTGAAGTGTGTGGCAGTTGGCTGTTGACAGCACGTAATGATGCGCAGTTGGAGGTGAGCCGCCAGCAGTAGTGGATGTGGGGAAGTGAGATGGCGGAGTTTTGAGAGCGGATGATCTGGACGTGTGTCCATCAGAGACAGTACATTTGTAGGACTGGATGTCATGAACTGATATGTATATATAACTTTTGAACCCTATTAAGGTAAATACATTGTTTGTTCTCTATCAAAGTCTTTCATTTGCTAAATATGCCTATCAGTGGTTAGTGCCTTCAATAGATAGAATCTTTTATTTAGCTGTCAGTAGTGGCGCTCGCTGCATTCGAGTAACGAAGATTTTTGTGAGGGAAGTGATTTGTGAAAGGTATAGGTTAATGTTAGGGCCATTCTTTTGTAGGGATTATCGAAAGTCAGATTGCGTTGCGCTAAAAATATTGTGTGTCAGTTTAGTGTTGATCAGAATAGGTGAAGAGCGAAATGTCTGAGTACGTTCAGTTTTGCTCAGCTGTTTGAAAATCAAATAATGTAAGAGGTTTATCACACAGTAATTCATTAATTTTTCTAAGACCCAGAAAGCCACACATTCATTACTTTAACTTCTCTTCCGGTACCGTGATTTACGCTCACCTTAAGTATGATTATGCTCCACCCAGCTATGCGCTGCAGAAGATGGAATCGTCAACAACTGTGTGGGACTGCTAGATGTGGCATCCTCTACTGCGCTGCTACGCCAAGTCGATCAGGACACCACAGGGCCCTAACTCTAAGTTGATGCAGATACACTGGCGTCCCACCTCTATCTGCTACCCTCACTGCGCTCAGTTACGCCCTGCCTATTTCTTGCCTCCAAAAACTCCAGTCGCAAAATTACGAACCACTGCGGTCCGATCACGAGGGTTCCCTCTAACGGAGAGTCCCGCAAGAAATATTGCGTCCTTTTTCAGCCTCCAATGACAACGGGAAACTTTCCGCTACTACCAAGAAGTATTCATTTAGCCAGTGTCAGCTGACGTTACACATCTTTAGGCCAACCGCACGTTCGCCAGCCAATATCTACACTCCTGGAAGTGGAAAAAAGAACACATTGACACCGGTGTGTCAGACCCACCATACTTGCTCCGGATACTGCGAGAGGGCTGTACAAGCAATGATCACACGCACGGCACAGCGGACACACCAGGAACCGCGGTGTTGGCCGTCGAATGGCGCTAGCTGCGCAGCATTTGTGCAACGCCGCCGTCAGTGTCAGCCAGTTTGCAGTGGCATCGCAGTCTTTAACACTGGTAGCATGCCGCGACAGCGTGGACGTTAACCGTATGTGCAGTTGACGGACTTTGAGCGAGGGCGTATAGTGGGCATGCGGGAGGCCGGGTGGACGTACCGCCGAATTGCTCAACACGTGGGGCGTGAGGTCTCCACAGTACATCGATGTTGTCGCCAGTGGTCGGCGGAAGGTGCACGTGCCCGTCGACCTGGGACCGGACCGCAGCGACGCACGGATGCACGCCAAGACCGTAGGATCCTACGCAGTGCCGTAGGGGACCGCACCGCCACTTCCCAGCAAATTAGGGACACTGTTGCTCCTGGGGTATCGGCGAGGACCATTCGCAACCGTCTCCATGAAGCTGGGCTACGGTCCCGCACACCGTTAGGCCGTCTTCCGGTCACGCTCCAACGTCGTGCAACCCGCCTCCAGTGGTGTCGCGACAGGCGTGAATGGAGGGACGAATGGAGACGTGTCGTCTTCAGCGATGAGAGTCGCTTCTGCCTTGGTGCCAATGATGGTCGTATGCGTGTTTGGCGCCGTGCAGGTGAGCGCCACAATCACGACTGCATACGACCGAGGCACACAGGGCCAACACCCGGCATCATGGTGTGGGGAGCGATCTCCTACACTGGCCGTACACCTCTGGTGATCGTCGAGGGGACACTGAATAGTGCACGGTACATCCAAACCGATGTCGAACCCATCGTTCTACCATTCCTAGACCGGCAAGGGAACTTGCTGTTCCAACAGGACAATGCACGTCCGCATGTATCCCGTGCCACCCAACGTGCTCTAGAAGGTGTAAGTCAACTACCCTGGCCAACAAGATCTCCGGATCTGTCCCCCATTGAGCATGTTTGGGACTGGATGAAGCGTCGTCTCACGCGGTCTGCACGTCCAGCACGAACGCTGATCCAACTGAGGCGCCAGGTGGAAATGGCATGGCAAGCCGTTCCACAGGACTACATCCAGCATCTCTACGATCGTCTCCATGGGAGAATAGCAGCCTGCATTGCTGCGAAAGGTGGATATACACTGTACTAGTGCCGACATTGTGCATGCTCTGTTGCCTGTGTCTATGTGCCTGTGGTTCTGTCAGTGTGATCATGTGATGTATGTGACCCCAGGAATGTGTCAATAAAGTTTCCCCTTCCTGGGACAATGAATTAACGGTGTTCTTATTTCAATTTTCAGGAGTGTATAACCACGCAGCTGCGATCGAAAAACTCAGAGGACAACTAGGAGGCTAGAGTTTGTTTCCTGCGGCCCTCGCTCTTTGGAAGCGGCAGATGCTCATCTTCGAAAGGCGTCAGAAAACATGGAAAGTGGCTCCAGCCTTTTCCACGCGGCGCCGTGCCGCCCTCTGGCACCGCTTCTCCGCAAGCCAGTGGAGTGGGTGGACAAACCTGCCGCCTCCTGTGGGTTCCGGGCCAGCCTCACTTCCAGCGTGCGCTCCCGTCCTCTGGTCACCGATCTGCTTGGCTGAAGTGTTTCCTATTGATCTGTCTCAAGTCTAATGCACTGCACATTTTCACACACCCCAGAATCAGTCATAATCCATTAAAAACCGTCACCGAGGTAATAAAGAGAGACACGAGAATAACACCACACCGTACTACGAGTCACCCTGCCCTGTCCACTGGAGAGCCAAAGAAACTGGTACACTGCCTAATATCGTGTAGGAGCCCCGCGAGCATACAGAAGTGCCGCAACACGGCATCGCATGGACTCGACTCATGTCTCAAGTAGTGGTTGAGGTAACTGACACCATGAAACCTGTAGGGCTGTCCATAAATCCGTAAGAGTATGAGGGGATGGACATCTCTTCAAAACAGCACGTTGCAAGGCATCCCAACTACGTTCATGTCTGTGGAGTTTGGTAGCCAGCGGAATTGTTTGAACTCAGGACAGTGTTCCTGGGACCACTCTGTAGGAATTGTGGACGTGTGGAATGTCGCATTGTCTTTCTGGAATTGGCGAAGACCGTCGGAATGCGTAGTGGACACGAATGGATGCATGTGATCAAAGAGGGTGCTTATGTACGTGTCACCTATCAGAGTCGTATCTAGACATATCAGGGGTCCCATATCATTCCAACTGCACACGCCCCACACCATTACAGAGCCTCTACCAACTTCAACAGTCTCCCGCTGACATGCATGGTCCATTGATTCATGTGGTTGTCTCCATACTCGCACACGTCCATCCGCTCGATACTATTTGAAACGAGACTCGTCGGACCAGGGAACATGGTTCCAGTCATCAACAGTCCAATGTCGGTGTTGCCGGGCCCAGGCGGGGCGCAAAGCTTTGCGTCGTGCAATCATCGGCTCCGAAACCCCGTAGATGTGACATTTCGTTGAATGGATCGCACGCTGACACTTGTCGATGACCCAGCATTGAAATCTGTAGCAATTCGCGGAAGGTTTGCACTTCTAGAATGTTGAACGATTATCTTCAGTTGTCATTTGTCCCGTACTTCCAGGGTCTTTCCGGTCGCAGCGATGTTGGAGATTTCATGTCTTACCCGATTCCTGATATTCACGGTACAGTCGTGAAATGGTCATGCGGGAAGATCCCCATTTCATCGCTACCTCGGAGATGCTGTTTCCCGTTGCCCGTGGCCGACTATAACACCACGTTCAAAGTCATTTAAATCTTGATAACCTGCCACTGTAGCAGCGTAACTGATGTAATAACGGCGCCAGTCACTTGTCGTCTCATGTAGGCGTTGAAAACCGCAGCGCCACATTCTGCCTGTTTACGTATCTCTGCATTTGAATTCGCATGCCTATACTAGTTTCTTTGGTGCTTCAATGTACTATCAATAACATTTCTATACAGATATTCATTGTTGTCAGCCTTAGAATGATAAATATACTGTAAGTTTTTTTATGCAGCTGTTACGGGAAAAGGTTAAGACATTCCAAGTTTGAAACTTGCTCCCAGTACAGCTACAGTTTGAAAATTGTCAATAAATCTGCGCTGAGTGTGGTGCGAAACTGGGGAGTCTCAGTGTGACCATTTGCTGTTTCATTCACGCATGTGTCAATGTTGTACCTCCCTGTGCTCACGACATGGGAGGAAACGATGCAGGTGGTCTGAAAATGCACCCTTTGCTACTTCGGATCATGTTCTAGTGTCGTCGAATGGCTGGAAACCGTTCCTGGTGATTCCAACCCATATATCAAGGCAAACATTGCTGCCCCGTTGTACTCTAAAGGGTTTCGATCACATTCAGTGGGATGGAGCCCCACAATGTCCTTAGAGAAGGATGGAAACGTTCGGGAGTATCAACAGTGTCAAAGATTGTTGGTCGTCACACTGAAAACTGTTGTTTTCAGACATGAAACGTATTGGAATCGTCGTCCCAAGGGAACTGGTAGTTCCATCGACGCCCTTTATGCCAATCCCTAAGGGCTACATGCGTCGTATCTGAGCAGCGGTGAGTCTGAAATGTTTTTCTCTACCACTCGTAAGAAAACCGTGTGATTTCAAAGCTGGGTGTGGCCGAGGCGTCTAGAGCAGCGGTGCACTGAGGATACAAAGGCGTCAGACGATTTTACTATCGTGTGACACGCCCACTGTGGCGTTGGTAAGAAGTCTGGTGAAATTTGGCGCCACTATGACGTCATTAACCCACCTTACACGACACATCAGCTTCTCACCTCCGGCCTTTTTTCGTAGCATTTGCCGACTCCTTGAGGTCTGCAGCGTCATCCAGAGCGAGGGTGAATCCGCGTTATGACACTCTTTTGCGCACTTAAAGAGGAATGTCGAAAACACATTTGAGTAAAATTTCAAATTTATGCATCGCGTTGGGAAACAATAACAGGTTTCGAAAAAGTGATCTTTTAACTGTGTTGCGGCGTGTTTACATCTACATCTACGCGATTACGCTGCTATTCACAATAAAGTGCCTAGCAGAGGATTCGATGAACCAGCTTCAAGCTGTCTCTCTACCGTTCTACTCTCGAACGGTGCTCGGAAAATCACTTAAATTTTTTTGTGCGCGCCCTGATTTCTCTTATTTTATCGTGATGATAATTTCTCCATACGTAGGTGAGTGCCAACAGAATATTTTCGCAGTCGGAGGAGAAAACTGCTGATTGAAAGTTCATGAGAAGATCCCGTCACAACGAAATACGCATTTGTTTTAATGGTTGCCACTCCAATTCACGTATCGTGTCTGCAACACTTTGTCCCCTATTTCACGATAAAACAACAATGAGCTGTTCTTCTTTGAACTTTTTCGATGTCATCCTCTAGTCTCACCTGGCGTGAATCCCACAACACATAGCAGTATTCCAGAATAGGGCCGACAAGCATGGCGAAAGCTTTCTTTTTAGTAGATGTGTTGCACCTTTCAAGTGTTCTGCAAATGAATCGCAGTCTATGTGATCGTTCCAATTTCGGTTGTTTGTAATTGTAACCTCCAAGTACTTAGTTGAATTTACAGCCTTCACATTTATGTGACTTATCGCGTAATCGAGATTTGACGGATTTCTTATAGTACTAACGTGAATAACTTCACACTTTTTTTTATTTAGGGTCAATCCCCACATTTTTGTTTGTTTTGGTTTCAACAGCTCAGTGTCGGTTCGCCCTCCAGTGACAGAGCACCTCGAATTCCTGCTGCTAATAAGCCATTCATTTGTTACATACTTTTACGAGCTTCAAACAGGAGCGACTTCAGTAATGAATAGGGACTGTGTGTGATTGCTGTGCAAATGCGAGCTGAGTTGGTGGCCTTTCACCCACAGCTCCAGGCTGCTTTGGCTTCCATCTGTGACGTATAATTTTTATATATATAAATTTTCGGTGTCTACAGTGTCACGTCTTTCAGTGTCACAGAAATTTTTATTTTTGAATTGGATCACTTAAGACTATTTCCATGTGTTCGCCGCTCAAATTTCTCCCTCATATCACAAAATTGTCGTCTGATTTAGCACAAACTGAAAAAATAAATTCCTTTTAATGCACAATTTCGTATATAATTTATATTAAAAAACCTTACACTTGTGTCACAGAACAAAACTCACATCGAGAATACTTTACACAAGTTTAACGGAAGAAATGCTTCCGATAATTATTGCAGTATTTAAAGAACATCAAAATATGAACAGGCTGAAATGAACAAATGGTACATGAGACTGTGCTAATCAAATGAACTGTAAAAAGCTAAGGAGCGGCGTCTAGTGGCCCGTAAGCAAGTTGTGCGATTGGTGTCTATGATGTTACATGGCCCCCAATGGGGAAGGCGGTTAATTTATTAAATGCCTGACACATTTTGTCAGTTTACTCCGCTCGCACAATTTTACTTTAAATTTTCAAATTACTATCCCTTTTTCTACCACCTTTACATTCAGTGGTTCACAAAAGAATCACTGATTATCACATATAATGATATAAATACAAAACATTTTAGTCATATTTCAATAGTATGACGACAGTAATACAAAACATTTTATTATATATTCTTCTACCTCTGTTGAATAGAAGGTATTGTACAATATTTCAGCTGATGCTTTGGAGTAAATATTTAATTATTTTACAGATTTTATTTAACTACAAAAGCTATAATGATTAATAGGCATTTACACTGTTTGGAAATACATTGTATATACATTGTGACATCTACTGTACATGGAAACATCGGGAAATCGTTTATCTAGATGAAAGTTTTCTGTAGTGTACTTCGTTAACTTCGAAGGTACTACTTTAAAAATGTGTATAGAAATATATAGCACACACACATATATCTATCCAACCTTTTGCATCCAGAAGCTATTTTTCAAAATGAATATATGTTAGGTTGGCTCGAAAGACCCCAAATTATCCGAGTCCTTCGAGTAATGATGTTCAACAGACATACATTTCAAATATATAAGGTAACATTTGTATATCCTTATCCTTTCCAATTTACTGGCTATTGACATAGTTTGAGTGTGGTTAAACAAGTAGTCCAATAGCACGTAGAAATCTTGAATATTGCCCTTTTTGTTAAGGTCCTCAGGTCAAGCAAAGGTGTAACACTCATTGTTGATAGGGTACATCGTTTACCTGTCCTATGACTAAGGTATTTTCTTTTGTTTAGACATAAAAGCATAAAAACAATGTTTGCACTTTATGTACATTATACATATTTCCTTGTTTCTTTGCTTTTTTTGGACTTATCACTAGTCAGAATGTAACTACTACCAATTATAGGCGCTACGAATTTCGTGCGACTGTTATCGTGTTGTTTTGCTTACCTTCACATAAATATTAGCTATAGTCAACATCGTTCTTGTAGCCAAATTTATATTATCACGACTCCTTTTTTTTTGCATTTCATATCTAGTCTCAAACGATATATATATATATATATATATATATATAGAAAGAGAGAGATAAAATAGTACCTATTCATGACTACTAAAAGGAAAAAAAGGAGAGAAAAGTATTCCTGAATGAGTGCAAGTAACTTATCTTTCGTGGATCACAAGTTGAAACGACTTGACTGTTCTGGATCTTTTCTTGTATTGATGTGCATATAGAGAGCCATAAATCGCATAAGATTATGTCTCATGCTCTGTTTCCACTATTTGTGACCTAATTGTCCTGTTATATTAGGAACAATTTTACAGTTGGTCTTATATTTATTTAGTACTTATTTTAAAGAAAAAACATTTTATGTTTTTCCTTACACTACATTATCCTCATTCCTTTGCATTAGAAATATCTGTTTTATCAACATTTTACGGGAAGCATCTTTACAAAATTCTTCTTGACACACTTAATTTCATATAGGAAATGTGCTACCTCGATACTACATTAATTCGTTATAACTTCCTGTACTTTCACATGTCACATAATGTAATGTATTTTTAGGTGTTGTACTTCAAAAAAAACTTTTTATGTCTTATGAGTATTGGTTTCATCTTCAGACAGTTAACGTGTTTATCTGAAAATTTAGAATAAAACAGGGATACAATAATACATAGATGCCGAGGTGGGGTATATTCTCTATTAAAAAAGGTCCAGTATATAATAGCAGCCACTTTTTATTCTTTTTTGACAATACTGACGATTTCACATACTTCTAATCAGGACTTTATCACCGACTACGAATGTTCTTATCCCAGTCAGTCTATTATCAAAATATTTCTTCCACAACTGTGCTTGGTGATGTAGAAAAATGGTCGCCTGTCTGATCTTTTCGTCAAAAGAGATGCTTTGATTTGCAAATTTCGGCCGGATTTCTGTTCACTCATTTTTTCGGGCTTTTTAAATATGAGCTCTTCTGGAGTGTGGTTTCTCGCTGAAGATTATTTATTATTTGCTGAAAGGGTTTTATATAACTGACCCTACCAGTATAGTTGTCATGGCAATACATCCTTACAAATCTATTAAACTCACGAAATACCGTTGCAACGGGGTTCGCTTCCAGATGATATTTGGACACACGTATTTGCCTAATTTGCAGAGCGGCCAAACATCTTTTCCATGTGGGTGAGGTAAATGTGGTCGCACTGTCTGACAATATCGCTCGCGGTTTTCCCACGTGCAGTATAAAATCAGGAATTAATTTTCGAACTATGGAAGAGCCTTTGGCCGACTTAAGAACATAAATTTTGAGGTACTTCGTAAAAAAAAGTAAAAAATGCTTCTAAGAATTTTGCACCACTCCTGGCTACTGGGAATGGCCTGCAAACATCGACCGCTAAAATCTGAAATGGAGAGTCTGCTAAAATTGGCTGTAGTTTACCTTTTCTACATATATTTATGGCATTCGCCTTTTGACAAATTACACAAGTGCGAATCAAGTTCTGGACTTTCTTTCTAAGATTGGGGAAATAACAACATGTCCCAATTTTATTAGCACACTTAATAACCCCAAAGTGCCCCCCAGGTGTTATGGGTATGCCATATTAATCGGTCTAGACAATGAACCGGAATACATACGTACTACTTTTCAGATGCAGGATTCTTCCTATAAAATAGGACCTGTTTTTCAAGTATATAATAGTTGCTCATTTTTGGATTACGACCTCTCAATAGCTCCTGTTTAACCGAGTTCCACCGAGGATCGGCACCTTGCAATCCTGCTATATTTTTATCTAAGACAACAAAGGCTGTCTATTTGCCTCATCTTTCATTAGAAACACGTTAAATTCCAATGTTAGATCTGAGGATGGGGAATATTCGCTTAGTCCTTGTGGCATCCGAGATAGTGCCTCAGCAACAATGTTGTCCTTACCACTGATATACACTATCAAAGCAAGAGACCACCTGGCAAGTCGTGCATGAATCAGTTAGCTACTGTGCAAAAAGATTAGCGCCTTATGATCGCAATAGCCTTTGATATGTGCACCAGCTAAATAACAATGGAATTTTCGTAACGACCACAGAATGGCTAGTAGTTCCAATCCTGTAGTATAGTCAGATCGTTCACACGAGGTGAAAGTCCTACTCGCGAATGCAACTGTGCAAAAGGTGGGTTGTCCATCAATATTTTGAACTTGGAACAGACATGATCCTAATCCCACATTGGCTGCGTCTGCATACAAACAAAATTCAATACTCATATCAGGATGATAGAGTAATTTTGCATTTCATAAAGCCTGTTTGATTGTTTCAAAATCCGACTGGCATTCCGGAGACCAATTCCATTACGCATTCTCTTTGAGGAGACGTAACAACGGCTCCGCGTTTAGTATTTGATTTGGAATGGCGCGTCCCAGAAAAGCTTTTAATTGCCGTTTTGTTCTGGGCACTGGAAATTTCGCAATGGCATTCAATTTTTCACTATCTGGGAGGATACCATACGAATCAATCATATGGCCCAAGAATTTAATTTTCTCTAGTGCAAACTTCGATTTACACAGATTAGCTGCAATACCAGCATGCAAAATCTTATTTAATACATTCTCCAGTATTTCCATATGTTCCTCCCAACAATTTGTGGCGATTAAAATGTCGTCTACAAACAGCGACATCTTACTCAAGTTCGGGACCCAACGCTTCAGCAAGTGCCGCAATAAAGACACCTGAGCTTATATTCAAGCCGAATGGTAACACTTTGAATTGATAACTTCTTCCTGCGTGAATGAAGGCTGTATATTTCCTAGATTGTGCCGCAATAGGAATTTGCCAGTAGGAAGGTCGGGGATCGAGGCTAGAAAAATATTTTAAGCCATGATATCTCTGTATCAGTTCGTCTATACTCTCGGGCCTTGTTCTCGCCGGTATTATAATTTTACTGATTTCTCTTGCGTCGAGAACTACTCGTACTCGTCCATTTGGTTTGTCTGCAGCGAGTCAGGGGCTCGAATAGAGACTGTCAGATGGTTCTATGATGTTCCGTGCAAGAATCTTTGGAATTTCATTACCAACTGCGTTTCTTTTTGTCTATGGCACTTGGTACGAACTATGACAGAAGGTTTCATGTGGCATGACATTTATCCTATATTCATATCCCCTAATCGCACCAGGTTTTTCTTCGAATACTAGTTCGTATTTCACGAGAACCTTAAACAATTCAGAACGCTGCTCTGAGGACAGCTGAGCAGGTTCAAAGACTATTTTTAACCTTTGTTCATGTCGGTCAGATTTTATTTATTGAACCTGATTCCCTGAAATGAACTTCATTTGTAAACCTGGGCAAAACCTTCGATGTGTGTCGGTTATCCTCAGTAATTTTAGAGACACGATTTTCTGTTTCACCTTCAACTCACATATCCCGTTAGAAAAGTCGACCTTTGCGTCCTTTTGTTACGAAAAATAAAACTCTAAAATAAGTCCACTATCAGTGCATCAATTATGAGGAATGTGCATTCAATCGCTACATTTCCAAATTCTATCTCTAATTGGGCTTGTATTTTCACGCCTCTACTTCTCCCTACAATCGCTCCCAAAACCTTACAATTGCTAACCAGCAATATTGGCTCCCATTTTGCTTTAGTGATCTGTCTAAATAAGTCCATAGAAATCACATTAATATCAGACCCAGTATCAAATATTGCGTTCATTGAAATACCTTCGATTAATATTTTAAGATCAGGTTTTATAACTTCCGGATGATTGGTGCTCTATTTAGTGTCCTTGTAATACAATTCATTTCTCAGTCAGTGTCATCATTTTACCTTAACATTTTTTATATTAAATCAGAATCGTCCCTATCTGGCCCACCCGCCTGCACTTAGGGACTTAATGCGGCGGTAATTTGTTTTCCGCTGGCTCAGAAGTCGGCCGCATTTCGGTATCATTTACTTCATCGATTACTATTGCTGGTGGATGCTGTCGCCAGTTTTGATTTATTGGGTTTTGTGTCTGGGTATTCTGTCTGCGTTGATTTCTTTTTTGTGTCGTTTCGTTATTATTGTAGTGTCCTGGAGCGAACCTCCGTTCCTGCCTCCTATCCGCAGTACCTCGTTCCCACCGGCCTGTTCTACCGTAGCCGTACGCATCGTTATAGTCTTGGCTTTGGTACGCTGAGCTGGGTCCTCTGCCAGCCGGCTCGCGGCGCTCAATATTTCCATTTCTCCACGACTGACTGTGATTTAGAGATCTTGCCCGCACATCCTCCTTCATCAAATCAATTGAATCTAGGATGGGCATAAACTCATCAATGTTTACGTCTGGGGCGTGATTTAATTTTTCGCGTATATCAATAGGCATCTTGCTCTTAAGAATGCACAACAAATCTTTATGCGAAATTGGCTCGTCCCAGTATTTAGATTTATTCAGATACTTCTCGAAATGCTTTCGGAGCGTTCCTTTGCTATAATTAAACTGTTCGGGGTTCAATACAGCCTCACAAAGTCGTTGCTGTACCCCTAAAGACCAATATTTAGCGAGAAACTTTTTTTCAGACTTGTCATATGTGGAACATTTTTCAATGACAAGGCCGCATTATTTAACATGAATCCACTTACGTAGCGTATCTTTTGTAGCTCCGTCCATTTTGTGGGTAATACGCCACGAAAAGAACGAATAAATACTACTGGATGCAGCCGACTCATGTCAGGTGAGAATGACTGACCCCTACTGTGCTTGATAATGCTTTCCTCCATACTGAAATGTACATAAGGTGTCGCAGCCCCTGGTAATGAATATGGTTCATGATCCCGAGTTACCTCAGAATTTACTTCGGTGGCTGGCCCCCTCTTTTGTGTACTACCGTCTACAAGCTTCTCTCCATGTGTCGGCGTGGAAACATCACTCTTGACTACCTCTTTAATATCGGTAAGCTCATTACTAAATTTGTTTAATTGCTCATTTACTCTCCTCCGCCATTGAGATAGTTCCTGACTAATTTGCATTTTTACTTTCGAAATCTGAGCAGTTGGGTCTATCTATTGTCTTTCTTGTTCTTTTGAAATGGAATATATGGCTTCCTTTACCCGAGAATCTATTTCTACAGATATTTCCGTATGCTTTGATCACAATTCGTCGAGTGTCGTAGACAATTGATTTGGCTCAAATGGCTCTGAGCACTATGGGACTCAACTGCTGTGGTCATTAGTCCCCTAGTACTTAGAACTACTTAAACCTAACTAACCTAAGGACATCACACACATCCATGCCCGATGCAGGATTCGAACCTGCGACCGTAGCAGTCGCACGGTTCCGGACTGCGCGCCTAGAACCGCGAGACCAACGCGGCTTCAATTGATTTAGTGTGACCTCGGGAGCGCCTTGATTTCCTTTTAACCGTTTTACATCGGAATTTAAGTCTCGGACCGCGTCCTCGTGTTCACGTCTGAGATTTATTATTTCTTGAGCCATTTGTGTTTGATTTTGAGAAATTTGTCCTATTTTACAAGACATTTGGTCTACTTGTGCCGACACTGATTCCTGACTTTTATGTATGTCATCTATTCGTATCGACACGGCTTCCTGTTTTTTATTAATCTCACCTACATGAAAAAATATAGAGGAGATGGTAATTGCTTTTCTATACTGGAAAGATTTTCAGCAACTTCTTATTCCTCAGTCTCACTATCCCCCAATTGTCCTTCATCTACTTCCTTTAAATCCATGATTACTCACGTCAATTTCACATCTTAGGCTAGTCGTCACACGAAATACGGATAAATATTCAGGGACGCATGTCCCACACCTTTACGCGGCGGCCTGTTTTGATTACACTTGGCCGTGATTCCACTTATCTAGAGCAGTATACGCTACGCTACGTACCGTAGGAAAGGAAAACTGTTCACTAAATATCGGTTGGAAACTATTCACTACACTTCGGTGCTCTACAGGTAGATAAGTCACTAGAACGAAATAAAGTATGTTGCTCACCAAATACCTCGTTCAACCAGCTGAACCGTCGATTTTGAAGAATCCATTTATAATTACAATTGCTCATACACTCGCTTACATGAAAAAGAAAACAGACATAGCTTAGCAGAATGCCAGTTTTTACCAGAAAAATAGAGATATACATATAACTCCTATTTTGATTAATAAATTGTGAACTTACTTTAGAAATACCCTTAAGCGAAATCCCTCCGGTGCCTCCAGTGTGACGTATAATTTTTATAATTATAAATTTTCGGTGCCTACAGTGTCACACAAATTTTTATTTTTAAAGGGGATCACTTAAGACTATTTCCACGGGTTCGCCCCTCAGATTTCTCCCACATATCACAAAATTGTCGTCTCATGTAGTACAAACTGAAAAAATAAATTCCTTTTAAAGCACAGTTCCGTATATAATTTATATTCAAAACCTTACACCTGTGTCACAGAACAAACCCTACATTCAAAATATGAACAAGCTGAAATGAACAAACAGTAAATGAGACTAAGTTAATCAATTCATCTGTAAAAAGCTAAGGAGCATATTATTAGCAAAATGAGAAATATGCAAAAGTGAAATGCCAAAATGAATACTTCTCAATTGGGAGTAAATCAGAACAATCAGAATGGCTGAAAGAGAGCTCAATAACATGAGCCATCAACGAATAAGAGCTAAGCAGCGAACCAAATAAGAGAATAGGCAAAAATGAGATGCCAACAAAATGAACCTGGCCGAACTCCGTCGGCACTTATATACGGTTGCGGGTGTGGCGGCATCTCGCAGCCCGTACGCAACACGCGCGCCTGCGAA